>NW_026294802.1:48548548-49811548 GCF_026119805.1 Tympanuchus pallidicinctus
TATCAGCTCCAATAACGTATCATGGACACTGCCTCAGTCATGGCCCAATGTCCCCTCAATGCCCATAAGTGAAAGATCATAGAGGAAAATTGTTACCTTTCAGGTAACGGTCAGCTGCTATAGGAACAAACTGTGCAAAAAAGAAGGGCTGGAAAACATCAGGCTGATAGAAAATATGTCTGTCTCAAATTTGTCCAACACATCCTGAATTTTCTACTGGCTTCCTTCTATTTTCTACCTACGTCCCTACTTGAAACCAAAAGTTCTTCTAAGAGTTGAGTGTAAATCAGGCATACTTTATTTAAGAATTAATCTATTCGTGCAGCAATAATATAATAACAACTAGTAAGACTAAATGTCAGCATAATCATCTCCTTCAAAGATTTGGGGTGAGCAAACAAGATGTTTCACAGTCCTCAGAGCCAAAACAGATATCCAGGCAGAGAGGAGCACAGTGACTCTTGGTCAGCCTTCCTAACATCTCCAGCAGGATTACTTCATCCAGTAATGTCAGCCATCTCTAAATCCACGGTTCCTCTACCAAAACTGCTGGGGACAGAACAAACAGATTTCCTTATGTCCAAATAAGACTGTACCACCAGAATTAACTGTAGCACCTCAGAGAATCAAAGAATTTTCCGCGTTCAGCAACACACTGAACACCGCTCCCTAACTGCCACGAAGCCATCGATGAACCCGGAAGAAAAGATCTTTCCGTTGAACTGTTTTTCCCCCTGCGAAGCAAGAACCCTTGTGAGAAAGCACGTCCAGAGCTCCGTGCCAGACCACCTACCGACCTGTTTAACGTGTGCCAAGAGCCCCAGGATGCCAAGTGGGCCAGTGGGTTTCTCTGCCCAGATGAACTGCTTGTGTCCCAGCAAGGGCAACCAGTTCAACCACGAGACAAAGGAGCGTTTCTTTTCTCCTGCTTTCCTGTTCCACTTTTGTGTCTGCCTGCGAGTCTGTTGTTAAAAGCAAATGATTAATTGGGCACTGGGGAGCTGTTGGTACTTTTTTTTTTTTTTAAACAGTGGATTTCTCAGCTCAGATACCAAACACTTTAATTTTTTTTTTTTTTTTTTTTGCCTTGAAATTGTATGTTAGCAGAAATGCATGTGCTTCAGTAAAGATTTACCAGAATTTGCACTTGACACAGCAGACAAAAAGGTGGTGAGCTCTTGTAAGGTGTTAATGAGGCAGCAGTCAAGTCCTGCTCCCTAACAGTAGCATAAATTTGATAAAATTGTTCTCACTGCTCTACAAAAGTGACAAAAAAGTTGTACCCCCAGCAGAAATGACAGTAACAGGAGTGCAGGGCAGCTTACACCACTAAGCCATTGTAGCAACTGAAAGAACCACCAAAATCTGAGATGTCTGGACATGATGTAGGAGAGGAAGGCACAAGCAGCACCACATGAAGGCTCCTTACCAGAGCTGTGTGCTGCTAAAGCTAACCAACCTGCAGGTCAGCCATGCCTCCCTGTTTTCCTTTCCCCATATCCTGATGTAGGGAAGATTTTAAACAGACCCAAAGTCTGTGCGTGCGTTTCATGAACAACTTTTTACTGAGCTCTTCTTCAAGTCTGTCTTACTTCATAAGCTACAAGCACTTCGGGATAGAAAGAGATGCTTCTTATACACGTATGTGGGAACGATGTTGGCATTCATCATCACCAGGGGTAACAGAGCCTTTTCAAATGTCACTTTAACCCTAAGCCAGAAACAGTAAAGAACAACCAAAAGCACAGAAGTGAACTTCTCTGCCTACAGAAATCAATGAGAATTTTGTCCTTGACTTCAGTGGAGCCAGGCTTTCATCCAGTCTATTTGTACTTTAGGTTTCCCGTGGTGAATAAATAGAAATGAAAAGCCAAAGCCCTGGCACCAGTCTTATGAGTCAGGCAATCAAGTATGTGCAGTATGCATTCCTTCAGGGGAGTCAGGCTTTTAGGACCTCGGGTCTAGATATATAGCCATGTGGAACTGTAAAGCTAGACTACACGACTTCTTTAATAGGAGCAACAACCTCCTGCGTGTTTTCTTTTACAGACGGGAAGTCAGCAGGGTTATCAGCCTCAAAGAAGCTGTGCAGATACAGAGCTGCTGCTGCAATGCATACAGGGCTGTTTGGTATGCTGGCTGAAGAGTGGGTATGAAAAGAACACTGTCAGAGCTTTTGAAAAGCTATGATGTAAACACAACAGTCCACAAAACAAGATTTTGCCATTTTATAGCCCGAGACAGCATTTGGTCCCAGTGACAAATTTTCTCTACAGTGCAGATGAAAGATTCTGTCCTTTGTAGGCACATAGAACACCAGTGCGTTGAAAACAGTAAAGGCCATTTCCACAACACATTCTGTAACTGTTAATAATCATCACGCTTTATAAACATGTGTTTGTCACATCACAATTACTGATCACATTAATTAACTCTCAGCCGTTTGATGCTGCGTTGTAATTTACTATTAGGAACATCTGACAAAAGAAAAATCAAAGAAGCGGAGGCTGCTGTTAGAAAATACCTTCTTCTGAAATCTTTTTACAGTGTTCCTTATGTTGTTAGGTCTGTCCTTTATCTGACAACATACTGGAGAACTTACAGCATTCCCATTTTTCATAAACATCTGTATTTTCTTATTTTAAACTTGCTCACAGCATGATTCCAATCTATATATATATACTTGCACACATGTACCAAATATCTCATCCTTGGGCAAAGTCATTGGTCAATTTGGAAAAAGCCTGGAATAAGTTAAAAATTGTAATCAGTGTGTAGTGCTAGATGTTTCTAGGATCTGCAGACCCAGGAACATACTTCTGCTCTTGCCTTTTATGGCTTATATCTTCTCATATGCAAAAAGCCCCATCCATCAGCTTTGTAAGAAGGATCAAAGAGGCACCACTACAGAATGGGTTATGCTGGCATCCAACAGTGCTGGTGGAATTTTTTTTTATTTTTATTTTTTTTTAACTGTAGAAAACCACAGAATGGGTTGGGAAGGACAAAAAGCCCATCCAGATCCAACTTCTGCCATGGGCAGGGACAGCCCCCAGCTCAGGCTGAATCCAGGCTCATCTATGGTCTTGGGCACATCCAGGGATGGGCACTCACAGCTTTGGGCAGCAGTGCTGGGGCCTCACCAATCCCTGAGTGAAGAATTTTTTCCTGAGATCTAATCTAAACTTACTCTCTTTTAATTTAGAGCCATTACCCTTTGTCCTATCCTATACTCCTTGATAAAGAGACATTCCCAGTCTTTCCTGTAGGCCTCCTTTAAACATTGGAATCTTGGTTTCTTTGGTGTTTTTCTATCACCTCCCCAAATACAGACAATTTGGAGATCTGTTCTTTGCAAAACTGCACACCTGTGGCACACAGCTGTGTTACCTTGGAGCCACTAATTTATCCAGTGCCCACCCTGCACCAAATGCAGCACACATGTGCATCACTCAGCACAGATTGCAAATACCAGGGAAGGCTGGAGGGGCCAAACCTGCCCCAGCCCATTACAGGTGCCACCTGGAAATTCCATGTTCTCTGTAACAAGCAATATTATGTGCTGCTTTTACAGCTCCTGGGGCAGATGAGTCAAATCCTGGAGAAGTTCTGTTATGGGTCACCCCCACCTTTCTCCATAGGGAAGCTGGATCTGCAATTGTTCATAGTCCCTTGTTGTGGTTTCTTAGCAGCATTCCCAAACCATGAACTCTTTGATTCTTCCTCGCTGCAGCAGAAGAGCCAGTCTAAGTTCCTAGTATCCCCCCTCAACAGGGACAGACAGAGTTCAGCTGGTTTGCATGGAGCTTAAACTCCAGAGAATGGCTAAAGCTCAAAACTGTTGCTGATACTATCACAGCAAGATGCTAACTGCACATTTTCATAGAAAGACATCATGACTTAAGAGCTTTTTGCTGACAATTCCAACAGCTGCTTTTCTGGCTTCGTTGATACATATACCCCGTAATGAGATATATGGGTGCCTGTGCCTTTTTCCTTCCCTCAGACTCCTTTTAATATCCATTTAATCATGTTTACTGCTTTTTACTTCAATCCAAATGATGATTTCATGCAGTTCAGCTGGCCACAGCGTGACTTTTTCAATAGAAGATATTCCTCAACCAGCCTAAAGGGCTGAACACCACCAAACAGCCACTGAACAGCACTGAAATTGGACAGCTTGGGCACAGAAGACCCCCAGACAGACAATAAGCTCATCTTTTCCTTCAAGACATCACATATGCACAATCTTAAACACTCTCCAAAACTCCAACTCAGGTCTTTATTTCCTTAGGTTGCCTTGATAACTTTAACACTGCAATTGTTTGTTTTGCGATTGCTATGGTGATTACCTAGGCAGGTGATGGATTCAGATGATTAATATCAGAACAATTAGCCCAAGGTAACGTTACATTCCTGTCTCAAATTAGTAAGTGTTCTTAAATTGTGCTCACCGAGCTTCCAGCTGTGTTGTACCTCCAGAACTCCTCTCAGGTCTCCTGGGCTTCAAGAGGAGCAGTGGATGCCAAATCCGGGGGCAGAGCCAGCTGTTCTGAGGTACTGCATCCTTCAGCCTTTGGTAAGGTGTTAGGAGGCTAAAAAAACACAAAAAGTATCTTGTTAAAACGTGCTAGTGGGGATCAGTAAAATTGACACATTAGTCCTAAATGAATGTGTCCAGGTGTGAAAGACCTGGAACCTGCACTAAATCAGGATCCTAAGAGCATCATCTAAACTGCCTTGCTGCACAATCCTCATTTCAGCCTTCACCCTATTCAATAAAACATACAAATATATGCATTCAGCAGCAGATTTCAGTCCAATTTAGGTTTCTCCACCGTGAGTCCCCTACTGTTCCTATTAGGAAATATTCTGCTTCTCCAGCATGAGTCCTCTAAGGACTCAAGGGACCTGCCCCCACCTTTCCTCTCTAACACCGATGCTCACATGTCATTCCTCATCCTCCTATTGATAGGACAAGGGGGAATGGTTTTAAACTGAGACAGGGGAGGTTTAGGCTGGATATAAAGAGGAAGTTTTTCCCCCAGAGGGTGGTGAGGCACTGGCACAGGTTGCCCAAGGAGGCTGTGGATGCCCCATCCCTGCAGGCATTCAAGGCCAGGCTGGATGTGGCTCTGGGCAGCCTGGGCTGCTGGTTGGTGACCTGCAAACAGCAGGGGGTTGGAACTGGATGAGCATTGTGCTCCTTTGTAACTCAGGCCATTCTATGATCCTTGCTCTTGTGCAGCATTTTGCTTTTTCTCTGGTGTGTTTGCACAGGGACACAACCAGCTTCTGTCCATCACAGACAGTCCTGGCCTGCTGCTACCAAGCTGCATCACCTCCTCCCAACACACACTTATGTGAATTGTTGGGAAGTTTGTGCTTTTTCTTTTTCACCCCTTTTAACACGAATCTGAATCTCTGCAACACATCCATTATCTATTAATGGAAGTACCCACAAAGCTTCCAAGTTAGCATGGTAAAACACCATCCATGCTGCAGATTAGGGACGAGCAGCACAGTAACCCAGATTTGAGGAAAATGTGGCATTCGCCAGAGTTTGCAGCCTCTGTTCCATGGGAGCACGGACACTCTGCTGTGACGCAAGGGAAATTAGGACATGTAAGTTGCTGCGTGCCTGCAGACACCTTACAACATCCCACCCCAAATGGTGATGAGTAACGCAGCGCACGTCTCCCACACGGAGCGAGCACGGCCAGATCTCACCCCGCAGCCATGAGTCAGCAAGCAGGGATGTCCCCAGCTGCAGCACAGGCAGCTCACGCTACCACGAGTTTGACTACTATTTAAGGTCATTCTTAGCTTCTGCATGGCCCACAGCCAAATCATACTCGCAGGGCTTCAGCCAACTCCTCCTGGGTGAAATTACGCCCTCCAACACAGCACACAGTCACTTCCTCCACATTCCCTGGTGCTCCAAGCTGGGTTCGCTTCTTCCTCCTCCTCGTCGGTCCTGCAGCAGCCTGAGCCACTTCACTCCCAGACATGCAGCTGGAGCAGAGCCCTCTGGGCCATCAAAATCAGGGAAATCACTCACAAATGCAGCTGGGGCTTCGGTCAGCCCACAAATGGGGAGCGTTGGGTCTCATTATGAGTTTTTGTTCAGCATTTAAACCATGGTTTTCATGTGAGTGAGCATCCGGTACTAAGTTTGTGGCACATTGTTTTTGGAATAGCGCAGTCTCTGGTGCCTTCATAAATTCAGGCAGGATTTATGAGTAAGCCTGCCTGGGCAAATATGCTAGCTCTGTCCCAGATGCACATAACCTAGTGTCTGCCACCAAGGTCACATAAGAATACCTCACTTCACAGCAAAAGACCTAAGGCAAATCTTTCACACCCCTTTACAAGGGTTGAAATAGGTGGAATTGTAATGTCGGCATCCATCATGTCCCTCTTGTTAAGCACAGTTTGCCATCAATTTAATAATATCTCAATTGCCAACAACAACATTATGGTGCAAAAAAATAGAAATATAAGTAGTACTGAGGGGATAAAACTATAGGAAATGTAGAAAATTTTAGCTGAAAAAGATTAATAGCACAAGATGTAGCTTTATTTACCAATTTATCGCTCTTCCACCTTACATAGAGGCTCCAGTTTTAAAATTAATAATTTAGAGATAAAGGTACTAAAGATACATGTTCAGCATTCTCCCCCCATCAGCAATTCTTCGTGATTTCTTCTCATACCACCTTCTCTCATTTGGAAAATTGCAGTGGCAATCCTACCTTACCTGGGTGTCACAAAGCCAAATGCTTTCTAGACATACTGCTTTGAGATTGTAAGACCCAATTTCTCAGCAGGCTGAGAAATATGACTTTAAATTCCACTTCTACTTTATTTATACTCTTTCAATTTCATCTACATCAACACTTCGTTTACCTCTAAGTCTGTTCATGTCTCTAGCTGCAGCTGAGGTGAAAACATTCACACTTGGAATGAAAGACTTCAAAGTAAAAGGTAAATAAGGACAGGTTCTTGATCCCATGCCCAGTCAATCTGAGATTATTGAGAAATGCAAACATTCCAATTATCAAAACCACAGAAGAGGTCTCTCATAAGGCTTTGCAGGACGAAGCCAGTATGTAGAACAGCAATCACTAAATCGGATATTAAAAATGGCTAGGAGAGAGATGAGGCCTGAAAACAATCCTGTGTTTAATTACGAACTGGAAAGAGATGCTCATCTCCAGAAAGCACCAACACAGGTGAATTCAATCTCACACAAAACCCAGAACACAACAGGTAGTGCTATGTTTTTCAACCCAAAGTTGACAGCCAACCCATTAAAGGGAAGGAGCCTTACAGACATACCCTGCTCCATCAGATCCCAATCAAGGATGGGAAGCTTTGAGTCAAAGCTCCCACTGCAGTCAGTAATTACCAGCTGTCCACCTCCCAGCTCTCTTTGGAGGCAGCCAGCCAGGGAATGGTGTGGAGGTAACCAGGTGGAACAGGGACTCTCTCACCCGACCTTCTTTCCAAGCAGGCTGAAGCAATCTCCAAGTTCACCTGCTGGATCAGACACACAAGATAAGAAACAGGAACATCTACAGTGTGAAAATGACTACAGCATAGCCATGAAGCAGTTGCTGGCTTCAGTAGTGTTGTCAGGGATGAACGCATGAGCAGAAGTTTAACCACTGGTAGCAAATTTAAGTTGCAAAGCTTTGGTGTAAACCAAGGCAAGTTGGCAGTGAGCTGGGTGAGAACAAAGATAAACTGCAGCGCCTATGAGATGGATTTACACGCTTAGAGGAGCAGCAGGATACTCATCTAATTGTTCTGCAGCTAATTGTTATCTTCCATCCCACACCTGGAAACGTCAGATCAAGTCTTCTTGGATGAAGGATTGCACAATCAGATGTGTTAAAGGTATGATTATTCCTTTACTCTTGTAACAGTATAAATTTCTGAGTCACATACATTCATTAGATATACTTAATTCTTGCTTCACATAACAGCGCATCCTTAATGTTATTCAATGCAGAACAGGTAAAAGCGTAACAGAAATTTCTCCTATCATAAAGCCTCTTATTTTATGTTGCTCCTCAGACTAGAAAAGAAAAATGAATTGTTACGCTTTTGGTCTTGGTGCCCCCCTCACAGATGAGGAAAGCAATGAGTGAATCTGGTGTACAGATATGGAAACTGGAGTCTTTATTTATTCTATTGAGTAATATGTAGATTCATTTGTAAATCAACACTGTTCTGCAGCTTCCTCTTACGTGCTGCTCAAAGATCAAATGCAGAAAATTAAATAACTTACCAGGAAGAGGAGATCCTCTTCAACATAGAAGCTCATTGATTGGTGGGTTCATCTTGTTCTCTTTTTGCCCTGGTGCACACAGATGTGTGCATGTGTACTTCAGAAAAAAAGCCAAGATACCATTGTCTTAAATTTGAATCAAAAAGAGCTAGACTTGTCTTCCAACTCTCTTACCCCAACCAGCTCTACATTCACCAACCCTGTTTAAATCTAAAAGAAATTGCACAGATCATGGTTGCTTTCACAGAGGGAAAAAAAATAAATAAATAAAAGAGCAAAGACCAGATTGGGCATTTCCCCTTGTGTCACCCATCAGTCTTGGTTTTATTGGGAAAGCAGCATTACGTTTTAAGCAGCTGATTGACTCACAGCCTGCAACCCATCTCACTCCAGCCCTGCTGCTGCCAGAGGAGCTCACGGAGCTCCAAGGCTGAGGCATATGATATTGGCTTCAGTGGTGAGATGTGCTACACCAACTCATTAGTAGTGTGAAGAGCTACAGTCTGCAGATCGTATAATAGGGCTCCATCACATCTCTTGAGGGTTGCTGAGAGCTAGCTGAGTTTCTCGTAAACTTCTTGATTTGAAAGGCTGACAAAGAAAATATGGTGTATTCTGGAGGAAAAAAAAAAGCAGCTCTGAAAAAGAAAACAAGTTTAAAACAAGCTTTGTGGAAACCTCAGTGACACTGGAGGCGCCTTCTGGTTGGAAAAGTGGAGAGTGCAGCTCTTAACAGCTCTTACCACCTGCTGGTGCTGTGACACCCAGGATAACGAGGCAGAACAAACTACAGGAGGAAATGGAGTGAAGACATGTAGGAAAACATGCGTTGCAAGAAGTAGAAAGACAAAGTGGTCCTTATCACTCATAAATTAAACTCGAAGCGTGAGCAGCAGAGCTGTACATGCATTAAGCCAGGCTTCTGTCCTCACAAAAATACTGAAAGTCATTTTTTCCGAAGTTTTACTTTACAGGGGCCAGTTATCAAAGTCACTTCTGTGAGCATTACGCAAAAGCTGCTTCGACCATGATTTGCAGTGCAGCCTTTCAAGCACACGATGTCTGCCTGGTGGCAGTTCCTCCTACACACAATGGCTCCATTTCAAGTCAGAAAAGCAGAACTCATCATCTTATTCAGTGCTGTTACAGTTCAAGAGTCCAAAGCCCATTTAAGCTTATAGCGACTAAATAAGCTTGTTTTAGTATAAGAACAATCCTGGAACTTCTTTTTTCACCCAGAGGGTGGTGAGGCACTGGCACAGGTTGCCCAAGGAGGCTGTGGATGCCCCATCCCTGCAGGCATTCAAGGCCAGGCTGGATGTGGCTCTGGGCAGCCTGGGCTGCTGGTTGGTGACCTGCACACAGCAGGGGGTTGGAATGGATGAGCACTGTGCTCCTTTGCAACACAGGCCGTGCTATGATTCTCAAATAGGACTTTTTAAATGTATTTATTTACTTATTTATTTTTAACTTACTCCATTGTTTTTCTAATAAAAGGGATAGCATTTCTTTTCCTTTTTCATATTGTCCCACATGGCTACTAATCCTCCTCCAAACTTGATTTTACACAAGAATGAAAGCACAGGGAGGTTCTGGCATGCCTAGATGCTGTACCTTTTCTCCTAAACAGAATGTTCTTTGTTATTACGGGTGGGGGGGGGGAGGGAAGAAAGAAAAAAAAAAGTTTGTGTTAATCATTCACCCTCACTTCTACTGTTAGTCAATTAGGCACACGCTGCTTTCCTCAATTTTACCTGGACCCAAGTTTTCAAAACAGAACATCTTCGTTCCCAAATCATGCTTCAGACATGATGGATGGTCGTGGACTTTCAGAGAAATCTCCAAAGGAGGACAATTCTAACTCATTACAGCCTGTTTGTATGTTTGTTTTAAGGCTCTATTCATAAGGTTCTGAGCAGAAAACTTTGATTTATTTCAACTTCCTTTCTGTGAGATGCTGAAGAATTTTTCCTGTTTCATAACAATGGTGGCAGATCCAAGAATACTGTTGCAACATTGAAAAACATTCTGCAAAATACATCAAAATCTACAAATCACTCCACAGTTATTCTCTGAGACACTCTGCTCACTTCTAGCAATGAAGAGCATGGCTTTGACCCATTCTTCCATATGAGGCATAAAAAAAGGATTTGCAGCGGCAAAATACGTCACTGCAAATTTCTCAGATGGAGTCCTACTCAGTTCTAAAGTCAGGCCAACAAGAAGATGCTTAACACATTACAGCATCAGGGCTAAAACAAGTCAGTGCTGCATCTGCATAGGAGAGAGGCTTATTGCTGCTGGGACATGAATCTCCCTGACATTCAAATCTGAGATTCTAAATTGTACATTGCAGTAAGGTTAACTCGTGTCTACTGTGCACTTTCAAACCAGCAACATTTCAAAATACCAATGAAAAAGAAGTGCAGCAGCTTTTATTACTGGAACAGAATTGATTAACGTTGAGTCACCAACACCTCAGACTGTCAGATAGTGATAGGACAAGGGTGAATGGCCTTAAACTAAAGGAGGGGAGGTTTAGGTTAGTTGTTAGGAAGAAATTTTTTACTCAGGGTGGTGAGGTGCTGGAAAAGTTGCCCAGGGACATTGTGGGTATCCATCACTGAAGGCATTCAAGGCCAGGCTGGATGGGCACTGAGCAGCCTGATGTGGTGGCTGGCAACCAGCCCATGGCAATGATCCTTCTAACCAAAGGCATTCTATGATTCTATGAACATGATTTATTTTTTCTTTTTTAAATCCATTTTTAAACACTAACTTTCCATCATTTTTAAACCCTAAACCTTTATTAAAAATTAAAAAAAGAAAAAAAAAAAAAAAGGATTTTTTCTCATAGTGTCAGAATGAAACCAGAACATTTTCATTCCACACAGAAAATGAAACTTAAAGTCCAGGAAATGACCATAAAAACTCAGGAATGAGTGCCCAGGGTGCTCCCAGGAACAGCATGAAACTCACTTCAAGTTACTGCTCCAAGAGTCCCATCTCAAAAAAACACTTTCATCAACAAGACAGTAAGAGCATTTCTACCAGAACACCACTTCCAGATGAGTAACTGAGCACAGGTTCTGATGGTCTGGGTCTCCTTCCTAAATGGGATTAGTTACTGCAATGCTCCTCTGCAAAAGGAGGACGACTTGAACCTGACTTCATCCACAGTTGACAGCTGGCTGGCCGAGACACTTCCCTTCCCCTAAAACTTCACCACTGATTCCAATTAGGGAGACAAAACTCTTCCAGATAAATTCAGTCCCAACCACTCCATTTCCCAGAACAGCTTTGGAAATCTACTGGCACCAGCATTTTCAGAAATTCTCAACCATCTACTCAGCCTTTGTTAGCAAAATGACTTTCTGCAGGAAGTCGAACACACAGCTTGTGAGAGAACTCCTGACAGTGACTCCGAGAAACCCCACACCAATGCTGCCAGCACCATCGATGGATGAAAGGGGGTTCTTGAAGACACTGCTTTTGGTATGAAGGGATGTCAAGCAAAACAAACCACGTGCAAATCCCATTTTCAGGAGATCAGAGAACAACTGCGGCCAGTTGCATATCTGAACACTGATTGGAGCACTGTTTTTTCTTTATCTGCTTTATCCACTTCTCTAGCAGAGCAATAGACAGCAGGAGCTTGGCCTGATCTGATGTTACCTGTTTGGCCAGCTGGCTGGCCAGGAGCTGCATGTAGCTGGAAAAATGTACTTGCTACTGTTTTCTGGTGTGCCAATGAGGCTGTGGAGCTGCCAAGAAGAGTGTGAAATCAGGATTTACTCGGACTTCACCTGGCACAAAAGTTGCTAGAGTTGGAATGGTAAATTGGCACATGCAGTGTCTGATTGCATAGTATTTACTTCATTAGAAATCCAAGATAAAACCCAAAAAGTCTGTCACCTAAAAGTAACAGAGACCAGCACTCAGTCACATCTGCATGACGCCTCTGCTCCCATACAAATATTTTTGAGAGCTTGGCATTATCACCAGTGCATGAACACCTAGCAAATCGTACACAAAGACATTCAAAACACAGCAACTGTGATTTACACATGGAAAATTTCAGTGACCAAATGCTGCAAAATATCTACATTAGGTCAACCCCGCTTCAAACTTTTATCCATTTAGTTCAGCTCCCACAGCCAGCTAATGCACTCTGTGCTCATTTTCCTTCTCTTCTGTTTCAAGCACCCACGGAAGGAAGGCTACTTTCAGCCCTTAGGTTTCCAGTTTATGCCTTCATGAAGGACAGATGTCACACTGACATTGTGGATCAGACCACCCAGCCTGAGAAATCCAGGAAGTCAAAGATTAATTGCAGCAAGCTTCACATCTCAAGACTTTCTTTTTTTTTTTTAATTATAATTTGTTTAATTTTATTTTACTGTTTTAAAAGATCCAACCCTTATTTGTCAAGCTGTAAACATTTTTAATGGATTATCATACTTACAAAACAGAGTTTATTACCCTTCGAAATGACATCAACAAACAAAAGCCTATTAGTGCAGCATCTTGCCCTGGGGATCTACTGCTCTTAATGGTCATTTCATTCAGATCATCACTTCTCTTCACCCATAGGTTAAGAGACGACATTTAATAAGGGCCTCATCTTGCACTCAACAGCAAATTTGACCCCAATGACTGAAAGAACTACAAGCTCTGACAATGGGTGCAATCAGATTTGTTTTGTTTTCTTATTCCTCATTAGCACAATGACATGAGAACACAATATTCCTCATTCCCTGTGCTGGAAATGTCTCCCCAGCAAAATCCCCCATCTAAACATTCTGATTTGTACATAAGCAAGCTCAAACTCTTTACCTGCACTTTAGTAGAAGCAGCAGATGCTTCAGTGCAGAATCATCAACTGCAAAACAAACTGCTAAAAATATAAACAAATTTCTCATTATCCTTTGAGCTTCACCAGACCAACAACAAGAATGGGGGAATTCAGGAAAGCCAAGCCCTGTGCCATCAACAGTTCAGTCGCAAACACTTGTATAGATGTTACTGGAGAAGGTCAACGTTGTGAGCCTTGATCTTTATCACAGGAATTGCTAAGCCCTACCTTGGTGCCTCTGACAGGTGATGCCTGATCTACAAGAGTCACTGCTTTAGCAAACCAGGATGCAAAACACCATGGCAGATGGCAGAGCATTGTCTCATCCCACCTCTTGTTCCTTGCTAATTAACACGGCTGTTTTTCATCTGCTTCTTTTAAAGAGAAGGCTGCAATGACAATGAAAAGCACAATTCTGTTCAGCCAACTGAGCAACATGCTTGTGGAGCCTCCCATCATCTGCCTAAAGGCTTTGCTGATGTTTCTCAAAAGGCAATGGCAGCCACTTTTGAAGATATGGGAGAAGAGGGAAGCACAGTCATCACGCAGAGCCCATCTCATTGCTCTTCAGCAATTTCCCCAGCAATTTCAGCAATTGTGCTGTAGCACAATGTCTCTGGAAGAAGGCTCTGAGGCTGGCAGCACTGTGGCAACCAGTTCATTTCAGTAGCAATGGCTGCAGCCCTGGGTTGGGGCAGGGATGAGCCTGCGGAGAGGGGAAGAGAGTACACTGCATGACCTTTGGCACTGCCATCTCTTTAGCCTGCAATCAGAAAACAGCAACCAACCTAAGCACACAAGCACAGCCATGAAGGAATGCAGCAGCTTGCTGCTCTCTGAGCAGACTGAAAAGAAACCACAAATTACCTGCTAAGCCCAAAAATTCTGCAGCGTTTCTCAACTGGAGTGTTTTGGGTTTGTTTGTTTGTTTTTCCTAGAAAGCCGTGGGCACAATTAACTGTAGGGACACTTTTATCTCTTTGCTACAAATGGTGAAACCCCTTCAGTTGTCCGATTCCTAGTTTGCTCCACAACTATCCCGGTGAAGAAGCAATGAACAAGGAACAGCTGCCCATTCGCCTTTTCCTTCCTGCTCTGCTTAGGTTTAAAACCCCCCAAAAAAGGGCAAACAAGTCCATCCAGAGACCACAGCTTTGTTATCTCTTGCTTTCCAGAGCAATGGCCTAAAACTCAGGAACCAGAGGGTAGCTGTGCCATGCTGTGTTGGCTTTCTGCTGCAAAACGTGTGTTGGTTTCCCAATCCATTGCCACATCTAGATGTCAGGCAATTCTTCCTCCCCCCACTCCAATAATTAATCCATACACAATGCACAACTTCAAGTCTGCAGTTGCTTTTCCAAAAAACACATTCTATGAGGTGTTTGCTTTAACAACAGTCATCCCTGCAAAAGCTATCAACTATCTGCTGCGATCCTGCTCCCTCCTGAAATATTTTCCTGTTAAATACATTACTGTCTCACAGGAATTCATTACTTTCCATGCACACACTAGCTGCCTCATACTTTCTGGTCACATTGCTATCAAAAGTGAAACTCAAGGTTAAGCCTAAACTAAGAAGATCATTACCTATTTGTATAGGCAAAGCAGCCTGTTTCAGGGACTGACCACACAGAAACACCCCCTCTGACACAGGCTGGAAAACGCAGACAGACTAAATCTGCCTTGTTTCTTTTAAAAATAGCACTGAATAAAGGGTTCCTTCATTTTAGGCAGCTCTCCAGGAAATTGGAGCATTCTGCGATCCGCTCCTCTGGATTACCTGCTCACATCTCCATTTCATTCAGAAAGCTGCCTTGGTTTGTGTAGTGAATTAAATTCCCCTCTTCCCAGCAGGAAAAGAAAGTTTGTGGTACCCAAAGATTAACAAAAGTAAGCCACAAGGGAAGCAAGCAAGCACATATAGAGCCCTACGTGGCAAAACAGCGGAGTTTCACTTACTCTATGTAAGCAGCCAATCTTTGCCAGCACTGGTTGGTTGACTTTCCACCCTTACATAAGCTACTTTTTGGAAAAGAGCAGCTTTTTAGAACAAAATGCAACTCTGTCAATAAGAGAATCACAGTCCATAACCAACTCATGGGGAGATTGTAAAAACCAGCCTAAAATGAAGAGATTGGTCCAAACTTTTCTGTGAACATTCACTGAGTGTCTGATAGAATACATATTTTTTACATATCTCAGACGCATATTTTTTACACATCTCAGAATATGCCAGCTCTACCATTTTTGTAAGAAACATAATAGAAAACCACTTCGTTGATTTTTTCTTTTAACCTCTTGCCAAGAATGTTATGGATATATACAGAAATAGGAAATACAAGTGCTTTACCAACCCTATACCACACAGGCAGCAAGTCCTACTTTAAAACCTTGCCCTACAGCTGAACTAGGTCGCATCCAAACAGACTGAGGAATTTCCTTTACCCAAGCTCTGAGCAGGCCAGACACTGATTAAAAGGACACAGAGCACACATCCCCTGTCCTGCCTTTCTGGGCGTGCAGATCTGAAAAGCCAGGCTTTCTTGGGGCACAAAAAGGGCAGGGAAGGTCTGCAAAAGTCAACCCTAATTCTAGATGGTGGCATCTTAATGAACGTCCTGTCATCTCGAGGGGTCTGGCAAAGGCTATGCACTTGGGTTGGTGCAGAGTTTCTATAGAGTCTCCTAAGGAAGAGGAAATATTCTGGAAAGAGGAAAAAATTGGGAATGAGAGCTGAGGAATTATGAACAGGCATCAGTGAGAAGGTGCTATCGAATCTGAGCGGCAGCCATCATTACTCAGTGGTGGTGAGGCAAAATGATCTGAGAGAAAGGCACAAAGATAGCATGAAAGCTAGCAGCACATCTCTACCCTTAAATCTCTTCTTTACATCTGCATGTAAAATAAATATTCAAAAAGTCATGCAATGTAAAACAGGAAAGTGCACTGGCCTTTTAGCAACTCCACTTGTGCTTAACTTCCTATTGTAGATTAACCCCCAGCAACATCTGCAACTGCACCATACAAAAACAACCTTTTGTGGACAAACCTCTTTGACATCAATAGCAATAACTGACTTGTGATTTAAAACGCTTCACCTCAGCCACTGGAGCCAGCCTGGTTATGCCAGCCCTTGAAGATGCACAGTCCAAAGTGATCTGAAGGGTGATACAAAAAGAAAGGATATATCAGATTCTTCACAAAAGTCTACACAAGAGAAACAAACTGCAAACAGCTGCCCTGTCTTCACTTAGTACTAAAACAAAGATATCTTTTCTGCCACAGTTCTTCTCTGCAAATCCTTTTCACTAAAAATCCCTTCTCAAAGCAATGCTGGCCTCAGCTGAAACACTGATTTTTTTCCTAGCTATGCAGAATTACAGCAAACTAGAGATGCAACATCTCACTTTCCAGCTTGACAAGCAAGGACAATTCTCCTTTTCAATCTTCTCCACAAAGAAAAATCACTCTCTACTAAATAGAAAACCAGTAATGTTCATAAATGCCTTTTCCTACAGTTTCTAGGAAACTGAGAACAAGAATTGGAAAGGAAAGAGGTATTTATAAAAATTATGAGTCAGCAACATTAATTATTACATTGCAACACCAGTGCCTCATTGATTAGAAGCAGCATTTGTTCTCATGCAGAACACGTTTAACATCCTTTATATCTGATACTGTGAAAGTACAAGAGAAAAAACCTTGATGGTCAAACTCTCAGTACCTCCCTGCTTTTGGGACCCCCCACCCCCATCCTTTTTTCACGTTTGTGTCTTTTTTCCACCTCCCCTCTTTGCTGTCACCCAATCTCTGTCAGCTCCACAACAGAGATCTTCCACATCAGAAATCTTGGATCCCCACAGGAATGTTGAGAAACTCATCCAGTAATGACCAAGAGAGACCATTTAGTAACAAAAGAGTCAAAAGACAGCCCTCCTTGTGAGGCAGGTCATGTAAATCGTCTCAATTTGAAGAAATGGGGGCATACAGAGGTTAACAGCTTGCCCAGGGCTTCACTGTGAGTCATTCCTAAGCCAGAGGCTGGAGCAGGCAGCCCCAGCTCTTGTTCCGTCGCTCTAATCAATTAACCACTTTTCCTCCTCAGGATTCATTCTTCTTTCATGACTGATGAGTCAGCTGCTGTTTAAGAAGGGCGTTAGAACCCGTTCCATGATGAGAGGCTAATTCCTCCTAGCACATGCTGTGGGTATTACACGACCCCACATTACTGAGATAATCAGTCCATTGTCTCAGGATGTTAATTGAGACAAATGGCGTAATGAGTCATGCTTAGGTGTCTGCTTCTGCGTTTCCCCCTCATTTTCCTGTTCCTGAGATGAATGCCCTTATTCCCTAGAGGTGACTGCTGTTCTTCCTCTGAGCTCTGCTTCTGGGATACTGCGTGCACTTGTGATACCTAACTTGCAAAATATTCTGCTCATGCAGATTTGTTATTTTCAGCGTCTCTGGAGAATTCCTTTTCTGTGCCAAGTGTTTTTGAGGTTAAAAGCAAATAAGAACTGAATTTAAAAAAACAAAACAAAACAAAAAAAAAAAAACAGCCCTCCTTACTCCCTCCTCTTAAATCAAAAATGAGTTTATAAGCTTTGCCATTTGGGATTTTGGTTAAACCATTTCATCAGCCCTATCAGTCAGATGTTATGTGGGAGCCAGACCTCTTCACTCACAGGGTCACAGATGGAGGAGCAGAGAGCAAACAGTGCTACCTAAGTCCTTTACAGCAGGGCCTGAACTTTGGGATTTGCCCTTTGCAGGGGGACTCAGTTCCACAGAAGCAGCTGCTTGGAAAACACCACCCAAATCATTCCTCCAGAGAGAAAACCCACGGCTTTCAGAGCTGAAAAGATGGGCTGCAAAAGCTTGAGCTGAAACCTTTAGCCAACATTGTGGCACTCACTCATTAATGGGTAGCTGTAACTTGGGATCTGCTGCTTTCTCTTTTCTTTTTTAATCCCAGTGGGTTGCAAAGCAGAGCAGTGTTTCCTTCATGCCCTGCTGTGGCTGAGGTATCCAAGCCCTGCTTCTCCCAGCTGGTGCAGGTTAAAAGAGATCAGAGCAGCCCTGTGCCTTACACACAGATCAGTGCTCACCTCCTTGCCTGTAGGCGCATCCAGGCCCTCCTTGCAAGCACACACCTCTTTCTGTCTGCATTCCAGGTGAGGTAGGTATGATCTGGTCTCAGACTAATCAGCACTTGGGCCACTTTTGCATGGCCCCAACGACCCAGGCTTGTTGCCATACCAATGTGGCTGCACAGCTTGTAGACAGAGCTGGAGCAGACACTTCAGTACTCACATCAAGCCATGGAGCCAGGCTCTGCGTTTCTGCAGGCTGATCTATTTCTCTGTTTCAAAATTTCACCTGGTGGGAGAAAAACTAGTTCTGATGTAGATCCCTGCAATCTTCCCTTAAAGGGAATCTTCTGTGACATAGGCAACCCCATCTATCACCTGAGAACTTTCACCAGACATGGCTGAATTCAACACTTGCATGTCATCTCTCAGCTTGCATTCATTGGCTAAAAGGAAACAAGTGGTTCTTTTAAGTCAAAATGTTGTTTTGTGTTATTTGTAGAAGCTAAACATAATACAAAAGCAAAACAATTTTAACACAGTGAAAGACTTGCAAAGAATGCCTTTCATTCATTGGAAAATGAAATCTTCCCTAAGAGTTCCAGTGTGAATTAGGCTGAAGTATGCACAAAAAAAAAGAATACAACAGAGACTCACTGTAACCATCCATGGCCATGCTCAGCACCACTAAATCATTGCATATCAGGCACAGCCACAAGTCCAGCAAAAGTTGCTTAAAGGCTTAGCAAAATGGCACAAGTCTGCATGCAAATAAATAACAAAGCAGAGCTAGCAAAATCAAGTCAGTCAAATGTAATGCTAGTAGCAGTACCACAAGATGACGAAAAATGGTGGGTTTTGGACAAAAAAAAATTGCTAGGCTTCACTTTAAGAGATCACATCTATCACCCCCACTTCTACCAGTCCACCTGTACTAGGGCTTTCCATGGGACACCTCAAATACAGAAAGATGACAACAGCCACAGAAGAGACAGCAGAGATCCTCACGCAGGGTACCCACAGAGGCTGCTGAGGTGCAGCTTTATAAGAGGTAAAGCTTGGCTCCGTGTTTCACACCGTCAGTCGAGCCAGGTTAGAGGAAGGCAGCACCATTAGAGGGAAGCAGAGTATTCACTTGTGCACTCCTATGTAAACAGCAGTTAATGAGGCAGTACGTTTTAAATCACCCACTTTTTTCATTGGGATTGTAAGGAGGTGCTAAAAGCCAGATCTAGTTACAAATACCGACCCCAAAATAGAGCCCTAAATCTTTAACAAGGTGCTCTCCTCATATCAGGCAGAATATCTCTGATTTGGATAAAGGTAGAAGCTGCCACCGGGGTGTTTCTTAGCTGGCCCCACAAGCATCGTTTCAGTTATGCCTTTCATAACTGCTTAAGGAACAAACCTGTTTGGATTTTTGTTTCCAGCCAAGAAACGCAACACGTAACAATGCAGCCACATTCCAGCAAGATTTGGTTATGAAAGTTGTTTCCTGATAAGCTGTGAAATGCCAACAAGTTATTTGACAGCTGTTACAAAGAAAAGGGTTTCCCATCTATGCTGGCCTAGTTACAACTGAAAGATAGTTTTATGATTTGGGTTTTTCTTTTCTAAATCTTCAAATAATTACATGTGAGAAAGCTCAAACATTTATTTTCCTCCCCATCGCAGTTCTCTGCACTTCCCTCTGACTCTTCAAGCCTGGCCCTCTCTCAGGGACAAAAAGAACCCACAGGATGCTCCAGATATCAAGGCATTATGAAGATATTTCACTAAAGACATTATTCAACTGATGTTTTGACATAGAAGATGAAAGACTAAAATCAGGCTGTTTGTTGTAAGCTTTTCCAACCCAATTCCATCTTGTGACACATCTTCATTTTTGTCCACGCAGCCACACGTCTCCTGTTGTACTAAGCTAAAAGCAAAGTCACGTCAGCACACCAAACTCTGGGACTTATTTGAGCTACTGAAGAGCAAATATAGTACAACTGATCATTATAATAATTAAGTTAAAAGGTAACGCATGCTATTTTGACATCTGGAGTTTAATTTGTGGGAATTAGGAAAAAGGCATCGTAACACTCCGCTCCTCCCTTTAACCATCTTGTCATGCTGAATGGACTACAGTGTGCACAAGTAAAGCTTTACTACAGCATTTTCCAATTTAATTTGCAAACTCTTGACCACACGAAGAGACAGGAAATATATCATGCTTTTTTATAGCTTTTTGCTCAGTTATAACCTTTAGGACTCTTCTTTCTCCCTGTCAAACAAGCCCTGTTCATACAAGGACACAGTGGGCAAGGCGGTGATGGGTTGATGGTTGGACCTGATCATCTTAGAGGTCTTTTCCAACCTTAATGATCTCTCTGCAGCTACCAGAGAGATTCTGCTTCCTTGGAATCCCCTCCAATCTCCTCCCTCTGCCTCCTTTTTTCTGTGTCTGTTTTCAATACAAAAGCAATTTTCAAAAACAAAGGGCTCAGTAAGTGAGTCAATAAATTCTGGATTAAGTACAAGCCAGACTGTGCCATATGCTTAATGTGAGCAGATGGAAGATATGTCTGTCTTTTCTATGAGCTCTCAGAAGATGGAGGAGAAGGAGGGGGAAAAAAAAAAATAGAAGAAGAAGAGTTTCAGAGGCAGCAAAGCCCTGATGCTGATCTCTAGGGATCCCATGGGGAAACATACTCCTAGAGAGAGATGGATGAATGGGGGCTGCGCACAAGTTAATTTTCTGGTGTATGGCTGAGGAGGCAGAAGGGAAAATGCCAGATCACGGCAACAGGAAGAAATGCCAGAAACACAGAAAGGAAAGAAAAGTGCCACAGAAGAGAAAGGGCCCTGTTAGGCACTGACTCCCACAGGGTTCCTCACAGCAGATGCAGCACTTCGTGCCCTGTAGGCTCTGTGCTGGGTTCGGTAATGGGAGGTCAGCAGAGGAGCCTGCACAGAGTGCTCTTTGTAGGGGCTCCGGCAGGCTTTCCCCAGCTGCTGTGGGAGGCAGAGGGCAGGAGGGAGAAACACCCGAGGGCTGTGAGACAGGGAGGGATAACAGAGGTTTCCCCGGGGCTGCGGTGGGTTGAGCTGAGGTCTGGTAGAATGAAACGGAGGATTCAAGTTCCAGGCAAAGCAACAGTTCCCTGCAGGAGCTCAGACTGCTTACAACTATGCCTGTAGCTGCCAGTGGGGCTGCACTGTGCCTCCCACGTGCCCCCATCTCTGAGGGCTCCTCTGCCTCCCGACCCACGGTCATATTGACCTGAGAAGGGCCACATGCAGGTGTGATCGCTGTCAGCCTCTCCGAGATGAAATGCTTCATTTTCCTACTATTCCAGAGCTCCATTCCCCAAAACATAACTCCATTTCTACTCTGGTTCAATTCCTTCCATATTTTTCAGATCTTATTTCAGTGAAACTGAAATATAACAGAGGCCTGAGGGCTCTGTTAGACAACTTCAAGTCAAATTTAACAAAAATAAGTAATCCTGCTACAGACTGCTGGGAGTTTGTTCAAGAATCCTACACACAGCTTATTGTGCTTTGGTTTTGCAGCTGTTCAGATCCCATTATTTTCAACCCCAATAAATTTTCTAAGACATTTCAACAGTAACAACTGAGCTCCACTCGTTCTTCCTCCCTTTAAGACTTCCGTGCTCTCCAGTTCGTTCCTTCTCCCAGATTAACATCTCTAAATGAAGAGAAATACTCAGAACCTGAAAGAAGACAATTTGGAAATAGATGCAGAGGTTTCTACACTTGTCCTCAGATCTCCAATACCACCATCACTTGGAAATGCTCAAAAGTCTTCCCCTTTCCAGCAGGATGAAACTGTGCTCTTTGCTTTCAGTAAATTACAGATGGATAATTAGAGTGCTCTCCTGGATGCAGAAGATACAGGTTTGAATATTTTCAGAAAAAAAAAGAAAAATGAGCCAGACTCTTGGAGCACAGAGTAGGGCAGTCAGTCCAATAGAGAAAGTAGGAATATCATTTTTACGGCTCTCAGATTTTCTTTACTCAGACCCCAAATGCCAGGAACACAAAAAATTTTATTTGCAGTAAAGCAAGTTTAATAAGGGATGGTTTCCTTCCAGAGTGAAATGGAAAATATTAAAATACAGTTTGAGTCAACTAGGAACCTGAGAATGGGCCAAGAAGAAACAGGCATTTAATTGGCCAGATATCTCATCTATTTAATTCACCTTGTTCCCCATTAAGGCACTTTTTTTCTTTTCCCTCCAGTCCCATTTCTGTCTCTGTACCCCATTACAGTTCCCTCCTGATTTCTTTCCATTCTATCAGCTTCCCCCTACGTGGGCCCAGCCGCCTCACCTGCAGCCGTGGCCTGCATCCTTCCTTCCTACACAGCACTGTTCCACTAAGAACTTGGGGACCCTCGTGGATCTTCCTGCCCAACTGCTACCTTGAAGCAATGCAGCACTCAAGCAGCAGTCCACATTTCACTGGGCACCACTTTTTTTCACAGGAATGAATGTCGGCTTGAACATGTGGCAATCGGAAAGAAGAAATTCATACTCTGGGAATGGCAAAAGCCGTTTCCTTCACTTTGTAATTAGATCTCCAAGTTGGCCTAATACATGTGCTGCATAAGAAAGGTTTTTCCTCCTTAGCTTCGGACACTCCAGTTTGAAAACGCAACTGTCCAATTCCACTGAAAGATATCCATGAGCCCATTCTGTGGCCCAAATCCTTAAGCTTACCAACAAATCAATCCCATGTGACACAAAAAGAGGCCAGCAGAGTTAAAGAGTGGCTGCTGCTTATAACAAGACTGGATATACTTTTTGCAGCTCTGGCATGGGAACTGTGAGCCATTTGCAATATGAAAGCAGGAACCATTTGCAGCTTCACCTCTAGCTATGGTCACAGCCATTCCCAAGAAGTCAGATGTTTCAATACCTGTTATGCTTTGCAGGACCTTCTGGGAGTGGAAGCTGCACAGAAGCTGTGAAATGGAAATAGAGGTAGCAGGGGGCTGTGGGTGTCGCAGCATCTCCTATTCAGAATGTGGTTAATGATGCTGACCTCTTCTAAATGCTACAGTGAAGAGTGCCTACATAAGTACCTTATTATTTCTGACAAGAGAGGAGCAGTTTCTAAAGTTTTCTTCTATATTTTAGAGGAAAAGCACGTCTCTATGTTCTGGCCTGAATAAACTCCAAATTTACTGTGAAGGGGAGAAGAGAGGAAAAAAAATGCCAGTTCTCCCATTCTGTAAAAATAAATCTGAGATCCACATGGTCAGCATCTTCCCCTGGGCCCTTCTATCCCCAATGGGAACTAAAACAGATTCCTAAAATACTCCCAGCAGGAAACACACTGGGATGTCTCTGCTCTAATACAGCATCACTGCACCAGAAGTCATACAGTTCTCACGTCTAATTTTGCCCCAACAAAATTTATTTGTGGGCCATCTTATTTCAATCAATGGAAAGAAGCCCTTGTGAGCAGCTCTGCCTTCAGTTTCTTCATCGGGAAATTCCATTTGAAATTGCCCACTTCCCACCTCAGTAAATTGTTTCTAATGCCCCCGGCAAAGTTCTGTTGCTCTCAGCTGTAGCAATGCAATTCTTCCTGTGACTGCACATCAAACTAGGTCTGTGAAGCAATCTACAATTAACCAAACACACACAGCAGTGCATAAATCCACACTGCTTATCTTTGTGATTTGCTTTCCCACCCACATTTAGCCTGCTGTGTTATTGCCCAGACCTGATTCAAAGAACCTCTGCTCTTAAGAGTTACTCAGCACAAGCGAGGACAAATTTAGCAAAGTGATGGCGCACGGAGCCAGGAACATTTTTTATCATAAGATATTTTATTAGAGGAATCTTACCAGGAAATTTTTAATTTGAAATGAACATAAACTTCTGAGTTAGCATGAGGGGTTTTGTACAGATAAACACCCAGGCTGTAAATGCACAGGATAAATAATTACTTATTCCTCATTAAGAGGAAAAAAAAAACCAATTTGAGCACATGCGCTTTGACTGCTTAGTAGAAATAGTTTGAGAGCAGTAACCTCCAACCTCAGGTTGGTCATTAGAAGAAAGCTGTACCTACCAGCAAACCAGCCACACACAAACAGTATGCTGTCTTGAGACAGATCAGTACTTTGCAGAGCACTTGCTGCTGTGTTGGCAATGCACAGGAAGAAAAGCAGCTCTGGAGACCCTTATTGCCTTTATCAGGAGTTCCTGTGTCCACGGCGCTTCATGAGCAGACCAAAAAGTTTTCGTGTGCCTTATTTCTTATGCCAAAAAGAATAAGATTTCAAAGAAATGCCTCCAGAACACTACGGACATCAGACAATGCCTAACGTTGTCTGCACCATCTGCACCATAAACATCTGCACAAGGGTGGACAGTGATAGGACAAGAGGGAATGGTTTAAATCAAGACAGGGGAAGTTTAGGCTGGATATTAGGAAGTTTTTCAGCCAGAGGGTGGTGAGGCACTGGAACAGGTTGCCCAAGGAGGCTGTGGATGCCCCATCCCTGCAGGCATTCAAGGCCAGGCTGGATGTGGCTCTGGGCAGCCTGGGCTGCTGGTTGGTGACCGGCACACAGCAGGGGGTTGGAACTGGATGAGCATTGTGCTCCTTTGCAACCCAGGCCACTCTGTGATTCTATGTTTCACATAAAACAAAGTAAAGATGGGAAGTGCCAAGTAATAGAGAGCAAAGCCCAATGCTGTCATGGTGTAACACAGTAAATTGATGTGTCAATCATTGGCTAAATAACAGGTTTAGATCCAAATGAACAAGGCAACAGACAAAACATAACTGATCAAGCAGCTTTATTCATACACACATTTTAAAACCTTTGTGTAATTTAGTTGTTTCAGAGCTATGGAAACCAGGTGGCAGCCAGCACAGAAGCTGAGCACTTATTTAATTCACTTTCAGAGCTGAGGCATAGTGAGGAGCATTCCCTCTCCCCCAGAGAATCGAATCCCATTAGCTCAATATCATGAGGCCACAGAGCAAAACAGAGCACAGCCTCAGAAAGCAGCTCTACGAACCACAGCAAATGAGAGCAAACGATGGCAGGGCGGTTGCCAAAGCAATCTGCACAGTTGTTCTGCTCTGACTTTGGGTGGCAAGAGGACCGGGGTGCTGAGCCACAGCTTGCAGCTTCACACGATGTCAAGGGAAAAGATTAGCTCATCTCCCAGTGACGGACAGGAGCTTGGCCTGTGTTTTTTCACAAACATCGCCTTTCCCAAGGGAGAGAGAGTTCAAACCCTTGTCTGTCTCAAGCAATAAGTGTCCATTATCAAATGCAAACTCGCAGCCCCCCAGTCAGCACCTCTCCAGCATGACAAGCAGCTGGAGGGGAACAGCACAATAACCCATTGAGCTCGGGAAAGAGAAAGCTCATTGCCACGGGGCAGCTCAGAGGTCTTGGTCGAGCTTAGGAGAGGTAATTAGCGGCCTTGTATAATCTGTTCCCGTCACGTCTGGGTTGTAATGGAAAATGGACCTGCACAGCTCTCCTAACTTAACATACTGCTGGAGACTCTCTTTACTTTAAACACACGGCATTTTTTGGGTGTAATCTTCAATTGCAAATACTGCCTGGAATACTTACAGTATGGGATAACCTTTTCAGTACAAAATCTGCAAAGCCATTGTATCTCAAGCGCCCATAAAACTTACTCAGTTTAATGTCTTTTGCCATTAAAAAGCTGAACAACTTTCAACCAAGTCAAATAAGGGAGAAGACAAGTGAGGAGCATTTCCTGCTCTTATGATGAAGAATTAAACACCACTAAGAATCATGACTACTACTGTACTTAGAATGAAATAAATATGGTTCATAATATCAGCCTGGATGTTTGGGGTGCTTACTCCAACAGAAAGCACTGCAGACTGATGTGAATAACAAAAAAGAGCCAGTAGCACCTCAAGAACACTGCCATATCAGAGGTCTGTAATGAGTATGATAAATTATTATAGTGGCCTGCAGCACTCCCTGCAGAAGCAGCAGCCTGGACTGATTAAATGACAACTCCCTCATGAGCCTATAAACACATTGGAAGCAACCACATCTTCCCAGCAGCTCAAAGCTGAGCAGACAAGGTAGGCAAAGAAGGGCTGTAAAGGGGAGTAACGATCCAGATTTGATAGATAGGGAACAAAGAGACCGAGTTCCTTGTCACACAGCACCTTGTGTTTCAAATCCCTAAACCCATAGAATGAGCAGTAAAGACCACCCTTTCTCTTGACAGCATATTTGTAATTGCACACAGCTGAAAGGAGGGGAAGGCTCCCTCACAAAGAGGTATTAATCCTCCTAATTAAGTGGAGCAGTTGGAAAGCAGTTAAGAAAACAAGTGAAAGAGTGAAAGGAAACCAGCTGAATAACAGCAGAAATAAACACTGGACTTCGTGCTAAATATGACACTTCCATCACTCCGAGGCCCCAGGGGAGTGCGGGGCTGGAGACAAACTGGTGTTTCTCAAGGAACATGAAAAGCCTGGGAAGAATATTAAACAGCCCGGTTGTAATGGCCCCAGAGAGCCCTGCTGGTGTGAGGTGCCAGGGGGGAGGCCTGAATCACACCCACTGCCAGAGGTAGTTTCAGGCTAATTACCTGGCATGGCATCTTCAGTAGAAATGCCCAAACTCGCATTCAAATAGGCACCTCAGCTGAAGGCATCTAAAATTTACAACATTTTTGCCCTTTGCTTCTGCATCCTAGTCCACAAAAGAGAAAGGAAAGCACTGCATCACGCATCTATTGCTGTGAAGAGCAATGGGTGCTCTCTTGCTCTTAGGATACTTTTATAGTTCCATTACTGATGAATTTGCAAATCAGCATTTCTACCAGCAAGCCACATGTGTATAACAGACCAGCACTATGGAGATTTCCCCAGCTTGAACGGAAACAGGTATTTTAACAAGCACACCCTATCAGCAATCTCTGAGACTCTTCTGAAGCTCCAGAGCACCTGGAATTTCCTCCAAGTGATAAGCACCCATGATGCCCCATTGTGAATTTGGGGTCTATTTCTCAATGTCAATTTTTGTTTCACATTTTTCCGAGTCATCTTTGCTGCATAGTTGCCATCCTTTGTTCTCATATTTTGCATTTTTTCTCTCCTTTCTTTCAAGCTTGGTTAAAAGCTTTACTGTATCACAGTTTTCCTTTTACTCTTACACTACTTTAACCCCAGAGCAGCTTTCTTTCCTCTCCTTGTGGACTCTGCACTTCACACCGAAGGTATTTTTTTTAAGGTAGCTCTTGTACTGTGATCAGTGATACAAGCTGCTTATTTATCACACAACCAGCTTCGCTTTCTCAGCAACTTGGAATCTTTTCTGCAGAGAGAAGAAAAGCCTTTAAAGTCCTCCATTCCCAAACTCAAACAATCGAATAAGAAAAGCCCTGTTGCTTCAGCACTGTATAAGCAGCAATTCACAAAATTACAGTAGCGTATGAAGGTCAGTAATGCAGCCAGTCCTCCTCAGCTGGAATTCCTGACACACAGAAGCTATTGTCCATCAGAAATGACTGAAGGAGGGTTACTGAGGATTTCTTCCTCTTTCTGAGTAAGCAGGGTCAAACAGGACATCCAAGAAAAGCCCTGAAGTCAACATAACAAAAAGCAATTTTGTTCTTCCAGGCCAAATACAGCCACAAGGAAAGGAGGAAAAGGCCTTTTCACCATGTGAAAGCTGAGAGTTGTCAGATACTTCCATTGTATTGTGATGCTATTTCAGCACAAACCTATCCCCTGTATTTCTAGAGAGAAAAAAGAAAAACCAGCACAGAATTGCCAAAGATCTGAAGTTGAACAAGTCCTGTACCAAGCAGCTTCCTGAGAAATGGACCTTGGAAAGCTTCTGATTTGATCCTCTGAAATCATCAGAGTGAGAAAAAGTAGGAAAAAAATTGAAGAAATTTCTTCTCAGCTAAAGCTTTCTTGAGACAAAAGTCCAGTGAAGAAGTTAAATCAAAACATTTAAACTCAAAAACTTCACTATATGAAGTTTTTCCTTTCAGAAAGTATGGTTTTATATTTGGAACGATATCACAAAACAGTGTCAAATCACTGTTTTCAAAGCAACACGCATTTCCCAAACCGGGAGTAAAAGAGGATCTTTTTGGCTTTCTCTAACAGAGCAGAGGGGCCCATTTCCCAAGCAGGGAAAGAAGGCTCAGTACTTTTTGCAACAGCTCAGCCCTACAGTGAAGAGCTGAGATGGTCAGAAAACACTTTGGCTTTTGTGTTTTTGTTTGTTTATTTGCACAAGAAAAACAATCTGTAGCTAAAAAGCCAGTGGAATTCTCTGATTCTGTATAGTCACAACTGAAGAAAATGTTTTGAATAGCTGTGTTTAGTTAGGACTTGTTTCATAAGCATGGTGTTACACAAAATTGAATGTTTATTTTTCTTCCAGAAAAGCATAAGCAGATCAGCACAGCATTAGCGAAAGTTTAAGTAGCATCCTCCTAGTGTGATGCCATTTCAGAAAGTAGCACTGCATTCCTCCCAGGAGGGCAGACATTTCACTATTTATAGGATCAGATGCTAACAGCACAAGATTTGCTTGACCTTCCATTTCTACCAACAGGAGATACAGCTCTGTCATCTCCCTTCTAGTACTTAATTGTGCGTACTTCTATGGGAGACAGCAGTCAGGGCATCCTCTCAGTTCGTTTTTGTTTGTTTGGAGGCCAGCAGAACAGACTCATCAGCTTCACCGGATCGCAGAGCAGAGCCTTAACTACACCCTCAGGGAATGCTCCAGTCCAAAACCAGATGAGGTGCCATGCAATAAAAAGAACTGATGAAGCAACAGTTCTGTAGTAGTTGATTAGACCAGCTCTCCAACTACTCGTATCACCACATTCATACTGAAAGGATGGAATGAAAAGATGGATTCAAGACATCTCAGCTAATTTTACAGCACTGTGCTGATTTCGCACTGATTTAACACAACTGGAACTGAACACAGGAGGAGAGCATAGATTGTTGCATCAGACGTGAACAACTCCAAAATAAATCCTTCAATGCTGAGATACTTATTTAAACACAGTGTTTTATCTTAAAATAGAGACAGAAGTATTACACATTAAACTGGCAAAACACACAAGATGTTGAGCTAACAATCCTCTGCTGGAAAAGCTTTAGAGATGACTGCAAGGATGAAAGATCAACACATAGGGATCGTTTCCATTCCTTTAAATAATTATTAAGTGTGATTGGCAAGATTTGATGCCTTGTAGCACATTGAATAAACAGCACCTTACAAAATGAAGCTTTGCCTAGGTATGCTGCTAACAATACTAAAACCCACGTCTGTGTTAACCCCTTCTTTCACAATGGGAGAAGGTGGAGAAGCAGTCAGCTTCCTGCTGATACTGGTAAGGCATTGATCTACAGCTGAGCTTTTTCTTCAACAGAGATTTCACGCCCATTTTTACTTTTCTCCGCAGGAAGCAGTAGGCTTCTACTGCTAAATTCCTCTGACTTAGCTATGCTAAGCATGGTCAAACAGCAGGACAGATAAGCAGGTAACAGGCTTTACACGGTTGATCCCCTTCTCCTACCACAGGATATGTCTGACCTCTTCTTGCTTTCTTCACTGAGGCTCTTATCAGTGAGAGTGCTAAACAGTCCTACAAGCAACAGCAGCCAAAGCTCAGATCCTTACTCCATTTAAAGCAAAGAGTTCGGCTTCAATACATCTGCAGGGCCCTGGGCTTGCATTCAGAGAGGCCCTCAAGCATCTTATTCTACTGAGACCACTGTTCCCTGTAGTTTAACGGGAGTTTTTATGAGTTAAATCACAGCTATATATAGAAAATCTCGCTATTTTATTGTTCTTAAATAGCATAATCTTATGAGGCTCTAAGTATGTTTCTCATTAGAAGTGACTTTTGAGTACTAGGAGGTGGTGAATGACGACTTGATTCCTGTTTTATTTTTATAACCATTTCCAATGAACTGTTTGTTACATTTATTTTAGAATTTGTTTTATTCAGTATTTAAGTAGCACAGTGTGTGTTGTAGCTTAGACGTCATTTCATGTAAAACCTTCAGAAATAAATTCATCTCTACTCTACCCACTGTTAATTGTAATCATGAGTAGAATACATTAATCAGTGCCAGAGGCAAAGGAGCCCAGCAGAAACTACCCAGCTCCATTACACCTTGCACCTAGAAGACGAGCTCTTCTTTCTCCCAGAGCTCTGTATATGTGGACTTTTACTATGACAGAACATCAGAGGGTTTCAACTGACCATAGCAAGAACAAATCACAACACCTTCTCCCTCCCCCCAGAAGATTAACATAAAGCACACTGGGATTTGTCTACGTGAAAAGCCTCATATAAAATAATTGTTGTAAAAATACTTGCCAGCATTTGTCAAATGCTGTTCTTTGAATAGTTGACATCTCTATTAAAATCTCCCTCGATTAGCATTCCATTCAGCAGTAGTAAATGGTAAGTGTCAAGTAGTCACAATAGAGTCCCAGCTGATGCAACTGAAAAATAATCTAATGCAAATTCCAGTAGGCTTCAGACGTAGCTTTAAATGACTTTCCTCAGAGCCTAACTTTTTATTTGCTGACAGATGCTTTTGTAGATCTGCAAACTTTAAAGCCAGCAAACAGCAATCACACAACCTGAGATTGCATCAGCAGAATGAGCACAGCAACAATTAATTATATTATTCCTAAATGAAACTTGAGCAGATTTGCCAGCATCAACAGGTACCACACCACTGTTTCTGGGAGGTTCATCTGCTTGCATAAGCTGTCCCAGTTTTTTTCTGGCAAAGAGGAAAAGCTGCTTTCACATTTCACTTACATCAGCACCAGTGAGGAGTAACACCACAAAAACAGAATTAGTTCCAGTTTATATCAAGATTACTGAGGTTGAAGCCCTTGAAATTTCAATTTTCCAGTCAGTGAAATGAAGACAGAAAATGATATCTTCCTGCCATAAGAGGGAATTGGGCTAACACGTTAACAGTCGCTCAGTGTTCAAACAGTTCTAGCTCAAACAATGACAATTCACATATTCAGTACTTGCCTCAAGTCCATCCTGTGCTTAATGCCAGCAATTTCAGAGAGTTTCACCAGAAGATGTTTGGTCAGCCCTTTTTCACCTCAAGCATGCTATTTTCCGCTGCTGCCAAACGCAACACACACAGCTTCCTTTGGCATGCAGCCCAACAGACACAGGCCTTCTTACCTGGCAGCAAACCCCACGCCAGTGCATGGGTCTATCTTCATACATGAAAAACAAGTTTAAAACCACGCAGAACCAAAAATAAATTAATTTTCCCTTTCCATTTGCCAGTCTGCAGGAGAAAAGAACTTTTGCTTCAGGCCTTTTAATTAAAGCTTCCCCTCCTACAGCTGGACCGCATTAGTACTGGAGCCATTATATGGTTTGTAACACCTGCACAGCCAAGAACTACAGACAAGAAATAAGAATATGTCAAACAACATTGTGTGAGAAAGACAGTCACTGGTAAGACTTGGGTCAAAGAAGGCCCACAAAGCTAAGCTGTATTCTCTACTGTCAATGCATAGAAGCACTATTATGCAGAAAGGAATGGTATTCTAGCAATCTGGATTCAGAAGTTTAAGGGAAAACCCATTGCGACTTTGCTAAGTCATACAAGCATATTAAAAACATAATTCTTTAAAACAGCAATCTTGAATAATCTTGAAGAAATCACCCTGCAATGTCTCTGTTTACTACTTTAAATTCCTACCAATGCTTTAGCTTTACCCGTATTTTGGTATGAAACATTTCTGTCAAGGCAATGAATTGCTCACTGTAATCTGCCTGTATTTGAATGAAATCTCAGTTCTGCAAAACTCTACCATTCGACCAATTAAGTATCTTCGAGGCTCATAATCCAAAATCACCTCTGCAAAGAATACACCAACAAGCACCTTTCTAAAGATAAGCCAAGAGAGGTCAATAATCTCTTATTCATAGTTGCCTAACACTCAGAAGGCTAACCAAAAGGCAGCGTACAGGAAACCTCACAGCACAAATACATAATGACACAGTTGCAGGCTGTTCCTATATTGTTTAGAAAGCGTGCTTCATTATCCACAGAATTAAGAATTGAGGTTTGCAGATGCTACAGTGAAAGGGAACAGCCAGTAGAAGTACAGCACATAGCTGGCAATCTATTGGAGCTAGAATGAGAAGTCATTTTTAGTTTCTTTCCCTGTTAAATGAAAAAAAAACAAAAAACAAACAACTTTATTACAATGTTTTATTGCATCTTTTTGAAGGAAGTGACTTGTGTTGGGGATTATCACTAATGAAAAAAAACCTTAGTTTTAGAAGTTCTAGGAAAGTTTAGACCTAAATCAAGATTCATTTTCACAGCAAGTATTTCCCAAATCTGCTGAAGAGGACAAAAAGAAAATAGCACATTTAATGAAAAATAAGTCCAAACCCACAATTTAAAAAAAAAAAAAAAAAAATGGGGACATGGATGACAGCCTGAAGTAAATAACAACTTGAACAAGGCTGTAGTGCAGAAGCTGCACAGATGAAGCTACCACAAAAAGCTCGGGACTGTAGTGCTTCAAAAAGCAGATGGATTCAAAGGGTGACACATGGAAGAGTGCAGGGATTCTGCAATGAAGTCCAAAATATTGAGCACCAAAACAGCCTTGGCAGCTGCACCTGATGAACTCCAAAAATTAAACAGTATATAGTTGTATTTGTAGCATCAGGCCCTTCTGTTACAATGCACATGAAAAATGGTAATGCATAATTAGCATAACTAACAACAGAATTGTAGCTGACTGTTGAGACATATCTTGCTTAGTAGAACACGTTGGCTTCTCCATCCTCAGAACACATCCACACATCAATAAAGCATTTTCTTTACAAAATTTTATCTTAAGATGAAACCAAAGTCTCTCCATACTCTTATACCCCTCATACTCCACACTTTTGCATATCCTACTCCTCTTCTACTGATATCCTTTATCATATTCTAGGACATGCCTGGATTCACAGATACACAGGATATTCATAACGTTAATGAGGGTTGTTTGTTTGTTTTGCAAAAGAGTTATTTTTTAAACAAGGAATTTAAAAATTCTTATAGTCCATTTCAGAAATTAGCCTGTGAATCTTTATTTAGGAACAGCCTCAGATTATTCCACAACTGTCTGCTTACAACCAGTGTAGCCCATTTCAGTTCAACAGAAGACAAGCTCTGCATGCTAACATGCATTGCATGTGTTAACTTTGCATATTTTATCTCCTCAGGTTAATTTTTAACTAAAAATTTAATACCTAAAACAATATCTAGAACCCTTCCCACAAATAAGCAACGCAGAATTTTTACACGCTCGCTTCCACCGCAAATTGTCGACAGCGGCACCGCTTTGACAGGGGAAGACACGAGAAATAGCTTTCACCAGCTACCCGATAGCTTCACACCGCAGTTATTACAACACACATCGCTCCAAGAGCGTAAGGAATTGAGGTGCATTCCAGGAGAGGTTAAGCAGAAGCTGCGGAGGGGATGAGGAGGGCGGGCTGTTGGACCCCCGCCCGCTGGGCCCGGCGGCACCGCGCGGGCGCTGTTCCCCACCGCGGTGCTGAAACGCGAGGCTGAAACGGGGCGCGGGACCCGAAATTAGGAAAAGGGAAACCCCTTCGTGGGCAGCCAGGGAGTGGTGGCTCCCTTCGGTTCAACTGCGAGATGAGATGACCTCCCAGAGTCGGAGCTAGGGCTCCAATTTATTTTCTGTGTTTTAGACGCAGTTGTAGTTGAAGCTTGGATGCTTCTGTGAAGTTATACCCTGAAATGAGGTAGGATTCTATTTTTTCTGTCCTCTCTAGAAAATGATAACTGTGAATCAGCATGAAAAGTAAATATCTGATGATGAGAAGCTTCACTTCTGCATTCCAAACCATCTTGAAATCCCATTTTGTCCCAATCCCACTCATGTTTTGAAAAAAGAGAACTAGTCATGAGCATGTACATCCAATATGACAGTTAGCTATAGCAACTTTAACAGAAGACACTTGAAATAAAACATTAAAGGTTATAAGAGCATCTCAACAGGAATAAAATTCTCTATGTATTGAGGTATTCTTACGTGTACCATGGGGGGAAAAAAAAAAGAGAAACAGCAACAAGTCAGTCCTTCTTTCAGACTACATTTCATACTGTAACACCAGTTCAATTTACAGAGATGACACCCTGTTTACCAAAGGTCTTAAGTGAATCCTACCACAAGCACCTAGAGTTTACTCAATATTTTAAAACAGAATAAAAAGGCAAATTGGTTTTCATTCTCAGCGAGGACAAATATTCAAAGCTCAGACCAACAGATGCTTAAACAGTAGAACCAAGCAAGCAAAACTCAAAAATAGAGGATGATAAAACTGATCAGTCGGAAAAAAAAATAGACATCAATAAAGAGAAATCCTATATTTGCACGGGCTGATAGCCTTAAAAAATGTCCAGCAAATATTTGATGTTCTTTCTACTTTCTAATAACATCCTTCTTAAGTCTGAAGCTTTAATGTTTCAACCTGAACGTACCTGGGAAGTGGAAACAGGAATGTAGAGAAGACTCAGTTCACACTCATTCTCACAGCAGTGCTCTCTGATTAAGAGAACTGAGAATAACTCAGTAATCCTGATCTTCCAAGATTTCAGTCTGGTATACAGCAATGCCGAGTTCTTATATTTAGGCTTAAATTGCTACAGCTTCATATCTGTTTTATAGCCCCATGAATTCCTGTGGCAGAAGACTGCATCTCCACTTCCTTTTCTAAAGTAGCAGATCCATTTTCTACACATTTTCTGACAATAAGCAGGCTCCAATCCGCTACTGTAAAGCAGGAAGGAAAACAGATACTTTGTATCTGAAATCTTAAGAGGTGCTTACTGGATAGCCTACTCCAACAATAACTTCCCAACATGGCCACCACGTGGCCTATAAGAATTAAGTGCTCTGACTACTAAGAAAGCAGACAGGGATTGAAGAAATTTGCTTATATTCAAGGTGAAATTCTAGCCCAAAGTTACAAGCAAACATTTGGAATACAGATCAATCAGATTTCATTCTTTTAATCTCAACATCCTGCAGATATATGAAAGATCTCTTTTTATATCAATTCAAAATAATTAAAGGTCACTCATTCTACAAACAAGAGAATTCCTGGGAACATTAGCAGGTTAATAATAAAGCTACTGTATGCTGCTCCATTTATGGTTGGACATAAAAGTTTCCACCGCAAAGCATGGCTGAGTTTTTCCAAGAACAAAAAAAAATCCCACAAGAAAAAAAAAACTGCTGCTACAACAACACAGGAATCAGACATCTACTTCTAGATCCTACACACGTCATCTTTTCAGTAACGTTTAGCAGAGAGCAGTGTTTTAGCATGGAAAAGAGCCAGTCAACAGACTGAATAAGCTTCCATATGTTAAGCTCATCCTTCAACAACATACAAAAACTCCAAATGACCTTGTAATTTATGCAGAGAAAAATAAGAGGAGAGAATGAAAATCAAGACAAGGAGGCTCTCTCCTAAAAGATGGGACTTGTCCAAAGCTTACTTAAATCAGTGGGAGCCTTTCCATCAACTTCTTGAGGGTTTGGGCCAGATTCCATATGAAAAGTCCCATAGTGAGACCAAAACACAGAGACTGAAGAGGAAAATAAATATATAAAACCCAATAAAATTACTGTTTAAAAACAAGCAGCATGGCTCCCCCCCCCCACCCCAGACACCATTCAAATATCTTGTCCCATTTCCTGCATTAAAAAGGCACTCAAATCAATCTTGTGAGCCAAGGAAAAAAATATAAAGGAACTATACAACATGCTTCTGTAGAAATCCAGCTCAAGGTGAATTACAAGTGCTCAAGTACCATTGATTCTCCTGAGGAACATGTCAACTGTCACAACATGCATTGGGTCACAAATCCATCTGCAAACTTCCCGCAAAACATTACCAAGGCAATCACTCAAACAAGCAGCACAGGCACTATCCATAGACACACACACACCACAAGCAGCCTATGTATGCTGTTTCAGCTCCAAATGCCTTTAATACTCTGGGGATCTAGTCTTCTTAAAAAATGCCTCTACAGACCAGTGGAGGGAGAGTCAACTTGTTCTGCTTGTGGCAATCCTTTTATTAAAGAAATTTTAAAAATATTTTAAACTTTCAAGCTGGAAAGGAAAGTAGGTTCCTTTTTAGGCAAACTGCACACATTTGTGAAACTAAGCAAGCTGTGTATATCAACAGCTAAATTTTTAAGTAAGCCACAGTGAGTCCCTCTGTGGGAGTTGAAGTCAGGTGAACCAAAAACTTGAACTCAGTTCACCAACTTAAATTCTCTGGACAGAACTCTAAGCTTCTGGATTTCCAGTACTTGAAGCTATCAGATGTTCAGAAGTTTCAGACAAATGGTCTCACTATGACATCCACATCTGGCACGTCACACATCCTACTTTTGGTCCTGTGCAGGCAAAGACAAATGCTTCCAAATCATCAGTATGTACATTAACATGCAGTCCATTCTTTAAAGCTAATGGCTGCCAGCACACAGTTTTACAGATTTTTTTTTTATTGTTTAATATATGAAGAGATGAAAGTAAAGATTAGAGTTCTAATTCAGCAAGACTTTAAAACATTTATCTAGTTTAAGTATGCAGTTAATTCTAATAGAAAGACGGGAACCAGGAATGTGCAAGAGTGCTTTCCTTAATGACATCCAAAAAGCAGACCAGCACTGGCTGAACAGTAAACCCACGAGACCAAACTACCTAATAGTATCAGCAGGAAAAAATCTGATTTTTTTGATTTATGATTCTTACTGTAGTTTGGGGAAGGGGGGAGGGAAAAGAGGGGTTTGTTCTTTTGTTTTACTTTCTAAACTTTTTGATTTACCTCTAACAGTGAGACAGTCTGCCAGAACAAAGTCTACCAGAAAGTCAAATATTTGTTGACACAAACATCTGTGCTAAAATGTTTTTCCAGCATTTGAAAGGTTATTAAGTCTACTTACATTAACTAAGCTAAAGATGTTAGTAGAGGGATACAGCCTTGCACGTGGAAAAGCACAAAGGACATTTTTTGCTGATTATCACCAGTGAAAAGTAACACTGAGTTAACTGATGAGCCACCTAAAAGCAGAGTCATAAAAATGTATGCGTGGGATCTAAATGAAGATGATTAAGAACAATACGTTTATTCAGCATATACTGAATTCCTCTCAGAAGGAACCATTTTGCTGCTAGGAACTGTAGCAATGTCTGATGTGAAATGGTAATCTCAAAGACAAATGGGCAGACAATCTCCATCACAATCTTGTACAAACAGAAGTAGCCCATGGTGCTACTGTTATTAGTAATAGTATAGTATTACTGATCACAAGATTGGCTCCAAACAGAACCATGCTGAGAATTTTGCCTTCAGCTAAAGCATGCTGTGCTTTCAGCAGCTCCATTGCAAGGTGAAAGTCAACAGCAGTAAACTACAGCACTAGGTCTGGGATTTAACTGCATTAAAGTCGAGACATCATGGAATCCAGTTGGAGCCACGCCAGACCCTCTGCTCCATCACTGAGCCTCTAATCAGAACCAGTCGAGGAGAATCTGACTGCAAAGCTCTGACTCAAACCTTTGGCATGCGCAGAGTAAATAGAAAGTAGCAAATTATTAATTTAAAGAACAACTCTTTGACAGAGGTGATATCTTTGCAAGTACAAAGGGATTTCAGAGGGATGTATGTATGCAAGTTTCCCCATTGCCAAGGAAAGGAGACATGTATGCAGTATGGGAAAGCTCTACAGCTCAGCACACCTATTTCTTTCCTTGTTTCAATCCTTCCCTCTTTCTTTCTTTCTGCTAATTGTCTACTGAGGCAATGATTTGCCCTGATTTTCCATACAAGCAGCCAAGCTCAGTTGCAGTACATACAAAATATCTGGATACTACAGCAAAGCTTGCATTCAAAGACTCAAACAACACCAGAAATGAATATTTGGACATGCATCTTGAGGGCAGTTTTGTCATCTGCTGTACATCACATGTTTTGATTAGATACTGCTTTCTCAGCAGTCATTTTTACTGCAACCATGCTCAAAGCTGCATAGGGAGTGGTCAGGAAATTCTCTGCAGGACTGCTGTACCCACAACAATGTGTGTAACTCTCATATTACTGAAGTTCTACCAAGAGAAAGTGTTCTTCAAAATTGGCTGTTCTTCTGAACTGGCCTGGGCTGGTAACAAAGCAGAGATGCACTTGGAAAAAAGAGCAGTTTCCTAATGTATGTGAAAAAGGAATAACACAGAACTCCTCTGTTCTCTCTACCCAAAGCAGCAACTTCTGTAGTAAATTAATCACTTTAGAAGAGAGTCAGATTCAAACCAAATTTTGAACTCTCCTCTGTTTTCCCACAACCCTCCCTCTATTGCTGGAAAATCACATTTCCCCAAACACCTACGTGCTGCTCCACAACGGTAGATCTCTGCAGCAGCAAATGTTCTTCCTTAATGACCTGATGTTCCACTCTCCCCTTGGCAAGCCTTGCACAGGGCACTCCGCACGCCTGCTTACAGCTGCATATTTGTGGTACGTCCACCTCCATTGGCAAGTTGGTCAGATGGACTTCAAAGACACACAAATGCAAGCACATGCTAATTTGGAATTGCACACATTCAAACATCTGGGATAGGAAAAAGGGGAAGTTACTCAGTGGTCTACAACATCCATGGTGGGAGTCAGCCTGGAGAATTTCCTTGAAAAGAAAATAAATTCTGATCGCCTCACCTAATTACAGGAAGCTAAAACCCAAGAATTCAGAAGTCAAAATTAAGTTTCCAAGGTTATTGGAATTAAAACTGAATATGGAGAGCTGATAGTGCTGTGAGTGCCTCCAGTGTTTTGGTCACTACAGTGTACTATATTCATTCCAGGTGTCTGACGTGGAAACCCTGAAGCTGTTATGAATTCTGTTGCTATGGCATACATACATACATGCATATACACACTTATTCCTCTGAAATACTTGCTTGTCTGGCAGGCTGGAAAATATAGGACAATGGGGGAATCTTTCTGGATGAGTCACTACAGGGGCTGCTTAGAACCTTCCAGGGCGGTCTGGGTATTTTTCTAGTTTTGAATGTCTTTCAATAAGAAGTGCAGGGTTTGATGTGATCTTAATTCTCTTTCCCTTGGCAGTAATCCACCTTTGTGAGGTACAGTCTGTGGTTTGCAAAAGTAATGGGGGAAGGGTTAAGTAAGTTATTCTCAGTAACTCCCAACCTCTTCCTTTGCTCCCCCCCCCCTCAGCTCTCATCATTTCTTTCCCCACCATTCCTCAAAATACACTTTAATTACTTCATCATTGCCAAACAGAACCACAAAATCTGTTGATTATTCTTCCACAATAAAAAAAAAAAACAAACAAGTACATATACACTCTGTAATAAACCCTTCAGGTCTGAAGCTTGCAGTGGTTTAGGACATTCTAAATATAGTACAGTTTTCAGCTGTGACTGAAAACCCCATGGATTTGATATTTTTTCCCATCTAGGAAATAAAACTTCTGTCAGCCTATAGCTTCAGTTCTCTATAAAACAAGGGAGTGCCTCTCACCTAAGGTAACCACTAATGCTTCAGGTGGTGCTAAGTGGCAAAGGTTCAGAACAAACACTTCTGGATGGCAGCTTTGTTATCAAGAGGCAACCTGAAGGGCTTTTTGAGCCCACTAAACACAGCTGTACAAAAGGATGCTCATCTGCTACCTGTGACAAAGACATACATCCCATTCAGCTACCTTGAAACACAAGGCACTATCTCTGGCTCAGGGATTGAACAGATGGCTGGAGAAAGCAACATCAGAATAAGGCTGCTGAACCTACTAGAGCTCCATCTGTCAGCTCTCCAAGAGAACACAAATGTGGACACTTGAACTAACACAGCATGTCTTACTGAGAATCATACTAGATAGGAAGAGCACTAACATGGCCAGGCCAGATTCAGCCTGCTGCATTATCTTCAGCAGGTTGCTGAAATTCTTTGTTCTGCCTTTCTAGACTATAAAGACATTGTTATTGGGATGCTCGTCATGCTAATCTCCATCCTTAGAAGCCTTCTGAGAACAGATGGGGGTTGATAAGGCAGCCAGAAGAAAATTATAAAAGCATAAATAATTGGGTTGCTCCTCTTCACTACCTTTTATCAACATTCACTAAGGAGAAATGCATCCTATTGACTTGTGGCCCTGTGCCCGGGGAGGAAAAACAGAAAGGACCCCCTGGGCTCCTGATAACCCAGACACTGTTAAATGAAATCATGAGGACAGGCTGAGTTTAAGGTGATTATCAAGAGAAAATTTAGTCTTCAGCACAAGGACAGTGCTCAGAAAATGCATGGTAGAGTCTCTGTCCCTGAGGTATTCAGGAGATATGGATGTAGCACTTAGATATGGGCTTTAGTGGTGGACTTGGTAGCATCAGGTAACATTTGGACCTCAAGATCTTACAGTTCTTTCTCAATCTAAATGATTCTATGGTTTCATCTGTGCTCAGCCTGTCACATTCCAGCAGTTTCTCTCTCTTGCAATATTTGAAACTGATTCTAGAGCATAATATACAACTGATTTCCTGTATTAACCTAAACCAAAGGATAATAAAGACCTAGAAATACTCTTCCAAAGAAGTAAGGAGGAGATAATGGTCTCATTGCATTAAACTGACTAGCACCAGCTGAGGCCTAGCAACACAAGAGGCAGAAACAGCAAAGGAGAAAAACACTGATACTCGATCCCTCAAATGAGGGATGGAAATAAGCTTCAGACAACAAGTGGCTTCTGCAGTAGCTTTGGAGCAGGCTGACATTGCAAGCAAGTCCTAAGTACCACCACTTCCCCAGCAGACCTCTCACTCATGAAGGAATGCAGCCAAGCTATGCAGCTCTCTTGCCCATAGCCGGCTGCTGCAATCAACAAGTTTCCATTTCTAGCACTGGCTTACGGTCAGGCCAAAATGAAAGCAGGATGTATTCCCCCTGCTGCTGAATGTTTTGTCTGCCTGTTCCTTAACCTCACTGATGTAAACTCAGTACTCCCCCGCCTTCTCCCACCCCCTCCAGTGTTTTATTTCTGTTTCAGCTTAATGGCTAGCTGCTTGGATGCTTGTTTGTTTTTACTTTGATTTATTGCCAAGTTGTGTCTGAAAACGTAGAAGGGTGATGGAAATGTTTAAAAACATATTAAAAGCTATTAAAACTCATTGCTTTTGCATGTCACATGGATTGCTCCCTCTTCTGAAGCAAAGCTAACGTTCTCCGGACACTGTTCTCCTTCCTTCTGCATCTCACCTCTCCTTCCACCATGCTTTTAATAAATAGGTGGTGCTCTTCAATGGGATGCTTGAGGTTGCCTAATAGAAAAGGAAAAAAAAAAAAACCCAAGCAGCCCTAAAGCATTTCAAATTCTTTCCATTTCCTTGTAGAATACCTTAGTATCCAAGATGGGTTTGCATTTGAATATGCTTTAAACACGTTAAAGACTTTCCCTGCCTTGTAGCTACTTACACTGGATGATACTGGTTTTGCATTTGGTCTCTGCTGGCATCCTTGGTCAACTTGTAGGCTGAATGTAGCAACAAAACGGACTTCTGAAGCTGAGGACAGTTTCCTTCAGACTTCAACTAGTCACAGCATGGGAACTGAGTCACTGGAGCTGTGCCAGACATACAGACTGCATGTCTTCTGGGATAAAACCCAGTGTCCCAACTGTGACCACATGCCATTTGCAAAAGACAAATGTGAGCCATTTAAGAAAATAGCCACCCATTACATAAAGGTTTCTTCCAATTTTGGGTGCAGAGTTTTTCATTTCTCTGTGCAGCTAAAAACTCAAGCCAAACTCATTGCCACAAGGCGAAGCAATTACAAGATGCCAGTGACCAGTGGTCCCCTTTCTGCTGACTGTGGCTCTAACTATAGCACTGTTCCTTCCCATTTGTTATGCATCAGCTTTAGGGATGCAAACCAGTGAAAGAATCAAACTGAACTTCTCCTGTAAGTAATGAACAGAGGAAGTCTGCTCAGAACAAGTAACTCCACAGAAACCTAACCAAAACTGTTAATTATTCCTTTGTAAGAATACTAAAAGCTAGAAGGCTACAGTATTCTTCACTGATTTTAATAGCAGTTTTTGTTTTATATCAGTGTAGGGGAAGACAGACAAGGCAGATGGAAAAGCTGAATCTAAGGTAGAATGACAGAGCTGCAGTTATGGCTGAATTTCACATATGACCAAGTGCAGCCAAACAACTTTCTATACTTCCTGCACAAAAGATAGTATTATGTCCAATGCTGTGATGCACACTCAAAGTGAGCAACAAAGATCTCACCACTGCAGCTCTCCCTCTGTAGCTCCACATTTATACAAAGCAGAAAACACTCCCCAAATACACACTTGACTGTGTGACTTGACATAGTGCAGCCACTGGAGAGAAGATGGAAGAGCAAGCCATTTCAGAGCCATTAATCATGCAGTGCAATGACAGCGGTTAAACATTACAGAAGTGAAAGTGCACCACAAGAGGGTCTCGGACTTGAAAAGGCTCCTAAAGCTAAACAGACCTTGCAAGGATCCCTCTTATTCATTTTTCAACCCAAATGGAGAACAAAAACAACAAAGACTCGACAAAAACCCAACACAATTAGAATAAACCTAAGCCAGTTTCCAAGAAGTGCACTCTGAGTAAATAATTGGCTGTGAACTCATTAGGGTGCTGAGGAACAACAGTGATTGTTTGGTTCTTGTTGCACTAAGTGCTCAGCAGCAGGTGTGAACAGCATGCTATTTACTACACTATTTTGTATGCAGCACAGATACCTGCAACAAATAGAAGTGGCCAGTCCTGCAAGAGACTGACTGGTATCTCCAAGTCCTGGCTCTCTATTAATCCTTTACTTGGTGTCATTGTTGGTACTAAATATTGCTTTGTTCCAAACAAACTGAACTGAAGCTCTGCCCTCCAGGAATTGTAGCACAAGAGGTCTGGGTTTGAGAAGATGGCAAAGGAGGAGAAAAAAGACACTCCTGTTTTGCACGGGCATGTTAAATGCCACCTGGGTAAGAGCAGGCAGCATTCAGGAAGTGCTGGCAGGTTGTTTCTGGAACCAACCCACACAGGGCTTTCTAACTGACAGCAGCACATTCAGGGCTTTTGCTATCCCCACATATTCTCCCATCCACAACTCCAAGTTCAAGTGTCAAAGCACCGGTTTGAAGTAGATATGGAGCCAGCTATTCTAAGTGCATTAGAAAAGAGATTTGTCATTTCTATATCCATTAAGTCTGAAAATATTTCACACGCTTCCTTAGACTGGTGTACTGGGTCTGAACTTCAACTCATCTTGCCTAAAAAGAAGCACAGGGCTTACTTGTCTGCATTTAAAGTGTAGAGTTACAGCAGTGGAGAGAAAAGGAGCTATGGATGAAATAATGCAAGAGAATTATCACCCAGTAATCATGCAGGTGTACTCAGTTAATAGCAGCGCATGAATATGGCCCAAATTAAATTCCAGGAGCCCAAAAAAGACCTTCCATCAAAAATGGAAGCAGGCATACCCATACGTCCTGTGGGGCACTGAGAGTTGTACCCAGCAATTATATTTGAAAGTGCAAAGCAGGTCATCTGGTCATTGCCACAAGGTCACTCAGTCCCTTCTAACGTGTTGGTAGTGCTATTTCACCACTTTCTTACATTATTACTGTTGCTTCTGGCTGCTTTAAGGATATGCATTGTTAATGACAAGCACCTATTGTCTTTGAGGATCAGCATTTTCCCAGTGCAAGTGCACTGCATAAAAATGCAATGCTGTCCTCCTCAGCAAAACCACCATAGCGAAAGGGCCCCTTCCCTAATGCACACAGCCATGTGCTATGGAACAAAAAATACAGGACTCAGGAAAGTTCTTGCACAAGGCCACAAACCACAGAATAGTTAAGGTTGGAAAAGACCTAGCACTTCCATATCGACTTCACAGCTTAAAACAAGGTTGCTGAAACCAAGTTGTGAGTGTAGATTGTAAAACAGGTGGAAGCAGGGATTCAGGACAACAATAGCACTATGGAACACCAGGAACAAGTAAATGGAAAGTAACAGAAAAGCACACTTTGACAACTGTGCCTTTTAGGTCACCACATGATACAGCTTGAATGCAGACCAAGTGCTGCTCCTCTGTTGTTAGGGCGGTGGCTGCCGAGCAGCTGTAGGTGTTTTTCCACAACAATTTAGAGTAGTAACCAAACTCCTCGGAACAAATTCTTCACCTATTCCAGTCCTTTTTACAGAGAAATGCTGTACAGATGCACTCTGCCATACCCCATCCCTCCCAAGCCCAGACACGCAAATGCTACGGCTTATGAACTGAATCCAAAAGCTGAAACCTTCCTCAGATCCTCACTTTGAAATAACGCCTTCTTTAGTAGCCTTGATTATGCACAAAGGTCCTTTTAATTATTCAGTGTCATTACATTTAAAGCTTACCCTTAGGAAGAAAAACTACTAGACATTAAATGGCTTTTATTGTAAGAGAAAAAAGATAAAAGTATTAAGGCAGGAAGTAGGGTTACAAGGTACAGTTTTTCAGCAGAGATGGTGAATAACCTTTGGAAGACATCAAGCCAAAGATCAGTCTCTCAGTACCCCAGAAGGTCAGGCCAGGATGTCTCCCTCAATGCATACAGATCATGTGCCTTCAAAAGAAGTTTCACAGAAGTTGGTGTTCCATAGAGGAATCACAAAGAAACTTATTGCTAGCAGTGCAAGAGGTCAGGCAGATGGTATGAGCTCTCTGTAACTCAAGCTGTATGAAGTGTTTCTTCTGTCATCTTTTCAAGCTCAAGCATTTGCTTCTGCAAAGAGAAGCCCTGACAAGAGTAACAGTGATCCTGATTTAGCAGAGCCATAGTTTTGTTAATTTGAACAAATATGAGCCAGCCAAACTGCAGAACTATTTCTTGATGCTCAGTTGTAATTATGGTTTTCCTGATTTGGTCAACTTTAGAAGGCCAGATCAATCCACCCCCTCAGGCTTTGCTAGCCAATTTATGCTTTCTTAATCATCACTATATTCTCTGTGGGCAACTCCCAAAGCCACCCAGTTGTCTGACGCCCCTTCTCTTGCCAGCCGTGACTTAATGACAACCTTCTCAACAGCAACTCCATTTTAACAGCAATCAGCAATTCTCATATTAGCCTTGCTGACCAGGCTTCCAGCTGTGCCATTCTGTACACACTGCACAGTTCAGAAGTCCCTTTCAGCATTCCCACAGCTGACAAGCACACTGCCAATAAAATCAGAGATAGACACTCAGCTTCAAAGTTGAAGAGTGACAGTGCAGTAGAGATTTAGTAGTACAGTATGTCCAGAGTAAGTAGTATTTCTTCTCTGACATCCTAAAAGCCCATAACAAACCTAAAGAGCATTTCCTTGAGCTAAATTTAGATGCTATATAGATAAGTCTGCCTAGAAATTGCTCTAAAACTAAAGATATTTTGAGTTGTTCTGAGAGCAAACCCTAGGCAAATGAAAGATGCTAGCTGCAGAGCACTCAGGAACACAGAGCCCTGGTACACCCCATTGCTGATGGATTTTCATTGCTACTAGTTTCAGGGACCCACAAAGTACTACAACTCTGCAATCACTTGCACAGGTCTTGCAAGTTCTGTTCACTCTGAGCTAACACAAATTCAAAGGACCACCTGGCCCCACACCTCATAGCTTTGTTACGCTGACAAATCCCAGCATTGCAGGCCAGCTGAAAGGCAGCACTTGTATAAGACAAGGTACCACCATGTTCATTCTGCCTCAGAACAGTATCTTTTGAATCCTGCACAGCCAAACTGTCCTATGTGCATTTTTTGATCAGCCCCTTGTTTAATTCCTTTCGTCCCATGACACTGAGCCCATAGAAAAAGACACTGCTTATTCATTCGCTCAAAGTGGGCAGTGAGATGTGATTTCTCTTCCCAAAACCACAACTTCTCCACCTCAGAGTAGTACCATTGACACCTGTGCTGTACCTGCTATTAGAATGAACAGCTTTTTGCTTAGAGACAAGGGATACCCTTGGTGGCCTAAATATGCATTGCTTAGTGAAGCACAGCTGCAGGCATTAAGCTTGCTTGGAATGCATAAGCTCAGATTCTAGCAATCATAGCTGCACAAGATAACAGCGGTTAGTGTGCTCTTGTGTGTAAGCTTACAGCTTAATCATGTCAAAACCCAACTGATTCCAGAACACTAAACTATATACTTCTATATTAGACCAAGCTATAAGCATACCTTTTATTACTGATAAGCACAGAGACCTCATTTGGCATATGGAGACATGCTTTTAGATTTGGAGTACTGCTGTCATATGGAAAAAAGTCATGACATCTAGTCATATATAAAAGCATCTCCCTTCATTCCAGCTGACAAATCCTAAGTTTGGAAGAAAAAAAGTGTTTTATGCCTAGACCACAGGAGAAATTAACATGGAGGTAACAATACAACAGAAGTTACTATTCAAAGAATAAATATGTCCAGAAAATATCAAAACTTTGGCCAAGCATTCAAAGTGTGGGTGACTGCACTTCCAGTCAATCTCACTGGCAGCAAGACTTGAGTCAATCTTTGACACAGACAGTACCCCACTTTCAGACCAGAAACCTTTAAGCAAGATGGAAACAACAATAGATGTCTCTGTCAGAGAAGGAAAAAAAAAGCACTTGGCCATCTGCAGAGCTAAGGTAGATTTTAAAGCTTCCCCTATTCAGAGGCAGCCAATTGAGAGGTTAAATCACCAAAGCAAAGACAAGATCGAGTTCTCATCTGAAGACACTCTGAACTCCTACAGAACCTGCTGTTTTAAGTGTGCTCAGAAAAACTGTCTCTAAGCAACAGAGATACGGTTCAGCCACAACTGAAGTCCAACGTGAGATTCTGCATACAGGACACAACAGGATGCCAGCCTTGATCAGTGAGTGACCCAAACCTGCTCCTACAGAACAAGCAGACAGGCTCAAGCTATGCGGACATGGTTAAAGAGTTAAGAGTGTCAAATACATCACATTCCCCAGAATAACTAAGAGGGGCTTAAGGACTTCTGACTGATTCAAGGATCAGGTACTTTACTCCCAGATGTACTAAGCCAAATTAGAGCTAGTGCACAGATTTGTGAGAAGAGAGCAGGGCTGAAGAACAGCTCTGTGCATGGAAAAATCCTGTAATGCAGATCATTATTTCCTTCCCCCCCACACAAAAAAAGGAAGACTAGGTATACAGCAAGGATTTGTGGCAATGAAATCATTTATCTCTATGCTCCTACTGCAGCTCCAGGAGGAACAACCACCACTCAGATTTATAACAGGTAATAAATATGGCTATTGCCATGACATGCATAAAGCTGACTACACCATACAGGACTTAAGGTTTCTCAAAGCAGGCTTAGAAAACCATCCAGAAAAAGGCCCTGACAAGCAGCAGTTCAGCCACACCTGAAACTTGCTTTTAGAAGCCTCCTACCTTACAAGGCTACCAGTCATTTTGTTTCAATGCTTTTTGGAAAGGCACTCCATCACTTCTAGCTTCCCTCATTGGGTAATGGCCAAGGTTTCGAGGATAGTATTGATGAAACAGCAGCTCAAGTGAAAACAAATTGGAAGTGAACAAAGACACCCTCGCATAGTCTCTGTCCCTCTGGAGCCAAGGTTTGTTTCTTCAGTGACTTTCAACTTTTGAAGCTTCCACTTTATTTACAAGAACAACATTTCTTTTAACAGTACCCAAGTGCTTCTGCCAGCTTCGACATGTCCGCTCATCCAAGCCCAAGGCTCCTGCTCACCAAGCTGTGCCTTAAAGCTTGCCCACAGAGCAGTTAACCTCCAGCCCACAGTTACTTCAATCATCCCAACTTTTCTGCTTCTCCAGTTTTAGGACTGTGTAACTTCCAAGCTCTGCCACCATCGGGATTCCTGCATTTCACTTCCAGCTGTACACTGGTCAGTGAAATCTAATCAGCAGAAACAGTCAATCAACTCCTATGAAGTAAAATCAAAAGGAACAAAGGTAACTGAGAGTGCCACTGTGCCTACTCAGAGAGTTAGGTTATCAGACCCCACTTCTTCTGAAAGCCAAAAGAGAGAAACAACCTGCACACAACTCATGTGGTCAAAAATGATGCCTGAAGGCAATGCAGTAGATTGTCCTGCTTTGACATTTGGCATACAGCACACGTTCTTCCCCTCAGGCAAGCCAGTCTTCCTGCCACTGGCATTCATGTTCAGCAGCAATCTGCAGCACCAGGCTTAAGGCTCAGGCATCCCTATGCAACTTGGAGTGCAATCCATCAGGGGAGGGAGCAAAGTCAGGTAAACAAAGATAACAATCATTTTTATCAAGGTCTCACTACAGATAAGATGTTTACTGCTCAAGCATTTTGCAGAGTAAAAGCCACATACCATTTGCCAACCATAACAAGAAACAACCCCTCTGGATATGAGAGTAGCCAGATGTTTATTGGTTGTCTCCTAGATAACCACTTACCCGAACTCTCATACAAGTATCAGAGTGTGACAATTTTTATTACCACCCTTGTCACCTTTAAAAATGTTGGCCCTAAACACATGAATACTCTTCCTTCAAGAGCCAGTTTGATGATTTCTTCAGGTTCTGATTTACTGCAGCACTGTTCAGCCCTAGTACTAAGAAGCATTCTAATAAAAAAACCTCAGCAGTTTAGAACATCTTGGCTAGGATGCAAGTCTAATAAGTCAGTTCTCCCAAACTGCAACTGCCTCGCTTCACAGTTACCATCCCACATGATGCTACGAAAGAAAAAAGCATCTGAATGCATCCTTAAAGTACAGCAGCTTTTGTTAACAGAGGTATCCCCAGGCAAATGGCAACAGCTTCCTTGGTAGGAATGACAGGCAGAAGGGACAACTGAGAGCAGTGCCGATTCTCCTGCTGCTTGAACTCCAACAGGATGATCCCAAACTGCCAGAGAACAGCCATGAGCACCCAGACTGCCACGTCTGAGCAGGCTGCTGGGGCCAGGCATCATGCAGGTCTTCCAGCAGCCAGTGCAGACAAAAGCTGGTCAGTTACGTCTGGCTTCACAGGCTGGAAATATTGTATTATTAGAAAGGAAGTGCTTTTCCTAGTGCTGGGGACAACCAACAGTTTTGAAGGAATGAAAAGTGTTAAGTAAAGACTGGACTGCTTCCACCAGAAGAGCATCTTCATCCAGAGACCTGAAGGAATAGGAAGAACGTCTCCCATGGACCAGATAAATGAGGTTATTTAAGAAATGTTCTGTAAGCATACACAGTGATCATACATTAGAACAAAGCATTTAACTGCATTTAACTTCCCCATTTAACTGGCCCTCTGTTCTGCAGAAAGGAGCTGCTCAGGGCAGCCAAGTGCTAGGAGGGGTTTATGGTGCAATTGACTGGAGAGATGGGAGGGACAGACGTTCTTCCAGACTGCCAAAGAAATAAACCTTTGAGCCAGGCAGAGGAAAACAGTCTTTATTCTTCACCTCCCTTTGAAAAGTTTTGCTCACAAAATGGTAAATCCCATCCTCTTCCCTAAGCTGGTCTCAACGTGTTCCTGCAGAATTAAATAGCGAGCTGTGTAGGAGAAATGTGCACTTTAAGTGCCATGACTGCTTTTCTAGCTGTGAGCTCAGAACTCCAGACAAGAAAAAAAAGTCTCCAGTCACCCATCATCTCTTCAGCTCACTTTTTCCAGCAAACATGCTGTCATTTGACTGGAACTGTATCTGAAAGCATATGTAACCCAAAGAAACAGGAGAGCAGCTCATTCAGGGAAGCAGGAAAAAGAAAACAACCCAAGCTTTTGTTACAGGACACCTCTTAGCCTGAAAGGAAAGGAGTATTGAGGTAGATCTAAAGCTGACATCATGTCTTGCTATAATTTAAAATATAGCCTGAAAAATTCTCAGTTTATTTTCATTTATTTTTACCCTGAAGATCCTCTCACAGCTTCAGTTCATCCCAGACCATGCAATGCCCTGAATTAAGGAATACCTGTTCCTAATTCCTCATGAAGACAGCACAAAGCACTGCAAACTGCATAAATGTGACAGGAAGGTTATAACCAGCAAGTTCAGTCCTCAACATTGTGTGTTTTGCCTTCAGCCTGCTACTTTAAGAAATAAATGCGACAGCCTTAAAGGAGAACTGTAATTCAGCTGGTATGTTGTATTGAGCCACTTCCTCACATCTCAGCATTCTTCAGGAATATCTACTGCCAGGCACGCCAGTCCATACTTCAAACACGCTTTGAGCTTGACCCTATCTCTAAGGGATCACCCTCATGGCACATCACATGTTGGGGTTTTACCCTGCAGGCAGCTCAGCACCAAACAGCCGCTCAGCCACATACCCAGAATTACTGGTAAAGCAAAGATGATGCACTTCTGGAAGTGGAAAGATCTAAAAGCCTGGCTGTAGCTGGATGTCAAATTTCTTCCTAATAGTTTGGTGGATCAGGACAAGGGCACAGGAGAACAGTGTGAATGGAGAGAAGCAACTGACTGGACAAGAACTCCATCACTGTCAGGCAACGCTGTTGCACCAGCCATGAAAATCATTCTCTCCAGGAGTTTTCTCTCTCCATGTTTCTCCAGGACAAAATTCTATAAAAGTTAAATTTCAGGAAGTTTCACTTCCATTTTTACCTCTTCAGTATTTCTAGTTTTTATGTTTCTTTCTTGCATATCCCTTCCCTCCCGCCTCCTGTTTGCTTTCCCTCCTACTTCCACATTTTCTTTTCTGCTGGGAAAATAAACAAGAACAAGCAGAGCAGCTCTGTGCTTCACCAAGTTCTTCCAGCAATCAAGCTTCATAGCAGCAGAAAATTTCAAAAAAGCTTTCAAAATCCTTAAGGAAACCTTTTCCCAAGCCCAGAATCTTGTGCCCCAACAGCACAAGAGACACGCAGCAGGCACTTGGCTCAGCAACCCACAAGACTGGCTCTATGTGCAAGCAAGGCAGTGCCATTTCCCCCTCCACAAAGGCTGCTATAGGAAGCAGAACTGAGCCAGATTGCAGAAAAGAAGAAATTGGGCCTTGGAGAAGGTGACTAGTAGTAAGGTTACACTGAAGAAGGAAATGAAGTATGAGCTGCTTTTCTGATGTGTTCTATAAGCAGGAGCTACGTGCTGCTCCTGTTCCTCAGGACAAGCTGTACCGCACTCCTCTCCACGCTGCTCAGTGTGTTATGCCCAAGGTCGCAGAAGTATCCTGGAGACCTCAGCTGCATTACTGGAGGAAGGAAGGGGGAGGGCAAGATGACTTATGAATGGAGCTATTCACCACATCCCACCAGTGGGCATTCTTTTCAGCTTCAGACAGCCACCAGGCTCTCCAGACCTAACCACAGATGGAGGCTCTGCCAAAAGAGATGCTGAGAAAGGGGAAAAACTTGACTGATTTGTATTTGATCAAAGTAAGCTACTGCCAAGACTTGTACCATATAGGGCATATCATGCTTCTTTGTTTTGAGTAGCAGATTTTGCTGGTGATAACAATTCAGGACTATTTTTGCCCTGCACAAAAAGTAAAGCAGCCCATGCCAACCAGAAGCACTTGTAGATAAATGCCAAAATGCATGGCAAACTTCTTCTTTCAAGAAGTACTACTCCAGGCATGAGAGCTGAAGCCACACAAGGTAGAGAACTGAAGTCAGGTGGCTTAAAATTTAGAGGGTAAGTAAAACCAGAAGTATTTCTTAAAAGCCTGAGATGTTTATCAAAAACATTTTAATTGCAAATTATTTTTTAGTTTAGAATCAAACCATAGAAACATTAAATAATTTGTACAGCTCTAATAAACACCTCATCAAGAGCTGCAAAAGCTAACTTGCTTAAGTACCCACTCCTTCATACCTGAGCAACACTCCCAAAGGACATCATTCTCTTCTTAAAGGGTCCCTATTTTGTCCAGAAATTCTGTACTTGTCACAAACCAGATACTTTCAAATATTCAGGACCTGAGCGTCTGCAAGTGCCATGCTGACAACTCATATGAATAAGGACCTTAAGCTGAGAAAATAGAAGCATGCATAGTAGCAGAATCCTGTGCTGCCAGCCCTAACAAAATGCAATCAGGAGTCAGCGAGGCAGCATCTGAAGGAACTGGCAAAGACCCACAGGCCTGGAAGATGCACAATCCATACCCCTAGATGGGAGATTTTATAACACAGGCTTCAGATAAGAAAATAGAGAATATCCAACTTTCCTGTTAAGAGAACAAAGACTCTGGAAGGTTTATCAGTGATGACACTGTGGAACAGAAGATTACCATACAAGCAAAGACATGTCCCCATACCAATGGCTCATCTGATGCCAGTCAGCACCCAGTGCAGAAGCTAAGGGCTGTTCTGCATCTGAGATCTCAGGAACTTGACAGTGCTCTGAGCCTATTCCTCTGCTTCCGTGCTCCAGGGCAGGCAGCTTTAATCAGGCAGCTTTAATTAGCACAGCCCAGATATACACAGGCCTCTAACTAGAAGGTTCATGACCCAGGACACAAAAACAGTGTTAACAAATTACTAATTCCAGTTCAAAAGGCAAGTTGTTTAATGAACTTACACAAGCCTTGAGGCTAGAATTACCATCCAAATATTATTAATCTTAAAAAGGAGGAAGTAAGGAAGGGAAGGGATAGAAGTCTGGGTAAATTATAGCCAGGACTGTTAGCACAAGAGGTGTGCCTTACCTGATGTTGTGGTTGGACAATTAGGTAAATGGGGATGTAATGTAGAACTGCTATTAAAAAAAAAAAACACCTGCTGCTGTTGCAGCTTCATAAAAAGTTTCATACTGCATTACTTTAGGCAGATCACAGCCTTCAAAGATAAGACTAAGAGTTTGGAATTAATTTAAAATGAATAGTTGGCAGGGGAGATAATTTCACTGGACCTTCAGCTGCCCATCAGAAACACACAGCAATTTGCAAGTGATGTTCACAGAGGAAGAGCCCAAGACAGCAGACCTTACCAAGCTTATTAGCTTGCATTCCGTCCTGAAACCCTGTTTATTGTCAGGGCCAGAGGAACAGAGACATCTAGCTGGGAGGCAGCAGGGTCAACAGCAGCTTAGCATTGATGGGAAAAGAGTAGAAACACAGAGAAGAACATCGATCTGTCTTCCCTACTGTGCCACTGACCTGCTAATGATACAAAGACAAATATTTGTCTTGTTCTCAGTATATTAACCCCTATAAATACTTAAATCCAATTAATGGAAGGGAGCTCCAGTAGCATTTGAAATAATATCCCTCATATCCCAGGCAGCTTTTGGCTCTGTCCTCATCCTCAGCCAGCCAGCTTGCTGCCAGCTGTGCTCCAAGCCAGCCCAACCAGCCCTGACACAGAAGCCATGCAGCCTCAGCAGAGCAGTGCTAAACCTGAAACAGAAAATTACGCCTCTGGCAGAGTCAGAGAGTCCGCACGTATCAGGCAGAACAGGCAAGATGCCCAGCGAAGATTATTAAAAGTAGGAACAATCTGTTATCATGGGACAAGTAAGACCACTGCAGGAAGAGTGAAGCATTACAGAATAGCAGACAAGGTCAAACAACTCCTGGGTCTACCGAGTGCATAACTTCAGCATTAGACATCTTGGATATTTAAACTTGTCCGTCATCTCAAAGGTAGATGGCAGTTTTAGAGCACGTCTGTCCATAAAAATGTTTCTTCCTATTGCTGCCTAGGTCTGTTTGCCTTGTAAGGTAAAGGAAAGCAGAATACATAAGTGAAGCAGATTAATTGCACTTCTGCAACGAAGTTTCTGAACTGTCTGTACAGAAACTTTTTGTAGGACTGGTGTGGATAAATTAATCCCTAAGTAAAGAGTTGGTGGTAAGGCTGCTTTCACAGAGCTCTGACACAGGGAAAAAAAAGCTACACACAACAACAGAAACAAAACCACAACACCACAACTTCTCTTCATATATAGAATAGACTTCATTACCCAGTCCTCTCCAACAGAAGGCTAAAATGGGCTTCTGGTAAATGGATCTCCTTTTCTTTCCTCTTCCCAGCATCTTCCACCAAATGTACTCTTACCTTGCTTTGCTAGGAACCTTCCTGCTACTTTCAATTCCCAGTATATACTCATCCATCTCACCTTCCTTTTCATCTCCCTGAGAGATATAGCTTTGGGTCCACAGTGTATTGAATGATCTTTCTTCCAAGGCTGTTAATCAGTCCATCCAGCAGAACTGGACTGTTCCATCTCACATCTATTGGTCTTTGTACTACTAGACTCGCACCAAGCTTGACCTCGCAAAGGCAACACAGGATTACTCAGTTCCATTTGTGCTAATCACTTACCTAGCCCCTATTGATGTAGGGCTTAAAAACTACAGCACTGAACATACTGCAACTATTAAGTCATCTTAATAGTTTTAACAGCAAAAAGCTGATGCAGGCAACAAGCTGCAGACCCCACATCCCACAGGAAACACACATGAAGGGTTCAGCATCAAATTACTCAAGTCCCACACTTTCCCCAATGTCACATATTATATTGAATCCTCAATGACTGCTCAGATGCCTAAAATCAGCCACGTGCTCAAATTCGTTAATATAAAAAAATATTTCATCCTTCCCATTTCCTCACACAGTACCAAACAACGTGAGAACTCCTGTCAATAAGGCGCCAAGCATTTCTTAGCAGCAGCCTCACCTCTGCTGTACCAAGCACATGAACAACCCACACAGGCTGCTCCCAACACAGGCACCCACAGCCACATCTGTAAAACGGACCCAGACAAGGACAGCTGACAGTGGACTATACACAATTTTAAACACTTGCATCCAATTACAAAAACCTGCAGGGGCCAGCAACAAGCTATTAAATCTTCTCCCCCTCCCACCCCCATTATCATGCTGTGCATCTGATCAAAAAGCAAGCAATGTGCCATGGCCTGAAATAATGCATGAAGCTGGTAGACTGGAAAATTAAGTTCTCTAAAAAGCTATATGGAAGCACATGCCTTTGTGAGACTCACTCACATGCCTGTATCTCCCAGAACTGCAGTTGTTTGGTTTTTTTGTTTTGTTTTGAAACAAGGACAAAAGCAAATATAAAGCTGGCAAGAAGCCCACACAGCTTGTATCTATCCAAATCATCAGCTTTGTTTCTGAGTTAGCTGTGATTTAGGCAACTAGCTTCTCTGCCATACCAAACGAGGTAGAATTGTTTTAAAAAAATGTTCTGAAAGAGGGGAAATAAGATACCATTCAAAAGCTAGGGCAGTGTGGTCAGACAAGGCTCCTTGGAAATCTACGAAGAAAGAAAAGTGCTTGGTGCCTTCAGTGCTCAGTTAAGACAGCAGTGAGAAGAGTTCTGCTCTCTTCCCAGAAGTCAGGGATTTTTCACTTTAGGATAAAAAAAAAAGCATTTTTCCTTGCATTTACCCTTGAAACTGTGCAAGATCTTTGATCAATAGCATCACCTTATTTTGTCTCCTTTAGCATTATCAAGCACTGCCTTCTCATCAAACATAGCTTATTTCAGAGGCATACCAGATCACATGCCCGTAAAAGCACAGGAAAAGGGATGGTACTGACACCTAACACACCCAGTGCATTTCAGCAAGAGTCACCAATAGAAGGAGGGAGTTACAGACAGACACACTTGACTCACCAAAGCTCAGACCTCATTTTCAATGAAAAGATTTGAAGTTCACATTACCACCACTACCCCAAAATATCTCAAGAACACCTTCCACCAGTCCCCACAAAGCACAGCTGAGGTGCCCTGCTCCTAAGGCCCACTGATTGCACTGCGGCTGGGAACCCATCAGCCTGCTGCCAGAGCCAAGTTATCCATCCCACTGTCTCCCCAGAATGTTATATCTGAATAACAGAGTTTTAGTGAATGAACAGGACTGGAAGCCTTTGTGAAGAGATCAACACAAATCACACAAGAACTGGCTGAGCGTCGCTGAAACCATTCTTCAGCCCATCCTTTCAACCCATCCTGCCTTGGTACTATAGCAGCAGCCTGAAACAATATCATCCAGCTAGTTAAAAAGAAAAACTGGCCAAAAAAATTTTACTATCTGTTTATTTTGTCAGCATTGTAGAAGGAGCTTTTTTCCAAGCCTTATTTCTGTAGGAAAAATACAAAAGCACAGTAGGTATCAGAGATTAAGCATCTGCACAAAGACTGCACTGTTGACTGCCTATGTGGACACTGAAACTAACTCGTTTATTTAGGGATACAGTTTTAAAACTTCCAAATAAAAGATAAGAACTTCCAGTAATAAAATGCCCTGGCAAAGCAAAAACATTCTTGACAGATTAAAACTGCTTTAATCCACAATACCATTTGACCCTCAAATTAAGCACGGTTAATTTACAACTTGAGGGAACTCCCAAAAGAATAAAAACATCAAGTTTGTTATAACAAGAAGTCATCCCAGAGCTGAAAGAATTAAATGTTTAGAAGATCCCAGAGAAAAGATCTGTGATACCTCCTGAAGATGATACATGATTCATTTAACAGTTTTATAACTAAAGAATTTATGTTCATCTCCAAACTTTAGTTAATGCTTCATCTACTTCTGTTTTAAGAGCCAATGTGCAAGAATACAAATCCATTTCTGGTTTGCACAATACCTATAAAAACAAATAAAACAAACAAAAAAAAACCAAAGAAAATCTTGGAGACGACTTCAAACCCCTCTGCTTTCACTTTACCCCCAGGCTGTTCCTTCAGTTGTTTTCAACTCATTCTGTCTTCTGCTATGAAGATTTACCTATCCTGAAATTTTACCAGAAATGAAACACTGTTCTCATAACTGGAACCAAGGGGCATCTTCCACTATATCCAGCCCTCAGGAAATAGCACAGCTATGAAAGAAAGAGTAGAACCTAGCAGCACCACCTGTAGCAGCCTGCAAAAACATGGCATTCTCCAGAGTAGATGCCCGCTACCTTAAACTGCAAAAGTATTTCTATAGGCTGAAAGCCTTCAAAGTTTACCCAAGTAACTGGCTCCCTAAAAACTTGTTTTCATCCAAGCAACTTGCCAAAGAAATGCATATATTGCCACACTGCTTCAGATCTGGGGTTCATCTAGCTAGAGAGAACACAGTACCAAGTTGTAAACCATGCATTACAGTGAGGCATCCTATGCAGACAGTCATGTTTTCATGCAGCATCCTGTTGAAAAGAAATATCAATGGAAAGGGTTGAGCAGGTTAAAATAAAGCCTGCTGTCAGCTTCCTACATTCCTCAAGCCAGGGGCAAACAGATCAGGGATGCCAGAGTTGTTGCACTGTAATCCAGCTGTAATAGCTTCTCCTTCCTACACACAGTATAGCCACTCAATCTCCCCTCCCCAGGAGTACTGGATTATTGTGACTTCTATTCAGTGAAACAGGCTGTTTAGAAGAGATTCATCTTTGTAAGCAATTTTCTTTCTGTAGCTGTTTTTCACCTTACTCCTACAGCTTCTTAGAATCCAGTGAAGATGTATGTTCCCATGATCCAGCCCTCCTAAGCTACACTACCCTTAATACCAAGAGCTGCAGACTTAAAAGATGAGTCTTCCATTCTCAAGGTTTTCTATCTAAAGCCAAAATGAGCAAAATTATGCAGCTTCTTGTTCCTCCTTATAATTGATGTTTACTTGCTGTGGGTCCACACACATGAGTATTTCATTAAATCATTCAGAGCACCACAAAGCATCACTAATTCCAACTGACATGAGAAGTCATGCATTTCTTATTTATACTAAAGGCGCACACGTCACTTATTTTCAGTTCTTTGGAAAAATAAAAGGAATCAGGACAAGAATCATCAACTAAACAAACCTGCCAGTAGCATAAATACATTGCTTCAAGTGCGTCAAAGTGCTTGACTGTGAGAGAGAGGCAGCTGCTGCAGCCTTCCATAGCGCTCAGAGGGAACAGAAGGTGCACCCTTCCCAGCCTGGAGATGTTCCACTTGTCAGAAGACAGCTACCTGTCTTCTCTTCTCCTTGACCGTGCGCTACTGATCGAAAACCAGTTATGCCTCAAACCCAAACTCAAACCCAAATTGCAGTCATTGCTGTCTGAAAGGATTTTTGCTATTTATCCCTGTAATAGTTGTGCTATTTAGTCTACGCATGTGATAGACAAGACCTCTGAGATCTCAATTTTGACTACACAGTCTTCCAGCGCAGTTCATTTTACTTGAAGACACAGACAGAATTTTTATTAAGGATACACAAAGGTGTGAACTAGCAGGGGCATTTGAGTTACACCATCAGTGATGCACACTGACAAGTGATAAACTAATTCCATAGTGCCAAGCCTGTCTCCAGACTGTACATCAGCAATCTTGACAGGCTGCTCATCGCTAATTCAGGAGAGCTGATCATAACATTACTTTCCTTGGCAATGAGATTTTCCAGTAAACTTTACTTATTTTTGCCAGATTTCAACAAAAGAAATTTACCCTAGAACTATACAATGTTTTCAAGTCAGAGAGGGTAAAAAATAATTATCTTTTTAGCTTCAGCTTGCATAAATTCACTCTACTTCCCTTGTTTTCAGCCCAAAGATGCACTTCAAGCATTCAATGCCAAGCATTTCCTTGACTTGCAATTAAAAATCACACCCTTTCTTGAGCATCCTTTCACAGATCTCACCAAAATCCACACCTGTGTCTTTAGTGCTTATAGCTTCCCATGCTGACAATCAAGAAAAACAGTGGGATTTGGGGACCTGAAATTTACCAATCAGAAAGTTGAGGAACATAAGCAGAAAGAGCAGTGCAAGTAGACAAGCTATGGATTGCTACCTAACCATTGGACAGCATCCTTATTCCTCCTCGTTGCTACTCCTCCAAACCAGATAGACCTGTTGAGTACATACCACACACAGAATACTCCTAGAATAGAATACTTTAGAGTTAGAATCAAGCTCCCAAGGAATGGCTTGTGGTTGAGAACTGGTAATAACAGAATTTAGGCACAAGAGATTCCATAAATATGAAGTAATGAGACAAAATCTTGATCAAGATTGAAGTAGAGAGGCCACAGAAGGATATCTCACTCAATCAGAATCAAGCACCTCATTAACACTTAGAACAGCATACAGCTCAAATTCAGTGCTCCATCTTGGGCCCATGCTCACTTTCAGTGCAACGTTTTGCATCATTAAGCATTCCTAAGACCATCTTTCACAGAAATGTATTCCTTTGATGCAAGTACTTGGAGTATCTGAAGGTCAGATCCCAAGCTGATTCCTTTAAGCCATCAGATATTCACATTACATCACTTTCTAATGAATACCTCCACATTCAGTATGAGGAATGCAGTCAAACTCAGTCCCAGGTCTGCCATAACATGAATGATGCTACTTGTGCTCAGATTCAGGTGCTGCTGCTGAAGTACTCTGTAGAGACAGGTGGTCTTATTCCTAAAAAAACCATCTCAGCCATGAAGAAGAGAGGATTCTTCAGAAGCTTGAGTCCCACGGGAATGTTTTAATCAGCTCATATAGGCAATCATAGTTACAGGTGTCCTACTCTCATTTGACTTTGTCACCAGCAGCTATGTCCTTTAGAAGCTGAAGGAACTTAAGTCACATCCTAAGAATATTATTAATTCTCACCAATTCTATAGCCACACCAACACCAACATCCTTGATTAAATTCAGCAGGGTGAGGAACAGATCTCTGGACATGCTTTCATTACAGCTAATCCCACTTCCATCCCCCCAGCAAGATGAGAATGAATTATTTGCAACAGCAAAGGAACTCCACTTCCTTATGCTGCATGCATTGGGGGTCAGAGCATTGGGATATTTTAACAGTCCTAACAAATCCTAAAAGCTGTAATAACAACAGCTAATGGATCTGCCAGACAGCTTCTTAAAGATACCATCGATGTATTTAATGGAAATTCCAGTCCTTCTGTCCCTGTTGTTTTATACATATATTAAAAGTATCATTTCGCTCATGGTAAGCATAAAAACACTTTCCCCACACACACTTGATTTAGTGCCAGATCTCCAGTGCTATTAGTAGGGCAATAATTTAAGCATTAATCAAGTCATGTTTACGTTACCTCCTAAGGAAACATGGGTGTGGAAAAAAAAAAAAAAAGGTGAGGAAATATGGAGTCTGGTACCTTAAGACAGAGCTGTTCTTTCTCTTGTTCAGGAAGAGCATATAAAACACTGACTATTATTCTATTAGCTGTAGGATTATAAATATGTTATTATGGCTGAGCACACTAATTTGTATAAAACACCTGACACGAGCCTTCCCTTAAAATCTTAAGCCAATTCCCTTGTTACTGACATGCAAATACATTCCCTCTGGGCATTTCTGTCAGACTGGGATGAGATGTGTTGAAGCACCAAAAGTGCATTTCTTTGTGGGGCTTACTTGAAGTGTGCTCTCTATACCAGCTGATGCAACAAGACGGAAAACCTGACTGCAAGAGTAAAGCTGCCCTCTCATTTCACTCAGAAGAAATCTGTTTTTAAAAGTTTTTCAACCCTAGTTCTATAGGTAAGCATGCAAAAGAATCAAAAGAAAAGGCACCTAAACACAACAGTGAACTGACATTGGCACAACCTGTTCCAGTGGCTACAAGTCTCCACCATGCAGCAAGAAGCTAATTTAATGACACTTCTCTCTTCATCTAAATTTTTCCACAAATATATCAATAAAAAGAACCTCAAGTTTCAAGCAGACACATTACCAGCATACCTTGAGATCCTAATTGGACTGCAAAAGCAGTCATGAAAACTTGCAATCCAAAGTCCATTGATTCTAAGATGCTTTCAGGGTTGCATCTTTTCATTAAGATCTGTTACTCCGCATTCCGACTCCACATCCACAAAGAACAACCTCTCATTTTGCTCCTCCCTCCACCCTTTGCTTATAACATGACTGAAACATTACAGCTGAGCAAAGAACTGTCACTCAGAAATCTACCTAGCAAACCACTCTTAAAGCCTCAGCATCGCATTCAGCAAGCTTGAAGTCTACCACTGATAGAACCCCAAACTCCAGTTTGAATCTCAATTCTTTATTGCATGAATCTAACCTAAATTTGAGAATCTTTATCCCCAGGAAGCCTGAAGAGCTTGGAGGGCTCTACCTGTTGCTGAAAGTAGTTGCATAAGATATATAGCACCTTCAGTAAAGGACAGTTTCCTCCATCTCAGTCAGAAAAGAAAACATCAGCTAAATGGAAAACCAGAGAGAGGTATTTACCAGAAGTGAGGCTCTTGCCATATCCAGGAACTTTATCTTTTGTGACTACTGTCTATCTGAAAATCCTGCCAGGCTAAGCGAATGGAAAATGGAAATCCTTTCAACACTCACTAATCCAATGTTTATAGTTCAAACCATTCCCCTCAACAACCCTTGATTATTTGCCCTGGGTGGAGTTCAGGAAATCCTTCCTGTGGAGCAGCAAAATCCCTTGTTCCCTTCAGCACTCCAGCATCTCAGAGGTGAGCGGTCAAAGCAGATGTAAGCACAACTGCACATCAGTGCAAGCATCATACCAAATGGGAATTATCTCATTTGTGCCAGTAAGAAAACAAGGTTCACCACACGATAGGATACTTTGTTCCTGCACTAGAATCTTCCCAAAAAGCCAAAACAGCACAAGTGTTGTCAGGCAAGGGGATATCCAGATGGCTGCAATGTTGCAGAAGTACTCATGTATACCTAGGCCTCTATTGTGTAAGAACAGTGAATTGAAATTAATAATTTACTGTGAAAAGCCAGGCATATGGGACAGAAGCCTTTCCACAGCGAAGTCTGAATTCGTATCAACCTTGTGCTTGCCAAGACCACAGGGCAACAATGGAAAGCAGCTCTCTTCACCAGATGGCATTCTGACACACATTTTTCAAAAGCTTCATCTACCTGCTACACAAACTCACCAGCTGCCCTCAGCTTCACTGAAATACAGGTAATCTGCCATAGCACAGGAACAAAGCTTGATTAATGCTTCTATGAAGAGCTAACCTTATGGCAGGGGAGTCTATAGCAGCTGCACAAAACAAAACACGTACTTCTCACTTCAAGAGAAACACTCTACAAGGCCACTAAGTTCATTTACATAGTTTTAACTTCACATGGCAACAAAACACTCGAGTTAAGTGTTCACACAGATGTTATTGGCTTCTGAACTGTACCTGATTCTAGCCAGACAACAAACAGATACTGAACATCTGAAGATAGTTTGGAGAGTCAAGATAAGCAAAAAGAGAACTGTGCCTTATAAGCCAGACCAAATTACAGCAAGAAGATTCATATTTTCAAGGAGCACAAACTAACAGGAAAGTTCAGGTCACGTGAAGGGTGGCTGCACAAGCACCAGAAATGGGAAATAAGTTCAGTTTTACTCAGATGACAAAGTCCTGATCCTAATCTTTTTGCCTCTGAAATTGTGAACACAGCAAGGAAGAGACTAGATAGCGACATGTGAGCTGGTAGCTGTAATGACAAGGCAGAAAGTTTGGAACAGACTGTTCACACTCCTTAAGTTTAGCTAAGTTCATGATTCTTCTCCTCCTAACCTGCTTCAGTTATATGGTCAGGAGACCAACAAAACTTATGGTCTTTATAATGCATAACACAAGCAAGCCCCCTTTTCACCAATTACATCTGTTCAGGGCTGTGAGCATACAGCCAAGAAAGCCCAGCACCCATCCAGTACCAGCACACAGAGGTGGGGAGCACTACAGGCAGCAGTCCAGAGCTACATTTACTAGAAATGTAGGGGGCAAGGACACAATGAAGGCAGCAGGTAGAATGAAAGATAGATTAACCAGCCTTGCTCTGCACAAAGCCACTGACATCAGGAAGGGACATCCCCTTCCTTGGGTCAAAGGATTTTTACTGCATGGAAACAAGCACAGCAAAGTGCATCTCAGGATGTCTTCAGAGAAAGTGGGAAAGAGTCTTCATTTTATATACATTGTTTTTCTTGGTATTCACCTAGGAAACAAAAATATTGACTTTTTTCCTCTTACTTGATCTTTTTGCTTGTAGTCCTTGAAAGCCTTTCCATATAGTAACATTACAAACAGGAAGACTGTATGAAGCAGAAGCTGCAGTCCTTCAACTGATTCTTATAAAGGGCTCAATCCACCACTGCCTGCAGCCAGTTGCCACTGAAAACAACTCTAGACTTGCTCCCTTGAACTTGACATATACTGACATAAAATGTGCTTTGTTTTACTGACTTTCCATTTCTTCCTGCTAGTAATTGGCCAAAAGCCTCAATCTCAAAGCCAGACAAGGTTCTGGATGACCAGATCTAGATGTGATGGCCAGCATCCTATTACAAAAAAAAAAAAAAAAAAAAAACACAAAAAACCACACACAAGAAAACCACCCACCCACACTTTGAGTTATTTTTCCCCACTAGAAGATACATTGAACATGTTGATTGCAGCATTGGCAAAAAAATCCAAAAAAACATTGTCACCACAAAGCTTCCAAGAACAGATAATTGGAAAATAGGATTAGAAGAAATGAGTTTATTTATGCTTAGGATAAACATGAAAGATGCAGATCTAAGCTACCTGAAACTTGGTTACTTACTACAGTTCACTACAAAAGTTCCAGAACCAGTGGGGTTTAGGAGGGAACTTGTATTGATTAAGGGTCAACAGGGTGGGATGTTTTTTTCCTCCAAATACTGCCTGTACTAAAACATAGCTGTACACAAAACCCTGTCAGCTGGAAAACATTAGCAACCTGCAAAACATTCTATCAACTACTGCACTTATCCTTCAGGTTTGCACCAGGCCCTCTTGGGTGAGGTGCTGCATTCTTTGAGACAACGAGGTGAATTTCTGATGAATGCTGACAAACCCTGCCTCAGATAAATAGCACAAGTTGTGTGGCAGCTCAGTGAATCACAGCCAGAAGGTAAGCTCACAGCTGCACACAGTCATTTGTGCACATCTGGGGGGAGGATATCAACGCACACCAAGGGAACAAAGCAGAGGAGGAAAAGATGTAAGACATGGTGTCAGGCTAACAAAGTGGGGCAAACAGCAATTAAACATGGCAGTCATGGAGTTGCCTCCAGATCTGTGTCTGTGATAGAGGGACAGTAGGACCACCAGAAATGGCCATCTGCAGAACCAGGACATTAACTCTTTAACTACCAGTGCCTTACATGATGTTATGACATGGAATATTGACAACAACAACAAAATCACAAAGCCACAACAATTACACTTTTGCAGGAATGAACCTTAAAAGATTGCACTGAACTTCCTAGTTAAGAAGTTTCTCTAGTCCGAGTAGGCACATTTCAGAAGGCCATCTCACATGAACAAGCATCTTTGCAGGACCTGGTATTAATTCAGTGACCAGTAATTGCACTACTGCCTCCTGGTCCTCCAGCTTTTAGTCTTTGCTGGGGGTGCTTGTCATCAGTATACTCAAAAAGAGCAGAGTGGTATTGCTACCAATATTAGACTTTATGCCATGCAGCAAATAACTAAACTTACAAAATTGAGATTGTAGGATCAGTTCAGGCTCTTCTTCGCCTTTTTTGCATGTGCAAACCTTCACACTTGGAATAACTGTGGCACCATACACGTACCCTTAACTCTGTAGTAGCAATAGCCTTTCAGTAGGGAGAAATGATAGCAGACCTCCCCTCAGCATCTCTCACAGGCAGGGAACCAAGCCTGTAGCCGAACCCTGCAGCACTGAAGCCAGCAGCATAGAGCATCCCAGCCTTCTCTGAGGACAGCATGGGCAAGCACTGTATTTGGATGAGAATAAGAAACCACAGCCTGAAAAACAATTGTTTCCACCTTCTCATGTTTATATTTAAGAAAATTCAGTTGCACACAGACTTCACTGTGCCAAAATCCCCACCGACATAATGAAAGAAACCAAATAAATATAATTCAAAGTAGCAGGCCTCCAACTCCCTGTGCTAGAAATACAGGTCCCAAAAGAACACACTGTGCTCTTCCTGCAGAGATTTATAACACACCACACACACAACTCCTCGTATTAAAAGTCAGGATTTTCCAGTGCACACAAGTGAGCTGTGTGCACCCTTTTCCTACAAGGTTGTAGAGAGAGCCTGGCTTCTAACACCCGATAGTGCTGCTGTACATGTCGTTCCATTCAACAGCCTCACTTAAAATGAATATATGGAAATTATCATTTCAGTTAGGTTAAAATACCTTTGCTACAGCCTCCTCTGAGGAATCTTGAGATGCTTTCAGTAACATTGGCTCATTTCATCTTCTACTTTAAGACCTTGATTTACAGCTTCTCCTCTATTCAACTCAGGGAACTCTCACTGCAGTGTGAGACCCTGTGAGCAGACCTAATGCTGTAACTCTAGGATTGCAACAGATGCAACACAAGGCTGAGAACACAAGTTTGAAGCCATGTTCTCAGCTGCTGCAAGTCAGCAGGCCACAAACTACACGTTTGTGAAACATTCCCGAGTTTGTGTTGTCTAAACCTAGCTAGACAACTAACATCTCATTTTATAAGAAGTCTCAGCATTCACTTGTTTGCATGCAAGGTGCAGCATGAGATAGAAACTTGATACTCAAAGCCAGTCTCTTTTTGACACAAATTGCCACCTGTCTGTTGCAGGAAAAGGGAATAGCAGACAACCCATTTTAAATCTCCCCAAAAAAGGGTGATGGCCATAATCTAATTACAAAAAGAAAGATTTGCTTACCTATCCCAAAGAGCAGGGCCCACCAAATTCTCCAAAAGGATAGATGTCCAGGGAGAAAACCTTCCTATGGCCCAGCCAGCCCTTAAATGAGGCTTAAGGAGGGGTGCAACCTGGTTCCACCCCTTCCCATTGCACAGGTGAATTGCTTTCACCTGTTCTCCCAGACCTGGCTGTGTCCCTTCACCAGGTGCTCAATCATTGGTTCAGGCCATGACTTAGCAATTCCCATTCACCTGTGCTCCATTAATGTTCAATGCCCGGTGTAACCGAGCAATTTGTGTTTTGGTGGAGTCTACTTACAGAACCTCAGGAATAGTTATTTTATTCTTTGCAGTCTGAGTAACTGTAATAACAAAAGAGAACATTTAATTTCAGTCTGTTTACAGCACAGATGCTGCAGTCTGTCACCTCGCATACATGCTGTCATTTAACACTTATGCAGGATGCTTCCAGGCAGAACATTTTGCATCTCCTTTATCCCTCCTTTACAGTGTTGTAAAAGCAGCACGACGATCCCCTCCCCCTGAAATTTCTATTACTATTTTCAGTGCTTAGCTCTCAAAGTAATAATCCTCACAGCAGTGAGCATCACTCTGAACTGAAAACAAACATCATTCAGAGCTAGAGACTCACCACAACATGAATGTGGAAGACTGATTGGCAACTGCTGTGGAATGAAAGGTTCTGGTCCAGTAGAAAGACCAGAAAGAAGTTATGATTTGGGGAAAGCAGACCTCAGGAGGCTTCCCCATTGTGATTACAGAAAAGCAGACAACTCTCATACTTCTGCCAGGTAAAAAAAGACTGAAAAATTGAATCCAGGTAGACAGACAGCATTTGCTTTTCCTTCTCTGAATGTGAATGTGACTACACACTGTGACACTAAGTCACCACAGAACTTACACAGTCTAGGGATCAGGACACTAAATATTTGAAATAAAATAAGTGTAGACGCTTTAAATTCTGCTGCCTTGTTAAACTGTTCTTAGGAACAGATGGAAAGGAGCAAGGCCTCACAGTTGTTTGCTCTGCAAGCTCTTCAAAGAGTTTTGCCTGCAATACTTAAGGGAATATTCTACTGGCTTCTGGTGGAAGTTGATGCTCTCAAAGCAGAGGAGTGACTTCTAGAAGTTAACTGTTCAGCTTTAGTGTTGAGTTGTCTCACATTTAATGAAACTCCATTAGAATGAGCGCAGCCAAATTGTTACAGAACAGCCTGGGGAGGGCATGTTCCATATCTTGTCTCTGTCAGGTTTCGGGCTATGTTCTTTATTAAAGCATTCAGTCCTCAGAAAAGCAATGTGCATTTGCAAAAAACAGTCCATACTCTCATGTTATTTCACATTCTCAGCGTGATTAACTGCGAGGGCTAAATTTCCCTTTCATTTATACATGCAAACAGAATAATTACATTGGAAGCTCCTGTTTCTGAGGCTTAAGGCTCAGTTCTTCTCTTCTGATCAGATGACATTTCCTGTACAAATAATAAAATACGCATTTTGTCAAAGGCTATTCAACAACCTTTGAGCAGCATTCCACTTGCAGCTTATTTTAGTGAATTTATATAATTAAGGAATGTCCGAATAAGAATGAATTCCATCCATCAGGGATCTGAGAAGATCCAGATTTACAAGCACTCCCTCTGATACTGCTATATCTGGGAACATTTCCAACAGCACAATGCCTTCTTGAAAAGCTGTAATTTAAGAGGTGAATTTAGGTGATAATTTTCTCAGAACAAGCGCAAGTGTGCTAACCTGAACGTATTTCATGATATAGTAACAAGACAAAGCAGACAGTCTGCTATGCCTTTTGCTACTTCTTCTCAATGCCTCCCCAGGAAAGAAGTGAAATTAAACAATTAGAGAGTTTTAACACAAAACCAGAGCTGCTTGCATCCCAACAACTGGTCTGAAAGCTAATGGACTTTGTAAGCACCTGCAAATTCACAGGTTGTTAAAATAAAGTCATGCCTAAGGAGAAGCAATTACAACCTGCTAGACTGATTGTTCTATGGCATTTAATGTCAGCACAAGGAGAGCAAAACGGAATGCAGAAAGATATTCTTTAAAATTATTTAATTTTAGTATTGCTATGGCTTTAGAGTATAACAAATACTCCCTGAGTCGCAGCATATAAAGACATCTTCCTCTAGAGAGGAAAAACAAAGCATCCTAGAGCTGCTTTGCAAGAGCAGTAGCAACAACACAAAACATGCATTACTGTGAGGAGCACTAAAAAGTGTATTTGACTTCAAAATATTGAAAGACTGCACCATCACTTTAAAGGAGACCCTGAAGACATCTAGAAAATCCACATTTGCTCCACTTTGTCAGGAAATAATAAGTGTCAGCTACTCCACAGAGCACAGTCAGGAGCAAGAGGAAACAGATCTGGAAAGAAGGCTTCGGCATAGGTGTTATCCATCCAAGAGACAGTGCCAAAACCAGGACTTGAGACAAACAACAGACATGCATACGAGGAGACCTGCCAAGAGAGCAGCTACCTCCAGCATAAGTAAGGGCTGCGTGAGAAGTAAGGCTAGAGACATGCACCTATAACAGAAGTCTGGGAGGTATGAAATCCCATGGTTAACCTCAAACATGGTATCTGGGCCCTGGACAGAGGGTGTGGAGGGAATTCACAGATGAGGCTGATAAGGGTTATTAAAATCTGATGGTGCACTCAGGGCCTTGACATATTCATCATAGTTCAGCCAGTGCTTAAGTTCCTGCACTGCACAAAGATACACACAGACGATATGGTTTAAATTGAACGCAGGTGTTTCAGATACAGGTAAGTAAAGGAATTTAAAACATCTGATTTCCACCTCACTTTATTTGTTAATGTCACTCTCCAGATATTAAACTATTCATAGTCAAAAATCCTGCTCCAATCACAGTACTCCAGACTTAATGTCATTATGCCGCTCTCCATTCCAGCATTTTTTTAAACCTCTCCCTCCTCTCAAAAATAAAGTCAGGTTTATTGTAGTAAAGTTGCTATTATCTGTGTAGTAATTCTAATTCCTTATCTCAGCCAGCTAGCACTTTCTAGACTGAAAGCAATTCCATGCCTCCAAATTACTAACAACCTAGCATACAATACATAGACATACTTCTGCAACTCATGCATTTACTGGATTATATATTTTATAAGAAGCCCAAGAAGATTCCTCTTCAGAAAAGGCAGCCCAGGCAAGCCAAAAGGTTGGATGCCCAGGATATGAAATGTCAGCCTTCCTCCTGTTTATAAGCTCCTTGTCAGTACTGGAAGGCCACAATGAAGCGTCCCCAGTGTGGTCTCTTCTCCAGCCTGAAGAAGCCCAGCTTCCTCAGCCTTTCTTTGTCAGAGCCCCCTGAGCATCTTTATGGCCTTCTCAGCTCCATGCCTTTCTTGGGCTGGGGTCCGCCAGCCTGGACACAGTACTGCAGGTGGGACAAAGCAACAACAAAGAGGAAGCTGGGCTATAAGCAAATTAAAGCTTAGAGGATGACTGCTGTGCAACAGTTGTATTAACAAAGAGTGAAAGACCAAAGCAATATTTTTCAGCTCCTATGCTGAGTAGGAAAGGCAAAGGCTGCTATGATTCTGTACACTGAAAACCTGCCTATCCCACAATGAACATGTAAATGGAATAACAGACACGGAAACATAATGCATTTATTTTTTTAGACTCACAGCCAGTGGCAATCTCTGGCACCTACTGGAGCGCTGTGTTTCAGAAACAAGAATGTTACAAAATCAAAAGCAGGGAAATGTGCGTGGGTCTAATGCACTGCGATTACTGCCAGTCTCAAGCTTCCAAAAAATCATAAGGCTGTTTTTACAAAAAGACTGTGGTTAGTTTCTATTTCGGTACCTCTGCTTTTCACATGCACTCAGACAACACCTTTGATTTTTCTCCCTGATGGACGTAGGTTGGGGAAGTATGACGGGGGAATTAATGGCAGCTGGAATTATTGTGCCACTTGTCAGGCTTGAGAGCTGGGCCTGATGACTCCCAAACCTCAGACAGCCTGGCTGTTTGCTTAAAAAAAAATAAAAGCAGGCTCAGGCTGTGTGGAACCAGGAGCTGGGCCTGGCTTAGGGCCACCCTCTGACCCCCAGGCTGCTGATGTGCGGCCTGGCCAGGTGGGCTGCAGGGTGCCCTGAAGGGCATGCAGAAAATCCCTATAATTCACAGTCCTGCTCAGATATAGTCCCAGTGAGGAGCTACTGCTGCAGGCTGAAGCATCATAGCAGGCTCTGTTTTCTTCCTATGCGTCCACTGCAAGGTGTGTGAGCGCTGCTGTCAGGCAGGCGAGTGACATTTCATGGCCAGCTCTGTGTTCACTGCTGAGCCCCTTTCCTCAGCCCGAGAGCCAGTGCTTTTCCTGTGGAAAATGATGGGAATCCCTGCCCTCTTAAATCACAGTGCCCTAAATGCACACCTGTCAGAAGAGAGCATAAATCTGACCGGAGTCATTAGATGTATGAAAAGTGGGAGTGGAATGATTTTCCATATTGATGTCATAACTCAAAAAAGGGGAGAAGAAAAAATCTATATATTTTTTTTCAAACACTGTTCATAAAGATAAGAAAAATAAATAATCTTTTTTTTTTTTTTTTTTCTCCTCCACTTCAAGAGCATTCACTTCGTTTCAGTGTAATAATTCTCTTGGACTCGAGTGTTATTGTTTTTAGTTATTTGATCTTTGTATTAAAAAAAAAAGCCACAAAGTATTGCTTTTGAGAACAGATAGAGAGCATAATTTGCAAAACAAGCCTGGGTGAAAATATCACCAACTTCTTTATGCTTTCAAAGATATTAGCCAAACATTTTGGCCCAAACTACCTGTTAAATTCCAGGTGAGTTGGTGAAGAGATTCAGCATTTCCTGAAGTTCCTTCTATTTTTTTTTTTTTAATTTTTTTTTTAACTGTTGGTTCTGCTCAAATTCAGCCATCTTCAAAGGCCGTGCCTTTATTTCAGCTCAAATGAGCAAATGGGGATTTTAAGTTCTAAGAGAATTTTACTCTTAAGTCATTTGTGAAAAGGGAAGACAGTGAAAAAAATGAATTTGACTAGCAAATGATAGCAAGAAATAAACAATAATTCAGTTAGCGAGAAAACTTAACTGAAGAATCATGAGTATGTCATTTGTACTGGATGCTTCCCCGCACTACAACTGTGTCAACATTATTACTGTGTTTTTCCCTTGCTAGTTGAGGGACCCTTTATGGTGCTGCCAAGTATCCTAGGCCTAGGCAGATGTTGTAGATGGCACTTCCTCCCTTCTGAAGGTTGTCTTGTAACTCTTCTGTGTTTCACAGACTTTAAGTGCAGACTGGGTGGCAAAATGGACATGATGCACTACTACCAAACCACTAAATACACAGTCAAGTTTTTGGACACGTGAACTGCATTGTGAAGTTTATCTACTTAAGTTGCTATTTTTTTTTTAACTGAGTTCTGTCTACACTGCCAGCTCTTGTGAATTATCACTCATTGAGTGTTTGTGTTTCGTTGTATAGCTCCAACTGCTGGACTATGGTAATTGAACATGAATATCTTTCCCTTTTCCTTGAACTTAGGCATCATAGAAAATCTTGACCAGTGAGTCCTAATTTTTCAGAACTAAAACACAAACAATCTAATAATGGAACACAATCTTTGTGATATTTTTAATGCTTGGGCAAGGCAACACTGACTCACTATAGCCATGCCTAATATCTCCAAACATCCCTGACAAGACTATCATCTGGCCAAGATCTGTGTTTAAAAGTTCCAGCTGTTTTTGAGGTATTTCTGTGGGGGAAGTATGTGGCAATAATTGTGTTTCTTATAACTGAAAAATGGCTGAAGTGATTTTCCTTTCAAATTCCTCAATAAGTGAGCAAAACCAACTGTAGGTAGGAAATAAACGACCAATCTGCAACAAAAACAATGTTTAGGACAAATCTTTCTGCACCTTCAGCTGTAGAGGTAACTCACTCCCTGTATTCTCTAGCAGTAGCTTAAGTAAACAGGTTGTGTTGGGTTTTCATCCCAAAGCTGCATCTGTGGACCAATTAAGAAATTCACTGTTCTTTAACAGCAAATTAACAAGACTTTTTAGAACTTTCATTTGAGCTTTACTCAGGTTGGTAACAGAAGAGTAAAAACCTCTTAGGAAAGAAAAATGCACTGCAAGAAAATGCAAGAAAATTTTTCTTGCCGATTTGGGCGCCTCACTTTTATGCAGCCTTTATATCACTTTTAGACAGGTCTTGCTAAGATTTCATGCAAACAGCAGCCTGAGTCTTGATGTACACTGGCCCCACATAACCTTTGGAACTAGATTCTTGCCTTGCAGAATACCAGATATTTCCTAGATCCTCTGTCATATGACCCCACCTGATCTTTCTGGCCATCAAAATCCATCTAATCTGCATGGTTGTATTGATAATCACCAGAAAAGATGAGGAGAACCTGTGAAACAAGCTGTCCCATTGTGTTCCAGGTAGTCTACATCCTTCTGTTTTCTTTCCTTTCAGCTTAGGGTAAGATTATATCCCATTCACTCACCTGAAAAATTCACAGAAAGCATGCAAGAAACAAAGATAAGCGCAATCATTTGTAAATGTTTTTAAAATGCTGTCACATCACAATATTTTAATTACCACAAATATTTTCACTGATACTTGTAGGTAATTTAGTGAGATATCTTTTGAAACTCCTGCTAGGTTTGATCATCCATGCCTCTGAGTGTCCACTTGGTTTACACTAGCTGTGTATTCTGTGTAAGCTATGCAACTCACCTCAGCCTGAAAGAGGTGCAGTACAGTGTTTAAGCTCTAAAATGTAGGTATTTGGCACACAAGATGGGAATAACCTCAAATTGTTGTCTAAAAATGAAGTATTTAGTCTGAGATGGAGTGCCTGACTTGTATTACGGTAAATGAAGAAACAATTACTTTAAGAAGGCAATCTGTTATACCTAATGTGTGTGACTTCTTTGGGGAGGCAGCGAGGTTCTCTTTACTGAGTAGAGGGCATTCAAGCAACCATGAAGTGAATCAAAATGCAGATTTCTGACATGGTGTATCTGGAGTTAAGAAATACTCAGAGAAGGGAGAGAAAAGGTTTAACTGAGGCTTTTCAAATTTGCAGATAATGATAGGAAGGAATTTTCCATTTCAGAAAGAAGTGCAGCAATGGCTGTTTGCCAGTCAGCTCTTCAAGGTTCACCGATACCACAGAGCTCCACAGCTCACCCTGTGAAGACTGTTAGATGTGCATCTTTTGTGTACATCATTTTTTCAAGAGTCCCAGTGTGCAAATAAAGCAGCTTGGCTCAAGGGACCAGCAGGCAGAAAGCCTACAGCGTGTTTATAGCAACAGTTCTAGTCCTGTGTTTATCTGAAGAGTTCCACTTCTGTTTTAATTACTCACATTCTGTATAAATAAGTTATATTTATAATAGGGCTCCTTCTACCGTCTAGGTGCTGTGGGTTACTTGATTCTCTGCAAACAAGGCAGTCTGGGAAAAACAGAAAACTTCCTAAGCAATAATCTAGATCTATGGTCAAATGGTAAAGTTGTGCCAGGTCTTGTTGGCTAAACAATGACCCAGAGCCAAATACTTTGCTGTTCCCTAAGGAATCGTAAGTGCTGATGAAGTCTGTAATTTCTGATGGTATATTTATTTACCCATAAGACATAAGATCTCTAGGCAGCTTTTTCCCATGGCTGATGTGAGATGCAGATGCTCTTACCTAAAGCATCTTCTCTGTGTTTGTGATTTTTTTTATCAGAAATGAACATGCATGCTCAGATGGCCAATAGGCTACACGTTTGTTCTCAGGGACACACTCAAATGACTGTACAATGTGTTAGAGATCTGATGTATAGCAGTGCTGAGGAAAGTAAAGAGAATCCTCTAATAATTGTTTTGAAGATGAAAGACAAAAATCCAGGATTAGGAAAGGGTGAAGTTTAGCAGCATGCCCTCCTTCATAAAGCTTCTTAGAGCTTCCACCCCAGCTTTCACAGCACAGGCTCTGCTTGAGTATCTTAAAATACCTTGAGAGGGTTTCAGGTGCCTCTTTGTCCCCCCCACCCAAACTGTATCTGAAGGATGTATTTTCTTCTGCCACTTCCAAATTCTGTTCCCAATGTCTGCAAGCTGTGAGGATGACTGGGTACAGCCTCACCCTCAGGGCTTTCACTGGCCTCCTGCTCACTGACACAGCTCTTTATTATCCCTACATTAATACAGTAACATTGCCTTAAGCAAAGAATCGAAGCTGGATCCAGATATGTGCAGGGTCTGCATGAGGAGCTTCTGCAGCAGGATGACACACAGCCTTTTTCTGAACACGACGTGGAGCTCCATGATCAATGCTCCGTCTGTGCACTGAAATGCTCTGCCCTGTGTTGCTGCCCCAGGGAGTGGGTGGAGGATTCCCCTGGGGGCTCTGCTGGGATGCAGACTGCACCCCATGGCAGTGCTGCCTCAGGGCTGCTCTCATCTTGGGATGGCTTCACTCCTTGGGCTTGGACTGCTGTTTCCTCTGGGAGGTGGATAGAGTAGAGCAGGCTCTCTAGGATGGGGAGCAGGGGGAGTTTTTATACATGCCTTGCACTGTGGTTGTGCTGGGAACGACTCACTGTGTGAAGATGCATTTTTCATCTGATTTCCAACAGCAATAAAATGGAGCTCCCTCCCCTTATCTATGATGCACAGCAAGAAGTAATAAATGGTAATGATGATACTGTAGAAGAAAGGAGGAGATAAGATCTGCTACTTCTTACTGGGAATTACTGCTGCTTTCATTTTCGTGTAAATGGCATCTCTTGAAACTGATGAATCCTCTGGTATTTTCATCAGATATTTTGTAGTAGCCAATCTTTATTACTCTGACTGTTCAGACTCTCGTTATTGTTAATTACACAGGTTGCTCTGAATGTAATGCTTTCTATGTATTTCCATGGAAACTATAGCAGATACAAAGAGCACAACACCACTGTTTGATAGGGTAAATTCTCAGCTATAAAGCACTGATTTTCAACATGGTCACTATTAGCTTGCATTATCACAGGCACTGAACAAGAGCCTACATGCCACACTTGTAATAATCTGTGCCAGTGGAGGTGACCCACTGTCACAGTCACCACTGCTGAAAGGCACCACCCACCACCTATCTCTGCTGACATCCACTGTTTGGTTTCCATCAGTGTTCACAAGCGTAAATGAAGGTCAGTGGGTGTCATTTTTTCTGCATGAGGAAATACAATAACGTGCCTTTGCTTCATACACACTTCTGTGTCAGATGCTGTTATGTCAGACTGCCCCTCTGCTGCCATCTGTCTCGTGGCAACAAAATGTAATGGAATATGGGTGGGAAAGTTCAAACTCTGCTGCTCTGCACCAACATCTGTGTCTGTCATCACGGACGAACATAATAAAATAGGAGGCATTACTTTTGGAGCAACCCTAATAATTTCTTCCTATATGTATTTTATTAATGGGTACAGAAATAACACGTAACTTCATTTTTTTTCCTGGTACTTATTTGTTTCCCTACGCAAGAGCAAGTGCGAATGGATGTGAAACATTGCCTAATCAGTGTATTTGTCTCTCTAAATTGGATGAGATAATCCAGGTGAATCTAATTTCTCCTTATTCAATACTGCTGTATTGACTGCCTCTACTGCATGGTATAAATTCCTCTACATAGGGAAGATGCAATTCACAACTACTGACCACCAAGCTCAGGTGCACAGAAAGGCAAGCAAAGCACACCTCCCTCCTTTCTATCTGTTTGAGAAGCTAAAGTGCACATCACTTTGAAGATGGAGAAGGGGGGAAATGTCTTGCTGAACTAGACTGGCCTTTCTAATCAGTAAACAGAGGCACAGAGAAGGAAAGCATAGTGCTTTGCAACCTAACCTTGGCTTGGGGCTGTTAACAGGAGCCCAAGAAAGCTGGCCTTAAGCGTGCTTGGGAGAAAAGGCTGGAAAGGACTTCAGTGGTCAGGGTACAGGCACACGGGGGTGGCGGGGGGGAGGTGAATCAGCTGGCTGCTTTGAAGACAAATTTGCTTTGACTCAGAGGAACTGAAAACGGTTCTTTCATTTCTAGTCAATATATCAACATTTTGGAAACGGGGAATGGAAACTTAGAAATAAGAAGCAGTGCACAGGGAGCCCAGAGGCACAACTCAAGCTGATGGAGATGAATGTGTTTGGGCTACTTGGTTAGTTAAGGTGAATCACAGCATTGCCAGAGCCTGCACAACTGTTTACATTAATCCTCTGTAAATAACGTTCCTTCAGCAGTGTGTATGCACACACACATCCCACTTAATAGTCACGTTAAACAGTTGTATTAATGAAACAAAAGCAGACCGTATGAGCCTATGAGTGATGCTCATAGGGGTTTTAAAGGAAGGAAAGCAGGACTTTATGTGTTTTTCTGTCCCCTCTTCTTTCTTCATGTTGCAAGCTTGGTGTGATGGATGTGCTGCCTAAATGTCGCAGGGCTGGCCTGTCCAGTCTTCTTGTGGAGCAGGATGGTGGCCATGTGGTAAGGTCATCCGACTTGGGCAATCTTTCTCATGTAAATTGCTAAGGCTGCTGTGAAATGCCTGTGATTTCCTCACCCCTAAACAAGGTTTCATCTTCTGTTTCCTAATCTTCACTTTTTGCAGGAAGAACGCTCCTTTTTCAGAAGAGAAACAAGTATGAAGTAGTGAGAAAAAAAACAATTCTGTGGTCAAAATTGATTCTCTTCACACTTCCTTTCTTCTCTGAAACTTGGTCATATTGGCTTTAGATATCTGTAGTGATTTCTGACCTTGTGGCTTTTCTCCTTTGCCTGAACTTGAAGAGAAAAAACAGATGCTGCATCACTTCCCAGATGCTTGTTCTGCGTTCTTTTCTATTTGGGTCTCCGTCACTGCACTCTCATCCAACTTGCTTATAAATTCTGATGCCGTGTTGTGCATCTTTTCTTGTTTTCTCTCTACCTCTCTTCCCATTATAGCAAGAAAACTGTAATGTTTGCTTGCATCACCTGCCTTTTGTAAAGAAAAAGAAATTGGGAAAGACTTAACTGCAATGTTAAATTGGAAAAAGTGGAGAGCAGTGTGAGTGATAATGGCACAGATTTGCATCTAAAAACAAAAGATTGTCTTCACTAAACCTCATCTACTGTGGACTTCAAAGAATGTAAAGCAATGAGTGCTCAGAAAATAATAGAGCTGGTCTCCCCTGTTAAAGAAGCTTTGACTCCATGCTAAGAATGTGCAAACTCATTCCGATAAGATAAGTACGCCGAGCTTTTATTTCATGATGCTGAGGTTTTGAAGTTGTACTACAGAACAAGAAGTACTGTGAACAAACATCCTCATGCTACTAGTTTTGGTCTGAGGTTTTCTTTGTATCTGGTTCCTGTCTTCAGATCCTTTTATCTGTGGCTTCCTGCCTCCTGGAGGGCAGGGCTTCAGGAATGGCAAAGCACTTAAGGAAAGATGAAGGGCAATTGGAGGAACATTGGAAGAAGAAAACAAGAATGATCAAAAGTCGAAAAACAGCCGTGACCTTTGGTGTATGACTGAAAGAATGGGTCATTAAATGTGAAGAGGGGAACTCAAAGGGAGACATAATGTTCTTCAGAGGCGCTAGCTGCAAAAGATTAAACTGTTCTCCAAGTGCAGTATAAATAAGAATATTAGTGAAAGGCTTAAGTCACAGGAAAGGAAATTTTAGGGAATGTTACAAAAATAAAGAGCCCTGAGGAGAGGGAGGCACTGAATTGCCTAGAGGCCTGTGGGCTTGCCATTGCTGGAGGGCTTAAGGAACACAAGACTCAACATTTCTTGGAAATTACATTAATTAGTACCAGTAGCAAATCTGTATTGGAGAAAATCTGATCCTTTTATATCAGTGGGATATTATGAAGAACATCCTTATGTGGGTTTCTTCTCCGGCAGTCCCTTCATTAACAGAAGAATTTAATATAAGTAAGAACATTTTTAACGGCAAAAAGCCCTTTAAAATATTGACATATTCCTTTTTGCAAAGACAGTGTTTTGAATCAGCTTTTGGTGAAAATTGTTGGTTTTTTTTTTCCTCCTAAAATAGATCATCTTATCCCAAGGGGAAACATGAGTATTTTCTTTCCAGTTCTTTATTCTTAGAACAACATTAGAGTCTGAATGCTTATACATTTTTTCATGCACGTAAATAAAAGTGTGTTCAACTAAAAGACACAGTGGTGGTTCACCTGGTCACACGATGGTCAACTTCACCAGCAAATGCAATCTCAGGCATGATGGAGACTTTGCTGTTACAAGCTTCTGTGGTTTAGATCCTTCAGGTATCACTGAGCTACTGACAAAATTCCACAGAGGTATCAGTAGAGACATCAGTTGGCTGGGATGGTCTGAAGTCCTCCAGGACTGGGGGCAAAGGAACAACTCCTTCCTCTAGGCATATGTGACTATGAGCCAACCTGTCTTTTAAACCCTTCTGAGCTGCAATTTACTGATACATGTGAAGCCGTGCCTGGCAGCCCTCTGCTGTAGAGCTGCTTCTTGTAGTGAAGTTACTCATATGCTCGTGCAAATCAGAGAGTTATTCAAAGCAAAAAAAGAATTCTGTAGAATTCTTAATCCTGAATGAGGCTAGTCAGAGCTCTGTTGTGCAGCATGGGAGCTTACAAAGGGCAGGATGAAGGCACATAGGCATCTCCCTTTAATGCCCACTCTGGAGGCACTGTTTCTGAACATTGTCCTTCAGATTATTTTGAGTACTCCTCACTTTGTTGTTGGGACATGTGTGCTGTTTATCTTTGAGTAGAGCCCTAAGCAACAGTTGAGCAAAGGAAAACTGTTCACCCATCAAGAGCAGCTGGCAGGGCTGCCTTTCCTTCTCTTCTGTTAGCTCCCACGTATCTCAAAGTCCAGATGCAGATTGCTGTGCTTGTTGCACATCTCTCTGTGGTAGAAGCTGGCTACTGACTTAGCTGCAATGTAAATAAATGATGTTTGCCTGACCAGTGTTTGTTTGGTGACACATTAACTGCAAGGCCTGGATTGGGGCTGGGATTTGGTGCTTGGCATTGACTCTCTGGTTTTCTCTCCACACTCAGATCAAATATTTAGAATCTAACCAGTTATGAGAACACAAATCATCTGCGTGATTGTTGTAAGGAAGCTCTCGGGATGTAGCCTTTGGCAAAGTAAACTGTGTTCATGCATAGTCTTGATGAGGTGCTTAGCTTTGGTTAGAGTCCTGGGCAATGCCGGAGTCCAAAGTGCGATGTGAGTCCAAATTTTACAAATCATCCTCATTTCTGGGATGGGCAGAAGCAAGATGATGGTGCTAATTATTTCTGACCTTTAGAGAAAAAGGATTTGAAATCCTTCCACGCTGTGGAAACAGCGTGACATCTGAAAGTGGGCCCACCCTGTCATTGAGACCTTTCCAAAGTCTTGCCGAAATTGATTTTGAAGGCATCAGACCAAGTTGCCTCGCTGCTGGATGATGGGCCTTTAGATATTGCAGTAAACATGAAAGAAGGGCTGGCACATTTCCTGTAAAAATGACTTTGCTTTTTATTCAGATGGTGAACACGAAATCGCTTCATAGGGGGAGCTGTGATGAATGAAGTGCAGCCCTATGTTGGAAAAAGCACAGACACTGAGTGTGACACAATGCTGGAGGAACTAGGTAGTGTAGCTGAAGGACTTTTTGGGTCATGACTACTTGCAGTCTCTCCAGCAACCATGTTGTAATGGCATTCGTAAATGCATCAAGATGGGTTTTCTCAAATCAAAAACAAGTCTCAGCACTCCTGTAAGCAGGCTGTTTCAAAACCTTCTTTTTTTTTTTTTGGATGATTAAAATCCTACTCATTTCCATCCTCTTCTTATTATTGATCAGCTTATGGCCGTTCATTAATGAAAGCTTTGAGCAAGGCTGCTAAACTTTCTCATCAAGATGAAATTCTTCTGCCAACAGCCTTTATTTTTACTTTCTTCCTTCCTATCATTTATACTCACAAATGCCACTCCAAATATTATGCCACCGTGTTATGTTGCCAACTGACATGCAATGCCAGAGAATTGGATTAGTGGGAAACCAACCCCTTCTCCTTGCTTTTTCATCTGAAAAGTTTTTAACTCTCTTGTAGGACTTAAAATTTGTTTCTGGTTCTTCCTCATTTGCTTTGTCTGTGTTTTCCACATCTTTTTGTAGTCTACTCCAGTTCATCCTATCTGGAACATCACAGTTTTTATCTTTGCCAAACCAATCTTCCCCAGTGCCAAGTCACTTTTCGGGATTCACCTTCCAGAATCCTCTGGGATGGGACATACATTTATCTGAGATGGTCTCCTCAGTAAAGATTTTTAGGTTTGCGAGTATTTCCAGCAAGGATTATTATTTTTTTTCAAAACGTCTTCTACAAAATCTAGCAGATTTTTTCCGAGCTGTGTGTTACACAACTCTAATATTCCTTTGGCACCAAAGGTAGATTTTGTGATGCACTCTGCCAGCATTCACTGCCACGGATTTACTTCTAGAGCCCATGCTCTATTAAATTAAGTTAGTTTATTTTCCTCTAAAACCAAGGGAAATTTGTTCTATTGTTCATAGCTTCAAATCTTATTTGTAATCACTGGAATGTCCTATGGATATCTTGTAGTTTTTCTGAATGAAGTGTTTTCTTTTTGGTGATTTTCTTAGAAATGGTGGTGCTTTTCAGTATTTCTCTGAAATGTTTTTTCCAGTATTTGATCGTTTATGCTAAAGTAGGCTTCTGATAAAAGCTTTTATTAATGAGAAATTCCAAACATCAAAACATTCCTGCATGACAGAAGATCCCTTCACTTTTGCCTGCACTTTTCATTTTGAGAGAAAGAAAAATTGAAAAGAATGGATGTGATCCATATTTTGAGCACTTTATTGTAAAAGCCCATTTGTTACCACCATATCTGTCACCTCCATGTGAACCTGCATGCAACAAATCTGCCTGAACCTGCATGCAGCAAATGTCTATGGGAAGGAAAGGGAGAGCATAGCCTGATGCCATCTGCCCCCACCTCACTGCTATGGTATAGAGAAGGTGTGGAATAGAATCACAGCATTACTGCGGTTGGAAAAGACCTCTAAGATCATCTAGTCCAACTGTCCACCTACTACTACTATTGCCCACTAAGTGCTACATCTACCCTTTCTCCAGGGACTGTGACTCCACCACTCCCTGGGCAGCCTGTTCCAATGCATTACCACTCCTTCACAGAAGAAATTCCTCCCAGTATCTAACCTGAACCTCCCCAACACAACTCGAGGCCATTTCCCTCTCATCCTATCACTGTTACTTGGGAGCAGACACCAATTCCACGCACCACAGCCTCCTTTCAGGAGCTGTAGAGAGCACTGCCATCTCCCCCGAGCTCCCCTTCCCCACGCTGACCCATCCCAGCTCCCTCAGTCATTCCCCATCACACCTGTGCTCCAGACCCCTCACAGCTCCATCCCATCTCTGGACACGCTGCAGGGCCTCCATGTCTGCACTGCAGTGAGGGCCAGCACCGAGCACAGCACTGAGCTGCGGTCCCACCAGTGCCGTACAGAGGGACGATGCCCTCCTGCTCCTGCTGGCTGCACTGCTGCTGACACAAGGCAGGCTGCCGTGGCCTTCTTGGCCACCTGGGCACACTGCTGGCTCATGTTCAGCTGACTGTCAATTAACATCCCCAGATCCTTTTCTTTCACCTTTCAGTATCTCTGCTCCAAGTCTGCTGTGCTGCATGGTGTTGTTGTGATCAAAGTGCAGGACCCGGTGCTTGGTCTTGTTGAACTTCATCCCACAGGCCTCAGGCCATTGATCAGCCTGTCCAGATCCCTCTGTAGGGCCTTCCAACCCCCAGGCAGATGCACACTTCCCCCCAGCTTGGTGTCATCTCCAAATTTTCCATAGGGAAAGGGCCACAAAGGAGAGGTAGCACAGCCTGATGGCAAAAGCCTACTAGCAGACATTCACCATATTGCAGTATTGCCAGCACCTAATATTTGCTGAGGCATACAGCTAGAAATGTGATGCCATGGCATCCTTGTTTCACTGTTACCATATAATCTGTGTACTGTATTGCAGAGTAACAGGAATCAGGATTGAAAATCTATTAGAGTTCAAGAGCAATCATCCTTGGGAGCCCCTTGTCTGCTGCCTGTTGGTTACACTGCTGCAGGATTCAAGAACATACTGTCTCACTTGTTCTGATCCTGGCCTGGGTTGGTTTGTGCAAATATTAACGTTGGCTTTTCCCATTCTCAGCCTGCCTTCTCATATGGTAAGAGACCACATGCATGAATAATGTAACAGGCATTTCTTTTGGTGGGGTTGGAAAATGCAACTTTCCTAGAGTTAGATCCGGAATTGGCAGGAGTCACCGCTGCCACTTAAAGTTTTTGGACTCAGCAGAAGGAGCAGCAACCCCTTTTCATTAGCAAGCATCTGGGGCAGATAAAAGGCCTGCTGTGGGTACCAGAGAATTGCATGTGATGATGATTACTTCGGCATAACAAGGCACTCGCATTGCAGAACAAGAGGTTCTCCCTGCAGGAGGAGCAGCTGCTGGGATGCTCTGGATGGTTTGGGCAGCCCTAGGTGGCTCCCTGGAGTTGGCTGTATCATAGTGACAGTGACAGAAGGAATGTAAGCAGGGGTCCCCTGCAAAGCTGGGAGAGGGGAGATCACACTGTATTTCTGGGTATTATCCTCACATGAGGGGATTGCCTTGGTCATAGCAATTAAAAACTTTGCTGGTAAAATGGAAACATGGCTGATGAATAATATTTTAACAAAGATCAAAAAGCATGTGAGTATTATGTTGAGGATTATGGGACGAATCTTAACGTATAAACCTAAATTTAATTGAAACCCTCTTTTTGCAGGCTGGTTAGAGCTTATTGAAAAAAAAAAAAAATTAGAACAGCTTTGATTTTGGCCTAAATGTAAAGCTGAAATAGTGAAATAGCATGAAAAGACTTTTTTTTTTTTTTTTTAATAGCAATTTCTGACCACATGAAAATAGGGAAGTACTACAAATCTTTCAAGAAAGCCTGACTTTATGAGATTTCCAGCATCATTTCCAGATTAAACAGATTTGGCTCAGTGTTTAAACTTCTTTAGGCTCATCTGAACCAAACACGTTTTCTGAGATTTATGTCAGTCTGGGCATTACTCCTTATATGAGTCTCACTGCAGATATTTGAAAGTTCTATTTCTGGGTATATTTAGGGGAACTGTGCAAATCATTCATGATGCAGCCTGAATCTCAAAAACCTGGATTCTGCCTTCAGAAGCACTGGCTAGTTCAGTAAGGGTCTAACCAACTCTGGACAGACTTCTGTGGAAAGGAGGCCAGGTTGGATTTTAACTTTGACTTTAATCAGCTTAGAGGAGAGGGAATCATCAGGGGTGAGTGCTGCTTTGTGATGTCTTGCTGTCCTGCAGGCTGCTTTGATTTCTCACTGGCTGTCTAAAAGCAGTATCAAATTGCTGCTGATTGTAATCAGAGGTAAGAAAAACCTTTCAGAGTTGAAGCTTAGCTTTGCAGAGTGCTGCTGAGCCTGCTGGGAACATCCTGGGAGAGCGTCTGCAGTCTGCATTGAGGTTTCTGTGCACAGAGACAGTTCTTTAGGATTAAGGCTGGTCAAAAAGCTTGTGAGGTGGTCTAGCATGTGGCAATAAGGGGAAGGGAACCTCAGCTGGAATAAGATAGCAGTTCTGCTTGCGGAGGGGTGGTACATTGCTTTGGTATGATAGGTTACTATTAACAATTGTGAAGTGCTTCCTTAGCACTTAGTAGGACCATTTGTGGATTTTTGCATTTCTCTGAAGAAAAATCTATTGAATTCATTCCAAGTGTTTCAGGAAGATTTTTATTTTTATTTTTATTTTTATTTTTATTTTTATTTTTATTTTTTTTAATTTATTTACTTTTTTTGCAGTTATTTGGATCTCTGTGATACACAGGGTTGGAATCATTATATTTTATCTAGGAATCTGACTTTTACTGGCTACTGCACTTCTGTACGTCTGAGCACTGTACAGATTCATTTGGATGTAAATGGACTGAGGACACATGATGTAAAGCATGCATTTACATCCCAGAATGCAAAGTTCAGCATTCAGTTTAGTGTTCAAGCAGTTTTTTGGGCTATAACAAACACTATGTTCTCTTGCAGCTACTGATGTTCTGCTTCCCTTCATGTTACTCTTTACAGGAGTCAGCTGAAACTGGACAGTATATCCTGCTCATTTTGTAGGAAAAGTAAAATAACTAAAAGGCACTAACAATTTAAAACATTTGCACTTTTATAAATCCTTGCAAAATGAAACTGTCCTGAGTCAGAAAAGGCTTTTACCATAGTGCCCATCTTTCCGAAAGTGATAATGCTTACCAGATTGGTATTTTTGGCTTTTATTTATCTTTAAAAACAAAATAAGGTTTATAAATGAGATTTGGCAAAGATGTTACCCCTAACAAAATCTAATCACTAGATATTTTTGGTATAATGAGATCCATGCTGCTTCTTTCAAAAAGATCTTTGGACTCCCAATGGGAAGGGAAGGATGTTTACAGCTCTGGACCTTCAAGATTTTAACTTGATTATTTGCAGGCAGCATCGTCTGCTTGCTTATATAACCAAACAACAATTGTGTAATCAGCACTGTTAAGTGAAAAGTCACATGATTTGAGTTTTGTTTAAACTCAGCTGGTTCTTGTTTCTGGATGAGTTGCCATTCTCTTGTATGCAGGACAGGGAATTCAGTAATTTGAAGCAGTATTTCTTTTTTTTTTTTTCTTTTTTTTTTTCTTTTTTTTCTTTCATGCTTTATAACTTTGTTGTGGCTCTCAAAATCTCCCAGACTCCCAGGAAATAGCTTCCAGAATTAGTTATCTGGACTAATGACACACTTCTGTATGCAACTGATCTGGTGTTGATGGTTCAACAAGGGCTTTCCTAGTGACTATGTTTGCCCTTCTGCAAGCATCTTCCCACAGATCCCTTTGCAGACTTTTAATGGGCCACAGGCATTTGGTTCTCAAGAACATGGTGGATGTAATGCAGAGGAGGAGGATTGGAGGCAGCTGTCAGAAGCAAACATACGTATGTGCACAAGGAGAAGTAAATTTCCTGGAAAAACAAAATCTGGATGGTGTTGCTTACAGACTGAGAACACAATAGTTCCCACCCTGAGGTCAGAGGATTTGAATAGAGTGCGTGGTTAAGCATTCAGACCCTGCAGAATTGTACGCCCATCCTTTGTGCTGTACCAGTTCTTATGTTTGGTGAGATGCTCTTTCAAACTCCAGATCTTTTGGAAATTATGGGGGAAAATGTGTTCTGGGTAAGAAATGGAGTAATAACTAGATTTCCTGTTGCATTCCATTTGACTCTTTGAAGCAAGAGTAAAAGCCATTGTTTGGGAGATAATTTGAGACATGGTGGTGAACACAAGGAGGTGAATGAATTTTGATTTCTTCTCATTGGTTTAAGGGTGAAAACAGAAGTTTAGGTGTTTGGAATTCATAAATATTTCCATCATCTGCCCTGTGTCTCCTTTTTATTTCTCTCCTAGACTTAGTTCTGTTCTTTCTTTTCTGTTTCTTCATTTTTCTCTTCTTCCTACTTCCACCGTGGTCCTATTGTCGTGGAAGAGCTCTCTTCTTCCACACACCAACACTGCTGTTCAGTTGCCAGTGAGTCCTCTTGTTCTTCCTGTTCAGTTTTGTGCTTTTAGTGGTATTTGTGGCAGTTAGAAAGCATTTTTTTTTTAGATATGCTGTGCTATAGAAGGAGAGCTGTCTTAATGTGACTCTTCCTACAGACAGGGTTAGCCTGGCTAAGCTGACTGCCATGGATCTCTGCATGGTGGAAGTGCCACATTGTGCAGACACATCCTTTCCTTCCTTATTGACAGTGCACAACAGAACTGAAATATTTTCCAGTTACTGTGCCCTTCTCCATGTGGCCGTAACGTTTTAGCAGTGATGACGACAGCTACGTGTTAAGCGTGAACAGAATGTCTAGTCTTCAACCTTTTGCTATAAGCTGGTTTTGATTTTCCTTAATATAAAGCAAGCAGAGGACGATGGATCATATTGTGCCTGATTACATTTTCTGAGCAAATGGCTTTTTCCTTGCAAGGATTACCTCACTATAACCACAAAAGAACACTGAATCGGCCAGAGATTGAGCCACAGGTACCGTCTGAGTTCAGCTGTTGATGGGAAAGCTGTTTTCCCCTCTTCCCAAATCTTTTCCTGCAGCAGTGTCCCCAGGGATAACTGTAAGGGCAGGATTACATTGCAAGGACATATGTCTCATTCTCTGACAGTTCTCCATGACTTCATCATTTACAGTGTAATAAAGACAAACTCGTATGTTGCAGTTCCTCCTGGAGTGGCAGGGCGCTGCGGCTGCTGCCCTGGGAGGCAGATGTGATCTCTGATTTCAGAAGCCACGTTGAAAAGTGAGAGGACAGCCGAGCATTGTTTGTGCTGAAAGAAGCAAAGTCAGTATCGAAATGAGGGAAAGCAATAAGTGCAAAAATGATATTTGATGTGTTATGTGTTTGGGGACTGTACCCTTCCTCTGTTCTTTGCTTCTGATGTCTGATGGATGGTATTTAATGGAATAGGGCAGACAAGGTCAAGCTGTATTTAATTCCTTACCTCTGTAAACAAAAACCACATTCCTTGCAGAGCTTCACATGATGGGAGGGAAGAGTTGCAGGCAGGGATTTAAGCATTGCACTCTGTTTATTACAAAAATAAAAGAGTGATGGAAAATGTTCTCAAAGGTGACAATCGGTTTCTCCCTGGAAATAGAAGGACAAATAATCAACAACCTCAGACCAACAAGACAATATTTGGTGTTGGAATGTCTATAGACCTGTTGGATCCCCTATATTCAGTCTTTGGCCTCTTCTGCCCAGTTTAATCTGTCAGAATAGCTGTATTCTTAGTGTTGCATAGCCAGATAGTCATTCTGCACCTACATCACTTTCTTCTTTTTAACCCTTGACTGATTTCTGAATACGGACTCTTTTCATGTAACACTGTAGAAGTGAGAGGGCTGTGAAGGTTGGGCTATCTTAGGCTTTCTTCAGTGCAGGGAGCTTTCCATCAGAGAGCTTCCTTGGCTGCTGTGTTCCCTGCAGACACATCCCAGCTGCTTCCCACTTCTCAGCTGATGCAGGCTCTTGATATTTTCATAGTTAGGTAAAAGAATCCAGCAAATCCTTCTCCCTCTTCCCTCCCTTTTCCTTGCACACACACAACTGGCAGGAAAATCAGCACTAATATTTCATCTTTAAAATAAGAAAGGGACATGGTTTCCCTATGAAGTAGTGGAAACACTGACATCATTTTTGGAACAGCTTTTTTCCTCCCCCCTCCCCCCCTTTTCTGTTCTAATTGCATGGAGATTTTAAAGCCAAGGAATAAAATTTCTCCCTCTGGAGTGGGAGAACGTTCCCCATGGGCTACTGTTTGTCTGGGCTCGGGATGATTCATGCTGTTCCTTTTGCAGTTCATTGACAAATTGCTACAACCAGGAGCTGGGAACTTAGATGGCAGGGGAGAGAGCGTGGAGTTCGAGTCAGTTGGTGATAGAAAATGAGGAGGAAGTATTATTTATGGAAAGTTCAATGACTGGTTGCTTATTTCTGTATTATATCCTTTCTTTCCACTTTAAAGGAAATGGCTCCTATAGCAAGAATGACTCACTCACCAGATGTTGCCAGCAATGTAGGTTTGCCAGTTACTTATTATGTTAACTTTTTATCACAGCATGGTTCAAATGCAAGGTTCCAGATAAGACCACAGATGTGAAGGAAGAGTTATACAGCAGGGGCTGGGAAAAAAGTAACAGTCGAGCATCAGTATTATGTGCCTGCAGTGAGAAGCAGCTCCTTGATGGCAGACCTGACTGGAATAGCACTGAGAAGTATGTTCTCTGTGGCAGCATCCACACCACAAGCTGTGTTGACTTCTCTAGGGTTTTGGAGTTCTGTATCTCAGCAAAGCAGAGGAAACTCCACCAGGCACAGCAACCTGCCAGGTACACGCTGTCAGCTTGCTTCTTTGCTCAATGTTTTTCTTCCTGTAGCATAACCTGTTTGTAATGATGTCTGCTTCCCAGCTCTGCACAGCTCCTCACAGATCCAAACTCTGTCCTGGGGAGAACTTAGCCTTGTGCTAGCGGAGGAAAAGGGAGCTGAGAAAGGAGGAGATTGCAAGAAATGTGAGGAAGAGATTTTTTCCGTTTTCCCTTCTTCTCTGCCTCAGCATGAGACAAAATGACAGTGAGACACAGGAAAGGGCAGATCAAGGGAATGAGATCCAATTGATGTCTGTCCATTCCAGCTGTGAAGAAGTCCAAAAGGAGCCAGAATTCAGCAAAGAGAATAGGGCACCATTCTCTGTAGACTTTAAACCCAGCTGAGTTTGGCTTTTCTATTGTCTGTCAGGCTTGCAAGTAACATTAGCATTTCCACTGTTCTGAAGACTGCGTATTTTAGATTCAGCAGTACTAAGCCTTAACTGGAGATTGGGTGTTACAGCATCCTAGTTAAACCTGTCCCAGTAAAAGTCTTCCAGCAGTGGCTACAAGTTGTTATGGCTGCTGAGTAATGGTTCAATAGCTATCTGAAATAGTGTAAATCCCATGGATATGCTACTGGTATGTGTATGTCATTTTTTGGACTCTGTTTCTGACCATTTCTGCTGCAAATGGTGCAAAAAGGAGTGCAGTATGTGAGGGCAGTGATATGATTGTAATTAAATATCCTACAGAAAAACACCCAATCGTCTTTGAGCCTGTTATGTTCTAGCTTAGATTTTAAGCACATCAGAATCATGCATGGAACCTATCCCTTTGTTTTAGACAGAGCTTGGAGACATGTAAGCAGTACACAGATTAAACCCCTTTATCCAGTGCATCCAAAGTTGGGGATTGATGTTCTTTGAATTGATGGAATGAAATCTGAATGTTACCTGGGCAGTGTTGTAGGAAAAGTCTAAGTAAGGGAGTGTAAGTCCCTGACATTTCCACTTGGTAGCTGGGGGAAGGGATGAAGTAAAGTGGCCAACATAAAGGCTGACTTGAATCTTGAGGGAGAATGTAGTGGTTAAGGGACTTTTCATCTACTGATATTGTAGTTTGTAAAGCCATACCAATTCAAAATGCACCTTTAACATGGAGCTACCTACCAACCTCTTTTCTTACCCCATCTCCCCATTCCTTTCTCGACCTTGAATTCTCTCCAGTAATCCCTGAATACAGCTTGAAAAGAAGATATTTCCCACAGATACCACCTTGGCACAGAAAGATGCAGATTTTGTAACAAAGCCTGATGTGCCATGCTTGGAGTCTGCAGCTGGGAGCCTTCTTTAGTGCTGTTGTGGACTAGCCTGGAGTTCTTAATTAAATCTGACAGAACGGTCACTCACAAGACTCCTGTTGTGATAGGTGGTTTGCTTATCTGGAAGCATAATGGGCCTTACTTTTTTAAGGCAGCATCCTGAGCAGCCTCTGCGTAAGATATTTATTGCAAGAACTTATAAAGCTGAGTGCTGTGAGGTGAATGAGACAGGATGAGTCTATGAGAAAGTTCACGAGGAATGGAAAGTGGGAGAGTTGCCTGCAGACCCCTTCCTTTGCATTCCCTTTCACTGTAGCATTATAAGCAATCATTAACATTTTCAGGCTCTTGGTAGTTCTGGGAGGCATTATCCTCACTTTGTGCTTGGATGATCTGTCTGTCCAGAGAGGTGCTGTTTTATGCTGGGAAGCATTTGATCAGGCCAGGTTACCAAAGAATTGCCTTTGGGGAGTTAGCAAAGCTGGCAGCCAATAAAAGGAAACGTTTCATCGTGTGTCTGCAGAAAGTCATACATCTTTTTCTGGTTCCTTATGCTCTTGCACAGAATGTGAGCCCTGCTTAGCACTTGCTCTGATTGCTTCACATCACTCTGACAAAACCACTGTGTGCTCTCACTTGTTTACTACGCTCTTGTTCAGTGCTTTTCATTCAATTCTTTTAATTAAACCCATTTTCAATGCAGAGGGACAGATTTGCAGCCAAAGCTTTTTAAGCCATTCTTCTGCTTGGAAGTCAGTGTAATTTTGGTGGCATGACATGGCAGCTGGGAGATTCGACTGCATCGTGAACAGACAGATGTAATTAACTTAGCTGTAAGCCAATTAGTGGTATCCAAGCTGAAAAGTTGTAATGGTGACAGCCCAGTGTCCTATCTGGTGTCCTGAATATATGTTCAACAACTGAAATCATTTTCACTATGTTTTCTTTGCAATATCTGTGCTGTTTTCACACTTGGTAGAGGTATCCCTGATGTTGCCTATGATTCCTTATAGAGCAGCATTCTCCACAGCCTCTGCAGAAGATATTTATTGTGCTCTAGCTGGCAGTAGCTTCAACAAGTCCCAGATGATCTGTTACCTGCTAAAACCATGCCCAAATGTTGTGTTCTGTGACTGCATTCCATGCTTGGAATATGCTCCCCTGCCAAAGGTGTAGAGGAAGCAGATGAATCCTATCTGGCTATAGGACACTCACATCACACATTCTGCTGCCAATTTTCCTTTTCTATTGTTGAATGTAAATACAAGAAACTTTCAAGTAAAAAAGCAATGTATAAAATTCTACTGATGTGTGTGGAGCTAGAGTTCCAAGTATTTTCACCTCATTGTCATTTATTAGACCCACCTGGTCTGTCAGGAGTTCTGAAGTTAGGGGAGCTGTGCTCATTTATGCTTGTGAGCTTCCGATTCACATTTTCTGGTAGTTAAAACCCCCTATAAAGTTTCTGCAGGGACACTGCCTTGCTTTTTTCCCCCCTCTGCACTGTCTCCTTCTCTTGCTCTTTCTTATCCAACTCCTTATCAGCAATTTTTTTCTTCTGATTTTTTTTCCCAGCAAGTTCAAAGCAGCCTTTATTCCCAGGATATGTTTCTCCAGTCAACACGACATTTGGCCCTGCAAGAAAATACTTTTTAACTTTCATCAGACGTTGGATGGTTTTTATTAATGAAAGTAAGTTCAACTTGTTGATGGCGCCTCTAAAAAATGATGTGACATAATCCCATATCTGAATGCCTTTGACACGCATACCTTTATTTAGGTGATTTTAGACTCTAAAATAACAAATTGCTCTTCTTGGGAAGTTGTAATGCAATGGACTGATAAGGTCCAAGGTGGCTTCCTTTTGACTGTTAATGATGTGCTGCTGGTAAGTCATTCGGTGTCAGAGGCCAGTGCTGTCCTAGCAGCTCATCTATCATAGACCCATGGAGTTTGACCTCATAGCTTATTTCAGCAAACAACACTGTTTCTGCATCTCTCGTGATACAGAAGCACACTGAGCACTCTCAGCTCAATGGAGAGAAGTTTTGGTCTTGCCTTAATTACCCCAGCTGAAATAATACATGTTCTACCTGTTGTTGGGGCATGGGTGACTAGTCTTATTCTTTTTATACTCCTGGGATGTGCCAACCTAGAAATAAATTTGACATTTTTCCTGAGTCCAGAGATTGTCTTGATAAAGTCTCAGGATAGCAGGCAGCCTGGCAGCACCAGACTGAAGGGGGTTGGCAGCTCCTAGACCAGGATAAATTCATAAAAGCATAGCATTTAAAAAGCTGCAGGCATCTACATGAAAAAACTATCCTTAGAAATTAGGTTCTGCACACTTCTAGGGGAAAAAAAAGACCTCACTTGGTTAAACTGAGCAGTGGAAAAGCTTTGAAGTTTGCTCTACAGAAAGATTAAACCTAGCTGGATTCTTTCTGCACAAGAGATAACTTGATGCAAACTGAGGGATCGTGAGAATGCCCACTGTATCTGTGACCTGCCTTGCTCTCTGCATCCTGCAGGATATTATGAAATCCCACTAATAGAAAAATCTGACAAAAAAGACCTCTCCGTAAAATGATGCAAATCCTGGATGTTGACTAATTTGAAAGGATATGCAAATGCTCAGACATTTGTCAGAGTGCTGTGACTCTTCTGTGTGTTCCATCGGGAGATTCAGAGAATCTTGACCACATTTTTTTGTATATAAAAGTCTTTTTTGGAAACCTTAACCTTGCACATCTCATTACAGCTGTATATGGTGTGTGTATTCTCTCTAATGAGAATAAGTGTGTTTCCAGAATACATGAGATTAACAACCTCAACAGATATAATTTATATTAATGGTGAGCCGCATTCTGCTTTCGCTTGCCCTGGGGATACATAAAAAATTAATTAACTTAACCTGGAAATTAGACTTTCTTGTACTGTACTCATAGCTACAGTATGTGAGTGTACTAACCAACTAGACCAGCATCTGTTGTGTGGTATTCTCTATTCCTTTGTCTCTTTTTTTTCCAGATAAATCAACTTTTACAGCAGTTAGCAAAACAAAAACAAAAATAAAAACCCACCATATTTTATTCTTTTTAATAGATTTTGCTTCAGTGTTTTGTGACATGAAAACATACTAACAGCAAAACAGCAACAGCTGAAGTGTAGCTTTTCTTCTGTCCTTTTCTATTAAACAGCGTAGCAAAACCTATTCAAAATACTTTCATTTTTCATCTACTGCTCCCTCTGCAGAGCTGTGCTGGGACGCAGAGCAGCACCCAATGGGGTTGCATCACTCAGCCTTGCAGCACAGGCATGGTGGCAGTTACTCTGAAAAGCTGAGGGTGAAGGAGGAGCAATGATGTGTTGCCACCAGCTCCTCTCTCATAAAGCTGTATTCTTTGGATTGTGGAAGAGATGTTTCTGCAATATCCTATATACAGAAACAGCTTTCTGACTGTGGCTTGCAGTCAGTGCCCTCATGCTGTGCAAACGTTGTGCATTCAGAACTGCACGGATTTCACCTCAGCTGGCCACGTGCCCATAAAAACCATTCACTGCCAGCACAGATTTGTGTTTAAGGGCTGACGCTCTGCCTAAAACCCAAGGATTTGAAACCTTACTGTTTCCAGCTGTTAGTTAAGATATCTGTGATCAGTCGCAAATGTGAGGGCTTTAACAGGAGTTCTGTGATCTGAAGGAAGATCTTGCACCAGCTTCTATTGCAGGTCACGGGCTGAGTTTGTTCATGAAGCAGCCTGTCAGAACATACACTGCACTGGGGTAAGTGCCTGCTTTGTGCTTGGGGAGTGAGCAGACCAGAGATATGAATGCTAACATTTAACGTATGCTATGAAGTCACACCCAAGCTCACCGGATCCCATCTAATAACTAAACACAGCTCAGTACTTCAGACTGCAGTACAGCACAGCTCTATGGGGGTACCAGTAGTAATGATCGCCACGGGCCAACTTGGAGCAGGATCACAAACTCACAGAACTATAAAGGTTGGAAGGGATCTCTAGAGATCATCGAGTCCAACCCCCTGCTAAAGCTGGTTACCTACAATAGGTCCCACAGAAGAGCATCCAGACTGCTCTTGAATATCTCCAGAGGAGCACACTCCTCTGAGCAGTGCTGCTCTGTCACTCTGACAGTAAAGAAGTTCTTGCTTTCCTGCAAAGCAGTCTGTCATCCCATTTTCCTTTACATGCCTCCATCCCATAATATCATTTAATCTTTTTTGCACTATGTATCATAGAATCATAGAATATCCTGCCTTGGAAGGGACCCACAATCACTTCCCTTACCATCTGGTGTGCTACAAGTCCCAGATCTAAAGTGATCACTGCAGGCTGCAAATTACATTCTCCTTGTAAGTGGACATGAAGGTAATGAGAATAACCAGCAAGAAAAACACCTTGAAAATGGCAACAACAAGATAGGCAACAATAAAAGGATAATTTACAACTACCATAGGACTACCATGTCCTCATTTAGCACCAGCAACAGAGCTTCTGGCATCAGCTCAGCAGTGCTCACAGCCTGGTCTGCACAGAGCCTGGGGATGTTCACATGCACAGCAGGGCTGGTGTTGGCAAGGTGACACTGGTGACAGGGAGCTGCTGAGCTGGGGTCCCTGCAGCCTGATTCACATCTGCAGTCTCGTGGCTGAGCAAGCGTGACCTGGGCTGTGCTGGGAGCCCTTGCAGGATGCTCACGTGTCCCCTGGGGAGGATCTTCTCTAACACTAAAATAAGCAGATGTCTTTGTGGTTTCTGATATCATAACTCTTCTTTCCTGTGAATGAATACTGCAGTTATTAGTGGGTTCCTAGCCATTCAAAGAGTTCTTGTATTCCCTGCTCTTTTTTCATCCCACGTACATGCTGGTTTTCTAGTGTCTATCTTACACGCATAAAGAATGTTGCTCCCCCTGTTAATGCATTTAACTTTTCCTAATGTGTTTTCAGGGGCATCAGATGAGGTTGTGATGCATCTATTTGGGGTGATGCTGGTCATATGTCTGTATTAGGAACTCTGTTGACAGTGATAGGCTGTTGGATGTTCTGGGCACGTTTTTATGTGTGAAAGCATTCTACCAATATAAATGTAGTAGGTTGCCATGAAGCAGACATATCAGAAACCCTTCCCTGCAGGCACCTCAGACATGAAACTTGCTGGTGGGCGCACTTGTTTCCTGCTAGGAAGTTGCTTGAACAGAGAGAGAAATTAGGGCTGTTTTTCCCTTTGACTGAAATACTGGGAAGTGCTACAGGATTGCAGCATGGGGACTGGACACATGGACAAAATCCTAGCTGTTGGTTTTGGAATCCTGAAAGCCTTGCTATGCCACAAGGCTGTAGGTTCAGGATATGCCCTGTATCAGTGTAACTTATGGATTTAAAGCCTGTTCTTTTCTAAATAAATCACGGGCAGCTCGCTGTTCCAGGTGCCAACAGCCATAGACTGACTACATTCACACAGTCCACCTCAGTTTTGCATTGTGTATCACTCTACCACACAGTTATTGGGTTTTCTGTGCTTTTTTTCAGTTCAAGATGCTGGAAGTTAGAACTGTGTTGCAGCCCATCAGAATGCTGTTTTCTTAGTAAGAGCACAGAGATGCTGAATGCCTTGGCTGTGCCATGAATGCAGACTCGCAGTTCCGGACGGTGCCAACTCTCCTGGAGCAGTGTAAGGTAAGGAAAACTGTATGATGCTTTCTTGCCTACATTACCAAATAGGTCCTGGAACTTATTTTTTACAGAGCTGTGCCTGGGTGTTGCCCTGCAGACTGCTCATTGGCATAGGTCAAAATGGTGCCTGAGAGACAGCCAACAGTGGCATGTTGCTGACTGTAGCCATCAGTGCTTGAGCCCCTCACTTAGCCTGCTTTATTTTTCAGTATGGACACAGCCTATGGGACTACAGAAGAATTCCTTGAGGCTGGATTTGTGTTATGTTTTGGGGTAACTTTGAGGTTTGTGAAGTAAAGCCAGATGCTGGGTATCTGTATGGAATACTGCAATGGCATGCAAAGATGCTTCCCCACTAGGATGCTTGTCAGCAGGAGGTAGCCAAATGAGAATATAATTCCACTTGCATTATTTTTCTTCTCTAGGGCTGAGTGACACAGCCGTACTGAGGTAGCCAGTGCATTGCACTTGGGAAGGACATATGGTGTATAAAAATTCCTTGTTAGCCAGTGCCTCGATAAATTTTTCTTCTGTGTTTTCTGAAAATTTATCTTCTCGGCTGCAGCCTTTCCATTGAGTCACCTTATTCCCATCCCCCTCCAGCCATGCTTTTCACTAGACTGCTCTGCTTTTCAGCGTATGCTTCCTGTCATCAGTTTCTCAGGTTTGCCAGTCTGGACCTTTGCTCATACACTCTTACACATGCAGCTGCCTATAAGGAATGCCTGCTGCCCTCACTTGCAGACAGACAGTCCCTGGGGAGCAGCAATAAGCTTCTCAAAATGCTGGGAGGAATATCAAATTCTCATGCTCTCTTTTATGAAGTTGTCTCCTAGAAAAAGAAATAAACACTTCCCTTACAGGCAATGCATTCATTATTTGTGCCTTCTACTGGCTCCTTCTACTGATACCTGCCTCTGGGACAAACAAATTGTTAGTTTAATTCCATATGTGTGTTTTCTAGTCTTTTATTTTCAGGGCAGTGAACATGTTGGCATTTATCCAGTCTACCTCCCATTAGCAGTACCATTATTTTGTTACAGCTCTCTTGAATGCAGTATCTGTTCATTTGTTCACATATTAGATTATGGTAATGTTAAAAATATTCCCTTAACCTTGCTTCAGTCAGGACTCAGAAGAATAATCTGCTTCATGTGTGGTATTTCAGGCAGTTAATTAAACGAAGCATAAGCTATATTATTTACCTAGACTGTCTTTTTGTGTCTGCCAATAATGTTTAATGTTTCAAAATTAAATTGGCCAGAGGAATGGAAGAATGTTCTCAGTGGCTTATTATCCTCTAATAAGACATTCCTTTGCTTCACAAATTCATACTCTTCCCAATTATCCATCGTTTTGCACCACTTCTATGCCAGAAAAGCAGTCTGCTGTGTGCTGCAGAAGCAGAGATGAACAGACACCAGCACTGTGGAAGTTCTGATAGTGACACACCAGCTCTGAGCAGGCAGTCTGTGCCTTCTGGGAAAAAGCAACACTGCTGAGTTTGTACCTTAACACAGAATCTCCATTCAGTCCTAAACCTGAGATGCCTCGACGTGTGATCAAGACTACAGCTGATCTGCTATAAAGCAAATAATAAACTCATGGTTCTGTCTTTGACAACTATTCTGACCAATTAGAAACAGCTGGAAACTTAGCTGGAACTCTTATCTGTGCGTACCAAAGATCCCATGCAAACCCACCTTCTACAAGAGTACTCCCCGTAAGTTTCATCCAGGTTTAACCCTGCAGAAAAATGTGGAGGATGCAGATTTCTCCCTGCATATCTTGATGGTATAAATGCGAGCTGATTGGTGTTCACTTCTGATTGGTTGATCTCATAGTAGGACTGTATATTTGCCATCCTTTAAAAATTTGCCTTGTTTCAGAGGTCTTTTGCAGCTAAGGAGCCTTTATTCATCTGATGAGTTCGTGTCACATCTTTAGAAAAGGCAAATTTGCCAGCAAGGCTTTCAGAAGTTCCAGTGGTCAGTAATGATGTTTTAACATGGATAAAAAAAGGTCAGACTTCATTTCTTTTAATCCCTAAGATTAGGGTTCTTAGAAATAAGTAGGAGACATTCCATTTCACCAGAGCAACGACAAAACAGAGCTGAATGGGGGGGATGCTAGGTGGCAGCCCGGGAGCAGTGTTAAATTCCTGATTCAGGCTGTTATTTGTGCAAGCACGAGCTGCAGATCAGGAACGTATTTTGTGATTATCCGCCAAGTAGGTTAATACCTCTTACCCTGACAGAAGTACTTTGGGAATAAAAATGCAGTGTTTAAGGTGTAAGTGGAGCACCTATGGCTCTTGGAATCCAGAATTGAAAAAAAACTATCATTTATTCAGAATATTTGTAAAAAATGAACTTCATTGTCGGGGGGGAAAAAAAGAAAAGTTGCAATAATAGTGAATAATGGTGGCAGTTTTCTAGGTGAGAAGCAGCATGGCAATCCAGTCAGAAAGATGTAAATAGATAGCACAGTAAGCACCATCTGGCCCACTTCTGAAGAACCGTCAAAAAAATCTACTTGTTATGTACAATATGTTGAGCACAGCCCCAAACCAGAGGGGTCTGTACAACTGCTGACCTCATTATTTGGCATCCTCCTGCAGTCTTGCTGCAGTGGCTGATCTCCCAGAATAAGTAAAGTGGGTGCCTTGGCTCACAGTCATTCCCATCCATGAGACTGCAGCCTCCTCGTCTTAGCTATCAATTGCAACTCTCTCATCTCAGTCTCTGTGTCTTCAAAAGGAGGGAAGAATTAAAGGGAGACAGAGCAGGGAGAGGAAATCCGTTTCAATTTAGAAACCATCTGGGCACCAAAAATTCTATTAGAAAAAGATCCAGGAGAAGGGAGTTCTCAAACTGAAATAAACAGTTTCTTCTTGAATATCCATTTGGAACGTGTCAGTTGAACTGGAAAGCCTTTCAGATCGCTCTGCACTTAAAGCTTGCCAAGGCCGTGGGTGAAAGGGCAGCTTGGGAAAAAGATTGTTTGAGTTTGCTGGCTAGCAGTACTTCAGAAATAATTGGTTGTGAAGGATGCATAAGGTCTGACAAGGCCTGCAGACCATCCGTCATCTGATATGTGGAGTCCTTATGTGCACAAGGTCGGGTTAGTAAGTGGAGCCAAGATGAGAGTGTAAAAGTGCTGAATGCGCCTTACTGTCGCGAAAAAACAAACTTCTCCGGGTTAAACGGGTTAACAGAGTGCTCTCTTGAAGGCACATCCAAGTCTGACTGGAACTTGAGTCGTAACAAAAGAACTTGGCCTGTTGCAGGAGCGCTTGTAAACCATCCCGCGCTGTCAGGTACTGCAGAATAAATGGTGGATTTTGTGGACAAAAGTCAGATTGAAAGAGCAGACCACCCACTCCTCCCCTCCCTCTGAATTTTTTTAACATTTAATACTTTTTTTTAATCCTCTTTTCTAGGTTTTCAAATATAAACCCAATATATTACATTAATCCAGAACAGCACTTGACGTTTTAAAAAGTCGGCTTACCTAATATGCAGGGTTTCTGCAGACTGCACGATCCAGAAATTCATCAGCACTGCAACTTTTCATACTATATATGTGCTTTTTTTCCAATAGAAAGTTTGCTTATTTGACATTTTCAATAAACAATAAGCAGACATCAGAGCAGAAAGACGGGGCCGCTCATTTTTAGAAATGAAACGATCAGATGTCATCTCTGGCAGCAAAGCTCACTGAAGAAGTTTCAAATCACGTGCTGCACTTAGCTTGCCCTCAGTAGCACTGACACAACTGTCCACGTGTGGTTCTGAACAAGGGTGCTAAGGTGAGTTTGCCTAAAAATACTTTGTTTTGGTGGAAGGACTTTTTTAGCCATGTTGTGTGGCTTCAGGGGCTGTGCAGACACAATGAAAGTGAGAAGGGGCAGCGGCAGCGTTGGAAATGCTGTAACCATAGGCAAATCTGCGGGAGTGATTTCTCAAAGTTGTCATAACACAGTGGGCTACACTTTATATTTGCAGCAGTGACATCTTCTCTTTCCTTATCCTGGAAAATTCTGCCTTTTGTAGTGACATAAGTGGAACGCCTGTGCTCAGCCAGTGTGAAAACTAAGGATGAGATAATGATTGCTCTGTATATGTTCAGTTGTACTTGATTACACCGACCCCTTGGAAGTAAGAAATACATTCATGGAGTGCTATAGCAATGAGGAAAAGTTCCAGCTTGTCACAGAGGTTGGGGGATGACGAGTGACAGTCTCAGCCAGCATCCTTCCAGTCATCTACAGATTACCTGCCCTGTAAACCCCGGTTACAAATGTCCCATGTCTGTGGTCTGGCTGTGTTGTTTTAGAAATCAGTGTTAAAATATCTAAATGCTCATCTGGGAGCTTTTAAGAGCACAAAATTATATTGAGGTATTTCACTCTGAAGGGAGATCCGTGAGTGGATTACATGGGTATCATCCTAGAAGAAATGACTGGGGAGAGCGGAAAAACATAGTGGTGTGCTCACTGGTTAAGAATGCTGCTGCTGTCATCTCACATAATTTGTTAATGTTTGGCATCCTCAAAAAAGCATAAGGGAATTAGGCATGTAAATTCCATGAGGATTCAGTGGGACTTGGTTACGCTACTTCCATGAGCTGTTTTGTCAACAAAACCTATTGCAGTCACCTTTGCTCTTCAGCACATACTCATGGCCTTCTTTTGTCACTGCTGAGGAAGCGTGATCTTGTGCAGATGTGGATAGCTGAATTCTGCTCTGGCATATTGTGAAAGCTTGTGTTGCATTAATGAAATGTATGGTAACATTGATACACTAACCCTGAAAGAACCTTAGGTTATTTTTCACAGTAGCTGTTAAAAGCTTCGCCATGGTCCATGCTGTTCCTTTCCTGCTCTGAGCCTCACTTTTCTCACTTTTCTTCACTGCCCCACAAAGCAGCTGTGCTGCAGCAGGAGCAGACAGGATGCCTCGGAGCCACTGACCATGGGAAGTCCACAGAAGAGGCAGACTGTAACCTGCTTCCTAAGCAGAGTAACTCAGCAACACTACAGCCCATACTCAGCAGGCTCCATGACCTGTCCTGCTCTTGACTTAAACCATCCAAAACCTGGGTTCGTGTTGCCTCAAGGGCTGCAGGCAGCTTGCAGCTGTGCTCTGCTGACTGTCTCAAGCCCACCAACACAGTGAGCACAATGTGATAGTTCAGTCCCAGGGCTGGGTTTTGAATGGTCCCCTGTGTCCATGGGCATGGTAGAGGCCACAGGTGAGGCTGGTCAGTGCTGTAGAACTGCTGGCCTCCAGCTCGGCCACAGCTATGCTGAAGAATGATCCCCACTGATCTGCACTCTGGCCAACAAATTCACTTGCTGGCTTGGCAGTGATTGCTATGGACCTGTCTGTGATCACTGGGCATGCCTGACCCAGGCTGCCATTAATGAACCAAGCACTAACTCAGCAACTTGTGCTTGCTTCTGGCTGGGCCTCAGACCTGCTTCATCGCTCTGAACTTGACTGGGGCTTTCAGTCGGCCCCGTTGCATGCAGATGACACAACTGTGCCCTGAGAACCATGAAAGGATTTGAGGATCTACGCCATCATGCTCCTGGACACAAATTAATGAAAGTCTCCATCAGTCTGTAGTAGCAAGGAAGCAGAACTGATGACCCAGCTGATCACTCTCAGATGCATGCTGCTAAAGTGCATGTGAACAGGAGACAGATGTATTGAAGATAAAATCTGAATGACCTTGAATATCATAAAGAAAATCCCAGTCAAATAAGGGGACTAACTGTAGTATGCATACTGCTGAGAAGTGTACTTTTCAAAGTGTTTCATAAATCCTTGTGAAATGATAGGGTATTTGGGAATTACTCTCTTTCTTGGATTTTCTTAGAAAGAACAGTTCTTAGCAGTGAACTGCTGGGAGCTGTTTTTGCTTTTAGCCTTATTCAGGTTCCTAAGCTGATTAAATGAAGCTTTGGTTAATGTGTGTCATGTCTCAGCACTATGAGGATGAAGTGTTTCATGAGGTTCAGGAGCCAAAGCAGTCTTCTGGTTACATCATAGGGACTCCATTTACACTTTAAAGGCAGCTCACCTTTGCTTCTCCCTCGTTTTTGCCAGCTGTATCATCTTAAGTCACTTCTACCATGGCCCAAGTTTCAGAAGGGAGTTGTGAGTGCAGAATTAAGTGCTGCTGTTGTTCTATATGAGCATTGCATGGAAAGTCTCTGACACTTCAAAAATCAGAAGAGGGGAAGAAAGCTCTAAGCAGAGAGCTGTCACCTCCAGTAAGGAAACACTGAGGACACTTTTACATCTCACCCCCTTCAGCATATTGATGGAAGATCTCTTCCAATGAAAAAGAGCTGCCACTCTTTGTATTGTTCTCTTAAGTGGAATTGTCCATGGGCTGGACAGTGCAATCAAGGTCAGATTTCCTTTCCTAACCACCAGGCAACATTTCACCCTCACTTCCCTGTCTGTGTAATCAAAGAACTGTAAATATCTTCAGAGTGGAACAGCCTTAAGTAGGAAGAAAGTAAAAATTCCCTTGTTCCTCCACTGCAGAGCAGCTCCCTCCTGTCTCAGACCTTGTCCCAGGTGTGAGCACTGCGACTTTCAAACTACCAGAATAGAGAAATGAAATGTGAGGACAGAAGTGAGATTAAAGCCACTAAATTTTCTCCTTTCAGTACAAAACAGATCAAGACTTCATGATTTAGCATGCAGGAAGGAATGAAACAAACAATAGATTAGAAACTAAAAAATTTAATCTTTTTGTCCTTCCTCCCAAAGGAAGGATTATTTTAGATAAAGCTCTTGGCAGAAAGACGTAGCTGAACCTGGGAAGCAGGTCATTATTTAGCTCTAGGTATCTCCCACATACTGAGTCCACCTTCCTTGTACATTATGAACAAAGCCCAGTTAGCCCAGCTCTGAAAGTTGCTTTGCTGCCCTGTGTGAGTCACAGGACTTTCTGTAAAATAAATCCATTTCTGCTAAACCCATTTTATACTGAAGAGGTTGTTTATGCCAAACTGGCCTGGTTTTCAGAATCACAACCAAAATGAAAAGAAAAATCCTGGAATTATGAGCCTACTCCCAATTCTGTATGAATACTTCACACATGCTTAACGTGGATTGCGTCTACTTAGAAGATGGGGTGAAACCAACAGCTTATTTTGAAAAAGCCACCAAACAATTGCTGGCTCACTTGAGTGTTCAGATGTTGTTTCCCTGTAAGAAATTCATTAAAAACATCTCGTATCACTAGTGCATTTCAGTGTGCATACAAAGCTCTCTAGTTTGACAAGAAGATTCTTGTGAGGCCAAATAAACATAACTACTTTTTCTATGAAGAACCTGGGATCTGATTTTTCTGTGTACTAATTACTTGAATTGAAAAGAAGCTTTCAGAAACCTCTGATCCAGTGGTATATCACATACCATTTGTATTTGTCCTGTGACAAATTCAAATCTTACCACTGTTTTTTGAGACCTGGTTCTCTCTTTGGCTTTCTTTGGTGATTTCACTAGGATTATTCCTGATTTATTCTGTTATTTCTAGGGGGACAACCAATAGAGTTGATACTTAGCTATCTAAATGGAGACACGTGGTGAGAGAAGAAGGACATGGATTCATACTTACAGAAACATGGAAGCCAATACCCTGTTACATACTTGTAACAGACCACATTGCAGTTACCTCACCTGTTAGTTCATCAAAACCACTCAGAACAAATAACCCTGAAATGAGATTATAATGCTTTGCTGTTTTTTGAAATGGTTTTTTTTTTTTTTTTTTTTTTTTCCTAAGAAATGTAAAGCTGAAGGAATTCTTTGCTGGAAGACTCATAATCGCTAGAGTGGTTTGCATTGTATGTATTTCCCCACAGTCGTTTTCATGAGAATAGGAATGCATTGCAAAATCCCTCTCCTTGCCTTTGGGGATGTTCCAATACTCCTCCAGAAAGTCTAAATTTCGGGGATTTTCTGGGATTATTTGACTTCATCTGGAATGCGCCTCACTTGTACTGCAGACAGAGGAGAAATGAAGTCTGTGTGTTTCTACAGAAGCTGAGACTGCATGTGTACACACAGCACTTCCACCGGCACCTCTTTGTTGCAGCAGCCATGCTTGTGCACCAGAGAGGCTTCTTATTACTCAGATATCATCATTATCATGATATGGTGTCGTGGTTTTGTGATTTTTGGATTTCGGACATACAGAAAAGTTAATAAAGCACAAAGAAATGCGTTTATAGAATGGCCAAGTCTGTGCCTCAGTAGAGGTGGATCACTGGTCATGGTTTTCCTGCAAAGAAGTATGCCCTTGTCAGAAAAAAAGAGTGGGGAAAAGGACAAACGTGTGGCAGGAAAATAAAAGCCATCATGCTGGGAGGACTAGCGTACAAATGAAACCTTAAAGATCATGAAGCCTGGGACAATGTATGTGACAGCTGAGGAAAATCTGTGCTCGAGTGCCAGGAGCTGGGAAACAGAGCAGCGTGGGAGACGGTTCCAGTCTCTGTGAGCAACATGTAATGCTATGTAGGTTGCTTCAGTGCTGTAGTGCACAGCATCTTAAAATCAGTATACAGAGACTATCCAGGACAAAGCTTATATATAAAAGCTTACTAAAAAGGCTTTTTATATGCGTTCAAAACTGGCAATTGAAACCACCTGAAATAGAAGGAGGAATATCTTTAAAATGTTGTGCCTGAAGGATTCTCTGGTTCTCAAGGAGAAAAGGTAAATACAGTCACAAAGAAACAATTCTCTCTCTTTGGCTATAGGTCACGTTACAAGACGAATTTTGTCAGTGTTCACATTTCACCTGAATGGTTAAAGTTTGCAACTCTTATCACAAAACAAATGTTGTAGAAGCACTGAAGTTTTGAAAGCTTTTTATCTGAGCTGTACCTGCTCTTTTTGTCTTCTATTGTAGCAAAAAAAATAACCCTAAGAGCCAATGTTGATCGTCAGGGCAGCAGCACTCCCAGTGCCACTGATGGTAACCGCACACAGCAGCAGGCACAGTCTGCATTCTGCAGAAGCCTTCAGCTGTACCCTGTGGGAATTTCACCAGCCTTGGAATTTTTCTTGAAACAAGGGGAGTGGGATGTAGCTTGTCACATGCCCTCGTTATACAGACTGCTTGTCTTGAGAAACAACCAAAGAACTGAGAAAAACAATTCCAAGGGACTTTTGTTTCTCTTATGGAATTGGATGCATGAAGCCTGGCACAAGTAAGCGTTTACAGTTGGTTGTGTTGCCAAGTTTAACATCCTCTTCATAGATGCACCATGGTTCCAGTGCATTTCTGAGGGGATTCCTTCCTGCTAATCCTTTTAATAATATTTATGCTGGGGAAGCAGCGTCTTTTCCACTCGTAGATCCAAATTCACTGCCTGTGTAATTCCACAGAAGTCAATGCAATTAAAGTTACCAGCAAAGAATGCAGGCTCTCCATCCTTCACAAAGCTGAATGAAAGTTGCCTACAAGTAGGAGGGCATATAAGAGAGAGATAGGAGAGCTCACTAAGGACAGAATCAGCTGGACAGACTTGCACATTTTTTGTCATTGTTAGCAACATTTGTCCTTCAGACAGCAACCCCTTACTAAATAGCATCCCAGTTGTGCCTCCTACCACAGAGGCACTGAGACATGAGCAAATAAAAGTAGGTCACTCAGCTGTCAGAAGCGTGAGAAAATATCTCTGCCAGCATAGAAAATGAGTGTGTTTGCATTCGGGATTTATACTGGATTATATTTTTGCACACAAAGCAATGAATTAAAAAGTAATTGACAAGTAATGTGACCAACCAACTTCTTGAGCTTCATTCAGCGTTCTAGAGAGCTTCCTTAATTCGGAGTGAGAGACAGAGCAAAGACATGTTCTCCCTAGATCTTCAGAGGAGCAGTTCCTTTGGAAAGCACCAGTCGAGGAATGGTTCTCAGGAGAGCACTTCAGAAGACTTCCTTGCACTGACATCATGGAAGTTGTCTGGGGATGCAATAATCAGAGGTCAGAGGGGTTCATTTCCGTAAGGAAGTGCTTTGGAATTCTGATTTCGAGAAGCTAACCAGAGCTGGCTAAGTATGAACATCAATTTTAAATCAGAGTGTTCTCAGAAATAATTAGAACAAATATGCCTGTCTTCCTGCTCTTGACTTAGTTTTTATTGATGGTAATTTAGGATGAGATGCATGTATCTGTGAAAGGCTACAGTTTAACTCAAGTGCTTAATCAAAAAAATTTGCTAAACCAAACTGTATACAAGTGTGTTATGAAGGCATGCCAGGAGACCATGCATGTGTGGGCTCTCTCATCTCTCAGTTATGCTACAAATAAGGGTGCTCAGATTTACTTCAGCTCCTTATAAACTGTGTGACACATGTTGCTCTAGGTTCCAAATTCACCTACCAGGGGAAGGCAGTAAAACATCTTTACTAAATAGGAATGTTGAGTAAGCTCTTGTATGTCCTAACCATTGAGATTCAAGGGTTTGATGCTCCCCAGCCACAGCACTAAGCTGTTTCACAAGTTGGAGTTGTTCTCTAATCATTGATTAGTAATAATCTCATATTCTTTGCTTCAAAGCCACCCAAGGTGGTGTTCCCTACCGTGGCTTTTAATGAATGGAGAGGCTTTCCAAGGTTAATTATTCTCTGGGAGCATGGAGGAAGAATCTTGTCTCATGGTAACAATGATCCATGAAATGCATGGGGGGCAGTTCAGACACCAACAGGGCTCTGCTGCAGAAACCAAGTTCAGGACAGAGCTTTGGCACTGAGATCCCTTTAGTGCAGCTGCTCTTCTGCTTTTCAGAAGGCTTTGCATGACGTTTCTGATAGTTAAACTGCAACCTCCTGGCTAAAAAAACACTTTGCTGCCCTCACTCTCCTGATGGGCACTTTTCTTTTCTTTCCACTGTGTCTGAATTGAAAACACAGAACAACTCCTTTGCAAGGCATCTGTGAACAGCTGAGATACATTCCCTTGCTCTCCCAAAATGTTAAAGATAGAAGCTTTAGGAGTTGTCCAGGAGATTTAGGTACACAATTGCTATTAACTTCAATGTCTGTAAGTGTGGCAAAGTCCTGGTCCACCACTACATGTTAATTTCATGTAAGAGTATTCAAATCTATAAGACCAAACTTTCTGAAGCTGGGAAAAAATCAGAACTATCGTTCCTGCATATTTGAATTTGGTTTCTGTATACGTGTGCATTATGATACAGTTTCAAAAAAACACAATTAGTTTTCTCCCCATATGACTCAGAGCTGCCCATGATGAGGATGAGCAACTGCTCTCCTTGTTGTTTAGATCCACCACATGCTTTATTTACTGGATAATATTCAAGTCCATTCTCTGAGTCCTTTTTTCTGGATTTCTTTTTTCCACTTCTCTTTTGCACCCGTGACTACAGCATTTTGGCATTTTAAAAGCTCTCTTTTATTCATTTCCATTACACTTGGATATGATGGGACTGATGGGAAAGTGGGGACACAGCACAGAAGTAACCTCAAACTTTCAGATCCTTATCGAGACATCCTCAATGCTTGACTTTTCAGAGTATTTCTCATTATAGAGCACTATTTCTTCCCAATTTCCATTGAATTCAGCCACAGCTGTGAGCACTTCATGCTTCTTCACATCAGGCTCCTGGGGCTCAGGTCAAACAAGGAATGCATAAGTGGCCACCTGTGAAAAAGCTGGATGAAATGATTTAGCTCTGTTTTGTGCTACGAGCTGATACCCTGTCCAAGTGTGTATCCAATCACCAGAACTATGAGATCATCTTTTCTTTTCCAGCAAACTCTTCCTCACAACTATTTCTAGAAATAAAGTCGGAGTCTTACAGTTTCTATTGTTATGGAAGTCTAATTCAGCACAGAGCAGGGCTGCTTTTTTCTTTTTTTAAACACAAACAAAGTAACTCGGAGCAGCACAAGGACAGTGTGTGATTATGGCAGAGCCAGAAGGCAGAGCAGCATCGAAGGAGGCACTGTGGTTAAGCATAGGAAATGTTTCTGGTAGCATAGGAAGATGCTCCTTTCTGCTAGGAGTGGCAGAGAGGAAGGGAGGAAAGCTTTCTGAGATTCACATCTGCTTTGTTAATGTTAGTTTTCTTCCAGCATATCTTCGTTAGAAATGCATTACTTCTTCCTAATCTTTCTGCTTCCTGAAGAATGGAAATCCAAAAGGGAAATGGTGGTGGTTACTTCTGATGCTGATACACAAAGAGGGCTGTTGTGACTCCTGCTGTCTTGCTCTGCTCTTTTCCTGGGCTCCAGGACTCGTGGCAGCTTTGCAGCCTGGCTGAGCTGTTCTTCAGGCTGTATCCTTCCTGCTCCTGGAAAACACTTCAAGGGACTCCACATCACTACAAGCAACAAGAAAGCTTCCTTTTTTGGATAGGGTTCACTGATGCTTGGAGGCACAGGGCTCTGGAGCCATTCACTGGGCTTCTGATCATCTTCCCCGAGAGACAGAAAACCAAAGGCCAGCATACACAGCTCTGGCACTTCTCTGCTTCCCTGGCTGCGAGTGCAGCTTTTCCCCACTACCAGAAGCCACGAGGAGAGATGGAAACGTTTCACCGAGGTCACTGAAACCTCAAAGTGGCACTGAGAAGATTTATAATGACACCAAGTTATTGAAGCCCAGAAAACTGCTCAGAGGAGCCATTTTGTTTATTCCCTCTGTAGCAACTTTAAGAACATCTTGCTCCAGGATAGCAAGATGCACTGCCATCCAGCCAGAGGCCTGGCTAGGGAAGAGAAGCAGCTCCCTTGTTGTGGATAAGAAATAATACTATAAAAGTTCTCATAACCACTTTGGCATGTTGTCTATTTTCTCATGGTTTAATCTTTTGAGCTAAATGTAGGACAGAGACTGTCTGCAGATGAGCTAAGATAGCTAGTTTTATTTAAGATGGTCGAAAAAGCCTGTTCCTAAAGACCATGCTCAGCTACAGCTGTTTTAAGCAGTCAGATCCGTGGCTTCTGCTTCAGCTGTCATCGATGCATCCCATCTTCTGCAAAGATGTCACCAGACCAAAATAAATCTGATGCTTCCTGACCAAGGCCTGTAGGTACTGGAAGGGTTGTGTTGAGCACCCACTCACTAACAATCTTCTCAGCAGTTTGACCTAATGCTTGTGTAAGTGTCCATTCCCAAGTGGCTTCTGAATGAGTTTTTTCAAGTTTTCTGTCTTATTCTAAGCAGAAAGGAGCCCCATGACTCATCCCAATATTTACAAAAGCAAAGCAACAACAACAACAAGTTAAAAAATAAAAACAGGCAAATAAGTACAAATACTGCAAGTACTTACTCTGGTTCTATGCCTTGAAATCCCTGCGTCCATCTATGTCCTACCAGCCACGCTGCTTACCTGTACAGCAGTGTGCCCAGGTTACTTTCTCTTCTGTTCTTTGTGCTAGAACCTCTAATCTTGTGACAAACACCCCTATTTTCAGTGTTTGGCTCTGCTTCAGTTTTGACTCCTGCCTAGGAAAGCAATGCCCCAGTTGGTTTAAGAGAGAGCAGTGGCTATGGAAACTGATTGGAAGGGAAACAGCTGAAGGGTGGGATAGCAGAGCCTGAAGACATCATCTGGGAACCTCTTCCTTCATCTTTGGATCTAAAACTGCCACTCAACAAGCATTGCAATTAGACAAGATCAGGCTAAATGCTGTGCACTGTTCTAACAATGAAGCAGTTGATGTTTAATGGCTTACAAGTTGCTGTGGTTGATTGTCTCACTGATAACTTAAAATCAAAGCCAGACATGTTTGCTACAGATCTGCTTTAACTAAAATAGCAATTAAATTGCAGGCGGACTACAGTGCACAGCTGTTGTTTCCAATTACACTGGGGGTTCACCTTTGTGTAGCCTCAGACATTCCCTAGTTCAAAGGTAACAACTGCAAACTGAGGAGTGCTTTGTTGGCTTTCCGTTCAGGTAACCTCAAAGGTGCCAACCTGGTCCTGCAGACCAGAGCTCTGCCTGCTTGCTGAAGGCATAGATGGCCAAGGCTGGGAGGCTCAGTTCCATGCTGACACAACCTCTTCTGCAGAAGCTAATACAAAACAATGCTCTTTTCTGAGACTTAATAGGATATTTGGGCTGACATGGATGTTTCTGCACAAATAAGGACAATTGTAGACCTTCATGTTATTTTCCTGAAATGCAAAGAAGCTGTTTTCAAATACATTGTCTGTGTAGTTACCTACAGGTGAAATGTTGTATTGTATTGTATGTCTTATCCCTCCTGCAATCCTTTCACCAACAATATATATTTACTGGAGGTAATACTGTAATGCAGAATTTTGTTTTAAAGAATACTTGACAAGCATGTACAGATTTCCAAATCATGGCCATGATGTTTGTACAGCAGCTTTGCTAACCAGGTATTCCAACCACATTCACATGCAAAACACTTCTAGTTTGCTTATGCTTCTATTTGGATGTTCAAAATATCTAACTTGACAAGTGATCAGATCTATTGGTGAAACCTGTTACTTTTGGATGTTGATCCTAGTTGAAAGACGATGTGGTTTGGAAGAATTCCTTCCAGTTTCACTGTAGTAAGGCTGATAACATCAATGACTTAAAAGACTTTCCTATAGAGATCAGAGATTCTTCCATATTTTCACATGAAAACGGAGTTAGTGTAGACTTTCTGTTAAGACTTACAGCTTCTGTCCTTTGTAAGCTTTTGGGAAACTGCATGTCTTGGATTTATCCTTTTTTTTCATTCCTTCCCCGTGCCCTTTGTTTTTGTCTCCATTTTTTCCTTCTGTTTAGATTCTGAGTTATTTACATGCAACTATTTGACTATCACATATATTATACACCGTCTTTTACAGTGAGGCTTGTTCTTCACTGAGTTTCTGGATCCTGCTCAATACAGCTGTAGAGTCGGCAAAGGCAGAGTCTATAAATTCTGAGCAAACTGCTTGAGCAAATGTTTCTGATTCCCCAGAGACCTTGGGAGATATTTGCCTTTTGATTATCTGCAACATTTCTAACTTATTCTGTTTTCATCAGTACAAGGATATGAATAGCTGGAATAATTGGAATAAAGCTCATCTCTAGTCAGAACCAAGTCACGGGGAGATATTACCCAATGCATTCCTGTGCGTAGGAGCTTGAATCCATTCCATTGTTTTGTCAGCCAATATTTATGGTCTTCTAACCTCTTCCCCATGGCAGTTGGCTAATGTTTTAAAGCAATTACAAGTCTGGGATGATGTTTGTCAGTTGTAGGAGGGAGTAATTAAGTGCTAACATTAAAAACAATTCACTTTCTCTGCCTGAAAGGGTCTGCTGGGAGAAGACCCTTTTCCTTGGGTTAAGTTGTTCCTACAGTGTAACTGCCAGAACTAGTCTGAGTGCAGTTCTGAGATGGAAAGTACCTGTTTTGCCCAAATTCTGTCTCATGTTTTCTTCTTAAGTCTTTCACAGGGGGTCCAGATCTTCCCCATCAATTTCTACCTATCCTTAGATACTCCCTTTTCTGAAATAGCAATCATAGCACTGCATTCTGTGGTAAATGTCCAAACAACATCTTAGCCCAACCTGTCCCATAGCTGACCTTCACCCTTTCTGCTAGGTAGATATCTGTATTCCTAAATCTGTGACAAATTTTCAAGTAGAAGAAAAAAATACAGAACTACTTGTGCACATTAGAAGTCATTTGGATAATGTGTTTATGAGAGCCACCTCTGGTTTTGGAAGGCTGGAAAGTGCGTTGGAATCAAGTTATTGCTTTTAATCTGCCAGCCTTTCCCTCTCCCTTTTAAAAATTAGCTTTTCTTTCTTCCAACTTTTCTTCTTCAAAAGCAGGCCCTACTGCATAATGGAAAGGACATTCTTCATTGTACATTAAAAAGGGGTAATACTGCCACTATCAGCCCTTGGGAATCAGAAACGGTTCCTCTCTGTGACATCACTGCATCACGCCCCTGGGAAAGAAGCTAAGCGTGACTGTAGGGTAGGAAAAGAGCTCTGAAAGAAAAATCATATTGGTTTGAAGTTAAATCTGTGCCCTAGCACTGACTGTCCTCCATAGCAAGCCACTGAGTGGAAAGCTCACGCAGCAATCTGGCAGACAGAAGGACCCTGAGGTAGCTTGCGATAAGCAGACCAAAATGTAAGGAAGTGGAGCTGATGGAACCCAGCCTGGAAATACACGATGTAAAAATAGCATATGATTTCAATAAGTTCCTTCTCCTAGCCACATTCTTTAAATGCCTGTTTATTCAGCACTATATACAGTGTGTTTTATGCTCCATGTGCCATACAAAACTTGTCCTTCAGCTCAGCATAATCTTGAAAGGAATAAGCCCCCAAAACACTCTACAGACCCCTAACTTCTGTCTACGGATTAATGGCTTAGCACCAAACCACAAGGCCAGACCTCCGTGCCTGGCAGTCCTAAGCATGCTGTGATGCTTTGTGTTATCTCTTAGTGCTTCTCTCCCTCCTGTTAAGTCGTCTCTTTAGCTTCACATCTGGACCCCAGAACACCTCTGGGTGCCTGCCTACATACCACCAAGAAACACATTTTTCATCACTTTATCAAGAACTGCTGCAGTAGACTTAGAGGAGGAGGTGATGTTTTACAGTGGAGCTGCCTACAGCTTCATACGCTGATGTTTTTTAGCCCATGCAGTTTTTGCTTGTGATTGATGAATGCTGTAGGGTCGATGCTGTGGATAAAGAACTTGAGTCCTCACTGAAGATTGCAAGCAGGGGAATCCTTGTCTGCTTATAGCTCTGCACCTGCTCTGTTACAGACACTGTTTTTTCCTGCTTACAGATGAGAGTGAATTCCCCCAGCAGCCAGTGTGCGTTTCAGGTAGGCAACAGTATGAACAGGAGATGATATCATGTTTTTCAGTCCTTCATGGAGCTCTTAAATGGCTGGAAGATGTGCTGTGTGAGTAATGAATTGTTGAAGAGGTTCATGTCAGGAGGTCACTGCCGCTGCTGCAGGACTGCCAGTGACTCAAAGAAGAGGCCAATGGCTCAGTTCTCTGAAAGAGCAGTGACTCATTAACATCTGCCTTTTTCTATTTATACGTGTGAATTCTCTCATTGATTTGCAGATTTTCCTTTCCATTCTCTTTTACAGTAAGACTGTTACTATTTTAGGCCATATATAGGCAGCTTTTTCCACTGCCCTCTTCCCCTTCTTTCGCAGGAAGGACTTGCTGCTTCGCAGCTCTCCAAAACCAGTCTGTCTGGAACCAGAGACATCATGAGATCTTTCAGAGCCAAAGTGCAAGACAGTTTTGCTGAGGCTGATGGAGTGTAGGAATTCTGGAAGAGACAGATCCAAATTGAACAAGAGCTTCTGTAAGATTACTGTCCTGTCCTATTCATATGATGTCTTTCTTGGGAAGGAAGTTTCCCATCCTTACTCTCCCCTGAACACTGCCAGTGTATCTGACCCAGCGCACTGCTGATTTTGTCCATTTGATCAGATCTATTTCTAGCTCCTACCTCTCGTAAGTTGGTTGTTTTTCATGTTACTACATCAAAACAATCTCCATCTGATTCAAATTCAAAGCCTGCAATCCTGTTTGTGTTCTTAGCTGCTAGCAGGGTGCTGCTGGATTTCCTTAATTATAGTCTTGGGTACATGCAGTTGTACAGTGGCATTTTCTGCTTCCAAGAAATGCTGTGTGTAGGTACTGGCAGCGTCTCAGGGTGAGGGTGGCAAGGCAGCATTCCTCCTTTTTCTCTGTGTCATTGTGGCACAAAGTGTGGGGACTCTTTCTCAGAGGAGCAACTTGGTTTGGGAAGGGGTGTGGGACACATTCTTTAGGAGAGCTTCAGAACAAGGTGGTTCGTCTAAACTTGATAATGCTAATGGTTGTCATTAAGTGCACAAAAAGGGTTTAAAGTATAAAGCCAAAGCTTTACTGACATCTCCCTGATGTATAAATGATCTCAGTCTGCATCCCCAGCACTTTCTGGATACTAAGCTCCATCCAAGTAAACTTTTCCAGACTGTCTCGCATTTCTTCCCTCCTTCTTGTCTTGGTTGACTTTGGCCAGGGTCTCTCTCCACTCTTGGTTGATTCAAGTCAGACCCAAATCTGAAGCTAGGGCTGCAAATGTTTTCTTAGAGTTGCTTAGCTTTGTGACCACAGCAGGGAAATTATGGCCTCCATTTAAATGATAAGAATCTGACTAGTCACTTCTGGGTTTGGACACCACAATATAATAAAGGCTTTGGTGGATGGATGAAGGCAGGGGGTGATTATAGAGAAAAGGAGTGCTCAACAGCAGTACCAGAAGAGCTTTGGCACATCCCCACCAGTCACTTTCTTGTTTATTCTCACAGTATAAAAAGAAAATTGTTCATTTTTGATCACAGTTTGTGAATCACCGTTGTACTAGGTTTTAGTCATCAGTTCTGAGGGTTAACAGCACTGATTTAATGGTAAGGTGTTGCTGGTTTTTATTTCTACTTTTTCCCAGAAAGCAAAAAGTACAGTGATTAGGTTTGAAAAATAAAAAAAAGAAAAAAGAGTGCTTCTCTGAAACCCAAATAAAATGCTTTGCTTGGACTCATTTGCTGACATTTTAGCAAATTGAAAGAACATTCCTGTGTTAAATATTGAATTTTCCTTTCAACCACCTGGTGAATACGATTTCAAACTTCTGTTGGAATTGCATTTCTGCTGATTCTACCACCAATGCAAGTGAAGGCTTGATCCTGTTTTCCCTCTGCTGATCACAGTGTGTTAGCCATGCTACCCAGTGTTGAAGGGTTTTTGATGGATGCTTTTGTGGGTGTTGTCCCTGGAGCCGTTGGTTGTCCTTGACTTTTCACAGAGCAGAGTTTTCATTTCTTACATGCCAAAAGGAAGATGCCATAGGGCAGCAATCCCTGTCTGTGCCCTGCTGCTAAAGAGCTGCAGGTTGGGTTGAAATAGAGCACAACTATTAAGCAAATAAGATGAAATATTTTTTGCTTGCCCTGCTTTTTCACCACCATTACATAGCAGTGTAAGCTGATAACAAACTTCATTAACTATCAGGTGACAGCTCTGCTCCAAGCCACAGGCTCAGGGCTGCTTTTTCCTCCTCACCTCCATTCTGGATTTCTCAAAGGGGACCCTACTGCAGGAGTAGGTATGAGACTGCATTGTCATCTGTGAATCAACTGCTTCTGATCTCATAGAAGATGCACAGAAGTGCAAATTAGAGCATTTTTCAAACCACAGCTTGCTTTAGATTTAGCAACTATGTTTCTACCAGCCACAATGAAGTAAGAGAGAGATTTCCATTAAATCTTTCATAGGCAAGGAGTCCTTGGCCCCTGTTTTTCATGCACATCACTCTTTGGTGGGAATAATTGCATTATGCTGTCACCCACAACTGTCTTCTAAATGGAGCTGTTGGAATTTCTTTGTCCTGTCCTTAGCTTGAAGCCCAAGATACTCCATTAAAAATTGATGTGATCTGCTGAATGTCAATAGCCTCAGCTGTTGTAAGTTAACTCAGCTCCATAAAAGCCAGTGGGTCTACATTAATTGACATCAGCTGGATTTATGACAGTTTCCATTTCTGCAGCAGCCTGCTTTCACAGAAGTGAGGGGACAAGGCAGTTACACAGGGTTTGCAGGGCAAGCACAAGGGAAGAAGGCAAAAGGTGATTAAGTTTTAAAAGGTCTTTATGCAAAATGACTTCCTCAGCTGGTACTTTTTATGAGACCTTAATGAAGAGAGGCCATACGATGGGATCATTGTAGGGCTGCAGAACAGGACCAAGAGGACTGCAGGCTGTGCATCGATCCCATGGGGAGAGAAAAGCTGCTTGCTTGCACTGCCTTCTGCCTGCCCCAGCTATACCTCTGATTTCTTCCATCTGCACTGCAAATTGCTGCCATGTAGACGACCACTCTTTGTTTTTAAGATGGTGATTGCCACACAGTGCATACTTTTACTCCATCTGGGAGACAGAATCTGTCCCATAATTTCCAGGGAAAAGGAATAATCTGTGGTTCAGACTGCCCTGACATGTTGTCCTCATACATCATTTTCTAGGCAAGTTACAAAGTTGTTTTAGAAATGTCACTAGGTGATTCAATTGACTTTCAGAAGCAAGTAAGAGAGAAATGAGAATAGGGCACTGCATAGCCATGTGATCTACGGGTATGTTTTCAAATGTCTCCCAACGCAATGCTGTGACTGGCTGTTTGTCAGTGAGACTTGAGTCCAGCCATGGTGTTTAGTTGTATCTGAGTCCTGTGGGGATGGAATCCAGGAGCACCAGCTGGCTGCAGGGTGGAGACCTTCAGGAAATGCCTCCATTTATCCCAGTAACACGTGGATGGGGACGCATAGCCTGCTTGTCAGGGTAACTCTTTTTACCAAGGCTGAATTAACCTTGAATTAACATTCATATTTGTCTCTAGTTCATAAAGGAAAGCAAAATGAACACCATCCTCACCATTCAGTCCAGAGCTGTTTTCATTTGCTCTTGAGGACTATGCTTGATATTTACCCCACTTACTTACCTCTTGCCAGAATAGTTACAAGCCACTTGGGAAGGTGTTTGAAATGCCTAAAACCATTGTGCTTGCAGTCTGGCTACAAATTTTCCATGTATACACAGGATGCTGCCTGTGCAGCTGAAGCTCTGCAGTGGCCCGAGGTGCTGTACTCTGGACTGCCTGAGGTAGTGCTCACAGCTGGCTCTGCACTGAAGTGGATCAGGAAGGATTTGAAGGATCAGTTTTGGTGACTGATCCTTGGAGGCAGCAGTGAGGAGCAGATCGAGGTTAGTATTCCAGCTGCTTTCAGTAACGAGGGGCCATCCTTTCCGAGCTAGTTCATGATGGATATATGCTAAAATCTCTCCCTGACGTTCACCAGTGGAATTGGCACCATTCACCAACATATGAGTTGTAGAAAAGAGCAAGCTTGAACTTGCTTTGTCTGTGTTCTCCCAGATAGTTAAACACTTGGAAGCAGGAGTGAGATGTGCCAAACAGCTGCCACTGCTGCTGCACAGATTTTGTGGGTAAAGTTCCTGTCTTCCTGACCTTCAAGCCCAAGGTGCCAGTCATCCTCTCCTACCTGGCTTGTGAAAAGAGAGGATCTTCCCTCTGCAATTCCCTTACCTCTGGGGTGAAAAATGGAATATGCCCTTTGAAACTTCTAACAGTACATATGATCTGAAGCAATAAGCAAGCATTGCTTTATACAGCTAGGAACTTACAGACATTAAAATGGGATAAAAAATAGCATGTTAGACTTAACTAACATCTCTGAATTTCCGTGATGTTCTGGAGCTTAATTTCCTTAAACTCAATGAAATGCTTGGTCTTACTGATGTAGGAAGGTCAAAACCTCAGCTCATGACACTCTGCAGGCATCAGCTCCAGCCATGTGGAGCACTCTTTTTGCTCCAGAGCACAGCTATCATTTGCTCCAGTGCTCATGAAAAGAGATACACCTGCTTTCCCTGGACTCCTCTCTGTCTCTTGGCACATACATGAAATACATCTTCCATCCGCTGACTTTGGGTTCGTTTCTCTTCTTCAAGACTTCTATTTCAAACTCACAGAACCAGAGAAATATCTGTTCCACAACAAAATTTTCAGTAAGTGTTCTGAGGAAAGAAAGTTAAAGAAATCCCAAAGAAGTTGCCCTGCTGGACCCAGCAAGGAAGGCTGGATGTAGCCACTTAATCCCCCAGCTCACACTGATATGCACTGCTGTGTCGAAATCAAGACAAACTTCCAAAGGGAATTAATTTATCTGCTGCTCTGAATTACTTGTTTTGCTTTAGGAAACATGACAGCATTATCCAGAAATGTTCTCTTCAGAGTTGATTACAGGGATAAGTTGCTGGAAGGCATCAAACAATTAAAGGGAGTGAGAAGTTTATGCGTGGTAAGAAACTGTAAACTCTTCAGGTATTGCACACTTCTGAGAGAGAAGGCTGGCTTTTATGAGGTCTAAACAATTTGAACAAATGGGAATTTGTACAGGAAGGAGGTGATGGATGTAGTTGTAGCCTGGTGTAAAGCAGTGGTGCTTTACTGACTTTCTTAATGCTGGCTGGTTCGTGGAAGCTGAGGCTCCAGTTCAAGGGTGATGGGTGGACGGATTGTGGCAGGTACAGGGATTAGGTCTAGAAAAACAAGCTTGTGTTTATACAGCTCTTTTGCCAATACTTTAAATATTGTGAAGAGGAAAAGACAATGCTGGAAAACTCAAGATCTTTCTTTCATTATTTGCTTCTTCTTTGATTTTTCATGTGTCCAAACAGGCTGACTGATTCTTACATATTATGTATGACCCTAACTGTAGCAGTGGGAAGAACATGGGTTGCCAGTGATACCTGCAAGAGAGCTAAAAGGCCATCATCAATCAAGTGAACCAGTTGTGGCAAACTGAACGACATGGAAAAAGCATCAAATGAATTTAAAAGCTGTTGGCTCTGATTTTAAGAATATTTTGTACCAGATAGCTTCCCCAGGTAGAAGTCCAAATATACTTGGATCTAAAGTGTTCCTTGATTGTGGCCAAGCTGCCACAATCTTTCTTCCTTTCCATGATCCATCTTCTTTCAGCTAATCTGTATTACTTAAGTTTATTGACAGTTCCACCACCTTTGGACTTGAAGTCTGTGGTCAGCATGTGTGCACAGTTTTAACTTCCAGCAAAAGCACTGAGACTTGATAGAATGCAAGAGGAGACACATTTAATAAGACACGTAATTGAGGTCTGTCCCTATTGAGGCAATGTGAAAACAGACACTAAGATTCCTCTGTTTCTTTCTAAAATCTTGAGTCATGTCACACCAGCCAGCAAATATTATTTTCTTTCAGTGAAAAAAAAAAAAAAAGTTAAAGGGTTGGTTAGAGGGTTACTTGTTCAGCTAATTGGCAATGAAAACAGAGATACAACCAAGTTATAAAACTTGGTGGAATCTTACAAATGTAAAATAAGTGTCTAAAATAGGAGGTTATCTATTTGGTAATCTAAAACAGCCTGGCACCTACAGTTTCCTCTCTTCTCTGTGTGGTACTTAGTTGTGGTACTTAGTCTGAGGTTAAAGGTAGCCAAGTGTCCCTTGGACTGCCATGGACATTCTTCTGAAACTCGTCACTTGAAATGTCATGAATATTTAATGTGTAGACAACTCATCATCTCTTAGCTGAGACCATGCTGACTGCTTAATAGTCTTACTAAACTTATCTGGTCTGTCACCAATCTGTCGACCTGGTATGCAAATATTATATGAAACTGCATTTTGTTATGTAGCCTTCCTGGAATTTGGGCTATGAAACGTTGCAAGTCGCACTGTGTTTGCACATGATTCAAGTGTCCAGGCTATCTGAAAAACTCATTGAGCTCCCCTCTGCTTGGAAGGTATTAAAGCTCATTTGTCCCATCTCTGCTTGGAAGGTTTTTACTTCTCTGTAAGCTAAGCAGAGGCTGAGAGAAATCTCTCCCTAGGAAATCTCTCTTTCAGTCCTTGCTCCATTCAAACTGATGAAGGTGCTCGTTTCTCCTGAGGCCAAGAGAGATGCCGTGACCATCTTAAAACTGCAGGGTTCTCTGTGCAGGGAAAGTAAATCCAATGGTTACACTGGTAATGTGCCCTTCTGCCCAGGAGCAACTTTTCAAATGTCTGCCAATTTAGCCACTCTGCAGTATAATATCATCAAAAATTCAAAGGGTCTGTGAGCAAATGCATTTCATTGTTAGAGGAACACGAACACAAGGTACAACTCTTGCTGGGGTGCCAAGTCAAAATCCATGTTATCCTCCATCACTTCCAGTAATGTTGTAGGCTCAGCCTAACTCACAGGCATGCGCTCTCCACAGTCTGGCAAGGCACAGAACTGTCAAGGACCAACTGGTCTTTGAGTTTGTATGAATCACAAAATACCTCCCAAAGCCATGAAACATTAATCACGTCATTAAAGGTAAAAAATCATAACCAGATCATGGCACAGGAGACAGTACAAGGGCCCCAGTGCTTCAAGGAGTTTGTCAAATAAAACTTCCAAGTAATCCTGAGGTGTGGCTATGTCCTGTATCACTGAGGAGAGTGACACCATCTTAGTGTTCCATCCCCAGTAATCTCACGTGGAGTAAAAACTTCCCTCTTGCTTCCAGTTCTGGTTGTAGGTGATAATACAGGCAGCCATACATAAATAAGCTGTAATACATGAACAAGGCTGGGATGACTGGTGCGTCCTCTGTACGGTAATGTTAGCTCCAGCAAAGCAGAAGGTGCAGAAGGGAAATGCTTTCTAGCTACACTACAGCCTAACGTATAGTATGAGAGTCTGAGGTTTGTACTGCAGAAGCCTGCTACAGACAAGCTGGTCCTGCTCCTTTGTAAGCAGACAATGTGTAAACGCATTAGAGAACTTGAAGCAGCATCAAAGTTCAGATCTAGATCTAAAACTCCCCCGCCTTTTGGTGTGCTTTTAAATCCCTTTTCAAATTTAAATGGTTTAAATTTGGGGTGGATTTTGGCAGCACTTAGAGACCAGACACCTGCTTCTGGTGCTCCTAAGCTCCTTGTTGCAGGGTGACAGCCCATCCCTTAGCTCCGTCAGCACAGCGGTTTCAATTCACTCTTCTGGCACTGTAGAAAATGCATTCAGACCCCACCGCAGTGATTTGTTTTCCTTCATTGAGTTTTGCAACACTGATTATATTGGTGCCAAGCAGAACCAGCCCTTAAAAAACTTTAAGAAGCTTTTTATTGTGACTGTCAAGTGCCCTCTCTGGAGGTGGCCACCAAGCAGCGCACATGTCCAGGCTTGGCGAGATGCTCTGAGAAACTGCTCTTGCTTTTCCCCACTCCCCACATTGCCTTTTGTGGGTGGCTATTCAGAGATCTGGGTAGAAGAACAGATAGAATAAATCGTCTGGTGGTAATTGTGCGACTGAACCACTTCTGGGAAATGCTTCATTTCCCTTTCTGTAGGATTTATGTTTGAGATGCCCAGAAGTCCCTCTGTGTCAGGAGTGTCAGGAGCAGTTGGATTTGCAGAGCGCTGTAAATCTTCCTGTCTCTCCTGTCCTGCTCCTGGGAAGGCTCCCCAGCAGAGCTGCCTGGAGCCACTCACTGGGAAATTCCAGCCAGCCCGGGGCACTCCTCAACCAGCACCCCTGTTGCCAGAGCTCACAGGAACGAGGCCAAAACCACCATCTATATTTCACCTCTGCGGATGTGGCATATAATCAGGGGAAAAGAGAGAGGCACACCTTAAATCATACAAGTACCATTTTGTTCTCCCTTCTCCTCTTCCACTCTCCTCCCCTCTCCTTCCTCCAACCCCCGTTCTTTTTTTTTTTTTTTTTTTTCAGTAGCTGATGGGGGTGGTAAGATTCCAGGGGGCCAAGACAAACTGTTAAACATTGTGATTTCTAATGGTTCCTCTTGAAAATTGCTGACAGATGCTGGTCCTGAGATCAGAACGGCAGAGGCTGCCAGCATGGGGCTCAGGGCCAGCCATTGATTCCCTTCTTTAAAATCTAAATCTATGGCAACTCTCTGGGCAGAGGCTATATGCCACTTTTCTCAAAGTTTCTCTTTGTTCCCTTATCTTCCCTCTGTATTCTCATTCCCTTCTCTGCTCTCCCAGACCTTACCTTCTATTCTCCATTTTGTAATTTTCATTCACACATTTTCTGTCTTCTTCTCCCCTTTTTTTTCCTTCCTTACTTCTTTTTGCTGTCTACCTACTGGGCTGTATTTTTGTCCAGCTACAAGCTAAAAAAGGAAAAGTGCAGGAATTTGACTGATACAACACATTTATCTTCTTGGAAGCTCTAATTCACAAGACAGCCTATCTGTGCCTCAAAATAATAGATGGATGGACCAAAGGGATGGGGGCTCATTTGGTATTAAGGTCAGTCAGGGTCTTGTAGAAGGAGATGGAGGAAAGTTGTCAGCTTAGGGAAAGAGTGTGGTTTGATTCCAGCCAGACACGTGGCTGTATTTGTGCACACCGTGGCTGAGCTATTGTTGCATCCATAATGTGCCTCAGCATATGGCATAGCAGTCTGTGCTCTTTCCTCTCTTAACACCAACTCCTTATCACAGAATGTGCGTAACTGGAAGTTTTGCATAGAAAGAGATTGGACAGTTTCAGTTTTGCTGGTGGAACTTGAAAAACAACCAACGCAGTCCTAAGCCTTGTCATAAGTTTAGGAAACAATAGCAGCCCTGGGCGAGGGACGAGGAGAGGTATTTGTATCTAGAAAGGGTCACAAAATCTGGATGGAATCAGAAACTGCTATTCTCTAAGGCATAAGTTTCTGCCATCCTGCAGAGTTAATCTCCTGTTTGCCTTTCTAGGGATTTCTGTGAATGTGGAAGCTCAAGAAACACAAGGATAAGTATTTGAGAGTGGGATGAAGTTCTTACAAGTAAATACACGAGCACAGCTGGTGACCAAATCTGCTTTCTTTCATTATTTCATTTAAAAGTGCTTCAGTGACAAATTCATGTGGCCAAGGATACTCACATTGGGCCTTGCAGAAGACATCTTCATTGGCAAGACAGTGCTGCAGTGAGCAGATGATGAGGGAAGCTGTGCCATTGCTGTGCTCTGGGGTTTTGTGTGTTCACTGTGATAGCCTCATAGCCAAATTGGAGACCAGACTAGAAACTCCCAGAAATCATTTCCAATCAGCACTTCTGTGAGACTGAGAAGCCAGCTGTCAAGCGTGCAAGCACAGGTAGGTAAATCTCCTTCTCTGAAAATATTCACTACTGAGATGCCCAGTGGAGGCATATCTGTGTTATACAACAGCCAGTCCTCAAGATAGCATCATGGAGTTGCTTTGGTCCAGAAAGTGTGACCCAGTCAAAGCTGTGCTGCTTAACCACCAGTGCAGCAGACAGTGCATGGAAGGCTATTACATCTCTTTTCCTTCCTAAAAGGGACTCTGTTATATCCCTTCAAACTTACCCAATATGCGACTGTCAGAGACTGAGATCTGCTGGAGATGTGAATCCCCAGCTTCTTGGCTGTCAGCATTAATGGTCATGCTTGCAGAGCTTTTTGCTGTCTTATTAGCAGCTGTCATCACTACTGAGGGAATGCCTCTCACTCTGACCAGCAGCCATGGGAGATTAATATGCATGACCCTAGAGGAATTGTTTCTTCTGGCTGCTGATGTGCCACAATTAGCACCTTCATCTCTAAGCTGGTACTTTGTTCCTTATTAATAAAATTATTGTCAAGGATTTCCTTGCATAGAACTGGGGGAGTGCCAAGAGGCAGTGATGATGGATCCGCTGAACAGAGGCACAGCCTGGGCGCAGTGCAGATATTGCATTGCTCATGTCACCACCTCATTACTGTTGCTGGTTTTTATGGCAACATAAACATTCGGCTGCACCATTTCCCTCCCACTGCAGACAGAGAAACAATGGAGCTACCAGCATCTCCAAGGAGGCACTTACCATGTTTGCAGGTGTGAGTTCAGTGCACATACAAAGTGTAAACAGCTAAGAGGTTTGTGCACAAGAACCCATACAATAGACTATGCATCTTCTCCCGAGGGTGAGGAGTTATAGCAAAATAAAACCTTATCTCCAAAATGGAGCCATACAGCACTAATGTTCTCTTGTCTTGTCAAAGCATAAGAGGTAGCCCCGCTGTACAGTGCCTCCTGTTGTTGCAGGGAGTTGTGAAGTAAGGAAACAGATCATCTTCCAGTTGCATCTACATCAGCACTAGTGTGGAAAGCAAGCTTTTCTGCATTTTTAACAGAGAATGTCTACAGGGTGAACCAGACATTCCCTTAATTGGTTAACAGAAGAAATTCATGCAACTGACTCACTGACCTGCATTCATTTTCACTGCGGTCCTCAAACCCTAGGCAGCAGTGGAGAGCCTGCTCAAAGCTGCAGCCATTTCTGAACTGTGAGCATCTCCACACGTTCATGGAGACTGCGTCCATTTTGTCACATAAAGCAAAAAAGCAGGAATGATGATTTATGCTTTAGGTGAGTAGTGGTTGTTCTTCAGTGTTCTTGTCTGTAGCAGTTATTAGTATGGTGTTGTGCTGTATCTTCTATATATCAGAGACCACAGTGCAAGCTGTGGCAGTGACAGGTATTTCATTCAGCAACAGAAGGAATTACTTTGCCTTAACCCACGGGCGCCTAACCACAGATGGGCAATTAACGTCAGTAATATGATTTGAGTCTTCCAACACTTAAAAACCCAAGTGCTAGTCAGAGCAAAAGTACTAGACTTAACTGTAAGAACTGGCGAAAAAATATTAGTCAGATCCTTCAACTCAGTAAAGAACAGCAGTGAAGCAGCACATATATGCAGAGAATCTCATTACGCTGTTTGATATTCTTGGCACAATATGAGGCATATCTAATTGTGTTTTTCCTTGCGGAGTGCACTGCCAGATGGCAACAAATAAATAATGTTGAAGAAGGAAAGTATGTATGTATATGAGTATATCATTCTGTAAAATGTCTGTTATAATTGCCATTTATTATTTATTATGCGCTAACACCTAGATCCCATCAGAAGTGGCAACTCTGTTGTTTTAGGCACTATACAACCAGAGCGTCTAATGCAGCTTTTGTGTCCACGTGCAACCTTAAATGAGCAAGAGAGCCTCAAAACCCGAGGTGTGCTTTGAATGGGAGAATGAGTACCACCACCAAAGATGTATTTTATGTTCCTACTGATCTGGTATTTTGCCAAGAGCTGTGCAGACATTAGGAAGTCCACCTAGGGAGCACACAGCACTTAGAGGAGGAGGAGGAAGAGGAGGAGGAAGATAATGGGGTCTTTTCTTTGAAGTGTTTTGTTTTCTGCCTGAAGATACTCCCATGCAGAACCAAGCTGTGCTGGGAGAGCATTGAGGAATAAAGAGGTCCAGATTGCATAAATAAGCATGACAGGGCCTTTGCAGAGCCAAATGACTGCGCACGTGGGAAGAACTAAGCGGGGTGAAAAAGAAAGCTATAGGTTAAAACCCAAGAGACTGTCTGGGCTAGAAAATGACTCAGTACTAACAACACTTGTCAAATATATATCCCTCCCTCCTCCCGTGCAGGATTGAAAACACATTGGCTACCAGAATGGACAGAGCCAGAGTTATTTCAGTACTTATTACAGAAAATCTATGAGACCCCTGGGCAAGAGATTTCTGTGTGAAAAGGTGGGAAAGATTTGGCTTTTTCTACCTGAGCCACCAGCTAAACACCCACACAGAGGGCAGCAGGAGGATCTGCTGGCATGGCTGCTGCTCCAGAGCACCGATGGCTGCCATGCCCTGGGCTGCACACAGCCCCACATAGCGCCATAGGAGTGGTGGGGGTGAGGCCCACCTGAGCCCCTGCTCCCTGCAGCCATAAGGAGGCTGTACCACTGAGGTAGAGCCCGAGTGTGTGCTAATTTGTGTCTAGACAGCCCACCTGTCTCACCTTCCCTTGGATGGAAGAGAAAGTGTCGAAACCCAGCTCCAAGGGAACGGTGTCAATGTTGCCTGTACCCCGATTATGTGACTGCATGGCTGCCTCTGCTTGGTGCGCTGCAATAAACTGCATTCCTTCTCCTCTCCAAGGTCCTGTTCATGCACTTTTAGCTCACATTTCAAGCTTGCAGGCTTGGGTTTCTTTGCTTGGAATTGCAGGAAAGACTGAGCAGGGTCGAGACTTGGTCCCAGCTGGAGCTTTGCCAGCACTCAGCCTCAGACCTGGGAGCCACATCCTGCAGCTCTACCTGCCCTGTTAATCACAGCCTCATAAACCTGGTGACATCAAACACCCTGGTGATTCACACCTGCATCGTGGTGAGGCTATTAAAAACCAAGGGCAGGGGGATGAGAGGAATTTGTCAACTTTTTGGATTGCAGAACAGAACGGGAGGCAGAGTGGTTTAAATGGAGCTTGCAGAAATGCAGCCTGTGTGGTCTGCCATGGCTTTTGTTGCTGGTGGAATTCTTAAAATTGGAAATAATAAAATTAACAATAAAACACTCAAAGATAACACCTTTAAAGTAAGCATAATGAAGTCAGGAAAAGGGTTTTAAATGCAAAATTCTGCAAAAAAAAAATGTGTGTGTGTGTGTATTTTATCCCTCTAAGTGGCTTACATAAACCGTGTGGCTAATAATCTGAAGTTAATTTAGCACATACGTTTATTAGAAAACCAGAATCACACAAACCTCCACAGGTTGTTGGCTTTCTTTTCTAGATGCTATTGTAATGCTTTCAGAGCTAGCAAAGGAGGGATGTTTCAGTAATCATGGTGTTTGGGAAGGGTCTGTTCACATCAGGTTCACTTCCAGACTTCATAGGTGACGTCAGTCACTGCTAAGATGATATTTTAGGGATTATCTGTGATTGATTTCCACGAGACAAGCTGCCTAATGCCTTGCAAGAGAGCAAGGTACAGGATGCCAGCTGAAACATGAGAGCAATGTGAGGAAACCTTTGTGGGTTACCTCTCCCTGGGGACTGCCAACCATCCAACACGGCAGCTTCTTGGTGTGTCTGAGCCCTCAGGTTGGTTATTTCTCTGTTTCACATTGCTGCAAGCAACAGGGTACAAAATCCTCGCCTTATGTTCTTCTAGAAAGAAAGTTTTCGCTCATTTCAGTCTGACTGTGAGGAAGAACACAGAGGATGAAATGCCTGTGGGGATCACGCCAGCTAGTGCCTGCAGCACGAAGTGCAGCCCTTCCCCAGCAGCTCTTTTATTTTCTTGTTTCTCCCAGTCCCCCCTACTAACATTTGCATGTAATTAGAGAAAATTAACGAGCAAAGCATGGGACTTAAAAATGTCTCCAGAGCAGATGAATCCAATATCTGTATTACTCAGGCTACAGTAGTTTTCCAGTGCTTCGGACAGAGTTCTGAGTGAGCAGTCATGTACTGATGTAGCAATTACATGCAGTGTGTCAAGTGTCAAAGATACACGCCAAGTTAGCCTAGAAAGAGAGGAAATCTTTCGGTACAACATCATAGTAGGAAGAAATGGACTGCTGTAGACAGATCTAAACTTTGCCCCCAGACTAAGAATGCAACGAAGACAAATGGACAAAAGCCCAAACACAACACATTTTTCCATCCCTGTGGTTTTTCACATTCCCTATAAAGAAAAGTATTTTCCCCTCAAATCTGTACAATCACATTTTTGCCAAAATGATGAGCCCTTCTGGGATGATTCTTGTGAGATTCCTTAGTCTATCAGCTGCTGATCAGTTCTCTGAGCCCCAATACTGCATCCTTAGGGCTCTCAGTTTTAGGGCAGGTGGTTAGCATGGACATGATGCTGTGACGCATACACATATCTATACAGTGGGTTACCTCAGCTATATACTCACAGTGGCTGAATCAAAAAACCAGCACTTGGATTAAAAAAAAAAACAAAAAAAACAACATTATTCAGTTGGGAGAATTCCTAAGTTCCTTTATTTAATTCTTAAATGGGGAAAATCCTCTTCAAGCAGACAGCCCTGACCAACGCCATTTACAGCAGAATCTCTTCTGTGCTGTGAGGTCATGGAGAGAAGCACTGAGCGTTTTGGCCAGAACTGATGGAGGCCCAGACCCTTTTCACACATGCTCCCAACATCACTCTTTGCTTCACTGTTGGACATTTCAAACCAGTGCTTGGGATTTGCTGCATATTGCATGGCAGCTTGTCTCACACAAGGCACAGCCATTTTTAGCCTCAAGTGGAAGACAAGTCCAAGGGATGAATCAGAAGAAAAAGAAGTGATGTTCAGAGAATAACACCAGGGAATTTTGGATGTGCCAGAGATAAAAATGAGTTTCAGGGACCTCCAGAAGAGATTAACAAACACAAGCAACATGACAGATTTGGACAGCAGAATTTCATTTAATCTTTCAGACAAAATTCAGTTGTCAAAACTCTTCAGCACACATTTTAACATCTTTATTTGTTACTGGTTTACTTTAGGACAACTCGAGTTCACAACAGGAATTAAGGGCATGATGAATGAAGGGCTATCTGTAGTGCTGGCATAGTGTTAGGGCCAGAGCAGTTGAGCCAACCCAAATATCTGTCAGTGTCTCACACAGACAAGGAAAGTTAATACAGTTGTTTGTTATATGTATGAGGATCAATGGAGGGACAGAAAGGGTGTTTTGGTCCCACTGTATGTCAGTGCTCTGGGACCTGAAAGCTGAAGAATACCATCTACACAAAAACTTTTACTTCCAACTCATTTGCTCAAATAAAGCACACAGCATAAAGCATAAAACATTAAATATAAAGCTTAAAATACAAAGCATAAAGCTTAAAGTATAAAGATCTCTCTCCACAAAGCTTGCCTTACTTATGTCTTGTGTCATCACATCTACTGCAAAACCGTTCTGCTGTGGCATGCTGTTCTGTGCTGTGGGAAGTGTGAAAACTTGGAAAGTACAGAAGTTGCTTGAAAGCTGAGAAAATGCTTCAGAATAAGAACATAAATTGGTTAAATGTGTTTTATTGTCAAGAGGTGAAGCAAATATGTTACATAAGTACCTTTCTGGGAAAAAAAAACAACAAACATATGAGCTTATCAGTTATCCAGCAACAAAACAGCAACTAGGACTGGAGCTGAAGAACTTTTGGGGAGAAGTTCTGTTCTGATGAATGTCCTCAGACACAATCAGGATGCCTGGCTGGGAGAGACACTGTAGACAAATGTAAATCATTTAGTTCGGAATAATTAGATGTAAAGTAATGGTTTGGCCAACACAAAATGGCCAGCAGTCCCTCCTGACTGCAATGATCCTGAGCCCCCAAGTGTGCAGCATGGCTGCCCACAGCACAGAGAGCTGCCTCATAGCCATGCAGATGGTAACTAACAGGAAATCCTGACTGTCAGTGTCCTTAAGGAGACCAGGACAAATCATCTGTGTTTCAGTGTCTGGAAGAGGGGGTAAACTATCCACAGATCAGTAGCCAGTTGTGCACCATTATTAACAGCAATTAATGTCCCTTTGATACATCCATACTCCTGTGGATTTTGACAGAACTGTCAGATGAGCTTACACAGGTTTGCTGCCATGCAGCCTGTGGGGAAACTGAGGGCTGGGGAGGCAATGGACTTTTCCAAGACACAACAGCAAGTTCATCTCAGATCTGTATGTAGTATGTCTTTGTTCCTTTGATAATTGTTTTTTATTTTTTTTTTGTAATATTTTCTCACATCTGTCCCTGGCAGAAAAAAAGAATGAAGCTGAGAACACAGTAGTCAAAGAGATCTGAGACATCACTGATTAAAGACTTGGGATTTGTTTGCAAATAGTTTGTGAATAACTGAAGCCATTTCTATTTTCTTTGCAGCTTTTCCCCGTATCACTCATGTAAATGAAAGCCACCAAATATGCCTGATAGATAAATGAAGTGCCAGTGCCACTCGTAAAATAATATGCAATAAATAATCAGCTCCATGTAAATCCATCTTTGTCCCCTTGGCTGAAATCTGCTTTCATAGCCTTTCCCTTGGCTTCAAGAAACCTTTCTCTCCTGCAGAAGGCTTGGTGGCAGCACGGAGCAGGCAGCAGCATGCAGTCTGCAGCTACCAAGGTCAGGAGACCTGCTGCCTCCTGCTGAGAGCTGTGGTTCATCTGCCTTAGAGGATGCATAGGATCTTCTGGCTTCTCATCTCAGGGAGCAGTACTGCCGTGGGCATGAAGGTTAGAGGTTCAGGGAGAAAACCTCACTACTTCAATGAAACAAACACCCAGGAGTAGGAAAGAGTGAGAAACCGGACAGCTCTGGGAACAGAAGTCACAACATAAAAAATACTGTTATCATTATTAGAATTTATTGTTATTTATTTTCCGCAGAGGAGAGGAAGGAACACTATGTGCTGGAAAAGCTATGCACTATAAAGCTTGCTGGATGAAAATGGCAGTTTAAAAGCTGCTAGCTGGGTTCTGGGTTGGAGATATGAAAGATCGAGAACTCACGTAAACCACCATATTCAGGCTCAGCCCACCTTTTTGACTCCAAATCTAACAGCAGACAGAGGTCCAAACCCACAAAAGCCAAGCCACAGATGTTGAAGCACACATGAAAAGTAAGCTGTAATAATTTGCTTTTTCTTCCAGGCTTCTTCATGCCATCTCATACCTCTAGGCTCCTGGAGACAGTGTATTAGGACACACGTGCATGACTGGAACCAGAGCTCCCACTGAGAGACTGGACAAAGGTATTTACAGTATAGATACTGACCCTTTTAGGCATCTCCTCTGGGTTTGACCCCATGTTTCTACCCTCACGTTCCCACCAAATGCCCAACCGAAGCGCAGGCATCAATCCTGCAAGATGCAAACACTCACAGAGTGCAGCTCTTATGAACTAATCTGAAAATACCCACTTGTGAATTTGTGCCAATGCTGTTGCCCTGTGTGATGGGCAATGGGCTGAGGACTGCCAGCAGGAGCATCCCAGCTCCACAGGGAATTTCTCCTGGATTACACTAATCAGCCTATTAGTAGTGAATGGTTTTGACATTACGTCCTGCAGAATGACACTCACTAAACTTCTTCTCAAAAGATGCTTCTAAGTCTGACAGGCATCACTGGAGCTGTTGTTTTCTTTTAATTTCTTTTTGTAAACTGACTTAAAGCCAATGTCAATATTTATCTGCAACTAGGGAAGTGTTTTGCTGCCAAGAATTTGAACATTTTGTTTTCCTCCAAGTATAAATGGGGCAATTACTAATGAGAATATTTTCAAAATGAATGAGTGGAACATTAGATTTCCCCCAACTCCAGTCTCTAGTGATGATACAAATAACTCTTCACTTGTTTTTAAGTTTTATCTGATGTTAAGTTGCAGTCACCAATACAAAATATGATTTTATGAAGACATTCTGGGGATTGCTATCCATCAGACTTTTAGTATCTGATCTTTTATATCAACATTAAGTCTTGTTGATGAGTGTACTTCTCCTGTGTTCTACATTTAGAATGACAGAAGAGATTTATCTCAGATCACAGAAAAAGTCTAAAAAGGATCATAAGAAATTGCTGAGCCAGCCCTGTGACCGGATCCTTCTAACTAAATTACTGCCTAAAGGCAGCAGTCTGACCTGCCTGCTCCCTTAAACCTGCGTCCATGGGAAATCTACAGCTTCCCTGTACAAATAATTCATGGGCTTCACAGTTCCTGTGCATTCTCTGTAGTCTCATCAAAACTCCCTCAGTTACACTTTAAACTTATGATTTATTGCCCTTACCACAATGGATACTGTAAACATTTTATCCCCTTCCCTTTTGCAATTACCTTCCACATATTCAAGCACTGTTATCATGTCTTTCCTTAGCCTTTCCACTCCAGACTTAAATAAACCAAGTCCTTTCAATCTCCGATCACAGGTCACATTTTCTAGAGCTCTGATCATTCCTCTGGCTTTTCTTTCAGCTTCTTCCAACTGATTTTCCAGTCTTTTTGGATGTGTGCTGCTACAAACTGAATCGTTTGCTATCTGGAGCCCCACAGTGTGAGCAGACTGGCAGGTGATCTGTCTTACACAAAACAATAAGGGTGAGTAAAATGGAAGCAGCTGAGTACATACTGTCAGCTCTTAATACATCCACTATCTGTAATGTTTCTACTGGTTTGTATTGCATACTGACGTGCCAGCTGACACCAAAGAAGTTTTATGTTCCTTTCCACCTACATTTGGTCAACTGTACTCTGATTAATTTTCAATAGTGGGAGATGAGGTCGTTTCCAAACCTGATCCTTTTAAACCATCCGTCATTAATAACCTACGATACAAAATAAAAATGTTCTTTGATGATAGCTCCTGCCTCTGGGGAGGAAGAGGTTGGAAGAGAAGTTGGAGAGAATGAAACATTTTATTAATTACCCCATAGCAACTTAGTGGGAGGCTGGATATTTTCCTAAACTCCCAAACTGTTTTCTGCACACATCCTCCCCCACATTTTTTTCTACTTGGTACATTATTTCCATCTCATTGCTAAACTCCTGGTGTTGCCAGTTTCCAAGCAAAGTTCTAGCACGTTCTCCATTGCTGGTGAAAACAGGGTCATTTCTATGAATCATTCAGACTGAGAGGAGTTATCACACGCCAAGACACTTGTGATTGATTGACTTTAATGGAAGCTGTGACTTCACATATTTATATGTATAGATCAGCCTCCAGCTGGGAAAGGATTCCCTCTTCCCTATCAGTTCAGCTTGAGATATGATCTCAATCATGCTTTACTTTCTCATGGAAGGCCTCCAAGTAAAGCCTGGATGACTGTGGGAAGCTGTGCTTTAGATGTGATAGTTGTCCTCCACCATTTCAGCTCCCAAGCCAAGTCTCTTATTATACAGTTTGCATGTTGACCATATAAACCATCATGTTCATGGTAAAGGATTGAAGCCAAGTTTCTCAACACCAGCATCCTGGATCCCTATAACTGAAATTGTGAAAGTTGCCAGGAAACTAGCAATTTACTCCAGGAGTTATATATCTTCTTAAAACTCAGACCTAACGTTGCTAAAATAGTTCCTGATTTGCTTTAAAAGTGGCTGCATTCAAAGAAAAGCTTTTTGCAGCCAAACTGAAGTAGGAAATGGCAATTTTTTCTCACATGCTTTTTTAGAGCACACGCACAAATGCCTCGTTACATAACAAGCCCCCAAGGTCTGTGATGGTCCAGACAAGAGCAGCTCTGAAGCTCTCTGTTCTTTGCCCTGATGTGTGGTTCAGTGGTTGATGACCCTGCACATAGCAGGGGGGTTGAATCTCGATGATCATTGTGGTCCTTTTCAACCCAGGCCATTCCATGATTCTATGACTCTATGTGTCTCTGGACTGCTGTTGGATGTGAAACTCTTCCCTCCACTTCTCTTTTCCAGGTTTACCAGTCATGTAAGAAAAACAAACCATGCTATTGCTTAGTGATTTGTTTCTTTAGGATTTCTTGACTTCAATGTGAGGTAAAGGATAATCACTACTTATCTTTGGATATGGAATTTGCACAGTTTAAAGACCCATTCTTTAAACAGTATATATTAAAGCTGGATTAAATCACTGTTAACTTTAAGAATGTCAAACACTGATATCGGACACTTCAAAGATTTTATCAGAGTGCATTTCTGGATTAACAGCTATTAAAAAAAAAAAAAAACAAAAAAAAACTTTGATGCATTTATTCATTCAAATAGAATGTGAGGTTCAAAAATAACCCCTCAGTAATTCCATATAGGAATCCTGATTGCAGATTGCCAGCATGAGTTCATCAGTTAAATATAAATGCAAAATACCTCACACTTCAAAATTCTCTAAAGATCTAAATTGCTGATGATAGACATTGCAGAGTGGAAGGAACAATCATTAACTGCCTATAATCGCAAATTAAAAGGGTGTTTTTCCAATCCTAATGAAGGCTGAAAGAACTGCTGGGTTGTGCATCTTTTGTACTCGCTCTGCAACCAGGGAAATGTGCTCCTGATCAGCACTGTGCCTGCAGCATCCAGAAGTTCCAGATGACTGATTTCATCTCGTGGGGCCAGGAACCAAAACCATAACGAAGACACTGGCATCCAAATCCAACCCTCAATTCCCCTTACACTAAAAAGGCAGGAACTCACCATTTTGTTTCTGAGATCTCTCATTCCACATGATATGTAGCTCATTATTTGGCTCTCTGGCCTTACTTTTCATTCCAGAATTTTCTGTTATTAGTATAGCATATTTACCCAATTTACTTTGTGGACAATGCATTAGACAAGCTTCAGGAAAACATCTCTGTTTATTTGCTAAAAAGGACAAAAGTTAATGTTTTCTCCATGCAGGTGGCAATTTACATGTATCTGGAATAACCTCAGTTGCCTTTGGCTCTGAGCGATGTCCATGGTCTTAATATCACATTGGATGTATGGCTCTGAAGTGCTAGGAGCAGCTGCTGTAAGCTCTGGCAGGCCATCATTGGCATCCCCAGGGGTTATCATAGAATCATAGAACACCAATTGGACATTATCACCAAGGCAGACCATGCTGGGGAAGTATCAAGATCCAATTCAGATAGCAGTGACTTCTAAACTTGGTGCAAATGTGGTCTCAAGCCTGGAAACCTTTCTGAACCCATCAGAGTTGAGAGTGTTGCAATAATGAAGAAACACTTCCAGATGCAAATAGTTTTTTCACCCTGTTACATGGAATTGCACAGGTTCCTCTGCTGTCAGCAGGAGCAGCAAAAAGCCCCCTTGGAGGCGAAGAAGAGCTGAAATCTTCTCTGGAGGATTCTCTGAAAGAGAAAGAAGAGAGAAGAATATGTAGGAATCAGTGTGAGATTTACCCTCTGAGCTCCCCACAGTCATCCAGGCTTGAATCTCTGCATGTGCAGAAGCAGATTAATTGGAAAGCATTTATTAATAATTTAAGAATACGCTGACCTTGGCCATGTGATCACCAAGTTGCTCACACTACTGATTCAGTCAAGCCAATTCTAACATGTGACACCACATGTGAGGTGCTTGTTCACTTATATGGTAGGAAATAATGCTAAGAAATGCACTAGCCAGGGGGAATAAAAACAGAGTGTAAATTTACACTGTCACTTCAAGTCTGAGCCTGTTTCTAAATCCTTAACATGCCTTTTCTCCATCTTGTTTATCAGCATTTTGTCCAAGCCTTGGAGCTTGCTTGAGGATCAAGTACAAGCATGCTCCATGCTTTAGCACATCCTGTAAGTCCACTTAGGTGAGTGGATGAATGCCCTCAAATACGTTATCTTCCAGTCTACCAATAGTTATCTCACAGCATGGTCTTCTCTTTTTTCAGCTCTCCTTTCTTTCCAAATACATTCAATTTCTTTTCAACTTTTTTTTTTTTCTCCCCAAAAAATGAATCAGGGAGAGCTCGACTGAACAGTGATAAAGATCTTAATCTATTTGTGGACTGGGGGTACCTCCTTCTCAGTGAACCTCTCAGGACATCTGGATGTGTCACTGCCTTTACATGGGCAGTTAAAATGATCAGATGGTTTTGGAGACCTTGGCCACTAGCCAGAAGGATACTTGGCTTTCTCTGTTTTATAGACACACTTTTGTGCTGCTATACAGAAAGAATCTGGTTTTTGGTTCTTTGTTGTCTTGTAACAGTACGCAGCACACAACTGCAGTCTCTCCAGCATCATTTTCTGTGGAGCATCTTTCAGCAAGAGTAATTTGTTGAAAATTGAGGATGCAATTTTCCTGCTTCATGGAATCACACATATCATAAAGGATGGTGTTTCTAACAGCTCTGATAAGATTGTTCCATGGCAGTTACATCTGCATTCACCAAGGGATCTTTGCAACACCACAAAACGCCAGCAGCTAACTGCTCTGTTCATGACTTAGGTTGGTAAAAACCTATGCAGAAATAGTGTATCAGCCCCAAACATATTTCTAGCTAGTTACTCAGAAATGCATGTGCATTAAACCTGTAGTCTGCAGTACAGGAACTGCTCCCTTCCTTCTGGGAAGGGTGCTAGAACCATGCACAAATTCCCTCACAGACAGGAACCAGCTGCATTTTCCTTGAGCATATTACCTCTGAAAACAGGTGAAATAAAATGGTAGTCAGCATCTTGCACTACTCTGTCCCTTGGCCTTTAGTTTAGTTCTCCTTTCCTTGAATATTAGCAGCTTCATACCAAAAAAACAGATGCTGCCATCAGTCATCGCAGTCAGAGCAGAAATGAGTGAAAGGGTTAAACCTAAATGCAAACAACACTGCCATGCTTGCTGTCATTACCTTTTCTGAATGACTGAAGGTAGGTGGAGGCACATATTTTTCTGTTATTACTGCTATTATCTCATAAGCTTTAGAGAGGAAGGGATTTACATGGCGAGCAAAGCTCCACTTGGGAGCTGGCTCAGAGCAGCTCTAAGAGTGGCTTTCAGGCATTTCAAAAAGTATTATCTCTTCCCCACTGTGAATGACTGATGAAGAATACAAAATGTTCCCTGTCACACTCGCAAACACTGCTTCCTGCGCTGTGTTTTGTATTACTGGCGACTCTCACTTTTCCATCTCCTCCACTTGGCACATGTTCTCTGGTTTTCCAGTGCCTAGGGGACCATGTTAGCAAGATCAAGCGAGGAGGAAATTACAAAAATGGCAAAATTTCATGCAGGAATGGAATGCTGCTCTACCGTGAAGTCACTGTTTTAGTCTATAAAATCTAGTGCATTTCAAAAAATTTCAGGTACTGAATACCATTTTTAGCTAGATATATATTCAGCCCATGTGGGCTTAATCCCATTTGGAACAGAATTCCAAGTTTGTTTTACATCTGTGAGAAATGTGCGTGCTCGAGAGACATAAAGGTTCTGCTTCACTCTGAACCATGACAAAGGCTGTCAGGATTTGGCCCCTCAGCTTCTTATATTCCTATGGATCTGGGGCCAGCAATGTGCTGTAAGAGCAGTTGACAGGAATTCCAGCTTGTGGTAAGGTGTTCTCGGTATTTTAACTAAATCCTCTTGTTCTTTGAACAGGGAAGCTCCTACATGCCACTTGGCTGAAGCATGGAAACCAGATGTCCGTGCCCTGAATCTCTATAACCAAAAGGACGAGACAGTGAGATCAGTAATGATTCCCACCAGGATTCCAGATGGAGTCAGCATGTTTGATCTGCATAGCGCATCCGGGGTGAGTACAGTGAGCACAGCATGCTCATCTCCCCTTGGAGAAATGCTGCTCTTGGTCTGCACAAGCACTGTGGGCATTCCTCCACAACTTCCAGATACTCACACACTATTCTGCTCTACCCCAGACTTCTGTACAAGTCCTGGAGATCTGGCTAGTGCCCTCGTGCCTGGAAAAATGTTGATACAGAGAAAGCTTTCCAGACAGATATCTGGGCTTTCCCAGACCCGGAATAACCTTTGAGCTGCTGCATTTAAGCCACATATCCAAAGTTCCATGTCTAGTCCTGCTGAAATGTTTCATTCTCTATAAATAGACGGGGCTGACCTCCCTTGCACGGTCTGGCTGGATTGTTATCTCAGTGAGGACAATCAATTCTGAGCACAATCACATTTGCTAATATCCTTGATGAGCCTGTCAGTAATTGATGCTGTTCTTGGATTGGTTGTTTATTTATTAGGGAAAAGATCCCAGTTCATTTCCCCAGGCAGAAAGCCAGACCAATGATAGATGAAAGTACAAATGCTCTCAAGTGCTACCAGGCCAGAGTCCCACCAGCCCTGCTCCTTCCCTCCTTCTGCTCTTGGAACACATAGAAGAGCCCTGTACACTGAGAGCACCCCCAGTGATGCCATTCCTTCTGTCTCATCCACTTTTGTGTAGCATTGAGGAGTTCAAAGCCCTCCAGGCACAGGAGAGAATCTGTGAGCTGCTGGAGAGATGCCAAGGCTGCTCCCAAATATCTCATCTACGCCTTGAAAACAAGCAGATCTTTTTCCACAGAAGAGAATTCTTGTTAAGCTGTTGTCTATTACCACTGTTTCACACAATTAGTGGAAAACAGTCAGATGCTGACATGAGTAATAGAGTTCTCAGGACGGGATTGTCAAAAGCAGCTCTGGGAAAAGTTGCCCTACTGCACAGAGGCAGCCACACCGCTTTCAAAGGATGCTCTCAGCAATCTGAAGGGTAATTCCTTGTCCTTTTGCAGCTATTCCTTTTGCACAGCCCTGCTAACTTTTCAACAAGTGTGTTAAAGTATGTATCCTGTGTAAGACAGGTTTCATGGGTGAGGAGAAGAGTTTTGCAGGAAGTGTGAGGATCAAAGAAAAGTTAATTTTGAAGCCACAGGAAGAGCTTTGTGAAGGAAATAAGAACAGAATAGGGTGTAGGTTTTATTATCCACGCATTATATACAGTTATGTACCCCCAAGCACTCACAAAGGCTGTGCCTCTCCAGCACCTCCAGCACCACTTCTGTGCTTGGTGAGGTCACTAGCAGCCTGTGGAGGCAGAAGAGAAAAAGAGATAGAATTTTATTCTTCATTTTGGATGATGTACAAAGCAGGGATGTGCAAAAGGGATTCTTGGCATGGTGCTTTTTGGAGATGTTTAAAGTAATAGAGCTGTACTCCATGTGTTTCTTATCAGTTGACTGAAAAATTAGTTGAATCCTTAAAAACCCTCAAACACCACCACACCTACTCACTCCAAGAGCTAAGGGGAAATGCATTCTGCTTCCATGCCAGCCAAGCTGGAGGGAGGATGCTGTCAGGCTTATCATACTTTTGTCAACCATGAACCTTTTGTCTACCCTGAACACTGCCTTCACTAGGATAGAGAACAAAGCAAGAGCCAAGGCTTTGGTGAAAGCTGTCCCTAAATCAATAGTTAGCAGCAATAACAGTTACTTACTGACACCTTGTGTACCTGGATCATTTTATTTTTGGGTTCATATATTCCAAACTTAAGCGGGCCCGAAAAAAAGCGAAGTTTTTTTCATCTCCTTTGCCTTTCATGTTGCAGTGTTAGGAAAACTTGAGAAAGTACTCCGAAGTTTTTCTTTTGAGCAAGGGAAGGATGCATCTATGAGCATGTAGGCATGGCTCTGAAGAGATGGCAATCTGCCCTGAAGCTCTGCTGCCATCCCAGCTCCTGCCTGCTCACCAGTGGTGTTCATAACCTTGAAAATGAACTGGAATGTCATAGGCTCTGTACAAGCACATGCACAGGGGACAAGAAGTTAGAAGCATAAACAGGCAAAGAGCAAGAGGAAAAGCTGCCCTCATCAAAAGGCACAGTCTGGCACGTGTCGTGGATGGAGACTGAAGCACTGCACACTTCACTTGTAAGAGGAAGGCAGACAAATATTTACTGATATAAAATTACCATGGCAATTTGAATAGTGATGACAGCAACTTAACAGTATTCAGAATGGCTAAATATCCTTGACTGTTTGCTATGCAGAGGGCAGGGGGTGCATAGTGAATCTAAGATCGAATCTTTGAGAGCTTAGCTTTAGCATAGCTTAAAAACAATAAATCTTACTGAGGATCTGTCAGCAAGGCATCACCGCATCCCAGGCGTTAAGTAACCTCAAGAGGTGTCCCTACTCAAGGGGAGATTCTGGTGCAGCCAGCTGCTTGCAAGGAGAGCCCTCAAAGGGGTTCTTAGGCTGCTTGCTATTTATGGGGTAAGATGATAGACTTGTGGCCATACGACCCAGCATTGGATCTATGGAGCGAGGTGTCTGCTATCAGCGTGTGGGGTCTGTATGTGCCTGCTCTGGTGCTGCGTATATCCAGAAACTGCTGTCATCCTGCAGGGTCATTTCTGCATCACTAAGCACAGCTTCTTCTAAACAGAACAGGATGAAGAAAGTTAAAAGCACGTACACTGACCTGCAGAGGGCAAAGAAGATTTTCTAAAGAGCATCCGGGTTTTGCTTTCTTTCGATAGGGATGGATTTGACTCACATCTTAGTGCAAGCAGAGCAGTGTGGCAAATTCAGTGTATTCAGAAAGCCTGGGAAAATGCTGCAACCTAAGTCTGTCTCTGACTGTTGCCTCCCAGTGCCTTGCCCTGGAGGATGACAAACTGAGTCACTGATATCTGCCTGTAGCAGGACATCGTTCCCTCTGCCACTGACACGGGCAGTTCTCCCCCTCTCACACCCATACACTTGAATGCAGGCTGTTCACTACTAAGTGCCCCAGCCTCCCGTAGTCCTAGTTTGCCTCTGCTCTCGGGAAACAAGTATCACAAATCAATACGCATCGAAAGCTTGCCACCTTCTGGACACTGCACAGCACTTCTGTCTTTCACAAAATGTCTTTTTTCCAAAGAAGGTGCTCCACCTGGCCATTGAAAGTAGATACACAAATGCCAGTGTATTAACTGTGCATATATGTATTATATATATACACACACACATATATATATGTATTAACTGTGTATATGTGTATTAACTTCAGGAATGAAAAAAGAGAAAGATAGATGGGGAAGAAATGTGAGTGGTACAGTGCAGCACATTCGTCCATCCTCACGAAGGCAAGAGTGCTTATTTTGTCCCTTCGTGTCTTTGTAAGTGGCTCAGCTTGTGAAATCATAGAATCATTAAGACTGGGAAAGACCTCTAAGATCATCAAATCTAACCATGGATTCTCCATCCCCATGCCCACTAAACCATGTCCCTACGTGCCATATCCACCTTTTTCTTGCAAATTTCCAGGCACGGTGACTCCACCACTTCCCAGGACAGCCTGTTCCAATGCATTACTACTCCTTCAGAGAAATTCCTCCTAAAATCCAACCTGAATCTCTCCTGGCACAACTTAAGGCCATTACCTCTCATCCTATCACTGGTTAGCTGGGAGAAGAAGCCAACTGCTACCTCACTACAACCTCCTTTCCATACCAGTATGCATCCATCTGTCCATCCAACATATGTCTTCTGTTTTGCCAACATAAGCCACACATTTGCACACCAGCAGTGTCACACTGGCATTCTGCCTTCTCCCACTGCAAACCCCTGCACTGCAGAGCTCATACCCCTCTATGCTACACTCTTCTGGCCAGGAGCTCTGAACAGTGCTAATGCCTGTGAGGAAACAAAGTGATCCTTCTGTGCTATAAGAGAAAGCACAGACACAGGCCCATTTTCATTCCTCATCCACCACAGACTGAATTCAGACCCGGAGGATGGGACGGCACTGCATCCATATGTCACACACCACACAATGGTGTGGTGGAGGTGTGGATTTCATTTCTGGGTAAAATGTACCTGCCCTAGTGATTCAAACTGAGACTTCTGTTCTCATCTTTTAATAAATAAGTGCAGTAATAAAACCTCATGGTAATATAATAAACTCTTTCTGTGGGGATTGAAGCTGGTACTGGAGCCACAGGTATTATATGCTAGAGGAGATCTGTGCTGCTCAGAGCAAGCTGTTTTCACGTACAGACCAGCCCTCAGACATGAACAAAATCTTCTAGCAATGAATAATCATCTAGTCTTTCGAATGATGGGAGCCTGCCAGGTTTTAATCTCAAGGCAAAGCAAAATAAAACACAAAGAACAATATTTTTCATTTTCTTTATTTATTGAATCTATTTTTCAGATGAGCCCATGGCCTGTGATGGAAATCTGAACAGATGTTTTTGCAGTCTCAGCCTGCAAGCCTTACTAGTGGGACTGAGCAACTAGAGCTCTCTAAATGCTCAGGTCCAGTGCAGCTCTCCAGTCCCATTCTTTCGTTGAAATTTTACAGCAGTCACCAGAAAATCAACTCTCAACAAAGGAAAAAAGGCATTCAGACAAAGAGATTTTATTGCTATTGCTCTGTCATGTATCAGCGACATACCGTGTCCATGCATTGGGTGCTTACAGATCTAGGAAGAAGTGACATGCCCACCAGAGAGACACTACTCACACAGATCACATGAAACCCAAGGCTCAATTTAAACATCAGAATGTATGGCTATTCTTTTATTTGATTGGACCTATAAACGTGGACATTATTCCAAAATAGGCTCAGGTTTGCATGTGGAAAGGGCTCCACAAACCAAGGAGGTAGGTTTTTGCCAACAGATATTCCTCTTGCTTGCTGGATTATATTAAAGCCAGAAATTGCAAAAAAAAAAGCAAACAACTGTGCATGCTGAGTCTAGCATCTCCAAAATAGCACACCTAGTCTTTTTCTGCTCTTTATATGAATGTTTAATGGTTTTACACTGAGAAAGGGGAGGTTTAGGTTGGATATTAGGAGGAAGTTTTTTACACAGAGGGTGGTGAGGCACTGGCACAGGTTGCCCAAGGAGGCTGTGGATGCCCCATCCCTGCAGGCATTCAAGGCCAGGCTGGATGTGGCTCTGGGCAGCCTGGGCTGCTGGTTGGTGACCTGCACACAGCAGGGGTTGGAACTGGATGAGCACTGTGCTCCTCTGCAACCCATTCCATGATTCTATCTGTAATAACATCCCTAATGTATTATGATTCTCTTCTGCTGAACATTACAAATGACTAACTTCTTTTCTGTTATGCCTGACCTTCCTGACACTCAACCCTCACGTGTTAATTTAGTTCCCCCTCTGCCATCCTTCCAGCCTGGTGCAGTGGCAGCAACTGCTTTAGCTGTTTGCATTCCGATGTAGCAGAGATGGTGTATTGCTCTGGAGGACAAATAGGTCAGAAGGGTCAGACCTGTGCTGATGCTTGGCTCTGAATTTTGTATAGGCAAAAGTCACACTGTGGGATATACCGTGCCAACACCATCCACATCCTTGTCTTTGAAAAGCAGAAGTCAATTTGCATGCAAACAGTCCTGTTATGAGTCCTCAGAAATAGGTCACCCCGTACCACCCTCAGGATGCAGGGAAAGGCATTGATCTCTCATGGCTTTCTGCTGCCTTCAAGTGCCACCTGATGCTAAGTGTGTATTTCCTCCTGCTTTTGCCCACACGAGGACGTGCCACTGTCAGCAAGACAAAACGTTGCATAGACCACCACCATCACCACCTCAGGGGGCTCACAGTTTTCTGCCCCTTCCAGGACAGCTCAGCAGCAGTAGAGATTTCTGCTAGCTTCAAAGGCAAATACTGTTATAGCAGAGGTGATGATTATAACACGCAAGAAAATGAATGAAGTTACTTCATTTAAATTGACATCATCGTAATTACAACAGTGTGATCAACCTTTTTGATTGTACAGATTGCCTACCAAAACATCACAGACAGCATGAGGCAGAACTGGATTGCTGTGAGGAGAGAGAACTCCAAGGGCAGTTCAGAGGAGAGAGGTGGTTTCAGCTTCCGAAGACTGAGCTCCCAGGCAGGATGGGAATTTGAGCATCTCTCTCTATGCTGGGGATTCACATCAGCCAGCAAGCTTTACACCACAGGACTGAGATCAGCTGGAGTAAGGGTTCCCATGATCTGGTTACAACTGATCTGAAGCTCATAAAGCAAGGTCAGTTAGGGAGAAGTGTAAAACTGCTGTTACTATACCCTGTGTTACACCTGGTCTAGGTTGATTTTTATTTTTGGAGTACGCATGAATTGCATATTTGTTATGTTATGCAGAGTTATGTTCTCACTCTGATATCACAAAATGGTTACCTGGCTAATAGTGCTCAGCTAATTGCTGCTACCGCATTTTAGCAGTGTGAGAGGTAGGATGCACCCCTGAGCAAAAGATTGCCAGCTTGTGGGTTTTATCCCAGGAAACAAGCTTCAGTGCACACAATGCACGTGCAAGCAGTGTAACACCTGGGGCAGCCTCAGCCCTTCAGTTCAGAGCTTCACCATCTAGCCTTGCACTGGGGTGTCCCTTTGCCATGTCTGGCTGCCACAACACAAGCCTGAAGTTAACTGCCTAGCACAAACAGGGCCACTCTTTGAACACCAATGCCTACAGCACAGCTGGCAGGCACTATCAGTATCCCAGGTGGGACATGGGAGCTGTCACAGACCATGGCAGAACAACCCTCCTATTCAATCCCTGTGCCCCACCTGAATCCATTAAGAGTTCTGATTGACTGGATGCTTTGGGCCAGGTAATGTCCTAGCACATTTCAAAGCATTGTATTGCAGACTGAACGTAACATAATAGAAGACTTCTGGTAATTTTCCACTAGCTGCAGAAAAGACTTTAATCTATATCCTTGTTGTTCTTTCTATGCATCTCCCCAGAAGATACCCTAAAATTACCAACATCAGCCCTGTTAAAAGTACTTTGATTCCTAGTGATATTAGCTGCTGAATTTTGTGACTTGCAGCTAATGCCCTGTACCTGGAACAAATCCTTTCCTTGCTCTCAGAATAAGAAAGTAATCTCAAGAGCTTCTTGAATAAGCCCATGCTGTGCAGGTTTCATGCGGAGGCATGCAGAAGAGCTCTTGCAAACGTACTCTGTACAAAACTGCAGACACAGACTTGTTTGAAATAGTGTAAGTACTTTTGAAGAGTAAGTAACCTATTTAAGCACATTTACATCGCCCATCTTTGACTTTCTCACTGACGTGTGCATCCGCATAGCTTTTTCTGCAGACACCCCACTACCACGGGCTCCCATTTCCCCCAGGACACCAGGCCTCTCCCTGACATGGCTGCCCAGACACCTGCCTTCTTTTGTGTTCTGCCTCCCCCCTCAGCACGGGTAACCAGGCATCCTGGAGCAAGCCCAAGCACTTTGAACCACTGAGTATCTCAAGTTGGAAAGGACCCACAAAGGTTATCAAGGCCAACTCTTGGCATATCATAAAGCAGTTATGGAGACCGTGCTCTGCCCCACGCTTCAGAAGCAGCATGATTCCCTCCTTTTGAAGGTGTAGTCTTTCCTCCTGTGCCTTCTCCTCCAGCCCTGAGCTGGGCAGCACTGAGCATTACTTAACCCTGCACCCACTCCGTCTTCCTCAGGCCTCCCAGATCGCTCCTGCCCTGCCGGCAGCACCAAGCTCAAAGCCTCCCACATCTCACAGGGCAAGCAAACCGCTCGCTCCCTGGTGGAGTACAAAGCAAACCCTACAACCAGCAGGACCCTCACACAGCATCCGCCTGTAGCAGGCTCGCATTCAATGCCAGCACAGCCCACGTGCGCTGCCTTTTGCTTCTCCCTTGCACTCGGCCCGGCCCCAACTGTACGCGTGCTGCTGGGAGCCTCGGAGCCTCGTGCTGCCCTTCAGCCGCGTGTCTGGAGCTGAGGCGGGGCTGCAGAACGCTGCCGCGCGGCCCCAACCTACTGCTGCTTCTCTGGCGATGTGGGTTCCGCGGGAGGCTCCGCTAAGGGCCTTCGCTTCGTCATCAGTGCCCGGCGGGTGCCGGGGTGCTGCAGCCCCACTAGATGGCGGCAGCTCCTTGAAGGTGTGCGGGAATAACCGGAGCGGTGTGTGTTGGGGGGGGGGGTTCTGAGGAGCGCGGCTTTGGGCGCGTGGTGCTACCTGCTGGAGGGGGGAGGGGAGAAGGCAGGGTTTGCAGAGCTGGTGGAGGTTGAAGACCGCAAGTACGGCATTTTTCCTTTAACAAAGGGTGAAAGTGACGGCGATGTGCTGTTTGTAGACCCGCGCTGAACACTTGGTGAAAGTCGGCTGAGAAACCTAGGGCAAAGCTGGGGAGTAAAGAAACACGAGTTCAGTGGCAGAGAGGAGGGAGGACTGTGATATTAGCCGGGATTGCCGAATTCCCTTCTGATCTGTACCTGCGATGTGCAGGAAGCAGCCCTTCTAATGCAGCAGTGATGCAGTTCATATGGACATGCATTTCTGAGTGCCTGGTGCATTAGGTGCAGTGCCGAGAGAAGCCCCAAACTCTTCTATCTTTCATCTGTAGTTACAGATTTACAGGAAAGCTTTCACCAGCTGGGCAGTTTTCATGGTGCCCAATGCTGCTGTCTGTCTGCCTGGTAGCAGAGCACAGAGTCACTGGGGTGTCTGTGAGTAGCACTGAGTGGCAGGCATACCCTGCCTCTTGCTATCATGGTTCCTGTAAAATAGAATGTGCTTTATTGCATGTCTATTATTCTGTTACAGCTACTAACTTTTGCTGTAATATTTCTCCAGTGTTACACGTAGAAAGCTGTTCACCAGCCCGCATATGAGGCAGCACAGCCTGTAAATGACTTGATGCGCAGAAATGCAAGCCTCAATCTTCATTTGCTGATCTACCAGCAGCTTGCTTAGGGTGTCTCTTCAATGAGCCACTTAGCAAATGGTTGAAGTGCTCACCCAGCTGTGCAAGTGAGACTTGTTTGTTCTGAGTTTGCTTTTTGTGGATCCGTCTGGCAAAATCAGGATCTATTCCCAGGAGTTCACCTGTGCCCAGTTCCACTTTTCCTCCACGCCTGAGTGCAGTGAGACTGCGATGTGGATTTGAGCCTTTTTCTGAGGTGCCTTTTTTCCCCTGCTTTCTCAGGATCACATGTGGAGATGCTGATTCCCTCTGGTTACAGGTGCTTGAGAGCCAGCTCCTCCCTGAATGAGAAGGGAGCTCACTACCTGTTAACTCTGTGCTTAATTAGTGGTCTGACAACTGGGTGGAAATGCTCCCTTCTGCACAAAGCGGTTCTGACTGCACTGTGTCACCATGTACCCAAGTATCTACTTGATGTCAGTGCTAAAATGTTTGCTGCGCTTGATACGGCCTTAACTGTGGTGAGTATCTGGAGTTTACATGCAGCTCTTGATTCCCCCTGTGTGCCTGTTCTGTGAAACAGAAGGAGGGCTGAGCAAATAAGGGAAGGGGGTGGTGAGTTTGAGGTCCGTCTTTCCATTTGCTGAAGTCAGATGAGTGGAATTAAATGTGACCTGTCTGAAAGCCAACGTTGTTTCCAAAAAGTGCATGGGGAGCTGAGATCAGAAGACACATTGCAAATATTGCAGTAGCATAACTTGAGGCAAGTGCAATCATTTACTTGACTAATGAATCCCCTGGGCTGCAAGCAAGAGAGCAAATCTTTCATTCATCTTCTTAATTTAATAAGCAGAGGGGTTGGCCTTAAGGGTAAATGAAATGCATAGTGATCCCATGAATGTTTCAAGAAATTGATGTACAGTAAGATAAGGGAGATTCAGCAAATGACTTGCTTTATTCTGAGAGGCTGTCAGTGGGTTTAGGGGGAAGTGGGAGAAGTTAGAGGCGATAGCTCTGCGTAAGGCTCTCCACTGAGGTTCCCTCATAATCTCTCTAATTTGTACAGGCTGGAAAGCGTTATTTTTATTGGGATATCATCTGGCAAGCTTAGTATGAAATAAATGCCTGTTGTGCTTGGTGCTGCATGGGAGACAGCCGTTAAAGAGCTCAGCAAACTTGCTGAGCTATGTAGCATGTGAAATACTGAGCTGGGAATGTCATCTGTAGCAAATCACTGTTGCATGGGTATACAGTGAAGCATTGCTCCTTGGAAGGGTTCATGGAAGAGCTGGAAGACACCTGTGCATGTGGGAGCCAGTGAGACTTCTGCCTTTCATGTTCTTAATAATTTTAGAGGAGAAATCAGTGGTGTGAAACAACAAAATGCTTTAATGGACTGAACAGTCATCGTTGCTTCTACCATCACAATGGTTACTCGTGCAATAACCAAAGTAAATTGTATTGCAAAACTGAGGCAGAGAAGAAGTTGTAATACTGCAATTGATGGTAAGCTTCTTAGCATAAAAATGGGATAAGGATGCTTTTTACACAGCACAGTGAAGTTAGTAGGTTGGAGGGGAAAAAAACAAACCAGAAGGGAATACTTTTTAAACTTCACTTAAACCGTAAGCCATATAAAGTGACTTTAGGGAGCCTGGCTAAACATAAGGAAGTGGAAAATAGAAGTACTTGGCTATTGGGAGGGAGAGGATTTGGGGATTAGATGGTCCATTACTATCGACTGTAGTTAATTACTTACAACCTTCGAAGGGCCTTTATAAGGAGCACAAAATATAGAGCAGAAAACTGCCCCGAATTCTCAAATTTTAATTATTTTTATTTAATAAAATTATTACCTTTTGGTACATTAAGATTTTTGGAGTTTATGAAATCAAACTGGATTGCCAGATTTTCTGCTAATGAGGGTAAGATATACAGTTATCGCCAAGTTCATCTGTTGCATTGGAATATGAAAAAATTGCTTTCGTTAGCTCAGTCTTACTTGATGGGATGGAAGCTACAGAATGCTGGTGGAAGCTACAAAATTTCATATGTGTATGCTAATAGAGTTTCTTGTTACTAAGATGACTTACAAAGGAACACTGGTTCTGGCAGGGCTGCTTCAGTGCAGCGGTGTTACAGGGTGTAGCAAATTGCTGTGTTTAATTTAGGTAAATACTTGTCATATGCTAAAGTGAGCAGCACTGTTTTATCTTAGGGTCCAAGCTGTTGTTCAGAGCACCTCAAAGACTGAAGACCTTGAAAACTGCAGTACCACAGCATTTCTGCTACTACAAGGCCAAATCCCTCAGAAACACTAAACAGGTACGTGGATCTGTTGGGAGCACACATGTGGGCTCTGTTCACTTGGAAGGAAAGCGAATAGCCAGCTCTGTCGTGTCATTCCCCAAGCAGTCAGCAACACATCTGCAAATGCAGCGTTGCATAATACCTGTAATGCTGCAGTCTGTATTTGGTGATTGTGGATGCAATACGTTCCCATGTTGGGACACGGGTTGTCAGTTTCAGGGTTTGGAAAAGTTTATGTCTAACAAAGAAAATCGGACTGAACTGAATTGCTAGCTGCAGTGAAAATGCAAAGTCACAGCTTGAAGCAGTGATTGAGCACCTGGTGGGAAGGCAGGGCCAACCCAGGGCAGCACAGGTGTATGCAATGCAGCTGAGTGACTAAAGGGAGTGGAGCCAGGACCTTTATTTAAGGTCTTCGTTTAAGAGTTGGTAGGGGAGGTGTCTTGCTGGATATCTCTGTGTGCCTGAGGCCTTCTGAAGGTAAGCAGCTTCTTTTCTTTGTTTCTGTGCTTGTGGATGTTGCGTTTGATCAAATCTTTATTTGCTTCAGCTTGGGACCTTGGTGCTGTGCTGTTACTCCTGTGCTTTCCATCACAGTACACTAGTGAAGTGTTCTTTGCATTGTTGTGGCTGTATGAGATGTGTGTTGCAGGGAGCCATGGGGGTGGGCACGTGTCTCTGCCAAGCAAGGAGTCCCTGTGTGCTACAGCACTCCCTAGGCCTTGCTTGCTGGCTGCCTGCTGCTGTTCCGTTTTAACTGCTGTCTTCATCCCTTCTTGTATCAGGGCTGGTTTTATCAAACAGCTTGGAGTGAGGAGACATGCAGTGTCTGAGCCTGAGGAACACTTTGTTCCTGCTGGAAGGGATAAGCTGTGTAGCTCTGCCCTTCCCTGAACAGATGCACAGAGCTGGTGCAATTTGCCAAAGTAACAAAAGTACCCCTCTTGTGGTTTGGCTGTTTGTCGTGATGGGTTGTGAGTGGAGCTGGTTGGCACAAGTGTCAGATAAATCACAGGGCTGGTGCACAGCAATGGGCTGGAGATGGGGAATAGCAGTGAGACTTTTGTGGTACCACCCAAATGGCTGAATTACAAAGCGTGGCCATGATGTGGGATGGGTGAGAGCTCTGTCTTGGTTCAGTGTGCCTGGTGCCTTGGTTCTTGTGTGTGGGATCTGGGTTAAGAGATTTTGCACATAGGCCCCCTCAGCCTGCCTCTTGGTGGCTGTTTTGCTGCTGCTTGCTGACTTTTCAGAACTTGAGACTGTTTTCTGCTAGTGTATTAGAACTATGAGGTTTTTTTGTCTGTACTGCTAGCTGTCATTTCCTTCCTAAGAGTCTGGGCAACATTTAGATTAGGAGATCAAGTAATGGAAAGAAGCTGATTCAGCCCAGTGTTCACCCCCTCGTGTCAGTGCCTAGATAATAGTATGGTTTTGGTGTGAACCTGGTGAGCATCGTGGTGTAAGGGGCTGGTAGTCTTGGCTGAGACATCTTGATTTTCAGGTCCTAGTCAGGTGAGCTTAGCCTGCTCCAAACTGGAGATCTGGTGTTGAGCCACTGTCAGGTTTCTGAGCTGTAGTCGGCCCACTAACGGGGCCAGTGCTATCAGCAAGCCAGTTGCACGCTCAGGCATTGCACCCTATGCATCTTATTTCCAAGGTTCCTTTCTTGCTGTGCTACCTCCCTGTGATCAAGGAGCATGTGGGTGAGTGTACTGCTGCTGGATATGGCTGGTGACTTGAGTTTGGCTTGAAATGGAAAAGCTGTATCCTAGGGATATGCAAGTGCTGTAACACCAGCCAGGGCCTGAGCTTGCATATTCCTGTGTCTCTGAGGGCGGCTGGTGCCAGATGTGTCAGAGAAAGGTGCCAAAAATTCCTTAGTGTGCTTTTCTTAAAATGTCAGGCTCTTCACTCCACTGAGTGATGGCATCTTTTGTGTCTTCAGATGTGCCTCCATATTAAAAATGGTAGTTCTGTACCTTGTTCCAGAGCATGCTGGGTTTCATTTGGCTGGAGCTCCACATCTCTCCTGTGCTGCTGCCCCAGGAGGTTTGGCCTTAATGCACTTATCTATGTACAAGGAGAAGGGAACATTTCTGTTTTTACAGATGGCGTGGATTCAGGAAATCCAGTCAGCTGGTGTGGATCTGGAAACCATTCTGCCCTTATTAACACCCTCCAATGATATAAACAGAGAATCCCCAAAGCAAGGAGCAGTCTAAATAAAACTACAGGCCAAACCAGAACATCTGAGGTGTGCCAGATCTTGCCTTAGGGAGAAAGAAGATGGGAAGTGCCAGGAAAAGGAAGATCTTAATTTTGAAGAGAACAGCCCTATGATTAAGGAAAGTCTGTACTGTTGCCTCTACCTCCTGGGAGAGGGGAGAGATGAGGAAGGGATATCCTAGGGAAAGGGCTTTTCTCTGCCACTGCCTCATCTCTTCTCTTGGAAATGATTGGGGAGATCTAAGCCAGGGATTGTCTTGAGGCAGAGGTTGGAGGCTAAAAAGCCTTTATAGATCTGAGCTTGCATTTGCTGTCTGACTCAGTTTCATGTCTGTAACACAGAAATAGCAACTAGAAATATCTGTGCCAGCGATGGGAGCTATGAGGTCTTGTCCTTCGCATTTGGACAGAGCTCAGGTGGCTGCAGGTGCACACCATCAGAAGCTGGAGATGTGCCACTTCCACTGGGGAGGATGTTTTTGCTTGATTCATCTCTGCTATGTGCCCTCACTTGGGTCTGTATTGGAGCAAGCTGATCTTTAATGGTGTGTTTAGGGTGTTTCTGTGTCCTGCTGAATAGGTGGCAACAGTTCTTCCAGGGTTGATGTCTGATTGAGACCGAGCTGAAGAAGGGACTGGAAAACATCCTGTGATACAGCTTTGAGATCTGAAATTTTAAAAAGGGAATTTCCTCCTTTTCTTCTTCTGTCTCATCTCTTTCTGCTTTCCTCTTATCTCTCTTCCTTTTTGTTTATTCTTTCTCTGTAAATCCTAGCGTAAGAAAGATTTTAATATGCTCAGACAGGAGAGAAGTTGTTCCATGCTTTGCAGATGCATAACATGTCTTCATTAACTCCCCATGACATTCAAAATAGCTGGAGATAAAGATAAACTAAATCTAGGAAGACAAATATAAGTACAGTTTCCCCTCCCTTCCTCTCGCCCCTGCACAGTGCACCCCCCAGGACATGCATTCAATTACTGAAGATGAATGGAGCAAACAGTGCAGCATTTGGGATGCTTTAGAACACTCTAAAGAGTGCTGCCAGCTTCTGCCATCAGATGGCCCCACACTTCACAAAATCTGCTCCCTGCACAGGGTCCAGCCTGAGAGATGCTCCATAAGACCTGCAAGCTCTCCTTTCCTTGGAGGGATGGGAGCTTGCAGCAGTCAAAGAAGGTTAGAAAAGCACTGAGTGGGCATTGATATTTTTCTGAGAGCACTCTGGAAAGTTCTGTTTCCTCCATCTGTGCTTTTTGACCTGAGTTGTTTGGAAGGGCAGCCCTTGGGTGTTTAAAGCACTGATAGGAGGCAGGGCAAGCACTTGCTCTCCTCAGCCCTGCTGTGTCGCTGTGAGCAAGCGATGAGCTGCTTCCCTGGGCATGTGGTGTGTGGACACCAGCTGGCATCAGTGGGAGCAGTGTGCATGCCAAATTGTTCTGCAAGCAAATCTAGATGGCACCATGGAGAGCTGCTGGTTCTGGTTAGCTTTCATTTATCACAGAATCTTTTGAGTTGGAGGGGATCCGTAAAGGCCATCTGGTGCCGCTCCCTGCAGTGCACAGGGACACCCATAGCTTCATCAGTGCTCAGAGCCCCAACAGCCTGAGCTTGGCTGTCTGCAGGGATGGGGCAGCATGTGAGGGCAGTGCAGGTGCAAGGGGTCTCTGAGATCTTATAGGCAGGATCCTAGCCTGTGAACTGAGCACTGTTCAGCAGTGATTAATGCAAGGTCTGTACAAGGCTTCATAACTTCCTGGTATCTGAACCACAACTTGGTATGGGGGAGAGCAGTCCCTGTGCCCTGAAGTTAGCAGCCAGGTACCCAGACCTGGCTTGCTATGACTCAGAAGATGCCCAAAGAGGTGTTCTTTCATGTGTTCCCTCTGGTACTTTGACAAACTGGAGCTCTTGTCAAGCTTTATCTGCCTGGAGTCTCTGATCTCAGCTCCTCTATAGCTGCAGTGCTGGAGTTAGGGTGAGCTTGCCTTACTGTGAGCTGGAGTGCACATCTTCCCAAGGAAGGGACTTGCTATCTCCTTCCATTATACTCTTTTCAGTTCCCTGCGTCTCAGAGCACAGCAGATGATTATCTCACAAAAGCATTCTGCTTTTTTTTTTTCCCTGTGTAGTTCAAATTATCCTTTCCTAAGTGCATTACCTTGCATTTGTCTGCACTGAACTTCATCTGACTTCATGCTGCCCATCCACCTAGCTTTGTTAAATGTAATTGAGATTGAGTTTGGGCTTGGGAGGCCTGGGGTTGATGTAGCAGAAAAGTAAAGTAGTGGCCTGTGATTCCAGGACTATTTAAAAAAAAAAAAAAAAAAAAAAAGCTGTGTGAGCTATTGCAGTTGTTGAGTCCTGTTAAATCCAGTTGTGCTCGTGTTGCAGTGAATTAAGTGAACACCAGAAAAGAAAAGGCAGGGCAGAATCTCATCTCTGCTACACCAGGCTTAAAACCAGAAAGCTGAATAATCTGTAGGTGAATTCATGTTTCATGCTCCTTCTGAGGTGAGAATCTGGCCCTTGGACAAGCTCTAGAAAATGCAGCTTCTTTCTTTTTCCAGTAGGAGTGGGTTGACAGCAAAATGAGTTCTGTTACCTTTTAAGTCCAAGGACAACCCCTGGGGGCTCACTACAGCCCCAGCAGGAACCAGGGCACAGTTTTCTTATTAAGAATGGTATCTGCTTCCAAGGATGTTAACCAAGTTCATCTACACAAATGAGCTGGTGAATAATCTTACTATTTACTTGGATTGTTTCATTGTTTAAATTACTCCAAGTAAGTGGATAATCATAAGAAGCTAAGTTTTTAATGAGAATAGTGGGGGTAAAGCCACAAACTGCAGTTAAAATAAATCTGCTGCTTGTGAATAGAATTGCACAGTCCAGTGGAGTGCAAAAGCAAGGGACTGGATTCAACAGCCTGGGCAGCAGTACCTTTCCATTCCCTGCTACTGAAAAAGCTCTTGTGGTGTAAGGTGACACGCTGTTGAGAAGAATCCAACCCTTCACATGGAGAATTGAACTCCATGCTATGATTTGTGTAGGTCAGACAGGAGATGTGTACTTTTTTTTGTGAGGAATCAACCAGAAAGAGATGCTGAGTTCAATTCTCCTTACTACGTTTTGTAGGGGAAGGTATTTCAACAGGAAACGGGGGGAAAGAGGGGTTCCCCTTATAGGCACTGCAGCCATGAGTCACCTCAACTGCTGTAATCAACATAGTGCTGAAACTTGAACAGTTGAGTGTAGAACCAAGAGGAGAACGCCTCTCTAAGCTGTGTGTCTGTCATTTCTCTGCCTTGCAGCTCCCCTATGGAAAATGTTGTGTTGTCTGTTCTACACAGCGTCATCTGAAATGGGGGGGGAGTTGTTGGTTTGATCAGTTGTGCAGCACCAACTGAAGAGGAAATGGAAGGGAGGCTGTGGGTCATTCAAGCTGTAAGAACTCTCCACCTGTTTTGCAGCAGCAATCACCCAAATTGTGCAGGAGGTCTCCCTGTGCTGCCTCACCTCTTCCTTCATCAGCACTGAGTAGTTCTGTCCTTCCCACATTGTTCCTTTCAGTGTTTTTTTTTATTGCCTTGGTGGGATTTCTCCCTCTTTCAGCTCCTGAGCCTTGCTCAGTGAATGGCTCCGGTGTCCCTGTGCACAGCTAGCAGCTTCAGGTAGCATTTAGTGGCAGTTAAAGGAAGCTCTCCTCCCCCACCTGCCCCTTTGTTGAATGAATCTAAAAAGGCTTTTATGGAAGGGGGAGTGCAGGGGGAAAATTAAAGGGCTCATAAAAGTGAATTTTAAGAAAAGCCTAATGAAGGAAATGAACCTCCTGAGAGATCAAAGCTGAACCTGCTGTGCCAGTGTAGAGAATTTAGGCTTTTTCTTATGTTTCCACTGGCATGAAAGTACATGCACAAACTTCTTCCAACAGATTTAACTCTTAATTTTCTATGCCGTTGGCACCAGTGGTCTGCTTCTCTTTTGCTCAGTGCTAAGACTTGACTATTTCAGTAGGGATTTGCTTCTTATGTTAAGCCTCCTTTTGCTTTTGTAGAGGCTTGGGCGTCCCAGCAGTGCATCAGGCCTGATAGTATGGGGGTATAGGGATTCCACTTCTCCTCTTTCAGGGACCAGGTGAGTTCTGTACTCTGCTTTATGGAGCTGCAAGGAAACTCCTGCCCTGAGTAGGAGATATGAAGGCAGTCCCTCCCTGTTTTCTGACTTCTAGCTCTACTTCTCCAGAGGTAAATAGTATTTGAGGAGGGAATACTGATCTCCTGGTCACAGAATGTTACAAAGTCTTAATTTTAAGTTTTCTTTAAATTGGAAGAAAAAGAAAAGGCTCTCAATGGGTTATGAGGGGGATGGAAATGCTGACTGAGTTGCACATAGTTCCATTAATCATGGAAAGCGAAGTGAAGGCGCTTAATTTTAACCAATTTTTGTAGGCCAGGCTCCCCGTGCCTGCAGTTTTTCCATTATGCATGTAATCTTCTTTCTGAAAAGGTCTAGGTTTGCTTAGTATCAGTTCTTTGGTTGTTGCGGATTAAAGACTGGATGGTTCAAATTTGTCAGGGGCTGGCTCTGCTCTCCTCTCCTCATCTTGTCACTTGTCACCCTCACACAGGTCCCAAGGCTCTTACTTTTAAAGTGTTTCCATGTGTTTGAGAAGAGAATAAAAATGGGGCTGCACAGAGAGCCTTGTGCACTCACAGCTTCCCAGAGTGCTAATGAGGAACACATTGGCAGTAAGTGGCTGAGTAGAGCACTGTAGCAGGAACAACAACTTGCACACTGCCTTATTTATTGCAGGCCTGTTTCTCGGAGAGAGTGGATGTCAGCCTGGATTTGGACTTTCACCTAATCTTCTCTGAAAGTACCTGGAGATATTAAATGGCCACCTACTCAGCTGCTGGACTTCAGCTTAAAAGCCAGTCCAAAAGCCTGCTTCTATGAAAGCAATCTGAAGGCACGGTGGTGCTGTAGGTCATGGCCTCAGGCTCTGTGTATAATATTTGACCTGATGTATATATTTATATATATATATAGTGTAAACCAAGGGTGATTTTTCCATAATTAGAGCGTTGCTGGTACAATATTGGTGCATAATCCTTTCTCTTTCCTCCAGGAGGTGATCCTGAAGCTGCTGTAAGAGCATGGTCTCCCAGAAACTACAGCATAGCAGGAGGCGATGGTCCTTGAGTCTCTGTTGAGAAATAAGCCTTCTGTAGCACTTTGCTTGGGAAGATATAGGGGAAAAAAAAATAAAAATAGGGCTTGGAGGCCATGTTCAGGGATGTTCACCCAGATTTTAGGAACTTTGTGATCATATCCACAGCCAGAGTGTGATCTTCATGTTAGCCCATTGCCTTAAATATTATTACTAACATAGGAATAACACATGGATCAAGAGGAGGATTTACTCTGTGGACTGGTGCCTGTGTTGCATTGCTATTTTGTCTCTTGCCTTTCTGAATGCATGGAATTCATAACCCAGTCTGTGCCTGTGCTTCACTGTTGTGCCCTGTTCTCTTAGTATTACTCCCTAATACCAAAAACAATGAAAAGCATTCCTGTCTAAGTCGCTTTTCATGGGAAAAGCTTGAGATAACTGATAGATCTTCTTCTGTGGTGCTTCCAGGAATTTATAGCAGTATTGAATTTGGCCCAGTGAACATCGCTACACTTTAAAAGCCAGTCACTTAATTATTTGTAGAGTTAGTTGCCTGTTGAGATTCACGATTACCCACATGCATCCTAACAACTTGATTAAAATATCTTTGAAGCATGCTTGCTCTGCTTTTCTCCTCTTACCTAGATCTCATCAGACCGAGCCGTGATGGAAAGCACTTTGCCTGTTATAACGCTGGCCTGCCAGCAATTAGCTTACAGTTACAGCAACCTAAAAACAATAAATAGTTCTAAAGGGGTCATCCTGAAGGTGAACAGAATAAATTTTTAAAAGGAGTTAAGCTTATTAATAGGCTAACCCAGGTGCTTCAGCAGTGAAAATTGACATTGCTCTAATTTACCCTGGCTGAGAACTTCACCCTCTGCATTAAATTACACAAATTACTATGAATATTGCAAACTACAGTCAGTCCCTTCCTGCCAAAGGATGAGCTCATGATACCTCACTTGCCTTATGAGGGGGTTGCAGTGACCAGACTGGGACCAAAGATGCAAACTCTCTGCAGCTCCTTCTGACTGCAGTCTGTGGCAGGATTGGGGATTTCTGTTAAACCATTTCTTCATCGGCAGCAATGCAGGAATAACGATCCCTGGGTTCCTCCTGGAGGTGTGGGAGTCCCTTACAGTTTGTGTGAGTGGGATGGGGTTGAACTGATTTTGCATTCAGTCTGTCTTACTGTCACAAACACGTGGCTTCTCATGGGGATGGTGTTTCCCAGTCTACCTGGGAGTCAGTTCAGCCCTGCACAAATCTGCTTATTTCCCTCAGACTTTTTACTGCCTATTTACGGAATGAGGGAGCCGAGGCAAAGCTGTCGCCTCACTCGTGCTGGAAAGTCTCAGTGAAGGAGGAAGCTGGCTCAGATCGAAGCAGATGCTATGTGGGAACAATTACCTGAGAGAAACTCGGGAGGGAGTGCAAGAGATAATGAAACACCTAGGGATTTGGGAGTCAGCTTTCCAAGGAGCAAAGGGGTTAGCGGTTTAGAGCTGGAGCTTGCAGCTGTGGTGAAAATCAGCTTCCTTTTCTGTTTCCTCCTCCTTCCTCCCCCAGCTTGGGGGCCGGAGCAGCGGCTGACCTTTGGAGCATGAGTCATGCTGCCAGTGCAGAACTTGGGCTGTGGTGGTGCTGTGCTGGACACGCAGATCGCTGAGCTCAGCTGCAGCCCTGCGTGGTGGGTCCTGAGCCCATGGCCTGTCAGCAGTGGGGCTCGCTGCTGTGTCACGGTTCTGTCACCAGCTGCACCCCACGTGGATGTGAACTTAATGCCCTTGAGCTCCAGGAGAACAAGAGCAGGATGGGTGCCCAGAAATCATCCAGCCGCAGATTCCCTGGAGCCCACGGCTTAGTGAGATCCTCTCCCATTTCACTTTTGCAACCAAGCACTCTTATTCCATCAGCCCATCAGAAAAAGCTGGCTTTGTTTTCAGTTTACCTATGTGGCTTCCAGCTCTGCTGATAGGGGGTTTAGCACATGCTCTGATAGCAGGCTGAGCTGGGAGGACAAGAGGATGAGTAATGCTTGCTGGTTTCTGTACCTGTTGAGCCAGAAGATCAGTTTTAAGGCTGTTCCCTTCTGTTCAGCCCAATAACAAAACTTGTTTTTGTTTGGAGTGATCGCTGTTGCTGCAGAAAGGCTTGCACTGATCAAAGTTCACAGCAGCACAGGGAACAGCAGTCGCTCAATGGTGCAAGCAGCAATCTTTGCCTTTATAATGGGCTTCAGACTTGAAAAGGCCCATCAGCATGCAGGTATCTCCTTATGAGGGAGAAGCCTGTGTTTTGTGATTTTTGGAATGTAAATTTCATGTTAAACTCATCTAGTATGCTGTCGGACCACATGCAGTGATAACTGCATGGTGTGCAAACCTATGTGGTTTTCTAACCCACACTGAGGGGTTTAAGTTGCACTGGGTAAAGTTTGGCCCAATTCACACGTGGTTTCTGTTCTGAGTCTACGCATAAAAGCTGTGTTGGATGCTGGAGGAGATTTGAAATAGTACTTTACAATAGAGGAGACTACTCCCATTTTTCTTGAAGACTTGATTAACTGGGGCTACTGCAGGCAATCACCTTGGCTGTGTTGAAAATGTGTCCGGTTAGCAGTTTCTTTAGTAAGCACAGAGTAGATCAGCAAAGACTTGAAACATCTCTTTGTTCCTTGTTTGTTATTGTTTCACCTGCCTTGAAATGGTAATTGCAAGTGCTTTGATTCATGGATCAGAATGCAATTTAATTTCAATTGTTGTGGGCCCGGAATGATGCTCTGGAAACTTCCCCATCAGCAAATCCTCCCAGATCCCCCGATTCCCCCCCCGCCTCTCCAGCAGCAGCCCTGCATCTGTGATGGGAAGATGCAGGGAAACTTGTCCTTCTTCTGGTGATGGATTTGTGGTGCTCTTGTTCCTGCTTTTGTTGTTTATTTTTTAAGCTTTATTGTTTAACATACTTAGATTACATCCTTGGGCCAATGTGGAACTGAAGGAAGCTGTGCTCTGTACTCACAGCAGCAGAGGATCCTCCTTTCTATTGATTCAGACTCTTGTAGTGGTCTGTCTGCATTTTCTGTACCTGACAGTTTTTCACCCTGTAACAAACCAGCCTTAATGCAGACTGAAACTTGCATTTAAGACAGCGAAATGTTTTGTTTTCACTGTGCTCAGGAGCTGCAAATTAGTGTTGCTGCTGGCATTACCAGCAGGAGATGCAGACTGTGCTGAGGGCTGGGAATACAACTGCCAGAGAATGGCTTCTGTGTTTGTCTGTTAGACCAGCCTGTGTGTAACGCTCTGAAAACAAACCTGGGTTCTGATCGGAGAGGAACAGTTCCAGAGCTGAAAACAATAGGAGGAACAAGCCTGGAAGGAGCCTTAAGAAACCACGTAGCTCAGCTCTGCTTCAAGAAGGGCCAGATTTACCTTAGGTTATTCCTGATATGTCTCTCATCTGTTCTCCATTTGCAGTGAGGAGTACTTTAACATACTGATTGGAAGGATTTGTCTCTTGAGTATTTCCCCCCGTCTCCTATGGTTCCAGTCAGTATTGTTACTCCTTGTTGAATCAAGCCAGTGTGCAGAATTGCTTTTGTTCGCTTTTGCCTAACTGAAGATGGGAGGGGAGGTGCGGCGGCAGGTTGGAATTTGCAGATCTTTTCTAGGCCGGATGCTCCCTGATGGTTCAGCCTTGTTAATAGAGATCAGCTGAGAGGCATCATCGTCTTACTGATTTCCTCCAAACTCCCTTCAGTTCTGCACTTCCCTTAAAACACAGCACCTGTGCAGCTGGTGGTACCACTGTGGGGACGCCCCAGAAATACAAGAATTTTTGAAGGTAAATAGTTGTTTATTGATGCCTAGCTTTATTTTTCCTTCTGGGTATCCTACAGAAGGCTCACTTGAGCTCTCCTTGCCCTGGCAGATCTATGGGATGCTATATCCTTACAAAGCTTCCAATACTATTTGAGTTCAACAGAAGTGGAAGCTCACTTGAGGAAGATCCAGGGGATCCACAGAAGCCTGGAAGTCAGCGACACTCAGTCCTACCCGGAAAATCAGTTAATCGCTTGGGTGCTGAGAAAAGCCCTCAATTTCAGCCTGCTGTGATGCTGCATGCGTGGCTGTACCCTGCAGCAGGAGAGCTGATTGGAAGGTCCGGTGCTGCAGAGTGATTAATTTTGAGGCAGCCAAACCAAAGTAATGCTGACACCTCAGCACAAGAGGGTGCAATAGGTTTGCAGTATAACCTAGGCACGAGGTGGGTTGTCCCTTCTGCTGCAACAGTGCCAGCATTGCTAAGGCTTGCCTCACAAGCCTAACATCCTGTTAATTGGTGGAGTTTGAGCTGTGTGAGTTTGCCTCATTATTTTTGAGTCCTTTTCACTCAGTGACTATTTCCATAATTATGGTAATTAAACTTGCTGGGTTTCTAATTATTATTTTTTTAAATAATCAGAACTGTAGCTGAATTATGAGTGTGCCAAAATGAGTCTGGCAAATCATAATTTTAGTTCGCTGCATTATAAATCAAAAGCAGACTTGATTTCCCAGCTTGCTGGATGTTTTGTTAACCAGATCATTCCAGCTCTCCTGAGGCCTCGTATGCCGAGAGCTGTCCCTGAACGAACAATCAGGCTTTATAAATAGATCTGCAGCCTTAACAAGAGCATCACTGCCAGATGCTGCTGGAATAACTTGGGGACTTGTGCACAGAGGAAACTCCCTCATCTGGGGGCTGCTGGGCTCCCATCCGTTATGCAGGACATCCCCTTGCTTGTGAAATTTCAGAGAAGCTGTTGGGATGCCTATGCTGGGATCATTCAGGAACATTCCTGCGTCCCTCAGATGCTGGACTTGCCAGCAGCTCCTCCTGATAGGCTTGAAATTGCAACAGGAGCCCAAGATTGGGGTTTGATCTATTGCTTCCACTCCTGTCTCGTACAGAAGCAGCGGTAACTCCTCTCTGCCTAATTAGTTCTGACCGGAGTGTAGCTGTGCTGTCCCTTAGCATGGCAATGACTGAGCTGCCTTCTAAGGATCCCTGAATGTTTAGCAACAATTGCGAGGGGTGGTCCAGCCTCCTGTCTTCCCTGATGGATCAATTTCTCCTTCCAAATCCTCTCTTGTACTTGCTGCCAGCTCACTTGGCTGAAAGCACTGGCATTTCTTAACAGTTTAGGTGGATGGCAGGCAGCACACTCCAGCTTTTGGCTGAGCTGTGATCTTGAGCATCAAATGTGTAAGTCTCCAATAAGCGATTAACTAAGAAGTACAAAGTGCTGTGAGATCTGTGTCAGGAGTGATGGTGCTGGCCCTTCAGGTACATCTAGACGAGGTAATAAGGGTCATTAGTCTTCAGAAGTACTTGAGCTCTTTTGCATTTGGTAAGGAGGCAGAGATCTTTTGAGCTGAATGCGTGAGACCTGCTGGAGGTGATGGAGACAAGGCCAAGTAAACCCCTGTGCTCCCTGTCCTTCAGTGTGGCTTGTTCTGCAGTCTGCCACGTGTAGAGCTGTATGGCTGACATTGCAAAACGATGGCCTTGCTCACAAATGTGCTTCAGAAGTAGCGGGGAAGAATGATAGATGAGCTCTGTACGTTTGGGCAAATCATTTGGGATCTGTGTCAGTTTTACCTAGGAACCAAAGCACAACTGAATGCAGTTCTGTGGCATTACTCAATATCTGAGTCTGTCTGTGGTTTCCCACATGTGGAGAATGTCACCCCCTGCGTGGGGAAGTACTTGGGACACAATGACTGTGAACTGCATAGAAGTACAATGGATGGAAGCACCATTACTGTGGGAGAGAATTACTTGCTAGCAAAGGATGATGCTCCTGAAATGGCTCGTGTTGGATCTCCCATAGCCTACAGCCAGAACACTCCAGCTATGTCTCACTGAGTGCTTAAACGTACAGTGGCTGCAGTGGTGAAAAATCTGAAGTTACGTGTTTCCATCTTTAGACATGGTGATGTATTAGGAATGTGTTGGTCCATCTCCACACTCTGGAAAATAGGCCTTGGTCTTTCTGGAGAAGTACAGATTTTGTAGGGTTTTTTGGTAATTTTTTTTCCTGATTTATCTGAATGCACTTCATATTTTGTATGCTATGTAATTTCTGACTATTTTCTGACTATTTGCTAACTTTAGTGTTCAGATTTCTGGGTAAGGGAAAAAGGGAATCATGGGCTGGAGTCATCTCTAAAAAGGGAAGATAACACGCTTTCACATCTGGAGCTGGTTTCTCAGAAGCCAAACAGCTGAGGCTACCTGATTCCCAGCATGTGGCATGCTAGGTTGGAAACACTGGAGGTACAGTATATCCCAAGTAACTGCTGATCGCGTACCGCAGGGAATGTAAACACATCACCCCATGGGTGGAAATGTTTGGCTAAGGAGAACACTGTTTGCAGTCCTTAAATATGTGCAAGAAGTGCCCCCGTGCTCAGCGGTAGCGTCTGTACGTCTTTGTCTACAGGAAGATATCAGAGGCTGAGGGAAAAGGAGCAGCTTTCATCTGAAATGAGGTTTATAAATACATACATATAATGTATTGGAGAAAAAAATCTAAAGAGGGTGAGACCTCGTGAGTACCAGTCGGGTGCTGTGATCGTTTCTGGGAAGATGCTGTCAACAAAAATGCACACATGCTTGCTTGCTTACTCATAACCACTGCGATCTGTGGAGCGTTCTGCTCGGACAAACAAGAGCAGGGATGGCCAGCTGGGTCACCACAGAGCTCTGAGAGCATCTTGAATTAACAATCAAAACATTCTCTGCTTTAGCTCGATGGCTTTATGCGCTACTGATGCCACCATCACAGCAGTGCAGGTCATGAGATTCTCATGGCAGCACTAAGGCAGGTCGTTGAGGTGGGATTCTGTCCTCCTGCCTGTTACGGAGCCTGCTGCATGGAATGAAAATAGGTGTGAAACTTCTGTCCTTCTGCTTAAAGCATTCACTTCCTCTCTGCCCCAGTGATAGGGCTGGAAGCTAGGGCTGTATGTAATGTAAATCAGTGTTTCACTTGTTCACTTTTACCGCTGTTAACCTATTGCAGTGACCTCCTCAAGCATCCTTCAACAAAATGACAATGTAGTACATGGGAGAGAGAGGCTCCAGGGGAAGATCCATGGAAACTTGTATGGGGAGCTGCTGGAGTTCCCTAAAGGAATTGCCCAAGGAGAAGTCAGGCTGGGGAGGACGCTGAACTTCTGGCTGCCACACATTGAATTGAGCACTGTTACTAAATGTGCACATCTCTGGTCAGCACTTTTCCCATCAGAAAAATGAGAGCGGAGCAATTTCTTGATTTATTCAGGAACGTATGACAAAGCAGGCTGCTGCTCCGAGCTCTGAAAGCTTTGTTTGTGTGAGCTTTGCAGGGAATGTCTGCGAGTGAGAAATAGGCAGAAATGTGTTGGCAGCTCTTCACTTCTTATTGTTAAGAATTGTATAGTCAGTGAATGGTGTCTCACCCTTCTTCTGACTTTGCCTCAGTCTTCACAGTGCTGGTTTCTTAACTTTAATATCTTGAAAGTAACTAATTGTGCTCCTTAGTTTTCCAGAATTCGTCCAGGAAATGCAGCCTCTTTCAAATTCTCCTTGTGTTCTACTCTGTCCTTGTCTGCTCATCCTTCAGGCTTGCACTACTGTCTCTTTGATTTAGATGTGATGCTAAGCCTATCTAGTTAAGTCTGAGCTGGCACTTTGTGAAGGGAAGTAAATACTTGCAGTCACCTGCATCTACTGGATCCAGTTTCCATCTGTCTTGTGTGGAGGACTGTGATGTTTTTACACCATCACACCTCTATTACAAGATGCCCTTTTATACCTCTCTCTCAAACAGCTTGCATGGTACTGTGAACAAATTAAATAGTGGGGCAAATGGGTGCAGCTCTGCAACCATATGGAGCTATGGGTTATGCTTGCCCTGTGATATTTGCTGTCTTGCATTTCATATGCAATATGGGGAAAATGCTCTTTGCATTCGAAGTGGGACAGTGAGCTCTTTCCTTCCTTTTCCCATAACATCTCTTTGAGGCAGACTGCTCACACTGAGCTCAAGTCTTCAGCAAATCCTCTGCTACATTACTGTCTGTGCATAAAGCCCAGCTTATGCACCCTACAGATGCAGAGGGTCTCTAGGGATTCCCTCCAGACAGCATCTGCGCTGTTTTCCTTATGCTGTTCTCTGCATGCCCCATTCCTGTGGCATTTCTGCCCCCCACCTTTCATTTGGGTATGGAGGTCACCCACTGAAAATTGGAAGCCCTACTGGATGAGACTCATCCTGGTGTACTGCTCCAATCTGCCTGTGCAGTCTGCAGCTCAGCCTGTTGTCACTTCTCCCATATACTTTGTGTCTTGGGAGCAGAGAAAGGTGGCTGGGAAAAGGAATTTGTCCATCAATAACCAAGTACTGGTTTATAGAGCGAGTAGAGGATGGGGGTAGTGGAAGTGTGTTATCCTCTTGGTGCTTTGATTAGCTTCCAGTGGTTGTTTTTTGCTTCAAGCCATCTGCCTCCTCCTTACTACCATTTAATATGGGCCCTGGGCTTTCGCAACCAGATGAAATCCCTGCAGTTTTACTGCATGTTTTAGTACACAAAATATTCTTAGAATATGTTAAAAATACACTGTGAATACTGAGATTCTGCAGCTCTTTCCAGAGAATCTCCCTCATTTCTGTAGATTTAGTATGTGTCAAGAAACAATTTAAGGGTCATTTCATGCCCTTATGTTTATTTTAAAAAGTGCCGAAGGATAACTTTTTGGCAAATGCTTGCTCAGAGTTGCACACTTTGTACTTGTGGTTATATTTTTTTGGTAATGGTGATTTTCAGCTCATGCAAGCAATCAAAATGGAGCTTCATTTGGGAAATGAGGTGTATCAAGTGTGCTGTATGCAGATAAATAGTTTTTGAAAAGACAAGAAATGTAAGTCTTGAACTAATTGGGAAGTATACTGATAAAGATTTAGCTCCCACCTTTCAGCATGCAGATTCTAAAATGTCTGTTAATGGTTCTCAATTAGTCATATGATATCTGGCCACACAGATGTGGCAGCAGAATAGCTGACGGCGGGTAGAAAGAAACATGCATCTAAGTCATACGAGAGCCTTGCTGAGGTACACATTTCTACCTTGAACTTTTCTTTTTCCCTTTGTCTTTCCAGGCAATGGGTGTTCTCTTCCACCTGAGCAGCCAGAAGGAGGATTTGCCTTTTTTTCCTATTTTGAATGGGAAGTATAACCAGGGGGGGCATGGTGGGCTTTTCATGAGACCTTTGCAGGTTGGGGTTGTGGTGAGCTGGAGAGGAACAGAAAAGTCTGTGTTCAACAGCAGACATTTGCTGCAGCCTGTTCACTGACTGAAGCCTGGCAGTGGAGCAAGGACGCAAGCAGCAGGCTGGCTGCAGTGATAAGGTGTTTCTGAATGCATGAGTTGGGTGTATTTTAGTGGTACTGAGCCAAATTCTTCTTTCATTATTGAACCTGGAATATAACTCCATTTGCTTTAATGGAGCTGTATTCCAGATTTACAGTGTTGATGGAAAGAAGAGGGAAAAGCTTATGCACAGAATGGGTGGGAGGTGGAAAAATTCTGTTCCTTTTCCTACCGCTGTGTTCAGTGAGAAATCAAGATGACAGCAGCTTCTATTCTGCTAGTGCAAATTGAGACAAATTAGAGAATAGATTAACTAATTATTATAATGTCATGGCAGTGATGCTCTAGTTGAGGTTGCAGAAGGCATTCCATTATCAGCTCTATTCTTCACAGTTACCTTTTAATTGGTGATATATTTGTGTATAAATTAAGGCAAGAAAGCCTCTGGCCTTTTTTGTAGTCATTAAAGAAATGCTTCAGTGGATTTTGGACTTAGAAGGAAAGAGGAACCCTTTACAATGATCAGAACAGACGGTAATGCCTCACAAGGGGAATATTTGTAAGAATGGAAATTCCTTTTTTAGACCTCACAGTGGAATACGAGTTAGATATACATCTGATAAACAGGCTATTTTAAATCTCTGTTTGGGGATATGGGAAAGTGAAATGCACAGCTGGCAAGCTAAATCTCATCATACTTCACTTCTTAGAAATAGACAGTCGCCAAACAAAAGGCTTTATTGCAGTTATTCTAATAACTACTATACATACCTGTATGTGTATGTATATCTCCCTTCAGAGTACAGCTGCAGGAGGAAGCTGTGCAAGAAGATAGTTTGCATTTGCAGTGTTTTGGAGGTGGCTGAAATTCTCCTCAATTCTCTTAAAAACATTGATGTGCACTTCAGGTGTAAACTGTGTTTCAACTCCTAATAAACCCCTGTACAGAAATCTACTTCTAGTGTTGTATTTGAGCTCTGTTACGGCCTTAGAAGATAGAGAAATCTATTAGAAATGTAGCATGTCAGTGCTGTAATCCTGACAGTGACCTGTTCCTGTGTTAAAGCTCTTCATTTGTGCTCCCCTCCCAGGGTTTTAAGAATGAAGTCAGGGCAGGTAGGATTTCTGGAACATCATTTGTCTCATAGGGTTGCAGCTTAGGCAACTGGGAGGGGGGCTGAAAAGAAGCAGCATTTAAGGCTCCTTCCAAACCATTCCGTGATCTACCTGATGACAGCTGAGTGGCTTTGGCTGTCCTAGTGATATTCCTCTGGGCACTGATTTGGAGAATTACCTTGTGGCAGATGTCCCTGCGGCCTGGAATCAGACTGTAGGAGCTGGGACTCTCACTTTCCTGGGATTCTGCTCTCTTGTTCCGTCACACTTGTTTCAACTCAACTGTTCTGCCTCGTAGGGCAGGGATGGGTCTGGGAGGTTGCTTTGGTAGCTTTGTGTGCAGAGGACTCAGGTGGGCAGATAGCCTTCTGCAGGCTGCTGTCAGAATGGGCACATGGTTGCAGCATGGCTTGAATCATTGCTTTCCCTTGAGAAGCAACAAAAACTCTCAGCTCTATGCATGCCGTACTTGCGCTTAAAAGCACTGAGACCCTTTCCTACTCCTGGGACTTCTGCAATTGCTTCAGTAGGAAGGACTGTTAATTTAAGTATGCAGTTGATGTATGTCATCCAAATCAAAACATCTTGCTAAGAATGTGATTAAATGAAATTCCTCAAGTAAATTCCTGCCATCTGGAACAACTTTTCCATATTTTGTTCTCATTGACTTTTCAGAATTCAGCTCAAAATGTATTTTCATTTTTTCCTTTGCTAATATTTAGTTTTCATCTCCCCTAGACTTCCATAAAAATCTGTAAACCATTTTGGAATAATCATTAGTAGAGAGAGGGGGCTGCACCCAGCCAGCTGGTGCCACTTCAACTGGAAGAGAACAGAACAAGCTAGTCAAGTGAACACGGTCCCCAGAGAAGGAGATGAAGGAACCTCTGCCTGGGGTTTGGTTTGCCTGTTCCTCATTTTGAATTATCCTCTTGGGATAGGCCTGAAGTCTGCTTCAGGGTCAGAATGCTTTGTGTGCATGCATTCAGAACGTACAATACAAAGGAGCTCTAAATACATGGACAACTTCCATCTTTTTAAGTCTTGCATGAGACAAGCTATGCTTGAGACTAAGGTTTGGCTAAACAGAGGTGAGAAGGATCAGGAGGGTATGGAGGCACTTATCACTGTGCCCATTGCCTTTAGTGACCTATTTAAGCATAGAAATATGAAGAAATTGTTGCACAAAGATTGTGGGAATTGCAAGAATAACCTGAAAGAATACAGCAAATATGCGGAGTGTGGAGTGAACTTTAGCTGAAATGAGCTTGCTTTCAGATTCCCAACCCTTTATCTCTACTCACTGATGCTTGCTTTATTTATAATGGTCTCTTCCTATCTAAGTTCCTTGAGAATCTGTAATCTGGTCTTGTCCCCAATTGTTTGATGTTCTTTCACTAATTTTGAACAACCTTGCTTGTTTCATGTTGTGTTATTTGAGTGTAAAACACAAATCTGCCCAGTCGTGCTTTGCCTTGCATGTTGGGGCACTGTGTAGAAACACCCAACTGGAAAAACCCAACAATCAGTCATTGAGCAGATTGAAAATATGGAGAGATTTGCACTGTAACATAAGCAGCTATTTATTCATTTTTTTTTTGTGAGTCATTATTTCTGATGCAAATAATTTACAAAAATAGCAGTGAGGGAAAACTAAATTGGGACAAATGCAAGAATTGAAAAACAGGAATCCAAAATTTATGTTCAGCTGGAACTGTTTGGTGCAGTTTGTAATGGCTCTGAGTTGAGTCAACTTAAACACTTAAGCTACAAAAAGTGAGGAAAAATGGCTTGACGGGGCTCAATCCTGCAGCCCAATGAGCTCTTCCTTGAATTTTAGTCTTGTATTAAACCTGATCCCACTGAACATCCCATTGCTCTGTGCCTCTCCACATGAAGATGGCTGGCACCTACAAGATCCTGCTCACAGCATTGATTTAGAAAAATGGTAATTTGCAGTGGAGGGAGAAGACGCTCCAAGATCTGCATTAACCCCACTTAATATCTTCCAATTATCTGAAGCTGGGGGATATTTTGCTTTGGGATCCTGCTGTAGATGAGGCACACAGGTGTGTACACCCTCATATTGAAGATGTTTTACCCACACATTTGAAGGTTTCTCAGGTGGGAGGGAAGCTGATGTGGTGCTGTAGGATGCAGGTGGATCATAGAGAAGTGGTTTCTGCCAGGGCTTAGGGACAGCCAGCATTGACAAGACATCTTTTGTTACTTGTCTCTTGACTTCTACAACTGATATATTTAAGACACATTTTCTTTGGAAATTTTGGCCTATTCTCCTGTTGCTGACCCCAGTGGGAGTAGGGCGAGTGCTTCTAACATTCCTACTCCCAGAGTTCAAGAAACTTCCTTTCTTTTCCCTTGAGCCCTCGCCACAGATCTGTTGTGAAGAAAATGATGAGAAAATGTTCCCTCATCTGACTCCTTGTTAATGGTGGTAGCTCTGGAGCTGTGCTGTTATGCTGTCAGATTCCAGATTGCATTTGCAAGCTTATCTACTAGGAAAACTACTCGAGTGCTATAAATAGAGATAACCAAGAATGGTTTGATTAAAAAGTTTGTTTACTGTTTTGAAGTCTCTCATTCGTGGAAAACGTTTAAGGCAGCTGAAGTAATATATATATATATTTTTTCCTGAAATCCTCATTAGGAAGACTCTTCAGTTTTGGGGCAGCCCAATGGCAGGGCAGTTGGTTTGGGAAGATGGGTAAGGTGGAGCTGCTTTAAAGCAGACTGGAGTCTGTTTTCAGCCGTGTCAGTCGCTCTCTCACCTCCCTCTAAATTTCTTGCAAAACTGTTCTTGTGCTGTACTGATGATGTGTAATGAAGGATTTAGTGGAGCAGGATTATTGTTCTCCAGCCAGTCCTAGTATGCAAGTAAACTGGAGCTTGGAAGACACTGGGAGACAACAAATCCAGATAGCACAATGTCCCCCTTCTCTCTCAACCTCCCACCTTGAGGTCTTTACTGAAAAACAACATGGGATAGAATCACTGGGGAGCATAAGATGCTTATTTAAAGCCTTTAAAAAACAAACAAAAAAACAAACAAAGCAGGTACTTGTTTACGTTCCTAAATTTGGATTTAGTTGGCCAATGTTAGGCACTCATCTCTGAAAGCTTTGGTCTCAGTGGACAAGCTGTAGGGTTTTTGTTTTTTTTTTAAGCTGCAGACAGATTAAGTGGAATTCTGTTTACCTGCCTGGCAGCCTTGTAGAAATAGGGTGGCAAAGCCACAAAAGGAAATAAATGTTCCATCTTTCAGAGGGTGACATCATTTGCAAGTCAATGAATGATCTCTCATTTAGGAACTTGCATAAATGGCTGTTAATGCTTGTTTGGCAGACCCTGCCAAATGGGGTCTGGATTAATGTGGTCATTGTCCTAGATTTATTATTCCCTTTTTTAAAGTATACTCTTATATATTCAAATGGAGCAGAGGCAATATTTCAAGTGTGAAGTGCAGCGCACTGACTGTAGAGGTCATGTGTCAGGAACTGGAATTACCGTCCTCTGCTGCGGTTTTCTTTATTGAAAAAGTCATTGTACTCTGAATGAAGAGTTCCTTTGAGCCTTTAGCTGTTCTTAGACCTTCTCATTATTTCTGAAAGACTTGCACTTACACCTGGGCCGCGCTGAACTCCTTAATCAAAGTTCCCTGAAAACTTGGGGAAGTTTCAGTCCAGAATGGGATTTCAGCTCTGTGGCTTCATCCCTTTCCCGGCTGATGTTAGAGTTTATAAGCAGCACAAGTTGTTAGAATTTCCCTGTCAGTTCCTATTATAGGAACCTGATTTTAGTTGATTATAACTCTGCCAGACCTGCACTGCAGGGCTGATGTTTTCCATACTTGATTTTTTTTGAAAGTTCCAGTTAATGTGGCTCATCTGTTTCTCAGTGCAAAGGAGAGGGCTGGAAAAGATGCTGTTTTGCGTGTGTGCTACTTTTTAAACTAGGAATGTTAGAACTAGGATTAGTTCAGATGGCAGCTTTCTCATTTTATGGTACTGCCTTCAGCATGAGCTGGGAGTTGGGCTTATAGCTTGTGTGTTACCTGCTTGCAGGTTCATCCCCTGCGATCCTGAGGGGTGCATGCAAGAGGACTGAGCTCCGATAGTACAAACATTGCAGTTATGGAATGACAGACTTCTACAGTGCTCCACTAAATGGCTTTATTTTTCCTCATTTCCAGTTTTTGCTTGAATTCTGGAGACTCTAGGAGCTGGGTGTGACTCTTGCTATCTTTTTGATATTAAAATGTAAAATATGAAATCTGGAGTTTTCATGATGGCATTAGTGAAATAATAGATGAGAGCCGTAGTCAGTATTTTCAGTAATCTGATTATACAAAATGTACTTAAATTGTTGCCTTTGCATAGGCTCTGTGTTGGTTGCATGCTTTGGTGTTACTTGAACCTACTTTACATCTCTTTTGACCTGGTAAAAACTTCAGGATAGCACCCAGCTTAGGACAGTTGGAGTGGGTTTGAAGCACATTGTTTACTTCTGTTTCTAGGTTATGTTGCTGAATGCAATCTCTCATGAAAATGCAAAGAGGCAATGGAAATAAGATGGAATTGAACTTATTTGAACTTTCAGGAAAGAACTTAAGCTCCCCTTAATTTATTTAAAATGTGAGTTGACTGCCCAGGTCTGTTCTTATGTAGTTTGGATAAATGTTCTTCTCCTTAATCACAGCAGAGATCGGCCACCAGTTCTCTGTATGTAAACTGTGTGCATAAGGGCTTACATTGAGGGTGAACTTGGGGGAATGATGTTCCTGGTCATAAAGCAATTAAACTAATATGTTCTGGAAGAGGATAGAAGGGAAAAGGGATGTCCTTTGGCTGGCAGTTACCATTCCAGCTCTGTACATTATATGAATTGCTGGCTGTGCACCATACAGCTTTTTTTCCTCCGCAGTCATCCCTCTACAATGTTCTTTAAAAGCTGAGAATAATTTGTCTTAGCATATGTACGTTTATTTTTATGTAATTGCATGTACCATCATGTTAACTTTGTGAAAAGGTTGCGCCTATTGTACTCTAAAAAACCAAAGTGATTACCATTGGTTTGTTTTGTTACACAATTGTTTAAATTATTATAAGTTACCATCATTGTTTCTTGAGTCCAGCTGTGTTTATGGATTAAGATCTACTGACTCAAATATTTACAGTGTTCCAAAAATTATGAGAACATGCAGTGCTGGGGGTTTTCCATATGCTGCTTTATTTCTCCAAAAGAATCCTCCATCACAACTGGAAAAGTACTTCTGGACCAGAGCAGCTTTTGTAAAAGGCTGTCAGGTACCATTTATGTCTGTCTGCAGCTCGGCAGTGTCAGTGTTCAGCAGCACTTCCATGATTTCCACAACAGACTGGAATTGTTGGCAGTGTTGGGTTCTTTGGAAGGCTTGGTCCAGCTGTGGGCACTGTCTGACCCTTGAGGTCTGCTCAAAGCCTGTGGTAGATGCTCAGATTGCACTCCAGGCTGCTCCAGTTTCAAATACCTTTTTGATGGGGGTTACCTGCCAATTCAAGGAGAGTGTGCATGGGTCTGTCCGTTTATCTGAGCAGGGGCAACTCCCTGGAAATTCCCTGGTTAAATTTTGCATCTGCATTTACACCATTTTGGGCCAAGACAACTTGGAGTGGGGCCTTGGGGCTGTTAAGAGAAGCACTGCTGCTTATAGGTGATGAGCAAGGCCCTGTGACCTGGAATGCTGCAGTTTGGGCGCACAGCTCTTGCACAGGGAAACTGCTCATTGAAGTCTGCTGGATTTGAGTTAGTGCCCATAAGCCCACGCTTAAGGGACATCCTCAGGCAGGGTCTGAGTCTGCTGCTGTGGAAGCCATAACCCAATACCAGATAGCACGGGGGTTAGGAGGAATCTTTCCCTCCTGACCAGCTACTGTGCAGCAGCGTGCTGCCTGGTTGTGGTGTTTTTCCTTTGCAGCACAGAGTACCAGCTCTTGCTGTCAGCGGGTGTTGCGTTTGTTGGGCCACCAGACAGTCACCATGGTAATTGCTGTGAATCGTTCTGAAGAGGGGAGAGGAAGGGACGTGAGAGGTCCTTGTGCTTTGCTGTAAATAGAGCAGAGTGTTGGAAAAGCCGAATCATCGGGCCTTGTCCTGCACACACGCCCTGCCTGGCTGCTGCTGTCACCCTCTGTCCTGGCTCATTGGGCTGTGGGTTCCTGCTGCTTGCGTTGAGCATAACAGACCTCATGTTATTTTTGGCACCTGCTTTGTGTTTTTTTTTTTTTTTTTTTTGCTGTTGTTTTTATTTTGGCAATAATGAGTTGGCCATCGTTCTGATCTCATCCATAAAGCACAAGCTGTTTAAGAACACATCCATTACGGAAGGCAGGTGTGGTGCCCAGCTACCAAAGCACTGACCAAACATTGGAGTGGAGACCCTGATGGGACTTGGTAGACCTTTTCATGAGTTCTTCTTTCTAGTTCCATAGCAGTGTTTAAATAGAGTATGGGTGACTCGGGTGGTCATTTCTGTATGGCTCTTTGTGTACCAGCTCTCTTGCACTAGATCATACAAGCATGTGCTCCTGTGTTTGGATCTGAGACTCCAAGTGTTTAATTACTGCAGTATAACTTAGTCTTACGTGCTTTGTGAGAAAACTATCCTTTTTGACTCGTTCACCTGACAGCATTTCAGTCATGAGCAAACCTATGGGCACAAATGTTCTGGGCACAAATGTTCTTAGTATTGTTTGTAGACAGGCTGCTCTTTGCCTGCCATGGGAACCCCAGCAAATTGGCCTCTGGGTTGTTCCTTGTTTGCAGAGCCTTCTGTCTCTCCTAGAGTTCAGTTGCTTTTGTTTTGTGTCTGATTATCTTGAAGTCCCATTACTGGGTCTTGGGTAGTGAGTTGTCATCCCCATGGCCCATGCTCACTGTGGGTGTTGTGGAGCCAGCGTTCATCCAGTGATGCTTCAGTTGGGATGCTGAACTCTGATTAAAGCTGATTTTATGACAGCTTTATATCCAAAGCGTTTAAAAAGAGGAAGCCCATTGTTACTTCTAGCATTGAAATAAGGTGCCCGCTTCTTCCTTCTCCAAGGCACCAAGCAAATGAACATGTACTTGAAGTTTAGGAAGAGTGAAGTCTTGTTCTGAAAAAAGGCCTTGTGGTATTTTGTTTCATTAATATCATGGTAAACCCCGGATGTTTTAGTGGGTTTTGAGGGTTTTTAAAATTTTCGTTTCTATTGCATATATCAGAGTAAAAGTTATTCCCACATGGGTAGGAAATATCACTAATGGAGCTACAGATGCTTTATTTTCCTTTGTACCATGCTGAGAACTCACCTCATTGTGTCTGCCTGATTATAGAATGAAATACAATCCTCTGTCTGTCTCTATTTTTAATCACTCGGTTTGGATAAAAATATTAACCTAAAATATGAAGCCATGTGAGTATGAGAGCAGTATGAAGACAAAGCAAGAAAGCCATCTATTCGCTGCTTTTCTTCCTTTGGCATAAGAAGGCACATTCTACTGCTGAAGTCCTCGTATTCTTCCTGAGATGAAAGAAAGCAAACATTTACGTTTAATTTTTTAATCGCAGATGTTTGTGTCTGTGTGGGTGTAAATGCCAATGTAACAGTGGGAGGTGGATGCTAAACCTGTTGTGCTGAACTGCCGTGCTCTCCTTGGGATTTTCAACCAAGTCTAAGATATCTCAAATATACTCAGCACTCCAGGACTCTTGCTTATTTTCAGTGAGTTTTTGCACCTACATGTTTAAGCTTAGTAAAAATAATGGCGTCGGCTCCTAAGGTTGCTTGGTAGCTCGTGCTCAGAGACCTGTCCAACTTTCTCTAATTGTAGTCATTTGGGATAGCAGCTACATGCCAACTGCAGACATGTTTTGCTGGAAATCTAAAGAGGGCTGATCTGGTTGATGCAAGGATAAACAGCCTGCTGTGTTTTTAAGACATATCTTTAACTTCACAGGTAGAGATGCTTGAAATAAATAGAAAGCAGTAGTTGAGGGGCTGTGAGCTTTGAGCCTTGTCAGCTTGGGTCTGAACCCAAATATGATACTCCAGAGGGTGTTGGTAGGGCTACTTCAAGGGCTGGGCACCATTTTTGGCCTTAGAGCCAATGCCCTGTGCTGACCGTAGATGTGGTCGTTCCATGGAGATGTTTCTCAGGGGCCGAATGTGTGTAAACAGCCTGGTGCTTGTCAACGTCTTCATGTTTCAATCGGTCTGTCTTTTCAGTGCGTGGTAACAAATATAAAGACAGTTCTTGTGAAATCTAGTTCTTTCATCTGAGGAATTAGAGATAAGTATCAGCTTAACACTCAGTTATCTAGTACACTTATTTTGCTGATCGGAGTACAAAACTTCAGAAAGCTTGCATCGAATTTGACTTGTTCATTAAATCTCTGCTGGAACTGTAGTGTGAGTCAAGTCTGCAGGTAATGGCTGCAGCAGTTCAGTGATGCTTGCGTGAAACTTGTTTGGCTTACCTGGATGATATCAAAGTGTATGCATTTATTAAAAATACAAATATTGTTAACCCCAGTGAATGCAAGAGAAACCAAAGAACCAAAGCACAGCTATTTATTTTAGAAGATTCACTCAAACCTGGACGCTAGTGAGCATTACTGTGCCAACTGAGCAGACAAGATAAGAGAAGAAAATAACCTATAAATATCCATGATAAGTATTTAAAACTCTGCATTTTTATTGAGTCGTAGTGGATGAACGTTTGACCAGCAGTCACAGTGAACATAAGACAGAAATAGCATTCACAGAAGTCTTAGATGATAACACATCACTAGCTTCATTGTATATTTTCTGTTTCATGATGACTACAGAGGACCAGAGTCCACAAAACAGTCTGTGCTCATACAAAAGGCACCCCTGTATAGCAAATGAACAAAATGTTCTTGGATCAAGCTCCAGTTTTTTTATTTTGTATTTTTTTTTTTTTAAAGTCCAGAAAAAGCTATTTGAATGCTCCCACAGCTTTCCTCTTCACCTCTTGTACTGTTGCATCCTCTGACATCATACTGTGCTTCCAAGGAGAAGTTTATGGTGTCACGAAAAGGGCCTCAGAAGTTCAGTACGCTGTGACACTGAGGGAAAGTGTCTGTATGTTTTCAAACATTATGGAAATAGTAAGCATGCTTTCCAAAACTGTCAGAAATATATACTTTGAAAAGATGAATGCCTGTGTGGGATTAACTCCTCATGTTACACATGTACTCTGGAGTGTGTTTTCTCCCGCTGGTCTCTGGAGCCCAGTATCTCAAATGGAATCTGACACACCACACCAGATGCTAAGTAAGGCCTTTCCAAATGGAGGTGTGTGTTTTCTGTGCCGAATGTAATCTTTCCAGACCTAGGCTGTGTAAGTCTGATGGGAGTTGTCCTGCTGTTTTGGAACAATTCACCTGGCTCGGCCACAGCCCGTCCTTGGATGTGTTGTTGTTAACAAATGTGTGCGGATGCTCCCCTCCTCCCCCTGCCTCCCATCAGCCCCGGTGCCTCATTGGTGTGATGCCACAGCTATGGAGCAGTACATATGAGTGTATTTCTAGGAAATGTTATGCAAACTAGCTCCAAAAAGGAGGCAAGCATAGGAAAATGATGCTAATGCTATCCCTGAAGTAGATAAACCTGTTTCATATGTTCTTTATTTTCTTTTTTTTTTTTTTTTGTTAACAGGAGGCAATTATATCATCTGCATGTGCTGTAACAGACTGGTACCACGTATTCTTAGCTAACACTGAACAGCTAATTTGTTGCAGATCCCAAGACTCCTCTTAGTTAGATCTTAGAAGACATGGTTTACCTGGATGTAAAACAAGACATGCTCCGCTAACATTGGCACTCACTAACTCAGTTACAAATAGCTTGTCACAATGAGCATAACCAGTTATGACAGACATCTGGCTGGGATTGGAGGTGTCCCATACCTTGTCTGGAGGAAGGAGGGCACTGAGCTTGCCTAAACTCATTTAGTTTGAAGAACTGACGTGGTAGATGGCACAACATTGTCAAACTTTCTTTTTGGATTTTGACAGGGGGTTAGAGAAGCAAGTGCCTTCTAATTACAATGTGCAGAGTGTCTGGGCTGAGAAAAGAGGAGGAAACATGAATGTGAGGGGGGTTTTTTGTTGTTGTTAGGTTTGTGGCTAGGGTTCTTATCACATTGAACAGATGTGTGCTCCAGTCTACCCCCAAGAGCTCCCGAAGAAATAAATGTTCACCCATGTGTGGTACAGTGCAGTGAGTGCCATGTGTGGTGAGGCACTGCTTCTTCTGGTGTTGGTCTGTCTGGGGGGCTGTCCTCTAGATAAAGTGCTGTTAACACATCATCTTTTAAGACATGACTTTCACGTGGTGGTGGTGACAGGTAATATATACTTGTTTCCCTGAAAAAAAATATTCTTTTCTGTTAGCAATGACTTGCTGATTGCCTATTTATTTTCACAAATCTTCTGATGTCAAAATATTTTGATAAAAGTCTGGCCTGTATTAAGTAATCAAGAAAATAATTTCTACTTCCAATTTCATTTAATTCTTGACTGTCAAATAATGTAACAAGCTTATTTTTAGATCTTGGGAATATATCTTGAGGTGCTGCAGAGAGTGAGCAGCAGTGGTTTGCGCACAGCAGATGCTGGGGAATGGAGAATGTGCTTGATTTTAAAGCATGGCGTATGTTGGGATTGAGAGGGAGAGTGTGACCAGAAATACCACCAGCACTGGGTTAACGATCACAAAATGGCCAAACGGGTTTATTAAAGAAAAATGCCTGGTGCTTGCATCTGCCTCATTAAGTCTGTGAAGTAGGTCTGCAGTGGTGAGGTACTGAGTGGTGCTGCCCATGGGGTAGTGTGAGGCTTCTGCTCTGCCTGAACTATTTCTTGTATTTCAAGAAATGTGACTGAGCTTATTGTACATCTTTGTAGTGCTCCTCAAGTTGTACAAAGAGTCAAGAGCTGAGCTGTAATGGATCCTTCTTCTTAGCTTGATATGCCGTTCTGGGGCGCTGCTGCAATGCCACTTTGTTTTAACATACAGCAGGAATTTCCCGTATTCATCCCATTGATGCAGAAAATGTTGAAATTGCAGAGAAAAAGGTATGTGGAAAGGGAGTGGGCTAAGGTAGGGCAGGAGAGACATGGAACTGCGGGTTGAGGGGCTGATTTTCAAGGATGTGGGCTGTGTGAATGAGTCTTGAGGCTGTCCCCAGGCACCTGCCAGTGCTGGAATTCCCGTTGGAACACCGTGGCAAATTGGGCCATGGTGGGAGAGCTTGGAGTTGAGAAGGCAGCATGAGACAGTCAGGAGCCAGGCCTGCATGAATGGCACCTCAGAAAGCCAAGAGCTCAGGGTGCCTGTTTGCTTTTCATTTGATGGGCCTTTTTGAAAGGGGGAATGTGAGCAAAAGAAGTGAATCTGCCCTAACTGTAACTCCCATTACAGCTGTAATGTAATCTCTCAAGGCTGTTTCCTGTGATTCTTTTTCATCCAGAGGCTGAGCATTAAGTGTATATGGAGGTCTGATCTGGGAAGAATAATGCTTTGCTTCATGGGAAAGATGGGGCTTTTCCCATGTACACAGAGGCTGCTGGGACCCAGGCTAAATGAAGGTCTTTTTCCATTGACTTTGAATCAGGTTGTTGCATCATACAGCTGAAACTTCCAGCCCCCTCTCAAGGATTTTGGACTCTCAGTCCCCCATGGAAAATTAAAATGAGATTAGAAAAGCTCAGCTTGCTATTCTAAGTGGATTGAATCAGAAGTAGGAACGGGCTTGGGCTTTTGTTAACAATCAATTGAAACTTAATACTGCAATCGCTTTCAGCATCCACAGGGAGGGAAGGCAATATCTCTGGAAGAAGACAGTATTGTATATCACACAGCTGAATATTGTGTATGGAATATTTATTGGAAAATGATTTACATTCCCTTAATTTTCCCTTACAAAAGTCTACCCTTTTCTGGCTGCAATTGTCTTCTTAACCGCATCCCTTTTTCTGAAACTGCTAATAGAGCTGATTTAAGTTGTTTATATGAAATGCTTTTTGTGCAGAAAAGGATTGTTCTTAAAGAGCCTCTGACTAAAGTATGCCAAGGTTATTAGCATTTCACGTTTTGCAAATGAATTCATATCTTACTTAAAATTTTAATTGAATGTACATGGCTTGCTTTTTTTTAATAACTTTCCTGAAAAGATCATTCTTCTCTCAATAAAAAAAGACTACTCTCACTAAAAAGAAATCCAAGGAAAATTTGAGCTAAATTACCCTTTCCCTCAAAAAGATGCTTGGAGAAATAAAATAGAAAAATAGGTCTCTCTGGACCCTTGCAAAATGCAAATCTCTCTTAATGGGTAGGTTTTGCTTGGCTCTTAACTACTTGTAGCTGTTCTTGCTTCATCTGGTGTGCATAATCATGGCCTAATTCAAAGCTCTTCTTTTCCTGATGTCCCTTATGTTATTACCTCTGTGCTGATATTTTGGTGTTTACCAGTTGCATTGAGAGCTCCGTGTCTCCACATGTGTGGCAGTGGCTCTATGTCTGCAGTGTGTACCCCTCTGTCCCCATGCTGTCACTGGCGGTCTGTCCCTGCCAGGCCAGGGGTGAAAAGTAGGGAGATAAAAGTAGAAAAAGCCCAGAGAATTTTGAGGGCAGATGTAAGAGCTCCATTTCTGCCAAAGAGTTGCTCTGGATTTAACCTGTGCTATACATAAGCAAGGGCTCCCCCAGGTGTACCTTGATATTAGAATTAGCTTGAGTTGAAATCAACCAGAACACTTGCATCCTGGCAATAGATCACTTTTATGTTGCATGTGGTTCCATTAGGAGAGATTTGATGTTACTGTCAGGGTGCAATTGCTGATTTCAATCTTGTCTGGTTTCCCTCTTTGCACTTTGGCAGTTTGCTTTCTGTGTAGCTTTCCATTCAATAACTTAGGCACCTCAGACACCATCTTAATGAAAAAGCGAAGCTGCTGTGTTCATTTGCTGGAAGGATCCAAAGCTGAGCTTTCTGCCTCGTGCAAAAACTAACTTGAATTCCCAGGGAGGTTCTAACTTTGCTTTCCTTGGGTCCCAGGAGTGAGTGCATCTCTGGGAGACTCCAAGAGATAATGTCACGGTAGGCAGCGTCCTGTGTGAAACATTCTGGCTCTGTCAAATTATTTTGAGAAAATCCATGTGGACTATAATTGTTTTAGAGTTTAATTTAAAAAAAAAAAAAAAAATGAAATTGCACTCTGAATTTCCTGTTACGTTCTAGGCAACAGTACTTCCTCACTCTAAACTTGGTGCTCATGTGTTGGTGCTCTTATTATCAGAGATGCTGTAAAACTGCCAAGTACCATGCTCCCTGTGATAATTAAGCATGTTACTTTGGGTGCTCCTTGCATTTATTCCTGATCTTTCAGCAGCTCTTATACTCTGACTTCTCTCTCAAGTAGGGACAGACTCTTTCTTCATCTGAAAACTCTGCTTTCAGTCAGAAGATGTCAGCAACTGAGATCTCAAGATCACAGTCAAATAGTGCTGAGTTATTGAGAATGTTGGTAGAATGACCACTCCAAAACTCTGCAAATGTTTGCAGGTACTCCGAATCTGTCACGAGGGTAGGAATAAGTGCTAACATGTCATGAGATGTGTATGAGCAATTTATTTATTGAATAAAGGGTAAAGAAAACCAGAAGTCAGATGACAAGCAATTTCTCTCAACGTTTCTGTTTCATAAACCCAAGTGTAATTTTGTGAAGTTTGGATCTCGTACAGAACCCACATCTTCACGAATGCTGTGGAATAGTTTCTTGGACCCAGTCACATTGGCAGGACCTCTCTTCTTTTCAAGTATGTTCAGGTCCTGCAGCACTCACCATTTTGTACAATCTGTTTTGCAGTTGTTACTTGGGAAAGTAACTCACTTCTCAGCAGAGGAGTTGTAGGCCTGTTCTACACCTGTTTCTTTAATACACCTGTTCTTCCAGCACCGTCATCAGGCTGGCACACTCTGCACTGATAGATTTTGCTCTTGCTGATGTTAGCTCTGCTGGAAAGGCACTTCCTGATGCACTACAAAGGCTGACCCTGCTCTGTGCTTTGATATCAATGGCCAGAATGGCACGTTTCTTCTGCACAGGTGGGATCTATCCTGGAATCAGGCATTCAGCAGGCTTTCACCAGGGATCCTCCTCCTCTGCTAGGTTCTCTTGGCGAGCTGGGAGTGAGGGACAAATCCTGCATGGCACAGCAGTGATTCTCCCGCTGACGCCAAGCAGGTTGGCTCCAGCCCGGCACCTCCCTGGCAGTTGCTTTGCAGGACTTGAATTCAGCTCATGGAAAATGTGCTGAGGAGTGGAAGAAAAGGAGTTTGGCATTTACGGGGCCTTGAAAACAGAATGCTCTTTTTCACAGGAGGATTTTAGGATTGGTTTGGGGGAGGGAAGCAAGGAGCTTGTTGAGAGGTAAAGGGAATATCTCATTAATGATTTACTAATGAGCTGTAAAAGTTCTGACTCTTCATAACTTCTGAGGATGGAAAATGTTTCTTGGAATGCTGCAGCCCCACAAAGGCTGGGGCAGATCCTGGCTGCCTCTGTGTAAGGTCTTTGATAGAGTCTGACTTACCTCTTTACTCCAGTCCCCTAGGCCTTAGAAAAGATTAATCACAGTGTGGTGGGAAGCACATGGAAATAGCAAAGAGATGAGAAATGAGAACGAGAGAGAGGAGAAAAAAAGCCCCAACATGAAACACTGTTTTCTTTCTGGTAGGGCTCGGGCAGGAATAAATTGCCAGTGATCTCACTTTCGAGCAATGTCAGTTTATTTGCACTGATTCTAAACTGTGACCATTGATCAGGGGCTTCGTGCTTAGAGCTTTGTCATGTTCTCATCCCCATCTTGCAGGGGATGTCCCCTAGAAGGACACAGCTCTGCTGCTTTACCTACAGTGGCTGCATTGGAAGGTCCCCCAGAGCCCTGTGCTGTCAATGTAAAGGACATGTGCTGGCCTCTGTCCCTGTCAAAGGGACCCAGACTTAAAGGTAGCACCGCCCAGGCGGGCACAGCAGACTGTGGTTTTTATGGAAGAAATGACAGATCGGAGCCCAACAAAATAGACAATTAACTGAAACTTGACAACTCTGAAATCAAAGCCCTCAGAGTGTTAAACTGCAAGGGCTTGGGAAGAGTCCAAGAGGGCCAGGGTATGGTAAAGATTTGCTTTTCCTGCAGTTATAATGCTTTCCTCTGTGTTATGTCTCTAGTCTGGAAGAATCTCAGTGTTTTCCTGCAACCAGATCTTGTTTTTAATTTCTCCAGCAGTAGCTCAGCATAGTGATGTGAATCCTGGTGCTGCTGGACCTGGGTAAAATCCTGGTTCTGTCCGTGACTTGTGTGGCCGCTACTAAGTCACTTTATTCCCTCTGTGCCTCAATTTTCCATCTATGAAATGTGGTTAACAAAGCTTTTCCTCTGTTCGTTGTCAGTACAGCCTACAACTCTTTGGGATGGAGCCATTTTTACTAACAGCATGTTAAGCACCTGGCAGAACAAGGCTGCTGCTTTGTTCGGACCTGGTGGTGTTTTCCAATGAAATATTAAGAATAACACAAGTGGAAACCCCTGCTGGGGTTAGCTCTGTGGCTTCCAGCTTGCGAGCAACCTTTGTCAAGTAAGCACAGCACAGGGAGAGACTGTGACCTCCCCAAAGCCCCACGTGCACCTTTTTTTGCAGTGCCTCTTGCCTGGGGACAGCCCTAATGCCATAAATCTTGCACAAGGCAGCACTCCCGTGTCACTGTGCAGTATAGGAGAGCAGAGGCTTTATGAGGGTGCTCCGTATTCACAACCTGTCTTGTAAAGTTGGAAGGTACCCAAGCATCTATCTAAGCGGTGTTAACGCTTTGTATTTTCTCGGTTTTAAAGCTGGAGTGTTTAGTTAAAGTCTGCACAGGTGGTTACATACAATGGCTCCCTCTGCCAAGTTACAAATCTGAAGTTTACTGGAAAGAAAAATCATAAAGTCAGAGTTTATTCATGGTTTTTGCAGGTTGTAAATGTAAGGAAATGAGACCACTCACTTGCACATGGACACAATGTATGGCTCGCGTGACACCTGAAAATGCTGCTCAGTTATAAGTGAGAATCAGAGCAATGGGCAAAAGCCTCCTTTTAACATTACAGTTCTACTCTTGGTTTAGATTTTACAAACCAAGTATGCTCTGAATGATGTTGTCACAATGATTGTAGCTTTGCAAACATGGCTGCAGAAAGCAGTTGTTCAAGAAATGTATACATGCACGGCCCTGAGGGACGTGGCTAGTGAGCACGGTGGGGATGGGTTGATGGTTGGACTTGATGACCAACATTAAGCTTTTCCAACATTAATGGTTCTATGAAAGCCTATTAAACAGTGAAGCACAGATATTAAAGAAAAACTGTGAAGTTAAGCCCAAATATTTCTGAAAAAGAAAAAAACAAGCAAAACAAGGTGTGCATGAGATCCTTCAAAAAGGGTTTTACTTCTGCTCTGAGACATTGGGCACTTTTTAGAGACTGAGCAATTAGCTGCTGGGGCTGATGCAAATGCCTGTGGTGCTGGGGCAGAGGGCAGGCAGCATTTGTGGGCAGCTGGGATACTCTTGGAAGTGGTCTGAAAATCACTTGTCTGAAATACAGTGCTGCTGTTGACCTGGTTGGTATCGGTTTGGATAAGGTTACTCCCGTAAGTTTCCAGCCAGAAAACTGTTGGTTTGGTTTCTCTTCTGCGTTTCTGCATGGTCTTTCTATATAGTAATTTTTTTCAATATAAATGCACTAATACATCCATGAGTCAGTGCCATATGTGGTTGTCAGGCCTTTGAAACTAAGGCTTAGTTTTGAAATCCATGATGATATATGGAATGAACATGTTGAAGTCTATGGGAATTTCTTGTAGGTGGAAGAAATGGGCTATTTATTTTTTTTAACTCAACCATGTCTTCTCAAGATACAGCAGTCAGTGTCCCTCGATGCCTGGTTGATGGTGGCGGATCAGTCCCTGTATGCCCAGAGAACAGCCAGGCATGTTTTCATGATCAGCCTCCATCTTTAGGGCATCGGGTGATGCCTTCTGTGCCCCAGTGAAGTTGGTGTGGTTTCAATGTCAGAACCCTCTTAAGCCATGCCAAATGAAATGGCTGTTAGACAGTCCCTAGATGACACAAGTGCTTCCCCTGGAAGGATCCCAGGGCTGCTGGTGAGATGGAGCTTCCTGCTGGGAGCAGCTCAAGCTGGCCAGACGGAAAGCACCCTCGTACCTTCCCAATACTGTGAAGCTTAAAAGACAATTAAAAAGACATGCAGTGTCGCCTAGGGAGTGAACCGAAGCTTGCTGAAATCTATTGAAAGGCTTCTACTGAATTTAGCAGGTACTGGACCAGCGATGTGCTGCTGTGACCAGGTTACAACTGTGTCACTGCCAGTGGTGGAGCTTGTTCAGATGGAGAGCTTGGGGTCTGTCTCAGCAAAGTCCAATGAAATAAGTGGTCTGAGATTGAACATAGAGCTCATTTCGGAGGCTTTCAGTTTATAGAAGGGATTTATCGCCCCTAGCTGAAATGATTTCTCAGTGTCAAACACCTGCCCTTCCCCACGGCCAGCTCATAAATGACACTGCTCTTAAATATAATGGTTTTAAAGGTACAAAGGGTAAGTTGCAGCTGAAGCAATGTTTAATTTGGCTTTCGTGGCTCAGACAGCTGAGGGGCTGTGGGCATGTCGGTTTGCATTTCAGCTGCAGTTGTGTCACAGGCCCAGGCCTGGCTCTGAGCACGTACCGCAGTGCCCCCGTCCTGGGCCTCGTGCTTAAGGCAGCTCTGCACTTCAGGGAGCACTTAACATATGAAAGAATGTATTTCTGTTTTGAATTTGAGCAGCACTGCAGTGCATTGTACTTCATTACAATGCTTCTGAATTGCTTTCATAATTTCCCCTGTGCCACCACCCAAATGTAATTCTTCTCCTGTGCATGCCCTGCTTTGGCTTAGCACATGCTGTCTGCTGAAGCTTGCCTGCAGGCTCCTCCAGTGTAGAGAATGCTTTACATTCCCGTATCTCTCAGCCAGTCTGAATGAACTGCAGTTCAGCCTTGCATGGGAACCAAGTGTGGTTGTCCTGCAAGTGAGGAAAACCAATGTGGAGATGGACGTTGTGTAAGAAGACAGCAGCAATCCGTGGTAGGAGAAGAAAGCTGTGGAGCTGCCAGCTGCATGGTTCATTTTGCTACTGGGTTTTGTTTGGCCCGTGCATCGTTAACTGGATTATAAGGAGAAAATCTTCAGATTGGCTGAAGCTTGTGCCCACCCTGGCAGAGGCACTGGGCAGCCTTCAACACTCACATATATACCAGTTTTACTTGCATATTTTATGAGACGCTTCCCTTGGGGTCCACACATTCTTCTGCTTGAACCTCTACAAACTGAGGTTGAATGAGAAGGCAAATACTCTCTACAATATGTATCCTTCTGGTTCTTCTTCCTGGAGCTGAATAGTCCTTCAGGGTGTTAAGCAAATCTGTCAGTGAGATTCTTGCTCACATCTTCGTCCCATGCACATATTGGGATTATTGCGTTAGAAAGAAGCATTCAGCACAGAGAGACCCCCATCCTCTGCTGTGATTTGAGAGAAAACTGGATCCGAAGTTCTCTCTTAATAAATGTGTCCTCGTTTATCATCACTTACTGTCTTTGGAGAATGATTGTTTTTCCAAGTGATCCTGCAGCATGGGGAAGACTTCTGCAGTTTTGACTCATTGTGATTATTCCCAAGTGTTGTCATCGGTTCTTCCTGTATTTATGTGAAATTGTTCTTAGCCTGTGCTTGGCTTCCAAAGCTGATCGTATTCAGAGGTTCTTTGAATAGGAAAAAAAAAAAAATCACATCCTCACCCCCTGCGTATGGTCTCAAATACGATTTGTTTCATCCAATTTCATGCCGCTGAGAGATGCCAAGCTGAAACTTCCACAGATCTCAAGTTTTCCATTTGTCAGGATACCATTAATGGTATAGGTTATATATATGCTGGCTATAATTAGTGGAAACTGGAAAGAATGCAGTATAGATCTCTATACAATTACCGTTAAACCTGCCTCATGCTGTTCTGTTCTCTGGATGCCTGCGCATGCTAAGGCACAATTCTCTGCTGCCCTGCGTGTCGCAGTCACATCCATCAGAGCAGGAGTCTGGAGTGCTGCTAAATTGGACAGCGGGTGATTACCCTCACTCCAGTGTAAATGACGGATGCAGATTCTTGTCCTGATTTGCAATTTGCTGCGTAAAGACCTTTCAGCTAAAATTTATCCTGCTTGAAAGCTTTGGTGTAAGGGGGAACTGATCTGAGTGTGGCAGGTAGAGCTGCAAGCTCTGCTGTCCTGGAGTGGGGGCAGCTGAGAGTTATTGAGGGAAAGAAGCAGCAGCTTGTCATTAAAATTCAGAGACTGCTTAGGGTTATGGACACTAGTTGAAAAGGGTTTTTATCCCATAACCTTAACCTCCAGTGTGCATTCAGTTGAGGGCTGCAGATGTCAGATGTAGCAGGATCCCTAAACACGTCATCTGCTGAGACTGCAGCTCAGGAACTGTGCAGCACTGCACATGAAAGGTGAAGTTTATTTCTCTCAGCTCAGTTTAGGTTGGAACTTGTGTGCATCTGCCTACAGCAGGCATAATGGACGGGCATTAACAATGATGTTCTGTGTGAACTGGGCATAAGACATTGCTGTATTCTCTTTAGCAAGCAAGCACTCCATCTGCACTAGGGCTTTAATAAAGGCTCCTTTCTCTGATTCTTTCTCCATCCAGATGTTTCTCCATTACAGTGTAGCAGAGAAACATCTTCAGCCCTGAGGGCCACCGTCAGAATATTCCATATGCTCCTGTCTTAGTGTTGTCTTTTCTATTCATTCTTTTCCAAGTACATACTGCACTTCTTTTTAGAAAAAGCGTGCAGCTACTTCTAAGAAACTTTCTCCCACACTGCCTGTTTCTCGAGCATGAGAACATTCTACCCTTTCATTTGCTTACCAGACGCTGCATGATTTGCAATGGAAACTGGCAAGGATATTTAAAATAATAAAAATGGTGATCATTGTGGATCTGGGAGATGAGTGCATTTGCTGAGATGTGCAGAGTTTTGGAGCACTGTGATTGAAGTCTCCAAGAATTCACTGAATTTTAATTCTTCAGTGCCAAACTGGTATGTATGGGGTGAGTGTGGTAGAGATCATGACAGGGTGAGGGAGGGAGCAGCGTGGGTTAAATGCGTCCCTTAGTGCATAGCAAACAAGTTTTTGGTTGCTACGGTTCTGAGACTTATGCTATAATCTTTAATGATCCTCCCCCCCCGCTATAGGCAGATCACCTCCCACTAGACCAGGTTGCTCACAGCCCCATCCAGCCTGGCCTCGAGTGCTTCTAGGGAAGGAGCATCCTTAACCTTGGAAACCAGAAACCTGGACTTAAAGCGAGGAGGATGGCAAGTAGTCCAAAAGAGAGGCACACTTCAGTCACTGCATGGGATCAGGCAATGGCACGTTCATGTTCTGTGGATTTTCATTGCATTTCTTTGTGAAGGATTACCTTAGATTACATTTGACTAAGATGAAGCTAGCAGGGCTCTACTTATAGTAGGTTGAAGTCAAAGTCTTCTCCTGGCATGGGCTTTTGAGCATCTGTCCCTTTGGACCTTTATGATGGTGCCCAGCATTGTCTGTAAATGGAAGCAGCCTTTACACTGCCTGCTCCATTCTATAATGACATGAAGCTGCCACCCAGCTCGGCCATCCCTCATTGTTCTGCACTCCCATGGTGTCTCTCCAAGTGAGGCAGGAGGAAGGGTCACAAATGTGGCTCTGAATTGAGGCAGTTTGAGCAGAGTAGAGGTTTTGCTTTGCCAGCACTGCTGGGCCTTCTTGGCATGTCTCCCTCAGTCCTTCTTTAAAGTGAGACTAAACCCTCTCTACGTGCTGGCAGAGCTGTGAAGATGATTTTGGTATCAGTTATGTGGTGTTAAAGCCCAGATCTTTGAAGTACATCAGCATCTTTTTCCTGTTTAGATGCTTCACTCAGCAGCTTCTGAATAAATCAGTCTCATGGCTCTGGGCTGGCTTTGGTTGTGAATTTTGAACCTTTTGTTTTGGCAAAACCACGATAGGCTTTTTTGGCCGGAGGCCACGTTTCTGTTTGAAACATTGTGAAGTGGCACACAGTGCTGTGCCTCCCTGTGTGCTGCCCAGGAGTGGAGAGATGGGATGCCCAGCTGTTCCCACACAAACCCTTCATTTGGATGAAAGGAGAATGTGGCTGTTAAAAGATAGCAATGAATGGCATTGGAAATACCAGAGACAGATGGATGTTAACGTAACAGCTGCAAACAGCCCCTATGACAAAATAGGGATAAAGACTAATTTATTCTACTTCAGTTGTATTGCATTGTTATTTTCTGAATGATTTGAGTACTTGATGATCCAATAGCCACATAATGTCCAATTGTAATGTGATGATGCTCAACTGCCAAAGCCTGCAGGTACTACCAGCTGGAGGGCTGGCTGCTGGGATCCTGCGTGTGCCCGGAGAAGAGGTGGGGAAGGGAGAAAGACCTGAGTGATACAGGATGTCAGTGCCTGTTGAAGTGCAGAAGATTGTTTCCTTCCTACTCGAGTTTGCTCTATTCTTCTGGTTCTGAAGTGTGTGTGAAGAGCGATGAAGCTGTGAAGGGTCTGGAGCACAAATCTTATGGAGAGTGGCTGAGGGAGCTGGGATGGGTCAGTCTAAAGAAGAGGAGGCTCAGGAAAGACCTTGTGCTCTCTACAACTTTTGAGAGGAGGTTATGGTGAGGTGAGGACAGGCTCTGCTTCCAGTTAACAGCAATAGGACAAGAGGTGACAGCCTTAAGTTGTGCCAGGTGAGGCTCAGGTTGGATATCAGGAAAAACTTCTTAGAACAATAATGCATTGGCACAGGCTGCCCAGGGTAGTGGTGGAATCGGTGTCCCTGAAAGCATGAAGGAAGGGTGGAGATGTGGCACTGAGAGATGTGGTCAGAGGGCATGGGGGTGTGTGTTGGGGTTGGACTTGGTGATCTTAGCAGTCTTTTCCACCTTAATGATTCTATGATTCTGCATTCCTCGGACACTGAAACTGAGAGCATCGAGAAACGTACAGGCGAAGATAGAGCATGGAGCACTCGGGTGATGGGCAGCCAATGGGATGTGACTGAGCACAGCTTTGCAGTGGGGTAGCGGCCATAAAAACAGCTGAATGGAAGCTGCATGTTGAATATCAGGAAAATAGTTCTTCCTAGGAAGGAAGTGCAGGCCCAGGACAGGGTGTCTAGACGGGGTGAGGAGATTCCAGCCAGTGCTGGCAGGGGCCCACAATGGGCTGCAGGCTGGGATCCTCCCTGCCAATACTTTGCTGATAAGGGGTTGGAAGGGAGAAATGTGTCTGCAGAAATGCTTGCTTTAATTCTCAGCTTTAGACAAAATTGGTTGAGGGACAGAAATCACGAAGAAAACATTTCTAAAATATGTGGGAAAAAAAAATCTGAAAAATGTAATTAGAGAATAATTCCAGATGCTGGATTTTATTGAAGGTTTCTTGGAAAACTGTTCTGCAGCGTCTTACTCTTTAGCCTTCCATTTTCGTATGTGTGAAACCATACAGCAGTGGAACTGTCAGACCTTTTTTGGGGAGAGGTGAGCAGAAATTTGTGGGTTTATTTCCAGGATATTTACGTATAAACAAGAATTGTCTTATGTTTACTCCTTTGGAAAACGGGTAATGCTTTGGGTGCACGGTTCTAAGTTTTATTTTGAACTCATTTCAGTATTTTTTTTTTCCTGCATCATAGCGGTTGGCTTGCAGCAACCAAATGTAGTCATCAGCTGAGTGTGGCTGAAATCAAACCTGCCTCTGGTATGTGGTTCTGAACTTTTGCCTGTTAAGGTTACTATAAAAAAAACGTGATTAGTTGGTTGAATTTGAAGATGGAGAAAATCTCCTGGGCAAAAATTAAAAACGAATAACCGAAGCCAGAAATAGTTGTTTTGCTTTGAGATATTCAGGATTTCCTGAGGTTTCCCTTTTCTCCCTGGGAAGTGTTGGCATTGAGGTTGCAGCAATGGGGGTTGGACGCGTTGCTTTCCATGCGACATCAGCCTGCTGTGCCACGTGTGTCTTGGACAAGCAGATCTCCTAGGCAAGAAATATACATCCAAGTTGGTGCCGTGAAGGAAGAAGGTGATGTTCTCTGCACACAGGTTTCCTAGTCTCTTATATCACATTTTCCTGAGTCACAGAACAGGGAATGGGATTTACAGATCCTGGGAAATGGCAGAGCATTAGTGGAGCCAGAATTTCAGCTGTATCTGCTATGGCTTCTGTCCTGCCTCCGGTTTCTCTTCCAGGAGATCACATCTGCTGAGCGCACGCTTGTCATGCTTGCTATGGGGAAATTACCTTGAAGGTGTTCTGCTAGAAGCCTCATTCTGAGCTGGTTCCAGTTTGCTTCGCCAATGGGTAAACGGTTGGTTTATCTTGGGAGCGTAGTCACATCGAGACATTGCTCATAGGAGCGCTAATTCATTTAGTTGCATAGAGGGCTTTTGAGATGATGGCTTCATCATGAGTCAGTTATTCATTATCACATTCCTCTGATGTTACACAGCAATATTGGAACTGCCATAAGCAAGCAGATGAACGATAACGAGATTAGATGGACCTTGTCTTTGATAACGGCTGACATGCCATGCCTCAGCCCGACGCAAACAACGCTGTGTTGCGTTGGGCTGCTCATGCCAGGCAGACAGAAGCCCTTCTCAGCCCCTGCCTGTGGTTGGCTTATATATAGAAACGCGAGAGTGACTTTGCAGCTTGATTTCACTGGCTGGTATGGCAGTATTCCTAACCATGTCTAATCATTCCTTTTGAAAATCTTGTTAAGGTATTTTCTTCAATTAGAGCTTGTTTCAGTGAGCTTCACGGATTAATTAGATGTTGCATTAGAAAAATAATTATGCCTTTTAACCATTTTCAGTTATTTACTTCTTTAAATGTTAGTTTTGTGAAGCAGGCTGGCTGGATGCCATTACTCATTTGAGCAAAATCTAACGCAGATTAATGAACAAACCTAAAAAGAAGCAGTAAGTCCCCCAGCATTTTGTAATTAAGCAGTTTGATTAAAAACAACTGGAACAACTCTCTGCACTGAGAAACAAAGTGGAACAGCTCTCAGCATTGAGGCCTCCATAATAACATATATCAAAACCAGGTCTGAAAGTAATTTAGGTAGCTGGAAATTTTTCTTGGCTACCTGATGGATTCCTAGGAGAGGTTTTTGAAGAGCAGGCCTTCAGGCAGTGTGGATGTTATCCTTTAGCCCTCCGCCGCTTTGCAAACACAGTGACAGAGGGATGCAGCTTATTTTTGAAGCAAGGAACTTAAGGGCTGTAACCCTACTTCAACCCTCATCCTGACGTGGTGCAGATGCAGCTCGTGCAAATCAAAGGAGGTGACTTAAGTGAGATGAGAACTTGTGCTGTTAGCTTCCCTGTCGTTGCTTCTGCCTTAATGGGATGCCAGTGAGATCAGAAGTGGTCTTTGTAAAATAACTGTGCTGGAGGGGCCTATGGCAATGAGGAGCTGTGTGTACTTGTGTTGGACTGAAGGTTGGAGGCTGCTTCTAAGTAAAATTCCAGTGTCAGTTTTTGGGAAGCCGCTGAGTTACGTTAACTGGCAGGTTGGCACAGGGTATGGTTGGGCATGCTTTGAGCATGAGTATCCCATGGCTTACAGTGTTGGTCCCTTTGCGTGTGTGAACAGTGCCGTGATTGATGTGAACAAGGACAGCCTGAAAAAACTGACACCACAACTGAAGTGCTGGGGCAGCACTGAATTTTGCTCACCTCACACCAAGGCCAAGTCAGGTAGGGAAAAAGGCACGCTCTTGTTTCTGTCCCAGAATTGCTTGCCTGAGCTGCATTTCTGTGGAAATGTGCCTGGCTGAGGCCTCAGACATCAATTTTCTTATTCTCTAACTCATTTAGCTCTTCTTTGCTCGGTCAGATCTTGTTTAGAATCAATAGCTCCTCACTATCAGCCTTATTTTGCGTATATTCATTTATTGGATTTTTAAAATGACATGGAAGAAAGCATAGAAGGTGTGACTTCTTCACTGCAAGTCCGACACTCGAAATGTAGACTCTTTCTTCTGGCTCTTAGTATTATATTACAAAACTCAGCTAAAGCCATTTGTGCTCCACCTTGACTCACAGAACCCGTGAGCAGGCTACAAGGAATTGATGTGCTTTAGACCTCAGACATCAAATGCTGCTCAGCCCCTTTCTGTCAGTCCCCTCAGATGAATCTTCCCCAGCTTTGCATCAGGTCACAGAGTCTTTCAGCTTTGAGCTCTTCTGAGTGACAGCACAAAATGAGTTCCTGGAGGCTGCTGGCGGTGACTGCTGTCACCTCCTGTCTTGGTGTCATCTCTTCCACTGAAGGTGGCTTGGGTGGCCCCTGCACAGCTGCCAACCTGCGGGGCTGTGTGCCTTTGTCAGTTACTCTTACAGACATGAAAATTCATTTGAGCTTTGGCCAGGGTTTGAGGGAAGTCTCATCTTCCAGAGGAGCTGGTCTGCAATTTGCATGCTCTTAATGTCAACATGCATGGACGGTTTCCTACTCTTTCTTCATAGTCTTTTTAGAACAACAGCTCAACATGGGTTGCATGTTCTCTTCTTTGTTGGGGCTTAATCTGTTGCTTTTCTTTAAGGTCATTTGAGCTTTCTTCCTTTTCAGCACTGTGGTCTAGGTTTTTTCTGTAGTGCCTGTGGGAGTTGTGTGGGGATGATGGGCTTGGTGACTGAGTGATGAAGGAAGGCTGTGTTCAGCCTCTTTGTGCCATGGAATGACCCTTAGTTGGGAACAAGTAACTGCTGTGAGCCAACTCAGCCATGTGAAAGTGCTCTTCTGCCAGACAAAAGAGTAACCAGGAAACTGATCTCTGTAGTAAAACAAATATCAACAGCATGTGTACCTCTGTGTTGAATACAGCGTATGTGTACCTATACAGTGTTGAGGGCTGATGAAGTTGGCTTTGTCTGAGGGAACCCAGCAACCTAAGGCAGGTTCTTTTCAGAGGGCAGCTTCCACCACCTGTGGCTCCTGAAATGCTGTGTGTCCTATGGAGGGGACGGGGAATAAACATTTCTAGAAGCAGTGCTGCCTCTGTAGCTTTTAGAATGTCTCGAGAAGGTCCCAGTGAGCATGAGCAGTTAAAGAAGCCCCTGGCATCTAGGTTCACTGCAGTGTCTTAACCAGGCACCAGGCCAGAACTCTTACTGTAGCATCAATTATTGAAATGGGCCAGCACAGCTCTTCCTTCTCAGGAGCCTTTCTCCTCTTGGCAAGGGGAACGGCTTCAGAGTCCAGGGGAGAGAGATGCTTCTGTACCTGCTATTTGGCAGAGGCAGCGAGCACATCAAGCACCAAAGGGAAGTCTTTTTTTTTTTTTTTTTTTTCTATGCATTAAATCTGGCTTTCAGCTATGCTGGAGGTTCCTTGTATGTCAGAACAGGTAGTAAAAGATGGTGTGATTTTTAAAACTCTTTTCTGGGAGTCAGATCTTGCAGTCTGAGACAGAAACATGGATGCAAAAATAAGTTACTTCGAGGGAAGCTAGACAGAGCTGGCAAAGTAGGTTCATTGCAGTTGATGCAAGTTCTGTTTTTTCTGTGTTGAAAGGAAACAAACATGCTTACAACACAGCTGTTGTCCAGGTAGCCCTAGGGCTGATGGATCTGCAACCTAAGTCTGTGCATTAGTGCAGGGTGCACCAAGAGAATCTGAGTCTTTGTATGTAGGCAGGTTTAATCTTTGCAAGTCTTGCTTTGTTGCTTTTAGTACACAGGCTTACTGAATTAAAGATGCCTTGTGTAGGTTTTATCTACCTCCTTGTAAAGCAAATCCATGTTTTTTTCCACTCTTCTCTGTAGCATATGCCCATCTGCTGTTTGAGTTCCTTAGAGCAGGGTTTCATCTGCTTAAAATTATTGGAAAGCATATGGCAAATAATGGATGTTTACAAACATCAATGAGCTTCACTTGTTGTAGTCTTCCCTTCTTTCAGTGTTTTCTGCTCTGGATGGGAATAAAAGCTGGAAAATATAAAACTTTTTAAAGCAATATATTGTCACAAAGCTCCAGAAAGACAGCCCTGAACTCATGGTTCTCAAACCTCCTGTTACATACAGAGGCCTGAGGGGAGCTGAGGCTGACCAGGAATGCTGAATTGCGTCTTTCTTGCATCTTATCTTGGGCTTTGGTGCTGCTGTTTCTGCCCCTGTAGTCTAAGGATCAATGTGTGTGCTCTTATGGAGAGTCTGAGTCCGTGTCTAGGTGAAGGATTACACTGGTGTTCTGAACTGTTTGGGTTGGTTCGTGTCCTGGTGCTTTGTTCATAACCTCTGTTCTGTTTTTTTTTCTTTATGTGATGTTTATGATACCCCCCAATACCATGCAGCTAAACTAGGGCCATTATATGACTTGACATAGGTGAGAACTGCCAGGTCTGGTCTCCTGGTCAAACCCCCCTTAACACAGCTCATGTAGAAGTTTATCAGCGTAAGCACAAAATCTGCTCTCTTCTGATGTGATAGCAGATGGTGATAATGGGTAATATCAACACTATTTTATCGTTTATCCAGAAAACATGCTAATGAGAGGCAGAGAGGTGTGATAAATATTACAAGGATTGCCACTGAATTTCTCCCAAAACAGCAGAGGCTGTGTAGCCTGGTAATATGCTCACCTGCTTGCTAAGCAGATGATGCTGCAAAATCTGTAACAGCTCTGCTCTTGAATATTCCCTTGAGAGTAAACAGCTTCCTGGGTTAATATAATGATCAGTTTAAGCTTTTATTCAGAATTTAAATTTCACCTACATCTCTGCCTGGGCTGCGTCAAAATCCAGGCCCTACTGAAAGTCTCTGGAGACCTGAATGAAGATCTGAGGACCTGAATCTGAAGCCAGCCAAGAGGCAAAGGGGCTCAGGAGAAATCCAGGCAGCCTCCATGTGTTCTTTAGTGGCTTTTTGCATCTCATATGTTCTTTAGCCAAAAATCTGCATCCAAAAATGTAATATCCTCCTCCACTCTTTCCCCTCTTTTTGTCGAGTCTTCCAGCCCTTACATGAACTTTGAGTAATTCCCATCAAAGTCAGCTGGTTTGCTGAGTGATGTTCAAATCCCCGTTGGCTCCATGTAGCGCAGCTTTAAGTCCTGGTAATAAAAGAGATTGGGGAGTCTGCAGAGAATTAGCAAAGCAGAGGCCAACTCCATATCCTGCTCACTGCCTCCTCAGCCCTTTTCTTAAGAAGGGAAGGTGATGTGCTGCCCAGTGTTCCCAAGTCCAGCAGAGACCTTTAAATCCTGCTGACCTTTAAATCAGCTGAAGATCTGCACCAAGAGTGGCTTTCCTGAAGTTGCAGAGTAAATCCTAAGGGATCCCCATTGTTCCAGCTCCAGTGGGGGGGGGTTAAGGAAATAATTTCTCAAGATTGACAGCTTTTCTATGACAAACTTTGTAGCATCTCTTTGGTGCTTGTCTGACAACAGTTTCCAAGGTAACAGATTATACCTGGACATAAATCCTTCATTGAGAACCAAAGTCACTCTTTTGTATTTATCAACTCTAAATGCAGGTAGGTAATTTGAAGTGATACCCTTATCGGGCTGAGCTTGAGCAATGATTCAGACTTCCAAGAAAGATACCACCTAAGTGGTTTTATTGCTCTAAATGGGTTTAAAATTCACTTTTTATCAAAGCATCAGTGTCCCTAAACATAGACTTAATCAAGATTACTAGGCTGTAGCCTAGATTAGTCTGTTCCTAACTCATCTACAAAGGTTTTTTTTTAAGTGAACCTGGTGCCACTGAGTAGAATGGGGCAAGCATCTCAGAAACATGTTGCCTGCAACAGTTATTTTTCCAGGCCCACTGGATGCTTGGAGCTCATCAGAGTAAGCGATGCAGTTCAGACATGAGAGAGTTTTTCTGATCTTGAACTTTTCAGAGACCTCACTGGGGAGATTTGGAACAACGAACTTCATTTCATGTCAACTTATTGATATGTCTGAGCTGAACTGCTTATTCTGGTGAGCTTCAAGCTGAGGAATTGATGGCGATGCGCACCAGTGTCTGGATCCAATATTTGTGGCTTAAGACCAGCTCATGGAAATACAGGCACTTCTGGGAGATGTCATGCCAGGGGATGAGGTTAGGAAACTGCCAGCTCTAATGCTGTCTTTTCCTTCTCCCTACTGATTGCTTTAGATAATGAGAGAGACAGAAGCACGCACGGTGTTTAAGCCTAGGGGCTGGATCCCAGCAGAGTTGACTCAGCTCTTGGTCCTTTGTCACGGAGTTGGCCAGATCAATCTATGTCTGTGACAGGGGCGGCAGACCTCTGCCCTCCTCCCCCCACCCCAGATGGGAAGGAAGGAAGGGAGGAGAAGAGCAGCGGCAACAATCTATGGAGGAAAACTTATTTTACTATAATATCGGAATACAAAATAACACAATATATACAATTCAATTGAAATTGAGATTAATAAATCAGACAAGAGAGAGAGCGAGAGTTCCCGGGACCGAATCAAACCTGAAAAGCTTGGAATGGCTAGGAAAGCACCTCCAGCACCCACTGCCAGACAGCAAGAGAGCGACCCCCCCACCCGGAAGGGCCAGATCCCGTGACTGCTGTAATGTACAGGGATAGTACTGGGATTGGGGCAGTGACACTTTAATGCCCTGTGCACTACATGATGTTTTGATGTGGAATACTGAAATCCAAAAACAAAAACATAGAACCATGACATCCTTGCAGAGCAGATGAACTTGGTGGTGTGCACAGCGGGGAGAGAAAAAAGATTGCTTTCCATCATGAAAAAGCAACGTGATTGGACAGCACTTGTAGAAGTGTCATCCTCCACAATTAGCGGGGAAAACGTTCTGTTGGAAAAGATTCGTGTATTTGGAATCTCTAATTTAGAAGCTTTAGCCTAGCGGAAATAATAGTGGTAATATTCACAGTGTAAAGCAATCAGCAAAATGAGGAAGGGAAGCTGCTCAGCAGTGCCTCTGGCGGAAGGTGCTGCATGGGACTGGCCTGCATTGTTTTGTATGTGCTGCTCTGATTTATTTGTCTGAAATATTTACATTGACACGATGGATGTGCATTTTCTTGCTTTCATGCTCTTGGTGGCATATGCAGAGCTGTTCCTGGGGTTGCTTTGGAGCTGTGATCTCATGGTGAGCAGTGATTTCAGTTGGTGAGCAAATGAGAAGGGTAACCTTGTAGAATAAATGTAACTGCATTGAGAAGGTGCTGCTCAGGGAAGGAGAAGATGCTGGGCCATGCTGGTGTGCAGCTGCATCATGCAGGGCGCTGCTTGGCTGTGGGTGGGCAGGGGCTTGGCTTTCCTCCTCCTTGCCCCCAGTGTGGTTTAGGTTTGCTGCGCCTCTGGGTGTACAGGGCCTGCACATATGCAACGCCAGGCTAACAGCTGAATGCAGGGGAATTATTTCAGTAGTGTTCATTGTGATTTCTGACTCTTTTTCAGAAAGGTGTTCTAGCAGTTGGCAACACTGCAGCAGGGAGTTGGAACCAGATCATCTTCGGGGGCCCTTGTAGCCCAAACCATTCTATGGTTCTGTGACATTTGTGCTTTTCTAGCTACCATCTTTCTCAACAAGACTGTAGGACAGAGGCAAAGTCCTTTTCCCTATATAATTTTCTTTACAAATATCCCATCCTGGTTGTATTCCCTTTGGCCCTGAGTGCTGATGTCTTGCGCGTGTTTGTTTTTGCTGTCTCCTTTAGGGACTTGCAGGAATGTATCTATTTTCAATGGGGAAAGGCACCATTGAAACAAGTGTCATATTTACCCTGTGACTCTTTTCTCTGGAAAAAAAAAAAAAGAAAAAAAAAAAAAAAAAGAAGGCTTTCCAAGGAGAACAGGGATATCATTAGGGGAATCCGCTTGATCTGTCCCTATAGTTCTCGTGTTTTCTTACTCTCTGGGGGAAATTTCTCACTCCAGTCAGAATTGGGGATTGACATAGCTATTTGTTATTCTTAGCTACTTTTGACAGAAGCCAGAAATGGTGGTTTCCATTAGTCATTTCCCATGTTGACCATATAAAGGCTATGGCAAAGCATGATGCTGGCCCTCAGCCTATTGCCAGTATCCAGGAACCAGGGTGGAGGACTTTCCCCACGGCTGTACATTAAGGGGAATTCCTTCTCATGGGTGAAGGTTCACATTTTTCCTCTGAGGCTTGGGAATCATCCTGTTCTCTCATCCAGAGATTAAACTATGCTAGGCAGCTTCCTCAATTTTGCCATATCTGAAGCTTCCAGAATTTGACAGGCTTTGTTCAGCCATTGAACTGCAGTATGACAAGGCTTGGTGTTGGAGAGTAGCATCAGGTTGGGCGTATGGGGTTGAAGAACCAGTGTGGTTATTGCAAATACAGACTAATAAGAAACTTATATAATTTTCTTTTTTTTTCCCCCTGTTCTAATTGTTTGAATTTCACAGAACTGTGGTTAATTATTTCTCTGTTTTCTTTTTCTGGGTTGCTTTTCAATTTTGCCAGCTGCTTTCATTCTTGTGGCATTGCTGGTACGAGAGGAAGGGCAGGCACTAAAGGCAGCTGAAGGGCTGTAAGTCTTCCAGTCCAAGTCTGCAGACAGAAATGGCATAAGGTTGGGATGAATATTCTTGTTTTACTTCTGTAGGCTTAATGATTACTGTTGTGTTATTGAACCCCAATCTCATTATTACCATGAAAATTTTAGAGTCCAACATGCCATTCCTTTCCTGCCTTACCTCCTGACCAGGTCTGTTTTTCCTTTTCTCTATTCTGCTTCCTTTTAATGATGTTCTTTACCTAGAACTCTGGCTTTCTTAACATCTCAGAGCTGCAGACTGTTAGGTTTGCTATTTTCCAGGCTTTAGCTGAAGCAACATGAGGACTGATCAATGTTACAGAAGAGTAAGCACTGTTCTGTCAAGCTCATTGCCAACCAGCCCAGACCTGGGTTGCCTCCACGTGAGCCCAGCATGTGCCTGTGCTGCTGGGTTGGCAGTTGGGATAGTTGGGGAAAAAAGGGAACATGAGCTCAATGAAAACACTTCTGAATTTCTGGAAGTGCAAAATGGAAGAAGTGATAAGTATTTTACATTAAAAACAAAAAAATTCAGCAGTACCAGTTCTGTTAGTTAAAGTAATATTTCATGCAGTTAATGTTTATTGCAGAGCGCTAGGGCTTCTGGTACAAATGTTCAGCTGGTAAAAATTAGTGTATTTCCATAGACTAATATATCTGCTCTGACTTACTCCAGCTCAGCACTCAGCTTCCTACAAATAACAAGACTGTGAGGTAGGGATGTATGGAAGGAATCAGCCAAGCTGCAGCTTGGCAGAAATCAACTTGCTGTTTTCAAGAACCCTGAATGCTCAGCACTAAAATCGACCAACATGCTCATTGCCAACTGCATTAACAACTTAATGCCTTCATAGTGGTTAGGTAGTCACAAATCAGCCCCCCTTTTGCTTTCTTTGCAATGGTTGCTTTACACTGAGGTAGAATCATTCCTGCTCCCTGACTGGGCAACTGAAGCATTTTAAGCACGAGAATAATTAATAACAAACTGCCCCATTATCAGATGGCAGCTGCAGGTGTTTGACATTTCTGGAAATCAGAACATCAGAATTTATTAACGTCATAGCACTGAGGAACCTCCGTAACGAACAAAACCCCATTGTGCTTGGTGCTGTACCAGCTCAAGAAATGGCCCCTGCTCCAAAGCCTTTACAATCCCAGTGCTTTGTAATCCTATTGTTATGAATTACAATGCATCGTGCCTTAGAACTGGGTAACAAAATGTTCATGAAGCAGAAACCATGATGCACTGAGCCACAGTGCCCACTTGAAAACCATGCATCTGTCTGAAGCTCTTGACCTACTTTGTGCAAACGACCTTCAAGGGTACTGTCATGGATATGGATTTGTAGGGTGGGGAAAAAAGATTGCATTTCTTGTTTGCTTGCTTTCTGCATCCGAAATCATTTTGCAGGCGGTTTTACATTTGAGCTCTGCTTCTCACCTTTGTGGTATTCACTGAAGAGAATTATTGGCAGTGAACTTTGATGCATGAAGCATCTGTTTAAGTCCAATGCTGTATAAACAGTGATTCCCTTTTATGCATGCTGTGTCTGTAAGGATGTAAAATGTGCTCATCTTCTCATTTTCATGAGAGTAATTCACAACTTCCAATTTATCCCCTTTTTCTTGGCTATCGTTCAGTTTGTTTCCTTTATGTTTACAAGTCACTGTGACTAATAGTTTTGCATTGTTTTTTTTTTTTGTTGAGTAGGCATGGGGATTTCAAATTTGCATTGTGCTGCTCGTTTGCCTTGGGAAAGCTACATGGGTGAATCACATTTCCATCCATCTCTTCCTCTACAGATCTCATATATCTAATATTACAGAGTGCACAGAGCTGCTGCTGAAGTGCTACAGCCTTTGTTGTTACCTCCTCTACACAGAAGCAAACAATCCCAAGTAGAAACAAACAAACATGTTAGAAATATTTCTTCTCTCAAAAATAAAGGAGGAGGGAGAGAAGACTCGCTTATGGTCAGCACAATGTTCTGTAGCTAAAGAGGTTTTCTTGGCCTTTATATTTTTTTATGGAAGTATTCGTCATTTAGTTTGTCACTCCAGAGCTCTGTAAAAACCTCCAAATGTCTTCCAGAGATATGTTGGAGACCAGCAAACTGAGGGTGGAGGCTCCTGAGAGGAATCCATAGTTGGGAAACTCGAAAGTATCCATTAGGAAGGATAGGTGTTCTACTTCATTTAATTAAAGATGGTACTTCGAATGAGCGAATTGGATGTTTGAAATCCTTTATCTGTCATGTTTTTGTAAAGAAATGAGGAAATTTAAAGACATTCTAATCTTCCCCATTACTCTGAAGCTAAGCTTTCAATAAGAAAAACTGCCTTTCAAATGCAAGTGTCAGAGTTAACACCTCTTTATAAAAGATAAATGATAATGGAAGAGGAAAACAATTACCATGGTACTTTCAGCCATGACGAAAGCCCTGGTGGATGAGGTGAAGTTTCTTAGTGAAAGATGGTAACAGACGATGCATCATAAAACAAACAACCAAGAACGAGGAAAAGCAAAACTGAAGAGAAAATGGATCTCCTTTTATTTATATTTCACTTATTTTCCCGTGGCAGTTGAAATCGATGCTTCTGGAGGAATTAGTGTGTTTGCATCTAATGCGAACTGTACACGCTGTATCTATTGCCATCAGAAATTGCCATCAGTCCCCATTGAAGGAGAAGCCAGGCTGATTTCAGTTCCCAGGTGAGCAGTCTGGGCTGCCCATGGGGGACTGAAGGGGCAGCAGCTGTCTGCCCATCACAGCTAGGGCATTTCTCTGTCCCTTAAGCTCCTGCAAGAATGACCCTTATGAAGGCATATTCCTCTGTACCTGTAGGTACGTGGGTTCTGACCAATAATACATTACTCAGATAGTGCTTTCTTATCTCATATGTTTCCTAGGAAGATAGATTAGCCTTTGCTTGTAATGCTCTGGGTAGTGTTATTTGCCATAAATGCCAAGTATTGCTCTTCCGGAGGCACCTGTGACTCAGTTCTTTAAATAGTTTAAAATGAAAACCTGCGTCACTGACAACAACAAAATAAAAAATCACAAGGGCTTTGTCATCCCCAACCTTGTAGATGACACATTTGATTTGCCAAAGCTCAGGTAACTAAAAGCAGCGATTGGAAAAGGTCCTAAAATTTATGTGAGAAGAGATCTGAGATTTGGAACTCTGCAATGCTGAGGACTTGTAGCATTGTCTCAGAATGCATGTTTTTCCATGGGGGGGAAAAAAGGAAGTTGGGGAGTCACCTCTTTGAAAGGGTAGATAACAGCAGGGTAAGGGGAAATGGTTTTAAGTTGAAGGAGGGAAGATTTACGTTGGACATCAGGGGGAAGTTCTTTAATACGAGAGAGGTGAGGTGCTGGAACAGCTGCCCAGAGAGGCTGTGGATGCCCTGTCCATCCCTAGAGGTGTTCAAGGCCAGGTTGGATGGGGCCCTGGGCAGCCTGGTCTAGCATTAGACCAGGATTGGAGCTTGATGATCCTTGGGGTCCCTTCCAATCCAAAACATTCTATAATTAATTCTATGATTCCTTCCCTTTGTAGCCAGGATTAATTCTGGCTTTTATCTGTCCTTCTCTCTAAACGTGGGGGTATCACAAACCATGTGAGCATGAAGGGTTTCTAAGGATTCCAAGCAACTAGCAGGGGCTGTCTGCAGGACCTTGCACAATATCCCATGTACAGAGCTTACATCTGGAGGAGCAATGTCTTGTGTCCCTTCCCAGCATTGTTAGCCTGGAAGAGTGAATGAGGTGAGCTCAGAAGACAGGTGGTTCTACTTGGTTAGCAAAGCTTTGGTGAACACAGAAGTGTCCCCAGCAATGTTTGCCAGGTACCAAGGCTGCTGAAGCTGCTGTACCATCAGTCTATTTGTGGGGTTCTCTGCAGCTAGGCTGAGATTTACAAAGAGGTGAGTAGAGCTGGGTGGCTTCTTTGCTGATCCCCTGCCTCCCTGCCAGGAATATCTTGTCCTCTGAGCTCCTGTAAAGGGCTGCATCCATGTGGTGATTCTGACATGCACTGAGCAGGCACTGCTCGCTGATTTGTGTTGGTTTCATAGAGGTTTGCAATTCCCTGCCTCCCAGTTTCCATTCTTTGCTAACATACCCATTAATGCCTAGTGAGTTGCTTTTCTGCTTTAATTCCACCGATGAATTGGTAAACAGCAGATTCTGCACTCTTTTTCATGAGTTTTCCAAGTGAAGAGATTAGCTCAGCACCCTAATGGGGTATTGATCTGAGCTCTCTGGAATCTGAAATTGCTTGACTTTGTGAAGTTTGCATAGGTAGGATATCTGAACATCAGATACCTGCCAAGCTAGAGACTGGCCTGTTTGATCTGGCTAACTCATAATTAATTGAGCTGTTAATGTGAGTACTTGATAAGAACACCTGGGGCTGTTTGGCACTAAAGGTGCTGGAGATGTGGAGCCTGACAGATGAATGCTCTCCAAATTTAAATCAGGTAGATCTTAAACAATGATTTATAGCTGGAGAGAGTGGAATGTAAAGTGATGTGATATTTTCCAAGTGAAGCAGTCTGGTCTTTCTTAAGATCAGGATACAGGATGGCAATGATCTGAGTTGTCTATTAACAGCCTTCATTTCGTCTGGAAGAGGCTTTTGTGTTGCGCTTCTTGTGCTGAGAGTCTCTGTAAGCAGTTTGCTGTGACAAACCACATAATAGTACAGTTGATGGAGGCAACAAATAGAGCAGTAATAATGCATGTAATACCTCAGTATTGATCTTGGGGTACACTTTGACTTGCTGGCAAATTTCACACCCCAGGAAAATTGACTGCAAGCTCTGGAGTGTTTATTTTCTAATGACAGGTAGAGAGAATATGAAGAGCTCTTATTCTTTCTAAGTCGCATCTGCAGAGATCATCAGTCAGGCCCTATTAGGGTTTCTATAGCAGCTGTAGCAATGTGCATCGCAACGCATTCGTGTGTTAACCAGGTAAGTTAGCAGCACCACTCTTCTGCAGCATGACAAATGGAAGTGGGAAGAGGGGATCAGTTCTCGTTTAAGGCATTGCGTATCACTGGTGAGGCTAAAGCATGCAGAGGCTGGAAGCAAATAGCATGGCATGTTTGACTGGTTGCCTCATTTTCTGCTAATGAAACAACTTTCCAACTGCAAATGCTTTTTTGCTTATTGCTTACTGCCTATGGAGTTAACACCCACCATGGGAGTGGATGCAAACAATGCTGTGTTATCACAAACTTCCTCCTTCCTTCGAAGTCCAGACTTGCCATTGCTGGTTCCTCAGCATCCTGGGCTGCTGTAGCTTAATTTGGCACCAGTCAGAGCTGACTCTGGCCCTTGAACCCAAGCACGTGCTTTATGGGAAGAGAGAGCAGACGGCCTCCACACAGGCTGACTTACTACGTGGGTGGAGGGGAATATACAGCAAAAACTTATTATCTTTTATTACATCATTCGCAAATATTTTTAATCTCAGTTGGACTAAGATTGTACCCAGGGCTGATTGAAACACCTGTTTTAACACATTCTTGGCTTGTTTTGCTCCTCAGACTGGAAAATTCCTTTGGGGAATGAATGCATTGCTTGAGGAGGAGGGTGTAGGAAACAGCGGTTGTGCAATGCACGCTGAACACTGCATTCCTTTTCTGCACTGTACGTTGTGTATAGTGCCGTGAAACCTCACTGCAGGTCAGTCTGGAGCCTACAGGCTTCACCATTTGCTTTCTGACCGAGCTCCTCACATGCTGAGCCACCAGAAGAATTCATTCACTTGGCAGATCTCCCTTTGCGTCTGCCTGCTGTAGGTTTTTTTGTGAGTGCCTGCTCACCCTGTTTGGATTCTGTGCTGTCGCCATTCAGACTGGATCTGAACCAGTGACTGGCCCATTGTGATGAGTATGTTAAAGCTGAGTATCTCTTCCAACTTCTTCTCAATCATTTTTGTGCATACTGCCCATATTGCCAAACCAGAGGCATCAAAATTCCGCTATAGAAAGTGTTCTTATTTCACACCTGCTTGCTAGATGTGCTCACTGTCAGATGCTTTATGCTGAGGGGCAGAGACATGGAGTTGGATTTTGGATTTAATTTTGTTCATACGTAATCCGTAGCAATCTTTTTATTCACTGAAAGACTGACTCTCTCTTATCCCAGGAAAAAATACTCTCTGAATAGAAGATGGAATGTAGTATCATAGAATGACTGAGCTTGATGGCAGGTGGGATTGTTGGGATGTTCCTGGTCTGGCCCCTGCCCACAGTGGGGCTGATCCTGTTAAATGGGGTTGCTCAGAGCTTAGCAAAGCTGTGGTTTGGGTGTCTTTGAGAACGGAGATTGCAGTCTCTCTGGCCAGTCTGTTCTGCTACTCTTAGTTTATCCCCTTTGCAGTTTCCCTTACTGCAACCTGTGCGTTTTGTCTTGCTTCTTTGTGCACTTCTGAGAAGCACTGAGTTCCATTTTCTCAGGATCCCCATCAGGTGGTGGAAGACTTTGAGACTTCGTCAGCCTTTTCTTTAGCTCCCCTTTCACCCAGATGGAGCAAACTAAGTGCTTCCCACTGCTCTTTGTGCCCTGTGCTGTGAGCACGCGTTGTTACATCTCTGCTGGCCTTGGATTTTCCTCTGGATGTTAGTGCCCGAGTCCCGTCTTTTGTTAATCTAAGTGCCTTAAGGCTCTCTTCTGTACTTCCAATTTTGCTGAAATGAATTTGAGCTCTGCTGAGATTATTTTCAGACCATATCTTGCTTTATGCAGAAGCTACAAGTGGAAATAGTGAGAGGAATTGAGTATGAAGGCACTCAGACAGCTGGTTGTTCTCATTGCTCCGTGCAAGCATTGTGGTGAAGTGGTCCAAAACTTGCAGAAGTGCTCTTGTAAATTCTTATACCCAGCTTCCCCAACATCTCCTAATCAGACCAGAGCCATACTGAGCTGAGTCCTCTTATTTCCTCAGGCCCAAGTTGGTAGCTGTGTATCCTTCTCAGAGACATCTGGGGGAAAAAAAAATTAAATCTGGAAATAATTCAGACAAGGATGGAAAATATTTTCTGTTTCTATGTAAAACACTTTCACATGAGTGCTTCCTGTCATCTGAGCCCCTTGCTCTGTTCTCAGCCTTTCACAGAATCATGGAATGGTTGGGTTGGAAGGAACCTTAAAGGTCATAGAGCTCCAAGCCTTGCCATGGGCTGGCTGCTCCCCAGCTCAGGCTGCCCAGGGCCCATCCATGGCCTTGGGCACCTCCAGGGATGGGTACACACAGCTCTGGGCCTTTCAGTAACTGGCAAGATCCCACTGAAATCACAGCACAAAACTCCTACTAGACTTGATTTAGGGGCCTGAATCAGACTTCTGTCCATATAACTTTTTTCTGGCTTTGCCTGTGAAGAGGAGTAGAAGGTGCTGTTATTTCTGGAAGTGACTTTGTTGGTGCAGAATTGTCTGTTAGGAGCTGAAATACAACTGTCTCTTATTTTAGCTGGAGGCATTTCTATATAAAAGCTGCTTTAACTTGTCACCGTATTGTAAATTTAGTATGGGGGATTTAATATTGAAGTCTGCCTAGCATTTAGTGTTTGAGCGAAATTACATGAATGTGAAATGGAGGAGTTTAAATATTCAAAGGACACTAAATGAATTAGGTTCCATTCTGCTATTGAAGGAACCACTCTGTTTCTCTCCAGCGTTTTATGCCATACATACATTATAACTTCAGACTAAAGATGCATAATGTATTCAGGCGCTATTTCCAGTTTCTCCTTTTTTTTTTTTTCAGTTCAATGTCTCGCATAAAATCAATTTGTTATTACATGAATTGCTGCAGGACATAAAGCTGTCTGTGTGACTAGCCCAATTAATATTTTTTGCACTGTATTTTAATCAAACATAATGGCCAGACTGTTAAATATGACTACTCATCAGTATTTTCCAATGGACCTTATTTTTTTTGCGATTAAATAATTAGTGCGATCTCTTCTTTCACCATTCCACCACCTTCATGTTGAAGAGAAGCATTCATAGCAGCAGCTGAAAGTCTGAGAAATGAGAATAGTTGGGAGATGTTTGTTCACTGAAGACACAAAGTTTTCCACCGGGTCCTTGGGAAGATGCCTGCCCCATGCACAGCCCTGAACATGGCTATCAGCATTTTGCTTCCATTTCACTGTGTCTGTCTTGTAAAGAAGATTGCTAGATGCCTCAGGTCACAGCCATCTGAAGCATGGTTTGTTTCTTGCAGAACATACCCTGTTCTGTGGGTTGCTCCAATTTACTCCAGTTTGCTGTAGTGTTGAGATTCAGGTGGGGGATATGGCAGAGCAGAGCACCCAAGCCCTCAGGTCTTCTCATTCATGTCTCTTCTCACCCTGAGCTCAGGGCTTGATTTACATAGGCATAAATCTGCTGGCTCTGTGTAAGCAGAGAAATACGAAGGGGTTGTTATACCAAGTCAGCTATTTTTCCATCCCTGTGGGAACAGAGAGGTTCAGACATAGTAATACATCCTGTAAAAATAATGCTTATACCTTTTATTGTGCATTATCCAGCTGGGAGCTGATAGTGTGTGTGGCTGCTTGGAGGAATGGCAGAGCTGAATGTAGAGGCGAATTCCTGGAGACCATCTCAGTAAAAGGTTGTGTTTGTGCTACCAGATCTTGCTTGCTGTCCCGAATAACTTGAGTGCTAAATCCAGGAGCAGCCATAAAGTAAAGAAAATCAGTGCTGGAGAGAGCCTTGTCTGCCAAGTGTGCCAGCACTTGTAAGCCAGAAGACTGCCTTGACCAGCTTTGCTATGGTTGTTTGTCACTTAAGTCAAGCAAGTATTAGGTTATACTTTAAAAATTTGTGTATTATTTGTCTGCATGCAGACATGCATACGCTGGAGGCTTTTTTATTGTTTTTACCCGCAGGTTCCAGCACTGCAATGGCACTGACTAAACATGAGCTGGAAGGTTGTGTTCAAAATCAGATTGTTTTTGTATTGTTGCTTTCTCTTTTCTGTTGTCTTCTATTCTTATGTTTACTATTTTAAGACTCCTGTTTGGAGTAGGAAGAGATGGAATGGATAACAAAAATATAGGGAGAAAGGAAGGAGCCAATCTTCAACTGAGGAACTGCATTTAAAAAAAATCCAGTTCAACCAAATTCTCAGTTTGTCCGATGCCTCAACTTTCCCCTGGAAAACAGAAAACAGCTTTGATTTTTCCAAGAGATTTGGGGTTGTTGTATTGAAACTTTGAATGAGGAAGATTTCTGAGGAATTCCTTTCTTGTCAGATAGACCCTCTGCTCAAGAGCCCTGGAGTGGGCAACAGCTGAGCAGCGAAGCATTCACCTGCATCACCCTGCAAGGAGCTCCCCAGGGCTCGTGCTGATCACACATATGCTGGGTTACCTTTCCAGACCCTTTCTGCTCCTTTTCCCCTGACCAAAGGCAATTACAGATCTTGCATTAATTAAAATTGGCGGCCTCCTTACTTTCTCCAGAAGTCCCATCACTGCGTAAGCACAGCCTGAGGGATATTTCTTTTCCTCTCCCAGCAAAGATTGCATAAGGATTGCTAGCACGTGGATCCAGTGCATGGTGTGCGGCAGCCAAATAATCATGGATTTAAGAGTCCCTCAGCACTCATTCACACGCCAGACCGTAACCGCTCTGATTTTCCCCTTTCAGCAGCTGCAATACCCAGGCACAATGGGGTGAGTTAAGGTTAAGGATGTCGTTTCAGCTTTGACTTGGAATGTCCTAGCTTTGGTGGCCCCAAGCCAAATCCTTAACATTATTTTAATGTCGTTTTTCTTCTTCGTTTTATGTTTGCATACATTTAAAAACAGAGCAGGGGTTACTTATGTCACAGCTGTGCATACTTTGTAAGGCCAATGGGTAAATACAGGCTTTATGCTCCGAGAGGAAACTTTTTGTAGGACCCAAGATACAAGCTGGTTGAGAGCTTGGTTGGTAGAAGTGACTGGCAACTGGTGCCAAACGCTCTCTCTCCATTGACTGTGATGGAATTGGGCTGATTTATCTCTGCTGAGGATCTGGCCCTCTGTTCTCTAAGCTCAGAACATTTTTCTGGCTGGTTGATGTATATTTTTGTTTGTATAGAATTATCTTTCTCTTCCCACCCATTTCCCCTTCCTGCCTTTCCAGATTTAGGATTTCATTTTGCACAGACTGAATCAATGTCTGACTTTGGGGAAAAAAAAAAAATATATATATTTTCAGGCAAAATAAGTGCTGCATGTTTTACATTGGTACCCAAGTGGCTGAGTGAAGCTTTTCAGTTTGTTTACTGGAATCTTCCCCAATGGCTTGACTTAATTCTTCCTTTTCTGATCAGGATTATGATGTGGTAAATGACGTTTTAGTCTCCTTTTGTGATACCAAAGCATTGAACCAATGTTTCTAACATGAAGGACAAAAAATGCATTAGGAGAAACTTTAAAAACACATTTCTTACCTGAATAGTAGAGGAACGTTATTTTTTGTGAATTACTTTGGGAGGTTTTGTTTGTAACGATGGGGAATTTTAGAAGGAATGTTTTTCTCAGGTTTGTTTTCCCCGGGTTGAAACTTTCAAATTTTTTTTCTCTCAAAAACATCTTTGAAAATTCTGGAAGCCGCTTCTACCAAAACAAGGTGGTGTTCTGGTGGAAGGAGATCACAGTGACCCAACAGCTAAAACTTAATTCTAACCACGTTGTTACTGTGAAAAAGCCAAGTGATACAAGGCACGTTGCGTACCTGGATCAAAATTCAGAGATCGGCGGAATGTTTCCCACTGACCCTAATAAGCGTCGGGTCAAGCCTTGGACTTACAAGATGAAATTTATTTCTTTGGTATCCCTCTGTACTGCGGGAAGCCATCTCATAAGCTCAGCAGCAGCACGTTGATTCCCCCTTTGTATCACTCTGGTTTCCTGCAGGTCCCTCCGGAGCAGGGCAGGGTTTGCAGGCGATGCTCATTTGCAGATGCACAGCATGAGTTTCCCCCCGGTGCTCTGCGCGTGGTTCCCGTCCTGCGGGGCTCAGGGTGATGAAACATTCATGGCTTTGGCCCCTGCGTGCAGCAGTGTGTGCTGTGTGCAGTCACGCTATCCCTGCCATGCCCAGACTTTTCAGGTGAGCTCTGCTGCTCAAGCCAAAGATGTAATTGCAGCATTTATGGTCAGAGTAACACTGATTCGTCTCTCCTGCCAGATGGATTTCAGAAGCGTTCTCTTTGTGTCAGTGCTGCCTTCCTAGGGGAAAAAAATTGTTGCATACTTGGTTCTTTAGAAATCTATATCTGTATTCTTATTAAAAATACATGTTCTGTATTTCTGAATGTAGGGAAGGGAATAAGGGAGAAGAGAGTGGCGAGAGGGAGAAAAAGTCCTATTCTGAGCATCGTGAAGGTTTATTCCTTGTGGATGTTTTGTTCACGTTGAATTTTTCCTGAGCCAAAAGCAAAGAGATGAGTGACGTGTGCAGTCCTGCCTGCGTGCCACTCTTCATGCACGTGTATGTGACTTAGTGCCCATAGCAGCAGGTTTCTGATTACAGGGGGGTAAGTGAGGTGACGCTTCAAGGCACTAAGATAGGTTGCCCAAAGAGATGGTGGGTGCTCCAAACCTGGAGATGCCCAAGGTTAGGCTGGACTGGGCTCTGAGCGCCTGATGGAGCTGTGGGTGTCATTGCAGGGAGTTGAACCAGATGACAGGTCACTTCAAACTCAAATGGTTCTTTTATCTGAACTGCTGCACCTTGCTTAACTTTAGGAGCAGCTGGACGTCTGAAGGCTGCATGGGCAGGCAGCTGTCGTGTGAAGCTGTATTCTAAACTGAGGGCTGCACCCACTCTGGGAAGCCAACTGATACCTCACTGCATTTCCATGAGTTGTGTATGGTGCTCCTGCTCATCACCCAGTGATTTCTGTCTCGGGTGAGAGCCACAGCTTTCCATGTCCTGACTCACCAAATTACTTTGGGGATATGTGAGACACAGATTTTTTTATTTCTATGCGTGTATGCACACTTGTGCCTGGCCTTACAGGACGACTCTCATCGTCTGTGCACTTGTTTCTGTAGATACTTCAGTATGGTGACCACAGGTTGTGCAAGGATCTGCATGTGGCATTTGGGACAAAAAATGAGGAGGAGACAGAGCAGGTGAAAGCAAAACAATCCAAAGTAAGCACCATGGGACCTTCACAGAATATTGTAGTTTCTAGGAGTTGAAGTTGTAGTTTTTCTTCCCAGTGGAAGAATTAAATAGTCTCAACAATTTTCTATAGGAAAAAAAAAAAAAAAAAAAAAGCCATATTTGGAAAAGTACTTTGTTTCCCCATAAGAAAACTATTTATTCTGAAAAACAATTTCAACCATCTCTGGTATGATGTGAGCTTCTCTCTGCCATAAGCTATAGAAACCTGAGTATACAGGGAACTAAAAATGCACGTTCATTCTTCTCTGAGTTTGTTTGTCAAAAAATAAGCAAAAAGCCATTGAACAAGTGCAGGCAGCTTAGTGCCATCCCTGCAGCAGGGCTGGGTACACATCCCTTGCAAGATGCCAATTGCTGGTTTTTATCTTTTGTGAGCCTTGCTCTTTAGGCTGAATGGAAGAGCCGTCTGCGATGTGAGAACGCTGCCATTCAGTAGTGGGTTCCAGTATCAACAGTTACAGTACATCCTAATTTAGGACGTGACTTTTGCTGAGTGACTTTTTCCGTGGCACATGGTTTGTGGGGGTGGGAAAGAAAATGTCTCAGGCATCGTCTGGTGAAAGTATTTCTTCTCTTAGGCAGGAAAAATTCGTCCTAATTCACTGAATCCAACAGCAGTTCTTTCTGAAACAGCCACTTTTGATGGGCACAATTTTAGCTGTTAGAAATTGAAGCTTTGTCCAAAAGCTTGAAGCTGTGTTTGAAAGAAAAACTGAAAGCATGAATTACTTGACTCAAACTAATAACCCTTCAGTAGAGCATAGTAGCAGGGTTGTCTTTTCTTTGGGATATGGAGCTTCACACAGGCACCTTAGGGAGAAAGAGAGCTAAAATGTACCATCTAAAGACAATCTCCAGTGTTGCTCTTAGCATGAGGATCCAGAGCCACAGTCACACTGCTACTTTAAGTGGTCACTTCAAATGGAGTCTGATTAGTTGTAGTTCTTCAGGGATGCTGAACTGTGTTGTGAATCAAGTCCAAGCCTGAAAAAAATGTTGGGGAAGAATAACATTAATGCTTTATGTTCAGAAAGTCATCTTCAACAGTAGTAAACAGATGGCATACTTTGGCTATACAAATATATATCAAAAATATATAAAATTATATATGTAAACTGGGAGAAAGCACCAATTGTGCTGAACCAGTCAAGTCAACTCTGGTCAGATTCATGGCTGTGGAAGGGAGTATTTGACTTTATGGCTAAAAAAAATAATAAATAGCACAGATGAATTTGCTGTCCTTATAATCCTGGTGAAAACATCACAGTTGTCCAAATGAGGCAGATGGACTCTCCCAGAGCTCCGTGACTCCCGTCAGCCATTGAGATGTATCAGAGTCAGAAGTTCAGTGGATGGAGAAATGACTCACTTCTTTTTTTGACTAACAATAAAGTCCTTCAGCTGAAGTGGAGACAAGTCATATCTGATACCATATTTTTATATCCTTTTTGCTTCTTATAATTTATTTCTTCAGGTTGACATTGCACAGAGAAATATGATGCATTGTTCTGAAATTAAATTTGAATCTGTATCAAGGCAATTTAATCCCACTTGGAGTTGGTGCATAAAGGAGTGAACGTAACCTTCAGTAATTCCCTTGCTCATAGTTGGCTTTTTCTCGTGCACAATAATTTAAAACAAAATCACTTTCTCTTATTAGAGGTTGTAATTTATTACTTTAATGAGACGCATGACGTTTGAAGAGTTGAATTCTCACGTTCCTCTTATCTGTAAGCCTGCACCTCAAGGGATGGGGAAAGAACCACGGTGCTGAATTTCTGCCTTATAACAGTGCTCAATATGAAGATGATTGTTACAATATCATTAAATCCCAGCTGGGAATGTGAACTGCACTGTGTTTGTTTCCATCCGATGCAAGAGGGTTTAAAATTGCTTAGTACTGAAGCAGAAATTGGGAGTGGAACGTGGACCTGCCCCAAACCGAAGAACACTGACATAGTTTCATAGAGTTTCTTCTTCACTGTGCACAGTTTTGTGTTTCAGGATCTTATTTTCCACACAGATCCTTACGTAGACATTTTCCTTGCAAAAACGCTATTTGGAAAGAGTTCTTTACGGGTTTCCTTGGATAACCAATAGGTCGTAAATGTGTTGTAAACATGCAAGGATCAAAAAGCCGGAAGTGATCTTTGTGAATGAGTTGTGAACTTCTGTAGTAGCTGCACAATGTGAATCCTCTGCTCTGGGACCTGTCCTGGGTGAGGGGTTGCAGGTTTGGGTCTGGTAGGAGGGGAAAATCCAGCACAACCTTCATTCAGTTGTTCCCATGGTTGGTGTCCATGGCACCTGTGGTCAATGAGGCATATGTCTGTCATGACATATATATATTTAAGGGCTCATTTACATAATAAATAGCTCTCAAAATATTGATAATGCGATTCCAAGCTGACTATCCCAAATGACATTCATAAAATCAACCTCAATTATGCAATAAGAATACAGAATATGACTGCTAGGCTGTTCTCCCTTCAAGGAAGGTGGCTTATTTCCTTTATTCACCACAAAACGTGTAGCTGCTGGTATGATAGCAAAACAATTTAATGTATTAGCATATTTATAAACCAGCGTGTGTTCCCATGTATCATTTCTGGTTTGAGTCAAATCTATTACTGGTGCTTCACCTCTGCCAAGACTAGCCCAAGGCAGAGCTGTCTCAGCAGATGTTATGTATGTGTCTTCTTTTTAGAAGATGTGCTCTTTGTGATGCGGACTTTCATTTATTATGTATTTATACAGCACTTAGCATCATGAAAATCCTGATCCCGTTGATTTCTAGTGCTTGGGCAAAAGAAACGTTTTGTAATAACAATTGTTGTCCCTTGCTGCCTTTCGGGCCCTTCCAAATTTAAGCAGACTAGATTCTTAAAGGAGGGCTAATCTGAGAATGGAGTTGTTCTGCATCAGAAGATCTGGTGTTTCTCAAATGCTTTGAAGGCCACAGAACAATTTGTGAGTAGCCAACAGAAATGCATTTTAATAACAGCCAAATCAAACAGTGATTCAGAATTAGAATTAAAGGTCATAAAAACTCTGTATGCATTAATCACGGAGCCTGCTCTTTGAAGTGAGATGTATGCACCAGGGGGACTCAGGTTGGCGTGAAAAAGAAGCTTTAGGAAACCATATTTGCAATATCTCAGAGCTGCTTACCTTGCAATAAGAACCTTCCTATACTAGACTTTAAGATACCATACCAGTGAGAAAATTAAATTTTCAGACTAATACTACAGCTATCTAAATGATTTCTACACTAGGGTTATATCAGGACACTTTTGTTATAGCTTAACCCAGCTCTCTAGAGATTCTTCATGGGCAAGTTCTGGTACATGAGATAAATGGCAGCTGCTCAGAATGTATGGCTTAGTGACTAATTTGGTTCTTGACTTTAAATCTGTGAATAATTCAATGGAAATGCCAGAAAATGAGAATCAAACATGTGCAGTGTTTACATTTATGAATATGCTGAAAACACAGTTTTAACTGATTTTGCAGGCACTGGACATTTTTCTCTGCAGAAATATAAACCAGAGTGCTTCTTTTCTTGGCCAATTAACCTCCCTACAGATCTTTGTTTCCTTCCACTTCTCCCATCCGTGGTCATCACAAATCATTTTGCTTGATCTTGATGTTTAGAATGTAATGTTGATGTATCACTAAGAGGGACAATAGCGGGTTAGAGGAATGGATGGATATGACCTGTGAAGTTAAAGGAAATGAATCTGTGGATACAAAGCTGTGTTTTAAGTGATGGTAGGAACTACTGCTATGGGGGCTGGGAGCCCGGCAGCACTGCTCAGTGCTTCTCAATTGCTGGACTGTTACAGCCATCCATATAACTCTAGGTGTAATATTTAACGAAACAATGTGCCAAGTTTGAGTTGAGTCTCTGGTTATTTGCCTAATAAAAGCAATGGATGTATTAATGCTAAGTGGGGAGGAACAGCATACATCAGCAGGCAGTCAGCAAATGCCCTTTCCTAGTAATTGCACTTATTGAGGATAATGGTCAGATGAAATTACCTAATATTCTTTTTTTGTGTGTGTGTGAATTCTTTTACCACTCGTCGTAGGGTTCTTTCAGTAGTGTTTGTTAATGAGCTGTGAGAATGCAAAGGGTGTGAGTGGTTTTTAGTTGACCCCCTTGGCCTGAATTCACATTGGAGAGGTCAGTCATCTGTTTCATTTCAGGAACTGCTCAATAAGTGTTTTAATAATTCACTGCTGTGAAAAGATCACTGAGTATTTCAGATAAAAACACCTTGTCCTTAAAATGCTCTGGATGCCTCTTTTTGGACAGTATGTGATGGGAGGCCTCCAACGCTTGCTAGGGAAAGTAGAGATTTTCATAAGAGGGTTTACATAACCAAAAGACCTTCTTGTACATCTTGAAAATCTCAGCTCAAACATCTGCTGGTGTATGTATATAGCCAGGGGAAAATGTGTGTTGTTTTGCCTAGCTTGCACATGAACCTGAGCCATGGCCAGAGAACTGGAAGAAAAGATGTTTGCAGAATGAGCTGCAGACCTGGTGGTGGGAGCAGGGGTCACTGAGTAGCACGACAGCCTGCCTTCGAGGTTTGATGTTGTAGTGGGAGCGCACTACTACAGCCCTGTTCGAGACTGATCTGATGGTTGGGGTTACCTTGGGAAACTGTAAAATCAGAATTCTTCCTCTGGCTTGCAAGGAGGTTTTACAAATGGCGATTCTTAGTCCCAGCATCCTGGCTACGTTCCAGAAGGCATAAACTTTATTCGTAACATGACTCTTTCATGCAATTTCTAATGGACATGATAAATTTGATCTCTTGTGGTTGTATATGAGGAGCTGTTGTGTTTGACCTTTGCGATGATTACATTTTGATGGCAAAGTGCTAAATAAGTTCCGTTGGGGTCCTTCCGGATAAAAATGCCATGCAAATTTATTCTTTACGTTAGATTTATTTTTACCCCAGCTGACATGACAGTAGAGGAGAAGTGGATCCTCAGGAGATGTAAATTATTGAATGCACGTTCCTATCTGCCAAGAATCTCTCCAGGATGTCTTCAGTCGTGCTGTTCAAGTTGTAATCAGACAGGAGCATATCTCTGTCTTCCAAGGTCTCTTTGTCAAGCACTTGGTTCTTCGTTTACACCATCTTCTGAGCCTGGAAGGGTTTCTCTTCTCTGGCCTAAATAGCTTGTTCTTCCTCATGTATTTGAGTTTGCCCTTGCATGTTGATATGCAGCATCGTTCCTATCCCTGTGCTATTGCAGTGTGCTGTTCTGTCAACCCTGGTGCTTTTTCAGTTGGGTGCAGGCTGAGACCTCCCTGTGTGGGCAGCCTGGCTGCATCCTACAGCAGGGCTACAGATGGATCCCCATGCATGGAAATGGGAAGAGCCAACTGTCTTGAACTTCTCTGGCTACCGCAGTTCAGCCTGCAAAACATGCTGTCCCCTAAAATCCTATCCAGGGGTGTTTTAAGGATAAGCTGCCATCTAATGCTATGGATAACTTGGAGCAAATAACAATCTGCAAGAACTGGAAGATGAAAGAGGCTGCAAAAAAGTGAGCATCTGAAGTTTATGAAGAGCTCTCCCTCCAAAGAAATGGGCAGAACTGGTTTGGAAAAAATTCAGTAAAAATATTAATGTCTTCATGGACAGGAATAATCTGGATTATAACAAACTTCTCATGAAAAAGTCTTTGTTTTTTTAATGGATATTTTTATCCAACAACAAAGAATTCTAAATTGTATAATGGCTTGAAGTTAAGCTAGTTTTAGCGAAAGAAACATCAAGTAAAATTGGTCTAAAGCAAAACAGGATATTTTTAAACTTAAAAAGAGAGCATTTCACTTTACTCAAACCAATTTTTTTTCTCTGTTTCCTCATTAGCATTTTGGTTCATACAAACTTTCTGCAATGTCAGCTCCTTTGTTTGGTTTGGAATAGGGGTGGGAGGAGAGGGAGAATCTTCAGAACCCTGACAACCTTTACGTCCCAAAGAAATGGCAAGGCAGAAGTCCCTCCAGGTGACCAGAAGAGGCAGATAGTGCCCACTGCCCGAGTTCTCCGCAACTCTCCTCTCCCTTGTGTCAATACAAAGGGAATTCTTTCATGCCCCAGTTGCTGTTTTGCGGTTTGTATTTCTCACGACTGCTATTTTATTTGCATTTTAGCTAGATGAAGTTCCATTACAATTAATTCTTCAGGCTTCCTGAGGAAGTTCCTTCATTCTGAGATCAGAAAAGCTTTGCTCTGCTGAAAAGTTTCTAAGGAAAGGGGAGCCAGCAAAGCAGAGAACTTGTTAGTAAAAGTGGTTTATACTTTGGATTGATTCCGTTTTCTCTAATGGCTTGATTGTAACAGTTGCACTCTAATTTTTGTACAGGGTTGTGCACATTTTAGGCAATGTAAATATATACATTGGCATGCTTATTAGCTCTGCTGTTTAAGTTACGGATATTTGATAGTGTATAATAAAACCAAGTGGTCTTGTATACCATTTGTCATGCTGAGCTTGGACTCATCTCTTTGTACTCCCACTCCACCCTTTCCAACTTCATTATATTCCAAATGCTCCTCCTCGCTTGGAGCAAAATCAATCCCCGTTTTGCATTGGGTGGAAGAGGAGAAATGTGTGCTGGGATTTTTCTCAATGCACAGAGCTGCATGCAGACTTAATGCTTGCTTAAATGATAAGCGTGGGGCTACCCCATGGGGGAGCATTGTAAGACAGCTGAGGTCATGGTCACAGCCTCAGCCCCCGTGTACTGAACTGCAGGAAGAAGTGGAAATACGAGGGGCCCTTTCCACTCATCAGGAAAGAATACTACTGTGAATGCTGCCTTCCAGAGCCACCATACACTGCATGCTAAACAGGTCCCTGCTGCTCTGAGAAGCGCTTTTGTTTAATTGTCCCTTCATTTCAGAACATCATTTTCCCTCTAAACCCAGTGTTCCTCTTGCTGAGCCACTGGCATGTCACACGGTGGGCCTTGACATGGTGGCAGAGGATGCATTTTTCTTACTTAGGTGGAAGTCACTTAACGAGGTTTAGTGGGTGGCATTTATAGCCCTTATAGGACCTTGTAGAAGTTAGGTGTGGTTTTCCGATCCCACATAGAGTCTAGGTGCTGATTTACCTGGATAACTGGCTTAGGTGAGATGCCAGTTGTGAATCAGAGGCAGATGAAGCTCTAGTGTGAGTGCTGGGTGCCCCAGATTGATGTCCCACAGCCCATGCTAATGTGAAGAAAGAAATGCCAGTGAGCACCAGGGCTGTTTGTTCTGAGGGCTCTCTGTGCTCCTCACCCTTCTCTTCCCACAAAAACCAATGGTTCAGGCAAACCCTTGGAGTTTTATTCTGAAGCTTTTGAAATTATCCTGCCTTGCCAAAAGAAAGGATTTGCTGACAGTCACAATCCTATTGGCAAACTGAGGTGGATTTATGATCTTGGGTGGAAACCAGTTCGAACTATAATTTTACATGAATCTGATCCCTCTCCTGAGCCAGGCACAGCTTCGTGATTCTGGCTGATTTTTCACACTCTGCTTTTGGTGCTTCTGATCAAATCTGAGCTGAAGATAAAGCTCTGGGCCCGTAGTTCTGTGGCTCGTGCAATAGGTACGGCTCCACTCCCCGCTTCTTGATCTTTCTCAAACTCCAGGTTGCATTTCTGGATGTCTCCCACTTGTATGCCTTTTCCCCAGAGGAGCCCATCAGGAGTCACACATCCACTCCTGAATATAAACCAAGGAACATGTTTAAAACACATGCTGCTATCTCATGTAGTTATGAGAACAAAACGATTATTGCTCAAAGCATTGCAGTAATACCTCCCCTGCTCCTCTTAACTCCTTCCACCACTTACCCCCCACAGGAATCTGATGCCATTTGGGGAGCAGTGGTGTTTGGGGTTTGGTTTCTGCTTCTGTTACAGACGTTGTGAACATGGAAAATTACTTCAGGGTTGCTTACATGCAGGCGGACAGAAGAGTTAAGTGGGTGCACTCAAATCCCCCGCAGATTTTCTGCATGCTGCAGCCACTGTTTGTAAACAGGAATACACATAATAGGTTGAGAAATCAGCTTCAAAACAACAGGCATTGTTTGTGTGCTGAGTAACTCTAGTGATCAATTAGGATCTGGAAAAAAAAAACACAAAACCAAACATGTTGTGTCCAGATGAATGTAAAAACCAGAGCCTCTCCTTCCAAAATCTCCAACTGATACCTTTCAAAGTTCTTGAAAGCTTACCTGACGTTTGTTTTCCTCTACTTGATTTAATATCTGAATGCGTGTTTTATTTTTTAGGCAAAGGAATGAGGAATAATATCAAAGTAGCAGCATATCAGGTGAAATGTGAGCTAGTTGCCACTCTGTCTTGGGATAAGAATGTGATGTTGATGATGTTTGTACTGTCCCAACTCAGTCCTGTGAGCTACAGCTGTCCCATTCTGGGGAGGCAAAAATGGGCTGAGGCTTTGTCATGGTGTGAAGGTGAGCACCGGGTCCTGAATGTCTGCAAATCAGCTGAGGTAGATGGGAATACATTCACACGAGCCCATCAGCCTTCATCTCCTTATTCTCTCTAGTTACAGAGGACATTTCTCACGATTTTTGTATACCTGTCACCTAGATGGAATCAAGTCTTGGTCCACAGCCCACTCCCCCATCCTCATAAGCCCTATTTGCCAAGCTGTGTGTGACTTCAGAGCCCCCAGGGCCAATGACCAGGCAAGGACAGCACCAGCTTTGCTGCGATCAGGGGAAAACGCTTTGGTTGCTAAATGGGTTTGAGTTGAGTTTGTTTTTTATCATCCTGAAATAACCATTGCTCAGACAATTGTAATTCTTCTGATGGCTTTCTGGAAAGCATTTGGTTTGTTTAGCTGTGCAGTGTTGTGTAAATAAATATGTACGAGCATCAAAGTCAAGGAGGAGGGTGAGTTCTCAATAATTATGTAAATAAATCCGCACAGCGCTCTGCAATATCAGCTACCACATGCATTTATACTAATCAGTATGGACATTACTGACAAGTGAATCCATTCTGCTTCGTTCTTCTGAAGGTTTCAAAATTAATGCTTTATTTTGCTCTGCGTTTCTCTGTAAAGGATGCGGGGGCACTGAGGCTGCCTTATCTCAGCATCCCCTTCAGGTGTCTCTGGGAGGCTGAGGCCAATCAAGCTTTGCATAAATGAGGGTACGCAGCACCAGAAGTGTACTAGCTTGATCCAAAGCTTTTAAAAAAAATATACATTGGGAGAAAGTAAGTGCACTCATTTGCTGGAATGACATTTGTTTGTCTGTGTCATCTCGACCTCTTCAGAGAGGTTAAAGGACGTTCAGTGACTGTGAAGAGCAAAGACTTTTTGTATATATCCCCAGATGAACTTATTCGATGTTCTACTGACAACACGTGTAATTCAGCCAAGCTGAGTGGCCCTCCACTTTTCTTTATCCAAAGACCTCGTTTATTTGTCCAGGATTTGGCACCCACACTTAATCACAGAAGAAGTGAGAAAAAACAGTTGCTCTTTCTGCTACTATGATATTTTCCACCTGAACCACTAAGCCATTGAAGTACATTGTAGGAAGATGGGAAATCTTCCAGTTCAGTGCTGACACAAGCTACCTAAATAGTGAAGCTGGACCCTCGTTTGGGAGTCCCCCAAATCTATGGCTGGTAACTGTCTGCCCTGGCCCTGAGGACACAAGTAACATGACTGAAGGTGAGGAGGATCAGGAATAAGGTGAAGATGTACTGCTGGAACGCAGGGAAATAATGAAAATACCAGCAGCAGAGGGCAATGGCCAGGGATTTGCTGGGCAGGAGAACTGATGTGGCGTGCAGAGCCACGTTGAGACCACAGCCTCTCTAATTCCTACCTTGTTTGCTGGATTTTACCCTTTTTTCTTTTTCTTTTTTTGTCTTTTCAGCCTTAGGGCACGTTCCAGGTAGCATGTGTGATTACTGAATATGTTATAGCTTGTGAGATTATTTGCATTATAGTGGGATGACAGGGTAATAAGCATTCAAAGTAGAACAGTGGCGTCGATCCTCATATTTCAGTTTTTAATTGACACTGAATAGTTTCAGAAAGATGGTGTTTTATTTTCAGTTTTCAGTGTGAAAATGATACAGATTCATTTATTCGTATTCTTGGCTTCTTTCATTGTTGTGGGTGGGAATCTGTTTCCATTGTATCTCAAAGGTGAGCCATTGTGCACTACATGCGTTGATAAAATTCGCTGAACCTCTGGTTGTTAAGATGCTCAGTACGAGTTAGCATTGGCAAATTGATTAATTAGATCAATTACTTTGGATTTTTTCCCCTCTGTGCTTGCACAGTTTGCTTCAAATACCAATATTCAAAACTGTACCTCCTGAGTTAGGTGCATAAATGATTACTTGTCTGGGTAAGCATCTCCTCTAGCCAGAACACTACATGTTGTCAACTTGAAGCTATTTGTTCAATTTGTACTGCCTAACAACTGGCTTTGGCAAATACTGTGTTTGCACAGCATAAAACATTGGTAAACTGAAGTGTCTGAGTGTCCACAGAATCTGTTCTTATTGTTGATGAGCAACCAATATTTTTCTTCTACTTGCTGCTTTTCATTAAGCATGTATTATACATAGATGTAAACAAAGTCCCGATAAAGTGTCTATTGATACAATAATTATGTGCCCTTTACATACGGTTTAAAGGCAAAGTGGGTGTATTTTACACAGTAAAAAAGTCACAACGCGATAGAAGAAAAGAAATGCTTTCAGGAAAGTAAGCTAACCTTGGAAGTGAGAGAAAGTATCTGAGAGGTTTGGTCTTAAGGAAAGCTGGAAGACCCTTATGGAGTCTTAAGGCCAGAAGTTCAAGCTATCCCATTCAGCCAGGATAGCAGGAGACTAAATTGGTTTAATCATGAGCTCATCATTGACCTCAAATGCAAGAAAGAAACACGCAAAAAGAGGAAACTAGGTCAGGCTCCCAGGAATGAGAACAGAAGTGTAGCAGGAGCACAGACAAGATCAGAAAGGCCAAAGAACTGAATGGAGTGTTTGAGAGCCACTGTTAAATGTGACTGTTCTGCTATTCAGCAGGGAAGGAGGGAAAGAAAGCTATCAACACACATCAGCAATGAAGATAATTGTTTAATGTCTCTTCTTCATGTGAAGTTCAACACTAATTATGTGATTTGTGTAATTAGGACGAGTTATAGAGCTGTAAGGTCCCAACCTAGGTATGTGAAAATGAGCTGAGGCCAACTTGGATAATGTAGGTGTTTTCAGATAGGTTGGAATTACAAATTTAATTTTAGAACATGTGAGAAAAGATACTGGTGCTGCAAGTGAGGTTAACTTGTAAAGGAGAGAATCAGAAGCAAGGGAGTGAGCTAGCACAGTGAATTTTATGGAAATGAAAAAAAATGAAGAGTTGAGGGGCTAGAGAACCACCAACTTAACATCAGTTTCTGGAAAAGTACATGAACAAGTGATCTAGCAACCTTTTTAAACCACTTACTAAATAACTAGAACAAGGATAACCTGCCAAAATGTTGTCAAAGCCATCTAACTTCCTTCTGAACCGTGGCTGTATGTCTTGTGGATGCAGAAGCAGCAGTGGATTCATGCATCAAGACTTCAGTTTGGGCTTTGGCAGTGTCTCAGTGACAGCATATGTAAGTTATGGAAACATTGTCTTAGCCCATCTAAAATCTTAATTACTTTCAGGAGGGCTATTGTCTCTTTATTAATTAGAGTGGGGAACTAGGAGGCTTACCCTAGGCTTTACCTCCTGGACTTCCTACTCAAAGGCTTCAGTAAGTGCACAACATAAGGTGGAATAAACCCAAGGCAGCACGTTCTTGCAAGGCATCCTGGCTCCACGGAGTTGGAGCAGAACCATGAGCAGAGATTTCTTCATGCTCAGTCCCACAGGTAATTTCAGCAAGTTTCCTAAGGAAAAGGGAACCCTTCTTTGATTTATTCTTGTTTGCTTTCCTGAGAGCAGATGAAGGAAAAGCACCTCATTAAGTCACATCAATGTGCTTGTATAATTGGTCTGTACTGGCATCTTCTTTGGTGCATCCTTCCGCAGGATGCCAGCAGTAGGGAATGAAGCCATTGTTGGACCAGTGATTTGGGGTGAAATCAATGTGGGATCCCCTCCATCTCACACCTGCAAATCTGGGAAATGAGGTGTAGTGCACATTAAGGCAGCCCAAAGCAATCACCTGGTTATTCAGTCAATATCAGGCCTAATTGCAAACCAAGCCTAGCAGCCGAAGGACAAGAGCATGATAAATGAGAAATATTTGTGAGAAGCCAGCTTGTCCCAGGGAGGGACAGCTGCTCCTAATTTATCTGAGAGAGTCGTATTTTAAAGCTTAAAAATACAATAATTTTTGTGCATAGCAAGGCAGCTACTCCCTACCCAGAAGCATTCAGTATTTGTGTGCCTTGGCCTGCCAGCTGTGAGATGGGAAGAATACTTCTCTATTCAATGGGGGACTTTTACACAGGCTAAATTGTTTTGTGTCTGAGATCTTCAGCTGAAAACTGATTATGCTTTGGAGATCTGCAACAGGTTAGCATCTAACAATATGTATTAAGACCCATCTTCCACTCCATGAGGAGCTCAGCACAATAGGTGCTTCTACGTGGGACGAAGCTTGGTTTGCTTGGGGAAGTTGGAACTGCTGTTCTTGAAAAGGGGCTGTAAATAATGGGTGGGAAGGAGCCACGATGTTAGAAGAAGTGATGAATGTGCAAGTTGGAGGATACCTGGACACCCCAAAGGTGTTCAGCCAATCCTCTGCGTGCTTGCAGAAAATGTCAGTGCAGGAGGTTGGGAATGCTGTGCCGCTGTTGGGTGCATTACAGCTGCTGCAGCTGCTCTGTAGGTATTGTGTGAGAGGTTCACAAGAAATATGGTAGAAGGGATGTGGAGAAAAGCTGCACCTCTCTCCTAGTCTATGCAGCATCCTGGCAGTGAGCCGGGAGAGGATGCAGTGAAATCAGATACCAGTGGGCCTATACAATAAATTTGTTGTTCTTACCACACTGTAGATTTGGACCGCAGAAGTCCATGCAGATTAGATGTTAGCTTCAAGAAAATGCAAGCATCTACAGATGACTTCTGTCCCTCTACCTCAGGTATTTCTCATACAGATGTGGTATTTTCATCCCTGGTCAAATGACCTGGAATTTTATTCTAAACGTGGCCTTTTAAATGTTCTCATTGTTTATAGCCACAAGGTGGCATTGCAGATTAAAGGGAAAACATTCGGTGAGATAGGAGGAAGGTGGGACACTGGGAAGCAGAATTGCACAGCCACCCTAACATTGTTTATAAGTCCAGGAGATACAAGGAAGCCTTTTTCTTTCCCCTCACTGTCTTCCAGTTTTGGTGGCATGAGCACGACGCTTTCTGTAGTGTCATTGTGAAAAGCTTCAAATTGATTCAGCATCTACACATATGTTTGAGCTGGTTGGAGCTGCTACATCGCTCTCCTCCAGCCTTCGGGATGTGATGGAGTGTTCAGAGCTGTGAGAAAGGTGATGGTGTCACCTCACAGGCGCTTTTGTTTCAGCTCGGGTGTTCAGATCTTGAAGAAAACTCATTTCTTTCCTTCCCTGCCCTCCCCCAGCCACATTGCCTTTGTTTCTGTTCAGACTGAGATTTGGATAAACTTTGGGCACTCTGAAAGGATGGCAGGCAGTAGCAAATGAAGCTAAACCCTCAGAGGCTGGAAGTTAAACAAAGCCCTGAGCATTATTTGTTTACTTGTGAAGTGAAAAGTGAATGGAGTCTGCTGTAGGTGAACTTTCCCCAGGCTCTCTAGATTTTGCTGTGATCCAGGGTTCACTCTTATGTTTGGGGTGGGAAGGGCATTCAGAGGTGTTTGCTTCTCTGCTGAGTCCAGATGAAGTAATACGGCGTTTAGGGGAGCTGAGTGAATCCTTTCTAGTCCTAACTGTTCTTATCAGTGCTCACTGCCTTTGTGTATACTTTCCATGTAAACCAGAAAAAGTAGCTCTGCTGAAAGCTAGATCTCCCCAACAGTGGAAACAAGTGCTAAATGGAGTGGGGGAGCACTGGGCAGCAAAGGAAAATCTTATCTTTTTTGGAAAGAAAGATAAGTTTTATTTTTACCTGTGCTTTGGAGAAAGAATGAAAGGCAGATTACATAGAAACAGCTCGCTTTTGCTCAAAAGCCACTAAAAGTGTTTGTTATGAGTTTTGCAGATAAATGGAAGATAATTCAGTGTTTCCCCAGGCAAGAGAAATACTCTTGTTCTAACTCTTCTGAGAAGGAGGAAAGCAGTGAAAATTTTCATCAACATTAACATGTGTGGTAGTGGAGAGAAGAAACTTTGTGAGGTTTTGCTTGGACTGTTTGAGTCTGGTTGAGAATTTGGACTGGTTGAGAAAGCCAGGGCATATTTCTATGCTTACAGACACATGTATACATAGGAGTTTCTTGGTATTTTGGACATATCTGATTCCGTTTTTGACCTTTTTTTTTTCAGAAACAGTTAAAAATATTCCAGGTGTCTTTCAGCCATGCTTGCGTAGCCAGTTGTCCTTGAAGTTGTCCTCATTTTCCATGTGTCCCTGTCTGTGGTCATTGCAAGGCTCTTGCATGGCTCTGCTGGCTCCAGGCTGTGAAACCAGTTTCCCCCACGGTCCAAAACCATGTTGAGCCATCCACAAGTGTGCAAAAATGTTGTCAGTCCAGGATGTTTGGGAAACACAGATCTCTATCCAGCTCCCTGTCTTCGCAGGGCACCTCACCCCAAATATCTGCCTGCTCTCAGCTCTGTAGGGTAATATGGCTCTGAGTTCAGACTGCCCAGTTTCTTTTCCTGCTTGAGCAGAAACTGCCTCTTGTTGTGCGTAAAGCGTGGTCAGAGCTGCCCTGATGGAGTATATAAACATCAAGTATTTGTTGAATATTGTGAATATTCTGCCTCTGACATGGAAGTAAACAGCTGGTATTTTGATTTATGGGATGACTGACCATAGCAGAAATAAGTAAGGCTAATGAGAACATCTAATTATGTTAGAATAATTTAGAAAGGGGTATCTGTGTGTGTTTGGGTGCTATGTACTTCTGGGTGTAAGCCAACTACTAAATAATAGGGGTTAGGGTAAGGCTGGGAAGAAACTTCCTCTAACCAAGGTTATTTCATAGCTGCCTGCTGCAGAGTTTCGTATTTACCACTGGAGCAGCTGGCGCTGGCTCTACTCATCTGACAGCAGGGTGCCAGCAGAGATGTATTGCTGTTCTGACCCGAATGGTGAATCCGATGTTCTTGGCATTTTTTTTTAGTCTCAGAACCTGAAGGAAGATGTGAACCTTTTGAAAAAGAAAAGTTGGATATAAAAAATTCTGCGCAGCGCACATTTCCGGATGAATGTTCAGGCCAGCATTGCTTAGTGCTGAAATCAAAGCTTTGGGGATTCGTGGGCATTTCCAAGGCTGCTGTGATACCGTAACCCCGTGTGTAACTTCATGCTTAACACAGAGTTTTTATTCACCTTGAAATTCTCCTTTGCTCTTCCGTCAGTTTTGCTCTAGAAGAAAAGGGAGAGAAGGAATAATGTACTTTAACAGGAACTCCGGAGACCAGCAGGTACAAATGCAGCCCTCCAGAATAGAGGCTAACATAGTGATGGCTGTTCAGAATACTCCAGTGGAGACGGTAGAAATATTCAGGGCTGTATGAAAGTTTTCTGGGGAAAGAAAGTGCTGTTAAATACACCATCTGTGTGTAACTTAAGTAGCATGCATTGCACTGGAAATACAAAAATTCCTGCATCCTGGATAAAAATGGATGTGAACCTATTTGGTGGATACAGCCAAGTAAAGACTGGATCTCCCTGCTCATATTGCTGCTGACTACCCAGCACCTTGGGGCAGGCTCAGCCTTGCTGAATTCTTCCTGATTCCTCTATTAATGGGAAAGCTGCACTTCTGCTGAGCACTTGGAGGTCTAGCTCAGTCACACAGAGGTTCAGACATTTCTTCTGCTACAGAATGAAGTTGCAAACTAGATTGCTCTCTTTTTCATACCTCTTGGGAAGGGCCTGTGCTATTTCCTTCTGCTCCCCAGCTCAACAATCTTCATCTGGAGTGGCACTGATTTCATAAATTTCATAAGACTTAATTTGGTCTTCAAATCTTTAATCTCAAGACACACTACAAAGCCCAGAGGTGGCTGCCAGCACCTAAGTATGTTTTCAAAGCACAGTGGCTTTAGTAGTGGTGAAGTTGCATGAATTGGACCGCTCTTTCTTGAATGGTCCTTCAGAGGAGATTTCAGTGTCTCTATCTTGTGCATATGCAGCCCACACAGACACGTGGGAACAAGGGGTTTAGAGGGAGGAGAGGCTGTTCTCTGTGTGCTTTGAGTAGTAGCGAGTAAGCAAACAGTAATATGTTGTGACTCCCAAAACTCTCAGGAAATTTTATAGAGCCTTGGACTGCCTGTATGGAGGAGCACGTGAGCTTAACTGGGCTCGCTCCTCTGGTTCTCCTGTTCTCACCTCCTGTGACCCAGTGTCCCTGCCAGGGCTGTGGAAGTGTGGGGAAGCCATGCTCATTGCAGGAAAGCCCCCACAGGTGTTCTGAAGGTGTTGCAAAGAAGCCGTGAGTCAATGGGAAGAAGTTTGCACTTGTGCTGTTCTTGCTCTTCCTGCTGTGTAGATGTGGAGGAATACACAGATCAGCTCTTAAGCTACTATTTCTGTTTACACTAGATTGACTGCAAGGTTAAAGGAGAGCAGCTCCATAGCATGTAATGAAAAGTCTCACAAGCCCTTCTGATGCCCATTTGAGAAGGAAGATTCATTTCCATGGCTTGATGTGATATCTGGAGATGTGGGCATCTCTGCCTCAGGGATGCTGAGCTCCTGTTGATGCTTCAGAGATGTCTCTGCTCATGCATTTTGTTCTCCTGTTAAACTCTCATATTATCCACTGTTTCTGAGTTCATGCTCAATGTCTTGGAGAGCAGAACACATTGTCTTAAAGCTCATCTCTTAACCTTCCTATGCAAGATTCAGTTGGCTGGAAAGGCTTTATTCCCATTTGTTGTAGAAATTAGGACAGAATCAGACCAGAGTAGATCCATATGTGCATGGATGCATCTGGCTGTGACAGCATCCAGGAATGGGATTTAGAGGAGTGTGTAAACAGCTCTCTTTGGGTAGTAGCAGGTTCAGTTAGGGAATCTGAGATTAAGAGGTAGGGAGAAGAGTTACTCTGAAATTAATATTTATGTTCCATGGGAAAACCTGAAGCAGGGAAAATATTTTGTCTATTTTGGACCAAGTAAGTGTAAGGTTGGAATCTGCCCTAGAAAGGAATTATTCCCATTTTACTTCTACATCTTCTGCCCTGCTCTCATAAATATTGGAAGGAAGTCTGAAGGCTCCTGACGGGCCATGAAAAGCTAACTGAGTGGACAGCACAGAAATCTGAGCTGAGTTAAATATTGCTAATTAGCTTTCTACTTTATATTCTCCTGCTTTAGAGTGCTTTTCTGTGGAAACTTTGGGCTCCTTTTCTCTATCTCTCCTCCTTGCTCTGTTGTTCACAGCTCATCTGGGATAGGCAGCACCGTGTTGCTCTCTGCAGTCTCGCTGCCCAGAAGGACAATTTTTTGTGAGGTAGTCACTACCACAAACCTTGAAGCCTCCAAATAACTCTATTTGCAACCTAGCTATGTTGTGTCCTCATAACCACCTGGGCCACGAGACATGCAGATATGTCCCCGAGCTGATGGCTGCTTGGTGACTGTCATGAGATAGCTGAGTTCACCCTCACAGCTCTGGCCATAGGAATACAGAATTGTTCATGCATATGACTAGCTCTTGTGGTTGAGCGGTGCTCTTTCTGGAATGACCAATGCATCAGAAGATGGTTTTCTCTTCCCCCTCTTCCCTCCTACTGACCTTCCCCAACACGTCCTTGACTAAATATGTAGTGCTGCACACGAAAGGAAGGAATTTAGAAGTGTGTGAACTACTTGCAATTAAATGTCATGCAAGCCACATGTGGTTTTGTTGCTCCAAATTCAGCTCAAATAGATGGAAAGGATTACAAAATGAAGGAACAACTTGGGTCAACCTAGACTGTTAGACAAAATATGTTTTCCTTTGGTAGCACCTAGGAGCTTGTGATGCATTTTACCAAATGAAGACAACGTGGAATCCAAGGCAGGGGCTCAGGCAAGGTATAATTGTCCCAGGACTGAAAGCTGGGCAGCATTGCCTTATGAGCCTGACTAGTTCTGCTGCTTGAAATAGTTGCTGCTTGCTTTATTTGGCTTGTGCCACTGCAGAGAAGGGAATGTTTTCCATGCCTGTGGTGACAGGACAAGAAGGAATGAAGGTTGGAGTCAGAAGTGAGGTGATGGCTCAGGATCACCAATGTGAAATAAGGCAAAGGAAATGTGGGGGAATTGTTTATGAGCACAAACACACTGGGTTCTCAGTTATTTACCTTTTTTTTCCCTTGATGGAGCTGCAGTGGACGGGATATTCCCATACGTGAGATTTTCATTACCCTCCAATTCCTGCTGCATGGCACACTCTGTTCAACTCTGGGGAGATTTACTGTTGTTTCCTGCTTGCCCAGAGAAAGAAACTAAGTCTTTGGCATTCCCTTGACTAAGAGATCAAGTAAATCTCCTCATTAGGGTATCTTTCATTGATTTTAATTGAGAAATAATCTATCCTGGTCAAACCATGCAACTTCTTCCACAAAGTTGAAAGCCAGAGGACTAGAGTAAGCTCGACATGGCCCAGTCATGCTGTGCACGTGGAAAGATTTGGTGGCATGAGGTGACTGAGGAAGGACGTGTCCCTTTTCCTGAAAAGCCAAGGAGAATTATTTGCTGTCTGTTATCAGAAACATCATTGCCTTCTGCAGTCAGCTGCTGCCAGCTGTGGAAGTCATGTCCCTCCTGCCAGCCACGCATTGTGCTTTTGCATTAGGAAGAGGGGGAACAGCAGAAGGGGGGATCTTAATTGAAAAAATAGGCCTAGGGCTTCAGGGACATAACAAAGTCAGTGGGAGTGTGTGAACAGCAATTTATTTTGTCAGTTCAAGTTACAGTCACTCTGACATGTGAAAATTGCAGATGCCAGTTTCTCAATGTGTCACTGTGACACACAGCATCCCAAATAAATAAATAATGAAACTCTGGACTTGCTTTGCAGAGCCTTGGAAAGTACAAATAAAAGGGGACGTAGGAATTGGTAGATAAACCATGAGAGTTTTCTTTGACAGAAGGAGCATGATCAGCTCAGGCCTTTCCCAAGATGCTCTTCATGCCTTTCACTGCTTCAGAAGAGTGGTAGTGTTGTCATCATAGCCTTCATGTATTTTGTGGCCTCTGCAGAGTCTCTGGCTTTTGAAAATGGAGCCCTTATCTTGAGGCATGAAACAACTTTTGCCTTGAAATGGTTGGAAGGAGTGTGGCTCAAGCGTAGAGACTCAACAGACATCTTGAGCAACTCATTAAGGCTAGCATCCAATTAGGGCATCGCCTGATAGCCTGCTTACTTCTAAAATGTTACAATTCTGTATTCTGCTCCTCAGCTGTAAGATGGGAGTAATGGCGGAATTTGTATCTCCTGTGTTTTCTGACTTTGATGTCTAGCTTAGATGTTTTAACAAGGGGCTCTCCTTTCTGAAGAGAAACCCTGTGCATGCGAGGCAAGAAAAATTATCTGCAGAGAAGAAGAATTGAGCTGTACATTTAAATTGCAAGGAGGTGTGTGTCCAGAGGCTGAGGAAGGTATCTGAGGCCAGTGAAGATGAGAGCTTGTGCCATTATCTGCAGCATGCAGTCTGAGCATGAACGGGATGGAAGGGAGTTCCAGATATTGTCTAGCCAACCACTTGCTCCAATGCAATGTCTGAAAGATAGGTGCTAATATTTTGCACAGTATTTCAGGAAGATGAAGGCCAATGCAGACAGAAAGGAATGTTTGTATTCATGACTTTGGCAGAGCTGTTAAGCTGTTGCTTCTTGCCAGCAGGTAGATTGTGTCCAGGAGCGTTCTCACTAACCAGAGTCAGAGGATCCCCTTCCTCTCAGAATAGTGCATCACCTGTGGCTGTACTGCTTGTTCTAATCTAAACTTAAAAGTAGGGGATGGAGTCATGGGAGATCAAAGCTAAACTGTCCTCCTTCTGCAGCCAGGGCCAAAAGTAATTTTGGTCGCACAAGTATTGAAGACAGATGTGAAATGATTCACAGAAGGATCAGCTCCTGATGACAGGTGAGCAGGCTTAGTCTGAACTCTTTCCAGGATGTGGTTAAATCTGAAGTTCTTAATTTCCATGGAAAAGTGTCCACCGATAAGCCTGAGGGACAGAATGCCATCCAGAGAGATGCAGACAGGCTTGAGCAGTGAGCCCAGGAGAAACTCATGAAGTTCAACAAAGCCATTTGCAAAGTCTTGCATCTGAGTTATGGCAACTCCCAGTATCAGTACAAACTGGGGGATGAAAAAGAGGGGTTAGGCTGCATATAAGAAAAAAGTTTTTTCAAGATAGGGATGGTGAGGTACTGGCACAGGTTGTCCAGAGAGGTGGTGGTGCCCCATCCCTGCAGACACCCAAGATCAGGCTGTACAGGGCTCTGAGCACTGCTGGAGCTGTGGATGTCCCTGTGCACTGCAGGGAGTGGGACCTGATGGCCTTTAAGGTCCCTTCCAACTCACGATTCTATGATTCTATGAATTTGCTGAGTTTTTATCAGTGCTCTGAGGTGAAGCTCTGTTCTGCCTTCTCGTGCTGCAGAGAAGGCTTTGTCGGCTTCCATAGGAGCTAAGCACCAGGAAGGAAACTATGGATAGGGCTACAAAGAAACATGAGTTTTGCTGTATGTTCTTCATCTACACCTAGGCTGCTTATGTGCTTCTGGGTGCACCTCTAGATGGACCAACTTGAGAGAGCTGATGCCGTTACTCAACAACCCACTTCACATGCTATGAACTCTGTGCTTGTCTGTACTCTTAAAACATGCGTCATTGTGCACTCTTAATTATAAAGAGAGCTAACTGGCAAGGAATGGTAATTACATCATTAAGGGACCAAAATAGGAATAACTAATTCTGCTGTTAACTGCTCGTGTAACCCTGGCTATGGCACCCAAGATCAGTTCTTGGATCTGAAAGGAAACAACTCTCCTGCCTTACCCATCTTATTTTCATGTATTGCATAATATCTCTGAGTCTACATAATGTTTTGAAGGGACGTGCAGAAGTTGTGTCTACAGCATGAGAGATGAGGATCTAACCCAGACTGGAATTTGAACTAAAACTATAGGTGTCCTACAATAAGAATATTAATGTCAATAATATTTATAGTAAAAACATTTGCAAAGAATTTGGAAGATGAATCATAACAGAAATAGCTAGAAGAGAAGTCTGCAGTATATAATAGGACCTGGTTAATTCTTTCTGTGTCAGTTTGCAACCCTGACATCTCTCACCAAATATTCTGGCAGGCTCGCAGCGCTTTCAAGAAAAGATTTAACAGCCAAGTTACAGTACTGAGATCTCATGTTGCTTTTAGTTTATTATTATTGCAAAATGCACTACCGAACATTTCCTAGTGCATCATGAAATAAAGTGATGTGGAATTAGAAATGAATGTTGTTTGTAGGATGAATGAGTCTGTGGCTTAGAATCTTTGACATCAGTACCATTGATCTCTTCACAGTAGAGATGAGTAGCTCCACAAGGTTTTATTAATTTTGATGTTTTGGCACAATTTTGGGAAGGTAAATTTTGGTGAGATTCGTAGTAATCTCTTTCCCACAATTGTTTAGCCAGCTGTGAAATGGTGTCATTTGGTTTTTCACATCTCCTCTCCACTTACTGGTGTGCTTATTTTTCTTATTCAAATCCAGACACTTTTAATGGAAGTCAAACTTTTTCTACCTCTGGTTCCACCTCCCACACCTGCTCTCTCACGCTGTTCTCCTATGCAGATTCCAGTTCCCTGGGGCTCTTGCTCATTGATCATAGAATCATAGAATGGTGTGAGTTGGAAGAGACTTTAAGATCATCTAGTTTCAGCCTTCTGTTATAGGCAGGGACACCTCCCTCTACACCAGGTTGCTCACAGCCCCATCCAGCCTGGCCTTGAGTTCTTCCAGGGAGGGGACATCCACAATATCACTTGACAACCTGTTCCAGTGTCTCACCACCCTCACAATAAAGAATTTCTTCATAACATCTAGTCTGAACCTACCCTCTTCCAGTTTGAATCCATTTCCTCTGGTTCTCTTGTCCTATTGCAACCTGCCTTTCTATAAAGTCCCTCCCCAGCTTTATTGTAGACTCCCTTCAGGTACTGGAAGTATGCTATAAGGTCATCCTGGAGTGTTCTCTTTAGACTGGATAGCCCCATCTCTCTCAGCCTGTCCTTGTGGGAAAGGTACTCCAGCCCTCTGATCTTTGTGGCCCTCCTCTGGACCTGTTCCACCAGCTCCATGTCCTTCTTGCGTTGGAGGCTCCAGAACTGGACGCAGTACTCCAGGTGAGGTCTCATGCGAGCAGAGTAGAGGGGCAGAATCACCTCTCTCAACCTGCTGGCCATGTTTCTCCTGCTATAACCCAGCATACCGTCAGCCTTCTGGGCTGCAAGCACACACTGCTGGCTCGTGTTGAATCTTTCATTAACCAACACCCCCAAATCCTTCTCCCCAGTGCTGCTCTCAAGCCATTCTTCACCCAGTCTGTATCTGTGTTTGGGATCGATGCCAAGGGCAACAAGCTCTTCAGCCCGTAGAAATTGCTTTTGTTCCCAGTGCCCCCAGTTTTGTCTCAGATTATAAACCCAGGCAGAGCTGTCACAACTGAGGAGCAGTGTCATCACTTTCAAATTCGCAGCGCACAGCAATAGTATTTTGTTAAATATTTCAGACAGTGCTTTTGTGAAAATTCTTCTGACTGGTCACTGTGTTGCTCCTGGGAATGACCCAGTGCAAAAACTGCTGCACTGGGCAGTAATGGATTAAATATGTCCACTGTGAAGGATTCTTCCTTAATTGCATTAGTTTGAGCTTAATTTTATATCCTGATAGGTGGCATTGAGCCAAAGAGACCACAATACACCTTCCTTTCCAAGGTCCAAGCGCCGAAAAGTATCCCTTTACAAGAAGGGTGCTTAAGTGCTTTTCTGAATCAAAGCCTGAGTCAGTGCTTTAATGTACTCTCTTCATGCTTGGAAATGGCTTATATTCCTCTGAGCGAATTTCCTTTAAAGAAGCTAAGCCTACTACAGTGTATGAAGAATTCAATGTCACACTGAAAACTTATCCCCCAGATCTGTGTCTGAAGAGATCCTGCCTAATGGATGCTACCTATTACTGCCATACAGCATTCCCCTTTCAAGCACTGAAACACTCTCTTCAGTGAGACAGAGAGACCAGGCAGTGCGTCAAATTTTTGTCTGGTTGCCTGTGGTGTTTTCCATTTAAATTCAAGGTTCTAGAGAAGGTCACTTCAGTGCGGCATCAACGGCACCTCCATAGCCATGATCTCATGCATATATTTGAGTCTGGCTCTAAGGCAGGGCTATGGTAGGGACTCAGACTGCCTGCTGGAAAGTTTGGGCAGCCATCTCATGCAGGAGAGTGATTTAGGGATATGTTCTCTTCGCCGCTGCTGCTTTCAGCACAGTGGACCACATTGTCCTTTCAGAAAGACTGAAGCAGGTGCCTGACCTGCCTGGCAATGCTTTATCGTGCTTTGGTTTGAGCCTTGCTGCTGGCTGCCAGTTCCTTGTTGCAGTGCTCGAGGAAGATTCATCCCTTAGTCCTGCTGGGCTATTTTAAGGCTGCGCTTCTAAGTATCTGCTCGAGCCCATATGCTTCAATTAGCTTTTGTCTGGCCTGAGCTGTTTTTGTTATCGCCCTCTTTTTGCTGATAAAGCAGGAGCATTTTTAGAGGCAGTGCTTTATTTTTTTTTTTTTTCCTCCTCCCTGCAGGAGCCCTAGGATGGATGGGAATGAACTTTGTCAGGTGCTTAGAATAAAAGGAATTGTCAGGGTACCTGGCACCCTGTTGGTCCTGACAAATCGCTCGGGGGCCTTGTGTCTCAGGTTGCTCGATCTGCAAAGCAAGGCTAATATTTATTTCCATTATATATATTAATAGCACTTAGTAACTTTGAACAAGGTCAGGACTTCAGTGCATTACATACTGTGCTAAGACATGCATACATTAGTTCCTGCCTCATGCCTCCTGTAAAGAAGTGATGTAAGAATGCAGTGCCTGAGAGATGCAAGAAACGATCCATAATGCATGATGTATTCCGAGGCTCTGTCCTGTCGCTTTGGCTCATCTGATGGAGTGTGCTATGGGCAGGAGACAACCTGAGTTGGCCTTTTCATAACTCAATTATCCCGTTTCTGTGTTAATATCCATGACAGTGGTCCATGATTAAAGGGAGACTTAAGTGTCTGTAAAATCTCTGCAGAGTTTTGGTGCTGCTACTGACAATCTAAAACAGAGAGTAAGGCAGCAATGCCTAGTCATATGTACTCTACCAAAGCTGACCCAGGTTTTCTCTAAATTTAAGCCTCTCCTTTGCATCTCTGCTTTAGTTACTGGCCTCACTCTCTAGATGATCCCATGCTCCTAAACACGTAATTTAGACCAGTAACTCTATGGCTTAATACAATAATACACAATAAATGTGAACCTATGCTATGAATTAATAAATAGGCTCTCTCCAACCACTGTTAATGCATCCCAGATTTAGGGCTGCCTGACAAGCAGTGTTCTGCCATTGCCACCATAACTTTGCTTTCTACTTTAAACTTGAAAGTTGTGGTTAAATTAAAGAATTCTTTGGAACCTCTGGTAGTTAAATCACTACAAGCTCCTATTGTGGATGTGCAGTGACATCAGAGTTGCCTGCCTATGTCTGTAAAAGTGTTTTCTGGTTATTGTGGTGGAAGTGTAGCAGGCAGTGCCTTGTCATTCCGCAACCAGGATGGGGAACCATGGTGGGCAGAAGTGATTGTTGGGGAAGCACTGCTGAGGTTGTGGAGGTGTGAGTTTGGAACTTACTCCAGATCCACCTTGAGAGATGATGTTTTGGGGTCTAATTTTAAATGAGCACTATTGGTAAATGGTGCTGACTCCTATCATCACTGCTGTAGTTGAAGGCAGTGGTTAAAGTTCAGAAGAGAGCACGTTTCAGTGGGAGCTCAAAGGCAGCTGGATGTGCTGTTGATGTCACTTGTTCTTACTGGTGATAGATCCACTTGGGCCAGGGATGGATTAACGTGCAGCTTCAGTTGTCTCTGAAATATTAAAACAGGAGTTGCTAGCAAGGAAGAAGGGAAGTATCTTTAACAAAAACTGTAGTACATTATCAATCTCTATGATTAAACTCTAGAGATGGACTTGCAAAACCAACTCAGCAGGAAAGCTAAAGCTTTATATTCGTAGCATTGCAGCAAGGCTAGTGATGCATTGATACGTAGACGTCAATAGAATGGTGTTTGCTGATCTGAAATGGTTGTAATGGAGACAAATCTGAGTGTACCAGCTCAGAAAATGGAACGAATCTGAGACGAGCAACAATGTCTGGAAAGCTGCAGCCTAACCTTGTATGAAAAGATTTATAAAATAATTTAGGAAGTGAATACCTAATCGTGAGATGGTAATCTGTTGCTGAACTGTGATGTTACAAAATGAAGAATTAGTCAGAAATCTGTATAAATAACGGTGATGAAAGTAACCTTTTGCTTTCCATTTATATCCTTTTGTATAAGGTAACCTTGTTGTACTAAGTTTGAAAGCAAGGTGCAAATTAAGTGAAAGCATTGGAATAGTATGAAGGATGTTGGCTTTTCATGCCTTGCAGTCATGCAGGGCAGTACTTGGGGGAAAAAAGGAAAGTGATCCAGAGCCTTCATTCCAAGAAAGAGTCTAGACATTAAGCCATTGCATAAAAAGCTATAGGAAATTCAAGGATTTCCTTACAAGTGCTTGCATCTTTCTTTCCTGGCTTATTCTAGAAGTTGCAAAGAACTCCATTGACTTCTCTGAGATTCGCAGTACCAAATAAATTAGGCTGAAAGTCTCCATGGAAAATGGTCCAAAGGAAAGGACGACTCTTAGATATATTTTCTGCTTTACTGTTCTCCCATACAGATTTCTCTCCATCCCAGTCCCTTCTCTGCACTTAATAAAATGTCCTTTGAAATAAGTTAAATTGCCAAAAATTAGTCAAACTGTATTTCATTCTCCATTTTGTATGAAATAATGCAGCAGGACTAGTAAATATGAGAGTCATATTACTTCCAGTGTTGATGCAGTGGACTCGAAAGTCAGCTCAAATCGTTCTGCCCATCTCTTTTTAAGTGTTGAAGTGATGACAACGTGGAAAGAAAACAGAAGATACTGCAGAACATTTTGAATACTGGGTGCTTTTCAGATCTGCTAGTTGTTTGGATAAGGGAAATCATAGAAATAAGCCACATCTGTGCAGCTGGTACCACAGGCTGGTTGGAAGCAAGGCACCCATGGTGGATGACAAGCAGAGACTGACCATACCTGTTAGAAATGTCATTGGAAAGGTGTTTTTTTCACTGACTATTTTGAGTTTTAGGGGTGTTGAGTGGGGCCTTCTTCTGATTGTTCTTACTGGCCAATTCCCAGCTGCTTTTTGAAAATGTTTTTTCCTTTTTTCTAACTGTTGCATTTATCATGGTGGATTAGCCAAGTCTGTTGACTCCAATGCTTTGACTGGAATTATTTTAGCAGTGCTGTGCCCTGGACAGAGTGCTTTTACTTTTCAACTTCTGCTGTCACTTCCAAGCAATAAGCTACTGAGAGTTCCATTTACAGTCAAACACTCAGTAGAGTTCCTATCTGCAGCTCTTTCTTGTACATTGGATTTCTGTTTGTTGAAATCAAAGAGAAGGAGGAAGGATCATATCCACCTAATGGCTTCTGGCTACCAGTAAATTGTAGCTATTCCAAAGGAGGTATAAAGCACAGTGGGATGTTTTCAGAGATGTAATAAATCTGGGATTGTCACGAACAGTGCCAACACCATTTGAGAAAGGGGAACTTGTGGCATTTCCTTTACTCCATCTCAGGCAGAATCTTCATGAAGGCTTGAATACAGGGTCAAATTTTCTGCTCAGCAGGTCTGTCATTTTTGGGAGAAAGGGGTTGGGGCCCATCATCCACAAAGCACTTAGGGTGATGCCTTGCTTTATTTTCACAATCAGCATTTTGGGGAAGATGAAGAAAAAACCAGCATCCTTCCTTTGGTTGAATGGATTTACCTTTGATGGAACCTTCAAGGCTGCATAGAAGTTTTTAATAGAACATATTCACCCTAATGTTCAAGGCAAGGAAGAATTTAAGGTGAAGTAAAAGCACATCATAAAAGAGTATCCTTAAAAATTTTTCAGTATCCCCTCTGTGCTGTTACCTTCAGCAAAACGTTCACTACTTTTCTCTCAAATGACTTTTACTAGCCTTTAAGTTCACATGCACCTTTAAAGTAAACACAGCTACTCACTTCAGAAGGGCTTCTTGCTCCTACAAATTAGTTTGTTCTTTCTCTAATAATTCCGCTTGCTTCCCCTGCGGATGAATGTCACTGCAACCTCTGTGCTTCCATGCTAGAACCTGATCTCGTCATTCACTTCAAAGATGCAATTCACTGCCAAATACCTCACCTTCATCCATCTTAATCTAAACTCAGCAAAATGACCTCTCAAAAAGTACTCTACAGAGGCACTCTTTAATCAACGTCTGTTTAGAGCCTTCCCTTAACTTCACATGGGCAGATTGTTTTCCATAATTAGACACCGATAGGCTCTGATATAACCATCTGACATATAGAATACATATTCATTTATCCCCCTGACTTCTTGAAGGGCCTGAGTAATGCAGAAGAAACACCTAGTGCATTTAATACTAGTCTCGAGAGCTTCAGACTTGTCTAAGAGAGTCACTGAAGCACTTCAGGTAGAACTCTTCTTGTTAAAATGAGAGACTCAGGACTGTGTGACGCTCTTAATGAGCTAAGAGGCTCTATTTAGGAGAGAAATGGAGAGGAACTTGGAGCTCATATCTCCCTATTTTCCTTTGCTAGATGGACTATAAGGGGCAGAAATGATCTTCAGGGATGAAAAAAAAGATGGTATTAATAGAGATATTGCTGCAAAGAGTTGATGGCTTTCCAATTACAATCCTGAGCCGCTACCTGGGACTCGTGGGTGCTCACTGCTGTGGGCTTTGCTTGATCTCTCTTGTCTTAGGCTATTTGTAGAGACCCTAGTTCATGTAAACTCTTAAACAGGAGGTTATTCATATGTGAAATACCCCTTAAGTACTCTCTACTAAACGTGACCTTGATCTCTTGGTGGTGCCGATCCCCAGTGAAAAGTAGAAATACGATAGCTTTATCGGCCTGAAAACTCCCAGCAGTCCCATGCTACTATTTCTCGTGTAGCATAACAAAACATATCTATAAACGTGATAGTATTTGCTGGCTTGATTCTGTCCTCTCCTTTCAGTGAAATTAAATAACAGCTGACTCCAGAGGCAGGCTGATTGATTTCAGTGAAACTAATGCTACTGCTCAACAAGAGTAAAGGCAAAAGGAGCGGATGCAGACACCAAGCGGGTTCTGTTATTCCCCTGTTACTGCTGCAGAGCTCTGGTTATTTTGAGAAAGCCTGTTCCTATTTTCTCTTGTACTGTCTCCCCCCGGTCTTTTCGCCATTTCTCAGCCTAATAGAATGGTCTCAAAACTTATCAACCGACTGCCAGTTTTAAAATCTATTTCTGGTATTTTCAGGTTCCTCAAGCGAGTGTTTAGGGCCAGCGTATCTCCCAACCATCTTCAATTACAGGAGAAAGAAAACAACTGAAAAACCTTTTGGAATTAATTGCAGCCCTAAATAAACTAATTGAGAACTAAAAATCTGAAATGTTTTGGAAATTCAGGCATTCTTCTGCCTCCAGAACCATCATTTTCTACTGTTTTCCAATGGATTGTTGCTGAAGGCATCAAAATTTGGAGGCGACTAATACTCTGTCTTTCTTTTGGTATTAGTATACTGTTTTTAACATTTCCAACAGAAGTATATGCTTAAATCCCATTAAATTTTAGTCTAAATGCTTTAGATTTCCTTACAGATCCTGCTGGTAGGCATCAGATATCAAACAGACAAAACAAAAAAATTAGGCTGAAGCCAGGGTATTTTTCTTTCCCTATGGGGAAAAGGGCATCCATTATGCAATGAATCTTCTTTTATAATGGTTTGGTGGCTTTGACAAAATCCATTTTACTTCATTGTCCTTTTATTTTACATAATGCCCATAAAATGGGAAAACAGAAGATGTTATTGCTGATCAGAACAATTACACTAAAGCTTTCAAGCAGAATAACGTTGGGAAAAAGAAAAAAATAAGGCGACCTTTGAGGCCAGAGCAACTTCCTCAGGAAGTGTATTCTGGGTGAAGGGGTTTGATTTGTGTTGCTGTCCCCTGAAGCAGTTTTATTTGTTGCCTTCTGATCAGAAAAATTGAAAGAGGAGCTGCTGGCTTGTTTCCCTTCATGTTGTAATATGCAGTACATTGCAAGATACCAGGATAAATGTTGCAAGACAGGTAAAGCCTTCCCAGAACAGTCCCAGAGGATGTTGGAAATGCTGGTAAAATGAGGTTTTATGAAAATTGATATAATTAAGTGAGCTTTTTTTAACGTTAGGCTTGGGAAGGCTTGAAACGGGATCTGCCTGGGAGACCTTGATCTCATATAGAATCATAGAAACATTAAAGTTGGAAAGGACCTCCAAGATCATATAGTCCAACAGTCCACCTACCGCCAATATTGCGTGCTAAACCACGTCCATAAACCATGTGGATGACTGGATTCCAGAGAGGATCTGCAGCCAGGTGTAGGGGTGATACCCACATGCATAAAGTTACAGAGGAGGCCTAAAGGTCTTTTGTAGCAGAGAAAACTATTAAACCTATAGTTAGTGTATAATAAACCTATAGTTCTGGATTGACCTTGCAGTGCAGTGCCCCAGCTCTGTGTGGTGCAGAGGATGTTTGAGGAGGGATGGCCATGCAGGCTTCTCAGTTCCCACTGTTTTTTACCAGGAATCCAGCTCCTGTTTCTCTCTCTTCATTGTCTCCTGGTTTCCAATGAAGGAATCACTCTGCTTGCATATGGACCGCATGGATTCCTGCAGGCCCTGCCCTGGGGGTGACCCTCGGGGCTTGGTGCGGCAATGGGGACGCAATGAGACGAGGGACTTCAGCTCACTTAGCACAGCAAGCTCCAGGAGCTTGCACATGAGACACTTAAATAGTTACAGCAGGCTTTGTATAGAAGACAGGGCTGCAGAGGGGCACTTCATCTGCTGCTCCTCACAATCACAATCTTGTCCTTGTTGCATGGACACAGGATGGGCTCCTGCCCAGCTCTCACAACCTCCTGCCACTCAGTCCTCCCCCCCTTCCCGGTCCCCATCCTTCCTTTCCTCTGCTGTCATTCCACTGATACAAACACAAGGCCCAGGCTCAGAAGGCAGAAATTTATTTGGCTTTAACTTTGGGTGAGTTTAGGCCTGTCTGGACATGTCCAGAGCTGAGAGGAGGAAGGGTTCTCTGGCAGCCGCTGCTGCTGCCCTGAGCCACTGCAACGAGCTCATGCTTCTGAAACCTCAGTATTTACGCAGGCTCTGGGGTTGCGGTCTGCTTCTTGTCCAGCTGCTGATGCTTATCTCCACTTTGCTGTAGAAAAAGCTTTAAATCAAAAGCTTCAGGAGAGAGCTTGTGCTGCTGTCATGCGACTCGTAGTGTCCGAAAGCTGTGTGGGAACAGTGAGGAAGACCAAAGGATGCAGAAAGAGCTGAGTGGTACCGAGTGCATCTCTTCAGTGATGAGTAGAAAAGGACGTCTGTGCAGAGCAGCAGTGCCTTTAAATAATAGTGTTAAACTTCCACATTGAAAAGAAATCCTATTTCCGAGTAACACACTGGAAAAAGAAAGAAAGAAAAAAAAAAACAACCCACAATATTCCAATTAAATTAAATCACAATGAAAAGCAGAAGACTTTTAGATTGGCTGTCTGGTAGAGCTGCTAATCTGTCTCATGTTCAGTGATCTGCTTCACCCTGCATAATCTATTCTGCGTATGCTGTTCCAGCCTGACTACATCCCAAAATATTTTGCAGAGTTAATCAAATGCAGCCTGAAATTCAAAGAACAGGAGAACAGTTAAGATGTACATGCGAGAGAGAAATGTATTGCTTTCAGGTACAACTTGGAAATAGATAAAAAAGCCTCAGATCTCTCAGAGCACTTTCTCAGGGCTCCTGTAAGCATATCCAGTAGATGCTGTGGTGCACAGAGGATTGCAGCGATTCCAGGTGTGCAGCAGCTTGTTTTCCCTATCTGAGGTCAGTGAGTTAATAAAGAGGAGACAGAAGGTGTTCCATCATCCCACTGTGTGCAAGCTCAGTAGCTGTATTGCTTCCATGCTGATGGGATGTCTGAAGGGATTAGCAATGCTGCCTTTGAAATGAGCAGTGTCTCCACTGCCTTCACTCAAGCAGCATTTGTTAGGAGTTTAGGCTGAGACCTCCAAAAGGAACTAGGCACCAAGATTTCATGTGGAAGTCTGGATTCTTTTTTCCCAGATGCTTTTCAGACCTTTTGCAATTGCCTGACACTTTCTATTTCTCAGATTCCACTTCTGTTTTCCTTTCTTGGCCTCCTCTGACCCAGCCTTATCCTCCTTTCCTGATGTTTCCAACCTGCTCCTGAACCATTTATTCTTTCTTCTGATCAGTGTACTTTGGTCTGAGCCTGGGAAGATGTTTTTTTTTTGTTAGTGTTTTATCAGAAGCACTTGGTGCTGCCCTACTCGTTCACCCTGGCATTACCACTCTTAGCTGGGGCTGTTAGAATTTGTGCACAATCCTGTTTTTAAGTAGGATATCAGGCAGTGGCAAGCCTTCTTTTTCCACCCAGACACAGCTTTCAGAAGTCCTCAGTTCAAATTTCAGCCATTTTTAATTAAGAGCTCACAAAACCCTATAAAACCTACAGGGTTTCTAAGGATCTCTTATTAATGACCACGCTTGGGAGAAAGAAAAAGTACCTAACTTTGACTTACTTTGCTTTGTGTACTTTTGTCATTATCTCCCTTTTCTTTCTTTGACATCTGTAGAGGAAATGTATTGGGATGTGATTTGATCAGATGAGAAAGTACCTATTCAGCATATTAGCATTTAAATATACTTTTCAGACTGCTTTTGGTCATGAGCTTATGCACAGATGCACAATTCTTGAGCATACCAGTTCTGTGATAAACTTTCCTAAAGGAAAGCAGAAGCTGCTACGCGTTCATTTACATTATTTAGACTTCTGTTAATTTCCAAGGGAATGTTGTCTTTTTTAATGGCCTCTGAGCTATATTTGAAGCCAAAAATTATGCATCAGCTCGTGCTCGTGGTATCTGAGATACTAGATAATACAGATCTTGCTCTTGCATTACTTTACCTCTCGTAAATCAGTCTCTGAATCAAAACCCCTTAAAAACATAAATGCAAACGTAAAACCAATGAATGGGAGGATGGTTAGCCTGTTAAGTAAAAAGGAATGAGCGGAAATAACAAATGATACAGAAAATGAAGTGTTCAATGCCTTTTTTTGGTTGCTTCTCCAAAAAACGGTTGATTGTGATTGTATAATAATGCAGTAAGTTTTAACAAGGGGATCATCTAAAACAGCAAAAGACTGTGCTGGCTAAAATGTAGATAATGTAGATGTTCATGAATTCAGCAGGGCCTGATGAAATCTGCCCTGGAGTACTTTGGGATCTTGCTGAAGCAATCCCAGAGTGATTAGAGATTATCTTTCAGAGTTCACAGATGACCAAGGTAGAGTCAGAGGCCCGGCGAAGGGTAAACGCAGAGCCTATTTTTAAATAGGGGGAAATGAGAACCAGGGGGATTATGGAACAGTAAAACCCACTTCAATACCCCAAAAGTTTCTAGAATGAGCTGTTACAAGCACTCAGAGAATAAGAAGTTAATAAGAAACAGCAAATATGGATTTGTCAAGAGCAAATCATGTCAAACCAGTACAATTTCTTTGCAGGATAGATGAACGAGTAAATAAAAACCAAGAAGTAGATACGTGTGTTGGTTTTTAGTGTGGCTTTGTATGCTGTCATTTGTGGTGTACTCACAGTTCAAGAAGTAGAGAAACGTGCTCTATTTCCAATTGCTGCATCGTGGGTGTAGGACAAGCTGTAAATTAAGGCTCAAAAAGTAGATAGGGACAGTTTTCTGCCAAGGTGGGAGGGGATGTCAAATGGGGGTCCTGCTGGGGTCTGCCCGGGGCTGGGAAGCGTTCGGTCTTGGAGGATGATAGAAAGTCTACGCTGATGTGCTGGATGAGATTGCAGCATTGTGGAAAGGAGAAACAGAAGTCAAATGGTTTTGATACCTGGATATTTGAAATTAGCAGCCTGAAATGCCTGGAAAAAAAAAAAACAACCCGGCACAAATAGTAATGGTTGATGAAAGAAATACAAGTACACTACAGAATGCAAAACAGAAAGTACTGAACAAGGGAACCAGTGTTTAGAAATTAAGACAATTAAGCATGCAGGGCACTGGAAGATCGTAAAAGGAGTACGATAGAATGCTATAGAAGTGCTTCAGAAATGGCAGCCCGTGCTATGGAGAGCTTTAGTGAGACTCGTGGGTAAAAGATGAGGGGTGAAATTTGCTTCTCAGACAACCTTCGTACAGCCTTGGCTGTGCTCCGCTTTGGTTGTGCAGTGGAAGAAAAATCTTGACAAATTGGAGAGAGACTAAAGGAGAGCCATAGGAATGATAAGAGGTTTGGAAAACGCAACCTATGAGGGAAGATTGAAAGAATTGAATTTGTTTAGTCTAGAGAAGGGAAGACTGACAGGATGCGATAACATTCCTCCAATATGTAAAACATTGCTAGAAAGAGAATGGTGATGAATTGTTCTTCATAGCAGCAGTGAGTAGGAGAAAAATAATTGGCATAATTTTCAGCAGAGAAGATTAAGTTAAGATACTCAGCAAAGCTTTCTAGCTTCAAGGATAGTTCAGTGCTAAAAGGAGCTGTGTGGGAAGGTTACTGGATGTGCTTCTTTGGAGGTCTTTCAGAAAAGCTGATCTTCTGTGAGAGATGGTCTGGGAGGGAATAGGCTGGGCTGCAGCTCTGGCCATTAATTTCTCGGTGTGTAATGGTAAGAGCATTTGAAGATTAGTCCCAATAAAATGGCAAATGGATGAGTAGTGGTAGTTCAGCTGCACTGTTTTTCAGAGAGATTAGGCTGTTGTAGCATCTAAATTCTTATAATGAAAGATTTTATTCATCCAGCACTCACGCAAAGTGAGGAATGAAGTAGATGAAGTTTCATCAAGGCTATTCTAGATCATATTAAATTGAAACCTCCAGGCTGAGTGCCTGTTTAGCTGAAATATCCTTCGTGTTCTGGGAGAGGTGTAGTGCCTGTCTCACCTGTAGTTATTTGACTACAGACAATTGGGAGTAATTGTTCCATATGATCTTAGTCTTCTTGGGCAGTTTGTTGCTGGTTCTCGTGGTAAATCACTCTGACTTTCTGATATAAAGGTCCATAGGATTGGGATTCTCAAAGTAGATGAGAGCCATAGGTGTGAACAGCTTCCTGAGGCTGATGAACATTTCATTGCTGAAATGGGGGATAATTTGGGGTGTATTTCATTTTCTCCTCTTTCTTTCTAGACTGCAAGTAGAGGGATGTAAATATTACCATATGTTGTTTGCATTTCATGCATGACTGCAGAAATGGGACATAAAGGTAGTTTCATGATATATTTAAGGACAGAAAACCCAAGCATTTCTTCTCTTTCCCCACTAAAATGCCTTCCTGGCATTTTCTCAGGACCAGCCTCTGCTGGCTGCATGGGAAGGCTCTGCCAGGTGGGTCCGGGGCTGCTGTGGCCCTGTGTCATCCCACTTCCAAAATGCTGCTGGCCCTGTGAAGCCCATTGAACTCAGTTCCAGCACACTCAGACGCAGCAAGGCTGCAGATGCCACCCAGTGCCCATAAGTCACTTTGGAACAGCATTGTGAGTTATGCTGGGTGCCTTTATGTTGGAAATTAAGTCATTTTGCTAGCAGTCACCCTTGTGTGAAGCTGAGAGATGCAGAACCACAGAGTTGTTAATGTTGGAAAAGACAACTGGCAGGATCACAGCAGGATGCAGGCAGGTAGCGGAGCGCCGGCTGTGCGGTGTCACTGGCTGTCCCCATGCCTGACCCCCAGCCAGCATGAGCAGACCCGACCCTTTCCAGCTGCAGTGACCGCTTCCCAAATTCCAGCCTTAAACCTGGGACTGAACAGAGCAGTATCCAGAAGGCTTCTTGTTTGGAAGAGGTCGGGGGGGGGTGTTTGTGTGTGTTCAAGTGTGTTGTTTTGCTGCACAGCTGCATCATCCCAGATAAACTGCCCTAGCTAGAGATACAGCCTGCACGGAGCACAGAGCCTGCAGCCAGCTTCTCCAGAATCCCACCTTCACTTTGCCTGGTGACAGAGCAGGTTAAAAGCCAAAGCTGCGTGTTATTTTCCCGCAGTGAATAGATTTTTTCTCCAATAAAGATAGCAGGCGAGATATTCCCCCTCCCCATGCACGCTTTTTTTCCTTCGCAGATCCCTTCTTCTCACCCCTCTGCTACACACACACCATTTCTGCTGCACTGTGAGTGGGGGAGATTTCTTGAACCAGGGGCCTCCTGCTTAATGCACTGAGGACTCAGCCAGGCCAAAAATGCCTGTAGCATATGGGGAAGGAAAGGGCCAGCAGTGAGCAAGCTTGGACAGATGTGCTAGAGAGGGAGCGTGGTGCTGGTGGGGGTGGAGAACGTGCTCCCCCCGAGCTCTCCCCCCAGCCGTGTCGGAGGGAGGCCAGTCAGGAAGAGCGGACCCTTTTTAGGACCCCAACAGTTAGGGAGAGCCCCCGAGGCATTTTTGGCCGGGAGGTTGCGCGCACACACGCGCACACACACACGGAACAGTTCAGCAGCAGTCCAATCCCAAGTGACATGGAGCTTTTTCTTAATTCAGAGCATATTTCAGGCTTCGTTTTAAGGGGAGAAAAAAATAAAAAAAACCCCAACAAACTGAGCAACCCATAAACCATAAAGAATCTATTGAAACAATTGTAAGGGGAAAAAATAGAATGTAGCTGCAGCCGGAGCTGTTAGGGAGATGCAGGGGGGAGATGAAAAATAAAAGAAACAATTACCGTTTTTCCCCACAGACCTCAGATCAGCCTGGCAAAATACAGACCTGCATGGGCTGCCTTCCAGTGCAGTGGAGATGTCTGCCCAGAAAGCAGAGCTGTCCTTGGGTGAGCTTATGGCTGAGCTGCTCTCTACCATGGATGCTGCTCTGCCCATTCATCTGCTTGTGCAAGGTAGCACCTCTCATGTTTCTCAGTGCTGTTTGTTATGTCATTTAAAGCTGGATGGTCAGCAGTCTGTTGTTGTGTCAGTTCTCGCTGTGCACTCTCAGCTGGGAATCTCAAGACACATTGGGAGCAAGAGGCTCGTGGGCTTTGCAGTGAGCTGAGGCCATCCAATAAGATCCACTTGCTAAATGCAGAACCAGACCAAAGTGTTCCAGTGATGTTCAGAGGGTGCCTGGCAGGGCTGGGAACGGGATCCCACCATCCCCAACCCTCCTGCATCAAATCTCTCCGCAGTGTCATTTTTCCTTACTTCAGTTCCGTGTCCTGTTAGCAAGTAGAGTTGCACACCTGGGCATTGGCACCCTACATGTGGAGCAGTTGAGTTGGTCCTTGCCCAGATCTCTTCCAGTCATTGCTCACAGAGGCAATTTTCCTCCAGAGGCAATTCAGATACGTGAAGCTTTTAGCATAGGTCGGTCATTACTGCCAAAGACCTGCAGTGCAGGACGTGTCTCCTCGGTTAACATCTGTTTTTTTGGACCACGTTACCTCAGTTTCTTCATGAGCTCACAGCTGATACAAAATGCTGAGAAATTATGTCTGTGTTTGTTGTTTGGGTGTTTTGATTTTTTTTTTTTAATTTTTATTTTATTTTTTTCTTTACACCCTGATGTCTGTTGTGATGCACTGAGCTGGATTTGACTGAGTGGTACTCAGGCAGCGATGAACTTACAAAATTACTCCCAATTTACTGCAGAGCAGGGAGGTAAAAAAAGAGGTGAGGGTCTCATAAGAGGGGATCTTTGGCATCAGACCAACAGGTGCAATCAGCATTCAGGAGAAAAGATGCGTCTGCACCAGAGGAGGCACCCTCTGGTCCTAGGGCACCATATTCACATGCTGGCTATAGGTCAAGTAAGTGTTGCTTCCACAGGTGGCACTGAGTGTTAATCTCAGGATTTTGGTCACTCTTCTTCCTGGCAGGTTAAGAACAAAGGAAGCAGACAATGAAAGATGAATAGATCTACTATTGAGGGCTTGAAAATGAGGGTGAAGGAAAGCTTGTGTGCCTTTGAGAATTAAGCAAGGCACTGTCACCCAACACTGATCATCCCCTTACCTCTGCAGCTGTGTTCCCAGCTCTTCCTGAGATTCTTCTCACCATGTTTTTACCATGTTTGCCATTCTGGCTCTGTATCTGATGCTCCTCCAGGATTATCCATAGGCAAACAGGGAGATTTGCACTGAAATCAGTAGCAGTTTGCTTGGCTTTAGTGGCAGCCCTTTAGAACTAATAGTGATCATTGCATCTAAAATTAAGCACTGGGTCTAATGGATCTGCTTTAATAATTTTGATTCATCTCTGTAACACCTGAGGCAGTGAGATGCCTGGCAGCCCTGTGGAGTGATTATTGAGATCAAAAGGATGCATCCTTTTCCAGGGAAGACAGGAGGAGCAACCTCCAAACAAAGGTCATTTACTATGGGAGGCTCTCTAGGGAATTTGAAAAGCTGGCAAGTGGGACGAAACCAAAGTGAAGAGTAGGAGATGTTTTTTTCTTCTCTCTTATCGAATCATAGAATGGCTTGAGTTGGAAGGACCTTAATATCATCTAGTTCTAACCACTGCTGTGGGCTGCCTGCCCCCCAGCTCAGGCTGCCTAGGACCCATCCACAGCCTTGGGCACCTCCATGGATGGGCGCCCACAGCTCTGGGCAGCAATGCTGGGGCCTCACCACCCTCTGAGCAAAGAATTTCCTCCTAACACGTAACCCAAATCTTCCCTCTTTTAGTTTAAAGCCATTCCCCCACGTCCTTACACTTATCAGACAGTATAAAAAGTTGTTCTCCCTCCTGTTTATAAGCTCCCTTCAAGCACTGGAATGCCACAATGAGGTTTCCCCAGAGCCCTCTCCAGGCTGAACAGCCCAGTCCCTTATTTGGTACAGCAGGATGAGTTGTTATTTTTTATATTCTGCATTTCCTCACACCTTTGAGCATTTTATGCTTCTTTGCGTAACTCCTCTTAAACCAAACCTGGACTACCTGCTGGTCCTTGTCTGCTTTAAGTCTCCTGTTTTGAAGTTTCACTTTGTAGCCTCGGCTGGTGCAGGCTGCTTCCCTGTAAGAGCATCTCCATGATCTCAGCCAAACCTATGTGGGCAGCTCCATGCTTCTTTGGTTTCCTTGCAGAATTCCTCTTGGAGTTCTGTTTTGCTTTGCATCTGCTCCTTGTGTGGCACAAAATTTTACTTTGTCTTAATGAGCACTGGCTGTAAATGCAGTTTTTCATGGCAAAAACATGACTTTAGTAAGCAAGAGCTTATGGAAAGGGGCTGCAAGATATCTTTTCACAAGTGCTCTTACTTTTCACCTATGGTCAGTGGAGGGAATGGTGAGAAGAACAAATAGGTCCAAAATGTTTAGGAAATAGCAAAGGAGTCAAAATCCAATGCCATAACAGGTTAAGGGATGGCTTAGGGTCCTCTGGGCATGCATGTATCTGGATGTGCTGGTGAAATCAAAGAGCTGTAAGTTCAAGTGAGTGTTTACAGGCTCCCAAATTCAGTTAATTTATGACATGTTTAATATGTTTTTACAAATGTTTGCTGTACTCAAGTAGTGATGATGCTTTATTTGGTCAGTAAAATTCCACCCTGCCTGCAGTACGCAAAGACCTGAATGTCACAAGGATGTTCTGTGTCTAAGGAAAAATATTCACTTTGATTTTAAACAGATATTCCAAATTATTCTTTTTTTTTTTTTTTTTTTAAATAGAAACTTAAACCTGTCAGTGAAACCACCAGCAGGACTTTCCAATTCTCACTAACATTAAGGGATATTTCTGTTTTTTCTGGTTTCCCTTCTTTCTCTGTTCCTTTCATATTTTTTTTTCACCCTCTTTCTTCAACATAGCAAAATTGGAAATTAGTGCTGGCTTCTGGCCATGGCTGCATCTATGAGGCCATTTAAAGTTATTGCTCTCTGCTCCCTGTGGGCTAGTAGGAATTTCAGCTGTGATCACAAGGAAAAAAAAAAGCACAAATGCTAGAAATAATAATTAAAAAATCAGCATATGTAGTTGTCTTGGTCATGGTGTGAAAAGTAGCTAATACCACAAGATGTCTTCTTGTGCTGAGATGCTGAGGTTGCTCTGGGAAGGTTCATGCTCAAAGCCATGGGAGCAGCTGCTCTGTGCTGGGTTTGGGCTTTTGGGTTCTGTCTGCCTCTACGTGTGCAGCAGGAGAGAGGGAGAGCTCTGAGCAGCCAGGAAGGAATTTACAGCTTCATCTGTATTCTGGTTGATAGTTTTGCAGATCATCTTGTGCAAGACCTGACCTGAGCATGTCTTCTGTTGTAGCAGCTTGGCTTGGGCCAGTATGGGGAAGGTGGGCATAAGATCGGTTTGTGTGGGCCCAGCATTTTCGTGAAAGGATTTGCTGTCTTAAAAAATATCCCTTTTTGGCTGCAAACAGGGAGACAAGTCACTGCACACATACACACTGCTAACCTGCCTGCATGTACCAGTGGTTTTCTATGAGGGAATGAAGGGAAACCTTGAGCACACTCAAATTCAGTGTAAAGTTGAAGGACTTTTCAGTCTGCGCTGAGACTGCGAGAGAGGGAGATGTTCTTTCTTTCTCCAGCACCAAGAATACAAACCGTGTCCCACATCCGTGAAACAGGTGAAGTGAAACTCTGAAATGAAATGAGTTACTGGAATGCTTTGGGTCCTTCAGATGTTTTGCTACCCACAGCAGCTCTGGATTTTGATTCCTTTGAAAATTTCAGCTTTCTTCTCAGCTCTGAAGTGATCCCATCTGGTCACTGGTGGAGCTGAGGTCCTACCTGCCATTCCCTGACCTAAAAGCCCCTCAGCTCAGTGATGGCTCAGTAGTGATTGGTGCACTCCTGGTGCTACAGGTGTGTAGCAGATGTGCCTCCTTGTCCCCAGGTTCAGTTGCACATCTTTGGTTAACAGCAAATTGAGGCTGTAGTACTTTAGGACCGCTTGTCCTACAGCTCCGTTCAGTGGCACATCCATTTCTCAGATTACGTTTCTCAGATTATTTTAAAGGGAAGGCCTTGCCATACATTTCCAAACTTAGGAGAATCCTTTACATTTCCACCCTTGGGTTTCCAGTTTCTCCCCCGGTATTTAGATTCGGCATAAAGAATTCCTTGCTTTCTTGTTTGTTGGGAAGGGTTAAAAAACAAATAGCAGCCTGCGTTCTGGGGTGCCAAACTTTTTTCTTCTGCTCCGTCTCCTTTTGATTTAAAAGCTTTGTTTATCTCTCTGTAAAGTCACTGGCAGGCCATAAAGAGATATATTGCCTTAGTGCAGACAACACAGACTCCGCTCCTGGGAAAGCAATGGGCTGTGAAGCTGAGCGTGTGTGTGTGTGGGCCCGCTTGTAACTCAGGCTGGGTTCTCTTTTTGGGAAGTTCCCAATGGACGCCGCCTGCAGCCGCTTTCGGCTCCTGGTAGGAGATGTATGCAATGAGTCCAGGAGGGTTGGTCAGGCTCTCGCTGCTTTTGATGTTCCCATAAAGCCATCACTCCAAGGCTTGGACTTGTAGTGCTATTGAACTCGGTCATAATACGGTGGATAAAGCACTCCCAACAGTTTTAGGATTTTTATAGAGAAATAATGTCATGTCAGAGCTCAGCCTGACTGGGCACTCCCTGTTTGGGCAGCATGGGGCCGTGAGAGTCAATGTCAATGCTGTGCTCTGCTTCGCAGCCACCACCATCACTTCAACCTGTGTGTATCCCTTCGCTGTGCTTGCAGGCTGCCCAGCCCCCAGCACATCCCTGCCTGTTCCTGCTGGCCTCGAAGGTGAAGAGGTGGAGTGGGTGAATTATTTCTGTCTGGTACTCAGACTGCAGAAACTGCTTATTTAGCTGAGCAGAGGACACTTGGATTTAATCTCCAATGAAATTGACTCGTAATGTCCTTTTTGCTTATTGCCAGAGGAGGAATCTTCTGAAAAAGAGGGCAGAGCACCAAGTGCAGCTGAAGTACTGCCAACATAAAGGTTATTGATCCTGCAAGGGGAGATAAGGAGCTGCCTCCTTCCTCTTTTAATGGCAAGTCATGCTTTGTGGGAATTCCCTACCTGGAATCACAGATTTCCAAAAACCCACGTGTAGGTCTCGAGAATTGGGTTGGAAAGCAGCACACTCCTTTCTTGAAGAGGTTCATCCACATGGAGGTTGAGCATGAAAACCACAGATCAGTTCCATTCTGTTGCTTTTCTCTACACACTAAGTGACACATACCGAGAGGAGGCCCCTGGAGATTAATGCTTTCTACAGATCCAGTTTATCTTTGGAACTACCAACGTATGGAGAGCATGGGCTCTCTATTGGCCACAGAGCATGCACCCAGCCAGGGTGTGGTGACACAGGAGGGGATCCAGCCTTGCTGCTCTTGTGCAGCTCTGGGTCACTGTGCTTGAAAGGCCGTGAATCGCAGCCTCCATCAGCTGGTTTGCATGGAGAGAAATCATTAATACCTTTTTTACAGCGAGGGAAAATCTGAGAATTGCCAGCAAATCTGCAGGAAATTACTTTCCAAGCGACCGATGATATGACCTCTGATTTCCTAATGATCTAGGAAGAGTTCAAGCCCAAGTGCTTGTATATGTGGAATGCCAAATCTATATATACAAAGCATCATAATTACTGTCATGGAGATTTACAGTGCTTTACAAATCATTAATAATCATAATAATAATATTTACCATAACTCTTTCTGGCAGATTGATTGCAATTTTCTTTGACCATCCTCAAACTACTTTTCTTACATCTTTCCCGTTGGCATGAAGTACACAAAACACAATATATTGATGGAAGGGGTGGCTTTACTTGCACGTGTTTTTTTGAGACAAACTCAGCTATTTGCTACTGCAGTGACAGAATGAGCATCAATGAATCAGCACATCTTTTAGCACAATACTGAATACTGCTACATTTCAGTATATCATTAGTGGGTGACATGCTCCTACATGGTTTGGGCAGGCAAGTGTGATTCTTGCTGCTCAGTTAAGGCACTGTTCACAATGATGGCTGTACCTAAGATGCTTGTTTGTACATTCAGGTGTATCTGAGGCAAATACGCGTTTCAGTGAGAAGCTTTCATGTCTTTCACACTTGCTTTGGGGTGGAATATCCACAAATGATAAATGTCAAGTTTAGGTTAGACTGACTGTTCTGTAACTGATGGACTCAGCTGATGCAAATTCTTTATTCTTCTCTAAATACCATCAAGTTTATGAGCTTTGGAGAAAAGAAAAAAATAAGAAAATGTTTTCCCATTTCCCCTGCTCTCCTGCTCCTCACTGTATAAGGGTTGGAAGCAATTTTAGATGGGATGGAAAATGAATGTAGGCACACAACAATATTTTTTTAGTTTGAGATTTTGTACACTGCTGTGTTTTCTTGTCTTTTTATAAGACAGAAGTCTTTATGATGAGGTATTTTACTGTAGAAGCTTTATGAACTTTCTTGCCATTTTTTTTGGACAACATGCACTGTTCCTGCCAATGTTATGGGTGTTGGTTCTTTTTATGAATTATTCTATCTAGGTCTGGTTTTACCTATTACTAGAAATCTGGTATTAATAGACCTATATCCCGTGGCTGATTCATTCATTTGAAAGAGCAGATAAATTGTTCTTCATGCATTTTGACATTGTTCTGTTATCTATTAAAAAAAAAAAAAAAAAAAGGGAAAATTAACATTTTGTATTTTAGTTTCATGCCTCCCTTTTGTTTATTCATCCAAAGCACATTTTGGGTGTAAAGTGATGATTCCACTTGCTGTGGTCTTACAGCCGTGGATGGGAAGAAATCATCTGCTTAATTGTTTGCAGGAATGCTACCCACTGGTCGATGGTTACAAAAAATCTGGCTGGAAGATGCACCACTCACATCTCCGGTTGTGCACACCGCGAGCTGCAGCGAGTGCAAGCTGCAAAAACATGTAACCTTATATTGAGACAGAGCTTCAAATGTATTCTACAGTAATTTAGTCATTTGTCAGACCAACGTGGGCTTTAACTGCATTCGGGGTTGTGGCACTGGGCTCCCCACTGAGGTACAACAACCTGCGTGCTATGAAGACCTCCGCAGGATGGCAGACAGAAGTCCCAGGCGCCCCTAACCTCAGCTTTATGTCTCATCTAATGTTCATCACTGCGAGAAACAATTACAGAGGCTTGTGTGCCATAATGCAAAACATCGAGCTGTGAGTGCCTGCTGACACGGAGGGAAATTGTCATAGTATTTTTCCCCCACGTGCCCTGCCCTTCCATTTAATTTTGTAGCGGGTGTATCATAGAATTTTTTTAGGTTTCTAAAAAAAGACTTAAAGAATCTTTATAAAAGGAAGTGCCAAGCTAACTAAATGTAAGAATCGCCGCCAGTTCCCCTTTAATACTGTTAAAACAAATGCAGATTTACAGGCACGTTGATACGAAAGCTGTACGCCAAAGGCCATCAGAACTAAAAACACAGAACATAACACACGTGAAGTGGCTCTGGTGATTCACAGGGTTTAATGTCTGGCGACAGAGCACAGCTACACGATGCTGTTTAATCTATTTCTAATTCATGTCGTGCTCTGCAGTCTGGGCTGGGGGCTCCCATTGCATGTCCAGCACCAGGCGGTGCATTCTGTGGGTATTCCTTCATTCTCCATTCAGTGTAATTCCAGAGAGGTCATTGCTTACGAGCACGTTGTCCTTTCTCTGGTAAATTAGAGGGTTTCCCTTCCTCCAGACACCACGAGGAGCTTTGTGCAGCACTTCAGGTATGGGAGCCTCCCAGCATAGCCAAACCCTTGGGCTCCTTCCTATTTTCATACTGACACCTATGTCATCAATCCTATTACAGCAAAATTCCTCTGATCGGAAAATTCTGCTGGTGGAAAACCTGTCCTCATTCCCTGAAAGTAAAAAAGGACCGTGGGGCTGTTTTTGTTGCTAGTGAATCATATCTGGTAGGAGTCGTTCCGCCACACCTCCGTGCCGCCTGGCCGCTTGCTTTGGCTGACGCAGGCTGGGAAGCCCAACACGCCGTAATTGCTTCATTGTGGTGCTTCAGGAGGAAAGGAAAACAGCTATTACTGCGTGTGTGCTTCTGGGTTTTTTCCCCTATTGCTGTTGGATGTTTTGGTTACAGAACGTGTCCAGCGCTCTGTTTGTTTTCTTAACTTTCTATTGTGCAGGTGGAAGGCTGAGACTGGGTGTGTGCAGGTGGTGGGGATGGTTCAAGAGAGAAAACATTGGCTTAGGACAATATCTTCATTTATAAACAGAGAGCAAAACTATTGATAGTTTTCCTCCCGATCCTTCTGGAAGATAAGATGGCAGCACAGCTCCATTCCTGGAAAGCACACTGCAGCTATAGGCTCAATGCCTGTGAGCTTTCATCTCATCTTCAGCTGCATAACAGTTAATGGAGATTTGACTTTTAGCATTACTGAGTATTTGTTTACCCATTTGGCTGTAGATGTAAATATGGACTTAATGGTCATTCTCTGGCTGAGATAAAGCTCCATAAATTCAGGCACTACCTGTAAAGAAGCTGCTCTTCCATAAGGAGGCTATTCTGAGAAAAAACACACACAAAAAAAGCCCAGCTCCAGTAAACTGAGATCAGACCTATTACTGGAGATACCTAGAAATTTATGACTGGAAAAGGTATTAGGTTGTGACCTGCTGTTCTCCTGCTGCTGAGGCTCCAACGGTGATTAGGAAGTGATTTCATTGCCATATGAAGGCTGCTACCCTCATTCCTGTCGCTTTTTTTTTCCTCATTGAGGAGCAGAACGCGGTATTCAGGGCTGAGGGGAAAAAACTCCTCGTGCACATGCACACCAAGCATTATCACTGCCAGCTCCTCATCTTCAAAGCCCCTGCCTGCAGCTCCCTCTGACTAAGTCCACTTAATTCCCCACCTAAGAGAAAAAAGGAGAGTTCAGAAGTTCAGGGAACTTTCTGCAAACCACACGCCTGTGGTTGTCTGGGCTGCAGGGTGAAGGGTTAGGCTGAATGGATTGGTGTGCTGGCACCAGTCACAGCCCCACAACGTTTCCTTTTGAGGCAGCAAATGACCTAAGAGATGGAAAGCATCCCACATGGCTGGGGGGCTTGGAAAATGTCCCCTCACATGTCACCTTGGGAGCTGTGCTGTGTTTGGAAGCCTTGTCCCAAGCGCTGGGAAGGTTCAGTGTGAGATTGTGTATTCATGACCTCGGCAGTCTCGTATGTAACGCTGTATTGCATCCCCCTTTCCTTCCCACTTAATAGTAGTAGTTAATAGTAGTTAATAGTAGTAGTTTCCTATGAAGCTTAAAGTACATACAACCTTTAAAGTTTATAACATTTATAGATCGCTACAGTAGCAGGAGAATCAAGCTGATGAAAGAATTGGGTGGTTGACCTGAATTAATACGACCATAATTTAATTCATTTCCACTCCTTGCTGCATACAAAACCTTCCCCTCCTCCAACAGCACTCGTGGGGCAGGCAGTGCAGAGGGCTCAGCAATGGGTGCCGAGCAGGAGGATGGCTGGTGTCATTATGGGGAGCAGAGGGAGATCCTGGGAAAGGCCTTTGTCCTTGGGAAGGGCATTTGAAGCTTGGGAAGTAAACAGGAGAATCAGAGGTGAAGGTGAAGCGAGGAGTTTTAAAGCAGGCTCTCTGCTGCAATCTGAAAGTGAGATACTTCTTTTTTCCTTGAAAATTTCCATAGCTTACTCCCAGAGATTATCTTATAGGCTGGTCTTTTCCATTTATCACCATACAGCTTTTCATCCTTCTTTCTTTGCCCTTGCCATTCCCTGGAGAAACTGTGTTAGGAGAATACTTCTTGTAGTTATATCTCTATATAAAGTGCAGTGAAATGCATCTGATTGCGATTCTTACTTTTTTGTTTGTTTGCTTCATCTCCTTCTCCCATCTGTTCTGGTCGTTTCAGCCAAGGAAGGATCATTGAGTGCTCTATAGCTTATCCCTTGGAAGCCCACGAGGTGAGGAGGCAGCTCTGGACCTGCCGGTGCTCAGGGTGAGGAGCTGGGGGGGAGAGCAGTGATGGGAGAGGGAGGGAGCAAGGCACTCTGGGTTTTCTGATGGGCTTTGTCACTGAGTCCAAGAAAATATTACAGCTCAAATCCATGTAGCAGCCAGCTTATACTTCTGACCTTTTCATATTGTCCTCACAAGCTATGTATGACGCTGTTTTCTGTGTACAAACTTCGACAGCTCTCTCTGTTGACTGGAGAGCTATAGAAAGTAATATGACAACAACAAAATAAGTGACTATCGTATTACTTTTCTTAAACCTGAATCCATGCATCCCATGCTAGGGTTACTGTAGTATCTGAGTGCTCATAAGCTAAGGGATGGGCTTGTTCTAGGATGTGGAAAATTCAGTGAAAAACAAGGCATTAAGGAGAGGAATAGCTGGAGATGATTGAATGGTGAGCACTGTTCTTCATGGACCTGTCCTGAACTCATGCCCCAGCACAGCTGGAAGACTGGTGTTGTGCTTGGAGTAAGCCTAAAACCAAAGCTGAAGCCACTTGTGCTCGTTAAAGAGCCCGGGGCAGCTCTCACCCTGCTATGTGAGCCCTGCTCAGACACCCATTGCTGCCAATCTCCTCTGGGTTCATTGCAACCATTTATATGGCTTGCAGCTCAGTTAGGAGGCTCTCTGCATCACTTTCCTCCTCCATTTAGTCTGTGGAGGGAGAGTACATCTAAATTAAGTTTCTGCTCTAACTTGCTTTCTGAAATGTTTTTATTTCTCTACTAAGTATACAAGAAGTCTGGAGAGATTAGTCTTGTGATTCAGGCTGAGTATCTAAAATTAAGTGATGTTTACATCCCCATTCTTGATGTCCTGCATCCTCATTCAGATGAGACCTGCCCTGACCCTTCCTTCTAGGTTGCCATGTCATGTTAAAGCATTTCCAAGGTGGCTGCATGGCTGCATTGTGATCCTCCATGCTTCTGTGAATACCCAGATGTGGATGGGGGTGATAAAACTCATTTTATTTGAGGGAACTCTCACCCACAATATACTGCCTTAAGTAAGAGAAATGTTTGTAAAGCCTTGTGCATACAAAGGGCAAAGAAATGCACACAGCTGAGAAAAATCATCCTCCCCTTCCCTCAGGTAAGGCACATTCTGCAGCCACTACCCTTTGGTTTAGGGCTGGATGAAAAGTTAAGTGGATGAGAGCAGAACTGTGATACCTAGAACTGCTCCCACCAAGGTGAGGGCTGGGTGATGGGCTCTGCAGGGGCAGATCAATCTGGAGCTCCAGCAGGGAACACACGTGCTGTGTTGGACAGGGAGCATGGCATGGCATGGGGCATCAGCCTGCTTGAAAGACAGCTCCTCTGACTCATCAGCCAAAAGCAAAATGAGCTGGATGTATTTAAAGCAAAGCTCTATTTTAAAAATTAATGATCTGCAAGAGAGAGAGGAGAAACGGCTTCTCTGTAATGCAGAAAAAGGCCCTGATGACCACAGCCTGGGTCCCTTTCCAGATGATGTCATCATCCGACTAAATAATAAATTTTTAACGACGTGGAAAAAAAAAAAAAAAAAGAAAGAAAAAGAAGGAAATAAAAAAAAAAAAAGAAGAGGGGGACTCTGTTTCAATGAGTAAAAGTAGCTGGTGGCAACAGGGCCTAAGGAAAATATATGGTTGGGTGAGGTTTCTGCCCTGTGTAATTAGATTATCCCAAGTGTAGGAGTGTGCTGCAAAAGGCACATTGAAATGCCTGTAATTGAGTGCTCTGTGTCTTCCCTGCCACATACCCATGTGGAGTGGAAAACTGGGGAACTCGGAATATATATAAGGCAGAGGGGCATTCTGTAAACAGGGTTGCTAATAATAGGCAGTTAAGATTAGAAGGGAAAATATGGGCTCTCATCAGCCCCGAGACCAGGGGATGTTTCCCCTCAAAACTAACAGGCAGAGAACTATTCCAATGGATTTGTGTTTGGTTGACAAATGCATGCAGTGCATTACCAGTGGAGTACCCACAGTGACTCTTTAATGCAGCCTGAATTACTACAAGCACGTTCATGTTTAAATGTGCTCAGTTTTGTTTCATAGCTGCCTTCTGGCAGTGCTGTGTGAGGTAGGCTTGGTGTCGGGGCTGTGGCACCAATGTGGACTGAAGGATTTGGGTTTAATCACTTTGTGCTTGGGCACAGGCAGCTCTTGGGTGTTTTCCATGGAATTTTCATGGAAAAAAAAGGAAAAAAAAACAACAAAGCAAACTATAGCTAATAATGGGTGGGATATCAGAATGTATCTGATAGCATTTTATGCTGTATTTTAAGTGATCTGACGTTCGGATCTGATTCTGGGCTTCGGGTCCTGAGCACTGTGTGTCCTTGTACAGATAGATGGTCCTCTCCATGAGGAGCCTACAAGCTAAGGAGACCAGGTGGCACCAATTCTCAAGGGATGGTCAAAGGCTCAGTTGTCCGAAAGTACAAAAAAAATCTTGTCAAAGCTATAGACCAAGGCTGTTTCTTGAATCTCAGCCTTGTTTTTTTTTTCTCCCAACCAAAGGTATTAACCCCAACCAAAGGTTTCACGAACCTCAGCTATTTGGACCTCAGACCCTAAAAGAAACAGATGTTTTTCATGAGGTTTGGGGTTTTGTAACAGGAGATTTCCATGGGTTTAATACCCAAATCTACACCTGTTCCTCAAACTATAAGGGATAGATTTATGTCATGCAGTGTAGTGGGCTGATCCTAACACCCTTGTCGTGAGACAGATTTACTGTAGCTGTCAAGACAGATTTGCTGTAAGAAGTCAATACCTCTCAGCCTGCCGGTGCCTTAAGGAGAAAAGGACTGGATGTTTAATCCTGTAAATATTTTATTCTTGCTCTGCTATACAAACCTTGCATGGCCTCTCCCAACCAACTTCTATTATGCTCCAGTTTCTCATGAGTAAAATGGGGACAACAACATTTTTGAGAGTGGAAGGGATAAGACTGATGAAGAAAGGAGACTTCTGACCAGGAAGATGGAAAAATGTATGTTTCCTGTGCTTTTGTTAAAACCTTCTTTTTCTTCTTTTTTTTTTTTTTTCTCCCACTGTTTTCATTGTTCATTAAATAATTGTCTTAATTTCCTTATTCCTGGTGCAAAGAGATGCAACTTTTTGATGCCCTTCAGCCTCTGAATCTCTTGGACTCTCTCTCTTGTGCTACTGCTACTCCCTTAGCAAGGTAAAATTCATCTTGGAAGAATTTGTTGGCTTTTAGAGTGACATTCATAGGGCCCAGAAGAGCTGCTGGCATCAGCAAGATTGACTGAGGTCTTTCTGCAGTGGAAAGGCAGAGGAAGGAGGTGTACATTCAGTCTTGACTGTCGAGTGCTCTGTGTCCCCTGTGAGAAAAGGGGATGTTGCTGCAGTCACATTTTGAGTTTTTCTTTTCTAGGCTCAGATCCCCAGTCACTAACATGTCCCTTACATTCCCCTATTTTTCCAAATGCCGTGAAACATATGCTGGTCATTGGATTTTTTGGTGGCTTAGGCTCTCTCATCCACCTCAGTCATAACCACAGTGCAGTTTTCACCAGTCCAGCACACACTTAACAGACTGTTTTTTGTTCTTAGCTCATGGATTTTGCCATGGATGGCCAACTGATTAAATGTTGGCTCTGATCGGTGTTGTGTCTTTGTTTTTGGTATGGACTTAATTTCTGCAGGGCACTCGAAGTAAGCATGCACGTCTTGTCTTTTGTACAGAGTCAGTTCAGCAAAGAGATGAGCCGTGTGGATGGAAGGACCGAGCTGGCAGAAAACCTGACTGTATGAGCTGACCCTGCTCGATGCAAACAGCCCATAGTGGTGGGATGGCTGGAGGCACCCCAAGCATGCTGCACTGGGTGCAGTGGGGTTGCATTGCCAGAATGCTGGATGCAGAGCTGGGAGAAAAGCGGAGGAGCTGCCAGGAACTGCCCGGATGTACGGTGTGTGCACGGAGGAAACATGAGCCATTGCAGCAGCTATTTGGCAGTTGAGGAGTACACCAGGCCTTCTCCGAAATGTGAGTTCTACCGTTTCTCAAAACTGCATGTAGCAAGAAATGACTGGGAGGCCAGCGATTCATTCTGGGTTAATGTAAAGGTACCAGAGGGGCTAATATAAAGGAAGAAAATTGATACTGGCTTTGCAGTGCTTGTGGTGCAAAAATGTGTACGGATGTTTCCAGGGAAGGAGTGGAACAATCCAATGTGATATTAAAAACAAAATATACCCACCCAACGGCAAACAAACAGCCATGGGGATGTAGGGGCTGGTAACAGAGTCTGGATGTCTGTAAATCAGTGCAGACTGCAGGTATTTGCTGACTGCCGTACGTTCTGTTGGAGCTAAAAGGAAAGAGCCCTTCTGATATCATATGAGAAAACGTTGTGTGAGTTGTAGCACTGTGGTTATTGTGTCAAACGTACTCTGGTGTGCAGCCATTGGAGTTGCATGGATATGACCCTTTGGGATGAACACTCTGGGGAAATTAAAACTAGCTGTAAAAGCTATATATAGTTGAAAAGGCTATGGTAACATTTTATACAATATAAGCCATGTTCTGTTCTTTACAGAAACCCATATCTGTAAAAAAGCAATTAGAAGTGCTTCCCTGAAAAAAAAAAAAAAGAAAAAGCAATTGAATGCAGTGAATGAACTGCAGGAATTGTACAGTTTCCAGAAAATGGTGGTAGTGAAGCATTTGTGGGATCCATAAAGTCACCATAAATTCCTAACTGAATATGGATTCACTCTCCAACTCTAAAACCACAAGATTTATTTCCTGCTGGCAGGGGAGGTGCAGCTCGCAGAGCTAGATGTGTCTCAAGGATGCCAGCAGGTGGTGGAAGCTCCAGCGTGTTCCCTGTGTGCCGTGTTCCCAACACCACTTTGAGTGGCTGTGTCCTTCCAGGGTGGGAGGACAGGCTTGGGATTGCGTTGAAGAGCTTTGTGTGCTTTCAGTGCCTGTGGTTGTGTACGGGCAGTGAGGTTTACTTGCATGCAATATGTCCTGTTGGAAGAGAAGAGCAACATGGAGGGTGCAGTGCAGAAGATGTGGTTTGGGCTCAGGTGCTGACCTTGAAGTCCTTGAGCTCTTTTCCATCTCCATGTGCAGTGGAGTTGCTTTCTGAAATCCCATAAACTCTTTTCTCACAGTGAGGTTGCATTGGGTGATTCACGTGTTTTGTGGTACTCACCGAAATGATGCAATAATGAATGCTTTGCTTCCTTTCTGTGAAATTCCCCTTGTCCCCCAGACTGTGGCTGTTGGACATGTGCTTTAGGGAGTAGGTTTTGCTGTGGCCAGTGGCCATTTGTTTTGGTGCGTTTTTCCTCTCTTTGTTTGCCTAGATCTGTTCCTCTGGTCTGCTTCAGCACAGTATGCTTCAGACCCACATCTTTTATTCCCATGCGATGCTGCTCTTACCACTGAGTGTAGGATGCACACCAGCTCAGGCCCCAAACCTTAGAGCATCAGCCTGCAGTTGTGCTGGAAACATGCACAGAGACATTGATTTGGGGTTAGAAAATAGGAAGCTAAGTCACGACGTCAGGTAGGACAAAGTAAGGCAGGGCAGTAAAGGCCGAGAGGAGCTGTACTGAAATGGAGAACTCTGTGGCTGCAGAAACTTGTAATTATTTGGGCTCTGTCAGAGATGAATGGCTGTGTCTCTTTCCAGAGTCATCTGCATAGCTGGGTAAATGTGATTGCATTGATTTAGCGCGTCTTCAAGAGTCTTTTTACAACCACAGGAGCTAGAAATGTCTTTTGTTGTTGTTGCTTTTTTTAATGAAAGCTGACGTTCTGGAGCACAAGTCAGCAGGAAGTGGGGTAAGTTTATTGGCTGTTTTGGTGGGGCCTGGAGGATAATTCTTCCTTTCTCCTGTCTTTTGTCTGCTCAGACTGTAAATTCATTGGAGCGCGGACTGCTTTCTACTGTGTGTCTTTATAGCACTTGCTTCAATGGATCTGCACTCTCAGCTAAATCCCCTGAGGCTTAACAAAATATAAATTAGGATAATGGTATAATATGTTATATGTTAAACGGTTGTGGGAGGTGGTTTATTTACACAAGTTATCACCTTAAAAAATCGACAACAAAAAGTCCTTCTGAACTCCTGGTGAGAGTTTTTTTTCTCTGTGACAAAACCTGTGTGTTATCCTATGCTACGGAGAGGAGAGGGCAGCTGGATGGTGGCTGTGCCCTGCTTTAGGGGAGAGCACATGGGCTGGGTTCAGACCTCCCAGCTTCTTGAAGCTGTGTTTGCTGTTACCAATGGGGAATTACTCCCTGCAGTTCCTTTGTGCAGACTTCAGTGGGTGTGTTGTGTTGCACAGTCCTGTGGGCAAAGCTTTGTTACCCAAGAGCATCTCCTGGAAGGACCGAAAAACAGTTCTTTCTCCTTCACCCCTTGTGCCAAGGAATCCTCAGTGCACTCCCTCTCTGTTCTGTTAAGAGAGAATGTCATGCTACGTTGGACAGATGTGGCAAAGCAGAACACAGCAGAGCTGTGGTAAGCCTGACGTGCTGTCATGCTGGTGGGGGATTTGTATCATTTCTTCCTATAGGTGAAAAAAATATGACATGAGAGGCCAGACCATAGGACCCAGACTGTTGTGCATGTGTAGGAGCTCAGAAAAAGTATGTGGAGATGGGCTGCCCTGACAATCCAGCACACATTTGCTCATCTGTGTTGTGTGCAAAATGTTGCTTGCTATCATTGTGCTGGTTCTGCCTGCTGTGTGTCCCTATAGGTGTTTCGCTCAGGGTGGTGCTGAGACCTGTGGGTCTAGGCATACTGCAAGTCATGGAAACTGGTCTCTAGCTCTTGTTTTTAGTGTAGTTAAGCCCAGCAGCAACAGAACTTTCTTTGCAAAGCTGCTTTGAGGGACCTGCTGGCAGTATCACCGAGCCATTTTGAGGCATCTTTGTGCAGAAGCAGTGCTGAGCAGCTTTGAAGTTGGCAAATGGTATTTCCTCAGAAGAGCCCTGTGTGCAGGGTGCTTGGTGCAGTGATGCCATTCACAACAGTCTTTCTCCATTGTCCTTCTCCTATTCCTTCGTGAAGAGATGTTGCTTGGACCTCCCATATCCTTATCCTCTCCTTGATATCTCATGGAGGCCAAGCACAGCCCTGCCTCCACTGCAGCGCCGTTACATTCAACATCTGTATGCCTGCATTTCCCAGGGCCCGCTGCTGTCATGCTTCACTTTGGCTTTCCTTCCTCCAGAGCAGCCAGCACAGCTCAGACCCGAGAGCCCCCCCAGCCCAGCAGTGTGCAAGCTAGGCTGAGGGAGACCTGAGGGAGGCAGGAGCAGGCGCTGCTGTCAGCTCTGTGCCAGTGACAGCGCCACGACTTTACTCACTGCAGATTAATGTGGGAGAAGGTCCTCGCTGACAACCCCTGCAAAACAGCTCAGCTTCAAGTGGAATTACAGTGGTCCTCTTAGATAAGTGTATTTTTGCCAGCTGATCTACAACAGCACTCCCAGTGGTGGGGAAAGCTGAGACTATTACTGTAAATACAAAAGGGAAGACATACTTGGCATCCCTTTACATTAGAGCTGGCTCAGAAGAACGCCTGCGTAGCTGTTTCGCTGCCAAGATGGATTGTAGTCAGATAGTACACACTGCAAAGGAACCGGAGCACACACTGAGATCTGTTGGCTTTTTTTTTCAACAATAGTTTATTTGTGTTCAAAGGGATGGTTACAGGAATCCAGATCAATATGCTTGTCCAGAACTGTGCCTTCCTATTTCAGGGCCTGGATGAATAAGAGGTTACTTGAGTTCACATGCATATGGAGGATCGGTGCCGGCGGTAATGCGTCCTCCCAGGCTCCTCATTACTTTTCCCTTTTGAAAGGAAACGTGAAATAGCTGCAAAACTGAAGTCAACATTGTTCTGGTTGCTGAAGTTTTATTCTTTTCCAGCAATGTCTGCATGGTACGTTGTTGTTCAGGGCTCTTCATGAACGCCCTGCCCAGGTCATGTCACAACAGCAGACAGTGGTGGCTGAGCACCCCATTCCAGCATGCTTTATTGGGCCTTGGTTGGACCTTTTCTCAGTGCATGTCCTGAGAATTGCAGAATCATTAAGGCTGGAAAAGACCTCCAAGATCACTGAGTCCAACCACCAACCCATCCCACCATGCCCACTGACCATGTCCCTCAGTGCCACATCTCCACATTCCTTCAGGGATGGTGACTGCAGCACCTCCCTAGGCAGCCCCTGCCAATGCCTTACCACTCATTCTGGGAAGAAATTTTTGCTAACATCCAACCATGCTGGGGTTCAGAAGGAAACAAGCGCTTCTAAAACAGAAGGAAGATTGTTTCAATTAATTTTTAATGTACAAATTCAAAGAAAAGATGTTCAGCATTTCCCAGCCCCAAATTTTGAAACCATCAATATTTTTTTCAGGAGTCCAGCAATCTGTTCCTGTTGTTGGGACGAGAAAAATGGTTGAATGAATGGAGTTACTTGCATGGAACTAAAAATGTGTTTTCTGCTTGGATATCTTGCAGAAATGTTTTGAAAAGCTAGTTCAGACAACAATTTGTAAGTGCTTGAGAATTAGACTTGTAATTGCTTTGAAAATCTGCTGTTACATTCTGTATTTTCTCTGCTCTTTCTACGGGACACCAGCAAAACAGGATTTTGAATAGATAGAGGTACCCAGATGTTCTGTGTGAGAGTAAGATATTTTCCACTATGGATTCATCAGTCCTGATTTACAGCAAGCAATACATTTCTGACATTTTAAGCAAGCATGCACAACTGCTGCACCTGGGTTTTTGAGGTTAAAATTGTGTCCATGACTTGAACATATACGGTATCTTGCTGATGATGAATTATGCTGCTCATACTTTGAATGGTGCCACTGCATTTTTTGTGAAGCGTAGACTCAACAAAGTATATCAGCAGACGGAGCCAGTTTCTTTTGAATTTCAACCTACAACAACTTTCTCAACGCAGACTGGTCTATGTCAATCCAATGGGCTATCTTGAGGAGTGAGTTCCAATGCAGCAGCACTTCAGAGTTCAAATTCTGGTGTCACTTGGCACATTTTTAACGTCTCTTGCTTTTGTGATGACATCCTGTTACATGAAGAATTTTGGCTGGTGCATGGTGTTCTCCTTTCAACTGTTTTGCATAGCTGAGGAAGACACCATCCCGTCTAAATCAATGCAGTTTGCAGCAGCGTGTCTGCCCTTTGCTGTGAGAAGGGCTTCTTAAATCTTGGCTCCCTTCTGTCCATTTTTCTCCTTCCCCATGTGTTTGTTCATTGCCTTGCATGAGAGGCAGGCAGTCGTTGGGGGTGGCAGTGCTGCAGCAGCAGTGAGCAAGAAAAGGAGCTCTGGTTCATTAGGGATCTCACTCTGAATTGCATTAGAAGTGAAGACTGTGCAAAAGATGTGTGTTATCTTCTGTGGGCCACTGCTGTTTGGGTTTTCTCACCTGAGCTGATGGGATGAGGGGAGCAGGGCAGATTCCTTCTGGACACCCCAACACTATGAAGGGAAGAAATGACTTTGCGGTCTCTAAAGCAAAGCAAGATTTCTGCCTCGAGGAAATGCACGGATGGGGAACCAGGCATGACTGTGGAGTGTATTTCAGGAGATGAGCGCCTTGCAGATTCACGTCCTCTTAGAAAGAAACTTTGCATGTGCTTCTATCCCTGGACATAGAGGGCTGGTCCCCACTGCTGGGTTAAGAGGGGCAATGCAAACACTCTGGAAGATGCTTGCTCAATCCGCCCTGATCCCAGCCAGGACTCAGAGTCCCTTGCTGTCCTGAGCACAGTAGAACTCTCTGCACAGACATCGCTCTGCAGATAACTGGCTGGGAAAGGATTTCTTCAGGGCTTATATTCCACCTCCACCCAGACTCGTAGTCCCAGAGTCACCAAAGAAAGTTTAAAAATACTCTGCCAAATGTTTGCTCAGTTAAATTGTTGGGCCTTTTTGTATTTAACCCCTGTTTTGATTGCTTATTGTTTTCCCATCTTCCCTTGAAAAAGTTTCTCTTCCAAGGGTGATCCATAGGAGCTGGATGTGTAGGAGACTCCTACAGAACCTGCCTTGGCAGCAGTCACCTTGCAAGTACTCCCATGCAACACTTTTCTCTGCACACTTTTCTGATCTGGGAGATTTATGTGGCTCTTTTTGATGGGAATCAAATCAGGGTTGGGTTTCAACATCTCTTGAAGAGAGGAGAATGCAGGGCACAGACTGCATTGCAGGGAAAATCACCCAGCGCATCACATGCCTGCTCAGTTCTTTGTCTTACTTTGTTCTTAATGTTTTCTGATTCTGTTCAGGAGTAAAATTGCTGGCTGTAAGGCAGAGAAGTCTTGTTTATGTGTTTTTTTGCTGTGTTTTGGAAGAACCACTGGGCTTCCACATCTGTTGTACCTGCAGCATGATGCCTGCACCAGGTCTGCCTGGGCTTCTGGTTAAAGGTGAGCAGAAGGAGGGCAGGCTGCAGCTCCAGGCTCAGCTTCAGCCATTGTACCTCCAGGGGCCGAGGAGGATATGCTTCCAGCCCCAGTGGAACCATTATGTGGAGAGCCATGTCCTGTCCCAGCTGTGGGTTCGGCACTGGGAATATATTCACTTTGATGTACAGTCAGCACTTCTTGTAAGAAGTCTATAGCCCCTTTATCAGGATTTTCAATGTATGTGTGGCTGGGGAGGAATTAAAGCAACAGATTCATTCCTCCAGGAGGTGGGTTCATCCTGCTTCTGGCAGGGGCAGGCAGTGGGGAGGGCAAGCAGTGTCTGAGCGGGCAGGCAGCACGCTGCCAGCTGCATCCAGATGAGTTTCACCTCAGCAGGTCCGCTCCTCAGAATCCCAAGAGAGTCCCCAAACAAATTACCAATTACATTTTGTGCTTTAATTAAACAGAAAGGTGAGCATACTCTCTAGTTTCGCTGTGAGCCAGTGTTAAATAGTCTCTCGAGTGATTACAGACCCAGCAAAGCAGAGCGGTGCTCACTGCCTTCCTTCACGGATCTATCCTTTACTTCAAAGCTTCCCAAGTGAGTGGTGGGTTTGGTGTCCCCCTAACCTGCTCTAGAGAAGCTTTGAGGCTTGGGGATGGTATGTAGAGCTTTGAGCATCTGTTTAAGTCAAAGTTACCCATACTGTTAATAGCTGGCTAAGAGATGCTCAAAATCCAACAGCATCTGGGCCCTGAGTGTAAGACCTGATATTAAAGCAAGGAGTGTTACCCAAAATTTGTGCCACAGAGGGAAGCATTGGCAAAATGACAGAAGCCCAAAGGTTGTGCTTCATTTGCATGTGTATTTGCATAATTGCAAATGGATGAGATGCACATTAATAATCACACTTACATCTTTATCATTCTCAATAAGTACAGAGAAATTTTCTTGCTCTTGGAGTTCATCAGTAATAAAAACCTGCAGTGTCCTCATTCTGCAAATGCAGGGAATTAGGACACCTTGGGAGGGATGTGTTTTATTATTCTATTGGATGCTTCTACCCTTAAATCCCCAGTCCATAAAATTCAGCTGTGGACTAGCTCTGGGCAAGAAAATTGACTGTGAAGGGAAAAGGGCAGCTTGTATACTAGTGGGGATATTTCAAGGAACCTGAAAAAGCTGGCGTCAGGATCCTGCTGAGTTTTGGTGGAAGTTCCATGGACACTTGCTTTGTTCAAAGCCTCAGCAAAACCTAATGGGGCATGACCAAGGATGAGTGCTCCTCTTTTGGCATGTTCTGCTGTGCAAGGAGTTGGTGGGACTGGATTAAAGGGCTGTGTCTGACGGAGCTGAGTGTTCTAGATGTACAGTCTGATAATGTCCCGTCGCGAAGAATTTCCTTCTCCTGTAAACAGAACAGAAAAAGGGTTGAATAGGGAATGCAGAAACAGGACTATGCATACCAGAAAAAAGAAAAAAAAAAAAAAAAGCCTTTCTTTGCCAGTTTGCCCTTTTTTAACCTTATCAACTAAATTTCCTCTCCCTCTCAAGCTTATATTTACTATGCAAAGTTGTTCTTTTCTGATACCACTCTTCTGTGTTATGCCATGATGGTGTTACCTAATTGCTGAAAATCACAGTGATTTCAGGATGGAGAATGACAGATTTCTGCAAGTGATGGAATGACGCAGTTATCTGTTGCAGAAGGGACACAACTGTGATGATCTCCATTTAATGGCTCAACTGTGTTCCAGCCTGGAAAATCTGGCTTTGCTCAAGTACTTCTACAATGTTTTTGTTACAGTTGGCCAGAAAATGAGAACTCAATTCAACAAAAAACATTTTTTGAGTTTCTAATGTTTGTTTTCATTTTTTCTCAGATTTAAAACTTTTAACATTTTTCAGGATGGGGGAGGTGAGAAGATGTGCTTACATCCCTCCCAAACCATCACCATCCAGTGGCTTGGATTGAGATGATTCAGTTGCAGACTCCTTCTTTTCTTTTCTCGGGCCTTGAATCAAATCCAGGCTCCCCACATCTAGGCAGGTACCTCAACCATCTCAGAGGGCATTCTGGAATGTATTCTTGAAGCACTTCTTGATTTCCTTCTGTAACAGCAGTGTGACTGAAATTTATCACTTTAGCATTTGGTTCCACAATACAGCTTTTTCTCAGAAAGGCAAATGAAGGCAATGGAGATCATTGCTCTTGTTCCTTCATCTTCTCTGATGGTTGTGCTCTAATTATGGAATATTACCTTAATTGATAAAGTCAAGGGTAGGTTATGTACTTACTGCTGCAGCATCTCACTCTGATGTGTCTCATGGGATGTTGGCTCCAGAATTTTCTCAGTGAAGAAGAAATCTTCATTAATTTGTCCAAGGAAACAACAGCAGTGAAGGAGGGCACAACGCATTTGCCACTGCTGTTCTGCGTGATGGGAGTCCCGTGATTCTGCAGTAAACAACGTGATGTTTCAGCCACCTGCTTTGCTTGGGCAGGATGAACTCATTGCAGGTGATTGCAGTTCTGCTGTATGGCTGCTGAGGGATCTGGGAAGCTGCTGAGTGCTTGCCCAGTTTTGTCTACACTTCTATTTCAGGCGTCTTCAAATGTTTCTAAACTATGCAAGTAGGAGACTACCTTTTTTTTGTTGTTTTGTGATTCTGAGACTCAGCAGACATTGGCTGGTTTCTCTAAAGCAGAGATCTCATGTTCTTCTTCAGTAGGTTGTCGCTTTACCCTTCAAATAATGTTTTTGCCCTCAGAGTCATTGTGGCTTCTGTGCTTTCTTTGAAACTGTATCGATCATGTAATTAAAGTGTCTTCTGCCCGCCTTGGGAATCTCACAAGATTGAGACCTAGGCTTTCTTGGCTGGTTTCAGAAACCTCCGTCTGTCCTTCATTTGAATCTCAACTCCCAATCTGATTCTTGCTTTTGCTTACAGATCTTGCTTCCTGTGCTCCCAGGAGTCCTCAGTGATGCAGAACTCAGTCAGCCCATTAAAATGAGATGGCTGTCAGTCCTGAACTGTGTTAGTTTCAGTCCTTCATTGCAACTCTCTCCTTTCAGTGATGCTATACCCAGGCCTGGAGGAAGATGAAGAGAGTCACTATGCAGATGCGTGGGGATGCAATCCCTTCCAGCAAGGCAGTGGGAATTATTTGAGTACTTTTTATGTAAAGGTATAAATCTGATGGAAGAAATAATGATCATTTACTGTTCAAGCCATTATTGGTTCCCTTTAAGTTGGCAATGAATGATGCCAAAGGTGCTTCATAAAAAAGACACGTTGGAAATACGTCAGGCTAATTGATTAAGTAGTCAATCAGCAGTAGGAATACAAAGTGAGCCAGGGAAAAAGAAACAAGACTGTCAGCCATCCAGTCCCTTTTCATTTATGCAGTTTCTTTCAGGGCTGCTATTTCAACGCCCTTCTCAAAATTATCAGTGCTTGTAAAAACTGTTTGGGATGGGATATTACAGTTCCAGACACAGCTAAATTATTTTGGGAAATAAAGGATTTTTAAGAAGTTGCTTTAAAGAGTAAAATACGCTCCGGTTACAAGAGGAAGAAAGTAAGAGTGAAAAAAGAAAGAAAGAGTGAAAACAAGAGTGAAAGAGCTTCTCAGCTGAGGAACATACTGCAAAAATCCTGTTGGCCAAAAGATTTTGTCCAAGACTTCTAAAGTCCAGCATTACCTATAATCCTGTCCAATCTCTTGCTGATCCAAAAGCCAATTTTTAAGCTTAATTCCAGATGAAATTAAAAACCCATGTCAAGATCTCGGATTGGTGAAAAGGGCCTGTTACCACGCATGCCAGAGATCATTTCTTCTGCCACATTCTGGACCAAGTGCAATTTCGTCTAATAAAACATTTCTGGCAAAGTCGTGCATTAAGAGTTAGTGTAATCGAATCTGGATGTGAGGAAAGCATGCAAATTTGCTTCCAACTCAGCAAGAGTTAGGCAGGATTTAATCCTCCATGTATTTTTATTATGATATAAAAAGCTGTTATATTGGTATTTTTAATACATTTATCAAAAGGAAACTGCAAATCCAAAGTCACTTCCAAATTTCCCACTGATATAGGAATGAGTAGCTGAGACAGTTCCGAAGTGAACTAAGGCAATGGGATTTTGTAATGTGGATTTTGCTGCCAGGAGACCAGCATGCAGGTTTGACTTTGAACCAGTTTACACTAGACCTATGCAAACCTTTTCCCTGAGCATTTGCTGTAGCATGAAGCTGATTTTGTTCTCCGTGCTGTTTGTGCACCATTTTCTATTGGCTTTCCATGGATATTTAAGCAAGCCATAGGATCTCCTGAGAATACAAAGCCAGTCACCAGCCATGCACCAGTACACACCTCTTAGAGGCCTAAGAATAGGAGACAGCAGACTTTTCTATTAAATCCTCTTTTTTTTTTCTTTTCTTTTGAAAATAGCTTGGCTTTCATTTACCCACCTAAATAAGGTCCAGATTTTCGAAAGAGCCAAATAGATTGCATGCTGAACACTTGTGAAAATAGTTTACATTTCGTGTCTACGCTTGGGCTGAAAGCTTTCAGAAGGCTGTCCTTGTGTTTCTTGTACAAACCGGTGGCTGGGGACACTCTGGGGTTGATTGTGCCGATGTCCCTGGGGTTTGCATTGGTTTGACACCACTGAGTGTGAGTGGCGGGGCTGCTGGGACGTCCTGCAGGAGCTGTAAGAGGAAACATAAAGGGACTCCAGTGCAGTATGCTGGTGCTTTGTTCCCTCTCTATAGACGTGGCTTTAGGGTCTTTGGCTGGGTTTTTTGGGCTGTTTAATGAATCTTTGGGGCTCAGAAGAAAGCGGTTCAGCTTTTAAGTCCTACAAATAAGATACTTGGAAAGGACCTGATTTTCAGACCTGTCTGTGTTCTTTGAAACATCCCAAATGAGAGCAGAGGCACTCACAGCTGTTGCTCAGATTCGTTCTCAGCCTGTATGCTCTGACTTCTTGGTTTGCTTGTTTGCTATTTCAAAGTCTTGCCTCCCGGGGATTGGTGAGGACAAATGCATTAACACTAAAAAACTGTTTGGGAAGGAAGCTGATAGAGCCTGTAAATCGCATATGCAGAGTCTAAAGCCCGATTTCGAGCAGCCTACAGGCATCTGACTATCTTTTTGTTCTTTCTTAGTGCCAATTACTTTTGGATGCTGAACAACCAGTCCTGAAGCACGACTATACTACAGTATCTTTCATCCTGAAAAATCCTAAAACTAGACATCAGATATTACATAAACCATACAGGGATCATTTTACCCATCTTTAGAAAGCAACCTCTTGTGAGTTTGGAAAGTGTGAGAAAAGCAATGTTGTGCAGGAAGCACCATTTTTAATCGGGACGCTTTCATCTACGCAGTGGAAGTCCCTTGCCAAATGCTCACTCATCTCTGACCCCTTATTCAGTGATATAATGTAGTTCCTCTTGGGGTATCAGAGACGCTGAGGTCAGCCTTGCAATGTAGTCTGAATTACAGATATTAAAGAGGATAATTGGCATTTCTGCCACCTGGTACAGTTAATAAGACAGCATCCAGATCAACTATCTAGAGCCCTGTAAAATAATCATAAGGAGAATAAAGCTATTTTATAGCAATAAAAGTATAATAAGGTTCTCTAAATAGAGTAACAAAACTTGAACTAACCCAATATTAAAACACTATATATTATTAGGTTTTTTTTAAAGTCCATAACAAGGAGATCCTTTGGCACACAAGTATAAAATCAAATTTAACAAGCAAGTTAAATAAGCAATTAGGAGTGGGGATTTAAAACTTTCCAGTCTCAGTTGCTTTAATTTAGCACAAGCAGAGATCTGCCTTGTGCATTGCAGGCTGTCTCTAGCGGTGGCCATATCTGAACAGCAGTGCTATCAAAGAGATGGCCACCTTCTGATAAAGGCTGATCCTCGTGGTAGGTCAGATTCTCCTGAGTGATCCTTTCCTACAAGACAGTTTTGTGTCCACATGCTTAGCCAGGGTGTTGGGAGACCCGCATTCAGTTTTCTCTTCTGTCTGGAAGGACTCAGACCCAAGTTTCCTTCTTTCCAAGAAAGATGTCTGCCCAGGGAGCTGATTGCACTACAGTGGGTGCATTTTTCAGTGCTGGAGTTAGTTTTACTGGTCTCCTAATAACAATACAAGAGTCATTGGATGAGGAGGAGGAAAAAATCTGGGGCCTTGTAAAAAGTATAAGGCCTCCACTTTGCCAGTGGTAGAAGATCTGAGTTCCTGCTGCAACTCCAAGCTAGTTGAAGCATTTTTCATGGAACAGCTGAGCAAGCAAGGAAGCAAAACCAGAGGAGTTTGGGGAGTTCAAAGTGAGGTGCCTTTGGGGTTGGCAGAAGTTTTCAGGTTGCCGTTTTGAGCGTAGGAATCTAAATTATGCCTGTCGAACCAAGTCCCGTTTTGGCTTCATCCCAGTGCACTCCTAAAAATAATTACCTTTGTCTTAAAAAATGTGTATACACCAAGAGAGAGGCATATTTTCTGTTGGATGAACTCTCCCAGGAAACCATACTATCTTTCTAGCTCAGCCACTGGGATTTTGCTGGCAAATTGCACGGCTATGTGTGAGGTCCTCGGTGCTGTACAGTGACTGATACTGCTGGTATTCACATTTGCATCAGTGCCATTTGAAAACTCTGGTCACTTACAGCCATAAAGTAGACAAGCATCCTATCTGTTTTTCTAATTGATGAATGTGTTGTGAACTTGCTTGAAATGAGGTGGGATATTTTTTAAGCCATTCTCTTGAAGTGTTGTTACAAGAGGGATTTTGCAAAGCTGGACTGGTGTGCTGCCATCCCTGGCAATTCTTTGTTGATAATGGACTCCATCACCTTTAAAGTCTCTGTTTCTGCAATTATTGGAAATGTCATGGATAGTAGCTGACCAGCAAAGTAAAGACAACCAACTGTTTCGGAGAAGTACAGGGTTTCAGCCACATTCTGTGCTGCCATTTGCTTGTAGCATCTGTCTTGCTCAGGAGCATGTCCTGGTTTAACTCTCTGCTCTACGGCAGCAGTGCTGGCCCTGCAATCAGCGCTTGACATGTCCCTTTTCATTCTTCCCTGTACGACTGAGTATTTCCCTTTAGCCATTTTATTTTTACAAAGAAACTTTTATCCATAGCCACATGTGCAGAACTCTCAAATGGGCTGTTTCAAATCTAGTCAAGGTCATTGAAAAAAGATATTTTTAAAGTGGCTAGGGCTCTTAAAAGTCCTTTTGGATTCCCCAGAAGCAAAAAAGCAGCACTTACCCTGTAAGCCTTGTAGATCAAGGATTTGAGTATCTTTCAACTTCCTAAAGCCCATGCAGACTTTAAACTGGTATTCCCAGCTCATTCGCCAAAAGAAAAGGAGAAAAACGAAATGAACTGAAAGCTTTCGCCTTGAGGTCTGGTGCAACAGGCCTTCTGAAGTCTGGAGTCGGAATTGTTTCAATCTATGTAAATATCGGGAAATTAAATTCCATATGTCCCATGCCAGATGCTCCCAGCTGCTGCTGCTGTGTGGGGAACAGTAAGTAGACAGTTTAGCCCTGTCAGGCAGGGGGAAAAAAAATAATGGTTTCTTGAGAGGATGGGAAGGGAGTGAGTTGCCATCTTGGGGTCAGGGGGTGGTGTGTGCAAGTACGTAGCCAGGGAGCTGACAGCCAAATTGCTGGGCAGTCACTGGGAGTGCTGTGAGAAGCTGCAATGGACAGGTCCCATACAGGGCGTCACAGGACTTGGCGTGAGAGCTTGGCTTTCGTGTGTATTGTTTATTTCGAAGCATATAGAAATTGCATGCATATGAGAAACAGGCTTGGACTGTGATTGGCTTGAGTGGGTAAATGTGATTTTGTTGCAGCCTGGGAAAAGCAGCCGTGAGAGCACAGACACAGCGCTGAACCCAGCGGCCACTGCTGCGCCCATTGTCAGCAGTGCTGCCTGGGCCGTACCCCACCCTCATTTATCAGCCTGGCTTCAGACTCTGGGCCAATCCTTATCTGCATCGTACAGTGGGATTGCTGGTTTATTTGATAGGTTTGTTATTTATATCCCAAGCCTCGCGCTGGAAGGGAAAGCCGTAGAGCGACGCGACCACAATTTCCAATGACCCGTTCTTAAAAAAGCACAGCCGCCCCAATGAAACCAGAGAGTTCGGAATCCTCCTGGAAACTCCTGCTGGCTAAAAATAGGCCGTGCCCCTCACGCTGCCCGTTGTGTCCCACCAGAGGCCGTCCCCAGCGCCCAGCCTACGCTCTGTCCTGCCTGCCCTCTTTTATTTTAGCCCTGTGACAAGTGGAATGCTCCCCGACAAGCAGTGCCTTGCGGCTGGCACCATGGCTGCAGACGCTCAGTAAACAGCAGCTCCTTGGCCGGCTGTGGGACGCGGGAGGGCCGAGGAGTTACTCAGCATTTGCTGTCTGAAGAGAAGAGAGTTAACTGTGGAAAAAACCTGCCGCTTTATTGTTCTAACCTTTATTTAAATATAGGATCTATAACCCGTTTTTCCGGAGAATGTAAAATAGCAGGTTGTTGTTTTGTTGTGGGTTTTTTTATTTTATTTTATTTTATTTTATTTTATTTTATTTTATTTTATTTTATTTTATTTTATTTTATTTTTTGTCTCACTCACAACGGCCCCGTCCCGTTCCTGAGGTGTCACATACTTGCTCATTATTTAATGATGGAGGGAGAGTCTAGGGGGGAAAAAACAGCCAACAGCAGTGTGTGGAATAAAACCTCTGGGAGGGAGATGGGCAGCAGCTCGTGCCAAGCCCACGGCCCCCAGGGCTCCCCAGCACACTGCCAGCAAAGCCCCGCTCCTCCTGCAGCACAGCCAGCAGGGCCCGATGTGGCTGTCCCACTTAAAGAATTATTTGTAAGCTCTGCCAGCGAGGCGTATTATTAGACGTGATATTTTCTAGTGGGATGCCTGGAAAAAGAAAGATGGATGGGGGAGGCCACATGCGTGAGGCGAGCGCCTTGCAGCTGCCAGTGTGGTGGTGCCTCTTCCTGAAGACTTGACGAAGTATTGTACTTATTGTCGAGCAAACCTGAACACATCCATGGGGTAACGTTTTGCACAAAGTGAGGCTTCTTAAGTTTTTAGACTTTGTGGTGCATTGTTCTTTGAAGTCCCTATGGAAATCTGGGCCTCATGTAGTTAATCCTTTACTGATAGCCAGGTCTGTGTAGGCAAGACAGACAAACTGCATGTGAGGAGGCTGCGTCATGGTGGCAAAGGGAGGAGAGCCCTGGACCCCTGCGTACCCAGGCATGCCACAGGCTACTCTGGACTTTACATCTCTCACCTTTTCCATATGGTTGGTTTTGTGCCATTCTCTCAGCAAAGAACTTTGATCTGCAAAAGGCATGGCTTTTTTTTTTTCATGAAAGACCAAGTTTGGGGGCCTCAAACCACATCAGAGCAGCCAAGGTGTGCATGTGACTATGTTGACAGAAATTCAATGGATGATCTTACTGCTTGCAAGTCTGTTGCCCTGATGCTTCCCTTCTCTTTCTCTGTCAAGTGATTTCCTGATATCCTAGGATTTATCCATTTTTGAATGATTGATGTTTTGATTGTTTTGACTGTGACTAACAGTTGCCCATGCATCTCCCAGTACAGAAAATGAAACAGTAGAACTCAGAAATTATTTTAAAACCGTGTTTGGAAGACGTAGGACCAGGAACTGTCAAGTAAATATAAGCTATCTAAAGGTATTCACCAAACCAAAATGAAAAGAAGATAGTGTTTGTGCGCATCCATCTCAGCAGAGTGAGACTGAGAAAGGGGAGTTGAGTTTGCTTGCAGATTTTGGTGTTTTTCTCATTTAGTTAAGAGGGAAAGTTGCATATCTTCTGCAAGCCAACCAAATTAGTTGCGGACATGTTCTGAATTTGTAACGGGATTTGTCTTTGTTTGAAATAGAAGGAAAAGAAGGAAACATTTTACATCATATTGGTATCTGAAGGAGAGACTGTACTGTTCATGGGACATAAGGAAAAGTTTGACAAGTCCTCTCCTCTGATTCTTCCCTAGCAGGTTATCAGAGCCAGTGAGGTGGCTGTGGAAGTGATGATCCTTCCTGCCCACCTGGGCTTTTGCATGGCAGTAACCGTCTTGGTGTAAAATTGCGAAGGATTTTTTCTTTTTAATTTATTTTGGATGGATTATGTTGAGGCAGTGAGTTCTTCGTGTTGGTATTCATTTATTCATTCACAGCTTTCTTTGCCTAGTAAGACATGAAAATCTCTTTGATGCTCCCAGAATAAACGTTCAAACTGTTTCAAATAAAGACCATGGTTGCAGGCTAGCAGTGACTCAACCAACGTGTTCTGGTACAAGTTCTTAGCTCAGTCCTAATTTATTTTGGAAATTCATAAAAATGCTGAAACAGAATTATGTACATTTCCGTGGGCAATGTACAAACAATAAAGAAAAGCAGAGTGATAAGGATCTAAATTGAACAGAAGGTGCTGAGGTAGGAATAGGTTTGAAAGATTGTCCAAAATCTCTACCTCTGTGTTTCCTCTACTGTTACCCATTATGGCATGTAAGGCATTCACAGGAAAAAGTGACTTTTATGGGGAGTCCCTGTGTGGGAGTTAGTCTCATGTGAGCATAAGTTGCTCATAATTAGAGTGTCTTTCTGAGCAATGTCCCTAAACACATGGAGTCCTTTTTTCGACTTTTTTCAACTTCTGTAATAATACGGGGTATGAGTTTCCTTTGAAGTCCTTAGTGAAAGTTCAAGTTGTTTTTTATTTACCGTAATTTATATACCCACCTTTAACCATGGAAAAAGGGCACTTCTACCATGATGTTAAGTGAGGGGGGAACCTTCCTCTCAGTTCACCTCCCACAATGTGACCATTATATCAACATATGGCAAACATTTCTCCTATTCTTTGTTTACTCCCAGCAGTAAAAATTCAGTAAAAAGCCAAAGGCCTTCAATAGAGTGAGGAAAACTCAGCTACAACTTTCAGGACAGGAAAAGCAAATACACTTTTAACAAGAAGTTATTGGGACATTGCTAAATATTTCCAAGAAATAAAATAACAAAGGAGCTTGTATCCAAGAGGAGTCACGTATCTTCAGAAAGTATAAGCATAATGGAAAAAAAATCCTGAAGGATTATTACTGAAAGGTTAGCTGAAATTAAAAGCATGTTTATGCAGCCAAAGGAGTTTGGGGGCTTTAATTCATTAGCTCAGGTTTCATCTAGCAGGATTCCGCCCCCGGCACGTGTAATAAGATTAGTTCATTAATCGTTGAGTCCTTAGGAATTAACATACTGGAGGTGCTTTTCTCCCTCTCTGAAAAGTCCCCTTGGATATATAAACACAGCAGCAATTTTGCTGAATGTGGGATCAGGGTTAGTCCTGCCAGGTTTGGCTCGTTGAGAATGACTGAGTCCTATAAACAAGTGAACAGTGGAAGAAATGTATTAAGAAAAGAAAGCCCTTGTTTTGTCTTTTGGAGTTGTACTGCAGTATTTGGCTGATGACACACGGAAATCCTCTGTGTTAACTCTTAAATAAAGGAGGGAGGAGGGGAAGAACACAGAGTGGTTTCTTTTGCAGGATAATTACCTGGGATCTCTGCTCTCTACTCTCCGTCCCATTAGAAAAGCGAGGATGAAAGGTCCAAAGTGAATGTGAACAGCAGACGAGCTTGTGCACAGTATGGATGGGTGTGCATCCTTGGGCAGAGCGACTGCAGAAGCATCTCTGCCTCCCAGCGAGAGGAGTGCATGGTCAGCAATGCGGAAAGAGGGCGTTGGGACTCCCATCCATCCTTCCCTTATCCATAGCCTACACACGAGGTAAGACATGGCCCAATCCTTTTCATTGGCCAAATGGGAAAGAGCCACTTTTGTAAAAAAAGTCCTTTAAAAATTGCTTGGGTCATGTGTCCGTTTACGTTGTGCCATGTTGCTGTGCAATTTAAGCAGATTAAAAACACGTTTAACAAAGTGCAAGGAAGGAAGTACCCCGAGCCCAAGTGGCAAAGGGTCAGAAGTGACATGAATGATTAGGTGTGTTGTTGGATATTTTGATATATTGTTGCCTAGTTCTGAGGTTCTTCAAGGATTTTGCAGCGGGAAACCGAAGGCACAAGATTGGGAACTCACGGGAATTTTACCTGCTGGAGGATACTCAATTTTCCTTTTTTTTTTTTTTTTCCCCCTGGTAATTTCTGAGTCTGTTCTGTCTGCAATCATATACAAGCTGTTTTCTAACCAGAGCATAGTTTCTGGAACTATAGGAAAACATTCCTGATGTTGGCAAAGGAGACCAGGGTGGGATGATTTATGACTAGAAGATTAAAAAGAGCTAAATATGGCTGCTTGGTTTAAAATGACTAAGTAGGCATATGATAACTATCTTCAAACACAGAAATACCAGGGAGAAACAGAAATGTCTAGTTTGAGCCAACAGAGGCAAACCTATAGGCAGAGGCAGGAAAATAAGTAAAACTCAGGCTGAACATTGTGAGAAAATGCCCAGTAGTGAGACCTCTCTAAAAATCTCAAGATACAACAATGCTCCAGTTGTATTCATGTTGTAAAAGTGGCCCAGCGCTACAAGTATGTAAAGAGTGCTGGGGATTTCCTATTTATTATGCCCAGGTGAGATTAAATAATGCAGCAAAGGAAGGCTTGATTCCTTCATTAGCCTCTACAGGGATCTGGAAAGTGAAGGAGCAAATCGGGTAAATCTCTCACTGCCAGTAAGTGGAGGGGGACAAGGACCAAAGGAACGTGAAATTATCCTATTTGGGCTCAAAGTGCCATCTGAACGGTGAATGCTCTTACTGAAACCACGGCTGCTTTAGTAACCCAATAACTCCTTTACTATTTCAGGAGGTAATTGTAACTAATAGAAGGAAATGGATTTATCTTTTGCTCGAATGCATTATTTATCAGAGTTTCAGGATTCATACGGTGCTGTGGCGAGAAACGTTTGATACAGAGAGTCTAAATAGACTAAGGCAGCTATGCTGCATGCGCTGGTTTCTTGGGTGTAAACCTTAAGTCCAGAGCAACATTTAAAAAAAAGGAAAAATTCTGCACTGATGTGGCCAAATGAGACTTCGTGCAGTAGAGGGAGCAAGAGGTACCAAGTGAGGGTGTAAACGTGACTGTGGGATACAGAGCCTCTAAATGTCGAAGGGGGGAAAACAGGAAGATCGCCCAAATAATCCTTTCCAGATCTGCTGAGCTGATGACCAAACACGGCTGAGATTGTGATGATCCGGGGGACATCTTGCTTCCTGAGCTGGAATTTTGTTATTTCCTTTGAAGAGAAATCTGTCACTGCAGGATACACCACTGCAGTCTGGGCAGGGTGAATCCTGTTGAGTTTTTCCTCTGTGCCATCCCTTTGCCAGAGAGGGAGCAGTCTGGGGTTACGAATAGCAGAGTAACATGGGAACAACATGAAATAAATGTGGCTATCAGGACATGTTTACCAGCAAAGGACACTGGGCTATGGAATAGTCGCAGCAGCGCGATGGTGGAATCCCATTGTTTAGGACTTTGTAAAAGCAGTTTGGATAAAATCCTAGAAAATGTCTTTGGAGACAAACCTGCGCTGGCAGGAAGATGAGCTGGATGATCTAACGAGACGTTTCCACCTCCAGCCCAGACGGCCTGAGCACAGCTTCCCAGGAGGCAAACCGAAGCCCTGCTGCCTGAATCACTGCAGCCGATGGCCAGACCACGGCCCCAGTGCTCAGGACGGGCGTCTCCAGCTCCGCCAGGGCCGGCGGGACCACTGCATCCATAACTCCTCCCTGCGCAAGCAGTCGTTGCACAACCTGGCCTTTCCAGGCCCTTCCATTAGGAAGTGAGCCATCCTAACGAACAACTGACCATGAACATCCTAGACGCAATTTCTACACAATCGTTGCTATTTTATCATCGGTTCTTACGTTTTTGCGGCTCACAAAGTGAGCTCTTCTATGAATTGCTTTTCTTAGTAATTTATGATTAATGGGGTAAATCTTGGAATCCCTACTCAGTTTTTACTTTTTGTAACCCAAGGCTTCTGTTTATTCATGTTTTGTAACAGAACTGTAAAGTATTTCCTTTTAGCCCAAGGCACCTAATCAGGATTAGGCCTGGAGCAGAATATCTTACATTCCTGCGTTCCAAGAGTACCTTGATGTGGAATTATCTTTTGTCAACCATAGACTGAATATTCATTTACACCACTTTTTTTTTTTTTCTTCTTCTTTTATTAATGTTTTTATGGCCTATTTGATCAACCGATTCTGAACGGATCTGTTCTCAGCTCTGCATTTTGTGGATGTGTCTTACTAGCTTCTTAGCTGCAAGTTGGTAGTATTGAAAGTGGGAGAAGAGTTTGGTTTGTGAAGCTGTTGCTCTGTGGGTCTGGGTGCCATTCACTGCAATGTGGGCTGTGTAGGGATGTGCTGCTGCATGGCATACAGGTTCTGGATCTCAGTTCTACAGAAGCTCAGCCTCAAGCAAGTCATACTTAGTTCCAGGTTCATGCAGCATCTGCTGTGCAGCAGTGACCATATCTCCTCCTACCTGTTGGCACTTCATCTTGCTCTATGGACCGACAAGCACTGCAATCTTTACAAAAAGCTTTGTCTTTTTTTCCCAAATCCTGGCTCTTCTGAAAGATCTGATTTGCAGCAGCTTGAAGTAGCAGTCTGTCCTTGTGTCTCCAGTGGGTGAAGATGAGTGACTTGAAGGGAGACAGAACCAAATGGAGGCAGTGTCTGTCCAGGATGCTGCTTTTACTCAATGCCTCATTATCAAAGCCAAACTGAAATGAAGAGCTTTTTTGCAATTACAATAATAGGCAGCTTTATTTAAGTAAGAATTGCTTTAACTGAAAGTGCCCTGATGTGGGATGAGGTTTTTTCTTGGTTCTGTCTGGTGTTTAGAAAGGTCTCTGTAGCTTTGACTCACCTATTTTAATTTTTAAAAGGTTTATGTCTAGTTACAGCACAGACGTATTATTACACATCAAGGTCTTAGTCATTGTGTTCTCTTGTGTGTGCTTTACTCATTTAGATTTATCTGAGTGGAGGGAGAGAGCCTGGAGGGAGTGGGAAGAGAAGGGAGCGCAGACTGAAGGAAGGGTCCCACTTACCTTTGGGAACAGCTGGCCTTTTTTGTTGTTGTTGTTATTAGTTTTGTCTTATTGACTAAAGAATGATGCTTCTGTGAAAGAATGAGAAGTCAAGAAAAACACTTTTTTCTAAGGGAACTTTCTGAGTTGTACGCTGTATTGGAGAATCCCATTGAGTTGTAATGTCAGATCTCACCTCTCCACATAACTTTTATATTTACAGTATGTTATTTGCTTTTATTTTTATACAAAGGGATTACTTGTTCCTTCTTTATTATTATTTTTCCTTTTCCGTTAGTGTGGTGTGCTGTACTCAGAGAGCTGGGCTGTTACAGTAGTGCTTGGCAGACCTTCCTCAAGAACTGAGCAAAACTTTGACCTTTGCTTTCCAAAATCAAACTCTGCAGCAGGAGAGTGTAGGTCAGGCTTATCTCCCACCCATCAGGTTGGTTCTGTGGGGTTCAGCCCTCGCTCTGCTTTGCTCCATCACTCTCACTCCCCACCCTTCCTGCTCCATCTGTAGTCTGCTGAGCCACACAAGAGAATCAGGACGCCCAGACCTCCTCTTGACCCTGTGCAGGACTCTGTTTGCAGTGTGAGTCACTTCACCAGGCAAGGAAGTTTGGCCTCGTTTTGCCTGGATATTGGGCAAATTGCATCACTCGGCTCCTGACGGGACAGCTGTGGTCTCTGGGTCTTCCTGGCCTGGTGAGGGAAGCAATGAGTTGGCACAGAGGTGAGGTGATGCTGCCCAGCAGGAATGGCCACTGCAGTCCCCAAGGCAGCCTGGGAATGGTGTGGCTCCCCTTCGTTACGTCTTCAGACAGGGGCTAATTAGTGAGTGTAAAAAAGAGGATTACTAAAGAATGCCAACACGTCAAGAGAGCTTCTGTGAGATGAAGCAAGCACATTATGAAGAGGAAAAGGACTGGGTGCATACAGGGAAAACAGGGAAGGACACGTCTGTAAATCCATACAAAAAAAGGAAGCCAATTACTTTTCAGCCTGTCCTGAACGCAGCTCTGTTTGCTTGTTGTTGCTTTTACCAACAGGGAAGTCAGCCTTTTAAATCTCTCTGGCTGCGCAGGTGGTAGTGTAAGTAGCATAAAACAGAACTTGTCAAATCCAGGAATCTGGCTTGTGGAGAGCAAATCCCAGAATGAGAGGGAAAAAAAAAAGCCAAAAAACCCTCAACCCCAAAACAAAACAAAAACACGATACCTAAACCAGACTTCCACTTCTGGGATCAGATCAAAACAAGAAAAAGCCCAGAAAGATTAAACTAAGCTCAGCTCAAATTAGTTTATTGTGTAGCATGTTTCTCGAGGCAGAAGAGTTTACTTTGGAATTAAAGCACACACACAAAACATAGCCCTCAACTGGACGTTCGGCGTGCTAATAGTTTGCAGAGGAGTTCAGGGAAGTTGACTCTAAAAAACAGATGGGTGTCGAGAGGCACCGTTGAGGTCTCCGCATTCCTCTCCGCGTATTGACATGGGGTTGTTGTGCTGAGATGGTCAGAAACTATGCAGCTGTTTGAGTCCTCTGCCGAAATAGTTCTGCGCACGTCCAGCCTCGCAGCACCCCGTAGGGCCCTGTTTTGTCTGAATATTGGGCAAATTCCCCTGCTGCCAGCCCTGCTGCAAGCAGGAGGCACAGTGGAGGGCCATTGGAGTGGCTGGGATGTGCCCTGGAGAAGGGTCCATGCCGTGCCCTGGCTGCCCGTCTCCAGGAACATCTGCATCCATTGCATCTCGTGGCTGTGGGGCTGCTGTGTGAGTTTCCTCCCAAAGATGTCTCTGGCTGTGTTGGTGGCGTTCTCTAACATTTTGGCAGGCAGAATCTTCGCCGCAAATAATTATTGCAGAGGTGGCATGAAATTGAAAAATGAATTATGAAAATATTTACTTTTATACTTTGAGTAAGAGCTTTCGTATCGTGTTTGGGAATAGTTCCTGTTTCTTTCCAGCTGGGTTTATGTTTTTGTGCTTGATGGTTCATTCATCCTCTGAGGTGAGAGAAAGGCAGGATTTTTTTTGCTTGAGGTGTCCTCATAGGTCACCCCCAGGTGTCCTTGTTGCACAGGGACAAGGTGGGATGCCATGGTAGGAACAAGTCATTGTGAACCCTGCTGTCCCCCCAACTGGTCTGCTGTGTTCCCAGAGGGCCTTGGCACCGTGGGGATGACCATCCTGCAAAAAATCACATGAAATAATGGTTCCAGGTGGAAGTGGTAAATCCACTGCCCCAGTGGCCCTCTTCTCTGGTAGCAGAGGGTGCAACCTTCTCCGTTACTCCTCACAGTTGGCTAAGGAATGAAGATGTTGCCCAGTCTAAGGTTTCTATTTTATTTACTCATTTTCAAGGCTGCGGTCTTGGCAATAGGAAAATGCCAATGGCTATTTGTGCTAGTGCTGCTAAGCTCCCTTCCATAGCATCACTGGGCTGTCTGCCCTGAGAAGGGCATTTCTATTCAAGGTCATCTCCTGAGGACCAAGGTTTGCTGTCTCCAGACGAGGCATGACGTCTCTCTCCTTCCCTCTTCCAAGGCTGCTCCGCTGGAGGCAGTGCACCAAGAGCTGCCCAGTCTGACTGGGACGGGCGTGAACACAAGGACACTGCAGCGAGCAGGAAGAGTGCCTGGGATGGAAAATGGACTGCTGTCTTATTCTGCTTCTACTGCCCTAACTCCAGGCTGCTCCTTCACCCCATAACATCCCCCAAGATTCTACATTGCTCCATTTGGAGAAGACACAGGTAGGATTACAGGGCTCCCTGGGAGCAATTAAGAGGCCTCCACAGGCTCTGACACCACTTTCTAGCTGCCCAAGGCTACAAATCTCCTCGCTGCTCCAGCTTCCCCAGGTGGGCAGAGCCTGAGCAGGTGCCATACTGCCAGCAGTGGGAAGGTATGTGGGGAGCAGGGCAGTGGGGGGTGGCTTTGATGATGAGCTCCTGACAAAAGGGCAGCTTAGTGTCTGAGGACAAGGTGTCAGAGCAGCAAAGTGCTCGAGGAAAGGACAGCCTTCTCTCCTGACTTTATTATCGTGTTTGACATTTTGGATAAGGAGCCCAGTCAGTCTAATTTCTCACAGCGTAAAGACAAGATGCTGAATTTGATTGGTGTCTGACTGTGTAAGGCTGTATTTTTGGGCTGGGGATTCATTAGCTTTGCTAATACTCCAAATAGTAGCTGCTACTGCTATATGATTCTGGCTCTGTGTGAACAGTGTTCATGCTTGCACAGTGTTTTGATGGCACTGGATGTATTGTGCAAAGGAACTTATGAGGTAATGAAAAAACAAGGTGGAAGAAGCTGCCTGACTTGATTGTGGCCTCATATGCCCTTGACTCTTTGATGTCAACTAAGGTGTGTGGTGGGGCTTCCCTAGCAATAAATCTCTGTGATTTTACGCAGAGTTGCCTTTCAAGAGCAGGGAAAGGCTTGTTTGCTTTAGGTTTTTCTGTGTTGGCATTATTTTTGTTTTGTTATTGTTTTGTTGGTTGTTTTGGTTTGGTTTTTGTTTGTTTGTTTGTTTTTGTTTTTGCCCTAAGGGTTTAACTCTCTAGAAATAACACATAATCAATAATGCTAGTAGCTGTAGTGGAGATGATTAATCCCACTTTTGCCGTTGAGTGATGGCTGATGAGGATGAATGCATAGTGTTAGGTCCACTTCAAACTGCAGCTGGGATATTGTGCAAATTTAAATTCTAACTCATGTTTTACAAGTTTGTTGTTTTCTCCGTGCTCAGAACAGCCACAAGAAGGGCTCCATTTATTGACTGTTATGCTCAGTCCCAATAAAATCCTTAGGAATCACAGGAAGTCCATCCAAATGTCGTCCATTAAATGAGAATCAAAACAGTGAGAAACCAAACTTCTGGTTCTTCCTAATATTGCTGCTGGAGACGTGGCCCCTGAAATCAGCCAGAAGCTGGTAGAAACTGGTGAGCTTGAAGCTGTTAACGGGCTTCAGTACGGCTACAGGGAGAAAGGATGAAATATTTCTTTCTTCTTTACATATTTGTTTGTTGTACATTTGAACCGTCTCCATGCTCCATGTGACATCAGGTTTTAAATTCCTCATTGATTTGAGAAAGGATTTCTGTTTAAAAATCAATGGCTTGGGATGGCTGGTGAGGAACAGGGAAGGAAAGCCCATTTTGTGTTTGTGTAACATTTGCTAGAATTGGTTAAACAGACACACATCAAAATAAATGCTGTAACCTTTCAATAATGTTTAGTCTTCCTGAGAATGAACATACTGTGAGTATGTGTGTTAAGTATACACCATTAATAGTCTCTGTGACATTTGGGCTGGCTCCACAGGGGAAATGAAGGGCATGCACTGAAAATGGTATCAAAAGGGAAAAATAATCACCTCAAGTCACAGAAATAAAATTTACCAGAAGTTGCAAGAATAAAAATAGGTTATTTGGGTTCCCTTGATTGAATTTGATCCCTGTGATGTTGCCGTCAGAGGATGTAACTCAGGTCTTTGCAGAGCCCAGATTTCTTCTCTGAAGTTGTCACAGGAATGAGTCCAGAAATTCCTAGGAAGTGTCATAGATGATGGATAATATTGTAAGTTACTGCTGTTGCTTAAAGGCAGTAAATTTTTCTTGAATTCTGGCTCTCTGTGCTTTTCTTTCTGTTTGGAGTGATATAACAGGAAACCTAAGTACCAATGGACAAATTCCTGCTGCAGCTGGTTCACCATGGCACAGCCACTGCATGCTTCTGCAGGGTCACAGCCCAGTGCCCTGAGATGAACAATTGCAGAGAGGTGAGGCTGGTCTAGATGTTACTGAAGTAATTCCATCAAGGCAGAGCAATTATGATGGAGAAGATGATAAAGCCAGTGAAGTTAAGTCCCATTAACATCAGCAGCCATGTATGCTGAGTTTAAACAGTTTGGTTTTTAATTTTATTTTTTGATTGTTTGTTGCCATTGTGTGTTTGTTTGCTTAGGACTCGTGCTTCTCTAGCTTCAAAACTCTTCCTTTTTCCCTCTGATGGACTCAGTGGTACTGGTTAACTATTTAAGTTTATTTCCACTAGGAATTAAGCTGAAGAAGACAATGACTGAACTGAAACTTTTGAGCTGTATCAGGTTTAGCTTAGGCTCCAGAAAGCTTGGTTATTCCCTTTTTATTAACTTTTCTTGTCTCCCTTTATCCCTCAATGATAAAAATGGTTATTATTTCTGGACCACAGAGCTATGACTATTTAAACTGTTTATTGGTGTATAAAGGCTGATGTGGTTTCATGGTGGATTGTATCACCCTACAATAAACAGTTAGATAAAATGAGATGGGATGCCTCAACCTGGTGGATTAGTGGTGAATAATGTGAGTTATAACAGATCAGGAACGGCATTTGATGTCCTGTAGGCCCCCGAGTTTACCTAGACCTGTCCATCGCTGCCTTTTAAGGCTTTGGATATTGCAGTCTCTAGAGAGAAGTCCCTAAGGATGGCTGCAGAGTGTGCAGTTTCCTCTTTACGGTGGACATACATTCAGTCTTGAGAAAAAAAACCCAAAACTGGTGCATTGCCCAACTCTGGGGTGCAGTTTGGGTGAATGTAGTTGTCAGAAGTTTATGTAACAACTGCATCAGCTTCTTACATCTTACATTAGCCACAGGGTTTGGTTTGACAATTTTCTGTGGCTCTTAACATAAACCAAGTTGACAGAGAGGTGGTGCAGGTGAAATCAGAGGGCCTGTATGGAATACCTCTGGTAATAGGATGACTGGGGAGTCAAATGCAAATCTATTAATTTTGTATCATCCTTTGCATCAGCCCTGGCCTCAGGGAATGTTCCAGGGTGGACTGGAATAGGCTGAGATGGGAGCAAATCAGGGCAGTGCTCAGACAGACCTCCGTTTGGCTCTGGCTCTGCAGGCAGATTAAACTGGTTTTCCAAAGATTTTATCACCATTGTGACTCAGCATCATTAAATTTGAAAGCAACAGCAAAATTGGTGATCAGAAGGAGAACTTGGGGGCCATCACTCAAAATGTGATGGCCTATAAGTCAGAGCCGCATCCAGATGAGTCATGTTCTTGCGAGTCTCTCAGTCAATGCTTTTTACACACAGAAGAGGTTTGGAAAAGCTTCTGAACTGGACCCAGCCTTCAGTGGTTTGAGGTTCACCCATTACTATTTTCTGCCTTGCTTAGGCAGGGGTTTAAATTTAAAAAAAGAACTTGTTGTGTAAATATTAAACACTTCATTTAAATATTAAACGTTAAAGTTACAGGTTGGTTTTGTGCTTAAGCATGGAAATATGGAACCTAATTTGCAGAAGTGTGGGAGCCAAATCAATTTTGGGACTGGAGTGAGCTCAGCTCCTTGCACTTAGGATGAGTGCACTGCTTACAGCTATAACCAAACGTCTGCAATTTCACTTTGTGTCCTGGAATAGTCAATATTTGGAATAAAAGAGAATTTATTTGCAATTGTAATATTCCCATGGTAGGAAACTGAATTGATATCTGAGCTCATTTGAATAAGTATATAAGAAGACAAAAGCCCTATTCTGTAAAGGCTTTTGTGTACAAACAAAACTTCACATCCTGGGAGTAGCTGCACGAAGCAGCAATCATTATGTGTATATTAAGCATGTACATATGTCTTCACAGGGCTGAGGATGTAGATATTCTTCTTCTGACAGCCAGAACAGATTGAAATAGAAGTATGGAAATTGCCAGTACGATATTTGTTTGGGGAAATTTTGGAAAACAAGGAACTATTGTGTAAAACCTTCCTCCTTGTTGAGGCTTGTGGTTTGTTCCCCTCCCTCCTCCAACAATTACAGAATTTCTCAAGAGCAACTTAAGAATTGTTGAGTAAAGGTCATTTATCTTGTATAGGATGGCTTTTCACTCAGAAGGATTTGATGCTGGAAATTACCCCAGTACAATATAGTAGCAGGCTTGCTAATGCTGGGCTTGAATGTGGATGTTTGGATGCTGCTGGCTGGGGAAAGGAAAGGCTTAGAGAAATAATAGCCCGTGTTAATTTCTTACCTCCAAGAGTGCCATGATGGCATCCAAAGACCAGTAACATTCCTGCGAATGAAAACAGAAATGACAGCCAAAGAAAATATCCTCCTCATTCGTTTAAGATAGCAGCCAGATCTACCCACTCTGGTTAGATTTGCTTGGTAATGAGAGGAAGTTGTGAGTCAGGGACTTGGATAGCATTAGTACCACATATCATCAGCTTTCCTGTAGCCAGACTGCCATCGCAGTGCAGCTCGGTGTGGTGGTTCCTGAGCATTGCTGCCAGCTGATGATTGCCCAGGCAGCCAGGTGGTGTCAACTTGCTGTGTGTCAAACAAACGGGTTTGTTTTCCTTTGGAGATGGCAAACAAGTCTTCCGTTGTTCACCTAGCTCTGTCTGTTGCATTTTTAGGCAGTTTCAGCCCAAGAATGTTTTCCACATCTTTGTTAGTTCTCAGTTACAGGCACTTCTTTAGGCTTGGACTTCAAGATTGCTTTGAGGCTGTGGTTATTTGCTTTGTGTGTCGTGAAGGATGCCTGCCCAAATGCTGTCACATCTCAGATCAGCCACGTAGAGTAACTCTCCCTACCCACTGTGCCTGTGCTGAAGTCCTGATGCACCCTTAATAGTCAAAAGGATGGAGATAAGACCAAGTTAGGCTCCTGGTGCCTTTCCAGAAATGATTCAATTTAGCCACCTCTCTGGATATAAAGAAAACCATATAATATTAGCCAGACAAAGTCATGCCCATCACCATCCCAGACTCAGCAAAGTGTCCGAAATGACGGCACAGGAGCCGATGGCTGCAGGGAGCAGAGCTTGGCTGCAGCTGTCTGGCCTGGGCCTATTACGTGGATAAGCAGTCCGCTCCTGTCTCCAGGGCTGTCAATCTGGAACCTTTCACCAGCACTAAATTCACTTTAGAAAAATAAAATAGAGACAGAGAGATTAGTCAGACTTCTAAAATGCTTCAAGAAACTTTAATGTTATTATCTAAGCAGAAAGATATCCAGCAATTCCTCAGCTATTTAACATAATAGGCAGTTGCTGACAAACGACGTTATCGAGCACACACTCTTGAGTGAGGAAGAACGATACGATCTTGCTTAAATTGTATTTTAACAAACATGCCTATCTAACAATTAAACTGGAGCAATTTTACCCTAATAGATGCATTCGCTGCTTAATATAGAAATTTACATGTTCAATTGTAGCCCCCAGAGATCACACAGCTGCCAGATTCCCAGCTGCCACCACCCCATTCCTCCCCTTATGACTTGCTTTCAGCTTTGGCTATGAGCACTTGATCTAATGAGGCACTTTAAAATACAAATCCTACTGTTTTCATGGTGGCGGAGCTGAGTTCACTGGGCTGTGTTGGAAGAAGGCAGTCTGCCAGCCAGACACCCTTAGATGCTCACCTAAGCTGATTTTACTCCCCCTGATGGCAAAACTACCTGTTGCCCCTCCGTGCTGTTCAGAATCCCGCTGCATTATATGCACCATTACAAAAGCCTGGGAAGGGTGATCCTCATCAGTCCTTGAGTGTGTCCCTCCTCTTGCCTTGCGATACTGGGCCTTATCCCATCTGGGACAAGTTCTGCTGCTGCAGTGGGATGTTTGGGGCCGTTCGAGCCCCCAGAAGGAAAGGGGCTCTCTGGCAGAAGCTCTGCTGTCCCATCCACCAGGCATTCCCCAGATAAGGAGCTCACAGAGGGAGGTGGCAACGTGCAACTTGGGCGCTGGCAGCATTTTTCCATTCTCCAGTTACTGAGTAGTTCAGCTTGGGACAGACACAAGCCTGATGTAATATGCTGTGTGCTATTTCAAGGAAACAGAGCATATGTCCTTCAGGTCAGCCCTTGGAAACTTTAGTAGATAAGAATTCCCAGTCTAAGTGTATCTAATAGGTAAGAGAAACAGGTAATGCTTCCTTTCTGCTCTGCCAGTGGAATATGGACATTCCATACGAAATCCCAGTAAGAGGGTGCCCGAAACTCCACATTCCAAGTGCACACATGCTTTTACCACTGAGCTAGCAGAAGGTGGCAGGTAGGAACAAATGCCTGGGTAACAAACAGGTACAGTTTTTAGGGAGTTGTGAAATCTGTTATCTGTGCACTAGTAAGACAGAAACCCATGAAACAGTGTGGGTACTTTGCTCATTTTCATTAGGGATGAAGAAGCATAGGCTTTTGGCTTCAGGCATCATCTGCTGTTCTGTGCTGGGGCTGAAGGTTCATCTGCTCCAGGCCCTCCCTTTGCCACCTGGATGCAGTTAGCGGCAGGATACTGAGCTAGGTGGAGGCTGGATGGATAAAGAGGTTGTTCTTGTGCAGGAACCAGCAACACTGTGCCTCCAAACAACTTGTCCAGCACCAGGAAAAAAAGCCCAAATTTTCCTATGAAGTGATTTGGCATGAATAATTCCGTACACTGTAGACAAAGGGGCAAATTCCCCAGTATATGTCACTCTGTGTTTTCTAAGGATTTGGCCCAAAGCTTTTTTTCTCTGACTTGCATACCACTGTGACAGTTCTGTAAAACGTTGTCAAGGATAATAGATTGTGGACTATCTTCTATCACGATCAGCTTCCCATATTGTAGCAAGGGGTGTCCAAAAAGCTATTTCCTTCCTCCCACCCATGCTGAGTGATAAACTTCATGCCAGAGATGCATGTGAGTGTTGGATGGCCGGAGAATCTGTTCCATTTGTTTTCCCATTTGAAACAAAAACACTTTTACTTAACTGTAATCAAGGAGGGAGGCAACATTACTCCACTTGGCAAACAAAATTATATTAAGTGCACTTGCTGAAAAAAAACTTATAGTTTGTTGCTGAAAAAATAGGCAGAGTTTATTGATAGCACAGCACAATCTGACTTATGTTTCCTGCATGGCAAAGGGAATGGAGCATCCTCCCTCGCTCAGAGCTGACCTCCCTTCTGCAAGGCGAGAACTGCCTTCAGTAGCTCAGTTATCAAAATGGTGGAGCTGGGCAACGAATTGGGGAAATTCCCCTCGTGCCAGAGTGAAGAAATGCATTTTTGGAAATAACTGATGGAGCAGTAGTTACCCCTAGAGGAAGAACTCCAAGCGTTCCAACGGCAGGGAGAACATCACTGCTTTGGACTCGTGTGATTTGAAGAAATAGTTTCAGTGATGGCTTTTCCCCAGTCTTCTCTCCAGAGGTGAACCAAAGTGCTGTTGCAGAGATCTGCCCCTGCTAAGTGAATGCTGCATGTGGAGGTTGGCTTTACACAATCACCCAAAGGTGCCTTGAACCAACATTTAGCCAAATACGGAGGCGTTCATTCACATTTGAGGAGTATGTCTCTAGAAAGCATCTTCCAAACCATTCCCACAGAGGGAAAGCAGTCTTATATAACCCTCAAGGAGTGCAGGGCTTCAGATGAAACAACGATTTTTGTGCAGCTCAAAGTAAAGTCAAAACTCAGTGCTACTGAATTAAACGGAGGTAAAATTGGTCTCTGGACCTCAATGGAGGGAAAATTTGAATCCCGTCATTTTGAAAGATTTGGAACTGAAGCATTCAGGCTGTCAAAATCGTTGTTTTCTGCTGTTCTCCATGTCTTCTGGCCAAATTTTACTTAATTTTGTGTTGCTTTAAGAGAATGTGATTTAGATCTTGTGGCTGAAAAACAAACAAAAAAATGGGCATCAAACCTACCTAGAAAGAAATGCCCTCAGATGCAGCTACTTCACAGTGTGGGCTGAATGAGAAATACCAGCCAAGGTCACAGTTTTCTCATGGTTTCAAGATAAAACCTTCACATTTTCCTCAGTTACTCTTTCAGGCTGAAATTTTTTCTGCTGCTTCATCTCTTATAAGATGTGAGCCAAACTAGTCCTCTCCTTCCAGGAACAAATTGGGAGGAAATTATGTTGTATTACCCCTTAAAAAAAAAAACAAAACCCAACACAACAATCCAAACAACCTCACAGCTGTTTCAAAATGAAACTCTCAAACTTCCACTTACACAGACTTGATGTTGGATGACGGTGGGGACCTCACTCCTGTATTGCTGACGCGCATTTTACTGGAGCTGCATTTGCACCTCGTGCCCTGTTGCATGGTTTTGGAGCTTCTGCACCTGAGCTACCAATGCATGGCAAAGGAAGAGCTCTCTCTGTTAATCTGTCTGTACTCTCGTGCAAAAAATACAGCTTCATTTTCTCTCCAGTTCATTCCTGGAGCCAGGATCTGTGTGTGGAGTGAGGCAGAGGTAAGCAGCATGTGATAAGGCAGCACATGATCACAGCGTTCGGGAGGTGGCTCTTAGAGTGTGTGCATATGGGGAACAAATTTTGATTGCACAATCAAGCATAATTCAGGGATTTCCTAATCACTGAAATCTTGACTCTGCAACCTTACGGATTTTCTTCCATCTGTGCTGGTGCAATTCATTGCTATAATTGCAACAGATGGCTGCTTAAAAAAAGAATGTAGAAAACATGATAAGGCGAAAAACTGAAATAGTAAAGAAATGGAGTGACTTGGCATGTGGGACATCATACACTGTGTGAAGTGTCATTTCTGATACAAACATACATTTAGCACCCACCTGGCTATAAAATGCAATAGTCCGAATTCATCTTAGAAAATTCTCTGCTCATTTTTTTGATAGTGTGTAGGACACGAAATTTCTCCTGGGTAGTGGCAGGTAGCAGGAGCACTTGTCACTGTTACAGCTCATTCAGCTCAGCTTCATGGGATGCATCATCATCTCAGCCTGTTTACACAGAGCAGAGACAGAACAAAACTGGTATGAATGTATGTCTGTCTTGTCTGTCTTGCAGGCTGTGAGGGATAGGTGACACCATTTTGGAGAAAAGACAAGTAGCTATATATATGTAATAGCTACAGAAGAGTATTACTGGTAATGAAGCAAAACAGAGCTGTTTGCAGGATGCTGGAGGGCTGGTGACATTGATACAGCATGCCAGTTCCTGCCCAGTGTGTACGGGAGGGCAGGAGAAAAGCTGTGCTTGGTCTGAGCTGGAGGTAGTGGCAGGTTGAGAGCCAGCAAAGGTAGCCAAAGAAGCTTTGGTGAAAGACAACATAAGGGAAAGCCTGTATACCTACATGACTGCCCTGTTTGGCTCTGTGCTGTGATGTAGCATGGTCCTGTGGACTTCATGTTCCTCATGGTTCTTTGGGGGCTTGGTGTTTTGATGGCAATTTTTTTACTTCTGTTTTTCAAGGAACATAAATCCGTCAGCTGAAAGGTTTCCAAGTCTGTGCTACTGTAGATTTTGCTGGCAATTTTGGGCTCCTCTTGTACACAATTTTTTGAGCATCATTCAATAGAGGTAAGACAAACTTTGGGCCACCATTACCCACCTCCTGATACAGGATGTAGAGCTTTCCTAACTTTCCTTCTTACCTGTAGTGCATACCACAACCACAGAGAATAATGCCAGACAACTAACAGTAACACTTTCAGATTTTCTCTCTTAATGCAATCTCTTGAATTCATAACTGACACAGTCTGTGACATCCTTTTAATCTAGTAATGGTATAACTCTATAACAATATATTTGAAGTGCCAGCGTTAGGGAGGGAGAATGAGCTGGATAGCCGGAAAATGCGCTCATCTCTAATGGAATTATTAACATTTTTAAAATAAATTGTTCAGAAGGAGTGTGAGTGAATTATACAGGCTGCACAGCCAAAGCTTTTCCTCCACCTAGGGATCTGTTTTGATCCCTGGTGGAGGTGTGGAAGAAGGGAAGCCAAAGCAGTGACTTAGCTTCTGCCTTCAGCCATCGCTAGAAAAACATCCTGTTACACCTAATATCCTCCTCAGCAATCACTTCATTGGCGAGGACCCAGAAAACCTTCCCTCTGATGCCAGAGTCCTCCTGCTTAACAATATCAGATACTGTTGACGGCCACGCGTGAGGTGTGGTTCTGACTCACGCTTCGTGTTCCTCCTGCATGTCCACCCCAAAACGCAAGTGGCCTTTGGTCACCTGCTCTCACAGCCGAGCCTGGGGCCCATTCCAGCACTGCCGTCTGCTGCTGGGTCTGCACTTTTTCTGTTTTGCTTGCTTGTGTCACTTCTGGAGGCCTCGATGCTCCCTCCCTCTCATGTCTGATTGAAAAACAAGGCGAACGTCACTCAAAGGTGCCCTAATCCGTAGCAAGCGTGCAGCCCATGTTGCAGGGCAAGGTGGGCGCTGGCAGTGCTGCAGCCACTCCCTGTGTTGCTCAAGGGCTGCTAAGAGCTTGGTGGATGCAGCAGGAACTTTCTGTGCTTCCCATCACCTTTCCCATTTGGGCATTGCCCTTGAAACCTGGGGTGGAGTGCTTCTCCTAATATGTTGATTTTTCTAAATAGGTTAAGAAGCACAGGCGGAAATCAGTAATGCTGGGATTATTTTCAAGCCATGCTTTATTCTTAGTCAACTATAATGGGACTGCAGGAGGCTTTATGATGAGCAGTAAAAAACTCAGCTGAGTGAGGTGCCTTAATGGGCACGGGGACTTTCAAAAATGAATACAGTTTATTTTTCTGTAGCATCTCTCTTTTTTTTTTTTATTATTTTTTTTTAAGAGAGAAAGAAAGATCAGGAAGTATTTTATGGAACAGCAGTAAAATAGGCACTGAATGCTTCCAGGAGCTGGATGCCGCTTTGGAAGGAGAAAGGATGAAGTAGAATATAAGGAAGGACAGGTACCATTCACAAGTGGGAAGGATGAGAGGCAAGAATGGAAAGTGAGAGTAATGGGAGAAAGAAAATGAACGTGGAGGAGTTGGACAGTAAGAGAGGAGAAGGATGCAATTATAGACAAGGAAGGAGGAAGTGGGGTGAATATTACTTTGGAGGCTAGAAGTATAGGAACAAGTTTTAGCAGGAGGGGAAGGGATAGGTTTAGAAAGAAGAGGCTTCTGGGAGGGAAGGGAAGGTGGTGGGGGCTGTAAGTAGAGGGGTGATGGGTGGGTGAGATGTTCATAGGCCGCTGGTTTCTGCATAGGAGCGTACTTTCCAGGAAAAGCCTGTCTCTGTATGGGGTTGGCATTCAAGGAAAGGTTGCTATGTGTAAGCATCCCAACTTATCTCAGGCAGACTAAGCATCCAGACTCCTCTCAGTGGTAAGATTGCTTGATGTTAGTACTGTCAGAGTCCTTTGTGATTTTAATCGTAAGTGATAATCTGGCTTCTGCCTCTTGCCCTGTGGCAGCAAGCATCAGCAAAAGGTGAAATCCCATTGGAGGTAGGATTTTCACCTAAATTCTAGTCTTCATGTCTTCAAAATTAACTAAGAACACAGCTGCCATAAGCCCATCAAGTGCTCAGGTCATGAATGCTTGAACAGAAAGACTTAGCATGTAGTGGGGTTGGAAGGGCGTAGAAATGTGGTACCAGTCAGTCAGCTCCTGCTGCATAGTACCTCCAGCCAAGCACCTCCTGCTCTTCTGACAGGAATTTTAGAACATTTTTTGAGTCAATATCCAACAAGCAATCAGAAATGACTGCTGAAATCCAGCTCCAGAGTATTTCAGTTGCAACCCATGTTAGAAGCCTGTTGTTAACTCCTGCTAATGCTAACTTCATTCCAAAGAGCCCATAGGCAGATATGTGGTGAAAGGGAGGTCTGGAGCCATTAACAAGTTGAGGCAAGGAATAATTTTCCTTCCCTTGCATGTGAATGAATTTTATGTGGACACAGTATTTTGTAAAAACAAAAACTGAGGATCTTTGTGACTGGAGAAGGAAATAGTGAGAGAAAATATGAAAGAGCCTGAAGGCCATAGAGCTTTTACTCCTCATTCTGAGTAACTTAGGCTTAATGGTCCCAGGAGAGGGGATAAGGAAGCTACAAGCAACAGAAGTAATTATAGTAAACTGTGTAGAAAATTAGTCTGTGTAAATGGGGATGCATCACGGACATTTATCAGTGAGTAATCTTAGCTTCTGCTCTGGATGCTTCCAATCTGAGTTTCCTTTTGAGTGACATCCTTGGAAGCCTGGAGCTTTCCTTCGATGGGATGGGAGGCAGAATGGATGGGCAAGGAGTGCCCTTTGTGCAACTCTTAGAAATCAACCTATGGCACAGCAATGGGAATAGCACTGCAAATTGCTGTTCAGTGTCTTTTTACTTGAGATGAACCACTGAGGGAAAAAAATGCAAGAGAGAAGTACTCTGTTCCTGTGACCTGCTTCCTACCCAGGTATGTGTGTGTTGCCTACCAGAGGCATTAAAGCTGTAAAAGCTTATTGTCAAATCAATTCTGCTCTTACTGAGGCCTGGGAGACCAGGCGTGTGCCTTGAAAGACTTTAAAACTTGCCCCTCCCTGATGATTTGCAAAGTTTAATTTCTGTAATGGGCTCTGGTGACAGAGGCATTCACTGTTTTTTTTCCAACAGGAATTGCTGAATGTATGAATGAGTCATTCTGTAGGCGGGAGATATAATGGCAGCCTTCGATATCCTGATCTAAGGGTGGGGAGGTTGTGTGGGAAGGGAGGAATGGGGTACACTTTAAGTTAAATTATCCACCTTGCTTCCCTGCATCAGGCTGCCCCTCCTTCTTTCAAAGTCCCTTGCTGGCCCGGTGTCAGGATGATGCTGAAAGAAGGAAGGAGAAGACTGAGGGCTCTCCTGTGGGAGATGGAGTTTATAATATATGCATTTGCCTGGAAATGCCATAAGAAATTAATATTTGTTACAGAAACAGTGGGACTGCATTAATATTTAAATATTAAATGAATATTTAATTTGAAAGCTTTGATTTGAAAGTGAATGAGACAGCCATGACATGAACAGTTGTGCTGTTCCTGTTAAGAAATGTTAATGATTTATTGACAATGTCGGTAGCAATAACTTTACACTGTTTCAGTTACATAATGCCTTCGAAATTTTGGTAAAGTGATTACTGAGAACAGAGAGCAGGCTGGCTTCAGCAGCCGTTTTGGGAAGAAGTAGTGTTGGAGAGAAGTGCCATTTCCTCCTGAGAGAGGTTCCCACCCATTCCCCAGGATGCTGGCCAGCCGTGCTCTCCCCAGTTGTGTTCATCTCTTGCCCACAGGCTGAACATGGAGCAGCTGAAGAGCTGAGACCCTCAGCCAGCTTCCCACAGTGCCTCCTGCCATGGACCTCCAAAACGGACTGCACTTGAGTTTCTTACAGCTTTTCTGGCTGAAGCTGACTTAGGGGTATATGCTAATTATCATGCATTTAGTAATCCTTAACGTCGAGAATGTCTTAATCAGCGACCAAGTTTATTCTGTACCCTGAAAAGAGTTATTGAGGCTGTACCCACAGTTTCAGGGAGCTCTATTAGGATTTTACTCCTGGGTGTGGTGGCAGCGAGTGAACAGAGAAAGGCAAACAGGTTGTTGCTGTTGCCTTGTGAGCATCCTGAGTTTAATCTTAAGTTGCAGCTGAAACTGGAAGGCGTTGGCTGAATGTGGCTCTGGTGAACCTGAGCTGGGTGCCTCCAGCCCATAGGTGTTGGTTCTGAAACTCCTCTGCGTGTAGTTTTTAAACCCCTTGAAAACTTCGAGAGAAGGTTCTTTGCTGAATAAATAGGGATGTGGAATGTTCTTGTGACATGATCTGTCATGGGAAATTCATCTAAAAAATAACTAAAAAGGCACTCTGGCATGGTATATGGAGAACTGTACCATGTAGTAGGTTCCCAATTCCAGAAATGTGTTTCTTCTTAAAGCCAATCTTTGCACAAAATTGAGAGAAAAATGAAGTCTAAATTCACAGTGCGACCCAAGCTAAACAAACAATACGTGTTTCCTCTTTTACCCCTTTTCTCTTAGTTTTATGCCATTGTTGCAATCAGCCTTATTAAAAGTAAGTTATTGGAACAAGAATACCAAACAAAAACAACATAGGATGTGGTTTAAAGTTGTCTTGTTGAGCCTGTTGCTCCTCACTTTTTATTTGTGCTCTCCTGATGGCTGTCTTGGTGATTGTATTCATCACTACTGATGGCAAAAGAATCTAGACGTGGAAGGGTGAAGGCTGGAGCCTTCTGTGTGCTTCACCTCTGTTGCGGTCCCTCTGCTGCTCCTGGCAGCATTCTAGGTAAGGTTCTGAGGAGTGCAGGCTCATGATGTCTTCCAACAAACCATGTCACTGAAAGCCATCGCAAGCAACCGGATCAACTTACTGACCTTGGCTGGAAAACAGTTGAGTGTGTAAGCATCAACTCTTCATTAAATCCATTGCTTGCACTGAAATAATTGGAAAAGTAGGTGCAAATACGCCTAGATAGCTCTATATTTTGTTGGATTTGCCCCAGCTGTACAGTGGAGCTCATCACCTCACTCACCTTCAGTGCTGCCCACACTCCCCGTGAAGTAATTGCTGTCGACTCCACATACATCATTTTCTATTAAAGCCTGGCAGGATGCTATTTGCTACAAAGCATGCAGTGTTTTGGTGCACACGACATTTTAGGAGCTGAAATATTGTGAATACTCCTAACAAAGTTGATTTCATTTGCGGACATAAAGCCGTTCTATTTTTCGCTGTAACTGTTCAGAGCTCTTTTCTGAAAACAATTCCAGTCTGATCAAATTAAAATCAGACCAAACTGTTTTATTCTTTTTTAAAAACTGATGCCTGAACTAAAGATTTTGGGATTCTAGAAAGAGTTACTAACATTTCTGGGTGGGTCATATAGCATTTAATAACAACGGGTACCTTTTTGTATAAATATCATGAACTATGGAATTTAATGAGATTTGTATTGCACTATAGAAATGTACTTTAGAAAATTAAGTTTAAGTCTGTAGGTTTCAAGGTTTTCTATGAATATTATTGAATTTATACAGGGCTTTGCGATTCAATGCCTATTTAGTTTAGGAGAATATTTTCATGTATTATTTGGGTTTTCATTTGATACTCTTTTCTTCTTCCTCGTTCTTTTTTTAAAGCATTGGTAGCAAAGAAGTGAAAGGAGGCTATTTTTTGCTACAGGATAAATTTTGATATTTCAATTCTAGTTTTTGCCTCCTGAGAAATTCTCTGTTTTCCTGAGATTCTTAACCAGGTCATTGCCATGCTCACTGGTTGTTACCTGACTGGGCAGCGTATCTGAAGTGCAGCTACCATGGGTCCCACATTTCCACAGTCCTGTTTATGTCCAGTTCTGCACACAGCTGTCCTTGTGCAGCAGCAAGCAGTTTTAAAAGGAAGATTCATGAAATATCCTCTGCTACAAACAAAGTTACCCTTTTCTCAGATGCAGTTCTCTGCAGCTTTTATAGCTGTCCTGCAGCGTTTTCTGTTTTCTATGCTGGTGGGCAAACAGGGTTTGACACTCAGTAGTGAGCAGTGCTGCATCAGAGATCTGCTGCCTGTCGCTGGAGAGCCGGGTATCGCCTCAAAGAGCAAAGGCAATTTTTGGAAATCCCATTTAATGCCTTAACCATGAACTGGGGATGAAGTCAGAATCTTGCTTAGACGTTTCGATTGAGAGTTGCCATAGCCAACTGTAGCCAGTGGTGGGTCTTGGCTGAAAATGTATTTGTACATGAAGGCAGATAGAGATGGATTTCACTAGCTTAAACTTAGCTTTAGTGCAGACGAAAGCAATAGGGGGTGGCTGGGAAAGCACAGGCTGCCACCACCCTCACATATGGCAGTCGTTTCCTATAATGCTTGCTATATTGTATTATGTCCCGCAGTGAAATATCACAGAAAGCCACCTAGGCCAAATTCTTAACCAAAGAAAACACACCCAAAACCCAAAAAACTACAGCTCTTAGTGAGAGCTGCCCTCCAACTTATTTGTGTTTTGTTGTTGGTTTTCTTTTCCCTTCTGCTTTTCGTCTGCCTGGTTTCTATTTCCACCCTTTCTGTTCTTTCCTTCTCAGTTTTGTTTTGTCTTGGTTTTTTTTTGTGTGTGTGTGTTTTTTTTTTTTTTTGAGGAATCTCAGTTGCACCAAGAAGCCTGGGAGGTATGAGTGGAATGTTTTGATTTAATACATCCTTACCCAAACTTTCTTTTGACAAATCAATTCATATCAGTGGATTCTGGTGGCAGAGCACTCGAGGGGCACAGGAAGGTGAAGGCACTGGGTACAAGGCAGCTGGGAGAGCTTCGCTTGGGCGCAGGGGGATGACAGAAAGTTGTGAAGCGTCACTTAAGCACATGACTGAAAAGTGCCTATATCTTCCAGGCAGGCTGATAACTGCATTGCTCTGTGATTTTGGGGACCCACACCTGGGCGAGGAGCAGGTTCTTTTTCCAGTTTGGGAGCATTGGAGCCAAGGCACAATGCTGGGCCTGGTGCTGTGCTGACACACCGGGCTGCTCGCTTCAGAGCTGCTGAGGGCTGTGGGCCTGGCTGGAAGGGTTCCCCGCTTGGCTCCGTACCCCATGTGCATGGGACTTCACAGCTGTGTTTTTCAAATGCCATTCAAATGAAAGCAGAAAGGGGAAATCCCGTTTCGCTGGGAATTGCTCTCAGATGCATTTCTGCTGAATTCTGTCTTCTGGCTTTCTTGTTGCAGAATGACACACAGCGTCTGTCTGCTGATCAATTTGTTTATCATTTGCTTGATTATCTTCTTCAATAGCAAGACACAACAGGTTTCTCTCGTTAATCCTGTTAGTACTGGCATTGAAGCAGAAATTTGGTTTAGGAAAAACATTTAGGTATGTTGAACTTTCTTGTAGATGATGCCTGCAAATACCAAAACATGGCCCGATATGTTTGGATTTTCTAGATTATTCCTAGGCCACATATTCCCATACGAGTTCTGCTGCTTGTCTCTCCTGACACATATGTATGTGCCAGCACCTTGCTTTCCTCCTGGCTTTCAGGGCAGTTGGCTGGCTCTTCCAATGAAGTACCACAGCATGCCAGCTGCAGTGAGCAGTAAGCAGATCCCCTTCTCTGGCTCCTTGTCCACCTCCAGCATGTCACATCGGGTGAAGGATGCTTGGTTTCTCTTAATGCTTCCTGTATTGGCTTGATGAAGATGTCAAAGCAAAGCACTGGAATAGTGATAGCATCCATGTATCTTCTGAACAGGTACTCGGGTAGCAGAGGCCCTGTTTTCCTTCCCAAAAAAGCCCCCTTCCCTCTCTGCACCTGTGCATGTTATTTATCTTGTGGAAGAAAAAGCATCAGTAGATCTGAGAGGATTGTTTAGGCTCCACAGCTTGTACAGTACTTGACCTCCTGGCTGAGACTTGCCCACGGGACAGCAACTAATTGCCAGCAACTGCAGCCATGTTTTGGGTTATGGACACTTGCTTATTGGATGGAGCATCTCTTCTGATGTCCCGTATGTTTACAAAAGGAGACCCCAGTGAAATAAGGCTGTCTTTTCCTTGTTACATTTGTTTAACGGTGCAGTGCTGATATTTCTTTGGTTCAGTGGGATGGTCCTTCCTGAACAAATCGAAAGTGCTCAGGAGTGAGTAAAGCAATGGCCCCGTGCTCTTTTTGTCTGTAGGTCAAAACCCAACCACCAGAATTTACAAATCACTGGGAGATGCCAGTCTCTTGGCTTCTTATCTTTTTCCCCTTTCCTTCCCAGCTGGGTCCCTCAGATAACTCAATAGAAACTTGTGTTAGTATAACACAGGATTTTGGGCAAAATACCTGAACTCTTCCACCAGCATTTAAGCCAACTCCCCAGAATAGCAGAGAATACTTGGCTTTTGAATGAGATGGTTTGAAAACCATACAGCACATCTTACATTCGGTAAATCAGGATGTCTGTGTCGGTACTCTCCTAGGTTTTACCTGTCTTTTCAAGGAAAATGCTGCTAATACTGCATCATCATAGCCTCTCAGAAATTTCTCATTGGAAGTACAGAAGCTAGTTCTGCAGTTCTAGGTTTCAGCACCCTGATTTCATCTGAGAATCCTAAATCAGTGGGTAAAGAGCCTTTTACAACAGGCATTCCCCTTACATGAGGGGGAAGGTGAGGCAAAGTGTTTGTGCCCTTGTTGAGTTTCAAACCCCTGAGAAGAGGAGGCTTTGGGTGCAGAGGTGATGCTAGGAGGTTTGGGAGGGTGCTGGGAGCTGGGTCCCACTGAGGGTAGTCAGGGAGCCGCTGGGTCTGGGGACACTTTTGGGACCCAGGAGGTCCTTCCTCCGCTCACATCTCCTGCTATAGGCTGGGATTTTGCTGCCCCCATCAGTCCGCCGGGTTAGGAACCTGCCTCCCTCACCCTGCGATGCTCTCTGGGTGGGGACATGGCCCCACAGACCTGAGTGCGCACCCGGGGCCACGCCATGGACCTTAGGGACGTGGCTGAGGGGTATTGGGGTGCACCTGGCCATGCTCTGTGGTTGTTGGCTCCTTGCACCCACCGAGGGTTTCAGTCACATGATCTGACCCCAACACCCAGCTTCTGGCATGCAGGCCGAGTGAAGATGGGCCCGTGGCATTAATTAGAATTTATGGAGTTTAATTCAAGGAGGAAGGATTTGCCCCATTGTTTAAATCCTCTACAGTGAGAAACATCACTTTTTGCTCTCCTTACAGCGCTGTAGAATAGAGATTATAGCCCAACCCCCGAGAATGTATTTCAAGAATGTGGTGAAAAAAAAATAAAATACAAAGAATATGTAACTTTTCTGGAAATACGATATTTCATGTGGGAAATTTGGAGGATAAAGTAACCGAATTCCAGGCGAACAGGTATCAGTATTGTTAGGTAATACAGCTCTCTGCAGGGCAAAAAAGAGTGGCATGCCAGGTTTAAGTAGGAATTTATAGCCACTGACTGCAAATTACTTTATAAAATTACTGATACCTTTGTAAAGCCATCAATTATGTGTTTAGTCTTGATTGTCATTTATTGCAGTTCTTTCTTTATTGTCCAGGCAACTTTTCTGGATTAAATGGCATATTTCAAATTGACGTGAGGCTGTTTCATTGACGTGAAGTAACAGCATGTGTGTTTCACACGTGGGGCAACTGGGGAACAGCAGTTGAGTCTCCTGCCCACTAATAAAGGTAACGTAGCGCTGGTGTTTTGGTTCCTGTGTTAGATGGCATTGTGAAAACACAGGCAATAGAAAAGCACTCAGAAACTCGGGGTTTTTGTGAGCATGGAGTGCGACATTTAATTCTCCGTCCTTTTCAAGACACGATGAGAAAGGACAGATAGAGAAAACAGCAAAAAAAAAAAAAAATTGGCAAATTTTCCGAGTCCAAATGAGGTCTTCTGTTAAATCTTTTCCAGGATTCAGCATATGTGACATTTGTTTTTTGTTGTTTCTCCAGTTATTAGCGTTTGTTTTCGTCGCGAGGGGCAGAGGCCAGGTTCCACGTCACGCCTGTCTCACCGCTCGGCAGCCGAGTCCATGGCTCTGTGTGCATGGAGGTGTTGGGCCGTGTGGGGTTGGCAGCCCGGAATGCCCAGATCCCCATCGCTTTTGACGCTGCTCTCGGCTCTTTGGGTTTCATTTCTCGCTATTCTGTGGAGGCAGCGTGATTCCTATCATACCACTGTTGATTGCATAAAATATTCCCTGAATCCAACACGTTGCATTAAAATCTGGTGTCTGGGCCCTGTCTGATTCTGAGCAGCGTCGCTGTTGGATTGCGCGTCAGCCATCTCCGACCCAGGCCAAGTTCAGAGAGACTTGATTGGGATGTCGGTGAGGGGTAAAAACCATATAAACCTCCTCTGTGATTGATGGAGTTGTGCGCAGCGAGGACGACGATGTACAAATACTTGCTCAGAATAGTAGGGCCTCAATTCAGCCGCATCTGGCAGACTTTTCAGCTTGCCTTTCAAGAAACATTGCTTTTAATTGACCTTCACATGAGTAATTCGAAGATTCAACGCCGTTCTTGCCGAAGAAGATTTCAAACTGTGGAGTCTCCCGTCATATGTGTAATTAGTAATTTTACTATACCATGAGTGATTAAACCTGACCCCCAGGGAGCCAAGAATAATGCTGTGTGACTTCCTCGCCTAATTGCCGCAGAACAAATGTGAAAATGTGTACATTGCGGCAAATTGTGTGCTAATTGGCCTTAAAGAAATTCTGAATATGAGGGAGAAATGGGCATGTAATTTCAAACATATTTGCGAGGTTCTGCAGTCAGCTTGCAAATAGGAGGGGGAAAAAAGTCAGAATTTGACAAAACCATTATTTGTTATGATTTATTCACTCAGCTCTAGTCTTGAACCTGGGAGTTATTGGCAGCTTCAGCTAAGATTCCTGCTGAGTATTTCTACTTATAATGACTGCATGCAGCATGTAGCTCAGTGCTATTTTTTTGGCATAATATCATAAATATCTATTTTAATTCTTGTCTCTATATATGTATCTAGGGTTTGGTGCTTTTTTTTCCCCGTTTTCTTGTGAAAATCTCTGTACATGCAGGACAATATCCTGCTCCCTTTACTTAAGAGAATACTCCACTCGAGTTCAACAGGAGGATTATTCTCCTTGGGTAGAAACCCCCCTGCCAGAAGGCCCGTACATCACTTAAGTACTGGCTTAAGCAGAAAATAAATGTCCATCTGTGCAGGGTAGAATTTCATCTGTTGTCAGGGAAGTTAGATCTGACCCATGGACTTAAGGAATCCCAGATTTACTCCCTATTCTTAAAATCACATCACTCTTCTACTCTCTGTTCTTTGTCGTTCAGGACTCGGGAGTTTATGCACCACTTTTTCTCTACGCTTTTGCAATGTCTTGGAAGTAAAACTGATTGAACTTGTAATTTGTCCTTTAGAAGTAAATTCCATCTCTTCATACTTCCTTCTGTCCACCATACAGGAAGTTGAGATTTGAGCATTTTGCTTGTAGCAGAAACGCTACTGAAATTGTTACAGGAATTGTCATCCGTTGCATTGGAAAAGAGAGCATGGTCTCAGTGAAGGTCTTGCTCTTGCCGTTGCTGTTTTAAGAGCAGAAGGTCAAGTATGTACAAAATGAAATGATGCAATGCCATCAAACTGAAATATTCCAACAGTTGTCTTTGATGATTTCAGCCAAATCGCAATGCCCCAAAGAAACATTCTGATTTTGCAGGATTAACTTTCTCCACGGGAAAAACTGGAAGTTGTTGAAGATGCAGGGCCTGTCCTACCAGCCAGGGCAGAGTTCCCCTGGACACTGGGTTTTCCAATGAGGAAAGGAGTGTCTCGGGCATCACAACTCTTTCTGGTTTAGCTCTTATTTGAAGTTGAACCCGTTCACGTTAACTTTTTGATTTTCAGCATCCCTTATGTGCTGAATTACAATAGTAAAGTGGAACACACGGGTTCTGCTGAGTGGACGTGTGTGTGTGTGTAAGTGGCTTTTTTGCATCCCTCTGAGTTCCTCGGGGTGTTTGTGGGGGTTTAGACCGTGCTGTCGTTTGTTTGCTACCTAACAATTTCCTCTTGATTGGCGAGAGGCTTGATTTCTTTGAGGTCTTGTATTCAAAACCTCATAGATGTTGCTGGTATTTTTATCTTTATTGCCATTAGAGCTGCACAGAGGGAAGTCATGCGATTGGAGGGGCTGGGCAGCTCTGATTCTTGTTGAGTTCTGTGGATCCTTGTGGCTATGTGCAGCATCGCTGAAAATCAGATGGCAGCTATACATTCCTGAGTGTTTGCACACTGGCGAGGAGCTGGAAAACCATCTGCTGGAAGCCTTGAAAATATGCAACAATTCTTCCACATGACAGTATTTACTTTCATTAAGTTTATCAGGTATATTTCAAGTGCAAGTGGCCATAACAACTTGTACCAATAGGGCAGTCTGCAAAAGCAGCGATGTTACAGTCCCAGGAAAACTCTTGAGAGATTGTCTGTAGGAAAACAAGGAGTGACAGCAATGAAGTTTGACATGAGAGAAGAGGGTGATCAGAACTCCTGGGTTTGAGGCTGAATTTGCTGTAACTCAGCTCCATTCTAGTGGGCTTCATCTGAACGGAGTAGTGGCCAGTAGGTTCAGCGTGCTACTATTTCCACTTATGAAGTACTTAGAAAAATACTTTTTGTTGCCATCAGGGGGAGCTTTTGAGATCTTTCAAGAGTGAAAAAAATATTATTTAAAAAAAAAAAAAAAAAAAAAAAAAAAAAAAGGAAAGGAGGAAAAAAAAAGAAACGTCCCAGCTCAGAAAGAGATCTTCAAACCAGCAAGCAGCCAGAAGCTTACCTGTGGCTACAACTAAGCCAGGGAAGCCAGGGGAGCTGAATTCCTTAGACTGAATAGCTAGCAATATTGAGAGAGGATTTTTTTTTACTCAGTCCACCAACAAAATTATAATTTTTTTTTAATTACTTTAAAAAAAAAAAAAAAAAAAAGCCAACCAACCAACAACAACAGGAGTCTTTGGGAGCATTCAAAAGCCAAATCCTGCTCTGTTGCTGCAGCTTCTGGAAGGCAATTGCTCTCCACCAAGCTTCTCTCCTTTTAGCTGCTCATGACTCGATGGGGACCTTTTGATGCAACATTTGGATTAGCTGCACACAACCGCTCTGAGGGGGACCACAAAAGGGGGAGCCTGGCTGATTGCATAACTTTAAGAAAATAATAAGAGGAAAAGAAAGAATTAGAGAAAGAGAGAGAGAGAGTGAAAAAGAGAGAAAGAAAGAAAGCAATTAAAAAAATATCTGAGACTCAAGTTTCAAGACTCTTTATGTGCTGCAGAGGAGCATAAGGTTTACCAGCAAAGTGCAACGGGGAGTCTGAGAGGAGAAATAGCTTTCTCTTTTGCCAAGAAAAAAAAATAGGAATGTGTGTTTTGGACTGGACTGAGAAAGAAAGCTGGGGAGACTGCAAAAAGGGGGGTGCAGCATTTTTGTCACATTGATCCATTCCTCTTGATTGTCTCCTTGAAAAAATAAAAAATAAATAGGAGAGGAGAAAGTGATAGGGGGAAAGAGGAAGAGGAGAAGAGAAGGGGAAAGAAAGAAAACAGCAAAATTGTTTGAACCTCTGGAGCTATCTGCTTCTTCAAGCTGATTGATTAGTCATGATCCCTGCAGTTTTAATGGGAATCATTCAATTGGGAAGGTGGAGCACCCTAGAGTAGATTAGCATATTCTTGTTTACTCATCTTCTGAGGGGCTTTTTCTCTTTTCTTTCATTTTGTGGAGAAGAAGGGAGGGGGGGAGGTTGGGGGGAAGGAGGGGGTTGTGGCTTATGTTATAAAGGAGGCCAAAAAAATAAATAGATTAGAGCATCTTTTGGGGGGAGGGAAATCAGTGGGTCTGAGTCTTGGAGAAAGCTTGGGGGGTTGCTTTGGGTTTTTTTGTTTTGTTTTGTTCTGTGTGTGTGTGAGTGTGTGTGTGTGTTTTTTTTAAGAAGAAAAAAATAAAGGGAAGAAAATCCAGCAGAGAAAAGAAGAGAGAGGAATTCCAGCTGTGGAGGAATAGAGGAGAAGAAGACAGATAGAGGAGGAAGAACAGAGAAATACATTTCAACCAAGAAGGAGTTTTGATTTATTTTATTTTTATTTGTTTTAAGGGGAAAAAAAATCTATAAGCAGGAAAAAGAAAGAAAGAAAAAGAAAAAAAGAAAAGAAAAAGCAACTGAGAAGGGTTATAAAAAGAGCAAATACCAAGAAGGGTGAACAAGAGAAGAAAGTCAAGGCAAGGAGGAGCCCAAAGCTGGCAGATCGGGAGGATTTGCAGGGGAGAAGGGGGGGGAAGATTGGAAATGCAGCTCTGGAGTTTGCTGCTGCCTCTTGCGCTTCTCTGTACAGCCCTAGCCAGTGGACCCGAATGTGGGATGGACGAGCGCTCCCGCAGGGCGAGAAGGGACACCAGGCACAGCCGCCAGCTCCTCTACACTGCCCCGGGCACCTGTGCCACCAGGTTAGCCCGAGGAAGGCGCTCCACTGCTGGGCTGGAGCCTGGGCATGTCCCCCGCAGGAGGCAACAGCGGGAGGTAGAGGACGGCGAGGAGTCCCTTACCCCGAGCAGGGCGCTCTATTTCAGTGGACAAGGTGATCAGCTGCGGCTGAAGGCAGACATTGAGCTGCCCCGAGATGCCTTCACTTTGCAAGTGTGGCTGAAAGCTGAAGGAGGACAGAGATCTCCGGCTGTCATTGCAGGTAGGTCGCTCGCCGTGCCCGGGGCTGCAGCATCCCTTTTACGTTTCGGGAGCCGGCAGAACAGCCAGCTGTAGGCGTGCGTGTGTATAGGATACGTGTGTGTGCATTTAAATGTGCCTGTGTGCCTTGCAACGTGCGGACGTATGTGAGTGCATGTGTAAACACGCACGGGTGTGTTTATTATCCATATATTCTGTGGAATACTGGAGCTCGGCAAACTCTCTGAAAGTATATGCTGGCAGGAAAAGTTATGTAAACTTTTACACAGGGAAATGGCAGTATCCGGGCTAGTTTCTGTATTTCTGTGTGTATGGATTGAGATGCAGACAGGAGGGAGAGCTCTTACGGTGGGTTTTTAACTCATTTGCAGGTCAGAAAACTGTAAGTAGAGCATTTAAAAGTAGCTTATACGTATGTATGGAAAGAAACGTATGTCTAGCGTGTGGCTGCAGAGAAATGCATGTGTAAGGTCCCTGTACGATTTCCTTAGTTTTATGAGCTCTTTAGCGTACTTTCACTGTTACCTTTTTAGATGCTATGTTAGCATGTGGTTTCCAAAAAGCTATAAAGGAACTTTTGGCTATTGTGAAACCTCAAATGAATCAAATGAGTTTATAAAGTTCCCAACCCCTCGGCACTCAGCTGGGGCTGGGACTCGCGCTGCAGCTAGAGGATGTCAAGTATTTTCGTCTCCCCTTAGAAACGGCAAGTGTAACACAAATGATTGTAAGGTCAAATAGCCCTATAAAACCATTTAGTACTGAAAGCAGCTACCAGGCTGAGCTGTCTGAGCTGAACAATAATGAGGAATATTGCACTTTTCTTGCTGAAATTTTACGAGCCCATCGTGGATTTGGGTCCTTTCCCCCCGCGCTCGCTCCCGCTCCCCCCCCTCCAGCCATCTCCCTCCCTCTCCCCGCTTTAGTGATAAAGTGCAGCAAAGTTGTCGTGAAATCGGATACTTTTTGGAGGGTTACAAACCCTTATAAATGTCGCCACATCCATCTTTGCTCCAAAGGAAGTCATAGAAAATGGAAATGCCCTTAAAAAAAGGAAGCAAGTCAGAAAGAGAAACGGGCCGGGCGGGGAGGGGGGGGGAAGGAGGCGGGGGGGGGTGAAAGACATGTTTTACAGCTCTTTTGGCAAGGAGATTCCCTGAAAGCACAAAGTTTCCATGTCCTAGGATGCCTTAAAGAGACAGGGAGGATTTCCCCTTTCCCTTTAACTGGAGGCACTTCCTAGAGCAGGCGGATGCTTTTGCTGGTGGCACCGCTGCCCGCCCCGCTCGCCCGTCCCTGCTGTCCGCTGCCATCTGCTCCATCCCCGCTGCCCCGTCCCTGACCCGCACCGCTGTCGCCTGTTGGTGAAGTTGCTTTGTCCGAAGCAAAACAAAAACTACGATGAACTCAGCAATGCATTTCCTTAACTTTCCCCAGTCCCAGCTGCTCTGCTCGCGGTGGGGAGAGGGATGCAGCGTGTGTGGCTGCTGGGGTGGGCAGGAGGTGCCGGGACTGGGATGGCTTTCAGTAGGGCAGTCAGACGAGTAATATCATAGGAGAAGGCATTCTCGTGCTCCGCTCTTCTGTTTCCCAATCTTAACTTAAACCCTGGGCTCAAAGCGCTTCCCTTTCAGCTTAGTGGAGGCAGAATTTGGGTTTGCACAGATCTCATCAGTGGCAGAATACGATCTGTGTTTTTGTTTGCATGTAATCCGGGATCTAAGACCCCATGTCTGCCTTTGGTGTGAGTATCTGCAATTCATACAATAGAGGACCTAGACAAACACACACCAAGATCATTTGTAGTAAAATACTTTGATTGGCTGGGGGAGGTTGGGTTGTTGCCTGTATAAAACACTTGACCCATTTTATGCACGGAAATAACATTCCGTGGCGAAAAATGAAAAGAAATGCCCCAGTTTAGCACTGTGGAGCTTGCAGCTCTGCTCGGGAGGACTTTGTGATTTTTATTTTATTTTTAAACTCCCCCTTCCCCCTATCACACACTCTTGAAGAGGAGCCAGGTTTGGCTCTGTGTGTAAACACCTGGAAGAAGTCCAAGAGGAACTCACTCGGAGTATCCTCTGCACACCACAGCCTCCCAGACCTGCAGCAAGCTTAGGGAGAGATTACGCTTCCCTCCGTGAGGAAATCAAGGGTTCTGGCTGCCAAAACGTTTGGCTTTCTCATTTTCACTGTTTTGGGATGTGACAGACTCCGGAGCCCTGTTCTGCTGCCGATGTTACATCTGTAGTACCTTGCTGAAAGCCAGAGCTCTTCTGGGTGCTGGGTGGGCAGGGAATGACTCTAGTTTACAGACAGTGAGTTTCTCCCCAACTTCTGTTGCAGCTGCAAAGTGGGAAATTGTGTTTGCACAGATCTGAAGGGGAGGGCAGGGCTGGCTGGAGAGCGCCTCATTTACAGAGTCCTGCCTGTATCTTCATCTGCTTTCTGCCCCTATCCTCTTCCTGTGCTGACAGCTCTTCTGCGATCCCTCTGTGCCGGCACAGGAGTAGTCGCCACAAGTCATATAGGAGCCACACACCCACACGTGAGCCTATAAGGAAAGCCTGTCTGTTAAAAATTTCATGTAGGACTCGAGTTGTTATCAGCTTCCATGCCTGAGCCCTGATATGAAGGAGCTCCTCTGCTAATCCTGCTACAGGAGTTTCTGTTTCTGTCTGGAGCCAACTCTCCTTACGTCACCCTCTGCTGCAGTATTCAATTTGTTTTCATAAATGGCTAATTTTACAGCGCTGTTAAGTGGGTTCGTCATTGCGCCGGGCCGTGCCCTGTCTCTGATCATAGGCAGTCCTCAGTGCCAGGCTCTGCCAATTTTCACGCTGGTTGGCAGTGATGTTATTGCTGCCCTGTTTGACTTCACTCATATCTGTTCTGGCATTTCTCAGGGAAAACAGTTGGGAAACTGGAAGTCTGACCCATTGATCCGTGTTACGCAAATCCTCAGCAGTGTTTTGGGAGCCGGGCCGTGCCTCATTCGCGTGGCTCCCGCCGCGCGGCTCTGGGTTGTGCGTGCTTGGGTCTGTCCCTGGGCCACACTGTTCTTGGACAGACACTCCTTGGAAGTGCACACCTATTGGCACAGTACATCTCTCTTACAGATGCACGCATGGGCACATGGCATTAATCACTCGACTTCGTGTGCTTTCTCCTACAGTCTTTGAATATATCTCCAGTTGTCGACGAAGGAGTTAAGGTCCGGGCTGTAATCAAGTTAGATAACACGCGTGCCATGCAAAGTAGAACGCTTCAAAGCACCACTGACCTTGCTTCTGTTGTAATCAAAGATATTTCAGTTCTACTGTGGAAACGCAACCGCATCGTGAGAAATAGGATCCTCCTGAGTCCCTGTCAGGGTGTTTTCTAGCGTATGGCTCAGGAGCAGGAGCTCATGTTTTTGTAGGAAGGAGATGTTGACTCTTTGCTGTCTGGGAGCTGAGAGGAGCGGGATGAATGATCAGCGGCGGGAGCTGGAGTAGGAAGGCGTGCCTGCTCTGAAGAGGGAAAGTTATTTGTGTTTTGTTTTTGTTTTTTTTTTTCCCTTCCCAGTTTCATTCTCCTCTGTCTCTCTATTCCTCTGCCTGCCAACAGAGAGCATGATCCCAACTTAATAAGGCTTCATATGTAAGGGAGTGCCTATGTTTTCCCAACTTCGGTCCTTGGTGAACATAAAACTGCAGCAGAATCCAAAGAGAAGGAAACGCCAAAATCAGCACAGTGGAACTCACTTAAAGCCACAGCTCTTGCATGTGAGAGACTGAGAAGCATCTATGTCGGAGACCAACCATTGGGCAGTAATATAGATGTGTAACTGACACTGTGTTGGTCTGCTTCCTCCTCAGGGCTTCAGAATATCTGTTTGGAGTTTGGTTTCATTTGGTCGACTTCTGGAGTTTTGGAGTCTGTTACTGAATTAATACACATCAGGTGGGCGCAGTCAGCTGGGTCTCATCCCTGAAGCCAATGCTTATAGCAGCTGCTCAGGATGCTCTTTGACAGTGAGTTTACACTGAATTTCACTGGGTAGATGGATAGATGGTAGATGGATAAGGCATCATTTTTTTCTCATCTTCACAGCCTGTTGCCTTTTTATTCCACGGATTTGCTTGTTTTGATCCGTAATGAAGTACTGACATGAAGGACTAGAGAATGATTCAGTCATAAAGCTCGTCGTTAATTAGCTCTGGTGTGCGCCAGGTCCCAGGGGATGGGATGGCAGGGGCTCAGGTCTGCATGGATGCTCCAGCGTAGTGACAGCCCCCAGCACTGTTCCCAGGGGACACAGGTCACCGTGCATCTCTGCGTTCCAACGATTCCCCACTTCACAGCTACAGCTCTGGGTAAGCAGTGACTGATATGGCCACTGAAAAAATATGGCGTGGTTTGTCCTTTACTAAATATTCGTGAGCAGTTCACTTCCTCCCTCCTGCAGAAGCCCGGACGGGAGAAATGGGAACTAAAAAGAGATTTTTCTTTCCTTAAGACTTCCAGTTTCAACCAGTGTCATTCTTTCAACCAGCTACACACTGGAGTCAGAACCATACAGTCTGAAGAACATGTTCTATTTTTTTCAAGGCACTTCCTTCCAGGCTGCTCTAATCAATAAAATGGTAGTAAAGAGGGAAGTTTGCTTTTTGACATGCAATGATCGGGTTAGATTCCTCAGTGATGTGTGGCTGCCTGCTGTAGGCACCAAGCTGTGTCCCAGGCTGAGCTGGCCGCGCTGAGCTTCACTTGGGCCTGATTTACTTCTGGGATGTGCCCAGAAATTCCATGTCCACGAGGTCTTACTGAGTGCTGGAGCAGATGTAAAGAGGCCTATTCTGCCTCACCCCAAAGCCTTTCAGCTCTTTTGCAAGAGGGATGTGTGCCTGGGTGACCCGAAGGCAGGAGGACCCTTGGGCCAGCAGTGCTCAATGCTGTCAGACTGTGGGGTTAACTGGGTGTGTTCACCTTGGATTTCTGGAGCTCAGGTTGGTCTGAGCAAGAATGCAAAGCCAAAATACAGCATCTATTTTCAAAAAAATGTATTTGAGAAAAAAAATTAAAGCCTTCCGCGAGGGGTCAGCTGAGATGTTCCCATATAGTAGTTTTGCTTCCAATTTTAGCTGTTGTTTTTCAGCCACTCTTTTCTTTTCTCTGAAAGAAATTACAGGAGCACAGGCAGAGAAAGGACCTCCTGGGTTGCCAAATTTAGTCCCCCGCCATGTCAGGGATGTAACAGTAGATAATTAGTTCAAGCATTCACAGAATATCCACTTTGTTGGTTCTGATATAGCACAGGGCACAGAAAATTTCCCAGCACTCTACTGTAGACCAAAGATCTTTAGCAAAGACCCGGATGTAAGGCCGGAAGACAGACAAACAAACTGACAACATCTTAAGTACCCAGAAAACCTAGGCATTGATTTAGAAAAGTGTTAACTATGTCAACTATGAGAAAGAATAACATCTTCTGGTGTCAGATACTGGCTTTCTTATTTTTGGAAAGTTACAAACGAATCAGGTGTTTTGACAGTTACAAAACTTCTATTGAAATTTTAAGTTAGAATATCTGCCAGATCTGATCCTTTCCCACAGATGATCTGTTTTGATTAATTTCCCATTTTCCTGAGAAAAATATTTTATCAACCATTTCCCACCCTTCTCTGATCGTCATCCGTACAACAGTTCCTATATCTCATCATTGCAAGAGTGAACACATTCGCTTTATTACATTTTTGCTTCTTTCCCCAATATTCTGAATGTGGATCTGAAAAGTCCTGCTTGATCAAAACCCTCTGCGTTTTTCTCTAAGCTATATCAGCCAGTCTAATGTCATCCTTCCCTTCATTTAACCATTATACATTATGTATTAATCTTTCATTATATATTAATCCTTCTATTTCAAATAGAGAACGGGCGCTAGATTTTTCTATTCCCTGGTTCTGGGCATTTGTTAAAGTGTTGTAGGCACAGGGCAGTTGAGTACATCATCTTTTTCTTTTCGTTTTTGCCTCAAAATGAGACTTCTAAAAATTAAGGTGTACCTTTCTTCTGATCTTATGTTGCTTTTTGAGCATTTCCCTACCTTATGATAACTGGCATCTGACTGGGAATCTTAGTTTTATTTCAGCTTTCTGTGGAGGAGAAATCCTTGGTTGATCTGCTAATTTCTGCTTGTCCCTAACCTCTTTATTTTCTCTGGTGTGAGCACGCATGCACATACACACACAATTTCCAAAGCACTTTTGATTTTTTCCCCAGATCAATAGAGCATTTAAACTCCAATGATCAAGGAAAAGCAGCTTGTTTATTTCCCTATGTATCCTGACACAGGTGGCAGATCTTGTAAACTGCTTTGATTTGATGGTAGCGCCTTTCATATAGTTTGCTCTCCCCACAGCCATCCATAAAGTCAAAGCGCTCTTACTCTGAACAAGAGAAGAGCACAGCTCTAGAAGGCAAATAAAAAGAAATTAAGAAGAGAATAAGTGAGGATCTCATCCCAGGATGTTTCTGCTATCATTCTTCGTCGCAATCCGAGCAATTTGCTTAGTTGGGAACTGCTCTGTGTCCGTAAGGTTGCAGCACCAAGTGAAGCTGCAGTGTGTATCCATAGTTAAAACTGTGAACAAGCGTAAATACAAGTCAGCTTATCCCTTAGTGAGAATGGAGATGTATTCATGTTGCTAGACTTACGCACGCAGCATGGATTTGATCCTAAACCTATCCAAAATCATGAAAAATACCGTTGACCTTGGCTGACTCTGGTTTAGGCTCTGATTTTAGAGTCTTTTGCATCCCTCCTCTACATCCCAGAGCGTTTCATGGTCCTTGCGTTATCATCTTTTATTTTGCTGTCCTTTCTTGCTTTGGATACCAAAGAAGAAAAATTGCAAAGCTCTCACGTCAGAGAAATTGGCCAGGGGAAGGGGACATGTTTATTTTAGTTGTTTTTGCTATACTCCAAATCTCACTTTGGCCTTCGTCTCTGTCAACCTTTCTCTCTTTTCTTCAGTGTTAAAACGAGCGCATGTTCCAAACACGCTGTCTGATTTTCTGTTTTGCTGGGTGATGTGTGTAACTTTCCCGTCCAATCTCTCCACCCTCTCTTATCACCATTGTAGTCTCAGTTCTTTCTCCACTATCTGATGTCCTTGATTTCTCCATCTTTCCCTTTTTCCTGCTCTGCACAACTGCTGTTTTCTTCCTCCCTGTCAAACCCATGTCATGCTCTCTGTAGTTGTCCTTTCCTGTCTCCATGTGAGGTTGGTGTTCCCTCCTTGCAGACTCCCATGTTGGGTGGCTCCCATGTTGTTGGCTGCCGTGTTGGTGGCTTCAGCCACACAGTGTATGAGCGGTGTGGGAACACAGGGTAAGCAGGCTTCGTGTTTGTGTGCTTGGGCAGGCAGATGCTCATGCATATTTTCTGGGAATTATCGGTGTGGTTCTGTTTAATATCTATTGTAGTGGTGCACAAACAAGGAGCGGGCAGTTGTTCTTGCAGTGAGGGAGGGAGGGTGAAGTGAAACTGAGACGCATCTGGAACTGGCCTGGGGAGGCAGCATCTGAGAGATATGACATGACACCAGCTCAAGAATTGCAGTGTTGGAGAAGAAAACCAGCCTGTTCTTTGCTGATCAGCTCCTGGGGTCTGTTAGGCTTTCCTCGAGTCTTCTTTTAGAGTGATGCTTAAGGCCCTCTGCTGTGATTTTCCTCCTTTTCCTTATGTAGCTTATTATTTATTTGCTTTAAATCACTTTCCCATATGGATTTCTCTCCTCTGACCGATCTTCCCCTCCTTCATCTGATTCCCCAGAGTCTTCTATTGTCATGGAGCTGGGAGAAGAGCAGGCCTGCTCCCAATGCAGAGCATCAGCTGCAGGCTTCTCTCCTCCTTCCTTCTCTTCCTTGCCTATTCTCTGCTGTTAGTGTTGGAAGCATACTCACGAAGATCATCCATTGGATTGAGGAAAGAGATCTTATCACCGTTGTTTTGTTTGTTTTGTTTGTTTTAAGACAGTGAGGGAAAGGATGGGCCTTCACTGTTACCAGTGTTACTTCGTTTTGAATGTAGGTTCATTTTCTCATGTCCTAACATATTTTGATGCAGTTGTTTTCTTTGATCTCGCAGTAAGATTGCAGTTTTGTGGTCCTGGTAACATCCTCAGAACATTCTGCTAATTGTGGTGATACATTTGTCAGGTGGGAGACAGCACCGCACTTCAGGAAAACTGAGGAACTGCTCTGATTTGTCTGAGTGTTGCTGGGTGTTTGGGTCAGAGCTAGAAACTGATTGCAGCAGGCTTGGCTTTTTGTTAACCCCATTTTTGGTGATGGTAGCAGGTAATCTTCAGCCTAAATTGTTCTGCATGTGGAGCCAACCTTAATTCCTGTAGGCTGGCTCCAGTTGCTGTTGATGATTCTTTGCTGGGGGGCTGCTTTGCTGTGCAGTGGTTATGAAGCCTTTCGCTTACCAACAAGTGACATGAGCTCTTGGCACATGGTGGAAGATGAGACAGTCTTGAGTTTATCTCTGATCCCGATGTGCTGGTGTGGTTGGCATGAGCAGGAGTTACTGTGTTTCTCAAATGCAGCAGTGTATGCAGCCCGAAATGAGAGAGAAGAGCATACATCAAAGAAGCCCCTCTGTTCAGGATACTTCTTCTCGAGCTTGAATGCTTTCCTACTTTTGATACATCTGCACATTGGTCAGTAGGTTGACTCAGGAATGCAAAAAGCCTGGCCCTGGATAGCTGAGGGTATTAATTAAGGTCAAAACCAGCTAATTTACCCCACAGTTACATCTGAAGCAGACATGGTTGCAGATGGAGTTTTGCACACAGTGTGTCAGTGCCCCAGTAACTGCAGCCTGTTTTTGGGAAGGGTTAGCACCCCCTCATGTCTTAACAGCCTGTGCCTCCATTGGAACTGCCAGCAGGAAGGCTGTGCCTCGTGTGAGCCACTCAAATTGTATTTTGCTCTGAATTCAGCAGCATCTGTACTTATAAAGGCTGAGGTGCTAAGGTTAGAATCTGGAGCCTGCACTACTACTGTCTTTCTTTGCTTCTGCCTTGCGGATAAACCAAGCAGCCTCTCTGAGCTCAAAACAGCACCTTCCACCAGTGATAATTTAATAGGAATTATTTTCAGCACAAACTAGACGAGAATTGGAAGCCTCCTGTGCTGTAGCTCATGAATGGAGATGTTCAGGGAGAAATGCAGTACCAGGAGAAAAAGCAAATGTTAACTGAATGTATTACGCACACGGTTTTGAAACATGTACTTGGCAGAGGCAAGAGTAAGTAGTACAAGCCAGATTCTGCTGTTGAGCACACCAGTGCAAACTCAGAGTTACTCCTTTGGAGAGGAAATCAGGGGGCTGCTGCAGGCTGGCAATCGTGTTGAGAGTGGGGCGGATACAATTTGTGCAGTGGGGAAAACAAACTAGCTGAGAAGTGGATGTTATGGAGAACAGCCTCCAAGCACCATTGCTTTGTGTAACGGTTATGATGCAGTGGGAAATGTTTGTACAATGTGGGGTTGTTTTTACTTCTTGGAGCACTTTCTACATACACCTAACCTATTCCCTTTAGGCTGTAAAACTAGGCCATATACCACTTTTACAGTGAGTCCTTTGTGTTTCCAGCAACAAACACTTCTCAGCTCTGCTCTCCAGTTTTGTGGCTCTAAACTCCTTCACCCCTTCCCATACTCTTCCATCTCCAGCAATAATATCCCCTCCTCTGTTTATAAACAAACACCCTCGGAGGAAGTTCACAGGAAGACAAGTTAGTTAATGAAAATCAACCGTGCACTCAGGTCCAAGCTGTGGGCTGGAGCCAGCAGGGTTACTGGATGTTTCCTACTCTACATCTGCTTGGAGGAGTTTCACTGATGAGATGTCAGCCTCTCTATATGCGCTTCTCTTCTTTTCCCACTGTCTTGAAAAACAGAAAAAACGATGGAGGCAAATTATGGTGGCAATTTGCTTTAAAGCAATGCCTGGACAGTAGGCTGAGAACTCCAAGCAAAGAGACAGGCTTGAATGAACTTGTTTTCACATGCTCCAGAGACCCCCCAGCACAGGGGACAGCCAAACAAAAGGTCGTTGTCTTGAGGCTTCTTCTGGCTTGTGCTTCTAACAGTGTACCTTGGTGGTCTCAGATGGGAGGTGAGGGAATTACCTGTTTGGTTCCATCCAGGAGACAGTGGAATCCTCTATAAAGCCTTTCCAGCTCCTCAGGATGCATGGGAAAGTGATGGGATGAAGAAAGGCTCTGTGAGTGAGGAGGTTGCAGCAGTAGGGCTGTGGTTCCTCACTTGCACAGAGATGTGGTAGCTGTGCAGCGTTCCTGTCCCCAGGAGTGCATTTCCAGGAATTCTAGGTGTGAAAATTGTGATCCCACTTTTAATTCTGAGCACCTTGAAGATGTAGATGTGTTACAAAAGGTCTCCAGTGTTAGCAGGATCTCTGTCCCTTAAATTGCGATGGCTTCCGACAGTCTTATCTGTTGCTTTTTGTTGAAAGAGAAGTTCTTCTTATTGCACAAATATTTTCTGGCATGTAATTAATAGCTTTATCTGTAAGACAGTTCCAGAGTGGTCTTTCCACCTCCCCCTCTCAGACAGTCAGAAATGGGGATTTTGCACTGCAGCGTGGGCAAAGTTTATCAGACGTTGCACAATCTCTTTGTCCGTGAACAGATTAAAAAAAGAAGGGAGAAAATAGACCTGATTTATACTGGTGAGCTTCCTCCAGGAATTCCAGGGTAACCATCAACAATTTGTCCCATGAGGAAAGTTGAGTGCTTCATTTTTGCCCTTTGGAGAGCTCTGAATTAATGAAGGATGGAGTACCAGCGTATCTTCTGCTCGTCTTTGAGCTGGGAAAGATTGGAATTCCCCAGAGTCCTCTTGTTAGGGATGCTTTAATCAAACAGACTGTTTACATTCTTTGTCTCACCAGAGGCAATGCTCAAACTGGGGTGGTCTTCAGCTATATGCCATAATACTAGGAGTTTATTTTATTTTATTTTAAACATCAGCATGTAACCAGTTTTACTGGGAAAGGGCCGTATCCAAACACCTGCAGGCTCCATGGAACAAGCCAGAAAGAAGCAGCAGCTGCATCTCACATAGGTGAAATGATCCAGGAAAGGGATCTGTGTTTCTTCTGCAGCTTGCTGTCTGCTGGGCTGAGGCTTCTCAGTGAAGGTGGGCCAGGAGCACTTGCACTGAGAGAAAGACACCTCCCAGCAGTAGGAAGGTGAGCAGCAAACTCTTCCCTTTGCCTCAAGCACAGAGGGCAGAAAAGCATGGGCATTTTTGCACCAACCATGTGTTTTCTATCCCACTTGTGATGGCCAGACAGTGAACATCCACTCTGACAGTTTCTGTGCTCTGGTACTAAGTGAAATGGGGGCTATGTGTTTCCTGAGAGAGAAGGAGGAAGGAACTGAGATGGGGATAGGTTTTCCTACTATCGCCTGTCTCTCATCACATTTTTCTCAGGGTGAACATCTCCGTCAAGAAGTCAACACTTTATTGCACAACTGTATTACTGTAATGGGCCATAAACCTTGAAATGGGATCTAAAATTCTCTTCAGATACAATTGAAAAAAAAAAAAGCACAACCTGTGGTATCTTCTGGAAATGATGTATTTCTGCTCCCCACGCTCAGGATCTTCAGTGCATCGCTGAGAAGTACGCACGTAAACGGGTAATGCGGACAACATTCTTCTGAAGCCAAGCGCTCCAACCAGCTGTTCAGCAGCAACGTGATTTATTGAGAGCTGTCAATGTTTTCCACACATGGTGTCCTTTGCACTGATGAGCTTGCAGCCTGGCTTTTATGGGGTTTCTCTGACAGTTGTCAAACACTGGGGACAAGGCAAGCTTGACGAGACACACGTTTTTATGGGAATGTTATGGGCATTGCAGCAAGATGTTCTGGAAGGGAAGGACAGTCTGAGAGTAACTGGCAGAGAGAAAAACAAAGGCAGTTGCAAAAGGCTTCCTTTTTACTGGTGGTTTCAAGAAGAGAACAGCAATTTCCTCCAGCAATAAATTAGATGTTTTGGGAGAAAGAAAGGGTGTTTGGTTAGACAGTGGTGACACTGCCTAGAGATAAGTATGCTCCCTCTCCTGCAAATTCAAGTTTCTTGTTTTGTGGCAGAGTAGTTGGGGGGGTACAGGTCGCTGTGGAGTTTTAGTTCCTTTAGTACTGCAGCTGCTCTGTGGTGTCCTCAGCTCAGTCCTTGGATCGGTGAGGGTGGGAGATTGGCTCTCAGCAGCTCTCAGAGAGACACTGCATGTGAGGAAGCGGTAATTACACCAGTGCAGCTCTTCGTTGATGCAGTTCATGGCGAACGCCACACTGTTGTACAAAGAGAAAGAAATGCTTGGCCAAGAATTCCCATCAGCCAGGGTCACACTAGGTCCCTGCAGCTCTAAAATGGGAACTGAGGTTGTAGAATGCTGAAGAGACAAAAAGGCAGATGCAGTTCTTGCCAATCTCAGCTTGTCAATTTGTCTTGACTTGTGTAAGCTTGTACTCGTGAATATCACAGGTATTTGTTTTCCCCCCACTGAAAAACAGAGCTGTTGCCTGAACAGTGACTCTGGCCACGTTCCCTCCTATTCAGCACAATGCAATCTTGGCTCTTTACTAGTTAATATTTTCTGTCAACAACCTGCAAGAAAACATAAAATCAGTGCTGATAAAATTTGCAGATGTTGCAGAGTTCAGGGAGTGGTAAACAATGACCAAAACAGGACTCTCATTTGGGTGTTTTCATAAATTGAGAACATGCAAACAGTATGCATCAGAATAAAGCCAAATGTGAAGTCATACATATAGAAAGACAGGAGGCAGGTCATGCATAAGGGATGGATGGTGGGGGAAAGATCTTTCACCTGGAAGCTAAGCGTGTTGGAGTGACTCTGTGTCAGAACAGATAAAGCGTCTGAATGTGAACTGCCAGTGTGATGCTGTGGCCAAAGGTTTCGAGTCATCCTTAGCTGTGTAAACAAGGAAATGCTGAACAGGATCAAGGAGGTTGTGTTATCCTCGTGTTGACAATGGAGAAGCTGCTGCTGAGGCACTTTGTACAGTTCTGATGTCCGTCCACAGCTTAAGGATGTTGTATGCGAGAGGATTTAGAGACAAAAAAAACAAACAATCATGAGCATGATTATAGGATTTGTAGCAAGTCCTAAAGCATTTGACTCGAGAAGATTAAGAGGTGAGTTGGTCATCATGATCTTTAAGTATATGTTTAGGGAACATTAATCTGATAATTGGAGTTTGGAAATCTAATAATAGAGGATATGAGTAAATCCAATGAATGCACACGGAAACTAAGTAACTTCAGAATAGAGAGAAAATGCACTGTTTTGGTGAAAGTATTCAGTCATTGAGAAGCCTTTCTGAGTAGAACGGTGGAGTGCCTGTCACCAAGTTCTTTTAAATGAGAATTCAGTGTTTTTTCAAATTCTTATTTAAAGAGGAGTTAATTCAGTCCTCACCCCCTATTGTGTCTGAGTGCTTCTAATGTCGTATCACTCTGGGGTTTTCAGTTATTACTGCAAAAACAGGAATGGCATGAAACTGCGTCAGGAGAGGTTCAGACTGGATATTAGGAAAAGGTTCTTTACCAAGAGGGCGGAACAGGCTCCCCAGGGCAGTGGTCATGGCACCAAGCCTGCTGGAGTTCCAGAAGTGTTTGGACAACACTTTCAGACATATGGTTTGATTTTTAGGTAGTCCTGTGTGGAGCCAGGAGTTGATCCTTGTGGGTTCCTTCCAACTTGGGATACTATACGGTTCTATGATTGCAACTAATTGAAGCAAACAGTAGGATGCTGACTTCAAATCCTGTAATATTCCATTGTAACTATGGATTTTTCTTGACTCTGGGCACTTTGTAGGGATTCCTGGGCATTGCTCTGCTTGTCAGGCTTAGTGTGACTTGATGTTCTTCATCTTATTTAGGTTTTGTCACCCTTAACCAGGAAAGGTTGCCTCAAAACATACAAGTGTGTTAGTGTGAAGGCTGGCTCAAAACTAAGACTAAAATCTTTTCTCATTGAAGGTACTGAAGGCTGGATGTGGCTCTGGGCAGCCTGGTCTAGTGGTTGGCAACCTGCCCACAGCAGGGGGGTTGTAACTAGATCATCTTTGAGGTCCTTTTCAATCCAGGCCATTGTATTCAGACTCGTAACTGTTATCTTCACTCTGACCAAGATCTTACCTTCAGAATGCGACCTTCAGGGAGCAAAATCAAGGGTGCCCACTGCAAACTGGAGCACTGACAAAGTCAGGACCGTGAAACATCATTTAAAAAGAAGAAGTGGATGAGAAAGCAGAAAATAAGCTTGGGGTGACTTTTGCTTGTCATCTCCTTGCTGGATGGTCTGTCTGTCAGTCTCAGGGCAGAACAGCAATCCAGAAGGACATGTAGGCTCTATGCTGAAATGACCTGTTCCTGTGATCACCTATTCCTGTGATTTTGACCAAGTTGAAAACACAAATACAGAACAAAGACCTAACCAAAGTAATGAAATTCTGTTTCAGAACACTAATTGTGTGATCCAAACTCATTTGGAGATCTTCCCTTACAATAAAGAACGAAGCCCAGTGCTCAAAATGCCCCAGCCTGCTCCCTCACTCCCATGTGCGTGTGAGTGCGTATGCACACAGAAGGTAGTACATGTACATGCTTTTTGGTTAGTCTTCATTTCTTTGGTTCCAGATTTAACCGAAAGTGGAAGGGCTGAAATAACATAAGAAGGGTTGAACATATGATATTTCCTGCTGCTCAGCTAAACACAAGAATTGCCAACAATCTTCCAAGGTAGCTTGTTTCTTTTACATTTTTTTCTCCCAGTTCTGCAGACTTGAGAAGGTCAATTACTTTTGAGAAGCATTTGACTTTGGCAACGCTCATGGAAAGTGAACTAGAATTATGACCTTTTGGAGGTTTGCCCATCGCTGTCCCATCCTGTCCTTTAGGAATTAAGGGCTGCGTGTTAAGCTCCAGCCGTCGGTTTAATAGGTGTGAATTTGCATCTGTACACCTCTAAGACGTTGCTACTATTTACGTGAGAATTTCTTGTTAGATATCCATTTAATTGTGCTCACAGATCAAGGGATCACTACTATTTGTATCACAGAAATACACACTCAGGTATTTCCAGGAGGAAAATGATGCCCAAACGAGTGACCCCGGATTCAAACTGAGCAGAGAAAACAGAGCTCTAAGATCATGTACTAAAGTTAGTGTGTAGTGACTACAGCCTATCTGGAATGCATACTATAGTAGTTATATCATGTCAGGCAGATTTTTTTCTTCTTCTTTTTTTTTTCTTTTTTCTTTTTTTTCCTTTTTCAGCAGGATGTTTCCTAGAAAGCAAAAATATCTCTGTGGTTTGTGTATGGGTTTGGAACTTATATGCAAGTATGGAGAGGGGAATTTGAGGCCTGAAATAGTCGTGATTAGAGAGGACCCGGATCCCTTTTAAAAGGGACAGCATAACAGAGGCATAGTGAGCTCTGCTCCGCCTGCTGATACTGCACGCTGTTCTGTACTGCATCTGCAGCTTTCCTGTAGGGGTGGTAGGTCCTTTGGTTGCTTCTATGAGTATAGGAAAGATGCAGTCATATGGGAAAGCCAGATGCGGTAAGACATTTGAGTCTGGATTAGATCTAAGATACTTTTGCAATAAGAGATTTAATTCTCACAGAGGCCAAGATCTCGCATGGTATAAATCAGTGCAAATGCACTGGAACCACTGAGTTCTGTGCTCACAAAGTGTCTGCCCAAGAATGTTCTCAAAATCCAATTAAATAACTAGAACTGTTTCATGTGGAAATGCCCCTCAATTACAAAGACATGTCTAAGCTATCATGATGTGATTTTTACAGTCTCCTTGCAGGGTGCCCTAGTTTGCATTCATGGAATTTTTTGTTTTCGTTTTGTTTTTGTAATATTGTGGATATTGGCCATCTGTCTGATCCCAGAAAGGTTGTAAGGTTGTTCCCGCTCCCCAGGTTCTCTTCCCTCTCACTCACTGATCATAACGTTTGATTTAGGTGCCACTAGATTTCCTTCTTTGTTCTCCAGCCCTAACCTGCCCCCTACAAACACACACGCATTGTGCAATGGTGTAAAAGCTCTTCTCTCTGCAGCTGGGAGTAGTAACAGCTCAGCTGGTTCCAGCGCTGCCCTAAAGCTGCTGTAAAGGTCAGTGACTAGGGAATTCTAAAAAGCAAAACAAGCTGTGTTGTTGTCCCCCTTTCAGTTCTTGCTATGTATTTTGATCAGCACCACAAGCAGTCTCATGCGCAGACCTCCCCTGCTTGCCGCTGCGTTTTGCTGGCTGTGGTGAGGGCTCTGCAGGGCAGCATGTCGGGAGACTTTCCAGCACAGCTCCAGGCTCAGCCACTGCTGCAGCTGATTGACTTGCAGTGCTTGTCAGGCACAAAGCACATTTTGAAAGGAAATGCCATATTGAACTCCCAGTGAGCTGATGGGTATTGTGCGCGGTCATCTGATGGCACAGATGTGCCCCTAATAATCCTTCCAGGAGAGCGTTTCCTCCTGGGATGCTCTGGCCATCTGATCTGCTCTGAGGTATACTGACCTATCTTGACCCAGTTTATGATCAATTCTCTCTGCTGTTTTCTGAAAGGAGACCAGAAATACCACTTTATCATTTAGATTGCTTGGAAGTTGTGGTAATTAAGTATCTGTCCCTTCCATGGAAGACATTCTCTGTTTGCTCTCAAGCATTAACTCTTACAAATGGGAGGAAAGTCGCTCCATGTTAGCATGCTCAAAAGTAAATTTGTCAATAGAGCTTGATATCTAATCAGTGTGTGGCTAATAGCACAGAAGGGAGGAGGAGACCTGGAAGCAGAGGTAGCGGATGATGCTAGGGACAGTTCCCTGGCATGCCATTGCATTTATGTCCTTTTTGTAGGTTTTGTGTGATTCCAGTTCATTTCTACGTGCACGTGTGAAAGATGGAAAATGTTCACGCATGTCTCTTGATGTGTACCCATATGCTTTGCAATATGCACTTACAAAGGGGGAAAAAAAAGCTGAATTTCTCTAAAGGTGAACACACTGCCTGAGCTACAATGGGATGGTTAATTTGTAACCCAGTTCTGCTGATCAGTGAGTGCAGGTAAGCTTTGAAGCCAAGAAGTTTTCAGATTGCTTTCAGTTAAGCCAATAAACTGTTGAGGGTTTTCCATTCCCACTCTCTACTTGAAGTTGGGTTTTCATCAACACCTAACTGCTTTATTATCAGTGGGCCACAGCAGTGTGTCTGAAGCTGGCAGCCATCAACCTGATTCTTGTCCGGATCAAACCTGGAGAAAAGTCTTCCACGTTCATGACATACACCATTGATTCTCTGAAGGAGCGTGGTGATGACTGCACTTGCAGTGGTATCCCAACAGAGACTGCCTGTGCCATCTTAATTACTATTCCCATGTGTGCTCTCATTGTGATCATCTCTAATAACATGGGCACATACAGGTTTTCCAACCTCATCCCAAAAAACTTGGTTGTTTCTGAGAACAAGGCAGGAGAAATAAATTATCCTTCAGGTATTAGAAAATTCTTATCCTCATTCTATGGAATGTGTTCCTATGCTACTGGGCTTTATAGAAGAGCCTAAAGTTTGACCCTTGTGAAGGATGTGCGTTTTCCATTCATCTAAAAGCCTGCCCAAATGTAGTTATTGGATTACAAGCAGCCACAGTTTGTTAACCAAGTACCAGTCTCCACTGGCTCTGCAGCTTTATTGTGAAATGCTTAGGGAGATCTAGATAAGAAGGCACCCTTCCTGCTAGTACTTGTTTATGCTGATCCTATATACAGAGCAGCCCTTGCAAAAGCAGTGCGCGGTCCAAGGATGACCCTGTTACGATGCTGCCAGGCCTGGAGCTCACTCCTCTGTGCCACATGGTTATGCAGTTTTGTGTGTTCGCTTACACCTCAAAATCCCCCACAATCTAATAATTTCTCACCAACCCCAGCCTACCAGATCTGTTTGCAGTAAGCTCTTATATACTGTTAGTGGGTATATTCTCACAATGGGCTCAGCCAAGTGTCACTAACATGATTGTCCATGCCAGTGGCTGCTCGGCTGCAGCCTACATGATTTTCTTATCAGAAGGGAAGGATTTATGTATGTTCATAGCTAACCAGCAACTACAAATTCATGTGTTGCTGTTGCAGCCTTTCTCACCTCCCTGTTTTCAGGCTTCTTGTTGGGCATATGAGTGTCTGGGAATTTGAAAAATGGTACAGAAAATATGTGTAGTTCAGTGCTAAATGGCAATGATATTTATATTTTGATACTGAGAAGAGCCTTGTACCAAATTCTCAGCGTTAGATAGGCATGGCTGCATTAAGGCTCTGTATTTCTACAGAATGAAGATCTTGCCTTTCACGTCAAAGAATTCCATCCTTCTGTCTTGGATCTGAATCCTATTGCATAGCTTGGAAATGTTAATATCTTGTCTGAAATTAGTTGGATTGATAGCAGTGGCAGACATCCCCCTTTTCCTCGCTTGGTACATTGCCACCTGAGCAAGTCTCAGGTGGTTTGCTTGAGACATTCCTGGGCTCAGGGGATGACCTCAGGAGGCCTCTCAGCTGCATTGGAAATAGTATAGATAGAGATGTTGCCTTAAGTACTCCAGATTCTGAATTATTTAACTATCGTGGAAGGAAGCTGGGGGCTGGGAGAAGCACGGCAAAGGAAAGGAGAGATTATTTCTCCCCTTTGTAAAACTGTATTGGGTTCAACATCATACCATGAAATATCCAGTGCAGAACTCAAGAACTGCTCCAGTGGATCTTCGCTGACTTATCCAATTGCATGGAACATGGGGATACTTAACCCAAATCTGTCGGTTTTAATTATTTTCCTCTGGACAGATAAAAGCTTTCTATAGGTTCCTGTAGAATATTTGCTCTTTCAAGCGTTCCTCTGTGCTTTGATACTAAACGATTAAAGCATGCTAAAGAAAAAAAACAGCCCCAACCTTTAGCTCCCTGTTCTTGGGCCCCCTGACTGCGGCTTTGATTGTTGACCTAAATTCCCCTTTCATAACAGTCCTGTCACCTCTGGTTGTAGTCTCCCAGCAAAACAGGCACAGCCAACTTCCAGAAGTGCAGAGCACCGCTTTCTGCTCCGTGCGGCCGGGACGGCTCTGCAGTGCGCCCGAGGTGGTCAGCATCGAAGCAACCTCCTCCTTCCCCTTCCCCCAGCCTCAGCTCCTGGAAAGTAAAGCAAAACAAAGTCTCAGTTTTATTCCTTCCCATTGCTCAGCAAAGGGGGGAAGCTTTTTTTTCTGCGTAGAGAAATAAGTTCTTAGGTAATTCTATGGCTGGGCTGATTACCGGGAAGCATGCTGTTAGCAAGATGCAAGAGCTGGCACTGAAGGGGCCGAGGGAGGCCTGGAGTCTGTTATTGATAATGTTAAAACGAATTACAGCAGCTTGCACGGGCTGCTCTGGCCTCTTCTTTCAAACTCTGCCCACAGAGAGCTGCTTATGACTTGCAGCCTCAGCCTCTAGCTGTGAGTTCCCGACTCTGCGGCTCCTGACAGCTCCTGGGAGCTGTGAGCTCCTGTTGGCACCACGAGGATGCAGTGCCCTGTGCCCAAAGCCAGATCTTCCCTCAGAGTTCAGCAGACAGTGTTGCTCATTGGCCTCATGCTGCCCCATCCCATCCAGCACACGGGGCTCAACAGCACGGCTGTAAGTTTCCAGTGGGATCCTAAGAACAAACTAAGGTAGAAATCACCATAGAATCATAGAATGGCTTGGACTGGACCTCTAACCCATCCAGTCCCAACCTTTGCTGTGGTCTGGGACCCTCCCCAGCTCAGGCTGCCAAGGCCCATCCACAGCCTTGGGCACATCCAGGGATGGGCACCCGCAGCTCTGAGCCTCACTGCCCTCTGAGTAAAGAAATTGTTTAATGCTTCCTTTAATGCTTGCTTAATGCTTCCTGAATGCGATCAGGTTTGACGAGCAGTTGTATTTGGGAGCAGCTGTGGCTTGGTAGCCAAAGAAGTGACATTTCACTTCAGAAATAAAGGGAGAAACTGTACTACTGGTTTTCCATGTTTGACTGTTGGCATTGGGCCTTCGGGGTTCAGTTTTCCAGCAGCACCCACTATCTCGTTGCCTAAGAATTCACTTTTCCTACAAGGGACAGGTATCGTGGGGCTGGAAGGAGTCCGGTGGGCCTTCCATGCCCTGGCTGAGCACAGGAACGTGGCATCATGGTGTGTTCATGCGCTCCTCACTGCTTGTGGGGAGGGACGGTTACCAATGACTCTTACTGGAAAGCTGAACTTGTGCCTCTTCTTTTTTTAATGAAAGATAAATTCGGTTTTAATCCCTTGGGCTTCAGGAACAGGAGCTTTGCAGGGGAAGAAGTCCCTCAGACGAGGGGTTAGCAGGGCTGTCAGTGTTCTCTCAGCTACCGCTCCGTCCCTTTCTAGCAACTCAAGGCGAGCAGAAGTGAGGAAAACTGTTTGCTGCTGTATGAAACTTGTACATATTTTTTTAATCTAATTGCTGTGGGGAAAACAAACATCAGTTTTATTTCGCACCATTTCTTGGCTCAGGAACTTGAGGCACATTCGCCAAATTGTGGTTTTGCAGTCATTGGATTGAGTCTCATTTACCATGAGGCCTCTTTACACCGCTCTTGGTTTCTTGAGGGACACAAAGTAGCTAAAAATGTCCTCTGCGACGTTATTGTAAAGAATTCTCTGTGTAAATGAGCATCTACACTCTGTATGTTTTTCATGTAAATGTTGGTTGCGGTCACAGCTGAATTTTGAAATTCAGTGTGAGCCATTGTGAGGGGGTGATTTTGCTCAAAAACAGCCTTGTTTGGGGTAAAAGAGGCCTCTTCATGTTTAAAGTGTTCTTAATTATGTCTAAGAAATAACTCATGGCTATGGAACCTTTTACTAAATTGAAATAAATTGTGAAAACATCAAATTATTCAGTTTTCAGAAGTTCTGGCAATTATCTGACATGTCCCTCTTCCAATGGTTTTGCCCTTATTAGTTGTCACAGAAGAAGTAATAAATTCTTTTATTATGACATCCAAAGTCCCAGCTGAAATGAGTTTCATTGTGCTGGGGACAAAACGGAAAAGTGACACTCCCTTAGCCGGAGGAGTCGTAGTCTGAAGCCAAAAGTAAGTGAAGGAATGGGAAAGTAGGTACAGCATACAGGCAAAAGAGGGTCATAAAGAAGTGGTACAGCTCTGCAAGTTATAGGGAGTGTGTGTTTCTCATCCCTATTCTTATTCTTTTTCCTTTCTTTTAAGAATAAAACGAGTCTTTCTGCTGAAGGCATTGGGATCAATCCATCTTTTCATCAAGAGTTGAATGTCTGTAATAGTAAAAGTTTAAGAAAAGAATACTGGATTTGGCATATGGGTTCAGTAATGACCTTCGCCCTAAACTAGAAAATGTAAGGAACTGGAATAGTAGACTGTTCAGTTCAGCAGCTTTCATACTGGCATGTTCAGTGGTGTCCCTATTGTCACTGCTTTTTTTCTTTCTCTGCCCTCCTTTGGCTCCCTGTAAATCTCGAATTGGTGGCAGCTGTTTGAGCCAAACTCAAGACACGTTGCATCACATCAGGGTTTAAGTGCTCAAAGGCAAGGGAGGATTGCTACTATTCCGTAGTATTCCTCCAGCAGCTCCATCTGTTCAGCTGAGGTCAATCACTAGCATCATGCAGCACTTCAGAGAGAGGGGAAGATGTTCTTTAATCCTGGCCAGGAAACTGAATTTCCATTCCATGATAATTTATTCATTCTCTGGGGGAATATTTCCAGCCAGTTGGAACAGAAAGCCCCAAAAACTCAACCCTGGCAGACTGTGTGGTGGACTTCAGCCCTCCACCTGACAGTGGGGATGTGGGGCACTTTGAGAACCAGGCACTGGGCTGCAGAGGTGGCGAAGATGGCATTGGGTGCAGTGCAGCAGGCTGACTGCTGCACCAGGGTCAGAACCCAGCAGGGCCTTGGGCCAGGCTGAGACCCACAGCTTCTGGGGGGCATTTGTTAGGACTAGCCCATGTCTGCATCTCTTCTGCTTTCACCAGGTTGGTATTTGGTGGCAGGCAAAAACTCCATTACAAAATGTCTGACTGGTTCAAATGGCCTTGTTATAATAAAGAGAGACCGTGGCGTACCTATAAAAAGGTCTCCTTGTTAAGGGAGGTGGCTTTCTTTCATGCTGGGTTCCTTTTATATGATATGCTTTTACTCTTTTTCTTCACTATTTCCCACGCTGGAAAGAAAGATATTCAATAACAAAAAGTTATTGAAACAGAATGGACTCCCCTGGGAGTTTAATTTTGCAGAACTGGGTATATTTTGGAACATCCCATCTCTTCACCTTTGAGCCCTGGTTTACATGGATGCCATACCTCCATACAGAGCGCATTCAGGTGTTTCTCTGGGGCAGAGGGGAGAATCAATAGAAGTCACTGCCAGAAGAAGAGAGTCTCTCTTGTAATGCCCCCTCGCACCCAAGGACAACTGTTTCCATGCTTGCCCAGCTCTCAGGGACCTCTGCCTGCTATACTGGCAGGGCAACTTTTGAATAAAACATCATTTTTGGCACTTTTTTTTATGACTTACTCAGGAGAGGGACTTGACTTGCCAACTGTCTTCTCATTCATTGCAGTATTATCCACACACTACTGCTGGACAATACCTTCATTTGAGTTTTATAAAAATGCAGACCTTTATGGGCTGTCATACATCTCAAAAACGAGTGCCTTCTAAAAGTGTTTATTCCATTAAAAAAAACAGGAGGTCCCTGACTCCAGAAGGTCATCGGTAGCTTTGGCTTTCATATCGTGAGTTTCTCAGGTAAACATCCATCCCAGCAAATGTCGGGAGTCTTTTGGCGTATTTGTTTTTTCCTTTGCTGTTCCTCCTCCTCTCCTTTCCCGTGATCAGAAGTAGCAGCATAAACTAGAAGCTGGTCTCAGAAAGGTTTTGAACTGAGTGCGCCCTACAGATGAATAAACACATTACCTTCCGAACCCTGGGATCTCTCTTCCAAGGGAAACAGGAAAAGGGGGAGCTCAGAGTCCCTAGCAAAATACCAGCGTGCAGAAAAAAAACCCTGTTTAAATTTTTTTGACTTTCCCATCAGAAGCCTTTTTTGGAGGGGGGGGTGGGAAGGGGGAGGAGAAGGGAAGGGTGTGAGGAGAGGGGGGAAGGTGGGTGCTGGGAGAGGGGAGGAAAAATACAGTGAATGCTCCTGTAACCTTTGCTCTGTTGATACTAGACAAGACTGCACTGTTAATGAGTGATTGTTAACAGATGGCTGTTGAGCAACTTAGTCAGAAGCAGAAGATGTTATTTGGTTGTAGTGCTGGGAGGGTTAGGGTGCAGAGGTGAGGTAAGGGGATATTTAGTCTTTTCATGAGGACTGAACTGTCAGAGATTTATGATTTTTGGTTAGGTTTTTGGAAGTGAAGGCTTGGGGGAAGGAGTTTCTGTGAGCTGGCAGAGGAAGGCCATTGGTGCTGAAGGCTCTAATGATTATTTTTGCAGTCAAAGGGTCTCACCGCAGCCTGTGGCCTTTGAGAACTGAAAGATGGAAATATACATCTTTGACTTGCCAGCTCTCATGTCCCAGGCTGGGAGGAACGAGGTTCTTTCCATCTCTTGTTGGTGAGGATGTATCGAGAGAACTTAAGGTGTGGAACTGCACTTTGTATATGAGATAAATTATTCATGGACACCACTGTGTACCTTTTTTGTGCTGTTTTTTTTTTCTTTTTTTTTTTTTTCCATGGATATGAGTTTGAAGGCTGCCTGAAAATGTTACACTTGCTCTCAGCAAATTTTGGGTATTTGATCATACCAAGATTATTCCAAACTGTGCTGTTAGTTGGATTTCGTATCTACCTGCCTCTGGCCCTTGCTAGTTAAAGGGTTCAGGGGTGTGAGATATGAGTGAGACCGACAAGGATCGCTTCTCAGGAGCATTCTTGTTTTCAGCCGGTGATGTATGGCTTGAATGAAGACAAGACCAAATGCACAGTGCAACTTCCTACTGATAGGAATTTGCAAACAGTGTTTGTCTTCAGTCAGAAAAGGGGAATCCCACTCATACATGCCACTGGCAAATCTTTAATAGCGAATCTTAACATGACCTCCCACAGCTGTGTGCCGGATGATTTAATGTCTTTCTTGTACACTAACTTTCTAACGTGTATAGATGAACGTGTGTTTATACATATCTAGGGAGAGATTTATACAATATGAAGACTAATTGCTTTATTTGCTCTGTCATCCTTATTTATCCGTATTTCTCTTTTGGGGGCACGTAGGACTGTATGACAAATGTTCTTACACCTCCCGTGACCGAGGATGGGTCCTGGGGATTAACACCGTCAGTGACCAGGGGAATAGAGACCCCCGCTATTTCTTCTCTCTGAAGACAGACCGTGCTCGCAAAGTGACCACCATTGCAGCACATCGCAGCTACCTCCCCAACCAGTGGGTTCACCTGGCTGCCACGTACGACGGGCACCTGATGAAACTCTACGTCAATGGTGCCCAGGTAGCCACAAGCGGAGAGCAGGTGGGCAGCATCTTCAGTCTTCTGACATTGAAGTGCAAGGTGCTCATGGTTGGAGGAAATGCCCTGAACCAGAACTATCGGGGCTATGTGGAGCACTTCAGCCTCTGGAGGACAGCCAGGTCTCAGAAGGAGATCTTGTTGGACATGGGCCAGGCGATTCACAGACAAGACATGCCTCTACCTCAGCTAGTTCTTCAAGACAGTTTACTGAATGTGAAAAACACCTGGTCTCCCATGAAGGACGGCAGCAGTCCTCAGAGCAAGTCCAGCTACCATCACGGCTATTTGCTGGATACCAGCCTAGAGCCTCCTCTCTGTGGACAGACAGTCTGTGACAACACGGACGTCATTGCCAGCTACAACAAACTCCCCAGCTTCCGCCGTAACAAGATCGTTCGCTACCGTGTGGTAAATCTCTACGACGACAAACACCAGAACCCCACAGTCAGCCAGCAGCAGATCGAGTTCCAGCACCAGCATTTAAACGAGGCTTTCAGCCGCTACAACATCACCTGGGAGCTGGAGGTGCTGGAGGTGAAGAACTCATCCCTTCGGCACCGACTCATCCTGGCCAACTGTGATATCAGCAAGATCGGGGACGAGAACTGCGATCCCGAGTGCAACCACACCCTGACCGGCTATGACGGAGGAGACTGCCGGCATGTACGCCACGCGCTGTTCAACAAGAAGAAGCAGAACGGAGTGTGTGACATGGATTGCAATTACGAGAGGTACAACTTTGATGGTGGGGAGTGCTGCAACCCGGAGATAACAGAAGTCACCAAGACGTGCTTTGACCCATATTCTCCGTACAGGTAGGCGATTTTTTCAACGAGCTTTTTCCATTCATATTAATGAGCATCTGTCTAGGTATTGATCAGCCTGCTGGCTGCTGAACCGTTGTGTTATCGACGTTATGAGTTGGGTGTTTTTAATGCATTTATTTTTTTCTTGGTATTTGGCTGACATTGCAATTACTTGAGTGCAATCTCAGTAATGGTCTCAACTGTGTATTACCACTGAAATCTTAACAATGTTGGAAGACCCATTAGTTGTTGGTTCTGAACAGTATGTTGTAGCAATGCCTAGCTCACTTTGACCACAGACTAGATTAGATGCCATAGGAAGCTCATATGGTTTCAGTCACTGTCCCTGGGAATGTTCAAGAAATGTTCAGATATTGTATTAAGGGACATGGTTTAGGGGGGAAACATTGGTGGCAGGTGAGTGGTTGGACTGGATGATCTTCGAGGTCTTTTCCAACCTCAGTGATTCTATAATTGTGTGATTCATGTGTATTTACAGAGTGAAGAGCTCTACAAGGCGTGTAACATAAATATTCCCAAGTAGTCTTAAATTTCGTAGGATGCCTTTGAAGATGGGCAGGTTATTCTATGTTCTTAAAGCTGTGAGAGTGCAGATTACTGTAAGAACTGCTGTAAGGGGCTGCTGAGTCTGTGAGTTATGAGGAGGGAAGTAGGTACTCGGTTCTTGGGAGCGCCGATGCACATGGTGGGTGGATAACTCAGCTCTCCATAAACATGAAATCAGCAGTAATGCCACCTTCCTACAAATGAGGGAGCAGCCTTCTGTGGATGGATATGAGCTTATAAAACCTGAGATTCCCAGCTACAGCTTCCTCATGTTGTAGTTTAAAGGGGGCATTCCTGAGTTACTTGCATCAGTTGAGCACTGCATAGCTAGAGTTATTCCAACTGCTTTTTCATCACTTTCAGACAAGAATTAGTGTGTTTGGTTAGAAAAAAAGTTTCTTGTTGGTGAGCTAGTGATGTAAATGCACAGGAGATGGAGGTGAAGGATAAAATTCTGTTGTCTGTATCCCATGTTACTGTTTTCAAGGGCAGTTCATGGAGTCACAGTGAAAAGCCTTAAGACAGAACACCCTGTGTCGTCAACACTGAAGTTCAGGTTAAGAAGGAAAGTATGAGCTGTTCTGGAGTTCTAATTATATCAATTCAGGCTATATTTGTAATTTCCTTAGTAGAGAGAAGTTTTTAAACAACATTATCTTCTCAATTGGAGCTTAAAATACACATAATTAAGCTGCAAAGAAACTCTTCCATTCCTTTTTTTTCCTCCACTCTAGTGAGTTTTTTTTTTAAAAACATCCGTATAGCTCAGCTTGACTTCAGTCAGTTATCAGTGAACAAGGCTCAAATGGGAAGCTACTTTAAGCACTAATTATTGAAAATATAAAAAGAAAAAATGCCAGTCTTTTAATGCTGTTCAACTGGAGAGGAACACAACTGAGCAAATATCATCAAAGGCGCAATGCAAATGTGGTTGTTTTAACACTGTCGTTCTGAGAACTTGAGGTGTTAGTTATAACAGCTATGACAATTTTTAGAAAAATACATTATTTTTAATCTGATAGTACCCTTTTATCACTTGTACTGTGACCAGCATAATACCCATGCAAAATGAAACAAGAAATGCCTCTTAAATTGTAGTTTTCAGATTTAAAGCTGTGCCTTAATGTTATTCTGATGCTCCTATTGTTTCTACTCCAAATGAAGTTTCTTTGCTGCACAGACTGTACTAGCACAAGCCCAAGCTAGGAATTTAATTCCAAGATCTTCAGTTACCTTAAGACAGCATACTTGCTTCTCATACCCATGTGTATGTTGTTTTTGGAGACAACCACCTTGCTTGGCTCTTCTGGAGGATTTGTGTGCAGCACCTATTCTCCAGTGACACACATCAGTCACTATTGGAGGCCTTGAAGTTCCTCTTCCACACCACAGAACTCGAGTATATCTGTAGTCCATCTGCAGATTTGTTTGCAGCGTTTAGATTTATTTGGCTTTGCCTAGGAGTTGTAATGCAGCACTCACCGTTGGCAGTGAGACCAAAGGCAGCAGAAGGCAGCCCTCTCTCTGGAGCCTTTTCCTGCTGGCTGAGCTCCTGCCTACACGGTGCTGGGTGCTCACAGTCGGTGTTCCACAACACAGCACTTAGAACTGTAGATTTGATCAGTGAACTTGGTTAAGATTGAACTCTGCTCGGAGTGTTTGAGCTAATGGGTACAGTTTTAGGGCAGCGGCTTTGTTAGCAAAGATTTCATTGACTAAAAGGGTGAAGACTCAAATCCTGTGTTTGGCTGAGGGCAATCATCACCATCCCCTGAGAGAGATTTTGGTGCCAATTAGTGACTCAGTCAAAATGTGTGACTTAGTTGGCACCATCTGGGCCCATTTGGCATCACCAGCCCCTCTTGTCAGCACTTTCACTGGCAGCCCTCAGTCCCCTGTACTGCAGGCCTTGCACTGCATCACTGAGGGCACCTCCGCAGTGCCGAGAGCTCTCATCGAACTCCAGGTGTTTCCTCTGCCACAGTTCAGTCTAACAACAGCAGAAGAAAGAGAAATGAGCCCTTGGTTTGATACGGCTTCAAATAAAGTAAGATGGAACAGATGTTACCAATACAGAGTTCCCTGAGCTTTACGTTGTAGAGGCTCTTCAGCCTTCCTTGGTACTGGGAGTCTTGAGATGCTACTGGGTTTTGTTCTTCCTGCATGCTCAATGTCAGCAGTTGTAGCCAGCTGTTCACCGTGCGGAGTTTATTCCTGAAATAATTCTGCTCGTTGGAACCAACCAGAAAGTGCTAATGTTTGATTAATGCTGTTATAAACAGGAACCCTCTTCAGTGCCTCTTCATCCCCAAAAGGAGGTGGATTCATTTCCTGTCTCTTTCCTTCTTGTGTCAGTCTCAGTGTGACCATCTCAGCCCCAGCCCTTCCAGCCTCCATCCTGGGATCTCCTAATGTTGCTGTGGATATCTGTACAAAAAACTCTGTGTCTGCCTCTTGATGAGTTGTAACCCCAGATGCAATGGTACTGGAAAAATTGAGGCAACTCCAGTCTACATTGTAAGTTGCTTGTGATTTTTTTGGCACCTTGGACTAAGTTCTCAGGTGCTCTGGTGGTGTCCTTCAGCCACTGATGTGGTGCAGCTCAAGGGTGTTGTTTTTTTTTTCTCCCAGCCTCTCCTTTTGACACCTATGCAAAACGTTTTCTTCGAAGAGCTGAGATTCTGTGCCATATTCAGATAGTGGGGGATGTTGGGGATGGAAATTTAATCTGCAAAGATGTTTGCCAGAGGGACAGTTCAGAGGGACAGCGCTGATGGATGGGGCTCTGCTGCTCTGGGAGCTGCAGAGGAGAAAAGCTGTAAACACTGTTACCAACTAGATCATCTCTCCTCTTTATTAGCAGCCTGCAGGGCAAAAAACCCAACATGACTGGTTATCATTATTCACATAACAGGCTCTATCCGAGACATCTGCCTAACTTCTTTTCACTAATTTCATGAGAGCGGGACAGAATGTGTTTAGACCCAGCACAAGGTTTGCAAATACTCTTCAGCTTTTCTTTATTTCTGCAGTTCTGGAAAGATGAGAACATGCTAAGATCAGGCAGCCTGTCCCAGTACAAAAGCAAGGAGCAAGGATAGACGTAGTTGCCAGAGAGACACATTCCTAGTGTTGTTTGGGATACTGCTGGTTACAAAATAGGGAAGACTGAGCTCATGACACCTACTATGGCTCCTTTTCAAAAAACTTGAAACAAACAGCAAGGGATCATAGGAAATTATCCTCTGTAAGTGCCATTTGATGTGGTGAATTCTTGCACCATACTATGGTTAACTGAACCATTCCTTTTATGTAATATTGGGTTTTCACATCAGGCTTCACCACAGGATTGCATATACAGATAAGAAAGCCTCCCTCTGATGGCTTAGGAAAATAGTGATGACATTCCTGAAACAGTGCAAGCTACTCCCTCGATTCAGACAATGCACTGAATACTTGTTGGAAATCTCTTCCAGAATAACTCATCATGGGGACAGTTTTTCTCAATATCCACATATGTGCCCTGAAGGCTCCTGTAGACCTTCTGTTCACCTCAAGGAGGGCAGAACACCTGCCTGCAAGCTCAGAGCAACATGGAGCTGAAGAACTGGAGCCCGGTGCCCTGCTGGTCCCAACCCTTTCACTATACCCTCCAACTCTTGGCCTGTGCAGCTTGGCCAAGCCCTGCATTGCATTTCACCAGCTCAACTCATAATTGAGGACATTTCCAGTCATACACGAAACAGACTCTAAATACACATTTGAACCATTTGTAAAAACTTCTCCTGTGGTAGTTTTGAACTGCAGTAGCTGTGACAGAGCCTGAAGGACACAACGCGCTGTGCCATGTGGGACACATGAGAAGCAGGAGGGGTTGGCTCATCCTCAGCCTAGCTCAGCCTCATGCAGGTAGCGAAGTGGCTGCACGTCAGGGTTTTTCCATGAAGCTTCTGAATAAGTCAACCTCTTAACTGCCTTTCTTTCTTTTCCATTGAAAATCCTTTCACGAGGCTTCTTTGCAAAACACGGATCAATTTACTTTGGGGGAAGGAGGCACATGCAGTGCCTTCTTCTAGGAGCTGGGAGAGTTGTAAGAAATACTCCTTGATTCCCAAGAATGAATTAATTTCCACCTAATCCAAAACACTGAAAAGAACAGAAGAAATTCATCAAAGCTGTTCATTTCAAGAAGCTTGAGGACTTAATCCCCTGCCTTGAAGAGGCCATTGTACAGCTCTTGACATCAAGGATTCTCGCACTCACTCAGGTATCAGCAGAACTATAGCAAATATCTGAGTTTTTGTCTAGGGATTCAGTGCTAAATGTCCAGGTCTTTCCAAAGGGCTGTTTAGAAGGTGGAGAGATAATGCTCTCAAGGACAAAGTTGCTGTATCTTGGTAGTTTGCACCCAACAGCCAAGTCCCAACAGGAAATCCTCTGCTCTCTGTTTATTCTGTCCTCTATTCCAGATGTCAGGGATGTTAATCAGCTGGGAGGAATTGCATCTGTTCCCATGCTAGCAACTGACATTTATAAGTCTACTATTGAATTCTGATATAGTCAGGATTTCATTGCTAAAGAAACTATCCCTATGTATGCAATTGCACACTCTCAAATCGTTAGGAGTTTGCTCTATTTAGATTGTCCCACAGTCATCTTTTCCAACAGCTTTTTTTCCAGAAGCATTTTTTCCTCAAGACTCATAGGACTCACGGTTTCTTTCATGGACATTATCCATTATGTAAAAAGATCACTGTCTGGTCAAACTGCAGGATGCTTGGAAAGGAGACAGCCTATAAAATCTATGGAGTAAACTATCAGAGATGATGAAAAAACCTTGTAGGAGACAAGAGATGAAAGTCTTATACTCTCCAGTGCCAGTGCAGGCCCATTTGGCTCTGGAATCCTGGGTGAAGGTTGGTAGGGACCCTGCAGCACTGGCACCAGTGCTCTCCGTAACCCCTTTACCAGTTAGGGTTCATCCCCCCCACACGTTCTGGAATGCAGCAGTCTGGGTAAGGCTGGTTTGTTCCCTTTGCTGGTCAGTGCAGTTGATACTGTTTAACCCATCCAGTTTGGTCATGGCCAAAATGCCTCTTGGAATGCTGTGGAGCTCTGTGTTTATCACCATTTTCTCCCATACCCAATTAGGTACCACCTCTCTTCAGCAGGGTGTGTGTTGTGCCTTGTGTTTTTAATTAGCAGCAACCCAAGCCTTCCGTAAATACAGGCGGTTGTCCCTTTCACACCGAAAGATTCAAAGCACAGGTTATTTCTATGCCAAGCTTATCCTGCACTTCCATTTGCAATTCCAATCCTACCTTTCTGAGTTCATTTTTGATAGGAATTTAAATCCATTTAGTGCGAGCAGAAGCTGCCCACTGAAGAAACACAGAGCAGCCACCTCCACCGTGCTTTGTTTGCATCATGGAAGAGCACAGCGCCTTTGGCTTTGCCCCTCACGTGCAGTGCTGCATGTGGACAAACAGTACTTGCGCTGTTTGTTTTTCCTAGCAATCCCTTCTTGTCACTGCCAGTGGAAATGTACAGAAATCTTTCAGGAGAGAGGATGCTGACTTGTGTTATCCTGGGGGAGTTCGCTCTGTGCAGCCGCACTTCAGCATGCCTCGTGCCTTCATGTAGCAGTTCACAGGATTCAGAATTTTCTTTATGCAGTCTCGACTGTAAATGTTGATGCGAGTGGGGGCATTAATTCTGGCCCAGCAGCTCTGCCTTTGCCCAATATCTGTGAACTTCATGCCAGGGAAGAAAGCCAACCCAATAGCGTGATTACTCAGGTAATAGCAGTTTCTATGAGTAGTTTATATTTTGGGGTAGAAGAATACCTTCATGCCACAGAGGACTTGCCTGCAGCCTCAGTAGATGTGATGGCAAGACTGGGAAAAGGGATGCAAGTTCAGAGCAGAATAAAGTGCTGACACTGTGCGAGTGCTGCGATTCGCAGAGCAGCAAAGCTCTGACGCACTGTGAGAGCTGCAGCTCAAAAGTGAGACAGGGGGAAGGGCAGCTTGCCTCTTTTTTAAGCCCATCCACAGTGTAAGGACAGAAAGATAAGAAGAAGACAAAAAAGGGATTGGACAGCTGGACCTGATGATCTTAGAGGTCTTTTCCGACCTTAATGATTTGATGATTCTGTGATTCTGAGGGTTTACGAGTTTAAATTTTGTCCTTATTTTTTTTTTTCCCCAAATTAATCAGTCTATTGTTTAAAAAAAAAATAAAAAATGAGGTCACTTTCAATAAATCATTGCTTCTGATCTTTTTTCGGGCTTTCTGCTTTTAGTTTGCTGGCCTGTTGGAGGATTTCAGAGGTATGAGAAGGAGTGTGTGTGGCAGGGGATTTGGAAGAGTGTGTATGTTTAAGTTTGATAGCTGGAGCTGAGTGAAGAGGGGATTAGCTAAATGGAAAGGTGAGGGGAAAGAGGAAGGTCTTGGAAAAGATTGAAGGGGAAGGGATGCAGAGGCAGATCTGTAGGCAACAACCCGAAGCACAGTTAGTGTCTACTGGCCCTCGTTTGAACTTCTTTGGCACCAGTTCCTGAAGCTTTCAGTCCCTGTTTGCCTCCTCCACGTTCCCTCCTTGTCTCCTTCTTCCCCCCATTGCAGGCAGCCCAGCCCTTCAAGCTCTCCCTCTGCCTGCCCTGGGGCTGGAGGAAGCCCAAGAAGTGATGTCTCCATTCAGGAGTTGTTCCATTCCTTTTTCAGCCGTCCACCACAGGGAGAGGTTGTGCACGGAGATTGATGCAGAGGAGGGGATGCCTGCTCTGTTAGCTGTGTGTCAGGACACCCACTGCAGTCATCACACAGTGCTCCAGGTTCCTCTGTGTGCACATCTGAGATGAAGTGTGTGAGTTGCCAGTAATCATTTCCTTACAGCTCTCAGGAAAGGCAGCGATGCAGGGCCTCAAGACAGGTATTTTAGAATTTTGATACTGTGAAACCAGTTCGATATTTATAACACCTGCTTATGCAGGCTGTGTCATAGAACAGCGTGGTGCGGATAGCAGCGGTCATCATTCATCCATTAGGGCCGGATTTGTGGGCTGGATGTATCCCCATCCACAACCTGGAGGGGTGTCTGTCAAAAACTATTCCCTGTTTGCTGGCTGAAGCACAGTTGTGAGACCCACATAGAAGAAGACATGAGCATTTGTTCTGCTGATGTCAATGTAATCCCGTCCTTCGGTTTTGTTCTGAATAAATGAGCAATGTTGGAGTTTTTCAGAGTAGCCAAACTGCAGCTGCGCAGTGTGCACTCAGCCTCAGCCCCCAGGTTGGCATAAATTGGCAAAAAAATCAGGTTTTCAGGTTCATCAGTGAGGAATGGGTAGCTTCACCATCACAGTGCTGATGCTGTTTCCAAAAGGCTCGGGGAGAGCCGCACTGAGGAAACTTCTTGGAGTACTTAAATGTTTGGGGTAGGAAAGCCTAATAAACCTCCAAAAAGCCAGGAAATTTGGAGTGAAGGCTGAAACTCCATACCTCGTGCACCCTACCGGGACTTTGTATTTCAGAACCCGTTATGTTTGTTCGCTGAAATGTCTCCAGTATGAGGCTCTTTAGGGTGGGGTTTCACCTTTAACTCTAAATTTCCTGGCATGTGTGAGTTTGAAGCACACGCTTAACTTCTCCCCAGTGCTGTTTTTCAGTTTTAATTTCCTTTTTCTTTTAAAGGAGGGACCCTGCTAGAAGGACCCCTGCTAGAAAGGGACCTCGCTGAAATCAAGATTGGAGTTTCTGGCCTAATTTGATCTTTCTGAAATTCTTCAGGAGAACGAGGTTCAGCATTTGTTTGTTCCCAGCCATTGTTTTAAAGACTCCTGTGGCCAATCCACCCCGGTGAAAAAAAAAACTGATAAAATCTGCACCCTGCAGACCAATTATTTGCGAAGGTACCCAAATGTTTGGGTAGTATTGAACAAAGCGTGGAAACATGGGAGCATCTCATGGAAATTCCACCTAGAGATCTGGTCATGGCCACAGATACGTGTGAGCTGTTTCTTGTGAAATACGTTATTTCCTTTAATTCAGTAATTGCAGAATAAGCCCACTTGTCGAGTTACATCAGTGATAGCAAAATAGTGGAAATAGCAGTGGTTTGGAATAACAGCAATGGCAATTACCTGCAATGCTTTTAAAAATAATTTTGGCCCCAGACATTGAAAAGATGTGTCATCACTGATTTGCGTGAGGGCAGCTTCAGCAGTGTTGAATTACAGGGCTTGGGAGAATAAAATTCTTTCTGCTTCCTCAAAATTCATCTTTTGAGCTATACTGACAGTAGATAATATGGAATAAATTTGCTTCTCATGCCATGTCCTTGTAGTGTCAATAAATTGAGGACTTCAATGAGAAGCTGTGGTTCTCGTTTTCCTCGGCACAAGGCTTCATTTTCATATCATTCCCATCAGCTTTGCAGGAAGAATTTATCTTAGTGAAACATCCTAGGGAAATTGGAGAAGCACTGAAGTTATGTGGCATGGGCTTTTTGAGTGCCTGCAGCTCAGGCAAGGTGTGCTGCAGTGCTTGCAGGGCTCCACGATGGTTGTGGCATGGCATGGACTTGATGTGGCCATCCCTGAGATTCAGCAGTTCTGCAGTACTGTCAAGAGCTTCACTTCAGGACTTCATGCAAATGACAATTCAAAGTGCACATGATGCTCTGTCACCAACCAGCCTGCCATGGTGGGGACAGTACCCTGCAGTGCTGAGATGATGGGAATTCATGGGATCACAGAATCATTAAGGTTGGAAAAGACCTAAAGTCATCTAGTCCAACCATCCACCCACCGCCAATACTGCCCACTGACCACGTCCCTCAGTGCCACATCTGCATGTTTCTTGGACACCTCCAGGCCTTCCAGTACTTGAAGGGAGCATATAAACAGGAGTGGGAATGGCTGTTTGTGGAGGTGGATAGTGATAGGGCACGGGGAATGGTTTTAAATTGAGACAGGGGAGGAAGTTTTTCCCCCAGAGGGTGGTGAGGCACTGGCACAGGTTGCCCAAGGAGGCTGTGGATGCCCCATCCCTGCAGGCATTCAAGGCCAGGCTGGATGTGGCTCTGGGCAGCCTGGGCTGCTGGTTGGCGACCTGCACACAGCAGGGGGTTGGAACTGGATGAGCATTGTGGTCCTTTTCAACCCAGGCCATTCTATGGTTCTGTGATTCTGTGATGACTCAACCATCTCCTTGAGCAGCCTATTCAGTGCTTGATCACTCTTTCAAAGAAATATTTCCTAATATCCAGCCCTGTATCTCCTCTGCTGAGCTGAGTGCTTCTCGATCTGACACATGAAAGCCCTTCCTCACTCTACTCGGAGGCAATATTCCGCTCCTTCCACGCTTTCCAGTATGGCCCCATCACCATCCTTGTGTGTATTTGTAATGACTTTGTAATACGGATCACAGCTGGTCGGTTTGAATTTCCCCAGAGTTACCCAGGATGCCGCTGAAAGCACGGGAAGAGCAGAAACGCTTTAATCACTTAAATCAATCAAACAGAAGAAGTAGACTTAGACCTTAAAATGTACCCCGCGACCTTTGGTGCTGGCTGCGATGACGTCTTTGTTCTATTTCTTCAAGTGCAAGAGTTTGCGGGGACTTGGCAGGAGGGTGGAGCGAGGAAGACATGCGTGGGGGTGGGGGGGGGGAGGAGGCGGTTGAGTTAAAAAAAGAAGATGTCAGTGAGAAAATGGAAATACCCTGATGCTTCTGCAGCCCGATGCTGCAGCCGCTCTCCCCTCTTTGCAGGGAAGGGGCTCCTTTTCCGTTCGCTTGGCTGTGGCCTTATTTAATCAGTTTGCTCTGACGTGGAGCCAAGAAAGGGCTTTGCTGTGCGATGCCGGGTCCTGCATGCGTTCAGGCAGCCGCAGCTGCTCCCTACCAAGGACTGGCTGTTGACTACCGCCGTATTTTTTTATAGCCACAGAGGGCAACTATTAATAGATGAGATTTACCAAAACACAGAGCTACGCAGCGTGGTGTGGAAGGGAAGAGGGAAACCTGTGTGATTTATGCCAGGAAAATTCCATGTCAAAATTATGCTGAAAGACACAGTGCAAGCAAATGTGCCAAGAAGGGGATTTAGGCTGTTACTTGGGCCTTGCCAGCACTTCTGCTCCAATAACGATTTGCCCCGTCGCATGAAGCATGTTGCTGAATTATTTCTTCAGCATTCAGCAGCACAAATACTGGGGGCAGAGATAAGGCACGGACCGAAACTATCGACTTCTCTGAGATTTGATTAGGCTATGAGAGAAATACCAAAGGAAGCAGAGGCATTCCTGACCCCGAAGACATTTCAGTTTGATCAGATGCGGGATTAGGGGTAAAATGTGAAGAATTCTGCACTGTGTGGTAGGAGCAAGCTGATCAGAGCTTGCCTCTTTGCTTATTGATTCATTTCTAATTTCCATGATAGGATGTAATGAGACTTGTGCCCTTGTCAGGCTCGCGAAGAGTATCTGTGTATCAAAGCCGACAGGCTGGGGAGCATTGGGCAGAAGGGAATGAGGTTGTCAATTTAAGCTTCTTTTGCAGTCAGAGCTCAGACATTGATTAAATAACATAAAATCCAGAGGATAGCAATTAATAGGCCCATTACTGTAACTATCTACACGGCTTTTGTGCTCTTTCCAAAGGCACAAAAGGGAATTATTTGCTTAGAACAGGACTCACAGGTAGCATGTGGGTATCAAAAACCCAAGGCATTTGGAAAGTGTTGCCTTAAGTAATTTGGTATTTGTTTTTAATTAAAATGAGACAGGGAAAGATCGACTGGTGAGAAACAGTACGTAAATGAAGAATTAAGGATCTTGAAAAGGCCGGGGCGTAGTTTGTTTCAAGTGAGCATCAGAGTGTGAAAATATTTCCAAACAGCCTGAACTGCTTATGGTTGCAAAGCTGGTTGAGAACAATTGCAAAATGGCATTTTTTGCTGTGATCTCCTGATTTCCGTGAGCTTGGCAATGCTCTATTCCTGTCTTCCCTGCACAAATGGAGACAAACTAAGAATGTCTGAGGCATATTTAGAATAACATAAACTTGTGTTATTCAAAGGACCTTAATATGTCTGCATCGTACATTTCTAGCAAAGGGTTTTCAGCTTACCTTCATGTGTCTGTGAGGACTATGGGCTGCTGATTCCTCCCAAAATGTGTCGTTGCAGCTTTCCTTTAGCACTGGCTATTTGTGGCTGTTGCTCAGTTAGTTCCTAGGGGAGCAGTCGTGCCATCTGCTTGCAGCACAGACAGACTTGCAGCATAGGCACAGGTCAGAGAATTAAATCTAAAGTCTTCATAACTGCTGGAAGAAGGTAGGTACTTCCACTACGATCTGGAGCACCTAGGTTAGCAGATGGAAATAGGAATGTAAATGCCATGCACAACTTACATCAGGCTTCCCCATCACACTGCATTCCTTAACAGTCATTCAATCATTTCTATTTTTACGTGTGTAATATTGTTCCAAGTGTATGTTATGCTTTCTGTCTGGAGTAAGTTACGCATCCCAAGCTCTTTGAAGTCCCAAGAAAGATTGAACTCCAACAGACTTTGGCTTGGATCTCCACATCCAGAGCACGTGCAAGGTCGTGAGCCTTCCTGAAATGAAGGGCAATAGCTAAAAGGGAAGCTCCTACAGAACAGCACTGCACTGAGTAAGTGGAAGAAATGTTTTGGGTAAGGATTGATGGCAACAGTTCACAGCATTATGAAAATTACTTCCCTTTTGCCTCCAGCCTTTTTACCACTGCTGTGTCGGTGCCAAAAACCAGAACTCACTCACTAATTCTTCCAGAATTGATCGGTCATGATAAACTTCCAGACACAGAGTAAAATGCTTCCGTCAGACACATCAGAGTGTTTCTCCCACTTTGCCTGAAGATATTCATGTCGTTTGATTCCCCCTCTGCACCCAGTTGGATTCAGATAAGGGATAGAAGTTCCTGGCTTTCTCCTCATCTGCTCAGAATTCCTCTGATAGTTTTACTTCTCAGGATATGTTTATTCACATGTTTTGCCTCCGAATGTCTTGTTTTGCCATGAAAGTTCAGGCTCACCCTTGTCTTGATCAGACACAAAATTATCTTTTTATTTATATCTCAGAATGATATCCAAAGAACCTTGAGTTTTTGATATAGAAACCCATCAGTAGGAAATACTCCAAAAGGTGCTTCCAGGTAGCTTAGCAGGTGCCTTCAGCACACTTTCTGCTGCACCCAACTGAGTGACCAAGGTGGGATTTTAGACTTTAAAGCTCTCAAGACGTGCTCGGACTGGCCACAGAGGAATTGGAAAAGCAAGGAAGTTCTTCATCAGGCCTATAATGAGCAGTGTACCCCAGGGTGGGTACTGGACCTGGTCTTGTTCAACATCTTCATCACAAGCGTGGATGAAGGGATAGAGTCCACCGCCCTCGGACAGTGCAAAGCTGGGAGGAGTGGCTGACACAGCAGAAGGCCGTGCTGCTGTTCTGCAAGACCAGGGCGGACTGGAGAGTTCGGTAGAAAGGAACCTGATGAGGTTCAGCAAAAGCAATATGGAGCCCTGCACCTGGGGAGGAAGGACCACATGGATCAGTACAGCCTGGGGGCTGACCTGCTGGACAGGAGCTGTGCGTCCACATCTGGAGTACTGTGTCCAGGCCTGAGCTCCCCAGTTCAAAAAAGACAGGGATCTCCTAGGGAGAGTCTGGCAGAGGGCCACGAAGATGGTTAAGGTCCTGGAACATCTCCCTTATGAGGAAAGGCTGAGAGCCCTGGGGCTGTTCAGCTTGGAGAAGAGAAGGTTGAGAGGGGGTCTCATCTCTTTTTATGAATATCTTCAGCTTGGGAGTCAGATGGATGGGGCCAGGCTCTTTTCAGTGGTGAGCAGCAACAGGACAGGGGGTGATGAGCGAAAACTGGAACATGGAAAGTTCCATACAAACATGAAGAAGAATACTGTGGAGCTGACAGAGTCCTGGAATAGGCTTGTGGACTCATCTACATGAGATATTCAAGGCATGCCTGGATGCTTTCCTGTGCAATTTGCTGTAGGGCACCTACTTTTTGGCAGGGAGTTGCAAGACATTTCATGCTAGCATAGATTTATAAACTATGAGTTTGTATGATTTGGAGTCTGTGTGTAGGAATCAGTGGACAAAAATTATAACGTGCACATTTGCTGGGTGCTTTGCACAGCTAGATTTGTCGTCATCAAGATCTTAAGTCCTCTAGGAGCTGTTAGTGACATGTCACTGATAAATTACTGCAGAAAACCAGAGTGAGTGTTGATTGAGATGCGTGGTTGAGTTATGTAAGTTGGGTTGCAGCGGTGCCACTGTCATGGAGAAGACCAAAGTCAGACTATGGCCTGCTGACAGTGGTGATGATACTCATGTCGAAGGTTGGTAAAGAAATCTGGCACGAAGGAAAATCATTTTTCCCCCTTATCTTTTGACAATGGGTAACAGATCTTTGCATTCTCATAGCACTTTGTTAGGGGTCTGTATTTGATTCAACTGGATCCACGGTCCTGTGGTGCCAAAACAGGCAATTTCTGCACTCATGTCTGAAGGCCAAATATATGGGTATGATTTCCTCTAGTTTACTGTTACATGCTGGATCAGTATTGTACCTTTCATAATCTGCCAGTCCAATTTTGTAGGGTCTTGGGAAATGTGTCCTCCGGGGAATGCTTACAATCAGTCTTATGTTTGGGACTGACAGTGCCTGCTTTCTGGTGGACGTGTTAGCAGATCCATATGTGAGACAACAAAAACATCCTCCCATCCACCTAATAACCTTCCTTTTGATGTGTCTGCTGCCCGTGCTTATATAAGGGGTTGAAGACCTTTTGTGCTTGACATATCCTTCAGCTCAAGAAATGCCTGCTTGCAGAAGCACACAGGTACAATGCCTTTTCCTTTACCTCGTGTCTTTGTGGAAGATGCAGGTCCTGCAGGGGTTTAAATACAACAAAGACCGATAGTTCTTGAGTGCTTGGAAAAGACACATTTGCATCTTTCCTCCCACTGATTGTATCTGCCTCAGCAGAGAGAAATGAGAGGCAAGATTTTGATGTCAGGGAGTCAGTTATCTTTGCCGTTCCCATTACCGCCACTGCTACCAACATGTTCCCCCTCCCAAGAGCAGTTTCTTGACAAAGTCATCATCTGTGAAGTCCTCTCTCCCACACTTTTCCCTTCTTTCTGTCTTCCTGCTCAACAAGAATAGAAAATTTAAAAACAAGGAACAAGTCAGATTTAGAAAATACACTCTGCACAGCCTGTTCTTTCTCCAGCTCTGAACTGTTTCCGTTGCAGGTGTGTTGGTGTTTCTGCCAGATCACCTGGCAATATACTGTGGATTCTGGGAACTTCAAAGCTGAATGTTCTTATGTGAAATTTCTCTTTCAGATTGACATTTTCTCTTTCCTTGTAATCTGCTTATTGTTGGGAAAGAACAAGAGTAACCAGCTTCAACAGATCTCCTAACACTTAGTGGTTAGTAAAAACTGCATCCAGAACATCGCCATTGAAGAGAAAGACTTTCGGGTATGACTCACCAGTAACCCTCACAAAATAGAAGAGAAAACCAATAGATCCAACTATTCTTTATTGAAACTGTTCTTTATTGAAAGAGAACAAGCCTGTCTCTGGAAGGGTGGAAACCTGAAGCTTTTAGTGTCTGTGCATAAGGTTTTCTGAGCATCCCTGGAGTGAAGTCTCCTTCACCAGTATATTCTTTGCAGTTGTATTTTGGTGTCTCCTACTGTTTCCTGCATGAGATGGAGCTAGAGGAAATTTCAGCTAGACTCACTTGAGTCAGGTTTTCATTTCTTTCTCAGAAAAGAGGAAAATTGGGATTATCCTAACTCTAAGCCATTGACGATCTGCCCACTGCAGCAGGACCAGCTTTATGCACAGCACTGCCAGAAGGATAAGAAACGAGATTTGCAAGTTCATGAGTTGTAAAAACAAAAACAGAAAAGAAGCGGCATCTCCAAAGAAAAAGTGATGTTTTGCAAGATGCATATTTGGGCTGATTATTTTGGCCCATCATCTCCAGAAGGATCTGTAATAAACTTGCTGGGTCCTTTGTGGTTATATATGGTTTTATTTATTTTTTTGATGATGTCGGCCTGATTCCAAGTTTCTTTTTGTTCCAATAGCAATGTATATCTCACTTTGTGGCACAGGGTTTATGTGCAGGGAGGATTAGTGTCAAAAAGTGAGATGAAAGGAGCAAAGAATTTGATCTTGTTCTTTTTTTACCCTTCATTTTTTACTGCATGTTAATTAGAGAAGATGCTAACGGAGTAGCTAAATGTCCAGTCCCCTTAAAGTCCCAGCTGCACACCCCTGCAGGGACAAAGCAACGTGTCACCCTTCTGAAGGAGCTGGGACTAATTGCAATCTCATTACGAGAACCCTGAGGCTACAGCACAGTGTTCAGCTTCCAAGAAATGACAAATGTCCCCATGATAGGTGGCCCAGCAGGGCTGCTCCAGGCATATTCCTTGGCTCCTTGCTCTTCCTCACTGCCCATATGGATGCACGGAGGGCAGCAGTGGGTGCTGCGGAGCTCAGCATGGAGCAGGTGTACCCCACACATAGGCTTTTGGTGTTCTTTAAAGACAGGACCCAGTGAGCATCCCAGTGCTTCAGAAGTGCACAATCCTGGGTCACTCCAGCCATGACTCCCAAGGGTCGCTGTGGCACTGGTTGTGGCAAGGCTGTAAATGGGATTTCGAACCTCAGAGTCACTAGGATGGGACAAGAGCCACTGGGATGGGACAAGAGAGACAAGGCCGAAGTTGAATATTAACAGTGAAAATTGTTTGGCAGTCCTAATGTAGAGAGTTGCTATGAGCTACTCCTGTAATTAAAGGAAATTCTGTGTCAAAGCTTCAAGTTTCCTCTTGATCTCTAGCTTCAAGTCTGATTAACAGAGGCTCTACCTAACTCTTGACCTGATTCAAGGCAGCGATGACAGGCTGCATTCCTGGTCTCTGGTGCTTTTCATAAAAAATCAGGTTTGTTCTGGTGACGGAAACCAAAATGTCCTTTACTTGAACTGTTGTGCAGTGTGCTATGCACGTATCTGCTGGTTGTTCTTGGAAGCTCTTTGGGATGAGAGCTGGTATGTAAATGCCAAATATCATTAGAACGGTGGCTGCTCACTCATTGAAAGCAGAGCCCTGGTTCCACAAGTAAATCTGTTTATGAACTGAGTGTGCTGCATCGTCTTCAGAAACAGCCAAGGGATTCAGGAAGGACCGGCTTACTGTAGGGAGCTCTGATTTTCCATCTGCTGGGCGCCGGACCTTTAGAATGTTTTGGAGATTGTAAAATATGAGTAAAAGATTGTAAAATAAGATTGTAAAATATGATTAGTGGCCACCAGCAGAAAACTTGAAGGATCAGTAACACAAACCACCGCTTATATAAAAGAAAGATGGTCCATGCTATCAAGGAACGTAGACTAGAGACTGAGTTTCTAATCCCAACTGTCACACTGAGTGATTATGTTCCTTTGAACAAATTATTGCATTTCTATACCTCTGTTTTCTTCTTTGCATGACAAGGGAAGTTTTCTTGTCTTCCTATTTCATGGCTTCCTCAGCTGTAGGAGAAGTTCTTGTGGGGAGGCCCAACGCGACGGTTCCTGTCCCACTTTAGGACCACTTAAACCCTTGGATGGGATTTGGAGCAGTGCAGAGGGCTCGTGTCAGGGCTTTGACCAGAGTGGAATTTCTCTCTTATGTTTAGGAAGCATTTTGAGGCCCAGAGGGGAAGCACTGTGGAAGTGCCAAGCAATATAACTGATGGTTAAAATAGCCTCAAGTATATATACCTTCCTATACTGTTTTAAATTCACTATTATATGTGAATGAGGCTTGCTGCAGCCAAAAGGGGTTTTGGAAAAGCGGCAAAGGAAATCTGTTTTAACAACCGGTTCCTGAAAATATCCTTACGCCACTTCTTTCTTTATCGTTTGACTTTTCTCCTTGTTACACTGGTTCAGCTTGTAGAGTCTGGAAAAACATCAGGGTAACCAGGGCAGAGGGAATATCAGATGGAGATGAGGGATGGATAAGAGACAAATTACAGCACATTTCTCATGGGTCATTTGGCTTTAGGCTTGAAAAGGAGAGAGAGAAAAATCCCAAAGTAGTAAAAGAAAGAGAAAGAGGCAATCAAAACAAATAAACCTGCCAGTGTTGCTGATTTCAAAGGCCTGTGAAATGTGCATGTATGCTTCATAATGCTTTGCTATTTTAAAGATACGTTTCTTGAGATGTTCCATGCTTTCATCCTACTCACTGTCTCAGAAGTTGATTGTACAGTAAGATCACCCTTCTCTCTGCCAAGGCTTTCCCTTTGTTTTCTTTTTTTCTCCCTGCAAGTTGGCTGGCCGGCAGCTCTTTTCCTACTACTGTGGAGTTGGTTAGCTTAATTATTTTTTATGGTTGTTTGAGGAAACGGGGCTTTTTGGTTCTTGCTGCACGAGTGAACTCAAATGTTCCTCTGTTCTTGGATGTAAACCCTGCAAAGGAAGAAGGCTCAGTGATCACATATTTATGGTCTGTAGCACTGCAACTCTGTATAACCCTATAAAAAAGGTTATATAAAGATGGGGTCTCTGGTATAAGCAGTGGGCAGCGCAACCAGGGAGGATGAAAGGGAGAGTGGGGATGAATCATCTTCTGAGCATTAACAGCCACCCCAAACTTTTGCCCAGAGCTCAGACAGAACGTGTTTGACATTTGACAATTTTTGCATCATCTTTTTCCCCATTTTTTTTTTTTTCCCCCCTCGGCCTCTGCTCTTTCTTCTCCTGGCCAGAACCAGCAGCAAAAGTGCCGGGGAAAAAAAAAAAAAAGAGAAAAAAATCTGTTTTCACTGTATTTCTGAATCTGAGCCCAGGTTTGCGAAGGATTTGGCAAGGATTTACAAACCTTTGAGAGAATCCGTGTGGAGATCTGAGGAAACCCGCCTCCCTCCTTAAAAAAGCAAGTTGCGTTGGCCAGAAATTGGGCAAAAATTGGTTGTTTCAACTGAGGTTTCCTTTGAGATTTTGGATTTGAACCTGAAGCAGCACTTTGAGAATCAAATGTTGCTCTGACTGACTCTGTATTTACTGGAACAAATACATCACCCTCAGAGCTGATGCTCAGTGCACAGCGCGGTGTGGAGCTGGCTCCAAGTGAGAGCTTGTGTGACCCAAACCAGAAGAGGACCCAGACCAAAGTGCAGAGCAGTCCAGGTTTCCTCCAACCTGTTGTTGTGGTTCAGCTCATTAAACAAATTTACATTCACATTTATGACATCCAGAAGTTACCTATAGGCGATGGTGTGTAATACAGCTGTATTTATTAGTGGTCATCTTTGTAAGAAAGGCTGCTAGGGTTGAGCAAGGGTGGAGTGTTGGGTGGTATTGGTGTTAGTATTGACGTGGGAATTTAGCAGCAAATAACGTCCTTTAAGTAGGGGTTTGTTTTCCTTGCAGTCCTATGGATTTATAATGCTGGATGTTACAGTAGAAATGTACTTATTTCTAGGATTGTCTAGAAGTGCTGTTGGAAAGCCAACATTTCAAGGCAAATGAAACGAAACTGATGACTTCACAATTGTAAAAAATCCCTACTTTAGACCAAGGAGCTGCTCTCAGTCTCTGTTCCAGGATAAGGAAAAGCCAGACCCAAATGAGTCCCATATTTAACATAATATTTTTTTTCCTTTTTTCTTTTTTTCATGGGGTGTGTAAAGCCTGAGTCACCAGCATTACGGTAGAAGTAATTCAGGACATCCTGGGATCACGAAACACCCAGACTTCTGTACCACCATACACCCACACTTTTCATAGAATCCCAGAATGGCCCGGGTTGAAAAGGACCACAGTGATCATCTAGTTTCAACCTCCTGCCGTGTGCAGGGTCACCAGCCACCCATGGACTTTTATTTTGTACTATGTTTCTTAGGGATGGTCTTCACTGCAGGACACCTAGACCATCATTAACCAGCTGACATGGATGCATTCAGTGTCACCACAGTGATACGGGGTTCTGCACCAGCTACTGAAGTTACCCAAGAAGCTGGGTCTGTTTGAGCACTTGTGCTAAGTGTCTTTTCTTGGATGCTAAACATTATTTTTTTTCTTTTCCATAAACGCCCTCTTTCTTGTAATGGGAGATCAGACTCGGGGGCTGTAGAAGACGTTTTGCTGAAGCAGATAAACCAAAATTCTTTCAAAGCTGCCAAGCCTACATGTGCTGACAGTGCTTGCGATTTATGCCTGTGGACCTGACCTAGTGGCTGCCTGGTTTGGACGCGGTCAGAGCTGCAGTTAGACACTTGGATGTCAGTGCGGATACAGGCAGTGATCTGGATCTAAACTGGGACCAAAAACCTTTCACTTGTAATGTTCTGGCTCTACTCTATTTCAGGCTCTTTCCCAATCACTGAAAGATTTATACCTTTATCAATAAATTATCATGACTTTTACTACGCTTACACCAGTGTCTTAAATTAACACTAAACTAAATGTAGATGAGGCACACTTCCTGCTTCACATGATTTATGGCAGTCCGTCTGAAATGAGGAGTAAAATTAAATTTGCCAACAAAGGCAGATCTTTAACATGAGGTCAGACAAAAATTTTATTGCAAGTCGACTGCTAAGGAAGGTTTGTAGCTGTCCTTTTTTGTTCAGGTTTTTGATAGACCTGGAGCACTTTAGACAAAGAAGAAGAAAAACCGGTAGGAGCATTTGTAGGTCTGAAAGCTCTGCTGTGTATTTTATGTCAGGATGAAGTTGAATGTAGCAGTTATATAGCACTGATAATCTCTTGGCTTGAGGACTCTGTCTACTTTAATGACCAGCCTTTAGGAAAGATACAGAATGTAGATGAGAGCATCAAAAATGACCAGAAGTCTTCAAAGTAGGACCAGCAGGGACAGACTGAAGAAATAAGGCAGTTTTAACCCCCAAATGAGATAATTTGCAGGGGACATTGTAAGCTTTGAAATAGGTAATAGATTAGTTAAAGCAGAAGGAAATCATCTAACCTTCCTGTCTGTGGGGAATGGCACAAGTGGTCGTCACTTCTATTGCAGCAAAAAGCATTCAGGGAGATCTTATGAAAAGATCCCTGACAGTAAAGGAATCAAAACATGGAATTCTGGCTGCTGAGGCAATTGCAGAGCCTTTGTCATCTGTGGTTATAAGCGTGAGCTAGATAACCATTCCATAGAATCATAGGGCCATAGAATCATTGAGGTTGGAAAGACCTCTAAGATCATCAAGTGCAACCCCAACCCATCCCTCCGTGCCCACTGACCTTATCCCTCAGTGCCACATCTCCAGGGTTCTGGAACACCTCCATGTGACCCCAGCACTGCTGGACAGCCGGTGCCAATACCTCACCATTACCTCATTTGTTTGGTACATTGGGATGCTCCTGCTCTGGGTGGAGAGCTAGCAGTGATGGTCTCTGGACATCTTGTCCAGACTTGTTTTCCTCTGACTCCATGACATAAGACAATAGGCAGCTTAGAAACTGGCTTCAAAGCAACTTCTCCAAAAGAAGAGTTCTGTGTCTAACCACCCGGAGGAAAAGCTGAAGTGAGACAGTGTGTGCCTGCCAATGGGCAGCATTTCAGGGTCAGCTTTCAGCTCTGTGAATCCATGCATTTGCCATTTGCTTCAGAAGGAACATCATTTGTCTCAAAGCTATCCTTGCTGTTCACTGCAGATGTTTGAAAATCTCTAGGTGTACCCTAACGCCTTGGCTCACCAATGCTGAATGGATGAGATGGGCTTTCTCTGTGCCTCCTAAATTGAATGCCATGGTTCAGGCTGGGCTGCCAAATGGCTGCACCAAATGAAAGCACAAACAAGAGATCTGGGAAAGAGAGTGATACTCAATCCGTGTGGATCCACCAGATTTACTCTTCCCTGCCATGTGCTGACCCCATTTGGTAAGGGACAGGACACTGTGTCACAAGGCAAAAAGGGAGACTTTTGAGGCTGACTTCCCAAGACAATGCTGGTTTGCTTTTTTGTTTTGTTTTGTTTGTTTGTTTGTTTTTGTTTTAAATGGTGAAATGCAGTGCCTTTTATTCCTAACCAACCATCAGACAGTTGGAGACTGTACTCCATACTGAGCAGATAGCTGAGTTCTTACTCTTTGTTTGTGTGGGGTCTTGCAAATAATACCCTAAGTGCCCTGTTTGTTTTCTTGCTGCAAAGTGACATTTATCTTTGAAGGGAAAAAAAAAAAAAACACAAAACAAAACAAAGACAAATAGAGAATAACTCAGAGCAAACAGTAGAAAACATTTCCTAACAATGAGGGCTGGAGGACTCTGTCTTCCATGCAAAAACAACCACAAGAGCAAAAGCTGCACCTTGGCTGTGTTAAGGAAACACGGGCTGCTCTCTGCCTCTGCACTAGGAGAAAAACAGAGCAGGAGGAAGAGCTTCCAACCCTCTTATAAAACCAGATTTAATATGATTGGATCTGATACCTGATACATCCAAGTGCAGGAGCCCTTGGCAGCTGTGTGTGCAGTTAAGAGCAGGGGTCTGAGGCTGGTGGTGAAGCTGAGGACCCGTAGTAGGCAGCTTTGCCCAGCAGCCTTGTGGCCAGATGGGCTCTGGGGTGGGGGTCCAAGCAGAGCCCAAACAGAGAGGAAATGGGCTTGGCAGATGAGGCAGGCATGGGGCTAATGGCTCTGTGACGGATGGGGCAGGCTGCAGCACACTGAAGACCCATTAGACTGAAACTGGAGCACTGGAGAGGATGCATCTCCCTGATTGAGGTCTGGGCTTACTGGGTAAGAGCAGGCTGCTGTACAGCACAGCTTTCGGAGTGGATGAAAAAACAACAAAACCAAAGATTTGCATTGAACAGATAGTTCAGAGAAAAGACCTGGGTGGGAACGTGCTTGTTGTCTGATAGGATTCAGTGTCCTAAATGGCCTGGAGCAGACCATAGAGTTTCTATGTCTAAAACACATTCCAGGAAAAGAGACTTTTTATGATGCACTAATAGGCTCATTAGGATTTCTTGAGCTAGGCATGCTCACGGCATCGTATGTTTTTTCCATTACAGGAATTACACGTGTTTTGTTGTGCTTTGGGTTTTGTTTTGTTTTCCACCTAGACTTGCCCTGACAATTCCCCCCCATTCAGGTTTATATTGGAGGTACCATCTCGAGCCAGTGAATTTGATGAAATATGTTGCTGGCACTCACAGAGAGATGCATAAAGGAAATATTCTAATGACAGTTAGAAAGGCTTTGATCCCCTTCCAAGACTGCACTCATGTCTTTGAAATGCAAGTTTGGCAGTGTTGGAAAGGCTGGGCTCTTTGGCTCTCTTTGGCACAAGCCCATGTGACAGACATTATGTCCTCTATCAGGGGACCCACATATCCTTGAGAAGTGTAAGCAGTGCTCACACATTGCGTTGGGTCAGATAGTCTGGGCTGATAACAAAGCAGCCACAGCAGCAGGGGGGAGTCAGCCCAGTCCAACACAATAACTGAAAGCTGTTCTGACCTGGTAACTGTTGGGTCTGCTGCCTGCGGCTGCGAAGTTGGACATGAACTGCAAAAGTAGTTAATTTATGCCTCCTTGAGTGTAGGAATGTGGTGATGATGGATAGGGATGGGAGGTTATTAGAAACATGGGGAGGAAGGAGAAGATGGAATTCCAGCTCATGTTTTTATCTCTTACACACACATACGTTCCTCTGCATACATATCCTTGGCTGGCTTACATGTGTGCACAGTCCAAAGCCTTGCTTCCACTCACACCTCCATTCATGCACGCACATGCAGGCACATGTTCACACGCTTGCAAGGGATTTGCCTGAGATAAATGCTTTAGCATGTTTGCGTGCTGGGGGTTGCAGGGTGCTGTTACAAGGGGGTTTGCATTTACTTCCTCCCAAACTGTGAGCTGTTTACACTTACTTTTGTGCAGCACCTTTGCTAAAAATCCTCTTAGCATTCTGCTCTTACCCACTAGAATACATCCTGCTCCTCTGCAGCCTTTCGTTGGCTCACAAAGAAGTTGCAGACAGAGAAATACTATAAAGATAAGTCTGACTGACTTATTACAGTGGATTTACGTAGGGCACGAATTCAGTCTCAGTGATGCACTGACATCACTGGCCAATTAGTTAAATGCTGTCTGCAGTAATAATCCATATACAGAACAGCCCTAGATGGTGAAGCACATAGCCTGCATGCACCTAACTGAGAGCATGATTGTGGCCGTGCGTCGAGGATATAGATGGGGAATGGATTGTGTAAACAGCAAGAAAAAGGCAGCTGAGAATAAAGAACTATCAGCTTAAATAATTTGAAGCCATTAGAGAAGAATGGGAATAAAGCTGGTAATCTCAGGAGGGGAGTTTGATTATAGTAACTGCTACAGGCATTTGCACTGGCAGTAAAGCGTCTGCATCCAGAGTCAACAACTGCAGTCTTAAATACATACAGTGGGCCTTTCCTTCCCACAGTGATACCAAACACAAACATTTTTCTGCTCAGGGGTATGCAGTGCTTCTGTTCCTGTCCTTTTCTCTCTTGTCCAGAGTATCACATCACTCCCACGTTCTCTCTTACACTTTTACTCACTGCCTTTTACTGATGCTATCAGATGTACAGACATGCACATTGTCACCTCTGTACACACACATCTCCCATCACGTTTTCCCACTAATACATTTTCATTTGGAAATGCTCACTTGCTCTCATATGTGATTTCAAACTTTGTGCTTCTGGACACGTTTTACTGTGAGCCCATGTTTGGAAAAGATGTTTTCAAAAGCGCAAATAAGATCCTGGAAATAGATTAAGCACAGGCCCGGATCACTGTGCAGATACATGCAGGACAAGCTTGAGGAGCTAAGGGAATGATCTGTGTATTTTAGGAAGATGTGTTGGGAACAGTGGAGAGATGAGGAATGTGTAAAGGGTCACAGTGCTGACCTGTCCTTCAGGATGTCATCCACATTGACTGGAAGATAAACACTGTATGGAATGGAAACATACCCTTCCATCGGTGTCCCCAAAGAGTACGTCTTCCTCCATGAGTCAGTGAGGGCCTGGGGACACCCAGCCATGAGCTATTTTGGAGACAGTGACTTCAGCAAGTGGCAGGGGAAGCTATTGTGGAAATAAGAATGTGTTTTCCATTGGGGAGTCCTCCAGGGAAGGACAGAAAGATCCTGGTGCTGAGCCAACTCCCCTGGTTGTTTTTTTTTTCATCCCTCTGGGAGCGAAAGCCTTGTAAGATATGCAAGGAGCCCTGCTTACCGAATGGGAGCGTGTTTGGTTTGTGAACCTGTGTGGATTTATACATATCACATAGATACGGAAACGGGGTTTAAGCAAGAAGGAATCAACTGCTCAGGACCATAACGGTGTCCTTCCTAACATGCCGGCCAACCATGTTTGACTCGGTGTGCCCTGCCCTTCCAATATTCCTACCTGTCAGGTGGAGACAGCAGAACTCACCCATATTTTAGGTCTCACGTTAGCACAGCACTCAGTGTCAAGAGGCGATGTGAGCTGGAGACGAGGAACAGATGGGTTTCATCTTAGGCTGCAGCTCTGCTCTGAGTTAGAGCGTGACGGTGCCACTGGCACCAGCGTGGCACCAGGGATGCACTCGGGCAGTTCCTCCCGTGTTCTGGTATCAACAAAATCTACTTCTTTTAAGAGGTTCCAAAAGGAACCTGGAAATAGCAATTCCCAACCAACCAACCCGTGTGAGGGCTAGGCTGAGTGCATCTCAGCAGGAATAATGCCACTGGTGTCACAGGAGTAATGCTGGGAGCTGGTGCCAGGCTGAAGGCGTGGAGCTTCGTGTGGGGGAGAATAGCAGTGTAGAGCACCAAACAGCTTAGAAAAAACGTGCAAGGTAACTGCTGATATAGGAAGATTTACTGGCCATAGTACACGGTTAATTACATTCATAATAAAAAGATTCCTATACTTATCTTGGGAATATAGACAGCTTTATGTATTTACCTTGGGTTTTGTAGCCATAGTTAAGAAATGGCTGGAAGACCTCAGATGAGATTCACTGCATGAATGTGAAGTAATTGAAATTTGGGAGTGTGTTATTAAAATATTTCAGGTGACTGATACGCAGGATATTATAAGATCTTTGCTTGGATTGCAATACTTCAATACTTTGTTGCTTTTTGTGCCACTTTTAGAAAAAAAAGTGGAATTTTCCCTTTTTTTTTCTTTTTTTTAATAGAGCATACTTAGATGTCAATGAACTGAAGAACATCCTCAAACTGGATGGATCCACACACCTCAACATCTTCTTTGCCAACTCCTCTGAGGAAGAGCTGGCTGGAGTGGCAACTTGGCCCTGGGACAAGGAGGCCTTGATGCATCTAGGTGAGTGATAAAGATGTTTCTCTTTTGTAAAGCATTCTTTTGAGGCGCTAAGAAGGCAAGACAAATATGCACTAAGCTCTGGTCTGATTTCTTATCATTCCTCTAACATATAGTCAGGGGAAAAAAAGTATTTCATGATTCCCAGATACTGGCTCACAACCAGGAAAATATTAGGTTATAAACCCAAAGCATATTATGGTATTTGTAGATGATGTCAATCTGAAAGTATTTCACCTTTTAAGTGAAGCTACTTTACAGGGCATTTGCTCCATGAGAGCACTTTGCAAAGAGGGCTGGGGGAGATAGGTGAGGGAATGCTAGACAGACATGAATGTTTAACCTTAACCTGTTACGTTATGATCCCGAGTTCGTTACTAAGCGAGCATCCAATTAATTTTCCTCACAGATGACATTTTGTTGCTATTTTTTTCCACCACCGTGCAAAAGAACAAACTGCCAAGAGATTGTATTTCTGATGTTTGTTTGAGTGGAACGGGGAAGAGTTTGCTGCCCTGCAGATGGGCCTGCACACTTCGTAGCAGATGCTTTCTCCAGCCTGGCCAGGCCTCTGTAGGCAGATGATGCCCAATTTCAGCCATGTTCATTCAGCCTTTATAGAGGCTGCTTCAGCCATCTTTTGTTTTCATTATTTAAGCCCACAGTGAGCAAAACAAAGATGGGCAAACATAAAGCCCAGAAGAAGACAGCAAATATGGTTTTTATTACTCTGAAGCATACTAAACATACATCCCATAAGAGCTGAACTACAACTTCACTGTACTCAGAACTGCATTACTTCAGACACTGATGTTAACACTTATCTGTAGTGACCCATCTCTATGACTGAGAGGGACCGTGGTCAGAGCAAGCAGCAGGAGCTGGCTGCCCTACTGCAGTTGCCAGTGTTTCACTATGACATCCAGCTCTGCAGCTGCTTGGAAGCAGTGTGAGTGTTCCTCCCCACGAACCAGCACTGACACACATCCAGACATCACCTCCTTCTGAGCAAGGCTGGAAGTGAAGCCACTTCCACTGACTTGCCTCCAGCCCTATCTCTGTGGGCTCTGGCTGGAAGCACCCAAAACAGAGGGAGATGGGAATGTCTGCTGGTGAGCCTTCCCCCCGGCTACATCTTTTGGCAAAAACAAAGAAATTGTTAACCCCCAGGCTCCACCGTTCCCCATGCTGCTGAGATTTCTCTTTTTGCAGTACTACAACCCCATAGTCCTCCATCAGCCCGCAGCAGTTCTGGTTGATGTTAGGAAACACCACCCCTAATGTTACTGCTGGAGTGAAATAAGGCTGGAGTAGATCTGCCCCTAAATGAGTATTTTCATAGTTTCCCTTGGTGTTGCCATGGGAGGGAGCAGAGAACAGGGAAAGAGCTCCAGAAGGCAGAGAAGAACCTTCTGCAAGAGGGCTGGGGCTTGCCCAAAGCCCTGATGGGTTCCTCTGTCACTTCATTAAGCTAATTGCTAACATCATGCCTGAGCAAAACAATTTAAATGCAGCTCCTACAGTGTATTGGCAGAATCCATTGACGAAAAAAGAGATCATACCAAAAAGAAAAAGAAAGAAAGGAAGACATAGCCAACAGTTTAAAGTTAACTTGCAGTGGAAAAAAAGTAAAAATAAATAAATAATGGCCATAATTTCCTGTCATAATAGCCCTCCCAGACCTGTGCTTGGTCTGTAAGAATTCATCTTTAATCTTTTTTACTCTCTTCTATAAATCCAATATGTACTTAATAAAAAATATGAAATATGTCCTGTGGTGCAGATCTAAAGGCTGGGATAGAGATTGTCTGGGTGCAGGAGTTTATCTTTTCTGTAAAACTGCAATTGATTTAGATTCTTGACAGCTGTGAAAAATATAAATTTTCAACAAAGGCAAAAATAAAATCTCCCTCTCCAGCTGCCTCAGGGCTGCCCAATGCCAGAACCATTTGGCCAGCCTCTATTATGAAGGCTGGGGAATTTCACCAATACTCCCACCATTTAAAAACAAGCTCTGAAAGTACCTTTGAGAAAGAGAACAACCAAACAACGTGCCAAGATTCCTTCTGAGTGTGAGTGGATCCAGCTAAGTGGAACCCAAGCACTGGAGGGATCAGAATATGTGTTGTATAAAGGGGGAGAGAAGGATGCCAGGAGCACGGTGATGGCAGTAGCTGCGTACTTCTGTGCACACCAAGCTTGTGGAGAACTAGCGTAAGGACCAGCTCCGGGTTGTGGAAGGGATGTGCAGACTCTGAACGTGCCATAATAGGCATGATGTTGCAGTATGATGCGTTTTATTTGCTCTTTAGTGTTTATACTTAACTTTGCTATTGAGTTATTTGTGCTAAATATGTATTTATGCATGCACATGTAGCTCCACTGTGTGCATACATTCACATCTGCCAATGCACAAAGTGAAAGTCTTTTTTTCTCTCTCTATTTGTGCATATACCTTTGCAAGACAAATAAAGTGGTCCTCCTTCTCTTCAACACTGATACCACGAAAGCTGGAGCACTGCATTGTATCTGGGCACTGTATTTGGAGGAAAACGTGAGACAACTGGGTAAACAAAAGAAGAATGGTCAGGGAGGTCTAGAAGAAGAATTGAGCTGCATGGGAATGTTGAATGGATTATGGCTATTCGTACTAAAGGAAAAAAAGCCTGAAGTTGGGATGATAATAATTGCATAAAAGCTGATGAAAGGAGAGGAGAATCTTCTGTTCCTTGAGTCTGTGTGAGGCAGGACTTCAAGTAATGAACTTAAATTGCCAAAAAATCAGTTCAGATTAGATGTGAGTTAAATCCTTGCAGCCGTGATGGCTGCTGAAGTTGATTGCCAGGGTGGTCACATCATTGGAGTTGTAAGGAGACATCAGTCCTATGGGTGTGAGGGATGGTATGGATGTAACTGGTCCCATGTTGTTCTGAGAACTTTTTGAGGTCTTCTGAGTCTTATTTCCCTGTAATTCCATGGTGTTACAGCAAAAGTCTCCAAGCAGATGAGAATGAACAGCTTACGGTGCATCAGAAACCTGGTGACCTCATCTTCCCTATGCTGCAGTCACTGATAAAACTCCTCCTGTCAAAGTCTGTTCCCTCCTTATTGTCACTGATTTATTAGTGTAACATATCCAAGATTTATTTTCCCACTATTACTTTTTCAAAGCGAACTCCCATTCTCATGGAAGGTAATATATACAAAGAGTTTTAAATAAAAGGCTTGGAAAAGTTGAGGTCAACAAGCTAAATAAAGAAAATTTGATGCATGTCATAAATCCAAAGGTACATCTAGCTGAGCTAAAAATATAATGCTTATGATTAATTCAATAAATTGTCAAGCCTCACAAATTTACTATTTGCTCATCTACCCATCCCATAATTCACACAACAACAACAAAATCACCACTGCTTCTCTTTGCACATGTTTAACAGCCACGCAGTTCTTTCAGAATTACCACGTTCCAGGATTTAATATTTTTTTCACACATTAGACTTATGTATATTCATCAGTGGACTGTGTGGCTCCGACCAAACGAGGCTCATCTGAGTATCTGAGCAGTGTATTTCTCACTGTTACTGCAAAACTGTCTGCGGGATCAGAGCACACCCCACAGATACCTCCCTCTTTCCAGCAGTGAGCGCATTCCACTTTCTTCACCCAGCTATTAGTTTGCAAATATCAGTGCAACCTACTGCAATTTTTAGCGTGTTTAGCTGTGTTATATTTTTACCCTGTGGAATAATGAACTGAGGGCTCCAGGTATGTTTTGTTTGACTCCTGGTGTGAAATGCATTGCTTGCGCTTGTCTGGGCAAAATCGTTCCTTCTAAGCACATGAAATGATCTGAAATTGCACAGTATGAGATAATTGCATGTAGGATGTTTTTTCTGAGCTAAAAACACACAAACCAAATTAAGCATATTCAGTGGAAAGACCAGTTGTCACTGTGGCTTTGGTGCTGTGGGACTTTGTCCCATGGTTTCTCAACCTTAGGCAATCCCACATCACGGTGAGCTTAGACCATGCTGTGCGTGTGATGTGTCCAGCTGTGCAAAGTCAGTCTGCGTTATGGAGGATCCAATGAACAGCTGCTGGATCTTTCTCTCGCTGTTCTGAGGAAGGCAGATAAACGTAGAAGCTCTTTTCTTTTCCCCTTGCAGGTGGCATTGTGCTGAATCCTTCCTTCTACGGCATTCCTGGCCACACGCACACAATGATCCACGAAATTGGGCACAGCCTGGGGCTCTACCACGTCTTCCGGGGGATCTCAGAGATCCTGTCCTGCAGTGATCCATGCATGGAAACAGAGCCCTCCTTCGAGACCGGGGACCTCTGCAGAGACACCAACCCTGCTCCTAAGCACAAGCTGTGTGGGGATCCCGGACCTGGCAATGACACGTGTGGCTTTCACAGTTTCTTAAACACACCGTTCAGTAACTTCATGAGCTATGCAGGTACCTGGGCTTCCTTGGTTTGTTGCTGGGGTCTGTGGTTGGCTGGGAGTAGAGAGCAGCAAGGTTATCTCTGATTTCTGCAGTGCATTTCACATGGGGCTTTATGCTGGTTGCATCATGTCTAGATTTAGACCTGACAGTTCTAGGGCCAATCTTGATGGACACTAAATTTGATGGCCTCAAGAATTCCTTCCACATCTCCTGTTTTTCCTAAATTTCCCAAACTGTACATAGTTTTGTGTGGTGACTGGGTAGGTCATCACACGGGGGAGGAAAGAAACGAGTCGAGCATTAAAAAAACAGCACCTAAAAGCTCTTCAGCAAATCTGACACTCTATTTGACTGAGAGCTGGATGTCTGATCTAGGAATTCTTCTCTGAAAAACTCAAGTTCAGAGATTGTTTACACTCTCTCCAGGAGATAGCAAATGTCAGATGAATATTGACACCACCAAAGCTGTGGGATGTAGCTGTGATAGGCATCTAATGAGGCACGGCTCACGCCTCTGTGCAGCCGTTCAAATATCATGTTTGCTGTTTGATTTAGACTCTGCCTTTCAGCTACAGTCATTCCCATCAGCAGCTGCATGTGAATGCTCAGGTAGCACCTGGATCAGGAGTGTTCCTGTGGTCAGGGGCTCTCAGCACATTGTGCTGCTTTGTGCTGGGAGTGCCGCTTCTTGATCCGCTCCTGGAAGTTCAAGGGGAGGTGAAGGATGCTCTGTTGTTTCTCAGAAGGAGCAGAGGATGGCTGGGCTTGTATTTTCTTATTTCAGGCCTTGGGGTCTAGCAGTGCTGAAGGTCTATGGCAGCACGTTAGCAGCATCCACAGCACTTCAAATGTGACCAATACAAGCAGAGGCACTGAAGGGCACCTTAACAGTACAGGCAGAAACACAGATCGCCCACTCCAAAGGTTATAAGAGTGCTTGTTCTGTAATAAAACTGTAGGAAAGCAAAATGTTTAATGTCATCTGGGGCATGGACTGAAATGATTTATAACATAAATGCTTTCATGCCCTTCGTGGCACTAGCTGAAAGTGGTGCTTAGTTTCCTCTTTATTTTTCTATTCATTTAGAGGGTGTTTTCAGGGGCAACATACAAGCAGTGAGTCAAGTCCTAAATGTTGTTATGCACTTCTGTACATGTGGTAGGGCAGAAAGCCTTTATGTCTCAAGCAATCTTCTGTCTGTTCCACGCAAATAAGTCAGTAATACTTTGTATTTACAAAATCCCTCTGCCAAATCTGCTCGTGGGTACACGAAGAGGGGTGATGAATGCATGTTTCAAAACCCTGAGGTCTCATCTTCCGAAGAGAACTTGCACTGCCAGCCGTGTCAAGAGATGAGACAGAGCACAGCGATATCTATCTGCTGTTGGGAGCTACGTGTGTGCTGGTGTTCTGAGCAGAACCCTTTTTTTTTCCTTGAAAAATTAAGTGAAGCGACATGATAGGTATCTCTAGAGCTCATGCATGAATCTGTTTGCTTTTCTGTTGTTGCCAGCGGAATAAAAATCATATCAGGATATTAAATCACTGTGGAAATACCTTTGAAACATGTTGGTTGAGGTCACGCAGCCCTAAACATTGCCTTGCCTTTTTCTCTCGCTGCCTGCATGCAATTGTATCACATAGTGCTTGTCTATCTATCATCCATCTGTCCAGTCACTCCAAATTTTAGTGAAGCAGCAAACAAAACTTGACTTCTCATCCCCCAAAACACCAACTTACAAAATCTAGAAGATCAAGAAGTGTGAGGAATGCTTTTATTATTTTAAACATCCAACTAGCTGTGGTGCTCCTAGGTAAAAATATAGGTTAATCTTTTAGACCACTCTCCACAAAGTCAGCGGGAATTCTACCTCTGAATTCTGTTGGAATAATCATCCCAGCAAAGTGCATTCTGAATTCTGAAAGAACTGCGTGCAAAGTGCATTGAATTTCTCTAATTATAATTATATTTGAGGCTCTTCAGCCCTTCTTGAAATTGAGTGATCAAGTGAAACATCTCTGCCCTCGCCTTCTCCCTCCCCCAGGACACAGCCTGTGCTGCTGTTTAAACAGATTGAAAATGCAGGTCATCTTTCTCCTGTGCCATTGTCTCACTGCTTTGTCCTATATATGTTTTATTGTTCCTTTATGATGGCTATTAAGGGCCTTTTGTCTCCTTCTGGGCTTCCGTGAAGAGTATTTATGGCTTTTACAGCATGCTCAGGGATAGACCATGGGCAGTTATTGAGGATATGTAGAGATGTCATATTAAAGCTGCTTTTTGCATAACCACGGGGATTTGTGGAGGCTCTCAGGCTGGTGATGCCTGTCAGCCTGCTGTGCCTGTCTGGGCAGGGGAGGGTCCCTGTATCAGGAGGGAGAGATGAGGATGTGTAATCGGAGGTGTCCTGATGGGACCAGAAGCAGCAGGGCTGCACTTGGGGCTGCAGTCTGAGCAGGGATCCCAACCAGAGCCGACTCCTTTTCCTTGTGGTTCAGGGAAGATGCAGTAAGGTTTTAATTTAGCCACCAGATTCACACTTCTCTTCAGAACACATTCATATTCTGTGAGTTTCGCAGGGCATGGACTCGAAGACACGAGAGCATCTCGTAATGCTGTTACAATATCAAACTGCCAACTTGCGTGCACGCAGGCGATGCTCCAAACAGCCTTTGGTGACCTGCATCTTCTCCAAGAAGTGTATTACGTGACCTGTGCAAAACTGTCATTGTTTGTATTGTGGCAGCATGCAGAGGTCCCATCTGGGCCTGAGATTTACTGGGCTGGGAGCTCTGCAGTCATACGTGAAGAAACACTCAGGGCTTTCAAGAGCTATTCATGTGATGAGAAGAGTGGCAGCAAAACGGTTGAAGTGCCAGCACCAAGGTCTTCAGCACAGCTTTTCTGGGTGTTTGCACAATGCAGTTACTCTTTCTGTGATCTGCCCAATGGAGGATTGGTAATTTTCTGCTTCTCCAGGGCATTGCAGTTGTTAAACTGTACGATGTTCAGATAGTACGAGGCGTGTTCTTGTTGCCAAATCGTGTTTGTGAAATGCAGATGAAATAAGACATGAGAAATGGGTATTTATGGGAAATTATCCAGCAAATTATTTCTCCATGTTGAATGAAAAAGAAACCTGACATATCAAAAATGTTTCTGAAAAGTTCAGAGAGATGAGAATCTTACTGATGGGGGAAGGTTGTGGTACAAATAAAGCTATTCTGCTGCACCAAAAATATCCATTTTTAATCAGTATGAACTACTTTTTAAAGCTGGTCTTTCAGAACGTTTTCCTTTGCTCATTAGAAAATATAATAACTTGTAAAAGCTATTCAACTATTTTTTAAATTTGAATTTCTTTTAATTAAGAAAACTGTCACGCTGCATTGCACACAGTTTACATAGCTGCCAGTCAGTGCTTTATCCTAACACTTGCTATCCTTTGCCCTCCTGTATCGTCTCGGTGATGTTTTCCCAGGCACAAAGTTCTTCCAAATCCAGTGGTGCTGCACGGTGCCTTCACCTCCGCCCTGGTCCTGGGATGGCCTCTGGGTGCTTCACGCACATCCCAGTTCAGAGGGATGGAACGTGTATTTATTTATTTGTTTCCCCCATTTACCTTTTTTCCTCCCACCCACCTCCACAAGTGGTGTCTGCGTGAATTTCTTCACAGACCATTAACTTCTGAGGGCTGTGAGATCCCATCCTGTGCCATGCAGGAGCTCCCCTTCACCGGCTTGTAATCCTCCCACTGTCAATCCCATGCAGCTGATGTGGTTCCTGCTTCTGTTTCAGACGATGACTGCACCGACTCCTTCACACCCAACCAAGTGGCCAGGATGCACTGCTACTTGGACCTGGTCTATCAGAGCTGGCAGCCAGCAAAGAAACCGGCTCCTGTCGCCATCGCCCCCCAGATCGTGGCTCGGACCCCCACCTCTGTCACCCTGGAGTGGTTTCCACCCATCGATGGGCACTTCTTTGAAAGGTGACCACGCGCTGCTCGGTTCTCTTGTGCTCACTTGGGTGGGCAGGGGATCGGTAAGCAGCCTCAACATGAGCTGCACTCAGCCTGGGCTGAGGCTCCTTCCTAAATTGGTTCGTATTGAGGGGATTATTGATCTGTTTTCTGCTCTTCCCTCCTCAGCCTGTAGCACTCTGTTGAGAGTCATTGATTTGCCATATAAAGGGCAAATCTTTTTCCGTATGCCACGGGAGGAATTTTCAATCAGCAGTTCTGGCTTTGTGATTCCTTCTTATTGCTGCTCACAAATACCTGTTGGCTCCAGCTCTGCCCACACATTCCCCCTCCTATTGCATGTTTCCTTTGCAAGGTCATGGGGAATCTTGTTCCTCCCCCCGTGGCAGCACAGGGCTCGTGGGCAGTGGTGGTTCACAAGGGGAGGAGGTGGCAGCACCTGGTACAGAGCTTGGATGGGCTGCAGGAGAACTTCCTTAATAACTGACCTCACATTGTCATTAGCTCATGTCTGTGCTTGCATTTCCTCTCCCCTTCTTGCTTTAATACTTTACAGAAAACAAACTTTGAGTGTCCTTCAGGACTGGAGCAGTATGTATTGCAGGAGACTAAATTTACAGGCATATTAGCACCCAAAGAGCTGCCTCAGCACTGCTTTGTTCAGTGAGAGCACCTTGAAAGCCACCGTCTTCAGCATGGAAGAAACTCCTTCCAGCACTGTAAGGACAGCGTGGCCATTTCAGTGTCCAGCTTGCACTTAATTTGAGTGCTCAGAGATGTTCCCTTTTTATTGCAGGTTAATATGGGGAAGAGGGGAATCAAATTATATTAGAAGGTGATGAAGAAAGACAGGACTCGTGCTGTTTTAATTTCAGTTTTGCAACTGAATCCATTTATTCCCTACGTGTGAAAAGGACTTATGTGAAGTTTTGAGAATTAATTTGGAATTTTTTGGCCCATAATCGTTTTTAGGTAAATTAAGTTTCTCCAATTTAATTTAGATTTCAGAAGATACTGTCTGTGCGTTAAATAAATACCATCTGCCTCTTAAAACACACTGGTACAGAGTTAATTGTTATGTAACCAAATATGCCTTTATTACATATTTCTTATAACTCGATCAATATGTTCTTAATAACTCTTAGTTAGTTGCTTCTTAAATGACATACAGTGAATCGCTTGCTAAATCTAAAATTTCATAACAGAGTTATGTTAAATAGTGATTTCTAGAAAAAATATCCTTTGGGTTTTGAAATGTGTGTGCCCCGTTTTAGTGAGGAGATTTAAAGAGGCAGTTGCAAATGCAAACACAAGGCCAGTTCCATTCTGAAAGGAGATTCCCACTTCTAATGAATGTGGAGATGTTGCTGTGACTGTTTTAAAACTTGACTGACATGGATCAGTGAGCCTAGATAGATCAATAGGCAGAGCATGTATAGATACAGTAGGTCAGTGAGCATGCCTATGGCAGCCCATGCTCCTGATGTGTTAATCAAAACAAGTTTGATAGCAGTGTTGTGGGGACAAACTTTGGAAGCTTTCAGTGCCCATGTGTCCAGCACTGCTTTCTTAGGGATGCTTGCCTCTGTCAGCTCCTAAAATGAGGTCACTGTGCAAGACGTGTAGGAGGTAAAATTGGCCAAGTATAATCTTATCTGTGTGTGGGAATACTGTAAATCTTTGCAGATATTTTTACACAAAGTGCACACCATGGCCCACATTTTACTTGCCTCACTTGAATGAATAAACTCATTCACTTCAATGGCACTATTCATGTAAAAAACAGAAGACTGATACTCAACTGCTGAGTGCCTTGAGCCTGGTTTCTAATGCACGGAGGCCCCTTCCATGGTGTTTTGACAGTGTAAAAAGGCCTTAAAAGGATGAATGGTTCTGGCTACATTAGCAAGCATTGTGGCTCAATATAATTAGATCTCTAGTGCAAAACATTTGTTAATGAAGACCTGCCATTGGCACTGCAGGGGTGTCGGGGCGCTTGCTGCAGGCTGGTGCATGGCTGGGACATTGGTGGTGCTGGGGCACATCAGTGTGGTCCTGAGGCACAGCTTCCTCTCTGTCTGCAGGCTCTTCCCTGCTCAGATGCAACTGATGTGTCACAGGTGCTGCAGCTTTTGGTGCTTTTCTCTCAACGCCTTGGTTCTAGAAATTGCTTGGTTAGTGCTGTGAGCCTGAGCACAGAGTGCAGTGCTGACTCACTGTTGTGGATGTGTGGTGGCTCCCATGTCACAGAATCACAGAATCATTAAGTTGGAAAAGACCACTGAGGCCATCTAGTCCATCCAGCCAGCCATGTCTTCACACCTTGGCGAGCGTAGCTGCACAAGCTGAGCAGAAACTGAAGTCTTTCTGACAGACCCTCCTCACCTCCGTACTGTAAGCCATTGATGGACACTGTGTTACTCCATAGAGTCATTTACCTGCACATCAATTTGCCCATACGTGTTTGGCCCTAAACTCTAGCAGCTAGTTGAGCTTCTGGCCATCTCTAATTACCAAATATATAAGAACCCAGCATTTCTTCTTGCAGCTGCTATACATGGGGTTGCAATACTTGTCCTTCTCCATGTTACTTCAAAAACAAACAAACAAACAAACAACCATGAGAATGTGGCATGCACATATAATAATGTCTAATAATAAAATAATAACAGAGCCAACAAAACAAGGGAAAACAAGCAAGAAGAAGAAAACTATTCATTTCCTGACTGCATCTATGAGATGCCTTCATCTGCTGTCGCTAAGCATCCATTCATGCTCCTCCTGTTTGATATGCGGAGGCGGGATGTCAACAGTTATTGTCACAGAGCTCTGCAGCTAATTCTGCTTGGACAGAAAACTTTGAACGCCTCTGCTCCTCCAAGTTTTCATTGAGGTGACTGTATTAATTTCCATGCATCTGATGCTATCTCATTCTTCGCAAGTGAATATCTTGGCCAGTATGGTTCCCAGCTCTAGATGGCTGGGCTTGATAACTGCTTGCTTGAATCTTGCTGGAAAGTTTCGGTGACATCAGTGATACAAATTCCAATCAGGTTTTATACCAAGCAGGTATAATTTAGACTGGAAACAGGCATTTATTACCAAAAGGAAAGACAGATTTTTACTGGTTTTGGGTTGCCCCTAAACTGATGCCAGTACTGATGAGAATTGGTTTTCACTGGTATTCTTTATGTTTTGAATCCACTTTGCTGGGATATCATGCTGTAGGAATGAATCCCTCCTGTGCTCTGAACCTCACGAGTTGGAATTTCCCCAGTACTTGCCTTATTAGAGAACAGCAAAGTCCAGATTGTTCACTACCCTTCGCTTTCAGGAATCATGTGCCCAGTGTAGAAGGTGTCAGATATGCTATCATTCCTATTTAATGATGTTTTGAACCATTTTATGCTCATTTGGTCTTGATGTCATAGGCTTTGTAAGGTGTAAGGGTCTGGCTTAGATTTTCATAAGCCTGTATATGCAATTCTGTAATTAGTTTTGACATCCATGGCTGTTTGCAGGATTTATACTCAAGAAGCTGCAGATGAAAATCTTCAACCTAGGAGTCATCCCCTGTGTAACTCCTTTCAGCCAGTGCAGTTACATCAGGGTTGAGTTTGGCTCCCAAACTGGAAAAGTAAAAAGAGAAATTTTGCTCATAGCCTTTCCCACATGATGCTCCTTGTGATTCCTCCTACCTCCAAATCCTTGCTGGTAAAAGGAAATGTTTGTCCATAAGCCTACAGTTTTTTCCACCATGGCAGCCTGTGATGAAATTGTATAGCTGCTAATTTGAGTAGAAAGCAGTCCTAATTGTGGAAAGTTGGCTTTCAATTCTCTGTCCTCATCCAGGACTGAACAGTAATGCAGGAGTTTCTTTGTAGAGAAACTGAAAGATTATTATTGCAGGGATTTCTCTCCACTGTTGGTGGATGTGTCTGAAAAAAAAAAAAATATATATATACCACAACAAAAAACCTGCACAATAGTGATTACGTGTTTTTATTTCTCAATCCCATTTTTTCCAGATTCTTCATTTTTTTTTAAACATATATTATTTGAGCAAGCTGAATTAGGCAATTAAACCATTGCTGAGCAGCCAATTGCGAGATGAAATTAGCAGGTAGTATCATAACAAGAATACAAGTGGGTGAAGAGAGACAGAAAAAGTGGAGACGTGATTCGCAGTGTGCCCAAATGGATTCGGTATGTCTGGTACAGGGCATGCGGGGAAGGGGAGAGCACCTTTGCTTCCTATTTCTCTGCTCTTCCCCATTGCCACACTTCATTTTTCAAGTGTTTCCAGCAGGTGCATCCCTCCCCGCGATGAGCTCGGTCATTTGCTGTCTCTTGGCAGGGTGGCAGTGGGCCATACTGAAATGGATACGAGTTTTGCTACTGATTTCATTCCAAGTCCCCCCCGTTGACAATCCCTGCTTCCGCCTAATTAAGCCAGCAGAAAGCCGACTTTCACACAGATCCTTGTCAACAAATAGGAGATGCTAAGCCAGAGAGCAGCTGAGCGAGAGTTGTCCCTGGTGCCAAATGGAAACAGGGACAGCCTAGGAGAGCAGCTCCCCTGTCCCAGGGTCCTCTTCTGCCCATGGGTCACAACATGCTTTGCAAAGTGTGCTGAAATAAATCTCACTATGGGAGATGGTTGAAATTTGCATTTCTGGTGGTAATAATTGATGGCTTAATCTGCACTTGGGGCATTTAGAGAGTGCACAGTATTGCTCGCCTGAAGTTTCTGTCCTTTCCTAAGTGCTTTCCTTCACTTAAGATCAAGAATTCTTTATTCCATTTTGGGTGGCATCATTCCTTAAAGCAGAACAGTGAATTGTGAATGATGAACAAGTTTGGGGGATCAATAACCACACATTCTGGGTCGTATGTTGTTCCAAATCGTGTGACTACAAAGGAATGCTAGGGATGAACCGTGTGAGCCACATCCTCTGTTGATATAAATCAATTCAATGTTACAGAAGACATTAGAGCTACACCAGCTTAAACCCTCACTTTGTGAATGTGTTTGCACAAATGTTGGTGAAGCAGTGTTTAACTGGGTTTTCCTGTTTGGCAGTTTCTGCTGACAGTGCTGTAGTGGCAGTAGCTGGTTTTAGGCTTGTTGTCTAGGCGAAGCAATCTGGCACTGGGCAGCAGAGTGCCTTTCTCAGTGCCCTGTCGTGCCATCCCATGGCATGGGGCCAGGAGGGTTTCAGTTCAGAAAGAGCCATCTGCTGGTGCTGAGGATGCCAGGTACTGAATCCATTTTCCCCCGTGGAAAGGACTGTGGGCATGTTCCTTGCTGTATAATCACGGCCTGCCCTGTTTCCAGACTTCTGGTGATCTGGGCAGTGATCCACTCCAAAAGCAGGTCCTTGCACATGGAACTGAGACGTGCTTCTCCAAGCAGCTCTCTGATGTTTGTAGATCTGGGACTTAACTCTGTCTCTAATCAGTGGTAAGCCTAAGGCCTTTAAAGTCCTGAAGATGCTAGGAGTTCATGCAATAAACCCATGATGGGAGTAGCAATTGGTCTGATATTTCCTGAGGCCCGTTTCTCTGCTCCAGCCTCTAAATAACACGGATTTTCTTTAGATGGATTTGTGAGGGCAAAAAAAAACCCCCGACAACCTTACAGCTGAGAGTAGTTTCTAGGTTGCTATCATTTTGTATGGGATGATGACTCACTCTGATGCCATCTTCCCAGCCGTTAGCACAAACCTGCCGAGCCATGGCCAGAAAACACTCTCATCCATGCTGTAAGAAAAGAGGATTAAGTGGCACTGAATTCCACATCTTACTGTTTTTAATATAGTTGAATAAGCTGCTCATTCAGCTGTTACTAAGGTGGTGTGTTTTCCTGTTTTCCTGGCCTCCTAGAGAAGTGGGATCAGCATGTGATCTGTGCGTGGAGGGAAGAGTCCTGGTGCAGTATGCCTTCAGCGCCTCGTCCCCGATGCCCTGCGATCCCTCGGGGCACTGGAGCCCACGGGAAGCAGAAGGTAAGCAAGGGGCTGGGGCAGAATTGTGGCATGGGGGAGGTCGGGCCGGAGCAAAAGGAGACCACAGAGCAGGTGGGGACCTCTGGGGAAGGGTGGCTGGTTGTATTTGAGAGTAGCGAGAAGAAAACGAGAGGACGGGTGGATGCCCTGTGTTCCTGAAGTAATACCTCCCGTGTTTTGGTCCCTGTGTCCTGACCCTGCCCATGAGTTCAATGAATTTCGGGAGCTGAACTTGAACTTCAGAAAGCAGCAGAGTGCCAAGAAACACTGACCATTCACTTCTGCCAGATGAATTCCTCAAGGGAGCAGTTTAGTCCTTCTGCTCTGACTCCAGAAATGAAGAATTGCATGTTATTTCTTTGGGCTTGATTTCTGCTGCCTTCACTTATATTGAATTACTAACAGGCTGCACCAGCAGTCACACTGGAAGGAGCAGGGACTGCCTTTTGGGCAAGAACTCTGCGGGTGACTACATCATGTTCAATCTAGTGCAGGGTGCTCTGCATGCTGTGCTTGTGGCTCCTCTAGAGTACATTGGAGGAAAAATGGTCTGCAGAGACAGATGTACAATACCATTAAGTTGCCATCATCAACTCTACCCCATAGAATCAAGAAGTTTGGAAAGACCACAAAGATCACCAAGTCCAACCATCAACACATCCCCACCATGCCCACTAAAGCATTTCCCTCAGTGCCACATCTATCCTTTTCCTGAGAGCACCTCCAGGGCTGGTGACCACCACCTCCCTGGGCAGCCTGTTCCAGTGCCTCACTGCTGTTTCTGAGAAGAAATTGTTCCTAATATCCAACCTGATTTTTCCTAATATCCATACCTCCCATTGTGTACGTAGTTGGATGTAGTGGAGTGTTTAAATGTGATTATACCAGGCAGAGGTCAGTAATCACAGTTTACAGTTTGAGAAGAGCAGAATGTTAATTCAGTCTGTCCATCACAAGCTATTTCTTCAGGCACAGCATGCTCTGAGCCCAAACGTACAAGAGCTTCATTGAACACAAAGGTTCACACCTGGAATTTGCTAACTTTTAATACAGATGTTTTCTTATGTTAAGGGCTTCTCTGTCCTTCAGCTAGAATACATGGGAGTTAATCTACAAGGAAAATTATCTATTAGTTAATATGGGAATACGTTTAATCTTGGTACCAAGAGTCCTGTTTACTCCTCAGGTCAGTGTGTGCAATACATTGTTTCCCTGCTTTGTGATGGCACAAGATGTACATAATCAAAGTGTTTCTTGCCCTGAATGCCCAGACCCCAGGTGGGGGCCCACTGGGGGCTGCAGTTCATTCCAACCCAATAAAAATTTGGACATCCAGGGCCAAAGCTGCTGAGCCCAACAGAGTGCACCTGCCCCTTGCATGGAGGTTGCAGAGGAGCCCCATCCTGGGAAGCAGTGCTCCAGCCACAGGTGTGACCTGATTGTCAAGTAAACAGAATTAGCAAAATTTGGATGGCTTGCAGTTGTAGTGCAGAGTGGAGGACTGAATTTCCACTCCGCCAACTCTTAGAAGACTTTGAAACCTGGTTTTGTTTGGAACAAAATCTGAAACTTTTGAATTTCTCCATGAAGGAAAATTAAAAACAAAAAGTGTTTGAGGCTGGCCAGAATGTTTTATTTAGCTTATGTAATTTCTCTTTCATGAACTTCAGTTCAATTATGACATTTGAAAGTGTCTCCTCTTAGTATATAATCTAGGGCAAAAGCAACTTTTAATATCAAAGTGAAAAGTGTTTGAAAGTACAAAAGCTAAATGAATTCTTCCAAAAATGTCAAAACACAATGTTCTATTATTGTTAGAACTTTCTTGCCATTTTCTTTTCCAGAGTAAAATTTTGGCCAAATAAATCCAATTTTGCAAAGTGTTTTGATTTTGAAAGAACTCTGTATTCCATTGAGATGCTCAGTTCCATCAAAATTTCTCCAACAAGCTCTGATTTGAAAACTTCTAGATCTCGCACGTCTTGCCAGCGGCATCATTCCTAGAGAAACTAAGCTTCTCTAAGATTTATTACTCAGCTGCATTTTGCATTTAATTTCCTCTTTGTACAGTGTGTTCCTGCATATTCTTAACTGTGAAGGGTGAAGTCTGATCCTTATCTGTCTCATTCAATTGCTGTTTTGCCATTGCTCTGGAAAGAAAATTTGGGAATTCTATCTTTTTACTACATTAACAAGTTGTTTTTGCTTTAGGGTAGAAAATAGACCAAGTGTATGGTATTTGTTGCTCTCTAATTTTCTGTCATCTCTACCAAAGTCCCTGATGTTCAGGATTTCTATCTGTTTGCATTTGGTCTGAGTTAAGATAGCACAGTTAGGTCATTTTCTGTCATCTTCAATTGTCTATCTCTGGGTTCTCAAGCATGCAAGCATTAAATTCACTTTCTACAAATGTTCATCTATGTAAATCTCCACTGGTTGAGCATTTGTGGAAAGTGAGTACAAAAGAGCAGTAAGCTTGGCCAACATGAACTCATTTTAAAATCTGAGACGATACTCACGAAAAAGGACTTAAAGTACTCACAGAATCATGAAATCATTAAGGTTGGAAAAGACCACTGAAATCATCAAGTCCAACTGTTGACCACTAACCAACGTCCCATGTCATTACTCATCCAGCTTTGTACCAGCACATCACCTTTTTCGAGTGTCCCAGAAGCAGCTCTGGACCTGGTTGGTCTGACGGCGCTTTGCTGAGGTCCCATAGCATTGTTATGCTGCTCAGGTACTCGCGTTGATCAGGACCACTTGTGAGCCATGACTAGAGGTTGCTTTGTCTTGATCAAATTGGAAAGGTCAGGGGTGAGTTTCTAGCTGTGACAGCAACAGGCTCCCTAGAGGCTGCTGGTCCCGACTCACCTCTCTGTACAAGTGCCTCACTTCTCTGTCTTCATGGCAGGACAATGAGGGGACGTGGGTCTCTGCTCCCACTTCATAATGAGGGCTTGCACCGACACACCAGGCTGAGCATATACATATTTTGAAACCTCCCTCCCCACCTCCCATCCCTGTATAACTGGAGATGGGACTTGCCACATCCTCACAAACCCCACATTCACATCTTACTTGTGTTTGGCCAGATGGGAGGCCATACAAAATGTCATTTGACAATTGATCTTGCTCATGTTCTCATAAGCTAAAGGGTTTTTAGAACTTGAGAACACAAGCATATGATGTCCAATCCATCATTTCTTTTTATATATAATTATTTGTAATTTTCATAGTATGCACCCATGTCTGGAAACCTAGATACATGGAGTAAGGTTTTGATGCTGTTCCACAATTGAACAAACATTTCAAGTCTGAGTGTCTATAATCTTTAAGAAAGGGACTATTTATTTCAACTTTTTTTGGTTTTTAATTTCATTTTTTTTTATTTCAACTTCAGTACTTCATTTCAGTTTTCAGTCCATGCCAGACTATGGTCAAACTTCCATTCTTGCCAGGCAGAGCTGTTCTTACTCAGTAGGCAGCAATGATCCACTTTCAGCTCCCTGCAGTGCACACTGAGTTTGACTTAGCTGAACACAGAGGGTCTCTTCCTGTTCTACCAAAGTATGTAGGTTTATTCTCTACTTAAGTCTTACAGAGATTTTGAACAGGCAGAGGTGAATTTGCAGGAACCCAAGGGGAGCAACATCAAGGCTGTGAGCCATTAATCCACTCCATTTTCCTATTGGCAAGATGCTAGCATTAATGCAACTCTTTCAAAGCACATGAGATACTGGGGTTAAAACTCTCCTTCTTCGGGCTGCAGTTACAGGCTCACTGTGGATGTTGGAACACCATTTGTTGGCCAGCCAAGCACATGTGGATGGCAGCAAGCACTGTGGGATGATGTGGCTTGAGTGGGGTTCTCTCTGCTCACAGGGATTACACTCTTAGTCCTTGTGAGCTTGGCAGAAGGAACGTCTGAGGGTGTTCACTGGAATTCTGGCTTCCTGCATGGTGGATGGATGCTCTGGTCTGCCAGGTGCTGGGTTAGTGGCAGTGCTTTGTGCCATGTGAAGAGCAGGGGAGAGCTTAGGGGCAGAACATTGTGTTGGTTTTCTGAGAGGACTGCTGAGATACAGGGAAATCTTTCTGTGTCTGGGTTCATTTGGTATGAACAGGAGAACTCCCTGGGCTGTGTATCTTTGGCAGAAAAGGCACATTTCTATCACTTCATTGGATCACAGACAGTAAGAATAACCTTCACACGTTGCCCTTTTCTCTTTAAATTAGCAGTGATGTCCTGTTTGTCTGTGTTTGCCCAGTGCTTTATCTCACTTTCTTCCTCAGTTGCCAACAGCTGTGCTCTCCCTCCCTCATTTTCTCTTTCCATCTGCATTTTTCTCCTCTTGTTACCTTTATCTTTTCTTTTTCCTCTCTTCTTTCCTATACTTTGTCTTCTCTCTGTTCTGCTTGCTCCCTCTTTGTTTGATCATTTGGGAAGGAAGAGGGAATTTATAGCACTCACTGGATTCTGTTACCAACTGTTCCACCCATCTGACCTCTCTGGATCTTGCAGTCCACGATTCTGTGCCAAATTGTAATGTTACCATTGTATTTGGGATCCCAGCAAGCACTGTGGCTTTCATTAGTCCTTGGTAATATCTCCCATGAAGCTGAACATAGCCAGTGGTGAGACATGTAAAAGCACAAGTGCCTGTTGTTTCATCACGACAAGTGCAGAGAGCCAACTCAAACCTGTGCTCAGTGTGCTTCCAAAAAAGGGATCTTACACAGTGTACAAGATGAGCCTGTAAAGACGTAGGAGTGAGCTGAGTATTTTGCTGCCCCACAGCACAATGTAATGACTTCATGGAACCAGCAGAAGCTCTTGCCTTTGTCTTTGCTGAAGACAAGAGGAAAATATGATATTTTAGATTACAGAGATGTAAGAGGAACACTAGAGTGAAATGAAAGCAAAGTGGAGTCTGCTTATCAAATGAAGTACCAAGTGGAAAGGATAGAAAATATCACTGTTTGGCACTGTTTGGCACAGGGGAATGTACCACAAATAGGAAGTGTGGGACCAGGCACACTGTCATGGTGTGTGCTGTGTGGTGTCTGCTCCATCTGGGTGCTTTAGGTGGGTTTGTGTCTCACCCAGCCATGAGACACAGGCATTAAACTCCTCTCCATGCTGGCCATGCCTGTTCAGCCCAGACAAGTAATGAGCTCCCTGTAGAGATATGTTTACCTGCCACCAGTTTCTCTTTCAGTGCTGTTGCCAATGATAAGCCATGTTCTCTGCTTTCTTTTATGCACTTTCTTCGTTTCATTCCTTCTTTCCAGGGCACCCTGACGTTGAACAGCCTTGTAAATCCAGCGTCCGGACGTGGAGCCCCAACTCAGCTGTCAACCAGCACACGGTGCCCCCTGCCTGCCCCGAGCCCCAGGGCTGCTACCTGCAGCTGGAGTTCCGCTACCCCCTGACTCCAGAGTCCCTCACAGTGTGGGTGACATTTGTTTCCCCCGACTGGGACTCCAGCGGTGCGGTGAATGACGTCAAGTTGCTCACTGTCAGTGGGAAGAACATCTCACTTGGGCCGCAGAATGTCTTCTGTGACATCCCTCTGACCATCAAACTGGACGCAGGACAGGTGGGCGAGGAGGTGTACGGCATCCAGATCTACACTCTGGATGAGCACTTGGAAATTGATGCTGCCATGCTGAGCTCCATCCCCCACAGCACGCTGTGCACGGACTGCAAACCCATCCAATACAAAGTGGTTCGAGATCCTCCTTTCCAGTCCGGGTCTCCCGTTGTCATCTCGAACCTCAGCAGAAGATTCGTTGACATGTAAGTACTGCTTTGCAGAGACACCTGCAGATTATAGCCTCTTCTCAACCTGCTGATGTCTGGTATTGCCGTTGGGCACTGGACTTTTAAACTAGGTAGATGTATCAGTTAGCACCAAGAGAGGATGTTCTCTTTCTTTCTGGAATTTAGGAGCATTACAGTCAGGGGAAATCACCTGCTGGTCATGCAGAAACGTGAAATTCCATCTTCCTTTAAGCTGAAAGGATATTGCAAACTAGTTGAGCTTTGATAAGTTTAAGATAACCTGAGGGAGGACCTCAGCAGTATCATGGTCACCATTTCCTTAGAAATTTTTTCACAGTAGTATTTTGGTGAAGGAGGCAGCATTGCTTTCAGTGCCAGAGCATCGTAACTTCTAATTAGCTGCTTGAGAGAGAAGGCAGAAAGTAGAATTGCGTGTTCAGGTATGTAAATGTGTTTCAGCTGCTTTCATTTTCTCCTTTCATGTGTCACTGACACAGGCTGTATTGCACAGTAAACACATCATACGTGCCAGTTTGTTGTAGGGAGTGAATTTCATCTTAGCTGCAGTGATGCTCATCTGTGAAGGAATGTATGATTGTTGAGGAAAGCTCAACTTCAAAATATTTAATGATTTCGAGGAGATCCATGATCTACCCACAGGCATTCTCCAGAAGCAAGAAAAACATCTTTTGCATAACATGATTCCCTGGAAGTGATTCACTCATCTGTGGGAACAACATGAAGCTCTTTTGAAAATGAATACCAGATAAAAGGAAACCTGCTAAGAAAACTGCACTCTAATTTAGAAAAGATGATCTAATTAGTACAGCTAATATCAAGGAAGCATACATCATTATGGTCTTCTGAAGCATGTTTAAATATAATAAAAATGATTAATTAACAATTCAGTAATCATGAGCTACCATCCCTTTCATGGTGCAATTATACAGCTCAGAAGATGCAAATTGTCCCTGTGGGTTTAAAAATTCAAGGTAGCTAACAATAGTGAATATAAAAGCAAACCCCTGAACCTCGTGCTGAAAGTTAAGCATGTGCAGAAACGCTTTATTGGGTTGTAGCCTTGTTCCAACAACTGCTGGCACTTCACAGGAGATGAATATTGGCATATTGGAAACGTGGAAAACTGGTGAATTTTCCCATGGTTTTGCTGTGAAAGCATCTTTGCCTGAAACCTGGCCCACTCACACTGGAAAATGGGACTGGTTTGGTTTGAAATATTTGCATACCTTAGCATAAGTTCCCACAGAAGCAGGTCCAGTTTTGAGTTCATAATAAAGCGTGAAAAAAAAAAAGTCCAAAACATAACTGGTATTCTGACTGCTATTTCCGTGTCTTTTGGTGTAATTTTAGGGGTGACTTCTAGCCTGTAGCCATCTGAAGTGGGAAGGTGCTCTCGCTGTTCAGTCAGTAGCCAGGGAGTAATAACAATTTTCCTGTATGGCACTGAATAAATTACACTGCATAACACTGCTGTACCTGTCTGCATGTCTCAGTTATAAAGTCAGCTGAAAACCAGGCGAAAAATAGAAGGTTGTCTTTCAGCAGTCAGGAGACAGAAGCAGCTGCTGGCAAAGGCTGGCACAGCCAACCAACCAAAGCCTTTCATCTGGCCAGTTGTGAGCAGAGAGTCCTCTGAGGGTCTGCAGTGGAAATCTAGTCAGTGAGCTTTGACTTGGCACTTGGAAAGCTAAAATGCAGCCTTTAGCCACTGGGTGAGGAGCAAAGATGCATATTGCTTAGCACTTGGAGATGTTTTTTTTTAACGCAGGGCTCTGGCATGTGTTTGAAATCTTGAAAAGTGATTTTTTCATGTCCCAGTACTCACATGTGCATAGCACTGTTTCATACCCTCCGGAGCTGAGGGATCCTGCAGCTTCACAGCAAAGAGAAGCCGCAGCCCTTGAGCCCTGTGAGCAGGAAGATGTCTCATAAAGTCCCGGGTAGCGGTGCTGGGCAGCACTCCATACGTACATGGAGGGTAAATGCAGTATCTCACCCCTTCCTCATCTGCGTGTCTTACTCTGTGTACAGCTGGAATTCAGCATATCTGCACAACCAGACACTGCAACCCCTTTATCTCTCTGTAAGCCCCCCAGTTCCCCCTCCTTTTTATGCTTTTGCATGTTTTCCGTATTAAATAAGATGACACCCCCACATGTTCTACGGAAGGTTATTTTGAAGGCAGTCGCCTGTCTTTACTTGTGCCTCCTCTGACCTTGATCTTCACTTTCTCTTTTTCTCCCAAAGAAAATATTTGCTTGCGCTGTTATCTGTGAGCAAGATCCTTTCCCCAGGTGTGGCGATGCTGAAAGAGAAATTAATTTCTCCTACCTTCTTCCCGTCAAAGAGAGGGAACTTCTCTTTAAGTCTTTAATGGATAGCCCTTGCCTAGTCAGCATTGGGTGCTCCACAACGGAGAGGAAATAACTACAGCAGTGGAAACCTTTTATTAAGAAATGCAAAATAATGCCAGACCTTCTGTTCTCAAGCTGAATTTTAATCTCAGCTCTTGGCTCAATTGTTTCTAAGGGACAGGACCTTATCCTTGGACCTCCCAGAAACAAGGCAAGATGCTCTTGCTTCCACCGAGTGCGATTGGCCAGAATTGCTGTAATCTGCAGTACAGAATGAGGCTCGGTGCCTAGGAAGAGAGCAGAAAGCTGAATAAATCAATGGGGAAAAAAAAGGTCGGGCCAGGTGCAGCACAGAACTGCTGAGTCGTCGCGCCGCAGTCAGCGATAAGGGCAGAGCCACATCTGCAGATCTCAAAGTCTCAGCTCACGGTTTAATCCAAAGTTTGGGTTGTGCTCTTACTGTTTTGCTTTCGCTGTTCCCTGGAACATATTCCTCTCGTGGAATAACCCACGAGAGAGTGGGGATGGCGATGGCGGTAATTGTTTTGCCCTCGCTTTGGCCTTGCTGTAGCGCTTTTATGCTCACATGGATGCTCTTGCAATTGTCCGTGGCAGCCACTGATGTTTGTAAGAGTCCAGTAGAGGAGTGCCCCAGTGGAGGCTCTCCTGAGGATGTCAGGAGGCAGCTGGACACCAGCCCTTGGGGGGCATCATGGTGGGGAGCAGCCCATGTTCCCCACCGTGCTCCAGCTCTGACCTCACCTCTCCATCATGCCAAGCCAAGAGGTGCTGAGGTTAGTTCTGGAAAGTCGGAATAACTGGGAAAGTTTCTGCGAATTGGAATTCTTTCCAACTTTTCTGCCACGGACTTCATAGGAAACCTCAGAGCATGGTGGACTGTGATGGAACAGGTCATCTTTGTAACCTTCTTCTTTGTTAACCTGTAGGATTTTTCATGACAAAGACACTGACTGAAATAGCCTTAGAAAGAATCCCAGCACAAAGCCCAGCTACGAGTTTTGATTTTGCAGAGTTGAACATCACTGAGCAGCAAGTATGCTTTCCTGTGATATCTCCATCTGAGTTATTCTCACACTGACTACTGCTTTAGTACCTAAGTGACACCTAGAGATACTGCATTCATAATTCAAAATAAAAGAAAAAGAGACCAAGAGAGAAACCTGCATTTTCTCATATACAGAATATATTTTTCTTGTCACACTATTTTTTCCACCTATTTTCTAAGGCTACACTTTTTCTGTTCCTTGGAAATAGAGGGGACTGGTTGTCATCTATTGTTTAAGCAAGTACAGTATTTTAAAATATTATGTTAGAGTCAGGAGTTCCATTCAGTGCTAAGCTTACAAGCTCAATTTCACTTGAAGTGTTTTAACTGAGCACCTAAGAGAGTGGGATCCAGATCTCAGTAGGGCTTCTTGACTGCAAAGGATTGAGGAATTACATCATTGAGACTGCAGGTATTTGGAGAGGTTGCTTTGGTGCTGTTCATGGTTTCCTGGCATTTTGCAGGCTGTACCTGAAAGAGTTTGTTTCAAAATGTGTGTTATCAATAGCATTTGTGTTTGTTGGTATGCAGTCAGGAAGCCATGCATGTGATTTGTTAGAAACCCCTGATGATGTGGTGTTGAAGGAGATGGAAAACACTTCTTAGTCTGAATGCATATGAAATACATTGTAAACTCCTTCAAACATAGCAAGCAGAGAGGCTGGAAAATCAGCAGTGGCTGTTGGAGGTGAGCAGGACTCCTTTGGAAGGCTGCAGTTACACACAGCAGGCCCAGCTCAACAGGGCTCTGAAAAAATACAAATATCACAATGATGATATGTAATGTTAAGGCCCTGTTGAATGCAACACTAAAATTTCATGGCAACATCTGTCCTTGTTATGGCATTCCTTCCTTTGCATTCATCTTGAAGATCTATTTCTCTATTTTCTGAAGCTCTACCAGCCAGAGGAATGTATGATCTAAAGCAGCTGAAATGAATTGCCAGATCCATCTGTCATGAAGATAATTAACACCATATTTCCACCCAAACAAGATACAGATCACTGGGTGGATGTTCTCCTGATACCAAAAGCTGAAGCCCATATTATCAACATCTTCTGCTCCCCTCCCCCACAGTTGCCATGCCAAATCTCTCTTGATATGCCAGGAAATACTGAGGAGTATCTAAGATAGGACTGAAACATTAAGAAAGCACTTTACATGCCCAGATTTATCTACAAAAGCTGCTAGGTTTTCTGTATGATATCGGCACGCTACACATCTGGATTCCCAACAGGCCTTAGAACTGTGTCTGGTGTTCCAGATGTCCTTGTGCAACAGCATGAATACTTACAGCAAGCCTAGAAACGCCTTGCCTTGATGTGTGCAAGGACCTCATGCACTTCTTTGTGAATCTTTCCCACTGATGGTTTATAGTTACCTTCCAACTGAATGAGTGAAACCAATTACTTCTTGCCTTCTCATTTGCAGTGAAGAGCTCTGAGGTTATTCAGGGTTTCTTGATCCTCTGTACCAACATAAGCATCATTTTGAGACACCCAGTCCCTGTAAATTGTTGATTCCTGCATTCTAACTCCATCCTTCTCTGCATTGACCTATATATATTCGTCTGTATACCAATTCCATCTTAACAAACATTTCATTCCTGCAAATAATTAACCTCAAAGTGATAACTGAAGGACAAATGTACATTTCACTTCAGTGTTTCTTTCAACCCAACCAACTTCAGCTAGCAGAAGTAGGTGCAAAACAGTACATTTCTTGCTGAGTCCATAAGTATTTGATGCCTTCTGTCACCACTAGCATTACCCAAGACCTGTCCTTATTAAAAGTACTTGCTCTCTAGTCTGCATCTGGCTGATTTCTTTCCCCTGATTACCCAATTAACCATATTTTTTCTCTCCAGTAATGTATTAAAGAGATCCTTGTCTGTATTTATATGAAAGTTTACTGCTTATCTCCAGCAAAAACACTTTTACTAAACAACTGCAGCATAGGAAGTTCCACACAAATGCGCAAAGGAACTTCTTTACAGTGAGGTGACGGAGCACTGGAACAGGCTGCCCAGGGAGGTGGTGGAGTCTCCTTCTCTGGAGATGTTCAAGACCTGCCTGGATGCCGACCTGTACGACCTGCTGTAGGGAACCTGCTTTGGCAGGGGGGTTGGACTCGATGATCTCTGGAGGTCCCTTCCAACCCCTACAATTCTGTGATTCTGTGAAACTTCCATGTGAACAGATTCACTTTTAGTCTTTTTTTTTTGCTCATTCCTTCACATCTTCTGCACTGCTAATGCAGAGCAGTGTGTGAACAAAGCTATTTCATGCTTTCCCACGCAGCAAAAACCCTTCTATCCCTGTGTCCCACCAGGTGTCTCTTACTGCTGTAGTGTTGAGACTCAGGTACCTCTGCTCCTGCGTCCTTCTTACACCCATGTGAAGGAAGCTCGGGCTCTCCATGTCCCTGCTGGGCCGTGGCAGCTGGAAGCCACATCCTGATGGCTTTCCTTACATCTTCCTCTCTTCATCAGAGATGCCATGTTATCTCTGCAGATGAATAAAACCTACTTCCTGACCACACACGCAGAGCAAGACAGCAATTTTCCCTACCACCCTCTGCCAAATTGCCTTAGCCCTGCCTGAGAGAAGAGAAAGAACAATCCGGCGGGCCGTGCCTGTTCAGCAGGCAGCTTTTCTGCTCAGCCTGCGCCGAGATGCTGCTCGGTGCCAGCTGCAGTGATAGATTTGTGGTTCTTTGGTGTTGTGGTTTCTTATGTAATGCTGTAGCTATAGCTGGCACTTGGCAGAACCGTAGCTCCTGTTCTGGCTCAGCTGCATATGATGCAAGAATAAGGTAGGAAGGGCGGGTTCGTCTCTTCATAGTTCTGTGATGCTGAGCAGCAGCCAGAGTGATTTTTCAGCCTGGGTTTACTCTGAACTGGGACATGGCTCTGAGTGGTGCCCAGTTGCCTCTGTCAAAGAAATGACTCAAGAGCATGGGAATAGCCAGAAAACAGTGGCTGCCCCACTTCAGGAGCAGCACATTGCTTCAGAAGGGAGCAGCTCTGCTCCCACTAGGGACTTCCCACACACTGCTGCTGCATTGCATGGTTGTCCTCAGCATCCCACTGCCCGGACTGCAACGCAGCCATGTGCCAACGTCCCTCAAACAATGAGCCTTCACTGCCATCCTCTTATTAACCAAATAGATACTATTAGAAATGGATATATTTAATCACTCCCAGCCAGGCTGGAATTTGAACTCCCGACCTAGGAGTAGTAGCAGAGTTTTCAGCTGCAGGAAAGGAAAAAATGAAGGTCAAACAAGACTTTTCCTGCTGGGTGAAATAATTTATTGCAGGTGAAACAGTCTCAGAGACGTGGTAAATTAGGGTGTGCATTATCTCATAATTTCTCTCTGATGTTTGCCTTCCTGTGTGCATCTTTATTTTGAGCTCTCAATAAGATGAGGAGTACCAGAAATCTCCCAGGAATAACAAATGATTTTGTTGGTTTTGGGTGTTTGTTGTTTTTTTTTTTTTTGCTCGATTGGGGAAAGAAGCATTGGGCAGACACGTGTTATGCAACAATTTAAAAATAACTCTCTTGTAAAAGTTGGAGTGAGCCTCAAATACCGCAGCAGCAGCAGCAAAGTGCTACCTACCTTTTTATCAGCAGCGTCAGCCAGCACTGATTATTTTTCTCTGCTGCTTTCACCGAACTGTTGGCCCGTTTTTTTCCTGGGCATTTCATTTCAATATGTTTTCCTGCAAAATAAATTTCACCTGTCTGTTAAATTTGGAGCTGTCCTCAAGCAGGGAGTAATGCTGTGCTGTCGTGAGTACCTGATCAGATAGCACAGCAGCAGCCAAAGCAGAAACCCTTTCAGTGCATCATTGCTCATCAATGTGAGCCCAAAGTCTTCCCCCAGAATCGCTCTTTCTGGCCAGGATCTTCTGAAGCACATGCTGACATGGGCATCTCCATGCTGCTGCTGCCATTCCAGCACTTCCCTGTGTCTTGTGAGAGGAAGGCAGAGCGGAAGCAGCGAGTTGTGCCCACTGAGGATGAGTGGATTTGCTGCCTTCAGAGCTCAGTGCAGATCGTTTCCTCGCGGTGGTGCAGATCTTTTTTTTTTTTAGATGTAAGACCAGTTGCAGATGTAATGACAATAGAGGAAATTAGCTCATGATGGGATTTAAGAAAGAGGCTAGTGGAAATATGTTCAGTAATGTTCAGTTATTAAACCATTACAGATCCCACTGGAGACCAGCTAGTAGGATTTCTCATAATCTGAAGTGGCTTAAAGCGAAACGCAGAGCCCCTAAGGGGGGAAATGACAAAATGTTCCTCTGGAGGAGTCACCTCCTCTCCTCACACACCCCTATGTGCTCCTCGTGTGGGTCTGCACATCCATCTTTCCTAAATGCACCCATGGATACAGGCTGCTGCCTGGCCCCACACTGCAGCACCATGGGCCCAGCACAGCCCCAGTGCCCATCCCCTCCCTGCAGAGCCCCAGTGAGGAGCAGTGGAGGAGGTGGAAGCTGAGGAAACTGCAAACATCTGTGTGCTCGGGGCCTGGCCGAAGCCTTGCTGAAAATAGACACAGCTTCCCCGGGCTCCAGGAGCAGTCAGGTCAGGCTCACGTGGCTCTGTTTACCCTTTCAGGGGATTTCACAGACACAGGAGGGCATTAAGCTCTGAAAATCAGGTCTTGGCTCTGTTGAAAGGAAATGGTAGAGGTCAGGACTGGATGTGGGGAAGAGTGTTCCTCCTGCAGGCAGAGCCCCATAGTATGGCGTGGGGTAGGGAGAATGCTGCCATGGTTGGAGCTGTGGGTGCTGCAGGCACAGCCGGGACATCATTAGCAGTGTGAGCAATCACACGCTGCTCATCCAGAGGCACGATGCAACAGGCAGAGAGGTTCTTTGGTGACGGTGATGGCCTTTTAGCAACCAACCCGCCCCAGCCTGCCGCCAGCCCCGATGCTGTTTTCTCCCTGCTCCCATGCACCGCAGCGCTGTGTCCTCAGGCGCTGGTTGCTGGCACCGCTCCCTGGGAATGAACAGAGATGCACTGATTCCCTCCGGCTGCAAGTGGGGCTTGCTGTGGGTCAGGGCCCAGAGCTTTCCTTTCTCAGCTCAGGGCTGATTGGAGCAGCAAAGAACCCAGCAAAACAGATTTCCCCCCTCCTGCCCTGCTTCTAATAGCAACCAGGTGCTCCGACACTTAACCTGTGTACCGCCGTGAAATTGCCTGTCTTGTGCAAACACCCGCGTGAGGCCCCGGGCCCCTCGCATTTCCACTGCTCTGGTAATTGTAACCCAATCTCACGTAGATCCTGCATCTCTGTCTTCCACTCTTAAGTGTTCATGTGGTTGTTTTTGCTGTTGTTGTTCAACCAAGAAAGTAGAAAATTGACTGTTGATGTTTGATTTATTTTTAAGAGAAGAAAAAACAAGAATTATCTTTCAGGCCTTGGCTACAAAGTTGTTTTTTTATTGAATGTGCTACTGTGATTTAAATTGGCACCAGGGCAAATACTTGGACGATTATATCAAAGTCTGCTGGAATTAATCAGTTGCATATATATCTATAAGTTTGCTACTGTATAAAGTTATGATCCTTACATGAAGGACAGAAATCTTTCTTTCTGGAAGGAAAATCTGTCTTGCCAAGTGGGAGATGGTGGGGTCACCATCTCTGGAGATCTTCCAAAGTTGTGGAGATGTGGCACTGAGGGAGGTGGTCAGTGAACATGGTGGGATGGGTTGGGGTTGGTGATCTTAGAGGTCTTTTCCAGCCTTAATGACTCTGTGATTCTAAGGGAGAGTTCTCTCTTAAGGCAAATGCTTGACATGCTTAAGGTCCTGAGCAGAGCAAACATGCAGCTCGGAGAGATGGGCTGCAGCAGAACTGCTGTGTTTGGGATCTGGGTATGTTACTGAGGTCTCTGAAGCTGTTCCAGACTTACACCAGTGTGCACAAGCAGCACAGTAATGGGCCATTTGGGTTTTGTGATATCTAGAAGAGGTGGTGGTAACTTTTGTACGTGGATGGATATCGTGGAGCAAAGAATGTTTTTCTCTTTCTAAAAGATTCTGATTGCCCAACCTTTGACTTTAACCTCTGACTTCAACCACAAAGTCTTTCCGGTACTGTGTACAGTGGTTATGGGAGGTGTCACTGGAAATGCCTTCCTGATACAGTCGTGTTGAGTTGGGCACTGAATGGTGAGGCTGGGCTTCAGGCAGCTAAACCAGCCCTAGAACAAAACATACCCCAAAAGTATTCACCTGAGCTTCCCTCGTCAGACCACAGTCCAGGCTTAAGCTATGTTGAGAGCAGGAATCCAGCCTCCAATCCCCACCTTTGCATCCCACACATGAGTTCTCATTCCACTCCCCTGTTGGGAGCAAGGCGAACAGAGCAAACCCACTGCCCCCACTGGGACCCTGTTATGGGCAGAGGGAGAAGCTGCTCCAAGTTTGCTCTCCAGGTATTTTTGTCTTCTGAGTCAGCTCGCTGGTCAGGAGAGGGGCAGAGACTTCTTCTGAGGCCTTTGCACCTGCCATGTCGTTGGGCTTATCCAAACTGCCCGAGACTGGGCCACAGCTGAAAAAACAGCCCAGATTTTTGACGTCCTTTTGTTTACAGAATCTCGCCCCTCCTCTCTCCCAACTGCAGAGCCAGGCAGGAATTCTCTTCATTATCTTCTGCCGTGCTTCTCATGCCATTTTTATTAAAAGAAGAAAAGGAAAAAGCAAGGGGAGTGCATGTGAGAGAGGAAAAGGTAATAGAAGAGAATAATCTTATGTGGACAATGCAAATGGCAACACAGGAAAAAGGAGGGGAGCTGCGGAGCACATGTATCCACACTGTCCTAAAGTGACCTCTTCCCCTTAGTTTCTCTTTATCGATTGGTCTTGGGAGCTCTTGGAGAGCCTGCAAGTGTTGACTGTGTTGTAGGGATGTGGGGATGTCGCTCATGGACTGGGGCTCATTCTAGGATGCAGAGATCTGTTTGGGAAGCGCTGCCTTTGGGCACAAGACTTGGTGACTGTTGAAAGCCAAAGCAAGCTGGGTCCTTTGTAGGGTGCTTGCGGTGCAGGATGTGTCTGCTTCTCTTAACAGTACCTCTGACAGCCATAATTTAACTGGAGATGCCTAAGACCTCGTCATTTTGTCCTTAAATAACACAAACACTGTCTTCTTTCATTGCTTACGGCCATTTCTGTTTTCGTAGGACAGAAAGTAGGATAAGCCTTTTGGATATTTTCAGTTTTGTTCAAAACAGGAATTTGTTGTGCTAAAAAATAACAACAAAACAACAAAACAACTTCCTGCTATTATTTGTGGCAGGAAAAACAGACATGCCATGGTAGTGGGAAGAGGGAAGCAGGTCGCTGCTTTCCCTTGGAGCTTTCAGGGGCCGTGCCCCTAGTGAGGCAGTGGCACAGAGAAGCGGTGGATACCCCATCCCTGGGTGGGGACATCCCAGGTCAGGCTGGACCTGGGGCTCTGAGCACTGACAGAGCTGTAGGTACCCCTGTGCATTGCAGGAATTTGGACCAGATGGCCTTTAATGGTCCCTTCCAACTCAGATAACTCTATGGTTCTGTGCCCTCAGTCTGCAGCCCAGCTGTGGGCATCGAGCAGGTGTGGCTGGGTCACTGCTGGGTACCTGTGAATTTGGTGATCCTTCAAAACCACCTTGGTTTGAGTAGAAAACTGCTTCCCAATGATGTTTTCCCCTGTAAGTTATACAGAAATACCCGTTCAGAGAGCAGCAATCCATTGCCCAATGGATGTTTCAAGTTCAACATGACTGCCCCCCATACCCAGGATGACCAGGAGAAGGGAGAGAGGGCTGTACATCTCCAACCCTGGATCTGTTGCTTTCACCAGCAGACGGGCTAGGAGCCCTGGTGGCGTTCTGCACGGCACGCTCCAGTTCCCCCTCTCAGCAGAGCACTTGAGTCATTGCTTTTTAATACGAGTGCCTCCCCACGGGCGGAAGCCGCAGCGATCAATGCGGCTCACTCAGTTCTCGAAAAGGTCATTAAAAGACCATAGATATAAATTTAAACGAGTGTTTGTTCACATCCTCAGCGCTAAAGATGCTCTCCTTTCTCACCTCCTGACACAGCATGGAGCACTGCAAGGAGCATTGTCACCATCAACGCCACCAGCAGCCAGGGCCCCAGTCCTGTTTTTATCCCTGCTTGGAGCAGCCCTTGTCTTGCAGGTGACAGCATGGAGCAGCACTGCTGCCAGTGCCTGACGTCAGCGCTCCCCAGCGCGCTCAGGATGCTTCCCGCATACCAGATTTTGCATTCACAGTCAATATAATTAAAGACACCAGAGCTCTCCCCACGTAATAACTTTTCATTTCCAGTTTTCTGTCGCATTCACCCACATACGCATCCATCTCCAATCACCTAATAATTCATAAACACCATATTCTTTCCTGTGCTTAATTTAGTACTGTGTCTTCTTCCATTCTGTTCTGCCAGCTTCCCACCCTGTGCGTAAACAAATGTGAACTTTGCCTTGATTTTGCTTTGCTTCCCTGTGCACACCAGCGCACACAAACACTCCCACACACGCAGGCACACTTGCAGGGATGCACTTTTGCTGTTGGCTGGATGCCTGTCCATCACCTTCCGGTGGAAATCATGTGCAAAAATCACAACTTGAAAACTTCTGTCGGTGTTTCACGCTTTCAGCAAAAATCACAACTTGAAAACTTCTGTCGGTGTTTCATGATTTCAGCACATCAGAAAGCACTGTTGATCTGTTTATTTTGTAGATGTTGCAGCTGCCTGGATGGTTCATTGATAGCAAGGCTTTTCTAAGAACTGAACGTTTTTGTGGTTGGAAGATATCCGGAGGCAAAATCTAAATTTCTACAAATATCCTTGTTAATCTTAAATATTTTATGAATGGTTTTGAGAAACAATTAGAGAGAGAATCGCCCTTTAATATTCAAAGCTTGCCTCTGCTTTTTGTTTCATCAGTGTATATTGGATGCTTCCCATCTTCGTGTTGGATATTAGGAAGAATATCTTCTCAGAAGGAGTGGTGACGCATTGGCACAGGGGGTGGTGGGGTCACTGACCGTGGAGGTGTTGAAGAAAAGAGCAGACGTGGCACTGAGGGACTTGGGTTAGTGGGCATGGTGAAGGAGGGTTGGTAGCTGGACTTCGTGATCCTGGTGTTCTCTCCAACCTCAATGATTCAATGATCTTAATCAGCAGATTTATCTAGGAGTGAAAACCTCAGTGTTACACATCGGGGTGTGTTTGGCCATTGAAGTTATTTCATGTAATTTTTTTCTGGTTGGCTCACATGACAGTTTTATACAGGAAATTACTAGGGCAGAATTTGGATAACTTGTACTCTAATTAAACAACCACACTAATACCTAGGTAGGTATCTCCCCAGCACGGACAAATTGAGATTCATGCTACCTGAGGTCTCTCATGTTTAGCCAATAGATATTGCAGGCTGTTGCCAACAGGAATCAATAAGAAAACACTGGTGATATGCTTTGGTTCCACTGAGTTTTATCCGCAATTTGAAGTGTGACAGCAAAGAATCAAACCCCTGTGTGAAAGCACGTGTTTCATTCCGTGGTAGTTATGCTGCAGGCATGAGAAGCAGCTTTGTTGTAAAATATAATGTGTGGTATTGGACTTAAAGTCGTGCTTGTTAATTTAATGAGTGTTGTAAGGAGATAGTAATGTCACCAACCTGGACCTCAGTCCACCGATGCCTGCTTCAATGCCTTGGTGCTCTATAGAGGATAAATATCTCCCCTGCTCTGTGGCTTTGCAGATCAGCACAATGAGGATAACGGTAATGAGTTTCTTTGTGGAACATCTTAAGTTCTGCTAACATAAAACGTGCCATGAAAGACCTAAATATTCACATTAGGTTTATATTTTTCTATAATATATATAAAAAAAAAATCTTGTCTTGCTCAGAGATTCACAGGATTTAAGCAGTTAAGGCTCTGTATAAATATGGAACAGGTTGGTAATTCTTTTTGTGACTGTTTAGATGCTAATACCGTGATCCAGGACAATGGTTTGAATCCTATTTTTAAAGTGAAGAGAGCTTCCCTTTAACTCTGCTGGTTTAGTACCTGTACACAAAGTAGGTAACATATTTCTCTATCAGAGAAACAGCCCCAGTCCAATTCTGTCTGAGATCAATAGATAAATTCCCATTGGCTGCAGCTGCAGTTGGACTGAGCTGTCGAGGACGTAATCGGTGTTTGCAGAGCGTTTTGAGTTCCTTACGTGATCTGTGCCATCAGCTGCAGGTAGTGCTGTCCCTGAGCACGACAGAGCCCACGGCTGCTTCTTTGGGTGCCAGCAGTGCTGTGACCACTCAGCAGTGTGCACAGTTGGGGTCAGTGCTGGTGCAGTGCCACTTGTGCAGCAGGCATGGACCTCAGCAGCAACATGCGAGTAGTTCAGCTGTCAAACACAGGAGGTTCAGGTTGGACATTAGGGAAAATTTATTCTCCAAAAGGGTGATCTGGCATTGGCACAGCTGCCCAGGGAGTGCTGGAGTCACCATCCTTGGAGATGTTCAAGAAACGTGGACATGTGGCACTGAGGAATATGGTTAGTGAGCGTGGCGGGGTTGGGGTTGGACTCAGTAATCTTGGTCTTTCCCAGAACCTTAATGATTCTGTGATTCCATAATCAAGAGCTGCACCAGGATGTGCTCAGAGCTGTGCGTAAGTCAAGCATGGATTTACGAGGCTCACAAAAAAAAGAAGCAGCCAAGCAAAAATTATCCCCGTCAAAATGAAAAAATGTTCTGAGGGCCTGACGGAACCAGAACTTGCTTTCTGTTGGCCAGCCCTCAGTGCAGTAACACCTTCTCTGCCTTTTGTCATTGCCTTTGATGGGCTGTCACTCAATATTTCCTCTTGTGTTGCAGGGAGCTGAGCGACAGCACCACCTACACATACCAGGTCGTCGTCGTTTCCGGGGCAGAGCAGAGTGAACCCTCCCCAGCACTTGTCTACGTCTCTGGGAGTGGGTACTGTGGAGATGGAGTTATCCAAACGTAAGTCTGGAAGAGCAAACAGATAAATGTGAGCACATCTACCCAGTCACAATCTGAGCACAGAAAGAAAGTGATGACCACTGATGTCTCCTTAGCTTAGGCTACCTTTCATCTGCACGTAATGACTCATGTGCTTGATGATTACGTTTAATTGGAACTTAGGCCCTGCTGTCCTGGCACCAGTAGATACAGACAGAGATACAGACAGTGGAGTCCAGCAGGATTGATATGAAGCATGCTGTATGCTTTTTGTGCTGTTTGTTACATGTGCATGTAGGTGACATTTTCTATATGGAGCTCTTATACTGGAAGAATTCCCACTGTCTTTGATGCTGTCCTTCCACATGAAGCCCCATGTGCCTGGCAGCTGTTGGACAGGGTAGAGCCCCAAGTGGCCTGCTGGGTTCCTGATGCATCCTCCTGTTGGACTTGTGTGCACTTGGAAGCGTTGGACTTGCTGCTAGGGATTGCACACTTTGAGTAAGCCCCTCACTCTCAGCAGCTGCCAGCCCCCAGACCACTGGAAGTGTAAAACAGTCATTCACAACTGCTTTCAGGTTTGTTCTTTTACTGTGTTGGATTTCAGGGACACCTGCTTCTAAGCTTTGTGGTATAAGATTGTTTAATTATGATTACAGAAGTAACAACAAACAAATGCTTAATCCAGCCAGTGTTGTTGTCTTGAAATGTTATTGATCAGCAGTCACCAGCACAGCTCTGTCAGATTATATACCTGGCAGCAAGTATTTGCAGGATGAGGCCCAACAGGCAGGAAAATCAAACAGAGCAGCCAGTTGACTTATGAATCCAGGCCAGTCTTGGAGAAAGAGGTGGAGAAAGACAGATTAATTTTGCTTTCCATAACTTTTCTCCTACTGTTATGTTTGCACATTCCTCAAACATCACTTGTGGCTTTGCAGCAAGCGTCGAACAATAGCTGAGCTGCCTCACGAGCGAGCAGGAACCAGACTGTGTCACAGTGTGCTTAGCTGTGTCCCCACTTGCAGCTGTGGAGCCTCTTTCTCATCTGGTTTGCGCTCTACAAACAAGCAACAGCGTGGGCTGGAGCAAGGCAGGACCCCATCCCTGACACCACCCAGTGCCTGCAGACCGCTGTCACCTGGAATAGCCCCGCTGGGCTTTGTACCTTGTTATTCCATACTGGGGTCATAGACTGGCCTTTCCAGATTTAATACAAAGGGTTTCAGAGATTCCTGTTCTCTTTCTCCCCACCTGCTGAGCTGCAGCCGCACCAGCTATGAAGGAAGTTGCTCATATCCTCATCAGAGAACAGCAAGTGGTATCCACATGTGTAGGAGAGAAGTGGCCAGGCAAGTCTGTGAACCAGGGATGATGAAAGTAGGAGCTGAAGAAAGAAGGGAGAGGAGTGTCCAGGGTTGGAACACAGTGCAGCTCCATGGGATGTCAGGGCTTTGGGGTTCTGCAGATCATTGGGATGACGCCATTTGCCATCTGACTCATTTTTCTTGTTTGTGCCCTGCCTGTAGAGACCTGGGGGAAGAATGTGATGACATGAATAAGATCAATGGTGACGGCTGCTCCCTGTTCTGCCTGCAGGAGTTATCCTTTAATTGCATTGGTAAGTCTGGCTCAGAGCCTTTCCACTTACAACTGGTGGGCAACTGCTGTATGCAAGGCGCGAGGAAAAAAAATCAACAGTATTTTCAGCATCTCCAGCTGAAGAGTTGTCATGGAAGAGGAAAAAAAGTTGGAATTTGTAGGTTTGAAAGGCGAACATATCTTCCCAGCTTCTGGTCATTTTGATGGGAAATTGGTTCTGCTGGCTTTGAAACAACCTAGGACTTAGGGCTAAGTCAGCCATTGTGGGATTGATCCAAAGCCCATTGAAGTCAGTGGGTGGCTTTCCACCGCCTTCAATAGGCTTTAGATCTGGCTACGTGAGAAGACATGAACTGGTTTTTTTTCTGGTAAACAGGAGGAGGAGTGAAAGGGGAAGGGGCTGAGACCAGAAGCAAGTCCAGCTGAGGTCACACCTCCTTTGAGTTGCAAATCAGTATCTGAAGATCAAAGGTCTGGCTAATCCCCTTTTTGAGAGGTGAAAACTACTTAATCAGATTTCATTTGCAAGCCTGGTTTGCTCTGATTAGCAAAACCTGGAAGCACAATGGCCGGAAGATGCTCGGGCTATCTGGGATAGCAGGGCTGCGTTTGTGAGCTTTACATATTTATTAAACTCTCTAGGAATGCTGGGGGCAGAGAAGGGAAAAGACCAATTCTCACTGAACCTTGTGCTGGGCAGCCCTGCGTTGGGGGATTGCATTTCCCAAACAGGACTTGGAGATCCGGGAAAGGATGAGACATGCAGACCTTCTGAAACCAAAGTTAATGTTTATAAGGGATCAGTCTCTTCTCAAGAGGTTTATGGGATTCCTTATCTGGACTAACCAAGCGAATGCTCTGTCTGTCCCATCTTGTGATCCAATGCCTTCAGCTCAGGGCATCAGTCCTGAGCAGTTAATATAATGTTGGCAGGACTGAAATTTGCTCTTTTCGGCAATCTGATGATTATCTCTTGTGGCTGGAACAACATATAACGGACCTCACAGGCAACACGTTTCCCTTGGGTGGTAAGCTGGGAACTGCTTGTCTCATCCACCACATTTTTACTTCAGCATCCCACACAGTCATACTTGAGGCCTGATTCGGTGATGTACTTATTTCCATATTTACATATGTAAATAGCTCTATTGAAATATGAGAATATTTATGGTCAGGGCTAATTGTGACTATTGGTGGTCTTGAAGTGACATTTGTGTTTCAAGTGATTTGCTGAATTAGACCTCAAGCACTGAAATATATTAGTCATAATATTTTGAAAGCAAAATAAACACTTATGCAAACGTTTTGGGTTTTTGGAAAGTCAGGCATGACCCGAGATTGGTTCCAGCAAGGGCTGGAGACGGAGCTGTGCACCCTCGTAGGTCTCATTTCCCTGGTCCACGTCAGTTCTTCGGCCATAGCCCACCTTTATGTTTGGGTATAACCCTGAGTCCACTGTCTTTAGCCAAACAAAAGTCTCCTTTGAGGCTGGTGGGGTGTTTTCTTGGAAAATACAGACTGCTTGGGTCCCTGTTTGAGGAGTAGAGGGAAATAAGGCGTAGTTTATTTCTATGTTTATGAGGCTAATACATGTTATAATCTTGTAGGACAGCAACAAGTTATTTCAGACTGTTGTTTATGCAGCAATATTCTTGTTGCAGTGTGCAGCTTTTTAGTGCCCTGGGAATCACAGAATGGAATTGGAAGGGACCTTAAAGCCCATCGAGTTCCAACCCCTGCTGATGGCACAAACACCTCCCAGCAGAGCAGGTGCCCAAAGCCGCATCCCTCCTGGCCATAGCACTTTTCTGGGCAGCCTGCACCAGTGCCTCAGCACTGTCCTTCACTCCTATTCACCAAAGAACTCAGTGAGCCTCCCATGATGTACAGAGGCTTTGCATAATCAGGACTGTAGGACTGTATCATCTTGTGAATGTTGTGGAGGCTGGACGGAATCCTTGGAGGTCTCTGGTCCATGCAGGGCCAACTTAAAAGTCAGCTCCAACCTCAGTGCTGGAGCCCGTGGCTCAGGCTGCCATGCAGCTGTGCTGACATCCCCATGGACAGAGGCAGCCTGTTTGCAGGTGTCCCTCTCTCTCTTTTAGTCCCTTTGCCTTTTAGGATCACGATGTTAATGTGTTTTTTTTCTTTATTGGTCTGACTTTCCTTTGAATAAATGCCACAAGACACTTTGCTCCAGTGCCTGTAATAAAATTAGGCTATTTTTTTTTTTTTATTTCCTTCTTCTTGGTTTTGTTTTCCCTCCTCCTCTCCTCTCTAATCAGATAACAGCGGATCAATCTGCTCTGCTGGGAGGAGGGGGGAGGGAGGCAGGGACAAAACTGTGTGGTCTTTGCTGTCAGGTTGTCCTGGCCTTCTCTGCACACAAAGCCGACTCAAAGAAAACAGATAAGATTAATAGCATTTTCTCCCTGCAACATGCTGAAGAGCGACAGCGAGATTAATTAATTAATTAATGGGAGCATCTGGCAGCACTGCTTTATTTTGAAGTTCTGTGGCACGCTCGCCCATCCTCGTGCTGAAATTTATCACCTGTACTCTTTTTTGTTGTTGTTTTTTTCCCCCCTCGCAGAGCAGATTTTGCATCTTGTGTCTGCCCTGCACAGGGGCCTCACTTTGCCTTTTGGTTCGTGGAATAGGAGTGAACCACAGGGACTGACGTACCCCTCTCCTGTTCCCGGCTGCTTTGCTTTCACCTTGCTTGTGGTTTCACCCAGGACACCTGGTTTTTGGCATTGCTGAGCAAACTCGAGCAAAATCCCATGCAAAACAGGCCCCACTTGGAAGAGTTACAATTTGCAGTTGTGCAAACCCAGAGCCTTTTAGCGCTTGATCTGTTCCCACCAGGCTGTTGGGAAATGGGTGTCTAATAAGCAGCTGAGCACCTTGTCCTTGGTGTGCACTCTCCCACAAACATCGTGCACATGCTTCCAGATATATGTGTGTGCATTGAAAAAGAGTGCTGCTTTCATTTGCATTCCTTTTGTTGAGTGTGATGTGCATTATGCATTGATTTAGCTCTCCAGTGCTGAAGAAAGAGAAGGATATAATAGAAAAGATGCAGAGATCAATAAAAAAGAAGGGAGGGGGAGAGAGAGTAATATGAAAAGAGATGAGTAAAGACCGATAGACTCATTGCAAACCAGCTGGAAAGTGGCTGCAAAACTTCTATCTAGCTGTAAGTTTGCCTGGTAATTTATGGGGTTTTGAACCACATCTCACTGGTGTTATTATTGCTGCACTTTATCTCCTTTGCTTGGAAGGGCTCCTCACTGAAGCCTTTGTACAGCAGTGCGGGGCAGCACTTCTGCTGCCTTTGGCTGAGGGTGTGGGGTCAGACACACATCTCCCTGGGCACTGGGTTGGGACTTGGGGTGCGAAACACCACGAGAAGGCACAGAGTGGAAGAGAACAGAAAGGAAACGTATTTAGCTCTTGAGTTTGCCGCCGATTTCTGGCGTGCTTGCAGCATTAGTCACAGTGGCTGTTCGGAGAGAAGTATGATTTTAATTTGTCAGCGATCCGTTAACACCTTTTCTTTTGCTGCCGCTTGGCCCCAAGAGCTTGTTTGGTCCCTCACAAATCTGGATCTGCCCTCCTCCTCCTGGAGGCCTCTCCCTCCAGCTGTGAGCCCTACCTTTGTGGGAGCTCTGTCCTTTACCTCTCCCATTATCCATAAATTAAGCATAGCACTTTCCCCTAATCTTATTGTTTGGAGGGCTGCATTGCATTCAGGGAAATGATTAATATTCATGAGCTTGCTATCTCCGTTTGGTGCATAATCCTCTGGGGAAATTGCAGTGTTAAATGAGTGACACAAACTTAATTTTATATGTCTTTTCTTTCCTTCTTTCTTTTTCCTTTTTTTTTTCTTTTTCTTTTTTTCTTTTTTTCCCTTTCTGACACAGAAGTAATGTGCTTAAAACACATTGATGGATGACCATCCATATTCATTGTGGGCATGCTCTGAGAGCATCCCATTCCCTCCCCTCCTGTCCCCTGCACGGGAGCACGGCTGTGATGCAGCAGCTAATGGGGATTTCTCCCACACACAGCACTCAGGGCCTGGCGTTACCCCACCAAGGGCTCACAGCAGGGTACAGCATGGGAGAAGCAGAGTTATCTACCAGGAGAAGGTCAGCATCTCATAGTGCATCAATAGGAGTAAGGCAGTGAGGAAGCGGCTTGCCGTGGATGGAGAAGCTGAGGATCTATAGCAGAATTTCATAGCAGATAGCAATTAATTTACTGACTGGCGCTGTACAGATAGTATTTGTGTCAGTCCTTCAGCTTAAGGCAAATACTTTGAAGCTGACTGTTTCCTGCGGCTCATGGGAGTGTGGCTACATGTTCCAAAATGTCTAAGCACTCATTTGGCAAGTTAGTAATAACAACATCGTCATGAAGTCTCTGAAAGTGATTTTCAGACTGTCATCATTAATAGTGCTGTCTTAGCAGGGCCAGCCGAACCACAGCACACAGGCATCTCAGGCAGCAAAGCACAAAGGACAGTTGCTTTCTTGTGGAGGAGCGTGTGGGCTGGGGTGGCATTTGCCTGCATTTTTCTCTTGGCCAGTGACTCCAGCCCAGCTCAATCCAGCTTTGGAGTCCAGGACACAGCTGCAGCAAGAGCCCAGCAGTGGATTTCTCCTCTGCTTGCTGTGTCCCTCGTGCATTGCACTCCTGGTGGATCAAAGAGGCTTCCACAGCCGGTCATGCTTCCCTCCCTGGAGCACCCTCCGTGACTCAACAGCAGCTTGCTGTGCTCTGAGGGTGATGCTGGGCACAAGACCTCCCTTTGCAATAACATCCAACCACACGCACAAACAAGCTGTTTGTTTTCCTTAGTGAGTGGCAGCAACAGTTTTCCTCCTGTGCTCCTTCCCAGGCTCTCAGCAAGCGGCCAGGTGTCAATGGGAGCAGTTGCTGCCTCGTGTGACAGAAATCTCAAGATTTGCAGTTGAACGGGCTCCAAGTGCAGCTAATAACTCTGTGTAAGGAAATAACTCTGTGTAAGGAAATACAGCACTGCTTTTGCAATTTATCCAAACACCAAGAGAGGGAAACAAGGTTGGGTGGAAGAGGATTGCAACTGGGCTAGCTTCAAGATTCAGAACAATCATGGGGCTATTGTGTGTTGCATCAGATAAATGCTGTGAGTTCCATCTGTCCTTTCTTCTCAAGGTATTGTTGTGCTCCCCTAGCATGGAGGGAAGGCCACAGTGGCTCCTGTTGGCAACACACAGAACATGTAGGGTCTTTCCACCACTGCCAGCAGCACAAAACATTCCTCTGCTTAAGTGACAGAACTCTGCGTTCTTGGAGGTGAATATCGAGTTTCTGAGCTGGGCAATGCGAGGAAGCCAGAACCGTATCTGCAGCGTGTGGATCAATTGCATCACTGCACTCTGACTGCTCTCCCATCCCAATGTGATCAATCAAAGACCCAACCCAGGGACGCACTGCCACAAAGCTCACGTCGTGCATACAGCTGCCTCCTGCAAGGCCCCTGGATGCCCTGCAGTAGATTGCAACACCCGCCTTTACTTCATTTCCAAAGTGTCTGCTTTATTTCATTGAAGGAAAATGTCACCGTGTATTGATGGGCGACTTGATTTGGAAAGGTCTGCCCGAGCTCTGTGCAATGGTGTTGTGTCTTTTCCGATCAGAATATCCAGGAAGGAAAATAACTCTCGAATATTTTGCTGCAGCAGGAAATATCTCTGCCTCTGGCTTCTGCAGTGCTAAAGAAGAGATTAGCAGATATCCTGGAAGCAGCCACATTGCTCACCCTGCTCCCGCTGCAGCCAAAGGTGAAGCTCTCAGAAATAAACGGGCAGGTTCTGCGCTCCCTTAGCCTCCAACCATGTAGATCTGCAGTGGAACTGTTCCTGCTGTTGTGCTGGAAACCTCTGGATACATTTCTCCTCATCTTTGGACACCAGGAGCAATGCTGGAGGTGCCATTAAGTGACACGGGTCAGATCCCAGTCCTGCAGGAGCTGCTGAATTGCACTGAGGTCAGAGTGGACCTTCCAGGGGTTAACATGTGCAGCTTGCTCCACTCCAACAATTTGTAACTTTGAGACAATGCTTCTGCATTTTTGTGTCCCCCATTTTTTCCCTTCTTTTTTTCCTCTTTTTTTTTTAACTCGGACAAATAGTTATGTGGCATGAGGCTTGTTATAGTTGGAAGGATCCCCAAGTAAACAGCTGAGCTTAAAAAGACTTTTTTTATTATTATTATTATTCTGTCTGGCCTTAAAAAAAATAATAGTGGTTATTACACAAAAGAAGACTTAAGCTGAAGGCAGTCAGTGCATCCTGGCTGGAAACAGGAAGCCGCCCCAAGTGTCTGTCCCCAGCATGTTGGCCATGCAGCTTGGACATTAAAAGCCTCGTCAGAGGATGTGCCCTCTGCTATGAAGTGGATCTCTTTATGTCTCTATTTTTTAATGAGGTGGAAGGCTGCCTATCACAGATAAGTGTATATCCTGCATGTCTGCTTCCTGATGCGTGCCAGACTTGGTTCGTGCCGCTGGAGTTTTTCTGCCCTCGCTTTGAACAGGTGTTGGTGGTGGGGAGGAGGCACTGCCCTGTGCCCTACCTGGTGCATCCTTTTGTCTCTGAACCCAGGGGATGGGGCTGTATAAAACTGCGTGTTGCACTAAGCTTGAGCACCTTCAGAAGCATGGATAAATGGAGCTCTCATCATTTTGTGGTGCTGCACACAGTAGTAGCCCCATGGTTATTCTGGGTCTTGAAGTCCAGTTGCAATAGGCAAGTTCTAGGAAACATACCAGGTTTGCCAATCTGTTTCTCCAACAAACCCCCTTTGTGGATGTCAGAGAAATCTTCACTAAATCAAAGATTTTGTTTTCCCACCATCCCAAAACAAGGGACTTGTGTTAGATGCCCCATCCCTGCAGATACCCAAGGTCACGCTGCTGGGGCTCTGAGCACTGATGGAGCTGTGGCTGTTGCTATGCAGTGCACGATATGGGACCAGGTGCCCTTTAAGGGTCCCTTTCAACTCAAACCATTCTGTGATTCTGTGACTTAGATTTGGCTCTGACATTTTGGTGCCCTCAGTGAGGGCTTTGTCAGATAAAAGCAGCTCTGACTGCCTGAATGAGCACATGCTCCCTGAGTTCAGCTCAGTATCCTTGAGCATCTGCTGTCATCCCCCAGAGCTGCTGTCTCCTGCTGCCAGGTGCTATGCCTGCAGATATTTTGCTGTTCTAGGTTTAAGCTGGATTTGCAGGCAACTGCTTTTTAATTTTTTGAAGTCATTTTTCCTTGAGGAAAATCAGATTTACTTCATGTTCTCTTCCCCCATATATTATTTGAATCAGATTCCACTCTAAAGTGAGTGGTGTTGATGAATGAAGTCCATGGCACAGGTCCTGTTCAGCCAACACATCCCCGTGACCTTCATCAGGGCTTTGCAGCCTACAGACCTCTGTGGAGACAAAAATTAGATTATATTATCAAGGCCCTGGATGAATTTCATGGAACAGCAGCCAAGAACAGATCAGAAAAGGCATTCTGCACCTCTATGGAAACAAAGATGTTTGCTATTGCCTACTAGAAATACACATCCTGACACTGCCTTCCTGGGCTGTGAGCCTGAAGGGCTGTGGAGTTTCAACCGAGCAATGTTCAGGCACTGTGGAAAGGGAAAAAGCCTTGTTTGGTTTTTATTTTGGGAGGGCAATCACGGGAAGAAACAATGTGGTCATTTTCCAGTTTGCTTCTGAAAAGAGAAAGCCCAACCTCAAAGCTGCTGAGCGTCGCAGAGCATGCTGAGGGTCAGCAGTCTGAGCCACGAGGAGCTGGGTGCTGTAGGTCAGTGGGACCTCATCCCCTCCTCAATGGCTGGGAAGGGTTTTGCAGAAGTTCCTGTTTTTGCCACCACTTCCAAGTAGGAAACCAGGAGGAAGGAAACGTGCCCTCTCATCTCACCAGCGCTTCCTTCAAAGCATGGCTTCAGGATGACGTGTCAGCACGGGGACTTGCAAATCTTCCCCGGAAGAAAAATAAGAAGCTGCTTTCCCTCATCATTTTCACATCACGTCAATGTGAGTGGGCACTGCAGGCAAGGGACGCGCTGCAGAGGGGCTGGTGACAGTGTGGCTCAGTGAGACTTTGTTAATCATTCAGGCAGGCTCCACTGAATTCAGACATCGCAGTCTCTCCATTCGGTTCCTCCCTCGGGTGTTGCAGGCTCCGAGCAGACAGATTTATTGGGGTCTTAAGCATAATCAGGAACAAATTAGCCTCTGTTAGGATCACACACTGGCCTGGATCACAGCTATTCAAGGGCTGCCTTCCCATCCATGTGAGCATGAATTAAGTCATCTGATTGGAGTAGGTCTTGAGTATTCTTTTATCCCAAACACATGATCTTATCAGAAGCCCATTACGTTTATCATCGCATTAGGAGGGAACATTTGGAGCCAGTGCAGGACTGTGTTGGCTATATAAATGTTGTGCTTACTTCATTGCCTCTCGTGAAAAGAAGTCCAAGCTTCGGGGAGGCAGGGGAAGTAGGCTGTGAGATTCTGGCTGTGTTTGCATCACTGGGGCTGTGTAAAAGGTGTGTGCATGTGTCAGTATCAGTGTCAATGTTCGTGCAGCAGGATGTATTTGGGTGCCAGTGTGTCACTGCAAGTGTACGTCTGACTACTCATAGGCTGAAGATTGAATATTTTTAATACAGTAGGGTCCTTTTTTTTTTTTCCTTTTTAAAGAAGTAAGCCTCTTTTCATTAAATGACAAAATCCAAAAAATAGGTATTTTCGTGTATTTGGATTTGTTTTTGAGGCTTTTTGCTTGCTGACCACAGCCTTTCCAGAGCTGAGCCTTTCTCAGAGGTGTCTGCTGAGGCTCTCGCTCAAACTGGGACACAGTGCTCTGCAGCACGGAGCTGCTTTGCTTTGTCCCGCTGTTCTGGGGCATGGCAGAGATCTGTCCTATGCCTTTATACATCTCTACAGGGCAAGAGGAAAGCAGGTCTCCATTATGTGGAGCTCTACCCCTTCCTCGGGCTCACCAGGCACATGCTGAGTCTCTCCCCCACCTCACTAGTGTGGCATTAATGCACCCCATGGCAGAATAAGGTGTGACACGGCTGGGGCTCTCAGGGCCCATGAGCAGTTCAGCGTCACATTCCCAGCTGGGTTGGTAGCAGATGATGGGGAGTGGGGCCCTGCTGGCACTGGGGCCCTTGGGCAACATGAGAGGAAGGGCCGCAGGCCATTGCAGTGCTTCTGGGTTGCATTAGGGCCCATCTGCACATAAACCCCAGCCCCCTCCCACTGTGGTGTAATGTCTCACCCCAGGGAGACATTGTCATCCTCTTTCTGCAAAGCGCTCACAGCACTGCTCCTCCAAACCCTTTCAAGGTGTGTGCTACATGCTCAGTGGCTCCTGGCCACGTGAAGATTTTAAGATGTGACTTGTTAAGAAGTTTGGCCACCCCTTGAATATGACCTCAGACACAGAGCTGTGCTCGCACTGCTGAACAGCTTCCAGGCTCACTTTCGCCAGCTCCGAGTGCTGGCCGAGCAAGTACACACTTCCCCACGCTCACCTCGTATGCAAGTTGGCTGCAGAGGTTGTGATGAAATGAAACCACGGTGACATTGCTCCCTGACAGGCTTCTCCATTCTTTCAAACTTGTACTCTCTCAAAGACCTGCAGTTTTGCACAGAGGATTGGGAAGAAGGGGGTGGAAAAGGAGAGAAAGTCATTAAATAATTGAATCGCAATAAAATGATTTTTATTTTTTTTTTCTGGCTCATGATGGTATTTCACTGAGTAAACTATGATGAAAAATAAACAAGGGATTTCGTAGTTTGGAAGTAGCTCAAAATTGAGCAGCCGTTGGATTTTCTGACACCTAGCTTAAGATAGTCCAACGCTACCAACAGTGCTGTCCTTGGGGATCGTTTCCATCAGTCCAGCTTGCAGCTCTGGCTAATTTCCTACCATTTTTTCAGCAGGCTTATTTGCCAGACAAAAATACAACAGGCTGTCAGAACTGGATACCTCTGGGGACTGGCAATGATAATACAATACAAAATAGGATACCAACAGGTCAAAGGTTTCCATTTCACAGAGTACTCTAATGACTGAAAGTCATTATTGCTACGCAGTCTGTTTGAAAAGAGTAGATGGATCTTGATTCAGTTTTTAATGGGCCGGTGTTAGAGAAACAACCTCAAAAATTTGGCATCTTTGTTGGTAGTCTCATTAGAGAAGCCACAGAATAAATGGACAAGGATAATAAAGTCTCCTGCTGCTTTTGATCCTTTCAGGTCAGATCTGAGTTACGTTGGTTGAAGCCGTGTGCGTATGTGGCAAGCTCACCCTCACACGATGCATACTCTGTCTGCTCTTTGGACAAACTGATCTGCGTGGCCCTTGGTTGCTGTGGCTGTGATCCTGGCTGTTTTCACCATCTCTAAATTCACAGACGCTGTTGTTGTTTTGCGGATATCTTTTAAGAACAAAAAGGGAAACGTGGTAGACCAGACCTCTGCTGGCTTTTTTCCATCCAAGTCAGGGATGGAAATGGATGCCAATACCCACGTTCTGTTCTTGTGTGTTTTTAATCTCTACTTTCTTCCTTCCCCATCCTTTTAAATAGCGATAGACAAAAATAAGCAGAAAATCTCTTACTGTAAGGAATATTTTGAGGGTTTTGCCCAATAACAAAATGAGCTGTTCCTGATGAGCGTCCTTAAAATCACCTTCTATTGGCCAACGCTTTTACTTCCCAGTGCTCTGGACCAGCAGATGCACCACTGGTGTTATCAGATCCTAGCAACTAAGCCACAGACATGTAGCCGTGTTGTGACTTTTCCTCTTTGGTTTCTTCTGGCAGATGAACCCAGCAGGTGTTATTTCCACGATGGTGATGGAGTATGTGAGGAATTTGAGCAAATGACCAGCATCAAAGACTGTGGCGTTTACACTCCCAAAGGCTTCCTCGATCAGTGGGCTTCCAACGTCTCCGTCTCCCATCACAGTGACCAGCAGTGCCCAGGCTGGGTGGTCATCGGTCAGCCAGCAGCCACCCAGGTAAGGGAAGCAGACTCTGTTACCTCCCCTTGAAAGTGGAGTCCATCGAGGACATTGATGAATGTAACAAGACAGTCGACATTCATGTGTGCCCGCTAGCTCACCAAGGAAGTTGACAGCCATTGCCCTCTTTCTGAGTAGTGATGGAGCTGAAATTCTGTTCCAGTCATCCATCTGGAAACTGGCTGAAGTCGTGCTCTGCTCACAGTAAGCTGAGTAGCAGTCACCTCTAGCGAACTATCACCACCCAAAAGACTAGGCAGGCTCTCTGCTGCCAGCACAGGGTTCTATCTTGTGGCAGTGAGTTCTGAAGGCTAATGTAGAATAATACAAAAGAGTGTTCTTTCTTTTTTAATAGTTTTGTGTTTTCTGCCTCCCGGTTTCATAAAAGCACCCTATTGTTCTATTCTGAGAAAGGTCCCTTCCATTCCCAAAGCCATTCATTAGCTTTAACCCCTTTCTTACATGTCTCCTTTGTAACATAAATAGCCCCAGTTACCATAACTTTACCTTTTGTCTCCCTGAGAGAATTAGATCCAAATGAGTTCAAAAAGATGTTAGATAAATGCCTAGAAAACAGAGCTGTACACGATGCAGATGCAACAGCCCAGATGCAACCCTCTGATTTAAGAAAGCCGGCATTGCTTGTTTTTTTGGTTTATTTTTTTGGTTTTTTTTTTTTGAGACTACAGCAAGAAAAGGATCATTATATACAAGAGCTACTTTGTATATTCTCCCTTCAGCATCCACCATTGCCCCCTGCTAGGCAGAAAAGTGAATCAGATGGACTTTGGATTTGATGCAGCCAAGTTGTTCTTGCAGTCTGGTTATCTGGGAAGTGTTCTGGGTGGGCAGTGCAGAGAGGAATGCAATGTCACAGATACGACAAGCGGATTTCTCTGTGAATAGTAAACACCAAGCATTTCCCCTTGGCTTGCAAGAGAAAAAAATCTTTATCCGAGAGACGTGGCCTTGTTCACATTGCTCAAGTCTGTAACAAATTAATGACCAGGTCAGTTCTAAAAGTCCGAAGCATGGTTAGCTGGCACGGTACCAAGACAGAATTGAGCCCAGTATTGCCTTCTTATCACGGTCTCATTTATTATTTCACACTGGAAAAGGAACTTTCTTCTGGACCCCTACCAATGCCTTCGTCACTTTGTTCTGATTGGAGCTCTGTGGGCTGTAGTACCACAGTCTGCTGTCTCCAGTTCAGGTGCTGCTGAATGTGTGTGTCCCTGAGCCCTCTGTCCCCATCCCACTGTGATTTTCTGCCCTCATTTTCTCCTCGTGCTCTGGTAGGAATGCAGCCACTGTGCAGTAGGCAGCATATGGTTGCGCGGTGGAGAAAACACCACTGTGAACACATACAGCAGAAAGCCCTGCTGTGTCCCTACAGCTCAAGCATGTTTGTTGTACCCAGAAGAGATGAAGTTGTCACAGCCTTGTTAAGAAAAAAACAAGGAAACCAAGCTGTTGTATTTATAGGCAGAGCACTAGCATATCACACACTGGCGGAGTGAATGGGAACATGCCTCCTGTTATTGGCTGGGCCCTGGGGAGATAACAGTGTGCTATTTACTTCCAGCAAAAGGAATTTTTGCTTTAGCTCAGCTGGTTGTATTACACCAGGGCGGGCACATGGGGTTCATTGACCTTTTTAATCATACATGTTGGGAAAGCCTTTGTTTTCGCCAGGAACAGGGCAGACTTGCAGCTTGTGGAGGAGCACCTGACTTGTCGCTCTGGGGAGGTGAGGTGGGGCAGCAGGTCATCACTGTTACCTAGCGGAGTGCTTGAGATGAAAATTAACCCAGCATCTCCTCTAATCACCGCTTGTAATGATCACTGGTGTGTAAACATGTTTGGCTTCATTATCTGCGCAAGCACTGAGCCTTAGGGGGTTTTGTATTGATGAAAGGAGCACCTTTCTTTACCCAGATATCTGTCAGAGTAGGTTGTGTGCTTGCTGGTGTTGTGCAAACTTTTCATGTTGTTGCTGGGTACTTTCCTGATTAATCAGAGTGGCATTTGTGTTGGCTTCTCATCAGGAATGCCATGAAAGATATGTTTGAGTGCAGTGCGCAGTAATGTACAGAATACATAAGCTGCTTGTTTGTTAGCCATCCCTGTTTCTCATAATTCCCTGACACTCTCAAAGCACTTGAAAGCATTTTAAGGATGTATTTCCCAATTTAAAACGTTTTCTCATCCTTAGCTATCTCGAGACCCATTACTCTGCATGGCTGTATTTCTGCATTAGTTTTGCTCATCCTGTTTCTGAGCTCCACGTTTCTCACTGTGGTGCATCTCAGCCATATCTACTTATTTACTCTTATTTACTCTTGGAGGATGGTTTATGAGCAAAAGCTGGGATGGACTTTCTTGATGTCATAGGGTTCCTTCTGCAGGTTGAACACTCTGGCCCTGTTTGCACAGTTCCTTAAGACATCGCCTGTTTCTTGTTCTTTAGGAGCAGGACGTATGCCCTTGCTTGTTGTTTTGAGGTGGATCTTCATTACATGCTCATATGAGGCTGCAGAATGGCATCATACTACGGGAGGAGAAAAAAGTTTGCAGTAGAAGATTTGTTTTGAACAACAAAATGCTTACAAATGACACGCTCTTGGCAAACAGATACACATTTGAAAAATGAAAAGGTCAGAGAGCCCCCCTCCAGACAATCACTCTTTCTGCACAGGCAAGGCTGATAGACGGCCACTTCTACTTTCCTGGCAGCCACTCTTCAGTGCAGATTAAGAAATATTCACAGTACTGACAGCATCATATTTAAAGCCAGAGAGGACTAGTCAGCAACATCACGCCAGCACAGAAATGCGAGCGCCAGCACAGGGTATTTTTACAGCTTGATTTCTAATCTGACATCCTCCGCAGATCCTCAGTACCTGTTATCAGCTGCAGGAGGAATTCAGCAATAAGGGCTGTGCACGCTCCCGGGCCGTTCTTTTCCCTGCTGCTCTTGCAGTGAGTTTGTAAACAGCCTCTCCTTGCCATCCGCCGTGTGTGAAATATTATCGGTGTTGATGGACTGGTTGTGTGGGGTTTTCTGCAGCTCTGTTTATTTCTCAGGGCTTTTCTTGTGCTAAAGATTATTGATGCTAGCATTAAGTCATCAGCTGGTGTACGCTGGCAAGGACTACAGAAAGGCAGTAGCTCTGGGCAGATTTATACTAGCTGAAGGACAGATCCAGTCGGCATAAATAGGCAGACAAAGGGCACTCCGACTGATCTGTTTTGTGAATAGCTGCCACTACTGGAAGTCCCCCGGGACTTGTTTGTCCAACCAGTTCCTATCCAGCCAGGGTCAGGCTTCTCACCACCAGCAGGAGGGGGAGGATGTGGCCTTCTTACACCACGTAAAGCACTCCTGAGCCTGGCAAGGCGTGGGCTCAGAAAGCCAGCCATTGGTCTCCATGCTGGATCCCAGCTTTACCATTACCAGTGAAGATCCATCAGTGAGGGCTGCTAATTAGGAACACGTGGTGTGTGGGCACTGTAACAGGATGGCTGTCCTGTTCTTGCTGTGGCGTTGGTGGGCTCAGTTTCCATGATCCCACTGCACACTGGTTGGAGCGACTTGGGAAGAGATGCCATTGCTGCTTTCCTCTTGCTGGTGACCTCTCCTGCCTCTGCAGAATAGCTTATCTGTACTTTTCTCTATGGCATTTATAGCAGAGGAGCATAGGAAGGCACTGATGGATCTTTAGGTGGCTCATTGATGACCTTTCTGTACCTGTTACAGCAGCATGTGATCAAGACTTGAAAGCTGGTGTTTACATTGGTGATTCTGAGCAGCAGTCCCCAAGCAGCTTTGTCTTTCATTGTATTTCCTCCCAGTTGCACAGAAGCTGTTCAAGTCACTATATATATATATACTATATATATAGTTATATATATGTATATTTCTTCCTATATCACTGTCAGTACTGGCTTTTCCCCTGTGCAGGAAGAACTGCACATCTTAGGCACAGTTAATGAAAAGGGGGCTCTTTCCTGAGGCTGCTGGATGCACAGATCCTGGGATTCATTTTTCTTCCCACACTAACACACCCTGCTCTCCCCCTGGGTACCCCACAGGGCCTGCTATGGAGTAAGAAGCTGTGGAAGAGGATTCTTATTACATCTTTCCCACAAATAGAGGCCCCCTCCTGCCCCTATTGCAGTTCCCACAATTGCACTCATCTAGACTCACTGCAACAAACATAGTCTTCAGCTGTCCAGAGAAAGATGTCAGCAATTGCAGTATACCTGAACTTTCCAACAAAAGGAGAAGGCGAGAGCACAAAAATATTTTGAATACTGGCAGAAGTAGCATGGCAGAGCAAAAGCTTCAAGGCTGGTAAGAAAATACTGTGACAAAATTGAAGAGAAAAATGATGGAGTTCTCTGCCACACAGTTTTACTTTGACTAATAAATATAACGCTGAAGATAATTCCCCAAAGATCCGGCAAAGCCAGCAAATAGGGCAATCTTGAACAGGAGTGGGGAGAGAGGAAACCTGCAACTTTTAATGGAGAAGCCATTCCTTTCCTTTGGGGTGATCTTGCTGAGAAGAGGGAGGGTGTCTGTCTGTCGGCTCTGCAAGTGGCCCTTTTTGAACTTCCCCATTCACAGCCAAGTCCTGTTGCTCTTCAACGGTAAAGGGTTTTATTGTGGTTGGTGGAAGAGAAAAAGATCCCCATTTTTAATAAGATGATTTGCTTCGCAAATGTCTTTGTTATTTATAGCTGAGCCAGGCTTTGAACTGCTGATCTCTGGAGGTTGAGTACAAAATCCCGCTAAGAAAAACCATTAATGGAGGAACCATGAGTGATCAGAGACCAGTTCTGGAAAAAGATGAACTGGACACTGCACAGGCTGCCGCAAGAGGAATGTAGCTTTGCTGTACTCGTCTGAGCACATTTCCAGTGCTGGCTCATGCACCACAGTTCAGAGAATTTCCAAGTCAAAAATTAGTTCAAGGGAGCCCAAAACTGAGTCCTTCTTTCAGCCGTCCCGCAGATACTGCAGAGCCTCCTTCACCAGGAGCTGGGGAAGGGCATCCCTAAGCTCAAAGCTCAGATGACTTCAGGCAGGGGAACTCTGGGGAACGCACCTACCTCAAGCTATGGTATATTTCATATCTTTTCAGTGAATACGGATTAATTAAGCCTTTTCCCAGCCACATTCTCTGGTTTCCAGTCCATTTAATAGACTTTAAAATCAGGGAGCAGAAAGGTGAAGCAACTGTTTGAGTATTGAACCTTGCTTTCCCTAAGAGACATTGCAGGCACTGGGCATTGTGAGGCCCAGGTGTCCCCAGGACCAGGAAGTTCAGGAGATCTTGAAATGGCATTGCTCATATCTTGGATAAAAAGAAAACTGCTCAGGGCTGGCTGAGAGCCGTGTCTGTGAGCACAGACCTGAAGGGGGTTCTGGGATCAACACATCCATTGCATTTTAGTTCTTTCAGCCACTTCACATCATCCTGTTTGTGAATTAACCAGATTTTATCCTCTCAGTTTGGCCTTTTGTTCCCATTACAAAATTACTGGAAAACTCTTCCACCAGCTCCTTGCTGTAATAGCTAGAAACCTTGTTTCCCACATATATTAGTGGAAAAGCTGCAATCTTTTTTGCCAAACGAGGTGATGTTGTTTGCCTGGGGAGCTCCACTGGTCCTTCTTCACGTGTTTGCATTGCTGCTTTGCCTCGTTGGAGGATGTGGTCCATGCAGAGGGTTCATGCCAAGGTGAGGGATGCTGCAAAGATGTGTGCTCACATCTGTGCTGTGGCTTCTGCTCGGAGATGATCTCAGTTTTCTGAAGGAAGAAAAAAAAAAAAAGAGAAAAATGGGATAGCTTGACAAAAGAGCCAGCTGCAGAGAGATGGCTGAGAAAGAGTGTTACCCTTAGAGGCAGTCCAGAGCTGGCTGAAGAGCAGGGGATGCTGCCCATCACCTGGCTGCCTGTTCCTACTGGGATGGACAGTGGAATCCCTCCCTCTCACCCCTGCATCCCATCTTGCAGTGCTCCTGTGCTCATGGCAGTGGTACCAGCAGACCCCATGCCTGATGTCATAGCCTCTGACTGATTTGTGTAAGGGGAGGACAGAGAGAACACAATGAGATGTCAGAGGAGATTCCAAGCAATTTTGCCAAACACTCAAGGGATTTTTTTTTCTTTCCACTCCCCTCCCCCACTAGTTTTTAGAATAATTTTTCAAGAGCACATATGCAAGTCATCTAAGGGGAAAGAACAGTGAGTACCAGGGGCTGGTACACTGTGTTCCCTTTGTGTACAGTACAGAAAATAGATAAAAGAAACAAAGGATGATGCAGAGAGCAAAGCAGTGATCAGTACTCTCAGAGAGGTTCGGTCTGACCTTTTCAGAGACGAAGGTCAAACCAAAAATCCTCAGGTGCCGGAAATTGGTGCTGCCTCTTCCCAGGACCAGGAGACGTGTAGCATTAACTAAAGGAGAGCAGAATTCCATCCCATTTGTCGTTGCTAGAGGCGAGGAGAAGAAAGGCAAGAAAGGAATATTGTCCCGGATAATAGTAAAGGATTATGTGCTTCTTTAGGAAGTAACTTACCATTTTATGATATCTGCTGTGCACCCAGCCGCCCACCCAGATTACACGCTGTAATTGAAAACAGCTCGGACCCCCCGGCATCAGCGAGCTGGAAAGCCGGACCCTGCAACCACAGCAGTGCTCGTTAGCATGCACTGCTCTGAAAGGAGACCCCCCTCCTCGGCCCTTGCCCCTCAACCTGCCAGTCTCTCCGTCTGCTTCTGCTGCTCACCATCCTTTAGATGCAGAGCATGTCCAGCCATAAGCGTGGGATAGCTCTCCTGCATCCCATCCGGGTTGTTTGTCTTGGGTCCCTCTCCATTCAGAGCAGAATGATTTTGCATAAATGCATCGACACGTCTGCTTTGTTCATGCATGAAGGGTTCTCGGCATTTCTCATCCCACCCCCGCCCTGGCCGTCCTCTCCCTACCCCCCTGGCATGTAGCTTCTCCAGCTTTTGCATGATTTCCCCATGCAACAGCAAACAAACCTGCCTGAAGGATTGCCAGTCAATCAAGCACAGTTAAAAATACCCAGTCAATTATTTTGGATGGAATTAAAACGTGATTGGAAGGAGAGGGTGGAAAAGCGTGCGCAGGAGCGAAACCGTAACCTCCTTTACTATGTAATTTGGTTTCATGTTCTGCACAAGAAAACATGTAAAATATGTAAACAGAGCTCTCCAAGATTGTAATGTAGCTACAAAGCCACAGATAGACAGGCAGGCAGGGTGCTATTCTTCAGCAGAACGGAATGCCATCCTCAAAACCACACGATCATTTCTTTAAGCCTGAAAGTAAACTTTCTCATGCCAGTAGCAGGGAATTTATTTTTTCTTTTAAATGGAGGATTGTCTGCACTACTTGTTCGGAGTACTGTAGGCATTTTTGTCCACATTGTCATGAGAGGCCTCATATTTTGAATGCCACTCAATTTTGGGGTGTTCATCTCAAGATGTCTCTAAAAGGCATGATTTTTGGATGACAGTGCTTATCCAGCCCTGTCCTGAAGGCATGCCATGTTAGAAAGTCCCTCAAGTCAGTCCCTCAGTCCTCACCTGACTTTCAAAAATAAAAACCCTGAGCTGGGGACCCCTTGGATAAACTCCAGTGTCGCTTCAAGTTCCTGGAGCACGCTGCCTTAGTTGGAGCCATAATTGCTGAGGAACCCCAGTTTAACACTCTTCTTTTATAAAAATTGCCCATGCAGTTTAAGAATCACCATTTCCTCTGAGGTCTTCTCAGTGGTGAATCTGGTAAGCAGACACGATTCACCCACTTTGTACGTGGCTGTTTCAGTGATCAGCACACATGTACCTGCTCCCCGAGAGAAGCCCTCCTTTCAGCAGGACATCAAGCTGCCAGCCATGCTGGTCATTGCTTATTCTTAGCATTTGGGGCAGAGGTTCTTGTTGTCCTGTGCTTTGGTAATTAACATCACAGGTCCCTCTTCTGACACAGAAGCTGAAGCATGACTTGGGGATAACTTTAGTCAAGGTTGCACAGGGGATGCAAGGCAGGTTTGATTCTCTGTGACCTCCTGTGTCCCCGTCACTTGCCCACAGCCCCACTGGCCCTCAGCTGGGCCCCTCTTGTCCTGGTGGAGTGTATTAAAAAATAACTGTAATGAAAATCCTATGAGGGCAGCCAGTGCCAAATTCCAAGGTGTGTTTGGATGTTTAGTTGGGAAAGTCGTGGTTTAGTATTTCTGGAGATGCCTTAGCATCTAGCTGCTACTGGATTCCTAATGAGCAAGACGCTTTTGAAGGCTCTATTTAACCCCTTCTCTTCACCTTTCTCCATCCAAATGTATTTGAAAAGCTGCCTTCTAGCAAAGCAGACCTTTTGCTGAGCACTGCACTGTGTTCACACTGTGACCTTCACCTATTAGAAGAGGAAGGCCTCACTATATGGAAGCTTTCCTTTGTCCTAGTGGTTGTTTCTGGTGGGAAAGGCTGAGACCTGGCAGCTGTGAGTTCCTGACAGGTGGTGAAACTGAGGAAGCTGTGAGCTTCCCATGCAGGTGATGCTTGTCCTTCAGTCACCATGGCAGCTCAGTGAAAGCAGCTGGAGGACAAGTGGTTTCCTGGTTTGATCTGTTGGAGCTCAGGGGTCCTCCGAGCAACCAGGTCTGCACTGGAGTTAGAGGGAGGTGGTGGGCTTCCCCAGATCCTCAACCCATGGCTCTGCATGGCTGTAGATGTGTGGACTGGAGGAAGCAACGGTCCCTGCTCACCCTGAGAAATGTGACTGTGTGGCAGCAGCTCCCACTACCTCAGCATTGCAAGGGGAAAAACTCGGGTAAACAATTGGGAACCTTCTGATTTGTACACCACAGACTGTGCCTTCTGGTATTAAGCAAAGCAAGCTGAATACTGGTTTAGTCTCAACTGGAGCTGAGGAGATGGGTAGGGAACCAAGAGCCCAGCTGGAGCATAGGTGCAGCTCCCTATGCAGGCACCCTGCAAGCCCTGCTGCAGCCTTCCCATTGCTGCTACACTTGGAGCCTCTTCCCAATGCATCATCTCCTGAGATGTGACCAATTAAAGTCTGTGACAGGCTGGAGCAAGCCTCCACCCTTGGGATTGGAGGCATGTGGATGTCCTCATATAGGAGAGGCCAGCAACATGGTGTCTGGTTGGGAGCACAGCAAGGGGCAGCTGAGCTGAACTGAGAGAGAAAATGAGATGGGGATGGGGGGCTTGGCATCCCCAGTTCTTCTTGTCTGGGGAAGTGCTTTGTTGAGAAGGTTGTGTGTGGTTTGTGCAGTGTGTTTACATGTCCCTAGCCCTAAAGAAAGCTGAAAAACACAACTTTTAACTCTGGAAACAAAAGCGCTGGAAACCCCTAGTTTTCTGCACATGAGAAAGTTTTGTTCTTTAAACACACAGATGTTTTCAAATGAAAAATCACTCTTTTGACCTTTCCTGTATGCGATCATGTGGTCGGAGCTGACATTAGCCACTGCTTGGCTGCTCTCTGTGGCCACAGGCAAAGCTGAGCAGTGTCCTCGTTGCTTCAGTGGCACCTGTCCCACACCTTGTGGCAGCTGCTGCCTAGCTTTTTATTCCTGTTCGTCTATCTTTGTGTCAGAAACGCTGCCCGAGTGCTTCTAGGCATCTCTGTGTGCACATACTCTGAATAGGTGAAGCTGAAGTTCTCTGGGATTTGTTGTTGTTGCTTTTAGGGCTTTGTCCAGCCAGCTGCTTGCTTCCTTCATTGGAGTCAATTTATGGGACCTGCTTCGGGTAGCAAGGAGGGGATACTGTGGAGCAGATTGTAACAAGCTCGGTCCTGCTTTGCCTTGCAGGAATGCCAAGCTAGTGAAGCTACAATGGATCCAGCGAGTCAAATCCACTAGCACAACAATAAAAAACTGCACTGAAGATCCTCCCAATACGTGGCATACATTTTGCCTTTAAAAGCTTGATTTCTTGGTGCCAGCTGCTCTCAAATGAAATGCTGCCATCAAAGGGAGGAGGAAAAAAAAAGAAAGCCTTTTGCTGTACTCCTCAGTGGTGAAAATGTATGGGATGGGATTGTTTTTCCTTCACCACAGCCCCCCCATGAGCAGCCTTGCCCCGTAGCTCTGTGCAGCCCTTGCTGCAATGGACTGGGATGGTTCAAGTGAGAGACAGGCAGTTCTGGAACCAGAGATGCAGCCAATAATAATGTTCTGGCTACTGTGTTTGTTTAACCTCACTCTCCAATGGATGGATATACAGTCTGCTAAAGCACTTATCAGTCTGTAATGCCTTCACACATTGGTGAGCAACAACGTGGAAGTTGTAGACGGAGCTTTTGCTGCAGGTTGGAAGTGTCAATTAACTTTGATGAGACTGATGTTCACAGAAGTGGAGCATGAGGTCTTGTTTGTTTGCTGTTTCTTCATGCTGTTTGTCCAGCAGGTTGCGTTTGGCTGCTGTTTCTAACAGTGGGCGTATTTAGAAGTCTGAATAAAATAGGAGAGTGCAATTCAGGGCTAATTCTAAGAATTAATCCTTCTAGGTGAAATGCTGGCAGCCCTGGGAGCAAAGTGCTGTTGTTTGAGAGCAGCACCTGCGCGTCGTGTCGCTGTGCAGAAGGAAGAGCAAGCTCCTGGTGTGAATAACCAGGAGCACACGGCAGGAAAATGGCTCAGTTACACATTCATGTGCCTCTTACAGGGTTGTGCTCTGTGTTGCTGTGCACTGTGAGTTATCACTTGCCTTTGCACCCACTCATTGTGCATTGCTGAATAGAAAACAAGGCAAGAGCAAGTACTAATTGTCTCCCTGAGCTCCAAGTGGTAGTATATACTTGTGAGCCTGTGCAAAAGAGGAGTTGGTTGTTAAATCCCCTTCTTTTTCTTGCTGTTTTGCTATAGTTCCTGGCCCTGACTCAGGTGATGTGTTTGGGGTGATCCTTTGAACCAGAGATCATCTGGTTAGGGTTTTGTTGTAAAGTTAAAACTCCATATTGTTTTTCCACAGGTCCAGCTAGCATCCTCCGTATTTTGATTACACCTGGCTGCATGTCAAAGCCAGTGTGGGTTTGGGAGAGGGCCAGTCAGAATTGATATACAGGTTGTTGTTTTTTTTTCAGGTATACCATGTGTGATTTTGATTTTTAACTCATTTGTTTTAAATGAAGTTTGCTTTGAGTTTGGAGATAACAGAAATTCAAAGGAGAGCTTAAACAGCGACTGCTTGATTTAAAATCTGAACTACATTGCTTATACGGACTCTTTGGAAGTGAAATAACTGCGTTTTTTTTTGAGAGAGCTGAAGTTAATAACACACGTTGGATGCACATGCAATCTGGGCCATCATCTGATGGAAATCCCTGCAGCTCTCGTTTGCTTTCCTGAAATTAAGTCAACTTACATGACAAAATAAAATAGCCCTTGCATCTCCCACTCATTTTTGAATGGGAGCCCTGTGTTACAACCAGTACTCTACCCTGAAAAATCTCCCTTTGGTAATGAACACTATCATTTTTTACTGTATAAGTAGAGGAATTTATCATCCTGTCACACTGCAAGCAAACTACAGATGCCAGCATTGGTATTTCCACACACTTAAAGGTCATTTCTCAATTAATAAAAAATCCAGCCAGTCCTTCAGCTGAAAATTGTGGTTCTTTGTTAAGCAAACTGTAGTAACAGGCTAATTGAATGCCAGGCCTGCAAGATCCAGACACCATCAGCTGCTCCAGATTCAAATGGGAGGGGGCTGTGCTGAGACTGGAAGCAGCAAGTGGCAGTGGGGCTTTATTCCATCCTGCACGAGACACAGCCAGCCTCTCAATCCCACCACCAGATCCTGTTCTTCATTACACAGGTAAAAGGACAGATGCGATTTCCCCTTGTTTTTGAGCCAACTGAATCTGGGAGTAATACAGCATCAGTGTGTTACCTCGGGAGTTTCATCAGCTTCCAGTTGATACGGCTTTTCTGTTAATCACCTGCCTGCATGCCTTTGTCCTGGAGAAAAGCAACCACACTACAATTCTTCATCTTTTGCCTTCCGACCTCTAAGGACCCCAACCAAAATGGGCAAAAACAAAGAGCACAGAATTTAGGCAGGCTGCGTTTCAGACTCATTCCTTGCCACTTTAAAAGCACAGCTACTCAACAAGTGTATTGCTGCAAACAAATCAGGCACAGAGGACCAGGAGAGGCTTGGAGTAGAAGCTGCAGTTTATAAATATCAGAGATCAGGGAGAGTTGCTGTTTAGGATGAATAGAAGGCTACTGAATGGGAGAAGACACAAGTTTCATGATTTTACACTTTTAGTCTGTGCTGCTGAATCTGTTTTGCTTTTCTTCCTTGTGTTTACAATTACAGAGTGTTGTAAATCCATGGTTTCTGCACAGAAAAGTAATGCACAGACACCAGTTCAGATAAAATAACTTTGAATATTTTCCTTAATTTTAGGAAGCCGACATGAAATGACCCAGTACTGACTGGAGATGGAGGAACAGCCATTGCTGGAGGTGTTGAAGAAAAGGGCAGATGTGGCACTGAGTGGCCAGGGCAGTCAGAGGCATGGGGTGATGCTTGGACTAGGTGATATTATTGGTCTTTCCAGCCTCAGTGATTCTATGCTGGTCAGCCAGGTGTTGACCTGAATCTCCTGACAGGAAAATCTAGAAGAGTGGAAATACCATATCCAGAACACTAGCGAGGACATTTGTCCTACAAGCTGTCTGATTAGAACCTTGGAGAAAATCCTGAGCAAAGTTTCTGAAGTCCTGTATATCAAACTATTGGTGTACAATTTCCATCTGAGCTCTGTGGGCTCTAGAGGTTTGAAATGATCTTGGAAATTGGCTGATTTTTGTGGTGTTTGTTGGAACCCAAATGATGGCCTTTTTAATGGTCCAGTGCTCCCTAATATGGGCAATTTCTTTTTTTTTTTTTCCCTGTAACTCCAACCCAATTCCCAGCCAAAATGAGGAGAGCAGTGCAACAGCTTTCAGAACAGATTGGAGGTCTGTGCTGCAGCAGGCAAACTGGGGGTGTCCATGTGGCAATCAAGCTGCCTTGTAATACTGGGCAGTGAGCAGGCAGGAACCTTTCTGATATTTAGCAACCGTGCCATCAGTGGGAAGAATTGACCTTAGGTCTGCAAGAATAATAGCATACTGAAGAATAAAATGTCTGGGTAATGGTCAGCTCCATTTCTGGCAGTGAAGAGAGGAGGGTTTCATCTAAAAGGGATGTGTTAAAATGATGCATGTGTCATGGCTGAGATGCTCTGGTATTTGTTGAGTTAAATATAAATAACATCCTGCTGAGCTGAATGCTAAAAATTATAGGCTAATTAGGGTTCATTAGTACAGTCAAAATCTGTTCTTCAGCTGGATCTTCAAACAGAATGCCTGTTTGTGCCTCCACAGATCTCCTATCGGTGTGTGAGTGTTTCCATGTGCTTGTATAGCCTCACTTGGGACATGCTGTGCTCCACAAATAGATGCTACTGTGAGTTTTATCAGTGGATCCTCCTCCTGTTTGTTTTGGGGTTACGATTTTGCAAACGGGACAAACCCACAGCATTGTCTCAGTGCAGAAGTGGCAACAGGAATGGGGAGGGAGAGGCAGCAGTGTGGTGTTTGGGGTACGATAGCCACGTCCCCCCTTTGCTGTCTGATGGACAGACACTTCTGGTGGCCATTCCCAGCCGTACGTAGCCTGCAGACATGGTCTGGAGAAAGCCCTGCCATGGGGAACAGATGGGTTTGGGGAAGAGACAGATTTGCTGTGCTCAGCGCCTGCGGGCATGCAGACAGGCACGTCCGCTCCCACCGCGGGTGCCAGCGCTGAGCAGGGCAGCGTCCCAGTTTGAATAGCAGTTTTGCCTGTCTGCATTTAGGATTATTTTGATACAACGACGTGAGAGTTGAGAACTTCCAGTGTCTGCAAAGCCTGCGGTGTCAGGCTGTGCTTGCTCAATGGGAAGGACAGGGCCGGATGTCATTGATGCGTGTTTAACCCACTCCTGTGGGAGGCATCTCCTTCACATGTATGCATCTCTTCATAACGTCTGAGCACCTTTTCTGTGGTTATCATAGAATCACAGAGTGGCTTAGGTTGGTGTAGACCTTGAAGATCATCTAGTTCCAACCCTCTGCCATGGGTGGGGTTGCCAGCCACTAGGTCAGGCTGCCCAGAGCCCCAGTCTGGCCCTATATGTCTCCAGAGATGGGGCAATGGCATTTACCTTCAGGATACCTGTGATGTGGGGCAGTATCATTTTCCCTTTACCAATGTGGGCTGGAGAAGCCCAGTACCCAGGACCACGTGCCACGCCCTCAGGAATGATGATCCTTAACATGTGGTGTGCTGGCAATAGACCCTCCAACACAACAAAGCATTTCATGGCAGCAATGCAATGAGAGGTAATGGCCTTAAGTTGTGCCAGAGGAGATTCAGGTTAGATATTAGGAAAAATTTCCTCTCCAAAAGAGTGGTCTTGAGCAGTCTGCCCATGGAAGAGGTGGATTCACTGTCCTCAGAGGTGGGAGATGTGGCGCTGAGCGACACGGTCAGTGGGCATGGTGAGAGTGGGTTGGGGTTGGACTTGGTCATCTTAGAGCTCTTTTCCAACTTTGAACCTGTGAGGCCAAAGGCAGGCACCATTGCTCTGGTCTTGGTGTGGGCTTACAGTGGAACATCCTGCGGTGCTGTCTGCAATCTAACTGTTACTCATGGGATGGCTGGACCAATATTCACGAGGACCAGTATTCACAAGGCTGCCTTCCAAAATTTGGTCTTCAACAAATTTTCCCGCATTACCTGGAGGGAAAAAATGTTATGAGGAAATGAAGCTGGTTGCAATACTGAATGTTTTTTAGATGTGGCAATGAACTGAGCACTCCTGATATATCACTTTTCCCTTCCTGCTGACACATTCTTTGGTCCCCTTGAGTGAGAGAAGGAGAACAGGAGAGGCGGTTTGAAGAACATGCTGTCCCTGTGATTGACAGGGGGCTGTGTAAATCAGTCAAAGGGAATCCTCCAGGCATTCCCTCTTGTGAGAAGATCCCACAGTGCTCTCTGGCCACGCTCATTCTGTCTTTCGATGTTTGTGTACAAAGTGTGTGGGTGGGAGACGAGCTGGATTAGAACCTCTGAAAGGAACAGACATAAACTTTTTTAATTGAAAGCAGCTTTCTAGGGAGGGGTATGGCATGGGCTTCCAGTAAGTAGACACAAATAGTCCCCAAATACTTTGGAACAGAGACTGGACTCCTATGGTTCTCGTTGCTGTGTGGGGCTGAGAACCTGGATAAGCCCCAGTGAGTGAAGTTTTGAGTCTTGCCTGATTCCGTCATTCTTCAAAGCAAATACTTTAGTGTGTGGTAACACCCTGAAATGAAAAGTACATCTATCCCTTCTTCCCTCTGCAGCTGTCAGGTGCTTTAACTGCTGTTTTTCATCATTGTAGCAAATAGGAGGATGTTAGAAAATAATTTATTTCTCCTAAGCCTGAATTTGTAGCCATGAGGAGAAGTGATGTTGTCTTCCAGGCCATTGAAATGGACTGAGATGCTTTTTTTCTAATCTTTTTGTCTCCTAGTGCTCCTTTCTTGTGCGTTTTCTTCCCCCTGCATGCAGCTGTCCCATACCGCACAACTGAGGCTCAGGAGTGATGGCATGGCAGTAATAGATGCCTTCACACTGCTGACATCTTTAGGGATGCCCTGGAGGCAGAGGTGTGAAGGGCTGTCTGAGCAAGTGGTTCGGACTTTGCCATTGTTCAGTGACACTCAGTTGCTTGTTAGAATTGAAAAGGGGATATGTTTGCCACAAGTAGGTTATTGGCACCATTTATCTAATCAGGTTGTTACTAAAATCTCAAGGAATATGTTAGCACCAGGTGGGTTTGCTGGATAGCAGCTAGTGTAAGAGAGGCTCTCGAAGTCACTCTTACTATTGCATCTGTTGGACGTTCCCCATACTTGCCAATCATACTCTTCTCATGGAAGAACACTTTACCCCAGCGCTGTTTGGAATCCCTTGACTGAGGAGCAATGCATCAGCCTCAGCAGGAAGGAGCCAGTCGAACCTGCTGGAATCAGAACACTCTCCCAAGGCTGCACAGCCTCCAACACAGGCTCTTTATGCTCAGGTTTTTGCTGATAGTCTCAGGCAGAACCAGAAAGTGCTGGAGTTCACGCACACAAATCAAACAAGGCATTTAGAAGTTATCAGAGATTTCCAATCCACCTCAGCAGGGGTTTATTTTGGGTTTGATTCAAACTTTTGGTGAAGGTTCGGGTGAGTTTTTAATACAGGTTTTCACTCATCCATCCAGTGGCACTTAAAACACACTGAACGTCAGGAATCTTATTTGTTTCAACCACCTTTTTGGAGCAGTAGAGATGGAGGAGATATAACAACAAAATCACATAAAAGTAATGAGACCTTTGTTCATGTCAAAGAGCTCTCTGACCATATAAATTGCAGATGTGGGTAAGATAAATTCCCTAGCTGGAGAGGTATTAAAATAAAAACCACGCTCCCAACAAGAGACAGGCTGCTGAAAATGCAAGAAGGGAGAATTGCGAAATGGTACATGTCGAATTGCTGGCCTGGATTTCAAATGCCAAAGATAGTTTATGTAAAGCCTTGCTCTGCTGTAAAATGTAACACTATCCACTGGCTAGCCTCAATGAAGCTTGGTCACAGTTGTTTTAAAAAATAAATAAACTAAAAATCTTCTTCCAGCCCATTAAAGCTGATTTATGTTTTGCCCATAGATTCCTCTGTGCTGGATCTTGAGGGACTCAGATTATAGAAGTGATTACCTCACTCTTGGCCAATCTGGTTTCTCGTTCCCAGGCATCCCAGGCTCTCTTTGTATTGCACTGACTTTGCCTGTTGGGACCAAGAGGTCTCACACAGCTACCAAGCAGGCATAGGACTTTGAAAGATTAAAAGCACCTCCGTTAATACCCTCATTATACTTCAAGGTTTTCATTTTGTTTGAATAATCAGGAAAATTGCTTATGGGAATGGCTGTAATGACAGCACGTCACCATCAGGTTGCTCGGTTAATTCTCCAGCCTTGGAAAGAAATCTCATAATGTCCCCCAAAGTACGTGGCTTCACTTAGCACCTGATGCAAGTGCCTGTGCCCCAGGCTCCCCACGTCGCACACCCACCAGGCTGCCTGGGCCCCCCGGGTTGCACTCGCAGCTCTGCTGCCAGCACTCTGCGTGGCCATGAGGAATTGCCTCCCTCCCCATCCGCTACCCAAGTGATGCGGATGTTAGCAGGTATTCTTCTGATGAAAGCAGTCCTGGAGTGCAGCTGTTGTCTTTTGGATTGTGCATCTTTCCTTTCTTGTTCTTCCTTGGGGAATGAAGGCTTTATGAAGGCAGTGGCCATGCATGTTCCTTTTTTTTTCTTTCTTTCTTTTTTTGGGTTCAAGCAGTATCGCTGCATTGTGCGGTTTCAGGGTAAATCCTACCATTTCTTGCAGCTTTGTTTCTACATATTGATGGCACTGCAAGACTGTGGTACTTAAATTCAGGCATTCTCTCATTTGGGCTTTTCATCTGTGCCAGCATTTGGGATTCATCTACTTGTTCTTCACTGAAAAGAGAAATAATAATCCCATTGCTGCCTGCCATGGAAAGTACTGTAGATATAAGAAAACGATTCAAATTACAGAAACTAGTTAACAAAAAGAGAAACGAGTTTGCTGAAATTGGGTTGTACTTTCCTGGCTACGCCTCTTTCCAAGTTTATATGGCCATCTGTGGCTTCCCTGGGGTTACAGCAACATGCAGGTTTAAATAGGACATTGCTTGAGTACTGTGGAGAGCATCTGCAGACTGTCTGTGCTTGGAGTTGGCATGTTCAGAAGCGGTCGTCACTTCGAGTCCGGAGGGAAGAGCTGCGGTCTGTTTGGGTGGGAGCAGAGCTGGGCTGCACGCTGTCAAGGCCCTTGTTGTACCAAATTAAGAGGGAACTGTTGGCTGCCATCCGGCTGCTGTGAGCCTTTTGCTTCTTTTTATGTTTTGGTTTTTCTCATTGAGGTGGAAGACCTGGAAACTTAACTTTTGAATAACCTCGTGGTATTTAGAAATGTCACTGGTGTGTATTATTTTATCCTAGCAGTGCACCTGGACTTTTTTCCCCTGCTTTAAATAGTCACAGTCCTTCCCTGCTGACACCTACATCTGTTTGGATGTTTCTTCTTTCTCCCTCAGACGTGTCGCACGAAGGTGATTGACCTGAACGATGGTGTTTCCCAGTATGCCTGGTATCCCTGCACTGCCAACTTCCAGTACTCCCACATGGCACAGACCATTTTCTGGCTAAAGGTAAGCAGTAAGACTTGTGAACAACACGCGTCTCTTTGCCTGCTTGTATGAAGTTGCTCCACTAGACAGAATACCATGGGACTGCCTTCCCAGGGCCAAGCAGCAACTTTCTTTGAAGTATGTTTAGTGGGAAATGGCAAAACAAAGTCTCTGAACACCATCTAGGGAGTCAGTGGTGAAGTCCATTCCTGTGGCAGGTCTAGAGAGTTTCTTAGAGGTTGCAGCTCCAGCTGCAGGGCTTTTTAACTCCAGTTTAAGCTAGTTTGTGTAGGAGAGATTGGAAGAGAAGACGTCTCCGTGACCTGGAATGAAAATTGATCTTTTAAAAGTTCAGCATTGGCTCTTTGTATTTTTTTCAAGTACAGCACATCTGCACTTTTCTCCATCTAAACCCATGTGGGGCTTTTGTTTTCCCAGGCTTACTTTTCCACGCCGATGGTGGCTGCAGCAGTCCTTGTCCACTTGGTAACTGATGGGACCTATTACCTGGATCAGAAGCAGGAGACCATTGGTGTGCAGCTGTTTGACACCAAAGAGCAAAGCCACGATCTGGGTGAGATTGTATTGAATTTAAGGCCCTCTTTATTGCTAGTGTAATGGAAGCTCCATTCACAAATTATGACATGTACTCCAACTTAGTTTTTTCAAGGTCAGACAGAAAAGAACGCTTGCTTAATGCCCCAAGACCTGAGTTTGACTGGAGTCTGTGGAAAGCGATGGAACGTTTTGCCCAGACATTTCTCCATACATCTCCATTTTCAGAAGAGTTTAGTTCCCATTTAGTCATTAGAATAAGATCACGTTAGTGCTTCATGCAGAGAACCCCCCCGGAGGGACATTTACAGTGATACAGATGAATTGCTGGTAGCAGAGAGAGAGACATTAACCCCATTCTGTGGCAGCTGGAGCAGCAAATGCTTCTGTTTCACAAGGTGTAGTTGGTTGGATTGCCCAGTCAGAAGGGGCTGCATCTAGCCCTGCTCGCAGGGAGGTTTCCACAGCTGTTTAATGGTCTGGAAACTGCATCTTCTAAAGCTTCATTGTAATACCTCCCATAAGCTCTGGAAGGGATCCAGGGATGGCTGCTGAGCCAGCTGTGTGAGGGCCATTTGCTGGTGCCATTGTCCAGCGTAAGAAAATCATCATCAAGATGCTTTGATGCCTTACAATGGAAAAGCTTTATTACTCATACAGATCCTTTTCTTTCTGGGGTAACAACCTCTTCATGAGAAACATCAGTTCACCTAGAGCAAAATGTGCCAGGTTTGATGAAGGTCAAACAAGGTCCACGTGGGCTGGATGAGAGATGCGTTGCCTCAAGCCTGTGCCTGGCAGAAGCTATGGACCTGCTAGTCGTGGTGAAGTCCCTGGATAGACCGCTTGTACCTCTGCTTCGAGGACAAATACCTGGGAAAGTTGTGTCTCATGCTCTGATTACATCTGCTTTTGAGCTTGAGGACCAAGGAGCTCTCCCTGGCTCCCAGCTCTGTGGGCAGGGTAGGGCTTGTGAAGTTCTTTTCCAGCCTTCCTTTGCCCTTTTATGAACTGAGAAGAAAGCTGACAGTGCCATCTTGAAAGCTTTAAGGCAACTCATCCCCCTCTCCCAGCTTTCTGTGCCCAGAATTTTGTGGTTTCAACAAGCTCAAACCCTAAGAAGGGACACGCATAAGTGAAAGGTGTTGGATGACTGTCCAGTGTAATATGTAATGTTGGTGGGATGTAGAACAAAAGAAAGACAGTGTGTGTGGTGTCTCTTGTCAGAGAACAAAGAAATTCAGAGCAATTGTTCAGGTTGAGTCAGAATAGCTCCCAGTTGGCCAGAGCCCTGGATTGGTTTTTATCCTCCATTTGCAAAACAGTGGCACATAGCTCTTTCCCTCTGAGAAATAAATGACGGAGACACAAACGTGCCAACAAATACTTAATGCAATATTTTGTAAAGACACAGATTATGAGAGAAAGAGAACAAGAAAGAGGAGCAAAGAGGAAACTGAGGGTGAGGTTATGAAATCCTGGATGAAGTTGCGACATGGCTTTGGCACGGTTTAAGCCGATGCCTGCAGATCTCCCCGGCTGAGATGCTCCCTTCATCATAGAAAAGCCCCTCTGACCTTCTCAGGGAGGCTCTCCTGAAGCAGAGGAGAGGTGTAGGTAGGTTACCCAGTACTTTTCACTCAGACAGAGCTCCCATTGCTGCTTTCACTGAGGTCTCAGTGCAGCACAAAGCCCTTTTCCCCTATGTTTCATTTGATATTTTTGAATTATCACGGCAACAAGCTGGAAGCTGCAGCTGAGATTCAAACTTTGGCATACACTGGATGCAGGACAGTTGGCCAGCCCTAAACAGCTGCAAATGACAAGTCCAGCCAGAAGGTAGAAGCAGTGTTTTAAAGCTTGGTCAGTCCTCAGTGCACTAAAGCTCACACCCACGAGCAAAGTTTGCAGTGTATCCAGAAGTTCTGTTTCCTCTCTGACCAGAACGAGGTTTTTTCCATGTGGACTCCCAGAAAATAATGAGAAACTTCTTTTGAGCTTTGGTAGGAGATGGGATGGCTGGGATGCCAAACACCAGCATTGTTAATTCAGAGCATTTGTAGACACTGGGGTGCATTACAAGGGGCACTGAGGGCTCAAAAGGTGGACACAGAGCAATGGGGGCAAATGTGGACAGCTCTCACTCCCCTGCCATGGGCCCCTGTGCTGTCCTGGGTGATTTTTTTGCTGATGAAGTCAGGTTGATTAAATGAACTTGACTTGTTAAGCCTCTGTTTAAGTTGTTGGGATCAGAAAGCACCAGCAACTGCAGCACAGCTCTGAAGTCTGGTTTGTTGTGGACACCACCTGAGTGCAAGGAATGAAACTGAAGTGAATAAACAGCCTCATACCATAAGATCTTTTTTGGCTTTCCATCAGAGAAGGCAGAAACTTCCAAGGAATTTGGGAACTCAGGATTTCAAGTATTAACTGCACCTGTTTGTAAGTGAGAAACGTGCACCGTTCCACAAGGAGCTGATATCAAAAGACTTGTGGGAGGCAAGTAGACAGGGGGGTTATTTCAGGGTCAGATAAAGACCAAAACAATGAGAGGTTGGCTTTTTTTTTTAGTATTTTTTTTTATTTTTATTACAGGAAGATTGTTTTAAAGGAGAAGGTAGGAGATGTTTAAAGAGAGTGGTCAGAAATCTGTCTTAATTCACAGGAAATCACTTTCTAAGGAGAAAAAAAATGAAAACTTTTTTTTTTTTTTTAAATTCCTCCCCTTTTGAACCAAGAAACCTGAACTGGAAAAAAATAATAATAATAATAGTGATCCCTGAGCCAGTTAAACATGCAAATAGGATTTGTTTTATTTCAAAGTCGGGAGCGTATCGGGGTAGCCAAAGGGCCTGGGCCAAAGCCGTTGCTGGGGGAGCTCCAGCAATGTGAGTGGAGCCGAAGCCAAGCGGATCCTCGGAGCGGTGCCACGGAGCTGCCGGGGCAGGGCTTTGCTGTCAGCCACCCAGCCTGAGCCTGCAGGAAGGGGTGCTGAGGACAGGAGGCGGCTGTCTGTTCTCTCAGCTGCCCCCCAGGTGCGTTGGGCCCGTGGGAAGTCAGGTGGGGATTTCATCCTGATGGCCACGAGCACCTGCTCTGCTGGAAATGGGTCTGAAAAGTCCCCTCAGCACCTCTTTGGTGCTGCTGAGCACCTCAACCTCTTGAGATGCTTTTATTTTCTTGAGATGTAATTCTTGTCACCTGTGAAATCTTTAGAGGGTCCATCACCCTCACTTCTCTTTTCAGGACCACCTTTGCCCTTTTTAGGAAAGAGCGAGATATCCCAAGGCTGGAAACCATTAATGAAAAGCAAAACTGAGCACACTTGGCATACAGGTCATGCAAAACAAAAAAAAAAAAAAAAAAGAAGGAAAAGTTTTATGTTGGGTGCTAATGACATGCACAGCTACAAACAAGCCACTGGTGCACTGCCCATGGTGCACAAAGCCACCCAGCCTGCCGGTCCCATTTGATGCACGGGATAAAGGCTCCAACTGTCCCCTCCGACTGGTTTCACAATAGCTCAACTCCGCTTCCTCCGTGATGGTTGCTCCTGATTTAACAGAGCACAATAGAAATGTGGCTGTGGTCTAAAGAGAGTCTGCCGCGCTCACCGAGAGAATGGCAGCCTTTCTTCAGCTGTCTGCAGGGATATACTTCTGTGCTAAGCTCTCCAGAGCGATTTGGGAAGCCCCTCCAGGCAGCTTACCATAACTTTTCAGCTCTATAGGGCCATTCCTATGGGTGAAATGCTTCTGAAGTGCTCACGGCTTCGGGAAGTGATTGTGCTCGATCTGACCCTTCCTCTGATCTTGTCTCTCCTCTGGCAGGTGTCCACGTCCTGAGCTGCAGGAACAATCCCCTGATTATCCCCGTCATCCATGACCTCAGTCACCCTTTTTATCACACCCAGGCTGTCCTCATTAGCTTCAGCTCCCAGTTTGTGGCCATCTCCGGGGTGGCCCTGCGTTCCTTCCACAACTTCGACCCCATCACCGTCAGCAGCTGCCAGCGAGGACAGACGTACAGCCCGGCAGAGCAGAGGTGAGCCGCCGGCCCGCGCCCTCGCCCCCACCCACCGCCCCACACCGGGCAGGGAGGGCAGGGGGGCACCGAGCCTGAACCCTGCTGACCCCTTTGTGCTGCCGCTGAGAAACTGGCGCTGTTCTTATTGAGCAGGATGGATGGGACATTTAACCCGTATAGGATACCGCTAGTGAATTATTTCCTCTTCCTTTCTCCTCCCTCCTTTATCCTGCTCTTGGAATTGGGGCCAGTTAACACCCCGTGCATCCCCCCGCTTGCAGCCGCTCACACGTCGGCCCGGATCTGGCCGGCTTTGTGCTGCTGAAGCACTGGGGGGACCTCCCATGGAAGCGTCCGTGCGGGCACAAAGTGATGCCCTGCATCCTGCCTGGTGCTCAGTCCTGTGCTCCCAGCCTTGCGGTGCTCCCACGGCTGCAGCAGTGCCCTCCGCACCTCTCCGGATCCTTCCCGCGTTCTGAAAAGCTCAGTGGGACCCCCCAGGATGAAAGGTTTATGGCTGCCGTTTTATTCTTGTTGTTATTGCAGACACATCAATAGATCACCACCAACCCCTCTCGGTCTCTGCTTTACAGCATCCCACAGAGATGCTGACCTTTGGTGGCCTCTGGTGCGGCAGCTTTGCGGAGCCTTTCAGCGGAGCGGTGAAAAGAAGAGGGGAGAATTTAGCAAAACCCCTGAAAGAATCATTTTTTTTTTCCTGCTGTGAATTCCAAGTTGTGAGCGGTCGTCATAGCATAGCGGCAGCAATAGTAAAACAAGTCGCACATCCCAGCAAAGCTCTGCTCAGCCTCCTAAGCAGGCTGTCAGGTTTTTGATAATGTTCTGGCGTGCTTTTAGGAGCTGCTTTGATTCCAGGAAAGGGGGGAGGGTGAGAAAGGGGAGAGGGAAGGGAAAATAATAATAAAGAGGAAAAAAAAAAAGAAAAAAGAGTATATCTATAGCTAAATCAATCCAGTCAGTGTGTTCTGACCTAGATTCAAGGAGTCTGATCGTTCCGTGCAATAGGTTGTGTAAATGGAGAGGCCCAAAGACAGCAGCACCGAGTTGCAGATGAGAAGTGCAGTTTGTGCATGTTTGGCCAAAGCCCAGTGCAGGAGGGACAGAAAAAGAGGGAGAAGGACCCGTGGAAGGTGCAAAGCACAGGGAGCACACGGGGGCACAGGATCGCATTCCTCCCTCTTGTTTTGCAGTGGGGACTGAACCGTTTGTTCGCTTACGAAATTAGAAGTGCTCTGTGTTTAGAAAGTTATTTCCTTATTAAAAAATGCTTTCCCCTTAGGCAAAGCTTCAGAGGGCCTCTGCAGTGCAGCGACGCAGCCTTGAGAAATCTCCTGAAGAAGGATCACCCTCTCTTTGCTGCTTTTTTTTTCCTCCTTTTCCTTGAATTTTTGGGAGTGTTTTGTGTTGCCAGTGCAGCTCACTGTCCCAGCCCTTTGCTCTCTAACACATCAGCCACTGCTCTTCTTGTTCAGGGGAACATTGCAGGTCTTGCAGGTTGCAGTGCTGAGTTGGACCTTCAAGCTGCCCATGTCAGTCAAGGAACCAGAGACTGAAAGAGAGCCCTGATCCAAAGCCAGTTGAAATCAGTGGGGTTTTTTCCACTGAGTGCAGTGCTGTAATGGAAGATATGCATCTGGCCCTGTGGTGAGATCATTTGGGGTGACGGTGTGTGCTGTCTTCTGTACCATGAGCTCTAAGCAGTTCCAAGATGTTGTGTGTTGAGCTGTGCAGCCAAGAGGCAGGTGAGCATCAAGGCCCCTTGCTCCCTTTCTGCTTCATTGCTTTCCCCAGTAAGAACATAGAGAAGGACTTCATGTATTCATCTTAACCAGCTTAGGGGCTAGGTACTCCTTTTACAACTCATGTTCTTTGCCAGACCTCATCTGAGCATGATCCCATGCAGCCCACACTTCCTACTACCCTTTCCCTACTGGTTGCATTTGCCTGATACAATTTCTTTTTATTTAGTTATTTTTGAAAGGAGCTTTTCCTTCTTATGCACAAGCATTGACTTCACCGCTTTCATTTTCCTTAGGTAAACATGGATATTTTTGCCCGCTTTTTGGCTTCTCTCTACAAGAGATATTATTTCTCTCTCTTCAAGGAGAATTATTTTGGTTGGAGAGGATTTATAGGCAGATACAGGCACTTCTAGGCAAGGGTGCAGACTTTAAATATGTGAGTGAAAAGAAATATATTGGCCCTTAAATGTGAACACTGTTTTTATTATGAGGGTGAATGGATCTTTCCCATGAGTTAGGGGCAACCTAATAAATGATAATAAAACACGTGCTCTTCTTTTTCCTCCTCAAAATATGCATTACAGTTTATACTTTAAAAGAGAAAAAGGAGCTTAAATGTAAAAATCTCATCCAACTTTATAGGTAGCTGTCCTTAGCCATCGTTAGCTCTTTTTGAAAATCCATTCCATCCTTCTGAAGGCATTTATAGAGGATTTAAGAAAATTCTCCGTACTTTCCAGTTGTGTTTTTCCAGTTGTTGTTGTTGTTTTCTGCCACAGCTGACCACAAGCTTTACCCAACTGCTGGAGATGGGCTGTAAAAGCAATGAGTTTTATTTTCACATTGCATTCCTCAGACCAGATATGGCGACTAACTAGTTCTCTGGCACTGTTTTTGTACTTATGTAGCTGAAATGATTGCGCTTGTATTATTTCCTGTTCAGCCTTGTGGAGAAGATATAGGTCAGAGGGCATGGTAGAGATGGATGATCTTAGTGGTCCTTTCCAACTTTAATGACTCTATGATTCTGTGGCAGTGAAATGGGATGAGCAGAAGCAGTCGTATCGTTCCCCCCAACGCTGTCATTTGAGCACCATAGAAACCTGTGCATTCGGGCTGCCTTTGGCAGTGGTTCCTCACCAGTCAGGACTTTGACTTTGTCGCCATGTAGGAAACAAGAGCAGGGGCTGCCCACGCCTGGCAAGGCATTCCCTGCCTTCTCCTGGGGCAGCATTCCCCCGTCATCCCACCTGGTCCCAAGGAGAAGGAGCCCACTCCATCCCCTTTGCTCTGTCTTGTTCTCTTCTGCTGTCAGCTCCTCCAACAAGAAATTAAATCTTCAGTAGTGTAGCAAACGCAATTGCCCTTTATAACTGTAGTTATTTTTTTCCTTTTTATACCAAAAGAACAGGTCTCCTCATCTCTGTTTTTGTTATTTAATGCAGCTTTCTATGTACTGTGTGGGCCGCCTTTCCCCTGCCCCTTCCCCCTGCCCTGTGTTCTGTCATTAAGCACAATCTCTGTCAGCTTGGTTCTGGTGAAATTAATGAATTTCTCACAGAACTGTTAATCATAGGAGCTTTGGTCTGTGACATGTGTTATAATTCAGTGGGTTTTTAACCTTCGCCCCATTTTGGTAATTGGCAGACGGCATCATTTGGCTTTTATTAAAGTGGAACGCGATGCCATTTCTTTGTTTGTGGAGAGCTGGCGGGGCTGTGAGCACACAGGCACCCAGGCCTGCCCCAGTGTGTGGGGCCCTGAGTGCATTATGGGCTCCACAGGGCCCCTGGGCAGCACAGCTCACAATATGGGCTGCACCGAGCCCATCCCTGGGGCCATTGCCCCATCAAATGTGGGGACAGGCATGCCCTGCCTCTGCTCCCCCACAGCTCACCTGGGGCTGGATGGAGTGTTTTCAGTAAATCTCAATGTTGTTGTGCGTTCCTGACCCCACCTGTTTGCATCCAGGGGTTTGTTGGGATTGCTGTTGGGGTCGGACTGGGCAGCACTGCAGTCAGATTGCTGAGGGGATCGTGGCTGGGGTGTCTGCACTGTTGGTCGCTCTCATGGACCAGATGTGATGCAAACAGGGCTGCCCTGCTCTTCCAATGGCATGATCAGCACAGACTCACCAGTCCCCATCTTGCTCCAGGATTCAGGTAGATTTCTTTGAGTTTTTGTGTTCGTACAAGGAGATCAATTTGGGTTTTTTTGGAAATCCAAAGAAGATAAACTCATTGCCACCCTTGCACTTCGTACCTTTTTCACTTCTGAAGCTGCAGCAAAGAATGTGAAGGCAGCCTTTGCTTCTCCAAATGGCACATCTGTCTTTGGATTAGAGAGAGAACTTGCTCCTGTCTTCAGAGGGAGAAGACAAACTTACTGTAACCATAAATCTTTCCAGAAACACCCTCAGAAGGCCATATGGTGTGAGATATATGCATGGTGCTACTGAACAAAACCTCAGGATGCTCCAGGTCTGCAGCCTAGGTTGGCCTAGGCTGAGGAACAGGGACTTTGTGAACTGGATGATGGTTGAAGTTCTCTCTTACACAAATGTGTGCTGCATTCCTTTATGCTCACCTATGCATATATATGTGCCAAAGCTGTCGCTAAGGAAGCAGGTAATTGGGGCACTGTGTTAAGATGAGTTTTTGGAAAAGTGCTTGACCCCAAGGTTAAGGAAAAAAACATTTGGCTGCTGTAAGCTTTTCGAAGGAGGAAGTGCTGGTTTGTTTTTGTGTGAGGAAGGAAGAGTTCCACTTAATTGTTACAATTTTCTATAAACATGTTAAAATACAAATGTTTCTAGGATTGTGTCACCGAGACCCCAATTTAGCAAAGCCTCCGGCTATTTGCTTACATCCCCCTGTAGTCAAATCTATCACTGGGACTTAACCATGCTTTTGAAGTTAAGCACATATTTAAGTGCCTTGCTGAACTGGGGCCAATATTGGCACAGAGAAATAAAGATTTAGAGGCTAATGACTGAGCTCATTTAGATTAGGGATGGGCAGAATGGATTTGAGTAAAGTAAGAACTGGCTTAGAACTTCAGCTTGCATGTGAAACTGACACAGCTCAGGGCTTTTTACATCACTGAAATGGTTTGTCTTGATCTGTGTTTTTAACATACTGCGGGCAGTGGAACTACAAAAAAATTCTTGCACTCAGAGGTGCAAAAATGTTGTTTTAGGAAGTTGTTCTTTCTTAGAGCAAGAACAGGAACAGGTGAATCATGAGGTGGATCTGGTAAAATACACAACGTCAGAGAATAACCCAGGCACCAAAGCTTGATTCCTATTTATATCGGAATGTTGAGTGGTCACTTTCCTGGCTTTTGTCCAGTACTTTTGCAAGCAATTCCCAGATGCATCTGGGGAGTCAGAATAGACCAGGGATGACTTGGAATAGGCAGTGTCGATGAAGTCACCCAGTTTTGATTGCAAGAAAATGGGTTGAGCTGTCCCATGCCAGGAAGCAACATCAGTTATAGTAGAAGTGATTTAATGCTCAGATACTCTATATTGTTTCTTTCCAGAGTGCTTCACAGTTTCTGGAACATGTGATGATTAACCACTGTTAAATGACAGTACCCAAGCAAGAGCTTCTGTAACCCACAGTTCTGTAATACGGATGTGATGGGTTCTTTGTCTAAGTTTCCTACTTGCAGATATTCATTTCTCCTTTATTCCACATTTGCAGAACTCAATTCAAGATCGTGACTTCAAAATTCATTGGGATTTATGGCTGACAGTAGCTGATACCAAATTGGAACCAGTAGCTAGAGAACCAGAAATATTTAAATTAGAAACATTTGGTGGCAGTGGTTGTTTTTTTACAAAAGTGAATGGTTGTATTGTTTGTCACTGAAGTCATTCATATAGAGTTACAGACAGAGAGAGCTGCCCAGATGATCTGCTAACCAAGGCATAATCTGGAGCCTGGGGGGGGGTGGCTAAAAATGTTCCCTGGCCAGTTAAGAAGACCACAAGGGGACTTGTAAACAGAAAGAAGAACATCACAATAAGTGTTTCTTAATGCCTTTGTCTGTGGCGTTTCAGTTCTGTAGGACTTTTAAGCCCAGGCTTGCTCATCTGGTGTCCTGATCTGAACTCTAGAAATTAGATTCTTTCTCTCCTTTACATTGAAGGAAATGGAAAGCAATGCCACTTCTTGTGTTGCTCCCCGTTTCTCCAGATTTCTCTTTGTGCAAGTTGCAAAAGTTTTCTTAGGCTCATCCTTCCTTTGGAAGCCATTCAAGCCTGAATTCAGTTCTACATCAGTGCGTTGAACATTGGTTAACATGAGACATTATATGAAAGAGGTCTTCTGTTATTTTACTTCTCCAAGTTTTGTGCAAAAATGTTTTCAGATTTTGCATGTTTTGCAATGGGCATGAAGGTTTGCAATATTGTGCTTCTGAGAATGGCTTGGCGGCGATGTTCATGTTTTTCCTCAATGAGTCAACTTCCTTGTCTCTGGAATCTTGGCATGCAAGGAACTCATATGGCAGCTTCCCTGTCTGAGAAATGGAGGGGAATGAAATAATGCTTAGATTCCACATGTAGGTGAACTGGGACACGTGGTGAGGATTCAGTGAGGCATCATTCATCGGTTACGCTCTCTGAGCGTCCGTGTTCAGACACTCTTCTGATTAACTGGTGATGTACTCAACTGCTGACTACCCAGCTGCCCTGGGCAGCCTCACGTGCTGCATTTCACACTCTTGGCTGATTTGTATTGGGCATTTGATTCGTATTGGGCATTGTCTATTCTCACCTTGTTTCCCTGCAGGAGGAGGCCACCTGGGCTCTAGGTTGTACCAGCCAGTTGTTCTTCCCCTGTCTCATGCACAGCCTTACTCATCAGTGAAAAGTGAAATCAGTGGCAGTTTAAATTTGTATGTCATGCAGTGAGTTGCAGTGACTGGAAAACATGTATGAAGCCCTTGGTGGAGAGGGGTCCTATGAAAGCAGGGTCATTGTGCTCTGTGATGAGCACCACTAATCAGTCATACTGCTGCAGACCGCATGCTATGTGTTGTGTATGAGGGTACTGAGCTGGCCAGTGCAGAGGCAGAATTCTTCTTCCTCAGCCCCATTGATGTCAGTACTTTGTGCAGGGTGAGAAAATAAGATCTGCTTGAATGTAGGAATTGCGTACAGCCCATCACACTGCAGGGAAGGGCTGCCACTGAACAAGCAACCTTAAATTACAGGCAGCAAGCACTTCTCATATAGCACTGGTCTGGGACAGAGAAATGAGCTGTGGAGATCATAATGCTGTCATTTCACCTGGCACGGAACTCAGCAGAGACATGTGCAAAGGTGCTTCTCCATCGCTGATGTGGGCATAACAACACCAACCCAGGTGTCTCACAGGGGTGTCATGAAAATTAATTAGATTATGTCTGCACAATGCTTTGAACACAGCAAAACATCATGGACATGCTAAGTCCTGTGCTTAGTGAGGTGGATGGCTTTTTGGTGGCTCTTAACCTGTTTTCTAGGAGATAGGAATATCTGGCTTGTAATGAGTTTCAAGAGATGTGTGTTGATGCATTACTTCCTTCTGTAACTTCTGGTGTTTTGGGTTCTTCACTCATAAAGTTGGTGAATGATGTCAAGATTTTCCCTCCTCAGAATTTGCTGTATGTAATTTAAATTCAGTTTAACTCTCAGCAAAGGCAAATTGCTTTGTAGAAGACTTTAACCCCAGAAACTGTCACAAATCCAGCAGAATATTTTTGCATTTTCTTTAGGATTCTCAATACTTTCACTGACCGTCCCACACTCCATTTCATGATATGCTAAAATGTTTGACTCAGGTCATCAGAAATGGTTAAAGATCTGATGTCTGCTAGACATCTCCGAGTATACAGGAATAAAACAAAATGCTCTTTTTACAAGTTATGCTGAATGTTAGAATAATTCACTGCCGGGAGAGCACTGAGTTTCTATCTGGGGAAACATTTTCTGGATGGCAGGACAGCAACCAGAGAGATCTGAAATGACAGCATGCTGCTGAGCTTGATAAGAGCTTATCAACACAGCTACACGACTGATATTTGGTGTTCCCCGTGAAGTGGAATAAAGTGGATGTGTTGATTGCTATCGAGTTTCGCAGAGATAAGAGAAACCCTTCCTCACACGTACACACATGCACAGTTATCACTGGCAGTATCAGGCACTCCTGAATTCAGCAGAGACTGTAGCTCGGATGGGGCACAAGCACTGCTCTGGAAGGATTGCTCACATGTACAGATGCATGTTGGTACAGCGCATGAAGGCCATGCTGCTGTTGTTTGTGTTGTTTCTCTCTGAGAGTGTTGCAGAACAGAAAGCCATTCTGCAGACTTGGCAGGCCCTTCCCTTTTGCCACAAGACCCGTCATTTGCTCTCGTTGTCATCACCATTCCCACTGCCCCGGTCCTTCAGAAGATGCAGCTAAAGGCTGTGCTGGTTGGTCAGGAGCAATTTGCTGAGTGGGTCCGGCGTGCAATCTTATCCCTGCAGCCTGGCACACAAGCTTGCTTCTTTTTTTTTTTTTTTTTTGAATGAAGGAACTGAATGCAGATGCCACTTCTTGTCTCCCCACAGCTGTGTCCATTACTCCTGCGAAGCCACAGACTGCCAGAAGCTGGAGATCGACAACGCGTTGCTGAACTGCACCGGGGGCGGGTGGTACAACGGAGCCCAGTGCAACGTGAGCTGCAGGACGGGCTACATTCTGCAGGTCCAGAGGGATGACGATCTCAGCAAGAGCCAGGTTTGTGCTGCTGGTTTTGTGTGACCGACGAAAGATGGATGAGCAAATGGGTGTGGAGAAGTTGAGAAATAACCCAAAATCTCAGCTCAGCTTTGGAACAGGACCTTATCCAAATAGTTTTTGTCCAAGTAGGAGCCGTCTGACTGTGTGAAGAGGTTCTGACAGTGAGCAAATCTCAGATGTTGCCCAATTTTAGAGATTCTGGGGAGTTGAAACTAGATGATCATCATGGCCCTTTTCAACCCAGGCCATTCTATGATTCTATGATTTTTTAACCCAAAATGTTTAATTGTGTGCACAGGCCTTCTCTGATCTCACTGGCTTTACTCAACTAAATGGAGTTTCTTGGGTTGTTTTTTTTGGGAGTGGGGTGTTTATTTTTCTATTTTTTTTCTATTTTTCAGTTTCTAAGCAAAATTTCTCCTTTTGTTCCTAGTGTTGGGGCTAACAATGTCTTAACTCCTTTGCAGCATCTCAGTCCACCTGCTTCCCAGCACGCTGAAATGCATATCAGGGAGGGGGAAGCATGTAAATCTGTTTGCTTCCAACCAAAGCATAGAAAACTCATCCCAGTGGTTTGGGTTTCATTTGCTGTTCTCCTGCAGTAATCCAATCTCACAAATGCACATGGCCCAGTGCAGAGCACGAGGCATTCAGAAGAACTGCCAGTTTCCTTAAGCACTGGGAAAACGCACAGATGCATTATTTGGGGGCAAAATGTGCACATGGTATGTGGGCATGTGTCTGAAGCAGAGGTCTTGTCATGATGGGGTGGTGGTGGCCTCCATTGGCACCTTCCTGCCTGCTGTGGGACAGCACACACATCTGGGGCTGGGGGCAGGCAGCTGCTCTCGGCAGCTTGTCTGTAGTTGTGAACTATCGTGTTCTTCACGAGCTCCCAGAGAGGGGAGACAGAGAGGAGGGGAATGAGTCAGCCCTTTCAACTCAATTACAAAACAAATACAGGACCCTGCGAGCTGGGCCTCTTCCACCCTAATTGGCATCAGCACCAGAACCCCAGCTCCAGCTGAGCAGTTTTACAGAACAGAAAACAAGTTCTCAAACGAGCCTGAATGGCTGAACCAGGAAATAGTTGGAAATGATCTGTACATTGAGCGCACAGGAATCCAAAACCAAATAAAGCAGCCTAAACGTGTTTCACCAGCGCTGCGTTATTTAAATGCAAAAAGTACCTTTTGGGGAGGCTCAGCCAACTGTGTATGGTTTTGCTCTGAGAAGTTTGGTTTCGGAGCCTTGATCAGATTCATATGACAGGAGCGGAGTCTTTTAGCACCCTTAGCTCATGTGATTCACTGCTTATTACAACATCCTTCCTCTCTCTCTGCTCTACTATTGCACTTTTTGTCTTTTTACCACTGATACAATCTGAGAGCCCTATGGATTTGTTTGCTCTGTGCTGTGCAGGGATGGAGTGAAGCATCTTAGAGATGTCCCTGCTCAGCAGAGTGCTATCAGCACATGCTTTGCAAGTATATGCATGTGCTTCAGAGGTCTGTTGAATAGGAACAGACAGTTTCTTTCCACATCATCTTGTTTTATTTCTTTCTGTAAGGTGTTTCAAGCCAGAATTTGTGGAACGTGCATGCAAGAAATGAACTATCAGAGCAACTCCAGAATCTGTGGTTTGGACTCCTTGCATTGTGTTGTATTGAATTGCATGGTGCTCCTGCCACAAATCTTTCCCAGCTTCGGTTCTTCTTCTGATCACAGGCAGTTGGAGATGAGATGGGATACGTGGCTTGTTATCTCTGCTCATGGGACTTCATGCTTTTCCATAAAGCTGGTGGTTCTTTCACTGCTGTAATTCAGTTGGGTGTGTGTCCTGGTTAGACTGGTTGGTGGGACAAGGGCTGTGTTTTTCCTGCTTAACTGACAGTGTGGAGGGCTCCACAAGGAGGAGGAAGGAAAGGAGTTTTATACGTGCTGATACTTCATTCTTGAGGGAGAAGGAGACAAAGGAGAGGTGCAGTGCCTCAAAGAGCAGCCCAAACATTGATGGCCCATGACTGCAGCATGCTGATGATGACTGACACACAAGTGAGGATGCTCTGGTTTAGCATCTGAACCACATCCATCTTCTGTAATTCACTGAAAGGCAGGAAAAAAAATTAAAAGAAAAGATGAACAGAGAATTAAAAGCAAAGTTTTCAAAAGCACCTTGGAGATGGAAGGGCACAAGTCACATTTCAAATCAATCTTTTACTTCTAAAGGTTTTTTGAAAATCATCCGAACAGTTCCTGCACTTTCTGGCCTCTGTGTCTTCTTGAAGCCCCCATTTTAAAAAAGCTTGGGGAAAAAAACTTCATTCATCTTTGCTCTCTGAGAAGTTCCTGTTCCCAAACCCTGTAAAACTCCATAAAATCACCAAACCCTAAAACACATCAGCCCCATGTGCAGCAGAAACCATTTGCTGCTGTTAAAACGAAACAAAACAAAACCTGAGCTGTTTTCTTTCTCTGAGGCTCCCTCTCATCTTCATTTAGGGGTTTCGACAACAACAAAATGGGCTGGCATGCTGATGGAGGCAGAGCCATCACGTATCTTTTTCACAAAGAAGATCCCGGGATGTTTTCATTTTCCCCCAATGTCCTCCCACCCCCCTGACAACTCCATCGCTCTTTCTTCTTCTCCTCTCTCCCACTTCCCCCCTTTGTCTTTCACTGCCTTCCTCCCCCTTGTCCTTCACTGAAAGCCCCGCTCATTCAGTTCCTTATTGTCATCTCTCCTTGAAGCTACCACCACTGCTGCTCTGGTCAAGAGGTGTTATTTAAAACCCAGCAGCTCCCTAATGTTGTGCAAAGGCATCATCAATCATGCCAGGAAAAGAAAGCAAGGCTCATGTGGGTTCAATTAGAGGCACAGTAGTGGGCAGAAGTGGAAGAATACTTAGAGGGGAGGGCACAGCTGTTCATTTTTAAGGAGAGGAAACTTCACACGTGAAGCATCGCTTGAAGAAGGAGCCAGCTGGGATCTCGGGCAGCAGGAAGGAGACATGAATTCTCCCAAGCTCTTAAAAGTCCCGAGAAACAAATCTTTCTGACACTAGATTTGTTTAAATTTGCATCCTCTCCACTGCATTTCAACCTGTATTTTTTTCTTCTTCTTCTTTTCTCCTTCTCTCCTGCCCTCCCTCCTTGCCTAAACCTCTTTTGGAAGGCAGGACGCGAAGGGAAGCGGTTGCTGCGATGCCAGTCAAAGCAGCACAAAGTGCCCAAAGTGACAGCTAATAAACCAGATGAGAAAACCGAGTGCTTTGCGTGGGCTGCTGTGTGCAGGGTGACCTTGTCAGAGCAGACAGGCGAAACAGGCACATGCCTGCTCAGGCGTCAGGTGGGAGATCTGCAAAGGCAGGCGCAGATGCTGCCACAAAGACCCGACGTCAGATCCCAGGGCAGCAGTGCTTGGGCTGTGCTGTATGCAGGTAGCCCGAGGTGTTTCCTTCTGAGGTCCTGCAGCCAGGTGCTGCCGTGATCCCACTCTCCAGTGGCACATTTGGGAAGGAGAAGCTGTAAGCCAGTGGGTGCCATCTGCAATGCTTTCTGGGGTAGCGTTGTCCTCTGCGCTTAAAATCAAAGCCGTCGTCGTGCTGCATGGTGGGAAGCTGGCTCTGTTATGTCCTGCTACACACATGCACTCCTATCACTTGAAGTTACGCTGCTCTAAAATGTTTCATTATTACATCTGACCATCAGCTTCCATCATATAAAGCGTGGAATAAATCATTGGAAAAAGATGAGAAGTACGGGTCCTACCCACATGGGCTCTGCTTCTCTGCGTGGGAATGGCCATGCCAGTGTGCCAGGAGAAGAAAAAGGCATCTGGGTCTGCAAGGAGGTGGCTCTTCCAGACTGGTTAGTAGTTTCCTTGGGAAAGTGCCTGGAGAAAATGCCAGAGTTGAGAACATGAAGAAGACTGATCTTTTGTCACATCGAGTTCTAGGAGGCTGAAATAAAGCACAGTGAGGTATAGCTGTACCAGGAGATCACTTCCAAGGTAGGGTGGCCCCAGGGATGCTGCGTTTCCAAAAGGCTGTCATGTCCTGCAGCCTTCAGCTAACAAAGACCATGCCCTCACAAGTGCTGGCTTGGACAAGACATTCTTGCCCATTTTTGTAAGGTGTGACTGTTGTGCATAGATATTGCATCTGTTTCCATTTTTGTATTATATTCTGCAATTTGAACTCCTTATTTGGTGTTCTGTAGAGCAGCATCTGATAAGCAGTTCTGTCACTGGAGAAACTCCCTTATGCCCCACAGTGTGTTTCAACAGCAGGTATCAGCTAGAAGGAGCAATCTTTTATTCTCAAACTAGATCACACCAAGACTAAGCAATGAATTATTGGAGTGGAAGCTCCATCACTGATAGAGCCTCCCTGTGCTCTGTGTAGAGCTAGCATCCAGCAGAATACAGTCCCAGCCCCTTTTCCTTTATGTTTGGATAGCCCCTTGGGTTTATGCTTTAACCTCCTGCTGTTGAGGTGTCCTGCAGCCACAGTGCTGGAGCACAACTTGATAACAGCATCTGCTAAGGGGGATGCAGGCTTTGCTGCGTCCTGGAGCCGCCCAGCCTGGAACACAAGTGTGCTGCTGCTGCTATGCACGTGCAATATGAAGACATGGGAATATGCTGTCATCTCTTCTCCTGTGGCCATCAGAATTGCACAGCAACCTCCTGAAAACACAGACATCTTCAAGTCATCATCTAGCTACAGAATATATATATATATATATGATAGTGCAAACAGTCCACTGGACAATAAAGAATTAAGAGCCACTGGGGAGCAAAATGACTGGAATGAGAACACAGAGTGTCATTTCACCTGAGCATTCCATGAATCCCCAAATGTGCTACTCTAAATGTGTAGAAAAGGCATTTTTTTCCTATCAGCAGTGCTCCCTGTTTAAATAAACTGCATGGTCTAGAAAAGGGGTTTTGTGCCCACTTGGGAAGTGTCCAGTTTCTCAGCTCTGGGACTGCTTTTTCCATTCTGAATGCAACCATATATCAAAGAGAGACAGGTCTGAACTTCTGCTGAAACCATTAGGGTGTTTTTGCAAAAAGGGAATCCAGGTCTCTTTGATGTGTGCTAGAAAAATTTCCCTTCCTTTTATAAAGCCAGATCAATGGCTGGCGGTGCAAATCTCCTGCGAGCGTACCAGCCTGAATAAAATATTCCCCAGGGACAAAGGAGTGCTGCTGTACAGCTTGGTCAGATTCCTCGCTGGTATCTTCCCCTTCCACAATATCTTGTGTTTGTGTTTCTCACATTTCTCTTTCTCCCGTCCCTCTCTTTATTCTGGTATGGGGGGAAGAGTCGTGCTTTCAAAATCATTGCATCTAATCTGTGACCATTTTCCCTTCTGGGTTAGAAGGCAGATGTGTTGTTTATTCTGTACTCAGGATTTCGGTCTGCTGCGTTGTTGGGTTATTCCTCAAACCCATAGAAGTGTAGTTTTGATGTAGCTATTGACATTACGGTGGCTTTGGGGAAGTCAGAGCACAGTAACTAACTCTATTCAACCTCTCTTATTGAGAGTTTCTGCCAAGTAAACATATGGGCAGAATGCTCTTTGGTCTGTCCATTGCAGAATCCTACAGGAGGAGTCTATCTGTCAAGTGTGCATGGCCCTGGTGCCCCAAGGCACTCTAGTGACTTTGTTTTACTTGTGAGACACAAAATCAATGGTTGTTACCAGGCTTTAAACAGCTTTGGTCTCTCCTTTGCTGGCTGTGATGGCTTAGTTGTGTCTCTTCCTCCAGACGGAGTCCAGCATCACCATGACCTGCACGGATGGGAAGTGGAGCAAGCAGGTGACCTGTGAGCCTGTGGACTGCGGTGTCCCAGACCAATACCACGTGTACCCAGCCACGTTCAACTGCAGCGAGGGGACCACCTTTGGCAAGAAATGTTCCTTCACGTGCCGACCTCCTGCTCTTCTGAAAGGTAACAGGGGGTACCGAGCTGGGAAAGGCTGCACAGCTAGCACAGACTGATGCCAGTAATATATGGTACTTTTGCTGCTTTTTTAGAATTCTTTATGATGTTTTAAGTATGAAGAATTATGAGAGTCTAGGGAAGGTTTATTTATATTAGAAGCTAAGTTCCTTTGCATCTCCCTGTTACCTTCCTTTGACCTTTGCTTGATCGTGGCTGGCCGGGCAGGAACGACGCTGAATATTACTTCCATACAACCAAAACACAGAAAAGTCATGGGGATCAATCAAATTGAACTCTCATCTTTTCCCATGCCTTTGCTTTTTTTCTGTGCCTGCCTCCCTTCTATGCCTCCTCCACAAGCTTGGAAAGGAGGGAGAAGACTGAAAAGTTCCACATCCCAGTGGCACAGTCCCCCATCATTGTTTTTCCTGGTCCACCCATCACTTCTCTATTTTGCTCACTTGTCTTGCCCTAATTCTGACTTTCTCTTTTCTTCATGTTTGAGAATCTCTGCAACTTCTCATTCTTAAAAATGACATTCTCTCCTACATTCTCTCTTTTTCTCCCTGATCCTTCCTGCTGCTTTGGTGGTAGCATCCCCATCCTGCTCAGCACCATCCACTCTTTTGCTCACTGTCAGCTCACCTTTCTGATCCGGTCCTCAGGAAACAAGAAAATTTATCACTGTTAATTTGAAAGAACATTAAAGCCAAATAAACATGTCATCTTGCACTGAAGTAATCTTAACTGCCCTTGTTGACCCAGGTACAATTGCTGTATAAGCTCTTTTTGTACACTTGGTGTCACCTCCTCTGCTAGGATTCACTGCACATTCCAGAAGAGGTATGTGAAGTATTCCACGTTTCAGTGAAAGGATATGTTTGTTGATTTCTTTATACATAACCAAATTACTCAGTTCTTTTAACTCATAACCAAATCACTCAATTCTTTTAACTCAGACTTGGGAAGGTAACCACAAGAAGCCAACCCACAGTGAAAGCTAAGGCTCAAGGGGGAGATTTTTATCAAAGAATTCCCTTTTTCCATCCTCAGAGGATCATTTTCACCAACGAGGTTTTTTTAACTGAAAATCCTTGGAGTTTTTTCGAGGGAGAGCATGAAAACAATGTTCATGAATCATAGAATCATACAGTGGTTTGGGTTGGAAGGGACCTTAAAGATCATCTCATTCCAACCCCCCTGCCACGGGCACAGAAACCTTCCACTAAATGAACCGATGTTAATGAACTTGGAGGAATGTAAAATTACCCCAAGCATCCAAGTGGCTGAGCATCAGAGAGTAGAAGTCATGACCAGCAGGGGCTGGTGACTCTGGCAGGGGTAGCTGCAGGACCCATAACCCACCACGGGTCAGGGAGTACAGCTGTGGGTTTTAGCATCACTTCACTTTTGTCCAGACATTCTGTGAGTTGTAAGTTAATGGCACCACTTGGTGTTCAGCCATCGGTGATGACTAATAGATGTTGCCACTAAACTTCTGGAGAGTGGCGTTCAAATGACTCACTCCTAATTCAATCACTGACGTCATGACAGCACCGTCGGTAATGTCACAGCTTATCACATTGCAGTGGTAGTATGATATCACCATGACTGGTCTGCAGAGCTGCTGCATGAGTCAGAGGAGCATGCTCGTGCTCCAGAAAAGAGCTTTCTTCTGTTCAAAATACCTCTGCAATCATCCACAGCTGGGGAGGGGAGAGAGAAAGCCAGGGCTGATTTAATGAAACTTCTCTTATCTTTGTGGAAAGGGCAGAAGGGCTCCTCCACATAACTTCCTGAGCCCTCCAGAGCCTTTTGTTTTCTTCTTTGAATTCCAGCATCATGCCCAGGCTCTCTTCCTTTCGTCTCAAGGAGGAGGCATTGCTCTGGGGTTTGCAGTTTGTCAGTATTATTTTGGATAACACCAAAGTTGGCTGACTGCTGAAAATACGCCTTGTGGGTCGAGAAGAGTTCCTGCAGCAATGCTCAAGGATTTCAATAGAGTTTTAGGGATTTTTGAAGGGTTAGTGGCTCATAGCTGTGTTTTGTTTCTTAGGAAAAGCTTATTCCTTTTTAACATAGAGTATAAAATAACAAAGAACGTGAAGTGCACTGAGACAAAGCTACTCTTAGCTTAACCTTCTGAAGTCAAGTAGGTCACAGCAGAGGCAAGGAGATCTATCATACCTTTTACCTGTAAGGTGCTGGCCAGGAAAGCTTCCTCAGGAAAACAAGTCTCTAATGAGTATTATGAATCATATTTATCACAGTAGTCCCCAAGGACTGAGAGTCCTCAGCTGAGAATGGCTCCTCAACGTGCTGGAGTAGTGACTGTAATGCTAACAAACAGATGCTGCTCCAAAAGGCTTAAAATTGAAACAAAAAGAACTGATTTGGTGCACGGGTAGAACGCAGAAGTATAATGAAGAATGTAATGACACTGAACACTGCCTTAAGGTGGGTGGCTTCGTGGCTTTGGAGAGGAGGGAGCTGATGTACAAAGCAGGCTCTCTTTCAGAGAGCAAAATAAGGAAGAGAAATACAAAGCCAGTGAGGTTTCACCTACGCTATAGCATTTCCTGCCATAAGCACTGTCTGCCTGTTGTCTCCTGAAAACAGAGTCCTTAATGATTTAAAACCATCATGTAGAAAGAAAAGATGCATAGGACAGTTGAATGTGCCGAGCCAACTGAGGTGGCTGTTGATATATTATGGGTATAATGACATTTGGGAAATAAAAACGCTCCTGCTGATCGTTGTTAACTTTGCTTTTTGTCCTTCTCAGGGAACAACAGCAACTTGACCTGCATGGAGGATGGGCTGTGGTCCTTTCCAGAGGCTCTGTGTGAACTGATGTGTCGAGCACCCTCCATCGTCCCTAATGCAGATCTTCAGACCACTCGTTGCCTGGAAGATAAGCACAAAGTGGGCTCATTTTGCAAGTACAAATGCAAACCAGGTTACCATGTTCCTGGATCCTCCAGAAAAGCAAGAAAGTACGTAAAATAGCACTGCCACACAGTCAGCATGATTCAGAAAGCCACAGGTCAAAAAGACTTTGGGAAAAAAAGATGAGTAATTCATAGCAGGGTGCTGTAGGGAACACCACTGAATACTTCCTACATGAAGACAGTTGTGCACTTTCAAGGGGCCATTTGGCACCTCACTCTGTAAATCTTTGCCAGTGCTCAAAACAGACCTTACCTTAGAGGTACTCTTTGATATGCAGACTGGAGAGTCCCCTTTGAAACCGTATGGGAAAGTTGTACTGTTGTGTCCTTCTGACTTGGCACAAACCCACTTCAAACCAACCACAGCCCACAAGGCCGGGAAGCAGTTTTTTGGGAGATATGTTCAAGGCCAAAAGAGGAGTTCAGGCTGAGTGTTGGCTTTACAAATAATCATTATTTTCACTCAGAGACCTCATGCTGCAGATTCACAATTTGTTCCCCAGGTGTTAAAAGCTCAAGCACTCTCATTCCCTGCACCTGCTAGCAGAGCTCAGAAGCTCTAAAGGCTCTTAGCTGACTCAGCTGCTCACTAAACGGTCTTGTGTTTTTTTTCTGCATGGGAAGGCGGGCCTTTAAGATCCAGTGCACTCAGGATGGCACATGGCTGCCAGGTGCTTGTGTGCCTGTTACGTGTGACCCTCCACCTTCCAAGTTCCATGGGCTCTACCAGTGCTCCAATGGCTTCCAGTTCAACAGCGAGTGCAGGATCAAGTGTGAAGATGATGACAGTCAGTCGGTGAGTCTTTCTTATCCTCACCATCTCACACCATGAAAGTGAGTTTTTATCTTGTGGTCCTTGAGGACTCTGATCTTGGAGGGATCAAGTGCCAAACCTCCCTTGAGATCACTTGAGACCAGAGGCAGAGAGATGGAAAAAGGAAATATGTAATTAAAGTAAAAGAAGAGAGCTACTTCAGAGAGCCTGGAAATATTTTTAAGACTGTAGTAATGGTATTTATTAACTGTTAACAATAGGGGAGTAGCAAGAAATGACTGGCTGGACGAGTAATTGGTTGGAAAATCTGTTCTAGTGGCTCTATGATGTAGGTAGGTGTAATCAAATATGGTTTCTGGTATTACATTAACACAGGAGGAGAGAAGGAATAATGAATGAGTATGAGGTGTGTGCACTCATCCTGTTTGTTCGTTCTCCTTCACTTTGCTTTTTTCTCCAGTTCTTTTTGCTGATGCTGTTATATATATGTCATATGATGTTTTATAGGGATTGTCACCGTACAGGTGAACTGTCTGACCTTTCATGGCTTTTTTTGGCTGCAAGGTGTCATTAATTGTTAGGGTCAGATCCTCATCTGGCATAAATCAGCATCTTGCCTTTGATTACCTAGGAACTTTGTTCATTGATAAAGTAGGTCTGGCTTTTAATATTGTGTTTGAAATACTTGGTTTTCCTCACTAGAGTTAATTATAGTTGTGAAGTAAGTAATTTCTCCCAGAAGTGCTGCTGCCACTTCATATGCTGGGGAAGAGAAAGTGGGGATGTAGAAGCTGTTCTTATATGCACTGCAGACAGCACAGTGCTCTGTCAGAAGCCTTGTAATATCACTCCTGAGGATGCACGAAAAAGGGATCAGCCCTGCTATGGTGTCAGTGATTCAAGACCCAACTCTGACACCTGTTCCAAATGTTAAAAGCTACAGCAGAAACAGCAGTGAGGTTTCTGAGGCTGGAAAACTGCATTTGTTCCCTGCAAAAGCTGTCCTGCCTACTTGATGGGAATGAGAGGCAGAGCCTAGGGTTGTGTATCAGAACACCCTAAAGAAGATTGTTTTGGCTGCTGTGACTTTTTGAGATGTAGGAAATGCACAGATGGGTGCAATTTGGGTGGGAAGCTCTGGGATGCAGCACCTTTGTGCATCTCTGCTTTCTCAGACTGACTGCACCAGGGCACTAACAAATGGTATGAGGGCCTTATGGTTGCTTTGGAAGGAGCTAGACGTGAAGAGAGGCAGGGATTGGAGTTAGGGTTACATCAACAAATGAGCTGTGGAAAGTGAGAGATACAGCTACATCTCTGTTCAGTGTAAGGAAGATTGTAGTGACTGCTTGGATGCAAAGGTACCTTGAGCAGAGAAGCAGATAACATCCTAAGAAGGGGATTTGCAGAGAAAGGTATTTCCAGATATCCTAGAAAACAGACAACAGAAGATGAGGGAGGACTCCTGGCACAAGCCAGAACCACTTGAGAGGTGTTAATTATTTAAGGATTAAACCCCACTAAGTCTCTCTCAGCTATATAAGGTGATAATGCACATTGCATCCAAGCAAGAAACCCAGCAGGGATTTTCACAAGAGATTTTGCAGGTCAGGGAATGATGGACAGGATGTTACTATAGCAATGGATATCCTGGGATCTCTGAGCACATAGCAGAAACTACACAATAGTACTCTAGAGCACAGCCAACTCTAGGAACATAAATCAGGTTTCATGGCTCACCTTTAGAAATCATAATTGAACCCTGGCATGCAAACTGTGGTGGAAGTGCAACACACTTGCTAAAACAGCAAATTGTGCTCAATTATCACTTAGTCGTCTCTTCTTGAACTCGTCACTGTGCTGAAAGATCATTACTCAGCCCTACAGATGGCATCTCTTAATCACCAGCAGTGTAATGGTCATTTAAGCAGGTACCTCCCCAGCATCCAGAGGCAGGGTCTTCCATTTCTGCACATTGCACAAATCAGTGGTCAGATCTAAATTAATTGCACTCTGCAAGACTGGCCTTTAGGTGGGAGTCACCAAACTGGATCACATCCTGAGTCCATCTGCTCCATTACACTTTCATAAGATTTTCTTATTACATCTGGCAATGGCCAGATGTCTAGAGGAGGGAATGCAGCTCCCATGCAATAGTCTGCCAATGAGACCACTTTGCATCTCACTGAACATTGTTTTCAACAACGAAGCTGAGCAAAAAAAGGATTAGGGTATCATACACAAGGCTAGCACTGAATGCAGTGCAGTTTCCCGTGTCTGTACAAGAGACTTGTGCAGATCCCTCTGCAACAAGGGGCATGGGGCGCAGGGAAAAGCTCCAAAGGCAAATTCAGCATCCCTGGTGGAATTGGGATCCAGTATACAGAGCACGTTACAGAATCCCCAAAGACATCCACCCTAGTCTCCAATAGCAGGGTGAGTAGGCTGAGGGCAGCAATGCAAGAGAAACAGAGATCCTGTCTGGTTCTTGCACTGAGCAGGGTCACTGTGGGAGGCTTGGAGCCCAACCCCAGCACCTTCCCATTGAATGTCCCCACTGCCTTGTGGCAGTGAGGCTCGCAGCTCCTGCAGAACAGCTTGTGCAAAAATCCCCAAAAAAATTGCCTGCACGTCGCTTTGTTGTTTCTAAAGGGCATGGTATTTCTCCCTGGACTTTGGTATTCATTCTCCAGTATTGTACAGAGAATCTTTTCTGTAAGAGAAATGTCATATTCCATTCCTTGCCCATTCCCACACCAGAGGATTTGTTTCTCTTTTACACTTGCCTCTGTGCATGTCTGTCTCTGCCTCTTTGCTTGCTGTCATTCAAGGCAGCCAAGCTCTAAAGAGCACGTTCTGCCCTGCTAAGCATCCCTCTCGTGTCCCGCTTCCCTTCTTCCTTCAGATGGCCATTGGGGATTCTTTCTTTTTTGAGACAAATATGATGCAACTAGTTAGAAAATGGAAGAGGGAAAAGGTTGTCTGCAGTCAACACGAACCTTTCAGCAAGAGGAAAGAGGGCAGATGGGGTGAACGCACCTTTTTTGCAGCTAGAGTGGATCCATTTTAATGTAGAGACCTTGCAAAGACCTTGTAAAGACATAACATTGCATAGAGGAGGCGTGCGTGTGCTTTTGTGTGCAATGCAGCCTCCCTTTTATTTATTATTCAGCAGGGAAGTCCTTCCTTGCCCCCCACTACCTGCAGTCCCAGCTGGGGCTCTGCCAGCTCCAGAACTTTGCTCCCAGCTCGGCTCTGCCCGCTTCTCCCCTCTCACCCTGCACCTGCTGTCCTTCTTGTTGTTTTTGTGACCATCCTTGTTATCTCCTTGTCTCTTTCCCAGGGCCGTGGAAGCAATGTGATTCACTGCCGGAAGGATGGCACCTGGAGCGGCTCCTTTCATCTCTGCAGGGAGATGCAGGGCCAGTGTGCTCTGCCCACGCAGCTCAACAGCCACCTGAAGCTGCAGTGCTCCAGTGGATACGGCATAGGTCTGTGGGCATGGGGAATGAGGAAGAGGATGAGAGGGAGGGAGGAGTCTGCAGTCCTTGGGGTCACTTTATGCTATGGAGCCATTTACCTGAGTGGGGGGCTGCTGAGGGCAGGAAGCTGCTTTGAGATGATGCTTTGAGCAGCCAGGTATCATGTAATGTGCTGACTTCCTGCTCCTTCCAGCATTCCCAGTTTCATTGTGTCTCTTCTTGGCCAGCAAGTCAGGCTGCACCAGAGACACATCCAGTCCTCAGAGTAAGGGAAGAAGGTTGTACCTATACTTGTTCTGACAGTTTTGTAATGTCCTTGAACTACACACACACACACACACACACACACACCCCTTTGATGCCAAAAAGCAGTGTACTGGTAGGGAAGCACAGCAGCAGGAGCATTCAGCTATTCCTAGGGAATGAGACCAGCCAAGCATCCCCTTTGGTATGGCTGTTTTTCAGAAGCCCATGTGAGGATGTTTGCCCCTTCCTTCTGGGGTCACTCTGCAAGGAGTTTGGAGTTTTGGGGGATGTTTTGAGCTTGGCTTTGTGTCACCCAGGCATACATTCCACACTGAAAATACACAGCATTATACTTTCAACCCTTGCTGCCCGGGTTGCAAGGGGAGCAGCCCCGCGAGGCCCCTTCTGCAGCCCCGTACCAGCCCCCCCTGCCTCTGCCCATCCCTTTGAACTTGGAGAAATTTCCTCATTTTGCAGCTCCCTCATTATATCTCAGCCGCGCGAGGGACCACGAGCTGCCTTGTGTTCCCTCCCCGGGGAGGAGAACACGACCTGGATGAGATCATCGCTCTGTAATGATGCCAATTACAGATCGTATATCAAAACAATTCAGACCCGCTCCTCTCCGTAAGTGTAAATAGCGCGGCGGTGAGCAGGCTGTGGCAGCTCTTAATGTGGCGAGGTGTTTTACCCTTGAGATGAGGTTACCTACCAGGGTTTTGCAAAGAGAGAAATTCGGATTTCTGGTCTGGAAGAGGGGGAGCAGCTGGGGGCTGGGAGCAGGAGAGCCCACAGCTGCCCTCCGTCCTCCACCAGCCCCGCTGGCTTGGCCACCAGTGCTGTGCCTTGATGTGGAGTCTGGTGGCCCTTGACCTTCAGGAGGGCTGCAGGACAGGAGGTGGGGGGGGATCCTCATGGAGATGTGAAGAGCAGCTCTCAGAGGGCACAGCGGCCATTGGCTCTTATCCTCAGCAGATGGAGACATACCACACGCTTTGTTAGGTTTGTCCAGCATCACCTTTTGGGAGCAGGTTGTTGGGATTTTGATGGGGTTTAACCCCACAGGCAGCTCAGCACCATGCAGCCCCTTGCTCTGCCCCAGTGGAATGGGGAAGAGAATCAAAAAGGGAAAAGTACAAGAACTCACGGGTTGACATAAAGACAGCTTACGAGATAAAGCAAAAGCTATGTACATAAGCAAAGCAAGGAATCCATTCACTACTTCCTGTCAGCAAACACACGTTCAGACACTTCCAGGAAAGCAAGGCTTGTCATGTGTAGTGATTTATTGGGAAAACAAATGCTGTCCTTCCCAGTGTCATCTCTGCCCCACACCCCCAACTTCCTCCTCCTTTACCTTGGTTCTGTTGCTGACTGTGATGCCATATGGTATGGGATGACCCTTTGACCAGTCTGGGGCAGCTGTCCTAGCTATGCCCCCCAGCTTCTTGCACACCACTGGCCTTTCTGCTAGCAGGAGAAGCAGCAAAGTCCTTGGCTGTGTGTAAGCACTGTTCTGCTGCAACTAAAAACATTGGTGTGTTATCACTGCTGTTTAATCAAAAATCTGGAATACAGCACCATGTGAGCCTCTACATAGAAAATTGACCTTACTGCACTTACCCAGCAGTCCACGGAGCTGCTGTCACATGTGCTACGAAAGCAAAACAAACCCCAAGTGCTGCCCAGGCCTCCCTGGCTGAGCAAGGTCTGCTTGCTCCCACTGACTCCTCCACGAGGGAGGATGTGAGAAGGCAGAAGCAGGTGGGGAAAATAATAGCATCCAGTCACGGTCACTATGAATCCCACACACCTTTGGTAATTCCTCAGACACCTAATCTGCTCTTCCAGGCTAAGGTGTGTGTTCAGCCAAAGGTTCAGCTCTCCAAACCAGTGCAGAGATTAATTCCTCCCCCAGTGCTGATGGGAGTGCAGAAATCCTAATGACATGTTTGCAGCAGCTGTGCCATTCAGGAGTGATTTTCCAGGGGGGAAATGGTAATGGTCCAACATACTATGGCTTATGGTTGTGTCACCACAGGGCTCTGGGATATTGCTGCAGAGGATCGCAGCATGTTTTAATAAAGAAAGGACAGGATTCCCACTGGGTATGACAGTTAATCAGAGGAAAAGCAGGTTTATGTGTGAAGAAAGCCATCATTACCTCTCTGTATTCTTCTTATCAAGTATGAGATGTAGGTGATAGCTTGCCTGCAGTACCATTGGGCTTGGTCACATCTAAAGGGCTGTTTCTGAAAGTCCATAAATGTGACAGATGAAGTGAGGGGATTATGTCATGTCACAGGTGAGATGAGTTTGGCAGCTTTACCTTGATCAGCCCCATCACTTGAAAGAGCAGTCAAAATGGAAAAAAAAAAAACCTCCACATTTTCTTGGTGATCCGAAAGAAAGAAACTTGACCCCTTTCCCTGGAGTTAATAGCCAGAGAAATACCTAGATATGCAGCTCATACAAAAAGGCCTTGGTGTGTTTGCCACCCCCACAGTCTGCTGAGATGCAGGGTTGTACTCAGCATTTCACATGTGGTTAGAAGATATGTGATAGTTACGGTTGACTGCTAATTGCAATTTAGGAAAAATGAGCCCTAATCCTGTCCTTCAGCTGAAAGGATGCTGGAAGGGTAAGGAGCTGCATGCTTTGTCCTGTAGCTTTATCATCTCCTTTTTTGTGCAGGCGCAGAGTGTACCACCTCGTGTCTGGACCACAGCCATGAGCCCATCCTGCTGCGTGTGAATGAGACCGTGCAGGACATCCAGCACTGGATGAACCCTCAGAGAGTGAAGGTCAGTTCCTGGCAGTTGTGCTAACTACATCCCATGCTACATGTTTATGTGCAGCGAACAAACTGTCAGCCATGGTTCATCCAGTGAGGGGGAATGTGTGGGAAAGGTCTTTTGCCCTTTAGAAAATAATTCCTGGGTTTTGTAGTGCCTTTGCATGCTGTTCTAGCAGTGTGGTACCATTCTCTCCAAGTTGTTTTCTCTCTGTGATTTCCCAATGAAAATCCATTCAAGGTAGAGGCCCCCAGTCGTCATGCTGAGATCCACCCAGGACTTCCAAGGGGCTGATGCAGGGGTTGTGATTCATTATACAGGAACATGTGATGGGAAATGAGAGAATGGGCAGGTTTTATTCTCTTCCTCCTCTTCAGTGTTTCGCACACTTTGGGTGGTAGGGCTGGATTTTTCTGCACTGCTTTTGGCTGACGAAAAAAGCTGATACAGGGGGTATTTCATCTCCCAGAGCAGCAGAGCTGGCTGGGTCCTGCCTGCCCCCCCCATTCACCCGCATGTGAGAGCTGCCAGCTCAGCACAGCCCCTTCCAGAGGTCACCACTTCTCCCTCTGCCTGCTGCAGAAGCACAGCAGCATTAACCACTTGCAGCGTGCTGTCCTGGGTGCCCTCCAGCTTATGAGTCAACCCCCATGGGGGCACACACACCTATACACAGTGCTTTACACACACGCTCAGCCGTGTGCAGGCAGCAAATAGCTGCTTGGTTTCACATTGATATCAGTGGGAAACACACACGCATGCTGTGGCTGCGGTTAGGGAGATGCTCTGAAAATCTCTGCTGCTTTGTATTTCCCTGTTTCACATGGGGCCGTACAGAGCAATAGAATAAATCCTGGAAAGGGATGAGGAACATAAGTCCACAGAATACAACAAGCTCACAGTGTCCGTCCCCGCTTCCCACTCCCTCCAGGCAGCGAGATTATATTACTGCCTAAGCCCGGGCCTTGCCAAGTTTCTGGCACGGAACATAAAGAAAACCCCTATCTGTATTAGGGGCAATTTCTCACTGGCCCTTTCCCGAGTGCTAGACTTTAAAGTGGTTTTGTAATTCATGGTGAAATAAAGTGACAGCTTCCCTCCCGTTCTGGGCCGTGCGCCTTCGTTTATTGATGCGGGTGCGCAGAGGGAGCTGTAACGAGTTTTATACCTTCAGGTCTCTGGAGGGCTCATTAGGCAGCAGGGAAAACACAGAGTGCTAAAGGGGGGATGAGGGGAGCAAGGGAAGGAGGCAAAATCGCAGTTTCCCAGAGTACAGTGGTAAATAAGATCTTGTTTGCCGTTTTGGTAAAGGACCTTGCAATTGGATAGTGGATGTAAGTATGTCCCATAACACTTTGTAGATAGTGAGATTTAGCAGGAACATGTGCTGGATGATGGTGGGGAGGCTTTGGGGGCGTGCAGAGGAAGTGGCTCTGCTCTCATGTCTCCTTGGAACTCAGAGCTGTGTCCTGGCAGCCCCCTTGGGTCGTGCAGGGCTTTCTGCTTGTCAAGCAGCAGTTGTGTGCACAGTGCTGAGAGGAGGCCCATAGGGTAGGCAGCTGGTGGAGTGATGCTGGATGGGGGGGTTTGGTAGCTGTGAGACATCCATCTTGTTCTGCTCCCCAGACAGGGGATGTCACCCACAGCGAGCCGTGCCTCGCAGGGAGCGTGCGCTGTGGGAAATGCTGCTGCCAGTGGGGACCCTGGAGAGATGGGGATTGCGATGCTTTGGGGGAAGGTCCCCATGGCCATATGCTATACATCATTCATAATATGTGTCTCTGTTTACGTTTGCTGACAGCTCGTTGTTGTGCCATGCGAGCGAAGCGACCAGCTGCTTGCATTTACAGGAGTCTTTGTTGGTCACAAAGTATTTCGGTGATACAGAGAAGCACTTTCTGTTACTTAACTTCAGGCACAAATAATGTGCAGATCAGTGCGGTATGAGCAGCAGATAAAGGTAGAACCAGTCTGTGGGACTTGCATTTGAGAGGACATGTGCAGATAAAACACAGGGAGAGCCAGCAAGAAAGAAACACATTTGTGTGTGGCTGCTCAAGCAACAGCTGTTATGGAGGCAAAGTGGGAAGAGGGAACCATCCCTCCTTTGGGAGTTATTTAGAGCAGAGCTGTGCAAATCACTTGATTTTTCGGTTCGCTGGAAGTTCTGTCAAATTAAAACATGAAAAAAATGTTTTCTCCTAACCAGAGAGATATTTTTGTTGTTGTGATTTTTGGTGAACCAAAAAATTGGAGGAAAACCATGTTGGGTTTGAACATAACGTAGTATTTAACTTCCAACTATTTTTGTGTCGTTTAAGAAAAATGAGTTTTTTTTATAGCTTTCTGCTTAAAAAAATTGAAATAAGCTTAGAAATCAAGTGTCTTCTCACAGGAACAAGAACCAAATGTCATCACATTGATGTGTTTTTTCGGAATTGGTTGAGGCTTTGAGTTGCTTTGCTTGGTCTGAAACTGATTGCTGAAATCAGTGCGAATTTGCAGTGTCTCCCAAATCGTTTTCAGCAGGAACAAAAAGCCACCTGCAATCTGCTGTGTGTCTGCTGTTCTGTGGCAGACTGCATTTGGGACAATCATTGCTCTTCCTGTGATTTCCCATTTGCTGCATGTATGCAAGGGGCAGCGAGCTGTTGAAGACACCTATAGATAGAGCTGCCAAGGCTGACTACAAGGCAGTGAAGAGAAAAAAGTGAAGTGCCTCAGAAAGACAGCTTGACAGCTCTTTCCCAGTGAGTGCCGATACCTAATTTCCTAGATTGTCTGAATTTGGATGCTTGCCTTTCTGCCAAATACTGTCTCAACACGTGTGATAGCCTTAAATGGGTTGGCTGGCAGTGGGGCTTAGTGAGTAGGGACACTGCCCCAGTGGTGGCAATGTGTTTCGCTCTATCCTTGCACCTGAACACCACTGTTCCTGAGACTTTGGGTGCTCAGAAAGATATAAAAAATGATGTGAGCAACCAGCATCTGTTCTCCTTCAGGTAGAGTTTGCAGTTTTCCTCCTTTCTTCCCTTCCAAAGAGTGTCAAGCTTGTTTTGCAGACTGGGAAACTGAGTCGCAGCTTAGGGCAGTGAGGGGGCTGAGCCCCAGAAGTGTGGGAGCTGCCACCCATCTGCAGCCCTGGGAGGCCACAGCCACGAGCCACATCTCCCTGCCCTGTCAGCAGCACCGATCCCCTCACCAGCCCTCATGGTTAATTGCCGTGCTCATTTCGTGCCTGAAGAGAGGGTTTGCTGAGACCGGTAGGTGCCAGTCCTCATGCTTGGGCTCCAGGGGACACTTGACCCATCTAAGGTGGAGGAGAGCTCCCCAGGGCCTCTCCTGGGGAAAGCTAATCCCCTCTGTGGGCCACAAATGGTTGACATCATTGTGTTAGTCCCACAATGGGGAGGGAAGCGCCGTGACCAGAGGCGCTAGGTCTTCCCTCACAAGGAGAAAATGACAGCTTGATTTGCTTTCTTGGCTCTTTGTTACCTACTGTGGGAGCGCATCCCGGCTTCCTCTCTGTTCACAGCAGATGGAGTCACAGCCACCAAACCGCAGCTGGAGCTGAATGGCATTTCTGGAATGGGGACAGACCAGGCGGGAGGGCAGCTGTGCTGCAGGAGCTGATGCACCAGGGCAGCGGGGCCATCAGGCAGCCATGTGTCACCACAGTGACCCAGGGAGGGGTGAGGCCGTGCTACATGGGCTTCCTCAGCACCGCCTGGCATGTGAGGCCTTCCCTTCTGCGTGCGCCGATGCCATCTTGGTACAGTGCTGCCTGCACCCCTCCTTCCTTTCCATTCACCTCATTGCCCCACATTGCACTCTTGCACCTCTGGACTCTTGGCACCACAAGAATCTTCTCTCATTCCTCAAATTCCTCAAATTTCCAGCCCAGATTATCCCTTTTCCCGCTCCCCCTCAGCCCAGCAGCAAGCTGAGGGCACAGACAGGACTTGTGGTGTAAATCTGGGTTTGGCAAACCAGCAGGGGGACACAGAATTGTAATCGAGGGCCTTTCCCAGCTGTACCCTGCTTCCAGCTCAGTGGATGTCAGCAGGATTGAACTTAGTTGGAGCAGCTCTAATAGTCCCTGCTAGTAATGAGTCATCTGAAGAGAAGGCAAAGTAACTGGGATTAAGCCATTGGCACACTATGCAGGACTGTCCATCTGAATCCTTTTGGCATATCCTGGCTGCTGCGGAGAGAAGAGCTGAGTGGTGTTTGTGAAGAAAAGCTCTGGTTATCTGCTTGGACCCAGCCTTTCCTAGCTGCCGTATGAGTGTCCCACTGACCCAGTGATGGTTGTCACACAAGGTCAGCTGGCTCTCTTGTGCTACAGCCTGAGGCTGCACACCCTTTCCTGGAGGTTGGCCAGCCAAAAGTTGTTCTAGCCACTGGGATTCAAGGCAGCCTTGAGCGAGAGCAGAGATCTGTGCTTGAGGAGACTTCACCTCCCATCTCTAAGGGAACGACAAAATTCAGTAGCTGCTGGATTTTTAAAACTGGGAGGGCCTGGAAAGTAGTGCATTTTCTGCAAGGGTTTGGTCTCGCTTGGAAACCTCCTTTCTTAAGAGCCTATTGCAGGGCTGTTTGGCTCCTTTTGATAGCTCCACATGCTTGCACACATCAAGGGGTTGTGTAGATGTTGATGCTTCTTACCAGGAATGTGAGGTGCTGAATGGAAGTGCACATTTTCTCATTGGCTGGCCTCAGATACGGAGGCATATGGCTGAGTTTTTGTTTCAAAGGCTCTTGAAGGGCTTCCCCCTCCCAACCTGTTGACTGGTCTTGTTTATTTTGAAACCTGGAAAAGTTTCTTTTCCTTTCCCTCCGAAGTGCAATAAACACAAGAGTGGGGAAAACAAAACAAAACAAAAACAAACAAAAAACCCCCAAACAAACAAAAGACCCCAAACTCTGACCATTTGTGGCAGGCAGCAGGCTGGAAATCTCCAGCTGCCTGTCTGGAGCGCATTGGGGGAGCGTCTGACACCGCAGGGCCCCCGCACCTTGCAGCCTCCCTGCCTTGCCCCGCTCACACAGACGGGCCCTGTTGTGAGGCAGGTGGGGCAAGCTGGGCTTGACTAATAGTGGAAAATCCGAGAGCATCGGAAAGATAAACAGCCCCAGTCAGATAGTATAAAAGTCCTTTTTCTAGCACACGCCAGGTAAGCCTCGAATGACAGAAACTGTAAAAACATGCTGAGGTTCCCCTGCAGATGGATTAAATTAGGCCTTGGATAAACAGGGGGAGGGATGGCTTGTACGTCAGGTCTTCCCAAATGTTAATCCCTTCCTTCCCCAGGACTCCGTCCAACCCCAGCCCCTGTCCTTTGATGAGTACCCACGTACTCATGTTGGCCATTGTTTCATCTGTGGAAGGTAACCCCAAATGATCCTCATCCTGGTGAATGTTGTGGTGTATGGATGGTTGTCCCATCACCCGGACCTCCATGGTACTGACCTGCCACCGCCGCTGACTGGCCAAGCCTCTTATTCTTTAAAATCTAGGTTTCGGTATCTACAGGCAAACAATGAGTGTCCATGTTGTGTCTTTGAGTGGGCTGGTGTTTCATTTTTCTCCAAAACTAAGCAGTTCAACTTTTTTCTTACAGAAAACCTATAAATGTAGTCAGTACCAAAATTATTATTAAGCTCATACAGTGTAACAGATGATGCTGTCCTTTCTGAGTATTATTTTGAAGGTGTGTGGTGGGAGGTGCTTCTATTTAAGATCTAAAGGATGGTGAGAAAATGTTTCTGAAAGTCCACCTTTAGCTGTTTGCATCTTCAGGAAGCACAGATATGACAGGTAGCAAAACAGAGCAACGCTTTGCAGCACCAAAGAAATCCTTAAGTGAATTCCTAAAATGCCTCCCCACTTCCCATGATCTCGACAGTGGACCCCTTCCTTTGCCTTTTTTCTGCCACGTTCCCCCACCTTGAGTGAAATATTGGACATGACATTTTTGGGAAAATGTTAAATATTATTTTACTCTCAAATGTTCTGTTATTGCAAGTGTCAAGTCCAACACTTCTTGTAAATACCTGGAGGAGAGCCAGGTCCTGAGAGCACAAGAGGTGTTAGGGAACTAAACTTCATTGCTTAAGTACAGTAGGGCCGTAGGAGCCAGCACACCGACTTTCCATACACTGATTTCCTTGTCTTGACTTGATGTTTGTTTTTTCTCTTCTCTCCTCCAGAGCGTTGTCTGCACAGCGGGACTCAAGTGGTACCCTCACCCTTCCCTGATTCATTGTGTCAAAGGCTGTGAGGTGAGCATTTGCGTTCGCTCAGGTGGGCCGTGCTTACTCTCCTGCATGTTATGGTAACAGTCACTGCAGCCATATGGGCTGGAAATGTTTTTCCAGTGGTGCAAACAGGCTTTTGCCCTGGATGTCCTGTCAATTAAACAGAGATCTGCACCAGTTCTAACACTCAGTGGTGAAACTGGTGGTTTTTCTAGAGCAGATGGTTGGGTGACTCTTGCATGAGCAAAATGATCAAACGACTCGATATAATTGGCCGACCTTTGGAATTTCCCAGGATGTGGGACTTTCTGGAAGACTGCAAGAAGCTTCAGTTATTTTACTTGTTTCTGACATCTTACTGGAGGACCAATTCTTTCTGAGGCCAGCTAGACTTTGAAACTGTGATGTGGAGATTAAGAAAGCCAGAGGAAGGAATGATGCCATTTGCTGGACAGCACAGCTGAACAGTGAACAAATCGTGCTCACTGTCCTCTGTCTTATTTGCAATAAGCAATTATTTTGAAGAGTGATGTTTCTGTTGGCAACAATCTTTGTGAAGTCTGAGAACTCTTAAAATACTGCCAGTGCACAAGCAGCACTGGATCACAGTGGTCACACAGTTTCCATCATGCCAGCACTTGAGTGTCTCACCAGGACTGACATGAAGAAGCCTTGTGGCATCACTGTGAGGCCGGGCAGCTTCATGCCCATTTTGGAAATGGAATAACTCACAGGCAGAAGCTTTGGCTGCGTGGACGTGCTCTGGAAGAGCTGTCTCTCCAACCCAGATCCCCCGACTTTCTGCAGCACCATCTGCACTCTTGGCACTCAGTAACCCAATTTTACAAGCGCACTGAAGTTATTTGTCCGGAGTGGTAGACCATGGCACAGAGCTGCTAAATCTGAGACAAAACACAAGGCCACACTGCTGTGCAGCACGATTTCTCTTGAAGTGAAAGACAGGTTTCCTTCGCATACAAATGTTGAGCCCAAGAGGGTAATAACTCTCCAACAATGTAATACTTTCTGTCTAGTTGTTCCCTAAATGAAAAGCATTCTGCTGTCAGTGCTTTGAATGTCATAAGCCATCTCACGCATTGCATTCATGCAGGCTGGCTATGTGCCCCTATTCTCCAAAGAGAGCTAAAATAACATCCAGTGGCCATTAAGAAATGCCATTCAGGTGCTGATGCACCATCGGGTATCCATTCTCCTGCTGTTTAAGGATAGTTGTTACTGACGCAAACTTTGCAGTGATGTAATAATTTACCAGCAGCCATTATTACTGACACGCTTTTTCTCGGCGTTTTCTTTCCTTCCATCCTTGTTAATTGCCAGATCTCTCCACATCAATAGAAACTTCCTTCTTTTCATCATTCATTCAGCAGTGTCACTGCATCGCAATCTGTCATCGTGGGAGGCTTTGCCCAGACAATTGATAATGGCCTCTAGCATCATTTTCCAGGATCCAAGAATGGGCCAGAGCTTGTTCTCTGGCAGTAAGATTTCAGAAGAAATGGCGTCTTCACCAAACCTTTCTTCATGACTATGGAAACAGGAAATAATAAGTCAATAATACTGGGCCATTAGGCTGATACAATCCCTAATGTATTAATATCCTTAGCATTAGGGAGGGTTCCCTGAATAGCAGGCTATAAGCAGGGCATTATTTCACTCTTGACACTCAGAGCAGTAACCCAGACTGCTGCAATGTGATTTTTTGTCGCTCCCTAGTGGCTGGAATAGAGGTTTATGAATCAGCCACGTACCTGGAGGCAGCTAACTTGGATGTTTTCATGAAAGCTAGTCTTCCCACCCCCTATCTGTATAGTCAGTGGAGAAAACAAAGTTCCTCCAAAAATGTGGGAGCACTAAGATATGCATGGAGACCTCTACAGACTTCGGCACCCAGTCCTCCAAGGCTTCTCAATTGAGGATTTGGGTACCAAATCAGAATAGATGTTGTTTGTCCCATTGTTTTCCTCCATAAGATGATCTTGCTTCCTTGCGTGCCAGTGCAAGTAAAAAGCAAATTCTTCTACAAGTTCTTGTTAGTAATTTTTCAGTGTTCATAGATACAGACGCAGGCATAGGAAATTGAAACAAAGCCTTTCTTACCGAGCAGGCACAGCCAGGCAATACAAGGGAAGCACAGAGAAGCCTATCAAGATGTCTCATTAGGCTGAACAAAGTTCGTTTTTAGTATGACCAGATTGGCATTAAAATCTCTCCATCGATTTATGAATCTTTTCCATGCAACTCATTTATATTATATTAATGAAATTGGAATGGCTTTTTCAAGTCAAGGCCTTTGTCTGTATAAGTAAGCCAATCTCTGTGGAAGTCAGTGGAGTTCAGCCAGTCCGAAGGGGTTGGAATCTCACTCTGTAATTCTGCATTCCTTATTGGCATTTGCAGTATTTGCTTGTAACTAAAGCAGTGATGCTCAATTAGTCACTTCATGGGAGTCCTGCTCTCATCCAGCATTGCCATTATGGCCTGGAATTCATATACCCTGATAGAAATATGTAAACTTGCAAAACAGCAGCAGTAAAAGCATGCATCTTCACCAGTCCACAGAGTCTGTCTCAATATGGATGGCCATGGACTTTCAGGTATGCTCTCACTGCTGCTTCCTTAGGTCTCTATCATCAGGAACATTTGGGTACTGCAGCTGCTGTGAAATCCTCCCCACCCACTCTGCAGAGATGACTTCTTGTAGGAAACTCCCTGGTGTGATTTTCTCAGTGCAGAGCAAATGAATTTTCCAAAGAGCAAATAAAATGGGAATGGCCCCATGAGCCCGTGAGTGTAAGAAGTACTATGGAGGTATGACTGTGCTCTGTGCTTAGCATCCCTTTGTCTGAGCTTTCAGAGCTGCCTGGGTTCCTTGCACCTGGCACAGCCACTTCTTAGCATCAGGCACGCTTTGGATTTCCAAGAAAGATCCAGACCTCAAGCCTTTTCTTCAGAATGGTGATTATTATTCAGGTGCTGTGCAGCGCAGAGACCACATTTTCTTTTTCAAGGTGATTTATGAATTTTGCTTAATAGCTCTCCTCAGCGTCCCTCTGAATAATTTCCATTATCCCAGCTCTGAGCAGTGGAGTGGAGGAAGATTAGGTGTCATGGCCAAGATCAGACACAGTAAGTGCTAACTGGGGAACGAGTGCGTGTGGACCCCGTACTTAACTCAGACCACTTCCACTTCTCCTTGAGATGTGCTTTATACCCTCCTTGCTGACACTTGTTGCATAGTTAGGAGAGCTGTGGTTGAAAGTGCAACTATTAAAAGCATGCCAGTTTTGTTGCTATGCATTACCTTCTTCTTATCCCACATAGTTTCGGAAGGTTAGCTTAAAATTGTGAAAAGGTGACACAATTTTAGATGCCTTGATGCTGTCTCTGGGCCTAGTCGAATTAATATTCCTGAAGCATCGTCTTATGTGGGATGTGAAAAGCCAACACGGGCTCTTGTGTCCTTCCCTTTTCTGTCTGCTTTGAAGAGAGAGGGGAATAATCATCTCTTGCTTTTCAGGGCAGTTGGTAATGTTATAAACTACATGGCTTTTTCAAGGCTTCATCTTCTCCTTCTGATAACTGATAACTGTTACTGTTAATCCATGCCCTTGTCCTTAGTCTCTGCTCTTTTATTTTCCAGCCTTTCATGGGAGACAACTACTGTGATTCCATCAACAATCGAGCCTTCTGCAACTATGATGGTGGGGACTGCTGTGCCTCAACAGTCAAGACCAAAAAGGTAGGGATGTCCCTTCCTGTTTTCTTTGGGAATTCCTCGGGGAGAGTTGTTTTGTGTCCAGGGAGATTTTATTTTGTCTAGAAGAGGGGATCCAAGGTCCTCAGAAAAACCTTGAGTCTATGCATCATGTCACTATGGATGCTCGGTTCTTCTTGGTCCATTTTGCAGTTCTTTCTTGATAGGCATGTGCATTTCTCATCACATCCTGCCTTATACCTGCACAAGACATGTCCAGTTTCAGGCCATCATTCATTCTTGTTGTAAATGAACCCTTACTGATCTGTAGGCAAAGACTGTCTCCCTCCAGAGTGCTGGGGCATGTTCATCAGAAAAGCAGTTGGTCATGCATTTTGCATGTGGTGCTCAGGAGATCTTCCATCAAGCACTCTGAGAAGGGTGTATTTCCCTGTCCTGATATCCGCCCTCAGTGCTCAAAAGGGAAACTGAAAGTTAGGATTCATGAGGAGAAGAGCAGAGAGCAAAACAAATGCATCAGTAGGTCTGAACTTTGACCCATTCGCACAGTGTGTATTTGAATGATGGGATGCATTCCCATAGAGCATTATTAACACCAAAATATATTTGAATTCAGAACAAGAATAGGCACATTCATGGACGTTTAGCCCATCAGTGGCTATTAATCACAGTGATCTGGATGCAGTTTCTGGCACAGGAATATCAGAAACATGGACTGCTTGAGCAAGGGAAGGATCCCTCTATACATCCCCATATTTTAATGCTTTTTTTAATACTCATTTCTGGCCAGTGTTGCAGAGACAGCAGAGTGATGAAGCTTGTGGTTTGAAGCACTACGACATTTCATATATTTCTAACCGTGATAGATTTTGAACTTTTTTTTTCCCAAAGAAAGGAAAGAAAATCATAGCCTCTGGCATGTAAAATTTTTACCTTGTCTTGAGGATTTGAGCGTAGATCAGACTGAAGAAAATCCAGCTATGTTAAGTATCTGATGCACATTAATAAATTTGAAAGCTTCAGAGTAGACAGGGAAAGTGTGGATTTAGTGTATGAGATGATGCAATTTACCAGACTGAGGAAAAAGCTTCTCTACGTACAGCAGCTGAGGGACTGAAGTCCTCTTTGTAGGGAGCAGTCCTTTCGAAGGCAGCTGCTGCTGGAGGTTTCTTTTCCTTGGCTCAGTCAAAACTTCATGGCAGTGCAGTGCTGTGACTGCCTCTGGCCCACTTGGGAATGCTGAGGGATGTGTTTTGTCACATAGAAGGGGTTATTTTCCTCGCTATCCGGGAGCTAGGGGAAGAGGTAGTTTTCCTAACCTCAAGAGGCACATTAGGACCAGCAAGGATGTAGTCAGGAGAGGACTGACCCAAACCAGCCCCACTGGGACAGGAATGAAGGGTACAACATCCTACTGGGGCAGAAACGGGACTGGGGCATGGAGAGCGTGGGGCTGAACTGTGGGGAGGGTTAGGAGTAAGATTTGGGAGCAGAATTTATTGCTTCCCCAAGCCTTGCCTCTCTCCCTAAACCCACCAATGAACTGGGAAGTGAGAAATCTGCCTTCTCCTTGGACCTTGGCAGGTCAAAACCAAGTCCCAGTTTATTACATTTATCGGGTGAAGAGGGGATAACAGCCCTGCAAGGTAGGCTGGGACACCTGCGGCAGTGGCGGCGCGGCCCTGTGAGTTATTTTCCTGTCTGAGGTCTTTGACTGGAGAGCAGATTTTGGGCAAGGCTGTTCAGACACAGGCCTGCCTTTGAAGAGCTTTATGAGTAGAGCGTTACAGGAGATATTCCAAGGGGAAAAACAATGAAAGGTGTGAGAAAAGGGAGCTGAATAAAAATACTCCGCATACCAACTTCTTCCAGCACAATTTGCCACCTACTTAAGCAGGCACAGTTTTAAAATACACATTGGGTGTAAAAGCCAAAAACCTGGAGGAGACATAGGGAGGGGTGAGTCCAGCTCTGCTAATTCCAATACCAGATGAGGATGTATTTTCATACAGTTGTAGAAGGAGCGAGACACATGCAAGTGCCTGCTTTGCTCCTTTTCTTTCAGGGTTACAGACTATGTGGCAGATGTGTCAGTCTTTCAAAGCCCCTGCTAGTTTACCCATAAATGTCTAACATTTATGCAACACCTGTTTTTCTCCCAAAATGTCATAGGACATTTTACAAGCTTTAGATTTATCATCTTTTTGCCGTCGCAGCCATTGCTGAGGTGACACATGGTTCACATTTAACAGAACATAGCAACTCCGCACGTTATTTTAGGAAAGGGCTGAAGATTAGCATTGCATCATGTGAAGATTCAGGAGCTAACAGGCAAGTAAGAGCTGACTTCAGATCTTTAATGTCCGCAAACTGTCAAGACTTAAGTTTCACTGCATTCCCACTCCCCTCCCAAAAACACTTTCAGCTGCACACAGTGCTGTGAACTGGGTTGCCTGAAAAACAAAACAAAGATTCAACCCACATTCACTTTGATCCACAGTCCTCTTACTTAATGTCTGATTCTGCACACTCCTGTTTTATTAGCCTGAAAAAACGCAGGAGGCTTCCATGTGCCATTCCATTGGGGCACGTTTTTGCTTTGCATTTGAGCATTAGCAGCAAATGACCTTGTGCATTTCTGCAGAGAGAGGGGAGCAGGGTGGTGTGGCTTATCTAGCCAACCACCGACTAATCAGTGCTGCTGCTTAGATAGGAAATAATGAGTATTTGCCCTGCGCTACTCACAATCAGTCCAGGGAGCTTAAAAGAAATCATTAAAGGCTTCTTTTGAATGCTGCAAATGGCAACAAATAAATTCAGTCATATTCTGGGCATGAATTTGAGGCAACGGCCATCAGCAAGCAGGAAAAAGAGACACTCATCAGCTTAATTATTTGTTCTGTGCTAATTGATCAGCGTGCCCTGCAGAGGAAGGGAAGCTGAGGCTGTGCAGTGGCACCCAGGGCAGCAGGGACAGCCGTCTGCAGGGCACAGGGAGCAGCAGGGAGGCACTGGCAGTGGATGTGGCTGCACAGCTTGCCCTGTGCATGACCCAGGAGCAGCTTGGGGAGACAGGAAGGCCATTGCCAGCCAACTTCCAAGAGAGAGGAGGCTTCTGTTGTGTATCTGGAGGGGATAAAGTCTTCTGTGAAGGACAAAACAAAAGCCCGTCTCCTTTTCATCTTCCTCTCCTCCTGACCCAGCACAGGTTGCCAGCTCCCTTCCGCCTGGCTGCTCCAGGAAGCTGCTTCTTGCTTTGTGTCCTGCCGCAGATAAAAGAAGATATTATTTTTTAAAGCATTAAATATTTGACAGCGCTTGAAGTGGGGAAAATAAATAACCTGGGCATAGCTGGCTGCCCTGAGCTGGCAGCAGCTGCATGGAGCTCCTGGGGCGTGAGATGTGCCAGGGAGAGCCGATGGCTCTTTCTTTCCGATTAGTTTCAGGAAATCTTCTCTCCAGTCACTGCTCCCCTTCACTTCTCTTTCCCTTCTCTTCTACAAATTTTCCCAGTGCAGGGCTGTCTAGAAAGGCCTCACAGAAATCAGAAACGTTTTTCTCCAGGCTGCTTGCGTACTTTGTTCCAGTCTCAAATAGCAGATTTTTGCACTGAAGTCCCTGCAGTCTGATCTCTGCAAATTTAAGCGTGGGGAATTTTGCTGCTCTAAATTTACCCCAACCTAAGCCATTTGAAAGGGCAAACTCATCTGTCTTTCCTCTGTGCCTTTCCTTTTCATCACATAAGGGGTAGAACTACAGCCCCCGTGAGAAAAACCCATGTCATTCAGTTATCTCTCAGATTTTCCCTCAACCCCTTTGCCCCAGAGCCCTGAGAAAAGAAAAAGGAGAATCAACCTGGCAAAAACTCCCATCTCAAATGCTGCCCCTTCAGCCTCTTGACATTGCTGTCCAACACCTTGGAGAGGAAAACCAGCAAGTGCCTTGGCGGAAAACAAATGAGGACTTGCGGTAGATAGAGAACCGCGTGGGATTCGTCCAAAGCTTTGCTTATCTACGAGATATGCAACTTATCAAAACCTCTTCAGAGACTTTATGGCCAAGAATTCAAGGCCTAAAGAAAGGAGCTTTGAACTGAAGGGCTGCTGCTGGCTCCAGGAGGGATTTCCCAAGACTGTCCCTGTCTCCCTAGGAAGGGGGGTCTGCCCCCTCCCACCCCTGAGAAAACAGAAATAGTCATTTCTTGGGATTTTGGAAAAATAAGAGCCATCTCTCTGCTCTCTCCACTGCACAGACCTGTCCTGGGGAATCACAGGCCTTGTTCCTTTTGCAGAACATGATTTTGAGGCAGCGTGCACAATTAGCAGCCTAATGACCACCCCAGCCGAGGAAATTTTGCTTATCCAGAAGAATCGATGGCTGTGACACGGTGCTGCTCCCAACAGCTTAGAACTCCCCAGCCGGGTGTGTTTGTCAGCTCTGTAATTAGCTGGCGAGATACAATGAATGGCGGGTGAGCACGGAGGAAGGCCAGACACAATGAGGAGCGTTGCTTCATGCCCCTGGAAGCGGCTCGGCGCTGCTGCGTGCTTTGAGCACACTGCTTCACCCAGGCCTTTGGGTGAACTCACTTCCCCAGGAGCTTTTGATCGCAGTGTGAGTGGCTCACTGCTTGCCATGAGAGGAGCTTCCAGTCATGGTTGGTTGGGATGGGAGCTTATTTTGGGGCTCAGAGCCGGTTTCATAATCATTCGGGGAGGCTTTCCAGGCGGCGATAAATTAAAAGCAGGGATGGTAGTAGCACATGTTGCCTATCCTGAGAGAACATTCTTGGCTTCAAGGGACGTGGGGCTTCCCACAACATACAGCGTTCCCAGGGGAAGTGCTCGTGGAGGGTGTTTGCTTTGCTATCCGACCTCACTTCATTAGCAAGTGTTACAAAAACCAGCGAACAAACCTTCTCTGCTCCACCGCCAGCTATTTGGCCTCTGGGTGGTCTGGCTGCTATTAAATCTTCGGTGATTATTTAGACTAATTACATTCATGTTTGCACAATCAGTAGCGCAAGGGTAGGAAGCACAGCTGATGGCTGAGCAGCTGAGCTCCGTGTGGTTTGGCACGAGGGCTCCTTTGCTTAGCTCAGCCCCGTGAGTGCAGGAGCTTGGTGAGGATGTGGGCGTTCGGCACCCAGCACCCTGTGCCACCAGAGCTTTCGCAAGCATCTCAGCTGGCTTTGAGCCATTCTGGGTTCATCGATGGGGCTGCGTCTGGTTGGGACCCAGTGGACATTGATGAGGGTCGTTTGGGCTTAGGTGAGCTGTGTCTTATTACGTAGGGCTTGCTGGCTTTGATGAGGAAAAGCCCAGTTTAAAGAGGTGCAAATGAGAGAAATTCAGTATGTTCCTTACAAGCTTCATCTTCACCCTTCCCAGACCCCCTCGAGAGGTGCCCTAGGTGTGACCCTGCATACCAGCCCCCAGAGCTAGAAGGGAGCTCTTTTTTTTTTCTTTTTTTGCTCCATAATCTCCAAACAGCCCTTGTGACCTAAATGACAAAAAACACTGGGGAGAACGTTACAAGATGCATTTTTGTCCTGCAAGGGCTTTCACAGGGAGCATTCTCCCCCGCATTCAAGCTGTGAGGGTCTCAGGGCCATGGCACTCAGCACCACCTGCCACGCTTATCTCAGTGCCGCGTTCACTGCAGAGGCTCCGTGTGCAGCGAGGCCTTCATAGCTCCCATTCATCTCGCCTGGGAAATTTTGCAAACACTTCAGAGCTGAAGTCTAACAACAAGTTATTTCCCAACACTTTCCATGCCTCCTCCCCTGTTTCCCCCTGCCTCCAGCCCAGAGCCAATGCTGCCCACCCTGAATGGGAGGTGGAGCTGGGTCAGTATGATATGAATGTGTGCTAGGGCTAAGCTGTGCCCCTCTGCAGAAGTGTTTCCCACCCTTCCTTGTACCTGTTGGCTGTTTCTTCTGTCAATGTTCCCACACTGGACTTTCTCAGCAGGAATCTATCTTGGGATATTACCAGCCTCTTTAGATAGGATTTATGGCTCTTGACTCATTTCATGACCTGGGTCCCATTTCTGCACTGCTATGTTTCATGGTTGTCTTTGCACCCAAAGTCTGGAACGTGGCATCAAGGGCAAATGCAACCCTGCTTCCAAAGGCTTTGCAAGTTTTGGCCGTGGTTTCATCACTTTGCCTGGGAGAGGATACTTAGGGCTCCTATGCCTTCATAGAGGACACAAGTATCACCTCCAGGAGAAGTGCATGTGTAGGGGGAGCGTGTAGGTGTGCAGAGCTGTGTTCTTCACTTCTGTCTTTCTCAGATTATTTTAGGTAGCCTGTGGAGACAGCATCCTGCAGTACTTCATCCAGTAATAAGCCAGGCCCTAAGTTTGAATTTCAGCTTTTCTTCCACGCTCTCATAGGTATTAGCCAGGTTTCCTATGTGGGAAGAGATAGGGGAAGACAGGACTTGGCAGGTGGAAGGAAGAGGAGACAGTTCTGTAATACTGCTTTACAACGGATATATCTCAGAATTTCTGTGCAAATCGTACATGTTGTCAATGAGTTGGGCTTTCCCCAGTCTATTAAAAAAGAAAGGCAGCAATTCATCTTGGAGGCAGTGTATCTGGGCTCCACACCTAAACAGGCCATCATTCAGAAAAATGCTCAGTGCTTATTATTTGTAGCACATCCAGCAGTTTTGTTCATGGATCTGTGCTCCACAGGGCTGTCACAGAACAAGCCCAAGACAAAAGACAGTTCTTGTTCTAAGGCGTTTTATGGTTTCTCTGTGCTGGGCACTTCTGACAGTCCCAGTAGATGCTGTGTGTGGGTTTGATTCCCTAAATACCTCTGGAAATCAGGTCCTTGAGGAAATCAAATGTTTAATTGTTGTAGATGATATTTAAAGTGGAAATCCCACATCACTGTTTAATGTTTGGCAAATTTTATCCTGTCTAATTTGACTGTGGATGTGCTCACTACCCATAAAAATCTTTGCCTTTTCACATAATAGAAAACTGATCTGTGGAGCTCATTGCCATAGACAAAACTATTCATCTCTCTGGACAATAGCACTGTAAAAATTAAACTGCATACAAAATCTGTAAAGGTCATAAAGTGAATGAGGCTAATCTGATCAGTAAGAAACCTCTTCCAGTCAGGCTCCCCACTGCTTCGACTGCTGCTGGGCTGTGCAGCTCTGCTTTTGGGCCCTTGGCAGTGCCCCAGAGGGATGGCTTCTGTTTCTTCTGTCTGTGACCGCTGAGGGGAGACCAGAGGGTTTTCAGAGGACAGCACATGGGAAGGCACTTCCTTAGTGACTCCTTCCCAGATATTTGCTGCAGTGGAGTAACAGTCTGTTCTCTTACGTGGAGCTTTTGTTCAGGTAGGGAGGAGAGGGGATGCAGGAGGTAGAGAACTCCAACGCAACACCAAACTCATGGCGATTTGGGTTCCTCAGGTCACAGTTTCAGCACAGCCCACAGAGTTAGGGGAGTGAGAGCCAGCAGTTTGGAGATACGGTCATGCAGGGCTTTCACTCTTGGCTCTTGTTCCTCCAAGTGAAATGTTGGCATTTATGGGATGTCTGTGCCAGTGAGAGATGCTGCAGTCCTGCTTATGCGTGGAGAGAAGCAGAGACAAAGAGCAATTAGATGATCATGGCTAATTTCAGCCACTTTACTGAAATGCCTTGTTTGCTGTTCCTGTGTTCAGTGCAAAATGTGTATCCATCTTCTCTATGAGCCTCTTTCTCCACTGAATGCAGGGACACTGAATTGCTTTTGTTAGGCTGTTAGAGACAAACGTGAATCTAGGCCAGGGAGAGGAAGAAGTTTGATCAAGACAAATGAAAGAACCAGGAGCCCAGATCTCGCCTCCAACCAGTAGCTCTGTTGTACAACAGGAAGGATTTTTTAAGTCAAAATCATTGCCAAATCCAGGCTGAACTGAATGATTCAGGATAAAAAATAAAAGTAAGGGAAAACTCCAGACATATCTACATGTTTTGTTTGAGCATTTTCTAAGTGAACTAAGCTTTCATTCCAAGACATAAATTTTGCTCTGAATAGCCTTTTTTATTTTCATGTCTTGTAAGGAAAGGTCGAACCTGAACTGCAGCAGATAATCTAAACCAAAATGTTTCCCTCTCTGCTGAACAAAATAAGTCAATTCCTTTCATGTGTCATTTTATTCTCTGCAGTATTTTAATTCAGTCGTTAAACAGTCCCTCCTGAACCCCACTGTTTACAGACTTCTCCATTTTCCTATGGAAGAATATTCATAACACTGTGATATGGAACAGTCCTACTGTGGCTGGCTTCTGTTGGATCAAGTGACCCGTAAGCTCCCATTGTTTTCTGCAGTTTCTAAAGCTTCTTTGGTATCCGGTTACTTGAATCCATTTGTTTTTAAGCTTTTGGACTCTCTCTGCTTTGCACCCTCCACACTGACACATCGGTAGATTCAGGTTATTCACTGCTTGGTTCTTCAGCTCATGAGTCACTGAGGCCATAGGTTGGTGAGGAAGGTCACGTCTTCTGGGAATAGAAGTCAAAAGCAACAGGAGAAGGCTCTCTGAAGCCTGATGTGGCGGTGAGTGTTGGCTGTTTAACGTCTGTGTCAGCACGTCCCTGCTGTAGGCTCCCCAGTTGTGAAATAAAGACCCACACCCCTCTATCCTGTTCTCATATGTCAGGAGAAAAGCACGCTGTGATGGACGTGCAGGGACACGTATGGAAGGTCTTTGGGAAATGACAGCTGTGTGCTCATGCGCTTGGGCTCACGCATTCCTAGGTGTGCTGTTGATGCACAGGGAACAAAGGCACCTTCATGGCCTGGAGAGATGCGTTTGTGAAAGAGAGAGCAAACGTGTGGCAGCAAAGCCACGGACAGCAGACGTCGGGAGCACTGAACAGGTTATGGCACTGTCTGGGAAGGAGTGTTAAGGAGGGGAATGAGGTCATTCTCTCAGTCTGTGCAGATGGGAGAAATTCTTGGGAATGCACTTCAGGACAAGCAAGACACTGTTCCTTTGGCACCCCCTTTTCTTTATGTAAATGTGATGATGCAGTATGCCAAAATCAAAGTCTGCTAGCCAAGCACTGCAGTCTTCTTTCAGCTCCTTCCCACGCTTCTGCAGAGATCATGGTCAGATTTTGTCTGCATGTAGCAGCGACTCACTTGTGTTCCTTTGCTGTTTCTCAGTGGCTGTTAGCTGTATCTTTTCCCCTTAAACTCAGCAGGTATTTAGAGAAGTCTGTTTGTCCAGTTCTGTTTTCACTCATCTGCTAGGTAGTGGTTGGTTCAGTTCCTGCCTGGAGAAACTGAAACCAAAAGCACTCGTAATTGAACACACAAATACACTTAGACATGGAAACAGGACCCAAGCCATAGGGTCCTACTGCAGTGTGGTGCCTTACAGAGGGGAGGTTATGGTCCAGAAGCAGGGCTCACCAAATCCTCAGGCGGGAGGTGGATGGAAATGCTGAGCTGGGAACTGTTAGGCATAACATTCAGTGAGACTTTAAGCTGGTCACGTGCAATGGGAGTTTGGTAGCTTTGCCATCACTTCATGTCTGCAAGCTTTGGGGGAAGGATAGCCCTTCAGAAGAGGCTGGCAGCATAATGCATTCCAGCATTTTGGTGACTAAAAGCCCCAGGGTTGCTTGAGCAGTACATTTCTCCTTGGACGGCTGTGTCCACATGCCTGACCGAGCAGTTAAAGGAGGATCTGCTGACCAGCAACTGCATGAGCTGAGCAGGCTCTTCTTTATCCATTTCACAGCCTCGCATAGGGACAAGTGGCTCATCTGAGGCCTCAGTGTGCCACTGAAATAAATCACTGTAGAAAATAATGCAGTTGCAGACTCCAGCTGATCTCTGAAGATATCACTCCAGAGGTCTCGTTTGTTCTCCACAGTGCTGCACTAGGTGATCATTACGGTCCTTTTCAGCCCAGGCTGTTCTGTGATTCTACGATTCCTTCACATGCCTGTGTTTCCTTCCCCAGGTTACTCCCTTCCCAATGTCCTGTGACCTACAAGGAGAGTGTGCTTGCCGGGACCCCAACGCCCAAGAGCACAATCAGAAAGATCTCCGTGGCTTCAGTCTTGGGTAACGCCGAGCGACGTGGAAAGGAGGACCACACTGCTCAAGGCAGGCTAGGAAAGACACCACATCCCTTTTGGTATCATTTTTAACATTTAGCTGCTCAACTGGATGGCATTTCTGCACCAGAGACCCTTAGAATTCAACCAGTCTGCCTTTAATTTTTGTCCAAGGAGAACTCAAAGTAGGGGTTTATGTATTAACTATATCTTAAATAGCGATGACAAGAAACAACCAAGAGTCAAGTTGAGAAGACATTCATGTATCAAAACAGCATGTTATGCCCACCTAATTTGAACAGTTCATATCTAGATTTAAGGCGAGAAACAAGCTATTTATGTACACGTATTTATAGAAATAAGTAGAGAAAGAGAGAAAGAGTGAGAGATTATGATCAACGCAGAAACACTTTCCCCTCTCCAGCACTCACAACTCAGACCATTCATGGAAGAGGCTGTGCTCTTGGAGGACTCCGGGCTGAGCCTTTTCTGATGCTGAATGCCAAGGTATCTCATGCTCGGGGCACTGATGCTGGGGTGGGGTCTCTGCAGGGCTGTGCCTCTTGGCAAGTGACTTGCCAGGTGCCCAGTCGGCTCGAGACTTGGGACTCATCTGCTCCTCACAAGAATGCTACTTCCAGCCAGAGAGCTCAGCAGCCTGCAGTGACCTTTCTGTACAGCTCCTCCTTCTCCCCCCTACCCTCAAAAAGCAAACAAAAAGCCCCCTTGTCGCCCGGCCAGAAGGCAGAGGGCTGCTGGGATGTTTCTCTGCAGAGGTGGGCAAGTGGTCCCACTGTGGAGCCAGGGAGTGGGGAGTCAGGACTGGCATTGAGGAATGTGGATGATTGCTTCTGAGGAGCAGAGAGGGTAACTCGCCCCCGCACTTGTCATTTGAGCATGTCTGCTGCTGCTACTGCTGCTGCTATGTCCCATACAACTAGTTTCCTTACTGTGTCAGGACAGGGTGAAAACAACCCCATGCAACCAAACAGTCTGCCTTAAAGCTTACCTATAACCTGCCTTTCAAACCCTCTGGTCTCTTCCTCAGCATTGGGGCAAGAAAACAGGACACCAGCCAGCCAAAGGAATCTGCTTTTTGGTCTCTGCCCACCCAAGGGGTTCTCTAAACCTCCTCCATCCCACTCTTATGGCTGTGTATATTTAACAACTGCTTCACGCTCTTGTTTTCCTAGGAGAGGGGAAGAGGAGGAAGTATGTACTGTGGGGAGACAGTATTAAAATTTTGGTCATATTTGTCAGTATTAAGCATCCAGGCTTGTAGGTCAGATATCTTTGAAAGACCGGGAGCGTAGCTGCTTGTAATCTTCCAGCAGGAAGGGCATTAGCTGCAGCAGCTCTCATAATTCCCTTTCATATAGCTCCATCCTCCTGTTTCAGCCCAGAGGAGCTCACGTTGTGCCAGACTCTTGTGGGGCTCATTTTATCGTAGGGTTCATCATCACATTGAGTCACTGAGATGCCCAGAGTATCTTAGTGCTATTGCTGCTGTTAAAACCATCCCACATAAAGCCTAGAGATGTCTTCAGCGTGGCCTGGACTTGTCTCCTGCTGCTTTGGGTTCCTGCTGCAAGGAGCACACATCTGAAAGAGCATCTTCCCAAATGTTAATTCTTCCTGTTCCTTGGGACTCTCCTGCTTTGTACAATCTACTGGGAAAAGACAAGTTGGAAAGATATTTTCCTTCTCCTGCCTTTTTGAATATTCAGGCACTACAGCAAGGCAGAAATGTTAAGGGGCATCATTTTGCTCGTGGAGATGGATGTAAAGATAGATAGGAAAACTAGAAATGGAAAATTGACAGTTGTAGGTGCATAGAGCCAGGCACCCACCATTGGGGTCATCTCTATGGGAATAATCCAGAGAATAATCTCACAACCTAAAATCTGGAGGCCTGGAGAGCAGATGAGCATAAGAAGGTGAGGAGCTGTCTGTTGGGAAGCTCTTGGAGAGGGCCTGGCCGTGGGAGCCATGTGGATGGCTCTGTACCCACCGTGTAGGGCTATGGGGGAAGGGTGATGCAGTGGGATCAGGGCTCCTTCTATGGAGCAAAGCTGAATGGCTGCCAGTGTAGAGAGCATTAGCAGAAAATGGCCCCTGGGCAAACTTCCACTTACTCTTCTTGCCACCTAATTAACAATGGAAATAAGTAATTGGGAGAAGGTTGCTTCCTTCTCAGTCGTTCATCCTCCTTTCTGCTGGTAATTGGTTCACGTGCCATCCAGCCTATTGGAGGAGCACAGCACCTCCAAACCCTTTCAGGCTGCCAGCACATCAGCACCTGAGGCGTCCTGGCAGAAACTCTTCCATCCACACCACCCCGATTTCACCCCTGTAGGAATCCCCACTTCAGGCCCTGCATGCATCCTGATGGCAGACCAGTTTACAAAACTCCTGTATCAGTTCTGCAGCTCAGCATGGAGGAGATTTTCCATCTGCTTTTCCCACCTAGGAATTGCCCAAGAGAGACAGGTCTGTGTTAGCGTTATTGCCACTTGCTGCTGTGGCTCAAGGCCTTCTGAGTGACTCTGTCCTGCCAGGGCCAGCCTCTGCTCTCGGCAGTCTGGGGACGACCAGGTCCCTTCCCCGCACGGAGGCTTTCCATGCTGCTATTTGATATATATTTTTTTTCCATTTTTGGCACTGTCCATCTCCTCCAGAGGGGCTGAGAGCACCGCGAGCAGAGATGCTGCTCTGAGTCACATTAACTCATGTTACGAACGCTACGTTTTGATTTTTCAAGGAGATCAGATTGCTTTAAGGGGAACAAGGAGAGGGGACTCGTGGGATCTGAATACCTGACCAACTGGATGGCCTTGCAGCATCTACTGCTGTAAGGACCTTGACTGCCTGGTAGAGTCCTGGGGAATGAGCCTTCATGATGGTGATGGACATCCAGTGCGAGACGAGAGGGACGCGGGGTGAAACTGAACAAGAAAATTGGGGGAATAGGAGAAGGTGCTCATGCTGATGAAATTTAGCTGCTTATGAAGTCCAGGTCACATCGGTGCCAAGAGCATCTCTGTCACAGACTGTGAGCCAAGGCTGCACTCAAAGGGCCACCAGTGGTCTCCAAGGCCAGACGGAGGGCAAGCTGGAGCAGAAAGCAGTGAATGGTGCGGGATGGGGTGGAAAACTCCTATCAGCTGCTACCCCACTCCCTCCCCACCCTCTCGCAGATGGGCTGAGCTGGTGTCATCCCGCTTTTCTTGCATCTCCTGCTGTCCCCTCCCAGGCTGAGAAAGGAGGATGGCACCAGAGGACTCTTGGAGTCGGGTTCCAGCTACCTCCCTTCCGGTTTCGGTTTCACTTGGTTGTAACTGTCGGTTTGTTCTAGGTTTCACCTGTGTTTAAGAAAAACAAAAAAGAAAAAAAAGAAAAAAAGAAAAAAAAAAAAAGAAAAAAAGAGAAAAAGAAAGCCAATAGCCAACAAAAGTTTCTTGCTACAAAGGATTCAAGTGGGAAAAAAAAAAAAAAAATAGGAGAAAAGAAAACCCACATAATCCAAATCCAAGAAGAGAGAAGAGCAAAGCCTATTTTTGTGAGTTTGAAAGGAAAACACTGATTCTGCCAGCTGAGTAGAGGTAGATACTTAAGTGTAGATTTCCCTAGAAGTACTGTGAGGTTTTATAACATTGTCTGGTTTTGTTTTCCTTGTGCTTTGTGATAAGTCCAGGAACTAAGACTGAGGTATTTTTTTCCCCTGGTATATTGTTGTCTGGGGGGAGGGGGGAGTTTTGTTTTGTTTTTGTTTTTTTTTTCCAGATTATTTTTGTTTCGTTTTGTTTTTAAGTGAGTATTTGTGCTCATTTTTACATTAACCAACTGTACACAGACATGTAACCAGTATTTCAGTGTGCTCTAATTACTGCACTCAGAAGCACTGCTCAGTCTGAATCCCGAGGAGTCGCAAGAGGTTGGGAATGAGTGGGAGGAGAGAGGTGATCCCATTAGCGGCGCGCTGATGTCCCCTTTCTGCACCTCTGCCCCGTCAATCCCAATTGAGGCCAAGCTAGAAAACAGGAGGTGTTACGGTGAGGTCAGGTGAGGCTGGGATGCCCAAGGGTATTTAGAGCTGGAGATTTGTCCTTTTAATTTTTTTGGATGCCATGGAAATCGCCACCTCTTTGGCCTCATCTTGACCTCCCCTGCTCAATCCATGATGCCTCAGTGACACTCGGTGGGTGTGTTGGTGTCCCTGGGAGGAGACCTTCTGCCCAGCCTAGACACCGTTTCCATACCGTCACGGTTGTGATCTCAGTGGTCCCATGTAAGTCTCAGTGGTGCAGTGAAGGTGATGTCCTCCACGTTTGTTCTGTGCCATCCCATCCTCCAGCTGCGGCCATCTCCCTTGAGCGGGCAGCTGGCCTTGTGTGTTGTGCACCTTGAAGGCCAGGGACCAGTCCTCTTGCCTCTGGAAGTTGCTGACCACCGAGGTCAATGGGAACATGACTGAAGCTCTGGTAACCAAGGCTCCAGCAGGCCCAGGTGGCCCAAATGTTTTTTCTTGGAGCTATGGCTCATTTGGGCGATCGGAGTTTGTATTGGGCTGTTCTTGCCACCTGGGGAACCAGTGTCGGAAGGTCGTGTCAGCAGGAGCAGAGCAGGGCCTGAGGTTTTGTTTCACTTTTAGTTTTGCAAGCGGATTTTTTCCCCTTTTCACCTGATCTACACATCCAAGATTCACTAAGAATAATAATCGCTTCCTCTGAGGCCAGAACCAAGACTTGCGTTGGCTTCACGTGACGGACGAGGATCTTGGTGCTACTCGGTGTTGTTAGTCCTGTGAGGTCGAGATGCAGAGCTATGAGTCCAATTTGTCTTTGGTTCCCATTCTGGCTTGGGTTGGTCTTTTGTTTTTTTCATTCGTTTGGTGAGGCCACAATTCAGCCACCAGTTTCCATCTTCTGAGTGTGAAGAACGAGGGCTTTAATGAAACATTTCACCAGCAATTAAAGAGGGAATTGGAACCATTGTGGAACTTGCATTGTACGGCCTCTGTAATTACGTACCTGTCTGCAGATGATAGGCTGAATTTTGCTTCCACCAAGTCAACAGGGGTTTTTGTTGTTGTTGTTGTTGTTGTTGTTGACTTCACTGGGAGCAGGATTGAGCCGTACTATATATATAAATATATATATATAAATATATATGATATATATATAATATTATATGTGTAATATTATATATATATATCAGTGTAATATTTACAAATAAAACTGTGATCTCGTCTAGAGAAAAATGTATTCATATTACCAACTGCTCTTCCATATTTATGTATCATATTGTATCTTTTTATTATTGTTATAATTATTATGATTATTATGGTTATTATTATTATTATGGAATCTTTCTTGGCACCTTTTGGAAGCGACGTCAACCAATACTCCAATGAAGTGCTGAGGATCTATTTTCACAAGAATTCTACTGGTCTACTGTATAAAAGAGAAAAGAAAAAAAAAAAGAAAAAAGAAAAAAAAAGAACCAAGCAAAATACAGTTCAACCCTTAATTCTGTACCTCACGCCTGTACGTTTGCTGCTCCGATTTTGGGTTTTATTTTGCGTTCGTTTGTTTTTAACGGATCTAATTTAAGTCTCCAAGCAATATATAAAGATGTAAATAGTAAAGCTTATTTATTAAGATTGTCATCTTTTTTAATTTATATTTACACAGTTGTTCATCTAATTTATTTTATTTTTTTTTCAATACAGTTTTTAACAGTTGTCCTTTTTTTGGTTCATGAGGTTTTTTTTTGAAGTCATTTTCACAGAATTTCTTTATACAGGTTTTTCTCTTTCTTTTAATAAACAACAACTTCCTCTGGTCTTTCAAGAACAGGTCATGTTTCACTCAAAAAAAGAAAAGTTTTGTCAGACTCATCAGAAATATTTTGCCATTGTTGATTCCTATACCCTAAAGTTCTATATTATATAAATATATAATACCTTGTATGCTTAAATATTTAACTGTGTGATTTTGTATATATCTTCATACACATGCTCACACACATATGAGGGTTAATGTCCCCAGATGCTGGGAGAACAGAGAATCAGAAACACAAACAATATAAGCTTGTATTAAAGAGTTCTGAACTGGACTGCTTGCTTTTGCCACGTCTTTGCTTTCGGTCGAGCTGGCCCCGAGCATCGCTGGGTGTGGGAGGGTGAGCGTGGTCCCACATCTGCATGCACAGCTGTACGGGCTGCCCTGCCACGTGCTCCCCTGCCTCAGTTTCAGGCAGGGTCTGCAGCACTCACAGTGCTCTGGCAGGGCTGGTGGAGGGAGGCAGCCCCCCCGGGGTGTGGTGTGGTTCCCTGCCACCCAATGGGTCTGGTTCCGTCGTCAGACCCTGAGGCAATGGGGTCTGCCCTGAAGAATTCCACTTTGTCTCAAACCTTTAGAGAAACATTCAAGCCCGTAAGTGTGCCTAAATAGTGCCCTCATCACTTGGAAAAGAGCGCTCACATGTGAAGGCTTGCAGACTGCGCTCCGTGTGAGGGGCTTTGGCCTCAGTGACAACCTGGGGCTGTGCCAGGCTGCAGCTTGGCACTGCCGTGACCTGTCTGCCACCCAGCACACCTCAGGACGCCGTGCTCTCCCCTTGCCCTCTGCTGCTTACCTTCTCCATCAGCTGCACAGCACTGTCATCCAGCAGATGAGTCCCAACAGGAACTCGCCGTGACTCAGGAGTGTGACCTAAGCGGGGAGGAAGGCTGGAAGCCATCTGCATGCACCCCGGGGCTGAGTGTGCCAGATGCAGAACCCTGTGGGCACTGTGGAATGAGGCTCTGTGTCCCATTTAACATCATTTTGCTCAGCAGAGTGATGGATGAGGCTCAGATCCATGCCCATCCCGCAGCAGGACCCCGTGGTGCAGACCTCAGCCCACCTCCCAGCTTGGAGCTGCTGCAGCAGGCAGGGGAGGGATGTCTGTGCTGCTGTAGCTGGGAAATGCGTATCGACTCAGCATTTACAATGTGAATTGATTCAGCATCGACGCCTCCAAACTGGGCCTGTGCACGCTGTCAGGATAGGTGCCATTCAGCCCTGACAGTTATTGACTCCCTATTGATCCTGAAGAGGGTCACTGTTAACCCAGTTAACTCTCACCCTCATCAATGATTTAACTCCCCAGGGAAGCCCAGACAGGACAGGGAGGCTGGAGAGAACCTGGAGCATGTGGGTAAGAGCCTTGATGATGGCTGTGCTGCACCACTTGCAGGTCCTTTTGCTTTTGTTGCTGTTGGACTATAATGGCAGACAGCTCTGTCTGCCATCCTGATGTATGTGCACTACTGAAAAGCAACACTTTGCCCGCTTTTAGAAATGTGGCATTAATACTGACTGTCGTGTGTAAAGAGGCTGTGGACTGAACAACAAATGAATTCCACACCGCAGTCTATGGGGCGCTTGGGGGCAATAAACTGAAGGGCAGCAATAAATTAATTTTTTTTTTTTTACACTGACATAAGTGAGTCACTAAAAAAGATGTTTTGCATTTCAGCTGTCAAAATCTACTGCAATATATCGAGTGGGGAGAGAGAGTGACAGCGCATGGTGCCTCTATAGCATCCCTGTCAGTGGCCAATGCATTATTAATGGAGTATAAGCACGTTGAACGGCCCTGTCAATAGAACACACCGTAGCTAAAAAGGTCTGTAAACGGTGTATTAAACGGTTTGTGTCTATAGCAATACATAAATCAATTAACTGTGCATTGAAGGATCTATTAAGCATTAATACAGGCTTTAAGACAGGAGCAACCTACAGAGGCAGCTCCTGCTGGGCTGTGCTGCAGCCGCTGAGCGATGCTCATCTCCATTCCTCGCATGTGCACAACCACACGAGCACAATCAATTGCAGTGTGCGGCCAAAACAACCATTCCTATGGCCAGTTCATGTGTCTGTCTGGAAATCAATTGCTAAAGAGTGGGGGAAGGGAAAACATACATCAATACCTGCATTGAGAGAGGGCTGAAGGCACTGCTCAAAGAGTGGGCCACCAGCTGATGTTAAAAGTGGCGGAGGGAAAGCAAGGGATGTCACTTTCTGATCAGCCCCAAGCTGCAATGCCAGCCAGCCTGTGCCACCAAGCACTGTGTGGCTGCAGACACTCGTGTCACCCGCTGTGGGTCCTGTGGGCTGCCATAAACCAAGGGAGCTGACTGCGTTCGCTGCATGCGACAGCAGGGAAGCTGCTCCTGGTTCATACATCCGAGTCGTCACCTGGCTGAAAGCCACAGCTCCTCCACCAAGTGTGGCGCTGGGAACTGTAGGAATGGGAAAACGCAGCTGTTGGCAACATGAAGCAATGTGGACAAAAGGATGTAGAGACTTCAAGAAAGGCTTCCAGAAACTGGAGTGTAAGGAAAGCTGCTCACCTTTCCCATGTACTGAAGGCACCTGAAGATGAGCATCCAGCTGTGCCCGTTAGCAGATGGTGCCTATGTGTGTGCTCCCTGTGCTGCCCAGTGCACCTCCTCGGGTGCCATGGCCTAAGGCACAGTGAAGGGAGGTGAGCTGTTCCCATGCCTCTTCCACTCACTCCCTGGCCCAAAAGTTTGCTGATAAAACGCAGCCAAAGGATCCTAAAAACATTACGCTCAGGAGGGGCAGTAATGTATGCAAATAGTTCTGAAGGTCTTGATGATCTTCCGGGCGACTCAGGCCTAGTGAGGACCATCCGTGGTTAGAAGCTTGCACAAAATAGTTGTGGTTTTTTTGTTGTTGTTGGGTTGGGTTTTTTTGTAGATACCAAGTCTTGACAACTGCTATCCGCAGCCTTCTGGTCATTTTACTTAAAGTGAAAATAGAACTGGTGCCAGCAGCCACTCTCACCCCCTTTCTACAAAGATCTACCAGCTTACCTTATGGAAGCTACCCCCAGCCTCCCAGTTGTACATTTATTTTTAAGAAGCATGCAAGCTTCCCATCTCAGCTGGAGCCCACAGCCCTTTGTTAGACTACAGGTGTTCATGAAAAAAAAGTAAAGGAAAAAACAGGGCTGGAGTGGTGTGACAGGAGTGAGAGCACATGGAAGATGCAGGGAGAGCAATGCCTGCAGACGAAGCCCCTCGTGCTGCTCCTTCCCACCAATGTACCCAGGAGGATGGGGATGGCTGCAGTGCACACTGCATGCGGGCACGCATGCGGCAGAGCGCGAGCCCATGGGCCAGCATTGCTGGGCTGTGACTGCAACTATTTATCTTGAAAGCCTGATGGTTACATTCTCCAAAATTTCCACTTAGAAAACACAGAACCTTCCATTCAGCCGCGAGCCCAAGCATGTGTAACCTCGACGAATTCCTCGGGTTTGTTTGGCTTGGGTCGGCCGCGCCGGGCAGCATCCGTGGCCACAGTCTGCCTGGGGCTGGAACTGAGATGAGAGCTCTGTGTGCTCCTCGACAGCTGAACGGCTGCCAAATGCTCTCTGCCACTCTGCCCCAGCACATCCGCCTGCTGCATTCCCCCCGTGCTGCCACCAGCATCACCAAGGATATGAGTGGGCTTTGGCGTGTGGTCTCCATTCCCAGTTCCTACAACACTGCACTCGTGGCAGTCAGGCATCCCATAATAGCGCTAGTCCTGTAACCACCACCACATCCCCACCTGCCGTGTCATTGGCATCGCAGAAAATGCCAGCAGTGTCACTCAGGTCCATCAGGCTGGGACCATCAGCACATTCGCAGTCTGAGGGTTTTTGCTTTGTTTTGCTTCGCACAATAGCCAAGCTGAGCAAATAATGCTGCAACACCTCGAGCAGAGCTGCCCGCTTCCAGAGGTGCAAGATTTGGGAGCTGACTCTGGATGAGGCCAACAGTTGCACTTGCAGGATAGCACTGAGATGCACTGGGGCTCATCAGACCCAGGCAAGGAAATGCAAAGTGTGCATTGGGCTGCAGGAAGCTGAGGTTGTCCCCTCCATCCCCAGGAACACCAAATCAGGAGAAGAGATTTTAGCTTTAAAAAAAAGAGCTCCCAAACAACCTGTGGTGCTCTTGTTCCAAAGGCTCCCCCGTGTGCTCCAGCAGGACACTGACCAGGTGCTGGAGGGCTCCCCAGCCTGCAGCGTCCACGTGGGTCAAGACAAACGAAGAGACAGGACAAAAGGAAAAAGGGAAAAACAGGAGCAATGTGGGAGACACAACCACAATTAGCCAAAGCAGGCAAAGAGGTTTATCTCAAGAAGGATAAGCCTGGCTGAACTTCCTCCACATCAAATCCTGCATCTTTGTTTGGTTTCAAAACACATCCATTTTGAAACTCACCTCCTTCTTGTTTTCTTTACTTTAAAGGGTTAAATAACCTGGAAAAAAAACAAACAGAACTGTTTGCTTTGGGCTGACTGAACTGATTCATTCAGCCCACAGTGTTTCCTCCCCCTCCAGCCCCCCTCCAGGTTTGTTGTTTTGCTTTAAGAAAGAAAAAGCAATAGCTTTGGGCTGCTTTGATTTTTGTTGTTTTTTTTTCCTCTCACCCTCCTGCACTCATTGGTTTGGCGACCAGACTGAAAAATCCATTACCCACACAGATCCTGGGCCAGCCTAACCCACATCTGACAGTAAAAGAAACCAGATTCTCCATGTCTTTTTAGCCCCTGGCTTCCTTCTTGGGCTTTCCCACATATCTGAAGCTCCCAGAGGGGCTGCGATGGGTGCTGGGCAGGGCCAGGACCCTACACAGAGGCTGCACTTTCCCCTCCTCTCCCAGCGCCTGCTCTCGGGGTCAGCGCCGGTCTCTGGTCCTTGGGGTTGGCCATTGGGGAAGTCCTCTCCTCTCAGCTGAAGCAGCGGCGAGACAGCATCAGGAAGAAACACCAAAGGAAGCACGGAGATGGACTTAATATGAACCTTTAATGCACAGAACGAGCTGCCGGGAGCCTTGCGAACGAAGGCACGGAGCCATTCTGCTACCTTGGAGTGGTAAAAAACCCCCAGCGTGTCCGCAACGTCCTGGCACCTGCCTGGCATCCACCTCTGGGCCACGTGCTCACAGCTGGGATGCTCCTGGCGTCCTCGGCCAACGTGGCACCAAATTCCTGGCCCCACAGCTCCGGGTGGGCAGGGGATCCCCAGGCCCAGAAGTTCCCCTGCTCAGGCTCTCGCCTCCAGTGGGTATCGCCTCCTCCCAGCGTTTCGGAGTGTGTAGTCCAGGAAATTCAGTAAGAAAAGATTAAAAAGGAGAGACTTTTGCGCTGAGTCAAATCAGGTGTTGGGTTTTTGTTGGTTGGTTGGTTGGTTGTTTTTTGTTGTGTTTTTTTTTTGTTTGTTTGTTTGTTTGTTTCCTCTGGAAAAAAATTAAAAAACGAAAGGAAAGGAAATTAAAGTCCAACTTGCAGATTTCGCGTTTCTCTGCCATTGATGTGAGAAAGTCCTGCTTGGCCTCGCTGCCCCCTTTCACCCCTCCGAACACCTCCCGTCCCCGAACCCCAGCAGCACTCAGCACATCACGAGTCCTCGACTCCTCGGAGTCCCTCTGCCTCCCACAGCTCCAGGCCGGCACCGTCCCTCACCGCCCCTTGGACTCCCCGTAGGTGTTGCGCAGCATGGAGACCATCTTCTCCTCACACGTGACTTTGGTGTCCTTTAGGATGCTGTACCACACCATGCCAGGAGGCCGGACCTCCTCGCTGCGGCAGAACAGGTAGGGCATGGTCTCGGTGCGGCTCTGGATGTAGGAGCTGCGGAGCAGCGTTGAGCAGTGACTGCTGACTTTCTCCAGCCTCCGCAGGATCAGGTGTGCCTTCCTGGAGGGAAGAACCAGAAATAGGGGCAGAGGAGTCCCCAGGGCACACCTGGCTTCCATCACTGGCTCTGTCTCATGGCAAGAATCACAGAACCACAGAATGGTTGGGTTGCAAGGGACCTCACAGCTCAGGCTGCCCAGGGCCCCATCTAATGGCCTTGGGCACCTCCAGGGATGGGCACTCACACATCTCTAGGCAGCAGTGCCTCACTGACCTCTAGGTAAGGAATTTCCTGCTCACATCTGACCTAAATCTGATCTTTTTCCTTTAAATCCATTCCCTCTTTTGTCCCATCATTATCTGCCCATGTAAAAAGTCACCCTCTCTCTTGCTTATAAGGCTGCAGTGAGGTCTGCCCAGAGCCTTCTCCAGGCTGAACACCCCCAGCTCTCAGTCTGTCTGCGTAACAGAGGTGCTCCAACCTCCAACCATCTTCATGGCTGGCTCATGCCCAGCTTTTATACACCAAACCCTTCTCCGTGGGGCTGCTCTCAGTGAGTTCTTCTCTCAGTGCATACATATACCTGGGATTACACCAACTCAAGCACAATACCCTGCACTTGGCTTTGTCAAGCCTCATGAGGTTCAATGGATGAGAACCACGACCCGAGACATCGCCTTGCCTGTTTTAGGTGGAGAGCAGCTCTACTTTGTGTCAAAGTTCATACACATCCATGCATGGGGCTGGAGGGACCTCAGGCATGAGCAGCAGAGCAGCTCGGGTGCCCTGAACTGTGCCAGGTGGTCACCAGAGTGCCACATGTTCCACAGCACTCCGTGGGGACCCCCAGTACTGCCAGCCCACGAGTGCTGCCCTCCCTGCTCTGTTTGCCTAAGTCTCCAGGAGGCAAATGGCCCGAAAGGACTGACACTAGAAGAGCGAGGAGAAAAAGCACAACACATTAAGACAAAACAAAATAAACCCGTTAGAAACCAAGAATCCCCTCGTGGGAGTCTGCAAAGTGCTAAATCAAACAAAGGGAGGGGAAGAGGGTTTACTTCAGTGGTCTGAAAGTCTCAAGATCACAGATTATTTCCTCTCCCTCTGGTGCCACAGGAAAGCTCTGGATTTGGGGTTAGGGGATTTCACAGTTCCTGGAGGAATGTAAATTCCTGATAATGATATGTCAGAGGCAGCGCTGTCAGTCAGTGAGGCATAAACATGGGGATTATTTGATTATGGAAGCTGAGCGGCGTTGCAGCCTGGGCTGTGAGCTCCTAACGAGGAGCAGCACCAGCAGCACCCAGTATGGGATGCGGGGAAGGAGGGCAGATGAGGCACAAGGGCACATCAGCACCTCCTGATGTGCCACCGATCCCCCAGTTCACACGTGTGAAATTCCACGGTGGCATCAGATGCTCTCAGCAAAGACTCATGGATTAAAGCTCAGCTCAGAGCAAACCAAGATCCACAGTGCCTGGTGCTACAATGAGGCCAACAGATCTCACTCAATCACTCTCGCTGCTGGTGGACGGGACCAAAGGGGATCATGTGCAATCAGCCTGCCCTGATGAATATGTCCAACCTGCTCTTTAGTCAAAGGCAGAGCACAGTTTGTTTCCACAAGCAGTCCTTCAGTTTATCCATCTTAATGCTGAGAAACTGTTTCATAACATCTGCTCTTTCTTGAAGGGGAGGTTGGCCAAACGTAGAGCCCACATACACCCTGTAAGATGGACATTCCTGTAAGCAGACCGTGCTCGGGAGCAGAGCACTGAACCAGACCTGCCTCTCTCTCAATGGGATAACTATCATCTTTCCAGGGCCACAGCTCTGTGGTGACCCTTATTTACCATAAATCATCTCTATTGCCAAAAGTAGGTTCTGCTCCTTTCCCAGCTTATCCCTGCCCATTGGCTTGTACTGGTGCACGTGTCCATTGGGATGAATGGGATTCACTGACATGGAGAAGTTGTCCACCTGAAGGCCAATCAAGAATCCAATGGCTTTTCTCCCAAACTGGTTCCTAGTCCAGCTCACCAGGAGGCCTTCCCAGGCTTGCACAAGAGGAGAGCACCAACAAGTGGATGCGGCCAGTCTTTGAGGTATTTCTCAGTGGTAGGTAACAGTGACTTGCTCTTAATCAGGTTGAGGGCTGGGCACCCCAGCACATGCTCACACACATCTGCTGGCCAATCTCTTCCCTATTCCTCCTCCCATCTCACCAGCTGTCTGTCTCCTCCCCTGCACAGCCCTCTCAGCCCATCTCTCACTTCCCTCCTGCATAACCTGACCATTTCCCTCCATCTCCCTTGGTCTTACCTACTCTCCCATTTTCATTACATGTTCCACCACCCCAGGATCACCTGCATTTTGCTAAAAATGACCACGTTGCCTTCTTTTCCTGATAGACATATGGGTCTCTTGGCCAGATAAACACTCTCATTTGTGAATCACAGAATGGTTTGAGTTGAAAGGAATCTTCAAAGGTCATCTGATCCAACTCCCCTGCAAGGAGCAGGAACATCTACATCTACAGCTCAACAAAGAGCAGCAGGGCTGAACCATGCAGACCTGCTGGTCTCTCATTTGCTGCAGGCAACGCTTCTTGGGTTGGTGGTCTCCACATCTGCAGCATCTGCAGTTGTGCTCGGTGCAATCAGCCCCAAGAAAGGGATGTGGCACACGATGAGCTGACTCTACAAGGATGCTGAGAAAGCACAGCACCATGGTCCAGGTGATGGGAGGGAGGGAATCAGGTCCCTCACTTCTGGTTTCCGGCACCAAAGCCCCAGTTTCGATGGGTTTCACTGCTTTGAGACTGAGTCACTTATTTTAGTGAGGTAATGAAGTCATGTGTAAATATTAGATTTAGCTTTTGGCTGTCAGCTGTTCCCTCTTAAAAAAAAAATAAGGAGCAAGAGAGACAGAGCGGGTGAGGGGAGGGGTGAGAAAGGGAGAGAAGCTTTCTGGTGAAGGCTGGGTAATAAATTACAGGAGCAGCTCTTGGGCTGCCAATTTAACACCATAAATCAAGCGCTGGGTATTACCCAAGTGCTCCCTGCGGAGGGCTGTCGGGTCAGAACGACCACCTTTTCAAATACTGGAAATGAAATCTTCCTAAATGCTGACCAACCTCATCCCTGCCAGAAACAATAATTTATTGCCTTATTAAAGGGCAGGAATCAAGAGAGGACAGCAGGGGAGCGAGGCGGGGGTCATTTTCATGGCCAGATCCCGGCCCTCCAAAGGATGAAGCAGCCCCTCCTTGCTCCCCCATAGCCCAGCTCCACTGCAGGGTGCCTCCACTCTGGGTGTCCCCAGGGACCGGTTCTTGAGTGATGGATTTAGGAGGTCATCACCCACATCATAAATGGTGGAGAGAGGGATTCTGATAGCGATGGCTCCGCACGGCTGCTCCCCTCTTGGTGTGGGGAGAGGGGTGGGAGGGGACGAGGGGCTGCCAAGGAAGGTGCCAAGTGAGAAGGAGGACGAGCTTCCTCGGTCTGCTGCAGGACAGGCTGGTTGCCCGTCTGCTCTGTTCCCATATGGGACGATTTTGTCATCAATTCAGATTTTTCCACTCTACTGAGAACTGACCCAGGTCTGTCAGACCCTCATCTGAGAGGATAATGAGTCCGGGACTCGATGGCCTCTTATCACAGCCTCCCATCGGTACATTGCATTCCCCTCGGTTCCAGAAGGCAGCTGCTCTGGGGATGCACTGATCTCATGAGGCCTCCCCGGCTGCTGCCCGGGGACCTGCCTGAGGGAAGGAGAGCTGTGAGCCCCACATCCTGACCCTGCTGTTCCTGGTAGCCGCAGGCAGGGGCACAGAGGGAAGATTTTAACCTAATTCTTTCTCCCGCCTCCTCCTAACAGCCAGGCTCTGTTTGCAGTGGTCACAAGGATTGTCCGAAAATACAGTATGAGAAAATAATAAAGAAATCTCCCTGTTGCCATGTCAGGAAACGCTCTTGCTGCACCGATCCAAAGGTCTGAACACACAGTAGCATTAAACCTTCACTGCTTTAGACAGATTCTCTGTTTTGTTGGAACAAATTAACTCTGCGAGACTCATTTGGTGTTTGTAGGAGGAATGGGGGGAGCAGGAAAGGGGTTGTTGTTGCTGAAGGAGACGAGCAGGATGAAGCAAGCCAGGTGCCAAGATGCTGCTGACCACAGAAAGTCCTGGTTTAGGGCCACCTATGAGCTAAGTTTTTAATGTCTCCTTAATGTAAACCGTCTGGTTGGGACATCTGGCTGTCAGCGTGTCTTCTCGCGAGCAGCTGTTTGCAGTAACCTGTGGCTTTCATGGAAACTGGGCTCACGAGGACTCCAGTGTGATGTATTTATTACACGGAGGCAATCAACTTCCCTCTTGTCGCTCAGTTTTATGAGCGAACATTTACTGCGAATCTGAGGCTCATCTGATAAACATTTCAAGGTATGAAAATGAATGTTCCTCTGGGAAGGAGAACAGCCCGTCAATTAAAATCGCGTTACGAGATGGCCTCCCTTGGCAAATCCTCCCCACGTCAGTGCCTCCGCTTCTGTCCCAGCTCCCGGCGATGCTGGGCGGGATGCAGAGCTCTGCTCTTGTCAGTCTGGCATCGACTGCTGCTGCATTTCCCCTTGGCTGCAGGTCACACACTGCTCAAACATGGAGTGGGGGCACACGAGCTCTGCAAGGGATCATCTGCCTGGCGAGGAAGGCAGACAGCAGCCGAATCGACCACTGGCTCCAGATGTAGCTCAGTATGGAGTGCAACAATGCGGGCTATTTAAATGTCACCTTGCAAATCTGGCGGCTCAGTGTAGGTATCAGGGTAGCTAACATGCTGCAATAAGTTGGATCTCAAGTAACAAGGGAAATAAGAAGAGTAAGAAGAGTGTAAGAAGAGGCTGATGGACCCCGGGGGCTCAGTGCAGTTGGAAAGGACAAACGAGTCTGCAGTATCATCAGAGAAAGAGGAAGGCGGTGGGAAGGAAGAGTGGCTCAGCGTCAGGCGCTAATGAGCTATCAAAGAAATTACGACCAAAGTCGTTTCTGTGGGAGGGCAAGCACCAGGCCAGCCTGGATTTATGTCTGTGAGAGGAGGAGCTGTTGTGAAGTGCTGTCATCCTGGTATTATGGACGGATCCTTGCTCGTGTCCAACAAGCAGACAGAAGTCGAGGAGAAAGAAGGAAATTCTTATTCACGGACAGCCCAACCCCTCTCCTCCATCCTTCCCTGTTCCAGTTTGTCAGAGAACAACAAAGAATCATAGAATGGCTTGGGTTGGAAGGGATCTAGTTCCAGTGGTTGTCAACCACCAAATTCAGCACCAGAAAAGACTGCCTAGGGCCCCATCCAAAGTTAGATGAGGATGATTCAAGAGCAGTGTCTACAAAAGCTTCAAGGCTACTTGAATTCTGAAGAGATTGTAACTTGTCCACAGGGTTATGACTTTCTTCAAACACTCCTTGCATGGTACCAGGGACACCACAGCAATGAAAATAAGGACAATCTTCTTAGCACCTACATCAATGAATTGAATTATTGTTACGGGAGAGTGAAGATGGAAAAGGGAACTTTGGAAATATTTACAGCTTGTACAGCAACCATATGGCACAGCGAGGATAAAGATGTGTCAGGTCCAATAGAGATAGAAATCAGCAGAAGGGAAAGTCCATGAAAAATACCTAGCAGAGACAATTTTACCACTTAGAATTTTGCTTAGTTGTTGATCCCCTCTGATAACATCCAAGTGCTGGCTTACACACAGACCACGCACTGTCCCTGATTAAGACCCTCTGGTCTCCCCATGGTGTTCCCAGTACCCTGCAGTACCGCCCACTTCAGCTCTCCCACAAGCATTTATCAAAGACCAAGCAGGGCCTGGTCAACACCATTGGATGGTTAATAACAGGAGGGGACTTCTCTCAGCTATGAGGAGGCAGGATAAGGGTGGGTACCTGGGCCCCAGCTCGTCTTCGCTACGCCAGACAAAGTCTCCAAACTTCTCATAGTGGGAGTTGTAGTGGTGCTGGACTCGGAACAGCATGGAAGCAGAGACCTCCATCAGCGTGTTGTAGGCTGTCTGCTGCTCCTTCCCACTGGTGTAGCCATTATAGAGGTTGTAGATTTTGTCAGCTATTTCTGGAAGAGAGCAGGGGACAAGATTTAATGAGCACAAGTGTAGTGGGAATGCTAAGTTACGGCCTGAAGCAGTGACTGAGCACCTGGTGGGAAGGCAGGGCCAACCCAGGAGAGCTCAGCTGCATGCAATACACCTGAGTAATTGGAAGGGGTGGAGGCAGGATCTATTCCTTCTACGACCTCATTTAAGGGTTGGTAGTGGAGGCAAGGGCACCTCTTGCTGTGTATCCCTGTCTACCTGAGGCCTGCTAAAGGTAAGTAGTTATTTTCTTTCATTTCTGAGGCTGCCGCATTTGGGCTCATTCTTGTTTGCTGGGCCCAAAGACTTTGCTACCCTGCCATTATCATGGTACTTTCCATCCCATTATAGCAATACAACAGGGAAAAAGAACAAGCAGAGAACTCTGAAAAGGGCTGGTGGGAGGTGCTGGGATAGCTGCAAATGAAGCTTGATTTATTGAGCAAGAAGGTGTGTGCTTTTGTTGTAAAAAAAGAGTATTTTTTAAGAAATGAAAAATGTAGAAGACTCTTTTTCTTTCCTCTTCTGTAAAGCCTCTCATTTGCTCATTTTGGAAGTGCTTATCAATAACACTAAACAAAGCATTAATCAAAGCTTTCTTTTGTTTGTTTCCCAAAGTAGAAAGAAAGGAAATAGGTAGCAGGCCTTCTATTCTTTTTTAGACAAGTAATTTAAAACTCAAAAACAGCAAAATGCTTTGGGAAGGAGAGAATGAATTTGACTGATTGGTTTCAAAACTGGGAAATGAAACTATGAAAGTGGTTGATGTCTCCATTTCAAAGTCAACACAGCTGCTACTGCTGTCCCACTAAAGACCCAGAGTTGGATCCCATTCAGGGCTGCCCTTACTTTGCAGGCAGCAATTGCCCTTTTCCATAGGATGTTTGCTGGCAGGTCCCCAGGATCATACGGGGAGCAGACATGATGGCACTGAGCTACGCAGGACCATACAGCCTCCACTACAAGATGTTTGTGATTTGCCATCCATCCCAGCCCCATATCCCTGTGCCCAGGGCTCACTTATAAGAGCTTGTGGTCTGGAAGAGGAGACTGGAGAGGGTTGCAGGTGTGTAATGGATACAGGAGAAGCAAAATTAACAGGAAATGGCTTCTGTCTTGGGAGATGAGGTGCCAGACTGACCTTCTGCCTTGCTGTCATCTACCAGTGGGCAGGCTGTCCTCAGGGTGACCGTGCTCAGCTCAGAGTGTCTCCCTCGTGTGTCCACTGCATACAGAGTGAACCTGGAAAGCAGGAAGGGAAAGAAAAATGTCTTTATCTCCTGGTCTGACACCACCAGATTGTTATGGGAGCTGACTTCATGAGAAGTGAAAAATGTGGTCCTGGCTCCCATCAGTCACTTCTGGCATCTCAAGGGGATGCAAGATGTCTCTGGCTAAGAATAGGAAAGCAAATAGCAAGAGGAGGCATGGGGGTAGGTCACAGCATCCCCGTGCACCAAGGGTGGGCTGCGTGCCATGAGTTGGAGAAGGATGCACACAGCTCTGCATGAGGTGCCGTGCACCCATGCAATGCAGTAACATTGCAGTGCTTGCACCTCCCTGCAGTAATTCTGCCCTAAGTAGGATCTGTGCTGACAAGCGACAGCTCGCACACATCCTGCAAAAGGCCCTTGAGGTTGTTTTCTAGATCATTTCCTCACCAGGGTGTGGCTGGTAAAAGGGTGGGAATGATAATTTCACACTTGAAGCTAATGGAGAGCATCTGACAGTAAAATACAGCTTTTGTGCTGGATAGAGCACTGCATAAACAGGCTGTGGCTGCACGGGATGTCCTGTGATGCTAAGCTCAGAGCTGTGCTCACAATATCAAAGCTCCAAAATGAGAATGCTTCTTTGCAGTGGGGGCAATAATTTTTGCCCACTCTTCCAGAAGGTATAGAATGGTATTTACCCAGCCCAAGCCAGGCATAGAAACCAAAGCTGCTTTTGGCACAGGGTGGGAGCTGGGCACAGAGGTCCCTGAAACAACACAGCTCTACAGTTGTAAGCTGAAAGGGGATTGAGACCCCAAGGCATGTTTACTTAAGGAGTGATCCTGACTCTCAGCATCCTCATCAGGGACAACAGTGATGCCTGCCTCCTCCTCACTCCCAATCAGTGGGCTGCTCCCACATCCCACCAGCAGCTGATAAGAGCTGACATCTGCATGGTAGCAATTCCCACATGGGATGTGCTCTCTCCAAGCAATTAGCATTAGCTCTGTAACAATATTTGCTGACTGAAAGGATGCCAGCAGACTGCCAAGGAACACACTTGTGCATAGGGACAAAGCTGGGGCAGGCAGGAGATGCAAATGCTGCGCTTGCCTAAGGAGATGCTATTTAATTCTTTGGCATGACATCATCTTCCTTAATTTAGAAGGAACGTTGCTCAGAGTGGGAGCATCTCACAAGGATGTCCGTGCTGTGCAACTTCACAAGTACCACACACAGGCTGTTCTCCTGCTATAATTAAGGGACAGCAGCAGAGCAATAGGGGAATTCGAATCCAGGTCAAGAGTGTGAGTGCCAGGCTCTGCAGAGCTGCCATCTCCACTTCTACTGAGCAAGGAGTCTCCTGTGGGCAGATAAGCAGCACAGATTGCTCTCTCTGGGTCCACAAAGCAGCAGTAACTGGGGCACGCAGTGTCAAGAAGGGCACCCCAGGAGTCCTGCAGCTCATCCAACCACCCATCAGCAGGCATTGCTCTTAGAAGAACAGAATCATTAAGGTTGGAAAAGACCTAAGATAACCAAGTGCAACCTCATCCCACCACATCTCCAAGGTTGTGGAAGGCCTCCAGGGACAGCACTTCTCCCTGGGCAACCTGTGCCAATGCATTACCGCTTTATGAGAGAAGAAATGTTCACTAACACCTAATCTGAATCTCCCCGGGAACAACATGAAGCCATTGCCTCTTATCCTATTGCTGTTACTGGATGCAAAGGTTGAGCCCACCTCCCCACAACCTCCTTTCAGGAGTTGCAGAGAGTGATACAGTCTCTCCCAAGCCTCCTCTTCTCCAGACTGACCCATCTCAGCTTCTTCAGCTGCTCCCCATTGCTCTTCTGCTCCAGCCCACTCACAGCCTTGTTGCCCATCTCTGGACACACTCTGTAGTTTCTATGCCTTTCTTGTAGTTAGGGGCAAGCCTCTGCAAGCATGGCAAGCTCTCAGGGGGCTCAACAGGTGGGTTTCTGTTGTGAGCTGACCTCTGTCCCCATGCTGGGTCATTGGCTTAGCTGTGCTGGTTGTGTTTTCCTTTGTAAATGGGTGAGCACAGCTAATGTGCAACCTCTGCTCTGCCTGCGGCAGCTTCATCAAGAAGGCTCCATTATCTGCGAGGTAATCGGTGCCAGAGCACTTCCCTTGAAAACAGCAGACTTTGATGAAAACAATGGTAACAGTCAGCAATTAGTGCCCACGTCACCTATTCCAGCACCCGTGGGTCAGGAGGGATGCGGCTGCCTGGCAGGGGTCACAGTGCATCCCCCATCTGCTGGGGGGGAAGGACCCTTTTGGGCTCTGCTTCTGCCCTCTGCTAACACCAAAGCAAAGAGTGACAGCATCCATAATGGTTCAGGCTGGGTTAAAAAACTGATCCACACACAGGGCCTTCATTTCATCAGATGAGATTGGGGGGGGAAAAAAATATGAAGAAGGCACGCTTAAATGGGAAATCATCAGAAGCAAAATGATTTTGACTCGGTCAAAAGAGAATGCTTTAACTCACATGAAACCAATCCTCTCTGAGTTCCCAGAAGAATGGCTTTGTGCTCCATTCCTTTTGGTGGTGAGGCAGTGGCTCAGGCTGCCCGGAGGTGGTGGTGCCCCATCCTTGCAGCTCAGGCAGGACGGAGCTCTGAGCACCTGACTGTTCGGCGCAGGGAGTTGGATGAGATGGTCCTTAAGATCTCTTCCAACTCAAATGATTTTATGATTCACTCTCAAGGAGAGCTGTTCCGGAATGGGCACCAACAACTTCAGCTCTGGTGGCAGCTGGCAGCCCCAGCAGCACACAGCCCTCTGCCCCTCTCCATTTCTACCCAGCATCTGATCTCAGAGGGCTTTGCCGTTAACATCCAACAGATTGCTCTTGAAGCACTGACAGCTCTGCTTTAGTGATGGCAAACAGATATTTATGAGGTGAAGCATCTCAACCAGGAGAGCCGCAGCAATGTGAGCAGATCGCAAAAGTGGGAGATGATGGTTGCCCACCTCCTTCTCAACCATTTGTCCACCCATCCTCTCTGTGGCAGAATGATCTCAGAGCAGTTGACAGTCCTGCTCAGTGTGCTGGTAATTTTTTCCCTTTATTTGTGGAAATGGATAATCAAGAGAAGAAAGAGCAGAGATCTGTGTCTCTGCTTGCAGTGTCCAAGAGAGACCCATGGCAGCTGTGGGTGAGGTGGGGACATGACCATCCCTGCACAGCATTTTGGATGAAGGCCTCGGCAGGCAGCGAGGCAGCCTGACAACGATGGAGCTGCACCCAACAATGCCAATGGGGCCCTTTGGGAGCCTCTAAGGAAAAATGAGACCAACAAGTGGTTCTGAATTCCAGGCTGGAATGCCATGAGGCAGCTCTGCCCTGGCTCTGCCTCCCCCATACCTAGGAGGTTGGTTTGTGCAGCAGTAAGCATTCCCTGCAATGCTCCTTCATGTGCTCCCTGTGCTCTCGTGTCCTCTCTCCTTTCCCCCAGTGCCCTTAGCATGATCATACATGGATGCTGCCTTTGGAACAATACTAAGACATATTCTGCCCAAAGAGGTTCCAAGGAGCGTTTTACCACTGGATGCACAGATGCTTTTGGCAGAGAGCAGCCCTGCATGCCTGGAAATGCAGCCACCTCAGCAGAGAAACAGCACATCAAGTCCTATAAAATAACACTGCTTAAATGTTTCCCACTACACTGACCAGAAGGAACTTTTAGAGAGAGATAGAAAGCAATTAACATGTGGCCTCGTGAAATGTCAGCAACACCTTCTTTGTAGATACTCCACCCAAAGTTGGCTAAAGCAGGGATTTTATCACTGGGCTCAAGATAGTTCTTGGGGGGAGGAAGAGAAGGCAGGGAAGGGGGGGGGGGGGGGGGGGGGCTAAAGCTTCAGTTCCTGGAATCCAATGATTGTGGAAGATTGTCAATTGAATTTAAAAAAAAAAAAAAAAAAAGAACAATATGTTTCTTGCCTTTCTCAATGCAGAGGAAAAAAAAAAGAAAACAACACAAAAAAACAAAATTCTAAAGGCCCAAAACCACAAGGCTGAGAATGAAACTCCAGAACATGTTCTTTATTTATAGACAACAACGCTGGCTCATAGTTTTTTTAACTCCATCTCACGATGCTGACAATGTTTGAGTGCTTTACTCATCATCCTTATTTGTAGGAAGGCAGATAAGGACTTCTGTGCTGACCTTCCTGGGCTGGCAGTTGATTTCTTCCCATCCTAAGGAGATAACAAACATTTCTGCTGTTCTGTGAAGCTCCACGAGATGCTGAACCACTACGATCTGGCTGGGCTGCAGGGAAAAGGGTCTGAGTCCAATAAATACTACAGCATCTGCCAAACACCCGTGCAAAGTGCTCAAGTGCCTACAAGCTGCTGGCTGCACACACACACAGTGGCTGTGCAAAAACCCAGCTGTGCCACATGAATGGGGGACAGGGCAGGGTGCTGCTCCAGGGCCCAGCATCATGCTGAGATACGGGCCCAGCCTCTGCAAAGTGGTTCAGCCATGATGTGCTCTTGCCAACACTTCTCATTTCCTGGTCCAGCTGAAGGATTGTATTTTAGTTAATCAACTCAGTGATCAGAGAGAACTTAGAAAGGTAAACAAGAGCAACACTCCTCTGAAGGAAACCATCACAGCATCATTAAGGTTGGAAAAGACCTAAGATCCCCACAGCCAACCCCAACCCATCCCACCACATTCACTGACCACATCAACTCAGTGCCACATCTCCACAGTTATGGAACACCTCCAGGAATGGTGACCCCACCACTCCCTGGGAAGACCTGTTGCAGTGCATTACCACTCTTCTGAGGAAAACAAAAGTTAGCTAACGTCCAACCTGAACTTCCCCCAGCACAAATTAAAGCCTTCACCTCTCAATCTAAAGCAAGCAGACATTGAGAAGAGAAGGCTTGTGTGGAAGAAGTGACTTTCCCTGTCCCTTGCTGGCCCCATTTCATGCTGAGAGCTCACACTGTGCCTTTTTGCAGTGCCCGTTGGCAAGGTGGGCTCATACCTCTGCTTGGGGTTAGAGCAAAGCTTCACAAGACACTGGGTGATCCCTGCTGTACCCTTCCACCAATGCCTCCCAGAGCACAGCTGTCAGATGGAGGGAAATAAGTGTCCCTGCACCACATGCCTCAGGTGCTTTTTGGAAGCACATAAAACAGCAACCATCAGATGCTGCCAGCAGGTGCCCGGCTCATGCTTTGGGGCTTTACACCATGGATGGAGGCAGAGCAAAACAAGTCCCATGGAAAGAAGCGCTGCTGTGCTGGACAAAACTGCTGGTGGGGATGAAATGTGGATGAGAGAACAGCTCCCTGGCACTGGAGAGGGACAGCACGCCCAAAGCATCAGTCCTGACATAAAATAACATTCATGCAGTCAGTGTCACAAGTCTGGGGCTTCTGCTCCCATGCTCACACCAAGGACCAAGGGAACACATTCTTATTTTACCATGAAGATCCACAGGAGACCCTCGGGGGTTGGCACCCAAACAGTGCGGATGAGATGATGACGGAAAAAACAGAATCATTGGGAAACTATCATCATAGTAGGAGAGAAGGGAGAGGGGAGTTGGGGATCTGGATTTCTTGGCAGTTGTGTCCTTGCTTTTGTCCTGCAGGCTGTGGAGATGAGAATTAGCAGATGTGCTCACAGAAGCAACGCAGCAAGAACTGGCCAGAATCTTCACCACTCCACTGCCAAGGCCTGGGCAAGGTGTCCCCTCCACCCGGCAAAGTCCCAAACAGCCCCAGCTCACCCAGGAGGGGAATCCCAGTGTTCTTTGGTAGACACAGGCACTTCTGCCTCTAACTAAGCACAAGCAGTTGGCATTCATCTGCCAAATGATCTGCCAAAAGTCAGGTCCCTGTTTTGCTGGGACTCATCCTGAGATGCCACGTAAAGCCCTGGGCACCCCACAGCCTCCTGCCCAAGCTCCACCAGTGTTACACACTTGGAGGTAAGCCATCACTCTGAGGTTTGGCTCTGTTTCTACACACAGACCTGCAGCTGGACACCTTTCAGCTCATCTGAAAGCATTCGCACATGAGTTCAGCACACCAGGTGGGCCTCCAAAAGGACACTGCTTTGGGTTCCTGTGCCTTGGGCTACGTTAGGAGCACAGCCCTCCTCCTCCCATCGTGACTGCAGCTCAGGACATGACAAGGCTGTTCAGAAGGAGAGGGGGAATAAATCAGATTCTTCCTCCCATTGTGCCAGGGAGAAAGGAGAAAGAGGCGGCCTTGGACCCCTGACGAGCTCCACAATGGAAATGTTCGCAGCTCACCATCCCAGCCACTTAACCTACAAATGCTCTGCAAAGCTTGGCCATGGCCAGCCCCGGGGAGATGGGGGGAGAGGGAGGTGGTGACCCTTGGCAAATTAGGAAACGTTCCCCCTCCCAACCTCACAGTCCTTCTAAACAAGAACCAGACACTCCACAGCTCGCTACCCCAGGAGTTCCCCTTGGTGGGGCTTGTTCTCATCCTCCTGGGGGCTTGGCTTCCATCTGGACCGCTGGTTGAAATCCAGCCCAGACTGGTAGCGACTTCAAAAGCCAGTGTCATCTGAGGAGTGGTGGGTGGTCTATGTCAAACGAGTTGATGGCTCTCTGTTCTTATATAAGCCACCACAATAGGGCCTCCTAGTTGAGAGCCCGAGAAGAAAGGCGACGGGTCGCACCGACCGCCGCTGGTCGGCACGGGGAGGCTGCGTGCTCCCCGCCAGCACAGCCCATCTCCACTGGGTTTGTCCCCCAGCATCGCCTGCCCTAGGCATCAAACAAAGCCAAGGCTGCCAACAATAAAGGCACACAATGGGGCTGGGAGGTGGGGGATGCCTCCGTTCACAAAACCCAAGGCAGATCCAAGCGAGGGGAGGCTGTACCCTGCACTGCTCTGTCCCCACCGTGCACCCAGCAGAAGGATGCTGGCCAGGTCCCGGTCCCTGCTGGCTGGAGGGGACACGGTTCTCACAGCTCCAGTGGGGCCGGGGTGCTGGTGGGGGAGCAAAACAAATAATAAAAACAAAATCCCAGTAAGTACGTTAGAATTCGTTTGAAGTGCAAGGGAGCTTTCAGGCAGGGTTATGTACATCTCCCAGCCCGGCGTGATTTACACATTCCTTGCGAGCAAAGGAATCTTACCCGATTTGAAGTAAAACAGATGTTTTGGGTTTTTCTACACCACCCCCCACCCCCTTTTAATCATTTCTTTATTGAAATGGTGGCTATATGGCCGAGCAGCCCTGACAGCGAACTCTGCTACCCCCAGATGGCCTCTGAGGGGCTAGACCCTGCTTCCACAGCACAGAGCCACTGCACTCCTGTGACAGAGCATGCAGTAAGCTGGGTCAGTGAAGTGCCCAGAAGCGATGCTCCAGAGGCATCATCCCTCCTGCAGGCCTCCTCCCCTGCTTTTTGCTGCAGGAGCAAGGATTGCAGCTCCCAAAAGCTGTTCTGAGCTGACACCCTGCTCCTCCATCCTGCACATGAGCTCAGGTAAGGGCTCCAGCACTGTTTCCATCAGCCCCAGCCCAAGGGATTTGCTGTGCATGGTGACCCTACACCCTAAAACCACAACTCACCCTGGCTGTGATCTATTCACAGAGGTATTTTGGAAGCAAAGCCTGGATGATGCCCAGCACGATCAATGGGAGGGAAGCACACGAGCTGTGATCCTCTCACTTCCCAAGTGAAACAGTCCAGCACAGGGGATGGAGCTTCTCTCTTGGTTTCAGCACTGTGTCATCTCAGCCAAGTCACTTTTCCCCTATTTTTGTCCCTTTTTTCCACCCAGTAGTCATTTGGGGAAGCAACTTTGTTTTCCCAGGAGGATGCCCAGCACTGAGTGCAATGGGGACTTCTGAGCATCGACTGACACTGTGAACTACCAGCACAGCCATGCCCTCAAATTTACACTCATAACAACTCATGGTTGGTAGCAAACTCATCCAGCTCCCCATCTTTTCTTTCTCTCTCTTCTTCTCCCTCCCCCTTCCATTTTCTCTCAAATCCTGTTGTTATTTCTCACTACTTCGTTGGTGGCAGGGTGGGAAGGCTTTTTGTGACACATTCACGTACCGTTGGGACTCACTCCCATTCCCGTCTGGTACACGCGATTGCACAAGAGAGAGAAACAAACGGGGATGAGGAAATGCATGTTTATGAGAGGCAGTGCTGTCATCGTGAGTAAGGGACCCCCCGCAACAGAGTCGGCCTGGGAGCCGCTTGAGAGTTTCCATTCTCTCCTAACACTCCATTCATGCCTCATTTCATACCTCCCTGGGGGCTGCACGACTGGCTGTGGTCCCACTGCATGGCGCAGGGCTCTCCCCCCACTTCTGGGGGATTCGCTGCAAGTGGGGAGAGAGAAGTAGTTGTCTCGTAAAGATAATGAATTGAGAAAGAGCAGCACCCTTCGCTGTTGCATGAGCTCCTTGTTCCCCTCCTGCAATGGAATGAGCTCTCCCTGCAGCATCCTCTATGCCCACTCCTCACAGTGCAGAATCATCTAAGCTAGAAAAGACCTCCAATATCACCAAGTCCAACTCATCCCACCATGCCCACTGATGTTACTGCTCAGTGCCATATCTCCACCATTCTAATGCCTTCAGAGACGGCGACTCCACCACCTCCCTGGGCAGCCCATACCAATACCTCCCCTCCCTGCTCCCCTTCTCCTAGCCCTCCCCATGCACGGCTCTTCATCAGTGAAAGGCTTCACATTAGCACGGACCTTCCCTACTAAGTGTGCTGCAGTCACAGCAACAAACAGCTCCTGACCCATCAGGGAATCCTCCACATAATGCTGTAACATGACGGAAGGCACAGCAATGACAGAAGGGCAGCAAAGTCCCAGGCAGCAACAAGTGAGGATTTGCTCAAACTCAACAGCCATAGGCACAGAAACAAAGGAAAGAAGCTGCTTACCTTCAGAAGGCCTCAGGTACACAGCAATCTTCGGAAAAAAAAAAAAAAAAGAAAAAAAAAAGAAAAAACAACAAAAAAACAGAACTTCAACCCTCCCCCTGCCAACCCTTAAATGAGGTCTGGGAAGGGGGGTGGATTCTGGCTCCACCCCTTCTGGTCACTCAGCTGAATTGCATACACCTGTGCTGCCCTTGGTTGGCTCTGCTTCCCACCAGGTGCTCAATCACTGTTTCAAGCTGTGACTTTGCATTTCTGCTACAAACACAAACCATATTGCTACCTGATCAGAGACAGCCACTGGTACATAACCCTGACTGCAGCCATCTAGAAGAGTGAGAGATCCTGTAACAGTGCTATTAATGATTCAGGGACACACTTCATTGGTGGATGAAACCCCCAGGAACGTCCCTGCATGCCACCAGGACGGCCACCACACAAGGCTGGGACGTGTTCCCCTCCCAGCACGTGCTGCAGAGCTCCCAGCAATGTGGTTGGATCCCTCTCCCCAAACAAGTGGGTATTAACGAAAACAAAAGCAATTGCCTGTGCGTGCACACTACAACCCACTTGGATCCCCCTCCCTTCTGTTTCTGTATCCCCCTGTGTCTCCGCACACCTCAATTTCATTATCTCTGATCTTGAGCTGCCTGTTACACACTTTTTGCCAACATAAATATTTAAACCCTGCACATTGCACAGAAAGGCCCTTGTGGAGTTAATGCTTCATCTCGAGTTTCCTCTTAGAAAACAATCCCACGTACAGCAGGTACAAAGTATGGGTAGAGCTGAAAGCCAGAAGGGGGTCTGCAAGGGCTGGGGACTGCAGGGTGATTTTACGTGGTGTGGGGTTGTGCTAAGCTATTCATTCCTGCTACTGGTATGGAAAAGCTCCCAGAAAAGAGGTGCCCCAGTTCCGAGCTGATGGACTGGACAGACACACCACCAGTCCTTGTCACACATCTCCACGCATGTGGGTCCAGGACAGATGGACACCATGCCCCATGGGGACAGAATACTGAGTTTTACACGAACCCTAGGGGCTTCCACCAGCCTCCCACATGTTGCCTTGATGGCCATGAAGCAGGTTGAGCCAGTGGACAACAGACAGAGTCCAGCTTCTGTCTCAATTTACTTTATGGGCACAAAAGCAAGGAGAGCAGCACTGATGCGACTCTTGGCAGCAACGCAGCCTTATTCTGGTCCAGCTAAGATCACAATTAGGGAAGAAGCTGCAGCTATGGAGACAGCAACTGGCACTGGAGAGCAGTCTGCCTGTGCTGGGACACTCCTCAGCCCTTGGCTGTGCATGATGGATGCTCCGGGAGGAAAAGAAATACTGCGCAGGACAGAAGCACAACTTGTGGCAGCCCTAATAGCTTGGAACACTTTCCCTCATGCCTTTAGGGTGACGTGCTGAGGGGCACTGAAGAAGTGTTCTGGTTCAGGGTGCTTGTTCCTGCCCATCACTTCCCGGGGAGTGCGTGCAAGGCGCATCCCAGCATCCTGGCTCCGCAGCAAACACAAAGCTGACACGGAAGGGCTGGAAGCCTGTGATGTTGCAATGACGCAAACCAGACAGAAAAAAAAATAATATGAAAGCATCCCAGCCCAGCAGCAGGCATTTCTGCTTGGGGTTGTGCAACAAGATTAAGAGCTGAGGCTGTTTCCATAAATACGGGGCAGTAGGAGATGCTCAGAAGGAGAAGATGATGCCAGGGGTTGGTGTGTACAGATGTCGCTCAGGTCCCTGCTCTATGCACAGCCCTGGGGCTTCCCCAGCAGAAATCAAGAGCAGCAAATATGGAAGGAAAGCAATAGATTCTGATTCAAAGGTTGAGCACCCCAGAAGGTCTACAGCCCCATGGGTCAGCAACAAGCTGCCCAAACAATGGCCTCAGCCATTTGGCAACCATCCACCAGTGAAGGCAGCCTTCTTGATCTGGGCACAACTCCTATGGTGACAGATCTCCACAGCTCCACCAGCTCACGCAGGGACGAGAGGACCACTGCCCTCCTATGCCTTACAGCCTTCACTCCCTGAACAAAGAGCAGTCCTCACCCTCTATGTCTTTTCTTAGAAACATTTAAATTATGACATAAGCTTTGGCTCCAAGGGATTTCAGTGAAAGCCTGGGTATTTTCTTTCCTCTTTTCATAACAGAAACCATATTGCTGTATAATCAAATTTATCTCAGTCCTGATGAGAAGAGGGAAGTGTGTATGTGTGTGAGGTGACCAGCAGTGATGAGGACATGTGTAGCTGGGGACTCTGCTCCTCAAGGCAATATACCTGTCCTTGGCAGTCCAAGGTGGCAAAGGACTGGAGCAGTAGGCAGCCAGGATCTGCCAAGCTCAGATTACGGGACAGAAAGCCAAGAAGTAGCATCCCTCATGAATCTCATCCTTACCTTCTGCTGCCACACTGGGCTTCCTGCCATGGGCTGCAAGGGCATCATCTGATCAATAAGGGAGGAGCAGTTTGCATACAGTGACAGGGAGACCACAGTGAATGATGTCACTCAGCCCCAAGTGAGATGCTCTAGTCAGTGCATTTCATCTCTTCAAGCTCTCTGTCAACAGCTATTGAAGCAGCCTTCTGGACACTTAGCAAAGGTCATTTTTAACACTTCTCTTCTACAGGTGGAAAAGCTCAGGAAAAAGCAGCTATTTCCAGGGTACTCAATGAATTTGAGTGTCTCCACTTTACGCCAATCAAATCCATCACAAATTCAGCAGAAGTCAACAGGAGTTTTGAGGATGATGCTCTCAAATTAGAGGTGCCCAAATTTTGCAAACCTAGTTTCAGCAGTAGCCACTTGGCTACTTGAGCACTAACATAGCCTGAGACAGGCAGTGAGGGCTCTGAACCCGTGCAGCGGAGAGATTCCTGTTGTCTTAGCACATAGTGAAAGAGCTCCCAAAATGTGGGATCTGCTTTTAAGCAAGAGTTAAGCTGCAGCTGAGGGGTTGCAGGCTATGCCTTATGACATTCCTGCTGCATCATCTGAGCCCAAGGCTAACCACGGTCTTGGAAAATACTACATCCTATCACTGCAGAAGGATCTGGGTCAGGCCCAACCAGCCTGGAGATGCCCAGGTGCACTCAGAACCTTCAATATACCCTGCTAAGGAGCTGAAGAAAGGAAAAGCTGAAAAGAGAAAAATACAAAACTCGTTGGTGTGAAAGAATCACCAAACCCAAGGAACAACTCGAAGGCCACTTTCAAAGACCTACTGCGAATGATCCAGATCCTAGAGGCAAAAAGCCTCCAGGCTGTGGAAAGAACGATGCACAGGTAGGATATTGAGCCTTATGTTTTCACTTGGATCAGTGTCGTCTTTTAAGCTTGACATCTCCAGCCTCTGGGAGCTGATTTAGTCCGGGTACAGCTCTGCCTTCAGATCAACCCTGTGGGTGCAGTTGTACCCGAACAGCAAAGTCTCAGAGCAGCTTGTCATATCCTTCCTGTTGTGTATTTATGGGTAAAGCTGAGCTGCTTTTTGTTTCTCCTGAGGCTGGAATTAGGCTATAAAAAACTTGAATTATCTGCAAAGATCAGGCTGAGCTGCTACAGGGCCACTGAGCCCTGGCAGCAGAGGGGGAACTGCAGCTGGCAAAGCGGCACTGCTGCTGTGCAGAAAGGTCATCCTGCTATCAGATTGGCTCTGCTAGGGAAAAAGAAACACACTGAGGGCAAGAACGAAGGAGAGTGTGAGACATCAAATAAGTCTGCAGCGTTTTCAGGGACATGCCTCGACTTCCTTGATGTCAACTCTCAGATCTACAGCCCAGACCACCCAAGGACGTTAAGAAGATGAGGCCCCACTTTTGTGTATGATATGTTGCACAGCCTCTGGGTAAAGAAACAACTCTCTGACGTGCTCTCCTGAAGAGAGGGGCTTGGGTGAAGTGTGAGTGAAGGCATCCCGTGGCTCTCCATTCAGCTCTAGCCCAAGGCATACTGCTGCTTCCTGCCTCAGTTTCCCCTGCTAAGAAATGGTCAATAAGAACAAAACCTCTTGTCCATGTCCTGACTCGCTTCTCCTGTACAATATAAAGGAAACATGCACTGCAAGCAGTACAATCCTTCTGTCCTAGAAGGGAAGTGGGTCCAAACCCCAACACTGCTGTAAGAATCAAATCAACACTGTCCTCAGCTTTCCAGTCTTAAGAAAACAAAGTGCTATGCAACATGGAGAACTGAAGAACAAACCAAAGGGCTCCAACACAGCAGCACAATGCAACTTTTGCTAGCTTAGAGGCAAATCAAAGCCAGCAGTATCTGTGCTGGTATTTATATTGCATCTCTTGTAGTTGCTCTGCCATTAGTCATTAGGATAAGACTTGGACAGATCTATGTTAGTGGCATTAGGTTTCTACACACAGGGAGATAAAAATACTCTCCAAGTCCATAACTGTAAGGGGTGAGTAAATTCATGATGGGGAAGAGGTGGAACAGCAGAGGTCCATTTGCTTACCAGCAGACCAACAGGCCAAACCCCTCCTCTCCACCCCACTGCCATTTCCAGGAAGAATCCCCCATTTGCACACTTCTCCAGATGCAATTCCCTACCAACCATCAGGCTGTGGCTCCCCCTCCTCCTCCTCGCTCCCTCCACCCGCCGTCCTCCCATTGCCCAGAGGACAGATGCAACTGGGCCTGGGCCCAGCCAAGGCTGGAGCTTGGGTGCCAAGAGATTTCAGAACAAAACCACCAAGAATGTTATTTCAATCCGGATGTCCTGAGGAAAGGGTGGGGAGGAGCTGGCCGCAGGAGGCAACAAAGGCTGTTCTGTTTCTCTTTGTGGCACGAGGTGGGAGCAAAAGCAGAGAATTTGGGAAGGATAATTTGGCTTTTCCAACAAAAAGTGAGGAGATGTTCATGTGCTTGGCAGGTCACAGGGAGAAGGCTCCACAGAAGTCAGCAGAAAGGCAGCTCCTGATGCCAGATCTGTCCCAGGCAGCTGGACACCGTTAGGAGATGGATGTGAAGAGGATTGAAGGACATACCCAACTTTTAGAATGGCAACGGCAAGTGTTGGAACAGACACACTGCAGTAGCTCCTGGAGGCCCTGCTCTGAGTCAGCCAGGCTGGGGTGGACACAGACACAGTCATAGAACCGTCTGAGTTGGAAGGGACCATTAAAGGCCATCTAGTTCAGCTCCCCTGAAATGAACACCTACAGCTCAATCATGCTGCTCAGAGCCCTGTCCATAGCAAGAACAGCTTCTAACCTGAGCTCATAGCCCAAAGGAACAGAAAAACAGAGGGAGTGAGACAAAGGGGATCTGCTCACATCACCCCACGGAGCAAATGGTAAAGTTGGGAAGAGCCTCTTGCACCTTGCCTGACATGATGGAAGCAGGAATGTCTTTCACATGGCTCCCATACATGTATGCTTCCACACAGGGTGGTAATAAAAGACATCAACGTCGGAAACTTCAACAAGAGTCCAACATGCATGGGATGTCATTGACATTAGCAGAGACTGTCTCCTCACTGTGCTGAGCCTCTGTCCTCCTTGTACAGACCAGGTCCCAGGGGACCAATCTTCCTCCACTACAGGGATCTGCACAAAGTCCACGTGGGCTCAGACTGCTCTGTGTTGGATTTACTTCAGCAAAAAAAAAACGCACATCCAAGCCAATGTGTGGGCAGCCTGGTTCTGAAGTAACCCTGGTCTGCTGAGAAAGGAAGAGCCAGAAGTCAGAAGGTGGGATTTAGCAAGCACTTGTTCAACTCCTGAGTTGCCTGGCTTGAGTTTCTGCAAGCCAGGAATGCCTGAGAAGAAACTACAGCCATACATTGCTTAACTTCAGGAAGCTGGAAAGCATGTGGAATAGAAGAGGTAGATTCAGTGAAGCAGCACAGCTCCTGTGCACGAGGGACTCAGCCAAGGGCTGTAACAGATGTGTTTTAACCCATGCCACTGAGCTATTTGGGATCTGTCTCTGATTTCTCCAGCACTCATTCATGTGTCTTCCTGACGGAAGACCAACAATAACAATTAGTATCATATAAGGAGCAGCAGACTGTTGCCAGCATTAGCAGACACTTGAGCACCAAGGGTTTCCATTCCACTTTTTATCCCAGCTATGCATACGGCAGAGGTCACTCAACATTAATCAGTCTTGTTCTGAGCCAGCTCCTTCAGTGCGTTCAGCTTTGCTGAATTGCAATCGCTGTCTCTCAGTGCTACAAAGGATCCCAACATTCAACCACTTTGTCTCCTTCCTTACACCCACCCAAAAGAAGTGTTTTCACTGCGTGATGACAGGCTAAGCCCAGCCATGCTGGAGGTGGCCTCCAGGCCAACAGGCATCCGTGCTGGCTGAGCAGGGCATGTGGGTCTTGGCCAGGAGCCTTGCGTTGCTGCTCTGAGCTCTAAATCCACCTCCATCCCATTGGAGGACCTGACCTTCATCCACCTTCCCAACATTTCTGAAACTCACTCTCCCAGATTCCCTGGGCTGGTTTGGGATCACACATGGGAAACCTATGTGGGCCAGCAAAGGGAAGGTAAATTTGAGCTCCTTGTCAGCGCATGAACACACTTCCTAAGAAAGGCTCTGGGAGGGATCCTGATGACTTCCATATTATTTCCAGTAAATTTTGTGCTGATTCTTGGCACAAACACCGGAAATGAATAGGCTAGGTCAGGAATGTAAATAAAGCGAAACATTGGGATTTAATCTAATCTATAATTATAGTATCTGTGGTGCAGGGAAGAGGTTGGTGACTGCAGCTCCATAGAGGAGCCAGAGGGGGGGTTTATTTCCCTTTCCAAATGTTCCATTTCTGGCTCTTGGTGTTTCCCCAAGCATCTGAAACAATCGTGCTGGGTTGGCAGGGCTGCTTTCCGGCAGCCCATCAGGTACAGCTCAGCAAAGAGGCATCCCCAGGCACCCAGGGGATGGGGAGGCGAGAAGCTGAGATAGTTGAGCTGGACTGGAGGCTCAGGGAGGCTGTGGGACGCACAAGGGAAGCTTCTGTCTCAGCAGCAAAGAGCACTGTTGGGTTTGTAGGCTGTTGATCTACGTAAGGACCATGCGCTATGCAAGGTCAGTCCTCCAGGCTGAATTTAACCTCCACGTGTGGGCATCCACATCAACCATATACCTCAGCCAATGGCTACATATAGCCTTGATGAAGTGGACTACTTTCCATCATCTCAACCCCAGTGTCCTACAGGCAGGGGAAAGAAAAGGGCTGACAGGAAACATATGTCTGTCAGTCTGAAACTGCAAAGGACAAAGAAATCAGTTCTCCTTTTGTTAGTGCGTGTTTTCAAATTACAGAAGTCTCAAAAGCAGAGGAATCAATCCGACTGCTTGTTTGCTTGTTTGTAGAGCATTTTTTTGGATTTGTTTTTCATGTGCAAGCCCAGCTTTGATCTCAGGGTGGTAATATGCCAAACAAGTGGCCAACAGAAGTGAAACTGCCGTAGGTACTACAGAAGAAATGGGACAGGACATCAGATGCATTTACAAAGCAGAAGAGACTCCCATGATCTCACAGCCCCCCGCCTCAGTGGTACCCTCAGACTACTGAACAAGCAAAAGCATTTGCTTTTGAAGAGCTCCAATGCTGCAGGATCTGTGTGCTCGCCTACCAGCCTGGAGAAAAGCACAGATCCCTGCCGAGCTGCTACAATCAGGATTAATACCAGCTTGGAGCCTTCCAACAAAGCTATTTTTTTTTCCCCACAAAAACAAATGAAACAAGCAGAAGAAATTCAATTTCAGAAGTGACCTCGTGCCCGTGTTTCTGTTGTTGTTATGTCCACGCGGGCTCAGAACAGAGTGTTAGCCTCACATTTCACTGTTCTGGCTTTCTTCATGCTGTGTCGCAACTGTATGGACATCTGAACAGAAGAATATTTAATGTGTGTACTTATGTATCTGAGAATGCACAGATGCTAAGTAAACACGTTCTGGTTGGCTCTCAGGCTGGAGCAAACGTGTGTGCACTGGATGTGCAAGCACAGCAGGGTTTGCAAACACATTGAGCATAGGAGTGTTGGTCCAGGCAGGTGTCCTGGTGCACACAGCAGCAGATGCTGAGCAAAGGGGGATGTGGTGTGTGTGTGCACATGTTTTGCATGGCCAAGAAAGCAGGTCTGTGCCCCACACATGCCAGCACATACGTGTGCCTGTACATATGCATGTCAGCGTGAACAGTCCTGAAAATTGGACGCCAAGCCCTGCTGAGCATGAGCTAGTGGACAGAGCCAATGCATCTGTGCATCACCCTGTCCTCTCCCAGCAACTCTGCCCTGTCTCTGCAGAAGTAATAGGGCCAAAGCCTTCAGGTGCCAGGGGACTGATGCCTGCTGGCTCCCCATGCAGAGCTGCTGTCCCTCGCCTTGAGACACCTGCCAGGAGCAAACCCAGGACACAGGGCATCGCCAAGCCCTGCTTGTCCCCACCACAGCAGTGTGACGCAAGACCTTGAAGCAGAAGCCTGGCTTTGGCCACAGGGATGACACAACCCTGAACAAAGCCTCCCACCCAAAGCTCTCCTAGCCCTCTATAGCCATCAGGAATTAGATCACAGAGCCCCCAAAGAGACGAGTGAGCGCAATTATCCCTGCCCAGCAGATGGGGAAGATGATCTAGCAGTGTGGGCTGCCAAGCAGCCAGATCTCCTGGCTCCCAACCCCACACCCCCCATCCAACCCAGCAGCTCGTCCCGCGCCTGGCGCTTTGGCAGCTGCAATCGCTGATAGCTCACAACCTACTTTATGGGCAGTGGGTCATTAGCGAGCTCTGCACTTGTTCCAGGCTTTCCCTGGCACCTTTTCAGAGCGACTCAGTTCCCAGTGATATTAATAATTATATTTATCCATTATAGATATTTAACAAGAAAACATTTAAAATGACGAAATGGAGAGAGGAGCCTTCTCCTGGACGCCACTCTACTTGAGAGATACAAAATAAAGGCTTTGCCATCTTTGGAGGCTGTCAACATATTTAACTTCAGGGCGGTGGAGGGGGAGGCAAAGGGAAAGTATTAATCAAGATCTTAAAAAGTTCTCGCTGACAGACCATTTGCCAGCTCTTGCTTTAACTGCTTTTGTGGTCCCATAAAAAGTTTCATTACTCACTGCAAAATGTGTTTTAATTATTACAGTCGCTCTGACATTAAGCTCTGGATGTTTCTCTCTTGCTTACTCTGTCTCTCCTTCATCTCCTTGCCTCCTTTTTATTCCTCTTCTTTTTTTCTTTTTTTTCCTCTTCTCTGACTCTCCCAACTCATGCCATCCCCCACAGGACAGAGGATGCCACGGCTAGAGAAGAGTCTGAAGATCTCAGCTCTCCAATGGGAGAGAGCTGACTGAATTCCTTGGCATCGTCCTTCCCACAGACTTCAGCATTTTGGGACCTCTTGGATAGAATCATTAATAACAGAAACACAAAATGGCTCCAGTTGGAAGGGACCTCAAAGGCCATCCAGTTACAACAACCTTGCCAAGGGATATAGGCTGCAAAACTCCTCAGCATCACAAGGATGCCATGGCTGCAGCAATGAGGACAGGAAAACATGGGTGTGCTCCAATACAGCACGCACCTGCTGAGTGTCCACTGTCCCGTTCTGGGGGATTAAAAATATAATGGGGAGCATGCTGCTGCGTCTGCCTCATGGCTCTGCTCTGCCTCCTCCACGCCGTCAGGTCCCTGCCTTCAATCATCTCCACATGCTCTTCTTTCCCATGGAAACTTACTCCTACTTTCTTGATCAGACACCCTTCAAACTACAGTGAAAGAGAAGTCAATACTTGGATGCTGAAATTATCCCTTTACTTTGGATACGAGTTACTTTGTACGATTCAAACAAAAAATCCAGTCTCATGTTCTCATATGTGTTATCTCAGATGAGCCAAGTGATTAAGAACATCAGCATAGGTGTGACCATGCATCCCTACAGAAGTGACTGGATGGTGGGCAGGTGAACTTGGTGCTTGAACTCTCCAATCTGGTACACGTGTCTTAGTGAGACAAACAGCAACTGATGTGAGCAGCCCCTCTCACATCCTTGACATCTTGCACTCTCATCTGACCAGGAACATGACCAGTGTGTGCAACATCAGCTTGGTTTGTCCATGTAAGACAAACTCATCGCACCTGGAAGCCCATCACACTGGACATGTAAGTGGAGTCTCCCACAGGCTCCCAGTGCCTCCAGTGCTGTACTGGCAGATACTGGTTTTCCATTTCACTGTTTGAGCCCAACACCCAAAGCAACAGCCTCACTGTTTGTCCACTGTCTGGTGTGACACCGTGTTGACCAAAAAGGATAATAACCATCAGGTAATCCCATTGCCCAGAGGACCTCCCCACATGCCTTTCCTTACTTGTAGAGACCATCTGGTTCCAGGCACTTGAAAATAACTGAGTAGAGGCTGGTTTCAGGGACATCTCCATGGCTTCGACCCGCTGCCACACAGGACGTTGCAAGGCCAGAAAGCAAATCATCTGCAAAGCTTAAAGATTCTCCTGGAGAACAAAGAGACGAGAAAGACCAACACATCAGTACAGGGGCAAATTATCACTGGACATTGACAAAATAATGCAGGAACATCTCTATAGAGCCCAGCTTAAGGGGAAGCAACAACATCCAGCTGGAAGGAATGGCCCCACGTCTATGTGGAGAACGTTGCTTGGGCACAAAGCAAGTAGAAAAGACATTCAGGCCAAGAGCTGTAACTGGGATCCACAGCAGAAACTGTGCCCAGTGCTAAGTCAGAGCTTGGGAAAGTGTTCAACGAGCACAGCAGCAACACATGTGGGACCACCACCAAGGAGGGCCCCATGTCCCTGGGACAGCACAGATACCCACGCTCAGTAGGGCCCTCCTGCCCTGAGAGCACTTCCAGTTCTCAAAAAGGGACATGGCCTTTTTCAAGAATTCCCTGTCACTGTGAAATATGTTTCAGCTATGTGAGATTATCAAGCAAGGAGACGTTTATAGAGCTTGGATGTAATTGCTTTCAATGTGCTGTTTATTTTTTTATTCATTCAGTGGAAATCAGTAGCTTTGCACTCCCTTTCATGTGCTCTCCACCGGCTCCTGGAGCTGACTGCTGCAGCGCCCGGCTCAGCCGCACTGAAGGACATTCGCCCCATTACAGGCATTCAAAGAAAAAGAATAACAATTAAAAAACCACTGAAAGACTTTTTTTTTTTTTTGTCTTCTGGTTTATAAAGCTTATTAAACGCTTAGATCACGACCCAGCTGAAACTGAAAATGTCCCATTTATTAAGCTCTTTGGACCTGATTATTCACTGCTGTGCAAGCTGGCTCCTCGCACTGAAGATGCTGAGCATTCCATTCCCATTTTGCATCCGTGTAACTGAAAGCTCAAGGTACCCAGCAGTACAAATCCTGAGCAGCTGCCCTGGTTGTGCCCTTGGAGAACCACAGAGAGGGCGGCTGCAGCTGCTGGGATCAGCAGAGCTGGGCCCAAGTTGCAGCACTGGGTACTCGTGCACGTGTAAATGTCAAAGCACCGCAGAAGAGATTGGAAAATTCCCTTCTCAGCACATTTCTCCCTTTATTCTTCTGTAAGCAAAATTAAGTGAGGACTACTGAAGTGAAGCACAAGTCTAGTCTCTCGGTATAGACTATAAGAAATATCCCACTGGTATGCCCAGCCCAGAAAGCCTCATTGTGTGGCCGGATTACCCAGGTAGAAGAAAAAAACCCATCCTCCTCAGCCCCCCCAGGCTGTGTTTGAGTCGTCTCAAGATACACAATTCAGTAACAAATGTCCCCCTTGGCTAGAGAAAAGAGCAGCAATAAATACTTTTCCTCCCTAAAGGAATCCAAGCCTTAATTATTCATTTTAATGCTCCCAGCACGACTTGTTCTTTCCAAACGTTTTTCAGGCAGCTGTCACCAGGTTCCAGAGTTTACCCTGGCTACCAGAGCTGGGGCTGTACCACAGCCCAGGTCAACTCAGCGGGCAGGTTGGGTTGGCAGCCCAAAAGTCACTGCCTGGAAGTTGCACAGCCTTCAGCAAGTCCCTCAGCGCTGGGGTGATGGTTTAAATAAACAAACAGCACTCTACTGCACATCTCCAATTCTCATTTCCATCCCTTCCCATTATGACATCGGGTTGGGCTCGGGAACTCCTTGTCACCAGAAGTCACTGAGGACACTGTCACCATGGATGAATCACTGACACGTAACGAGAAAACAGCACCAGAGTGTGCTGCTGAACTATGGAAAGACCTTTTGATCCTCTTCAGACCTCAAACAACTGCTCTTTGGATGAGAAAGAAACTTCATGGAGGGCAGACAATCCCATGGGTGTCTCTGTGGGCATCCCACATCTTCCTCTGGAGCACTCATAGCCATCTACCCTGCCCCTGGGTCAAGTCTGTCTGGCAGCTCCTACAGCATTACTAAAGATGTCGGTGTTTGTTTCATTTTGTTGAGTTTTCATTGCAGCACTTTCTTCATTTCCTTTCCTGGTTCCCTTGGACCCTGCTCTTTGCAAGCTGGTTATTTATCTGACCCAGTCACTGCACTGCCCTGGGACCAAAAACCAAGTCAGCCCTAGACGCAGACCAGGAGCTTGTCAGCTGGATATACCTAAGGCAGCACGTGTGTTTGCCAGCCTTGCAAGAGGATGACAGACCATGAACCTACCAAGGGAAAGGACCTGGGGTGCTGCAGCAAGAGAGCAGTGCCCAGCTGGCTGCACAAAGCCCAGACAAGGGCTCAGCAGGAGGGCACCGCGTTGCATTGCTCCGCCACGCTCACGAACAAGGCACAGGAGAAAGCAAGAGAGGAGGCTTCACAGGGAGATAACAAAAGGCACAAGTTTAGCGTGTATGCGGAGAGATAAAAAGAGCAAGAAGAGGAACGCAGCCCTGAGAATGCACCACCAGGGCAGGGGCTCAGATGGAAACTAAATATTTAGGCTAATGGGCGGTAATGGCACAAGAAAGTAAATTGGAGATGAATAGATGGTCTACTCCTGAGAAGGACAAATAACCTAACTATCTCTTCGGATAGAGTTTGATCATTTTATAAAAGGGATTATATGGATAAGTAGCTTGTGATGGAAAGCAATGGAGCTTCTCTTTCCCGTCTGGACCTGTGTTCTCACACACCCCGCCAGCAAATATAAAGAAGGATTTCAGCCTCCCAGAGCAGCCCTGGAGCGCAGTCCTTCTAGACTGCTGGAGTAGCTTTGCTCGCATTATTAAATTTCAGTAAGAATTCAGAAAGATTCTCTGCAGAGTAAATGATAGCTAAGTAGATCATCTCTGTGGAGGAGGAGATATTTTATTGACCAGACAGACATCTGTGCCCTTCATTAATAGCAATAAATAATTGATGTCACACTAAATAAAGCAATGAGCTGTTACAGATATCAAGGACAAATAACCATCTCTTGTGAGGATGCCTCACCTGTGTTCACTTCTCAATGGCAAGAAAACCAAACCAGAGCTCAGTGCCACTATATTAAGTGCTGCTCACAGAGCCAAAGAAGGTACTTCACACACTGATTACAGGCAGTGGAGAAATAGTGCTCAGCACTGGGCTAATCATACACCAAATTCATGCCAGAATCTCTTCCATGCCATTGCCTTCCCAAGACCGGTCAGCCCCAAAGCACCCAGTTCCCCAGGCAGCTTTAGAATACCAATCTCTGCTCTGCTAATGACCCTCAGAAAGATGCAGCTCTCTCCAGGCATTTTCCTTCTCTCCAGTACAACTCCTCACTGTACCTCATCCTCTTCTACAGATGGGGCTGTGGAGTTTGGCAAACTTCCTCTCTTCTGTTTTGTAAACATGACTCTTATACTAGCTGTGGTGTCACAGTGAGTCAATGTTCTCCCCAAAACAGAAGGAAATAACAGCATGCTTGGAACCTGCTGGGAGTTAGCTCCACTGCGTGAAGCTTTGCAGTCTAATGGCCCAAAGCTGCTCACACCAAGGCATGCTGTAGGTCAAGCCACAGTGATGGCTCTGGGAGAGACAACAAGGAACCCAAAGGATGCCTGTTCTGGTGGACAGTAACCCAGCTTCCACCCACTGCAACCTGTGCCAGCGGGCCAGCAGCCTCAGGCAGCACGTGGGATGAACTGCTCACCATCCATCCCATTGAAGGCAATGGAGTTATGGCACTGAGCTCCACCAGGCTGAACTGAAGAGAGCAGGGCCAGGAGCCTTGGTGAGGCTGGAGGAGCAAAAGGGCCCTTCAGAGATGCTCCCACACCTCCAGGGAGGTGCTGTGAATCCAAATGGCAGAGTAGAAGAGAGGAGACCTGTGCTGAGATTGACCTTGGAGATTCCTAGAAAGATCACGAAGGGGAAAGCAGAAAGGCACCAACATCTCTGTCTCGACAGCTTCTTTACTAGACTGAATTGAACCAACCCTGCAACGTTACCAGCCACTTTCTTCTGATTGTGGTTTTCTCTCTGTCTTTCTGCCTTTTGTTTTTTTTTCAACCTGTTTTCAATTTACTCTTGTGGCATCTCTGACTGTGACCTCATTCTGGTACTTAGGGGGGAAAAAAAAAAAAGAAAAAGAGAGTGTCCTTTAGAAAAGAAATGAAAGAAATCATATTTTATTTAGCTTGGTTGGTTTTGAAGCTTTAGCAGAAGAAAGATTAACCTTTTCTGCCTAACTTAATGAAAACAAGGAGAAAGCCTGTATGGATAAATAAATATCTGTGTGGGTATGGAGCAGGCATGATCGTGTTACAGCCCCGGTGGAGCTGTAATAGGGAACAGGCGCGTTCCTGCACAGCGGCTCCCAATTCCCTATCCATTTTCAAGGAAAGAAAAACAGAGTAGAATGTCAGAGGCCCAAGTGGGCATGAACGAGGAAGCCCAGGGAAGGCAGATGGGGCCCTGCGAGGACTTCTGTCCCCGGCTGTGACCTCCAGAGCGAGGCCAGCAAAGCAGATGGAATAAAAGGCCCTACTCCACTTTGCTCTTGCCAGGTTTTGTTTCCTGAAATGAGGAAACAAATGGCACTCCGAACCCTCCAAATCTGTCATGTTTTGGGGCAGCTCATCACACTCTTTTCTTGCTCCAGGGCTCTGCCCCTGAAGAGAGGAGGATATCAGGAGGTCTGTGAGCAGAAGGCCTGGAGCAGTACTGGGGAGGGGAAGGTGGGGAGCAGGGCTGCTCCTTCCCAGCACGCCATACCTGGGCTGAACGAGCTCCGGGTCCGGCTCCTGTTGGGAGAAATCAGTGAGAAGTGGTTCATCTTGGAGGCGAAGGGCTGATTTAAATCAGTGTAACATAACTTCAGGCATCAGAGTTGCTCTTATTTACATCAGCAGATGGCCTGTCTTCCGCCTTGGAGAACACTAAAAGTAAAACGTCCCCACTGATGCTGGTGGAAGGATGTCAAAATCTCTTTCCCTGCAAGGTGTGCCAGACTGTACTTTAGTTATTACTGAAAAGCCTTCTGCCCACATTCTGGGAGCACCCACCCTCGCTGTCCTCCTGTGTTACATGGAGCATGCCTAAACCCCCATGCCCAAAAATCCAAGAAGTCCCTTCTTTGTGGTGACTTCTCCAATTTCTCTGGCTAGACGCAAGTTGTCCACACTGAAATGGAAAAGCTAGTGATTACTCTGTGCAACTTCAGGCACAATTTGTGCCTTACTTGCTAACTTGTACAATGGCACAAATTACAGCACTTCTCTGAATGACTTCACTTTGCCTAAGCTATGAATTTGGGGGAAGTTCCTTCACACATCTGTGCATTACTAGATACATCAAGAATGATGAAAGGTTCTCCTCTGGGCTTCCCAGTTCTTCTGCTGATGCTTCATTTGTAGACAGCTGAATTTAAGGAGCAACATTTTAGCTGAGCTAAGAGTGAAAACTGCATTCTAGTGCCACAGAAATCCCATGAATGGCTTCACTGGTTCTCTCCAAGGCCACAACTTACTGCATGAGCAGCAACCACGTGGAACTGAAGGATGGGCTGTCTTGCACCGTTCTTGTCAAGAGCAGCCAGTTGCACAGAAAGAAAATGGTCTTAATTTGGATGAGCTGCAACGTTCTGAAAACATGATGCACAAGGTTAATCATGAGTGTATTCTTCCTTTAGGGTCATCTTAGGAGTCACTGCTCTTTCACCTGAGCTCTCCACAGACACTGCTTATCACAGTGCTTTCACAGTCAGTCTCTAAGACCTTGGAAAAACTCCTTCAACTCACATAAAAATGCACTGCCTCCTCCATCTCCCCCAAGGCAGTATGCTGTTGGAGGAGAATGAGAATTAATGCATTTCACTCTGTACTGTGAGCCCTCCAGTATTTCTCAGGGTTCACTGGGTTGCTAAGGGTCAACCACAGCCAGACACAAGCAGTCTCTGCTTTGCTTGGAGCCATCCAGACATAAGCCAGTTCCAATCTCAAAGCCACGTATTCATGTATTCACATTAGCATGGTAGAGAGTCCAAGTGAATGCACGTATTCCCTTGGAGTTAGTTTTGGACTCTGCAACATGTTAAAAGTTACTTGATTTCAAGGCAAAGTAGGAACCCATTTGTACTGGGAGTTGTGGAGACACAAAGAAAAGACACGATGAGCTCTGTCCTCAAACACTTCTTGTCTGGGAGAAGATTTTATCCACCACTTCAGATCTAATTCCCATCCCCATTCTTGCTTTCCTTTCATTTTTAGCTTCTTTTGAGTTAGAGGTTTCTCAACAACAGACCAGTGGCCTAGAGTCCCCAGGGCCCATGGTCAGCAGTCTGCAGATCATCTAGGGACTGCATGGAGCCTTATGTCCAACAGGAAGCCCACCTGCCCCGCTACAGCCCAGTCACTCCTCTCCTGCATAAACTGGTCTTTCAGATATTTCACAGACAGCAACTAGCCCTGCATCATAACATCTCAACACGAGTCAGCAGCATGTCATGACAGCCAAGAGGGCAAACTACATTTTGGGGTGCATTAGTCTGGAAGGCATGTCCTATGAGGAGCAAATGAGAACACTTAGGTTGTCCTTAGTCTAATACTTAGGAGGAAAGCAGAGGAGGCCAAGTGTCAACAAAATAGCTCTCTACAATCCCTCAAAGGGGGGAACGGGAAAGGGATGAGGTGACGAGATGAAACTGCCTAGTTTAAGTGGCCCTAGTGATATTGAGACATTATGTCCTACATACAAACTTGTCTACTACACAATCATCCTAACTCGCCTTGCATATTATGGTTTATGCAGAAATCGGGGGATATCTGCCAAACAGGAAGGGCTGCTCCTTCATTTCCAGCTCTGCTGAACAGTCCCTAATCTTTATTTTCAATTCTTTATGACCAAATGCTACAGTAGTTCACACGTAACCACAGTGGCTGACTTTGTCTGCTGGAGATGAAGCCTTTGGAGAGGACACACATGCATACGTGCATGAACACTGACACTCCACCAGCCTCAAATACCAGATTAGCAGGAGAGGTAAGAACATTTCCTGGGAAGAAGTTCAGGGTACAATTAACCTCTACAAATATGATTATTTTGGGTGATTTGTCAAATCAAATTATTGTAAGCCTATGCTGAAAAGCCATCAGCTGATCTGTGCTTCAATTCATCTTGCACATTTTGGACTTGTGAGTTCAGCAGATTCCTTCCATATCATCACTGTTTCCTATCCTTCCACCTGGTCCCTTCTTACGCTTCTACTGGGAAATGGACCAAACCGTGCACTGAAGTTCACTGCCTGAAGTGGCAATCAATTTAAAGAAACTATTCTTCAGTTAGCCCCATTTATTCCAAATAGTGGCAACATGCACAGATGCAGATGTTCACAGACAATTAGTGCTAAGACTTTGGACCAGTATATTTAGAAGGGCTCAGCACACACAGCTGCAGCCAGATCTGCAGCTTGTTAGCCAACGAACACTTACAGAAATTGGTCCTGATGGAGAGACCTGCATGGAAGCAGACCTCTTACTTGGCCCTAATGTTCACTTTTGAACATTTGAGAATGTGGGGGCAGATACTCAGTTCATAAAATCTCCTGTAGCTCCCTTGAAGTCAATGGAACAATAACAATTTACACTAGCTGAGTTTCTGCATCCTGGCTGTGAGCTATTTGGAACAACTACACCATAATGATTATTACAGATATTTCAGATCACTTGTGTGAGATGGATAGGAGAACACCACTGCACAGGAAAATAGAGTTGGTTTGCTATGATTTCCAAAGAATTATGAACCCATATCTTGCAAACATTTACACATGTTTAGCTCTATTCATGTGAGTTGTTCCATTACACCCATGCGCCAGATAAACTAACGTACATGTCTGAGGAACTGAGGTTAAACCTTGTGAAAACACAAGTGACTTCTAAGCATTTTTGTAGATTTGTTCAGTTGCCTCACATTCAGCCTGGAAGGCATGTCATTTCACCGTGCTTCTTCTATAACTTCCCATTTATCCAAGCAGCATCACAGGAGAAGCCAAACATGATAAAAGTCAGGAAGAAGCGATTATCTGACCAAAGTCTGAATCTAGAAAACACCCACCTTTGGGTCTAATGCATCCAAGAGCTGACATCTGCTCATGAACAAGGAATTACCTGGGTAACTAACGTATATATTCACAAAGACCATGCAAAGAAAGGGTGTTACTTTTTAAAGGCAGCAGCTTTGGGGCTAGAACCCAGACATTCAGTCCAGGCTTTCGTCTCTGAAAGACCATTAAATCCTTTCTATGATTAAAGAGAATCCGGGCACTGAGGATGCCTGCCACAAGCACGCAGCAGGGCACTGGCACAGAAGGAAGGAATTCTGCTCTGAATTTTAAGTCACAATTCCTAGAAACCAAGACAAATCAATCCTGGCATCCACAGGAACAGGGAGCTGCTAGTAGCCAGGACAGCCCTGATGGATGACGTCTCCGGGAACCCATCTCACCATAGACCTGCTCTGGTGGGAAAAATGCTTTGCCTCCTAGATGTCCTTGGCAAAGGCAGGTATTGGGCATGCTCCCCATCCCCAGAAGTGCTGGGTCCGTGGGAGACACGTCATCACCAGCAACTGTGCAACATCTTTCAACTCAAAGGACAAAAGACAGATTCCCTGAATAAGCAGAGAAGGATTAAGCCAAGTGGCAAACGGATTCCAGGGCTTCTCCAGGATCTGTGCTGACAAGGAAAGCCAGCGCCAGGTAGCCAACCAGAGTTTGTATGGAAAGGTTATCACTTCTCTCTTTTCTTCAAAACTGTAAATAGAACCCAAACGTTGCTTGGGCCATGTTAGGAAGATAAGGTGAATCTCTCCCATCCCTTGCAAAGCCTGAAATAGAAGCCCCACCGCTCCCCATCCTGAGCATCAGGCATAGCATGCTGACATTTAGCAGTAGGGAAAATTACCCAAACAACAAACCATCTTGGTCTCTCTTCCTCCCTTCCTTTCCCTGATCCCCTGGAAAACATTCATAAAGTGAAGAAGTGGAAAACAAAACAAAACAAAACAAAAAACAACACCCAAACCCCAACAACCGAAACCCAGCTCTCCTTGGGCTGTGGAAACAACATGTAGAGCAGAACAGTGAGTCAGGCTCTGCAAACTGAGCAGTTCTGAAGCAGAGATGATTCACCAAAGCAACGAGAGCGAGAAGGTAGAAGAGACCAAAGAGAGGGTGGGGAAAGCAAGTTGCATCCAAAAAGGGGAGGAAATTAGAAATGAAACAGTTCCGGGTGGCATGCACCTTGCTCTTCATCAAACAGCACTCAGCTGGAAGTGAGTCAGGGTGATTCACTTGATAATGGCGAAATTGTTCCCCTGGTGCTCTGTCCAGCCTTTTTTTAAGAGGAGGATAGAAGAACAGATGTAAAGCTTCAATTCATCCCCATCCCCTGCCCTTCTCTCTCTCTGCCGATGCTCAGTGCAGCCTCCCCTCCTTGCTGCCTCTGCATCCACCGCTCCATCCCCTGGAACTGTGGCAGCAGTACTCTGTTTTCCCCATAAAAGATGCTTTCAAGGAGATGAGAAAAGCAGGACCTGTTGAGGAGCACAGCATGCCGTGGGGAGGCCCTGCTGGATGCCACTGGCACAGAAAGCACACTGTCACAGAAGACAGGGAGGAGGATGCCTGGGGGGAGACTCTGCCTGCCAAAATGGTCTCCTGCTATCCTCCCTTCATCCTTCCTCCTCAGCTGTCCCCTCTCCTTCTATCTAAAATTCAATGGTAAAAATCTTGCTCTAAAAAAAAACCCACTACATAGATATAAATAAGTATTTTTTTTAAAAAAAGGCAACCCAAAAACCAAAAAACCTCCCTCTCGAGCTCACAATGAGAGCTGTAAAACCTTTTTCAGCTTGGAAAATTCTCCCGGTCAGTTTTTCCTACTGTTTAATCCCCGCTTTGAGTTACACAGAATGAGTAAACACATTTTATAAGGTTCTAATTCATACCTAGCCCATACAGTTTATAGCTTAGCATAGTAAAATATACAGAGACACACACTTTTTATACATATATATATATACACGCTCACACACACGTGTGTAGAACAGCCTCTGTCCCACTCCTGAGAGCCTCCCAGCAGCAGGTCTGATGGCTCCGACATGTGCTGGGCACTGAAAGCAGCCTGGCATGCTCAGGTGTGAGCGGGGTGGCCTGGGGAGCCGCTTCCACTCCAGCCTCCTACAACCTCCTTTGTAATAAATAATTACTCTGTCTCGTTAAGGAACCAGCGCGATTCACCTCTCTGTCTGCTAAGGAACACGTGGCATCCCAGGGACAGAAGATGTGGACCCAACGGCTTTGGCACCTGGCTGTCACCCGAAGGCAGGAGATCTTTACTACTGTTGGCTAAAGAGTTCTCTCTAGCATTGGTCTGAAGAAGGCGGCTTCTCTTGAGCTTTTGTGCTCCCAATGAACACAGGACGAAGCAATGTGTGGCAGCTGGGAGGCTCAAAGTCATCCCTGAAACCCCTGAGCATGAAGACAAGATGGCACCACAAATACCTTCCAACAACGATGGCCACAGTTGGCTGAACCCAGGGGAGTAATGCCGTGTCCATTTTTATTTCTCCTCATTCTTTCTGCCTGCTGTTGCTGTCAGAACCAAGGCTTCAGTTTTTCAAGCGCAGACTTCGGTTTCAAGACTCAGATTATTCTGGGAGTTTTTCAGCTACGCAGTCCTTCCAAAGGTGTGGAAAAACACTGAGGGTCCCCAAGGTGAGGACCTCAATGCCATCAGCATAATTCAGACCCACCTCAGTCAGTTCACTGATAGCTTGCAAAGACAAAGACAAAAGCCATTGTTCAAGTGAGTGGTTGGGAGCTGCTTCCAGGCACACCAAATGTGAGATGTGGGCTCTGGGCCCCATCATGCTATCCTCTATTTTCCTCCTCCTCTGAGAAAATAAAACGAATGTTTATTTCCTGAAAGTTCTGCTCGGAGAAAGGGCAAAACTCTCCTCCGGGAGCCAAGTGGCTGGAAAGGGATGGCAGAGGCAAATATTTGCTGAATTTGTCAATGAGCTCTTATTCCATTTTTCTTATTAATATTTATTTAGACATAATGTGAGGGGAAACCTGCTCAGACCACAGCAATGTGGGAGATTCTGCTGTTATTCTCCTCATGCCAGCTTCTGGTGGGGAGGAGGAGGGGAGGAAAAATGGAGAAAAAAGGAGAGTGTCAGGGGGGTCGTGCAATCCAGAGAAAGCCACGGGCTTTTGTGTTGACTTAGCAGAAGATCAGATGCCCCAAGAAAGTTAATGCATCTCCGGACCACATGATGGGGCAAAGAGGCTGAATAGCATAGCCCTCTGTGCTGACATTCAAGGCACAGGTGTAGCTCTGGGAGAGAAATGATCTCATTATAGATCGTTTTTCTTTTGCAGTAAGGAATCACTAATGACATGGAGACAAGCAGAATAAACTGCAAGCCCAGGTTGAACAAATTGTGTGCGACGAACCTGATGCATTTCTTCAATGAGACAGTTCATTCCCCAGACATGAGGAGCATGGTACCATTTAATTTATCCGGGTATCAAGAGGCACCAGCCACGACACAACATGGGTAGTTATTAGCTAAGCTTGAAAAGATGGGAATTAACAGAAGAATTATGTGTTGGGTAAGGAACTGAGTAAAGGACAGACAAAAACAAGTTCTGCTGAAAAGAGAGTGATGGGAACTGAGTTACAAAGAGTGGAGTTCCTCAATGATCAGCTTTGTAATCAATCTTATTTCTCACTGGAAATACAACAAGGATTTCAGCACCAATGAAGTGGAATGCGTTATCAGCGCCCGACAGATCAGCGTCAGCCAAGAGAAAGTAAAAGATCTTGAAGACTGCAGTAATAAAAGTGAAATGAATTTTAATATTTACAAATGCAAATTAGCTTGAAGATGGACATTAGCATAGTTCTTTTGTACTAAGAAGCTCTGCAGAGAGGAAGAGGAGAAACGCCTGGCTGAACCGGTTCATTGCAATAAAAGCAGGTGTCGCTGGCCAAGAGCTGGAGGAAAGGAAAGTCTTGGATCTATCCAGCAAGGACCTTCCAGTTGAAATAAAGAACTGAATCCTTCGGTAGCGAAAGGCTAAATGTGGTGGCCTAATATGTGCACTGCACTCAGATGACCATGAAGTCCCTGGGCCCACCCCCTCCTCGGAGTGCGGCCAACCTCCAAAGCAGGTTGCTCAAAGCAGCTGAGAATCTCCATGGTCTCTTCCAAGAATGCTAAGAGCTGGTGTACAGATAACCGCTGCCTGGTAGCAGAAACCCCAGCTGACTGCAGTGATCAAGCTGAAAGCCTTGGGTGCAACTCCACATCGGCCCAGCTCTGCTGGCTCCCAGACTGGAGGGCTATGGGCTGTAAGCACATCCCCTGTTGCCCTCCACTGGATAGAAAGAGAATGCCATGCTGCTGTATCATGTCTGGGGACATCACAACCTAGAAACGTCTCCTCTTTCAGCCCAGGGAATGGTCTGTGCTCTGGGAATAGAGCAGACGAACTCGAGCTCTGTTTTTGCTCTGACTGTCTCTTGTGTAGCAACAGCTGCGGGATGTAGGTTTGCTCAAACCACAGCCAGACGATTGGAAAATAAAAATGATATTCATATATTAATTAACATCTGCTTGTCTAATTACATGCTACAATGTGCATGCGATTTTTGTTCCCTTTATATTTTATGCATTGAATGAAAACTAAACAAACGCTGGAAAAGCAACACTACTACAGCAAATAAACAAATGCTGCCCAAGTTTGCGCTTATAACACTTAGTGACACATCGACTTAATTAGCATGTAAGGAGGGGGACATGGCTGAACCGTGACGATGAAGATGGCAGTGACACAGCTGGGACTGGCATGCTGCCTGATCCAACCTTTCTCATTAAACTGGGTTTCCCTCTACATATATTCTTCAAAAAAAAAAAGGCATAATTTGTAAAACTGAGCAGCTCAGGACCCAATTGAGCCAATGAGGGGGCAGGAATTACCAGGTGAATTAGGAGAAGTCAGCACTTGGGCTGCCTGGTGGTAGCACACTATCCCATATCAGCATGTGTGGCTGTCCCCATGCGGGTGGCACAGATAGGAGAGAAACATCTCATGGCCACCAGGGAGGTGACAAAGGACACCATGCATCTGCAGAGAGACAGCCCTGGGCTCACAGCCTCCTCCCACCACTAACAGTGGAACAAAGGGACATCCATGGAAGCAGCCCTGCAGGTAGCACGGTGTCGGCAGACGGCCCCATGCACTGCACTGAAAGGCCCAAATGTTCTGCTCCAACAGTGCTGCCAAACCTGAACCATTTGGGCTGAAATTTTCCACACTGGGTATCTGCCTTAGGCTGAATTTTTTTTGGAAAGTTTCAGATCAAATAAGTCCAGGCCATTCCAAGAAGGCAGCTCGGGAAAAATACAGTTTTCCTTCTGTACAAAAATGTATAAAGAAACTAAACCAACTTACAACTTTGGTTGTGGAGCCTCAGTGCCTCTGTTGTTCAGAGCAGAGACTCAGCATTTGGCTGAGTGCTCGCTGTGTTGAAGATATGGCTTCGTCACCTCTGCAGAGGTTTTATTAGAATGGGCAGTGTTACAAGGCCACAACACTGCAGGCACTCATCAGAGGAACCTTGGCTTTTCTTGGCTTCCCAGAGATGCCCCAGCCCCTCACGACTCCAGCAGCTCCAGCACTGGCCCATGCCACAGACACATTCATCCCATGGGGTGTCTCAGCCAAAAGCAGCCACACAGCTCCATCACTCCCTGCTCAGGAACCAAAACACATCAGGCTCTGTTTCCTGATGAGGTGATTTGGACATGCAAGGGACAAGGTTTAGTGATGGGGTTTAGTAGGACGCGCTGATGGTTGCACATGATGGTCTTGAAGGTCTTTTCCAACCTGCATGATTCTATTCAGATGAAGATAATGTGTTAGTGTGTCCAGGCCCACTGCTACAGCTAATATGTCACAGAAACAACCAGCACATATTGAGACTCTTCTACTGTATTCAAGGCCAAAGAGTTACAGCTGGAATGTACACGGGACTGAGCTACAGGGAGAAGCATGAGATGCCATCCCAAGCCCACACTTCCATTCAAGCAGTTTTAACTAAACAGGACAAAACTGCAAACCATCAGCACGTCTTCCTCAGAGCCATGGAGCTATCAGTATGTGATACGATGGGCAACAGCCCATGGGTACAAAAATATCAGGTAGAGCAAAAAATTACATGCTCATCTGCTAGCTGATGATCTCCACTTTCCTTCACCATAATCTTAATAGCACTTAATAGCACCATAACCTTCTAGCACTGAGAGAAGCTTTAATCTCACTCCCTGTGTTGGGTTGGGACCCTCAGTAGACAGAGATTGCCTTGTATCTCTACCTGCTCTGTGGCTCAACAGATGACCCCAATCTTCAGGGCTATCATGTGATCCTTTGCCAACAGCAGGAAACGTGCTGGGAGGAAGAACAGAGAGAAACCCTGGAATTCTGCTGTGACCAACAGTCATGTGAACCTCCCGAGGATGGCGCAACTGGTTGCATGTCAGGGGTTTGGGAAGGGGCAGTGGGAGCTGGCAGGGTGGGCCGCTGCTCAAAGGAAACCACAGAGGACTGCCTTGAAGGATTCCATGCATACCTCCTAGATACGCCGGTGTGGTTACAAAATCCCTGCCTGGCACCCGGGGTGGTGGGGGAAGAAAGAAGAAAGGGAGAAACAAAACCCCAAACAACTCTTGGTGGGACACATAGAGGGCTTCAAGTCCTGAGCTTTAACGAGACGCCGCAGGCACTGCTGCCTTGGAATTTGGGCTATGCTTGCGGTCCGCGAGGCGACTCGCTGAAGCCTTTGGTCACATTAAGCAACATTACATGATAATGCTGCAGCTCTTTCAGGCTGAGGGAGAAGGAAAACAAAACAGATGACTCTGGATGGAAAGGCACTGCTGTAAACCTGGGAGGGAGAAGAACATTCCTTCGGATACTTTTCTTGGCTGGTCGTGTCCTCTCCTCCCCGCCTCCCACCTCTCTCCTTTCCCCCGCTCTTCCTCTTGGGGAACTGGTGACAGCAAGTTTTTGTTGTTGTTGTTGTTATTTTAATAACGGTTCCATATTAAATAGAAAGGAAGAGTGTGAAAGGCCATGCAGAGTGGTGGCAGCTAGACAGCGGAATCTGTAACTGAAGGGTGGAGCGCAAGCGCTGGAGAGGTGCCGGTTATTTATAGGGTATGAGAGAACACAAAAAATGTCTGGCCCCTTTAAGGCCCCTTAATCCAAACAACCAATGGAAAGAAAAAAAAAGAGGGGGAAAGAAAGAGAAGGGGAAAAAAAAAAAAAAAAAAAAAAAAGAGGAGAAAAGTCATCTCTGCACCCACGATGGGAATGTGGGCTGGAAATTCACTTTGGTCAACATTCGTGGAGCAACCAGGGATCTTCGCACAGCAATCCCTGCAGAAGAGCCTGGGAGATGCGGCTGCTTGCTGCCTGCACTCTCACTTGGGCATGCACAAACAGGAGGGGCCTCTCAAACACAAAGGGACCTCAGGGCAAAGAGGTGCCAAGCAAAGCCACTGCAGTTTTGCTCTTTGAACAAAGTTCCTTTTTCCTTTCTTTCCAGAAGAAATGCATGAGGTTATGCCTATGTCCTTTAAGCAGTCATAAGGGAATTGCAAAGAAGTCCTGGAGGACGCTCAGCACTTAGGTGATTTAGTGTACAACAAAGTGGATAAGTCATCAGCTTCAGTGAGTGTACACCTGGAACCAGAGAAACTGAAGACAGACAATTCTTTGGATAGAAATGGGTTAGTAAAGAGATTCAAGAGCTTGAGTGGATGACAGTGACACTAAATCCTCAGGTCTTTTCACAACCCCAGCTCTTATTCCCTAGGATCCTGTTGAACCCATGAGCCTTCACTAATAGGTTTCATTCTTCTCTGCCAGTATCAAATAACAAATGTCAGATCTCATATGGGAACCACTAACAACATAAAAATAAGATTTATATGGAAAGATGAAGTTCAAAAGAACAGTTACAAAACAGAAAGCCTTTGTTTGTACTCAATGACAAACAAATAAAATAAAGTTCAAAACACCCCTGGTCAGGATTGGGCTCACCATTGCTCACGACCTTCTCCCACCATCACTGCAATTTGAAGTGCTAGACACCAGCTAAAATTAATTCACTGAAACAGAGGAAAATGTTTCCCTGATGTGTAAATAAGAAAGGGCTCAACAGCATTAGCTAATCCCAGACTTCAACCGATCGCTTCTGGTTCAAACTCTATGCTAACACTCCCTCTAGCTCTCCTTTCAACAAAGACAAGAGCTCCAAAGTTTTAAACCTGCTCACCTTCCAACCTCGTGAGAAAGACGACAGTGTCATAATGCCAATGTTGTAATGTCAGCTGTCAATTAGTGCTGGATTTATTCTTTTGTTGCTTTTTTTTTTTTTGCTTGTTTGTTTTTCTATAGAAAAGCCTAAAGCATCTCAGATCTGGAAAAGTGGAGGAATGGTAACAAGACTTGGCCATGGGAGGGAGAAGCAAATCCTCCAGAGGCGTAAATCACTGCAGCTCTTTGGATGGGAGGCTGGACCAGCACCAAGCAGAGCAGCAAGGAAGAGGAGGGCTGAGCCTCTTCCTGCTTGTCCCAGTGTGAATCCAGGAAACCCGCACCCCGGCTCTCCTCCTGCTCTGGACTTCAGCCACCAGTTCATCCTGCTTGGAGAATCTGTCAGCACACCTCAACCCTAGAAAACTGGGGCTCGAGCCAAGGCCCTCAAAAGGGAGCAAAGAAAGCATGGGAGACGGAGTCCAAAAGTGTCTTTCCGCTCTAAAGGTGAGCCCTCTGGAACAAGCTGGAGTCGTGTTGGCTCTGGCGGGGGATGGCCTTCCAGGGGCTGTTTGATATGTGGAGTGAATGAAAACGTTACCCCTACATGATGATGTTCCAGCACCTTTCAGCACCAACTTGCCTTTTCCTTTATCTCTTTTTGTTTTAAACGCAGACTCTCGGGAAAGCAACTTAACAGACCAAGCTGCAAAGCAGAGACAGAATAGAATTGTCTTTTCTTTGGCTTCCAATACAAGAATGCAAAGCATTGTCTCTCTGGGAGGAGAATTAAGTATGGGCAAGTGTTTTGGCAAGAGAGCCACAGAGGAGAATGGAAGGCGAGGATGAGGCGGGGGAAGAGGAGGGGAGGGAGAGCTGGGGGTCAGATGGATGGTTTGGTCTTTTATAAATCTTGGATGGGGAAGAGGCACACAGATGGCTTTGTGTTTTAAAATTATTCTAATAAATCAACTCCATAATCATAATCAAAATGCCCTTGTCTCCTTCTTCCCCCTCTTCCGTGTATCACAGCTGAGCAACGAGGCTGCAGTGTGCGTCTGCAGGGGGAACAGTGAACGCTCGGGACGAAAGCTGGCTGCAGGGAAATGGCAAGGAGCGGTGTGCAAGTAGACGTGCAAACATGCATGCAAACGTGTGTGCAAATGTATATGCACAGGACCCGTCCCAAGCACCTCACGACTTCAGCATAAGAGCAAGCAAAAGGCAATGCACAGGGAGGAAGGAGCACAAGGGTCATGAAGCAATGGGTGAATCATTTTCAGGGCAAGGGCGGGCAGATCCCTGCAGTCCTGGGACCACTTCTAAGCAGGAACACAGAAACGTGTAGGAAGAAGGTCTGAGAGCAAGCCTGCAGCCATCCCGAAAGCAGGGAGCAATGCCGATGGCGGGGGAAGGAATGGGAAGAGGCAAGGTCCCGACTCTCCCAGGTGGGAGCGGACGTGCCGGGGAGGAATGCAGCGTCCCCGTTCCAGTGCTCAGCTTGGCTGAGAGGAAGGCGCAGCCTCTCCTCCTCCAGCAGGAGCCACTGGGCCTGGGCCGTGGGGGGAGTGGAGGCTCCCGCTGTCCGGGTTTTCCATTCGGAGCTCCACGTGGCACAGAATCCCATCGGTTTCCCTGCCAGAGGGAGCCAGGTGGAGAGAACAATAAAAAGCAGAAGGCGCGGGGCGGGGCGGGATGGTCCAGAGCGGATGCAGAGGATGGAATTAATCAGCTGTCCGGGAGGAATATTAGAGCTCTTCGGCTTGTCGTCAACGCCTTCTCCTCCTTCCCAAAGACAGACACAATGAGAGACCAAGGAACATTTCCTATTGTTACAGGGGATTTGTCCACAAGGTCCGGCCCCATGTGGAAGTCATTACCGGCTGGGAGTGGTAGGTATCTTGCACAGAACATGCAGCGAGATGGGATGGGGGAGGGCAATGGGGAAAAGTGGAGAGACTAGAGATGTTGTCCCTGTCTGCTTGATTTAGGCATCTCGAGGGAGACTGTCACCATAGCAGCCTGGCTCTCAGTCCACAGATTGCTGTGGGCTGAGGTACGCAGTGTTTTGCTCCATGTCACCCCTTGGGCCAAGCCAAAGCACTCCTACGAGAAGCTATCAAGGGCAGCTCCGCGCCAACAGGAACGGAATTTCACTGCTGCTACCGAACGGGGAAGGGAGGGACAGTTACGTCAAGGTTCTCTCTTCCCTGCCTCCAACCCTCCCCAGACACAACAGCGAAGAGTGGCTGCGGCAACAGATGTCCGAAGCAGGAGGTGAGGAGCGGACCGCTGCCCACCTGCACGTCCTCCCGCTCCAGCAGAACTTGGCCTTTGAGACCATCCGTGAAGAACGTAATTATCCGTGGGTGAAAGCCCAGGACTGAGTGATCAGAGGGAGCTGACACCTCCGTGCTCCCGTGGGAAGCAGATCCTCTTAGACACATGTTACATCTAAGCTCGGTCGTTTCACACTAAATCATACTTAAAGTCAGCAGCATCTCCAGAAGTGGTGATGTAACGCTCTCCGGACAGCCAGCACCATGCTCGGAGGAAAGGGGTACCTTGGAAATCATGGGAAATCAACATCTAGGCAAAACACAGCCCGCCATGGGACAAAGCTGCCTCTCCAGGCCTCCCAAATTCACTCACAGCTTTCCCAGCCTTGGAGAAGCAGATAAAGTCAGTCATAATAATAATCTCTTTAAGCCTAGGTTGGCCATCTGGCCTGACAGAAACCACATCGTGCACTGCAAAGGGGACCGAGAGCTGGGGGCCAGGAATGTTTGTCCCAGGGATCTCAAACCACGTTGAACAACCAGCATTCAGGCTGCCAGGAAAGGGAGGTGCCACTTTAACCTGGACGACGCTTGGGGCACTCATACAACTCCTTTAAATGCTTGCCTTTCTTGAGTCAGGCTCTCCAACACCATTCAACACCCAAATACACAAGCAAGGAGCAATCCCAGCTCTGAAAGTTGTCCCTCGATACCACAGCCGATTGCGTTCCACCCTTTTTTCTCTTTCACGTGGTTGATTTTCGTCAGGTTTTACCTCTGAGGACAACTGCCTCCCCAGAGCCTCCTCTGCAGGAGGGATTGAACAGATTTCTTTCTCCAACCCACGGTTTCAGCCCAACCAACACACCATTACTTGTCTGCACAGAGTTTGGCGCAAAGAGAAACCCTGCCAGAAATCAATGCCAGGATGCTGGGCTGCTCTTTTCAATAAATAAATTCATAGAAATGCTGGTTGGACTTCCATGGAAGACGAACACTGGGAAGATCAGCAAGCTCAGCTCGTCTATCTCTAAGAAATTTCTTCTTAATTGAGCTGGGCGTCCCTCCCCACAGGACAGCATCCAGCTGGGCACTTTTACAAGTATGAAGACTGCAGCTTTTTCTTGTAAATGGTGTGAATGTTCTCCTCTATTTATGTCCTACAAGAACTCATTTTTACCAACATTTATGCATCATAACACATTGCTCTGATCCTGCAAAATCCCTACACGGACACAGCTTTGCATATGCCTGAGATCTCCCTGGCTTCAGTGAGCTATTCATCTGCAGCTCACTGAAGAGGCTGAAGTTGTACTTATGTTTTATGTATGTGGAAAAATTATGACATAGCAATAGGGTTCAAACAAGAGCCCCCAGATTCATCTGATGTCTGATCACAGCGTAAAATGGAAATAGGGGATGGGAAATAAAATAAGACACAGTAAAAAAATGTCCTCAAACATTTCAGGTTATTAAAAAATCTCCCTTTGTAAGCTCTGAAACTTTTAAAATCGTGACCGTTATGAAGTTAGACTTAAAAGTAGCTCATATTTAATTTAAAATTGCATTGTTCCAATTATATCTACAAAATACACACAACATACACATGTACAAAAGGTATTATTACGTTGTAAAACGTATATTTACATTATTTAAATTAAATTTAAAATTGAAGTCATACTAAGACAAAAAGCACTTGTTTGCCATATGTCTTGGAGGGACGCGCCACGCTCATTCCTTAAGACCAGAGAACACACAAATGAAGAATAAGTACTGAACTTTTGCATCTCTTTTCTCTTTAAACTTTTTTTTCCCCCCTTTTGAAGTTCTTAGGCAGCCTGTTTAATGCTATGCATGTATTCACTATGGCAGAACCAAAGCAGAGGACAGCCCCATAGGGACGGCACATCGCCCCGTCCACGCGGCGTGAACCACAGACGTCTGAAGGCACCAGGATGCACAAAGGCAGCTCCAGGGCTGCCTGGATGCTCCATGCTGCAACCTCAGTGTCTTGCACGTGGCTCTTCTATGACACCAATGAGGCAATGTGGGAAGGGCAGGTGCCAGAACCCCATCGGCACCCAGACACGAGGCCACACTTCACCCCATGCAAATGCCACTGGGGCACAGCCTGTCCCCAGCCCCGAATGTCCCCTACTTCTCTCCCTTGTGCTCCCCCTGCACACTGAGTTTTCCTCTCTGTTGCCTCTCTCTCTCTTTCACTCTCCTACCACAGCTGGTTAAAATTACGCTGGAATTTTGTTTTTCTGTCAAGTGAATTTGGACCTGGTAAATCCCTCCCAGCCATTCCAGTGGCCTCCCAGCGAACATCGAGGCTGCATGTAATATACATGATTTAAGAAAGGTGCTGCTGGAGCTATTTCCGAGCACGTTCATGATCGAGGGCCTGGGGCAGCCAAAGGGGCTCCTGCGCTTGCAGACACCCAGGGCCCATGAGGGACTGTGGGGTTTTTGCATTCAGAGTGGGTGGGGGCAGGAGGGGAGGGATGCAGGCATGTCATGTCAGCTGGAGCGGCTCACCTTGCAAGGACGATGCACGAAATCACAGCAAAACAAAACAGAAACATCCCAGGCTTGGAGAAATCCCAGCGCTTTTGTCTTGAGAGACCACAGGAGCAAACATGAAAACCCTCCGGTGAGCCAAGCCAATGGGGAGCTGTGGTACAGCAGGAGCAGGACACGTTCTTGGCTGACCGAGGAAGTGAAGGTCTTTCATAACCATATAATAATAAATCAAGGGTACTTGTGCACGTAGGCGCACACGTGCACCTGTGCACGTGCTGGGCACAGGACCCTGGTTCCCTCTGTCCTCAGTGGTGTTGGAGCAGCTTTGGATTCAAGGCAGCAGAGCAGAGTGCACAAAGCTTGGCTGGCATTGGGCGGCGGTGGTGGGAAGTGGCCCAGGGAGGTGCCCCAGGCACCCCGCTGCTCCCCTCTGCTGCTCTGGAGGGGAACCAAAGGCTCCCAAAACTGGTGGCCCTCCACCAATGAAAGTTTTTGGGCCACCCTCACTGAGCTTCAGCAGTTCCCAAAAGACCAGGCTGCGATTATGAGCAGGACTGGTTGGGAATATTAGGTCAAAACGAGTTCTCCAGCAAAACAAATCCCTTTCTGGTTAAAAATAACAGGTTTAGAAGTAGTGTAGAGTTCAATGAAATTTTGGTTCGAGGGAAACAAAGCAAGGCAATGCTTTTGATAGTGTTGAAACTGCCCCATTACAACATCATTGGAATGGAACAATGCAATTTTAGCCTTCAGAGTGAGTTCTTTTAAACAAAAATCACCAACCATTAACAATACTAGGTTTTAAAAAGGTCAGGAAGAGAAACGCTTCTCACTTTCACTCAACTAAATTAACTCTAAGCGAATTTTACTGGGGTGCAGGGAGAGGAGGGAAGAGGCTGTAAGGGGGAGATTTAATTTAAGGAATATTTCAAGTGACTACAGTAAGGAAAGAAGGGGAACTGTTCCTTTTCGGTGTCATTAAATACACTTTGTGCATATAGATCAGTGCACACAGACACCACCCCATCTCTAGAGGTTTTATCAAGGACGTGGCACTGAGCGACGTGGTGTGGAGGGGATGGGTTGATGGTTGGATTTGATGTTCACTGTGGTCTTTCCAGCCTTAATGATTCTATGATTCTATGCACCCTCCTTCCCTCAGAGCAATACCCAGCTGCCTCCAGGGTTCACTAATCGTGCTGGGCAGCAACAGCCCCTGAGTAAACCAAAGGGCAAAGGAGGATCTAAGGACAAAACACCTCACCTCAGGTCCCACAAAGGGTCAGCAGCAAATCTGCAATCAGGATTAGCTCTGTGCATCACGCCAAATACGGGAAAGGAACAGGCAGTTATAAGGTGATGAGTGAACAAAGAGCTGTCTACACTGAGCTGGGCAGGATGTGAGAACCAGAGAGATGAGAGAGCCTGCATGTGTGTGTCCACATACACACACCCATACCCTCCTCCCGGGTGGGGTGAGCAACCATCAATGAAACTACCCAGAAATGTAATGGAAAAAAAAAAGAAAAACAAAGGAAAACAAAGACTGAACCTTGTTACCAGCCTGTGTTTCCTCTCCCTGCCCCAAACACAGCAATAAAAATAGTAAATGAACTTTGAGATATTTTTTTCCTCTTAGTCTAGTATAAGCTTCAGATGATACGAGAGGCTTTTATATATAATCTAGATTTATGGCTTTTTTGTTTTGCAGCTGAAATGCTGGGTTATGAAAGAAAAGGAAGTTGTGTTTTGGTCATAAATAGAAAACATGCAAATAGAAAATCATTTAGATATTAGTTCTGCAAATTCGATCCATGCATTTCTGCACAGATACACATACACGCCTCCACCCAAAGACAGAGAAATAAACTCCATGCTTGTACATCACATTTCTACAACATATCTATGCATACTAAGAGAGAATCCACTTACTGGCTCTATTTGGTTTGACAACCCGCCAGTAAAAAGCCAAAATGTCAGTAAACACGGTGGATGCTGTCACTGTTTTCTCTTTGCAGGTTGGTTTCCCTGGTGTACAAAGGTCAGCTCCAGCTCCAACATAAATTACTGCTGCCTATTTGACTCATAATAACATATCCAAATAATAGCCAACACATGCTGGATGCTTTATGGATGAATAATTCCGATCCCAAAGAACAAGCAATTCAGAGCTCTTAGATGCAGAGAAAGTGGGAGAAAAGCGTCCTTGCTCGGGTAGTGCAGAACGAACAACGTGCACAGGGCAGCACAGCACGCCTGCAGCATGCATGGCCCCGTGGCATGAAGAAGGGTGGGTGCACGGAGGCACAACCTCTGCTCAAACCGCGGATGCTTCCCCACCTTTGGGACACTGGGTGGGTGCAACACATGGCTACGCACCCAGCGTAGGTGATGCTGCTCCTGCAGAGATCCTATATGCAATGTTTTCTACATTCTGCACGCTGTCAGAAAGTTTGAAATCTCCTGTCTGCCCTGCAGGACCTGCAGCTACCGAGCTGCCCTGCATCCCTCTTGCACGTGCTGTGCACAGCCCTGCACTGTCCCACAGCCTGCCTGTGCTCTACACTCGCTGGCTCCAGCCCGGACATGTAAATAATGACAGACCATTTCCACGGCTTTCCAGCCTATTACACCGCTCTTTGGACCTTGCCTCCAATCCGAACAGCAAACCTGTGTCCCTGCGTGACCCCCCTGGCGCAGCCAAAGCAAACCAACGTGCTATATTTGTTTTCCAAGCCTGGGCCAGGAACGATTCCCGTAAGGCTCAGCCTGGCTTAATGGAGTTGTGTCTGTGCTGTGCCTCTAAGCCTACATTTGGCAGCGGGGCTGCCTGGCTGGGGCGGGACGCAGCCGTGTTTGCTGAAGGTAACTCCAGTGATGGTGGTGGGGAGGGGAGGAAGGAAAAACAAAAGATGAAGGAAAACGAGGAGGAGGAGGGGCAGCCCGGAGGGTGCTCCCAATCTTCCCAACGTATCACGGCTGTTCGGAGACAACACTTGGCTGTACAGCAGGTTTCCAGAGGACAGCTGGGGCTGCAGCCCAGAGCAGGAGCTCCTCGCCCGCCTGCGTCACACCACCGTGCTCACCCCGACAGCCTCTTGCTCAGTGCCCACGGCAGCCAGGATGCTGTCCTTGGCTGTGCCCAAATAGGGCTGGGGTGCCCCCCACAGGGGTGGGGTTCTGCTCCTGGGGGTCCTTTTGTGTCCCCGCTGCCATGGCAGTGTGTTGCTGCAGTGTGCCCAAGCGTGGCAGAGCTCTGCTGTGTGGCCCCACCAGCCTTTTCGCCATTGGTCATGGTCTTGAGGTCTTGGCTACCTGCCCTCCTTTCAAAGCACACCCAGCCATCCAGAAAGCACTTCTAGGTCCTTCTTCATGCAGCCAGGTAGCACAAGTCCTTCCCTACCCCTGCTCCAAAGTGCAGTGAACAAAATCCTGCCCTAAGATACACGAGATCCTGAGATTTTTTTCCCATCGTAGCCACTGCACCGTGCTGGTGAAGCCTCTTACCCAGCACCTGTTTTAGCACAAAGGTCTTCAGTTTGTGGTGCAATAAGCCCCAGACACCACCAGAAAGCCACAAACATGGACCCACACACTGATGCCCTCTACACCAGGGCACAGAGGCAGACTGTGCTCAGTGTCTTTTCCCAGCAGGATTTCCCCACTGCCAGTGCTTAGCAGAGGAACATGCAGGTTCCAACACTTGAATGCACGGTCACAGCCTGCACTTTGTAGGTGACACCAACTAGTTTTGCAGCAAGTCCCACTAATAGCAGCAGGGAGGTGCACAGACAGATGGACACTTGCTGCTCTGTGCCTCCCAGGAAAAGTTTTTGGAGGATGAGGAGAGCATGGCTATTGGGAAGGTCCTACTGACTGTTGAAATGGGCCCAGAGCAAAGCGGTAGAAGGAAGGAGACACTGAACCTGCAATTTTTGGCTCGAGCCAGAGCAGAAGCTGAGCGTGCTCAAAGCTTGGATAGATTTGGCTTGGGAAAAGATTCAACTTATTAGGAAGAGAATGGCCATGAAGTTGGGATCTAGAATTGAAGTGCTATTGATATGTACTGTTTGAATTCCAGGTTTTGCTGGACATGTTGGTGGAGCTGTCCCTGTCCTCTGAGAAAGGCTCATAAAGCTCCCATGTGGGCCCTGAGCAGTCGTGCCCCCGCACCACACCACATCCCCAGGGAAGGAGACGAGCTCCTAGCCATGCCTCTGGGACATAGAGATGTTCTGTTATTGCCTGGTGCCAGCAATACCCCAAACCAGCCAGCATCAAGCCTGCAAAACCTCATCAAGGCTGGCTATGAGCAGGATGACATTTCCTCAGTGACAGTCCCCAACAACAGTAAGCAAGCTCCCCCAAAAGAACACCAGAGAAAGACATCCCAGAGGTCTGGGTGCATCCCCACATTGCAGCCTGCCCTGCTCAGGATTTGGGACATGCTCTTTACCACTACATGGACAACTTTACAGGCAAGCTGGTGGCTCATGGAGCAGTTTCTGTGCCCAGCTGTTCAGAATGGTGCCCAGCAGGGAGGTGACCACCAAGCCCTGGCAGGAAGGGTGGGTAGGCAAGAACTAGCTGAAGGAGCTTTGGTCAGCCCAGTATCTTCTCAACCTACCCATGGCATGGAACAATCCAAACACAGCTTTTTCACAACAAGCTGGGAATTACATGGCTTTACTCTGGGAGTGGAGCACTTGCTATGAGTGGAGGGCTTTGAGCATTCCAGAAGGACCTCTTCCTCCCAGGCTTCCAAGGGCTGGGGTTGGGCAAAGGAGCATCATCAGGACAGGCCTGTAAGCTCAGTCCCTATCCCTCAGCAGCACAGGCCAGCAGGAGGAGGCTCCCCAACTTTCCATGCTAAATTTACAGTGTTTCTACTCAAACAAAATCCCTGCTACAACAAAGTGGATGTTTTAGTAGCTATCCCCAGCGTGGCACTGGGTGAGCAAAAACAAAGCCCCCACCACCTCTACCTTCTCTGGTCCTGCTGCGGGAATGGGGCAGCGTGGCACTTCCTGTGACCCTTAAAGGATGCTGGGGTGCAGCTCCCCGAACCCCAGATGGGCACAGGAGCACAACTGCATCCACCCACTGCCAGCTGTGGGGAACGAGGAAGGGACGCATTGATCCCGGAGCCATTCGGCACCGCACAGCCGTGAATGGCAGCGCTGGGGCTGCTGAGTTCAGAGCGACCCAGATGGGGCCCCTTCAGCTTCCCGGCCAAGGCAGGACGCAGCAGCCCAGCTGCTCAGGCTTGGCTTCTCCTTGCATGGCAGCTGGGGGGGAGAGCCAAGAGTGGGGAGAGACGGGAAGCGCACGCGGGGGGCTGCAGGCAGTGCCCCCTCCCCATTTCTGGAAATAAATAAGATAGAAACGAAGAGCGAGTAATGAGAAGGTGAAATCGGGACGTAAAAGGAGCAGAAAATCTTCTCAAAGGGTGCTTTTTCTTTTTTTTAAAAAAAGGTTTCACCAAGATTGCTGCTTTACCCCAGGGTGTCCTTTGCAAATCAGGCCTCACTGCAAAGGCTATTGGATACGACTCTGACGTCAGCAGGGAAAAGGTCCCCAGACTCTCATTAGAAAGGGGAAGAAAAAAAAAAATTCTTTTTTTTTTTTTTTTTTCCCCTGACCAATTTAACCTTTTCAGAACAACAAACGGGCTGGTGGCAGGAGGAGACCCAAGGAGCAGGGCTGAGCACAGCGCTGGGTTCAGCATCCCAGCTCAGCGCTGGGCTGCTTACAATGATGGGTCAGCATTTAACCCATCACTGAGCAGTGCAGAGCTGTCCTGCACCCCATCCCCAGCACCAAGACTGCAGTCCTGAGTGCTGCGAGGAGATAGATGAAGGGAAGTGGCTGAGAGTACCCAGCAGCAGTGCCTTGGATCCCCACACAGATATCCCATCCTTTACAGGAGATGCTCGGATGTTCCGCTGGAGCCTCACAAGTAGGTGCTATATAGGAGGAGCACAGTTACCAGCAGCCACGTGTGCTGAGAAGGGAGCAGCTGTGGGTGCCCCATCCCTGGAGGTACCCAAGGCCAGGCTGGATGGGGCCCTGGGCAGCTTCATCTGGTGGGGACAACCAGCCCACAGCAGGGAGCTGGAAGTAGATGATCTTTGAGATTCCTTCAAACCCAACCATTCCATGAATCTGTGAAAACAGTGGCACTTGGTTTCCAACCTCAATTATTCTATAATTTTATTCTGGGTGAATATTAGGAAAAATGTCTTCTACAAAAGAGTGGTCAGGCATTGGAAGAGGCTGTCCAGGGTGTGGTGGAGTCCCCGTCCCTGGAGGAATTCAAGAACCATGCTGATGCAGCACTGCGGGACACAGTCAGTGGGCATGGTGCGATGGGCTGGGGGTTGGACTTGGTGATCTGAGTGGTCTTTTCCAATCTTAATGATTCTATTATTCATTCAGTGCCCTAGATTGTCATTTTGGGGAACCACAGACATGGAGAGAGGCCCTAAGGTGAAGAAACTTACGGAGACTGAGCCCAAGCACAATAACAAATTTAACTTTCAAGACGGCTCAGAGTCACAGCTCAAGGACATGGATTTTTTCTGAATGTGAAAGACAAGGCTCAGTCTGCAACAGGAGGGATGGCAACAACCCACAGCTGCCCATCACTGAGTATTTGGGCCACAAGCAGGCAGCTCACAACCAGAAAAGCTGCTGAGAACACAGAGCTGCCAATGGAGACGGAGGCGGAGGGGGCTGGACTGCAGTCCTCACTGTGTCTGCCACCCCTTGCTCAGGGTTTGGGATGCACACAGCTCCCTCCAGCCCTCCTATGCACCCTGCATCCCCCTCTCCTCTTTCTATCCTAGTTGCCCCTGCTCAGCTGTGCTGGCAAGCGAGGATGGAGACTTAGCCAGGTCCCACCCTGCTGCATCCCTCCCCACCCACCTACTGCAGGGTGGAGGTGGAGGAAGCCAAGAGGCTGCCGGTGCCGAGCTCGGCTGGGTGTGTGCAAGCAGAGCTGTGAGCTTCTCCTTCCCATTCTGTGCTGGAGTAAAGCCTTGCTGTGCTTTCTGCCTCCCCAGCATCATGACATCGGCACTGCAGTGCTGCCACCAATGCTCAGCCCTTCCCTGAGGTGCAGGGGGCCCTGCTGGGCTGTGAGGACCTCATGAACACATTCATTCGGGGCCATGCCTAAGCCCAGCTCGGACGTCACCTTGGTTTTACCCTGTAGAGGCACACCGAGAGGCTTTGTGCTGCCAGGGGTAATCCTGGGGGGGTGATAAAGATCTCCTCATCCCCATGGAAATCGAGCCATGTTCCCCACATACCTTTGCTAATTTAATTTCACACAGTGTGAACAGACCTGCCAAGCCTTTATTATTCTTTCTCCTGCAGAAGTTCACTGTGGAGGGGAGGGTGGGCAGCACTGTTGTGTCCCCTCTCCCCATCCCACTCCCTGCCACCAGCAGCCATGCTCAGGCAGGTTTCACTCTGCTCTCCTTTCCAACCCCTGGGCTGAGCATGGAGGGGAAGAGAGGTCTGGGGCAAAGATGCAATTGCTTAGGGACACTGAGGGCAGGAGGTTACCTCCAAATGGCTGGACCTGTGCATGCTATGTAGTTGCAATATTCAATAGCAGAAGAGGCAACGGCCTCAAGTTGCACCAGGGGAGGTTCAGGGTGGGTATTAAAACAAACTTCTCCTAAAGAGTAGTCAGGCACTGGCACAGGCTGCACAGGGAGTCGTGGAGTCACTGTCCCTGGAGGTGTTCAAGAAACATGGAGATATGGTACTTAGGGACAAGGTTTAGTAAGCAATATTGTTGGTAGATGAACAGTTGGACTGGATGATCCTGGAGGTCTTTTCCAACCTTGGCAATTCTATGATTCTACCCTACCATTTATAACTTATCATGGCTATTTGAAATGCAAAACAACAAGCTGAAGTGACTTACTATTCACAATCAATATCTTGGGCTTTTTCTCCTTCTCTTTGCCCTTTTTTTCCCTAATTTTTCTTTGAGATTACCCACTAGTTTTCTTTTAAACCTAAAATTACTCTTCTCCATTCTCCACATTAGTTCTCACCAAAGCTATTTGTTTGGGATTAGTTATACTTACCCGGCTGGAGGGGTGCTGGGAGGATTACTTGGAGTTTGCCAAGGGAAAATGAAAGCACTATCTAAATGCTAAGTGTTACGAGGACAGATGAGCTATTTACTGATCCCAATTGGTAATACTCCCCAACTCCAATTTGGGCTCAGAAATTGAAAGAGCAGAATCCTTTTTCTGGAGAGACAAATAGTGGGAGAAGGCCAAGACAAGGTCAACAAATAAAAGAAATCCTAAGGCATCACTTAAGGTCAAGAAAGGGAGGGCTGGCTTTATTCCCACTATGAGCGAGAGCCGATGATGCTGAAGGACCTGGAGAACAGGTGGGTGCAGGAAGGAAAAATCATCCCAAATCCCGTTGGTTCCCATCATTTTCTACACACACTTATCTGGCCTGGCACCAACACACAGCCTGGCTCCCAGAGATCTGAGCTCCTCCCATTTACACAGATGAGTTTTAGCAACGCAATGTGGCATTCTGCTGTGCAACAGAATTCGGCCATTTCATCGTACAGTAGCACCTCAAGGTCCCCAGTGAGGTCAGGGTCTTGTGGTGTGAGGTTTTGTACACACACATCAACAGACAACAACTGCTTCAAATGCTGTTTCCAGCGTCACCTGCATTGGCTCCATACAGACACAGACAGGAAGATGGACAAAAAACCCACAAAACCACCAATCAGCCCTCGTTTCCTTGAATTCTCCATCACTTACACCCTGTAGCCTTCCCCATACGATGCCAGAGGGAGCAATGTGTGAGATGAGCATGGCCACGGGGTGGAAAGCAGGTTGGGGAAGTTCTGGTGCCAACACAATGAGGGGATGGGGATAATGCAAGGATCGTTATAACAAGCCTATTAAGTAGGTCGTAAAAACTACAATTTAAATTGGTGAGAAGAAGCTCAATATAAGCAAGAGGTTAACAGCAATGCTAAGAAGTGGTGCCTGATGCTTTAGGCTTCAATATGGGCTCCGGGGTGGTATTCTTCAGTCCCCACGCTGGGACAGCCGTGCTGCACAGGGTGCTGAGGCAGATAGAGACCACTAATTTCTGCCTTTCATCTTCATAGAATCACTGAAGTTGGAAAAGACCTCTTAGATCACCAAGTCCAACCCGCCCCACTGACCCACTGACCAGTCCCTCAGTGCCACATCTCTGCAGTTCTGGAACACCTCCAGGGATGGTGCCTCCACCATTCCCTGTGCCAACGCTTGAACACTCTCAGACCACGAATCTTTCCTGATATCCAATCTGCACCTTCCCTGGCACAACTTGAGGCTGTCACCTCTCATCCTATCATTAGTCTCCTGAGAGAAGAGGCTGAACTCCACCTAACTACAGCCTCCTTTCAGCTCATGGGCTGCATGTCCAAAAAAGCAGCATTCCTTGACCTGTTTCTTTCTCCTACCGGTTGATTTAATAAATGATGTCCCTTCTCTTAACAAACCACGTCACACTACATATCTCCATGAAGCACAGCTGAGCACAGGAGCACTGCTGAGAGCATCCTCAGCCACAGACGGCAGAAGGAGAGGAGACTGCACCCTCAGCCCCCCCATGTCACCCAGAAGAGACTCACTTCTCTGCACGGTTCTTTTCCCCAGCCAAAAGTATTCTATGAATGCGACCCTTGCTTTTGTAATACCTTGGAGGTGACAAATGTGTCAGTTTTGATGTTTGGGGGGGTGGGGGGAGGGAGGGGAAAGCAAGCAAGGGACAAAATAAATAAATAAGCAGACACCTGGCTTCAGAGTGTCAGAACGTGCTGGGAGGTGGTGCAGCTGATGCGCCCAGAGCTGGGGTGCCACAGGGTGCCCACAATGCAGACATCACCAGGGAGATGCTGAGGTTCCAGAATGGGGCACCTCTTCTCTGCAGGTTGTCATGGCAGCAGGATGTGCTCACCTGGCTGGAAATGCACGGAGCAAGGGCTGGGGTCAGCCCTGAATTCCCCCTGCAGAGCTGCAGCCCAACTTTGGGCACAGCCCCTTGTCCCGCTCTGCTCAGTTCCCCCCAGCTCACACTTCAACACCCACCATGCTTGGCCCTGCAGTGCTTCACACTGGCCCTACAGCACCAACAGACCCCATGAAGCCCAACAGAGGCTCCTGGGAAGTGCTCACTTAATTATTCATGAATGAAGATAAGAATCTTAGCTGAGAAAAGAAGATCTCTCCAGAGATCGGGCTGCTCCAGCTTGTGCTTTGCCAATATAGCTCCTAAGAGCAGAGGAGGAGGGTGAGCTCTTCTCCTCCCCAGGGTCCCTGAGCATGCAGCATGGCACAGGCGAGATAATTTGGTGGTCACAGAGGATTGGCTTTTATTTCTGAATTGAGAACTGGCTATTAAACATCATTTAAAGAACAAAATACAAATAAAACAGCAATTTCTTTTTTTATTCTCTCCCCGCTATCATCATTAACCTTCTTTCTGCATAATATCCCTCTGCCAAGGATCTCCAATGGAGTAATAAAATTTTAGTACGCAAACCTTATCAGTGCTCTGGAAGGGCGTATTCTTCCCATTTCAGACAGGGAAACCAAGGCAGAGGGAACTGAGGTGACCTGCTCAAATCACACTGAGCATCGTTAGCAGCCAGGAACAGATCCCACCAGCACAGAGCCCTCGGGACGCAGCGCCCACCGGTACGTGGCTCTCAGAGGCCAATTAGCTTTTATGGAATCGTTTAAGGAAACATTTCCTTTCAGAGACTCTGCCTGCTAATTTACTCCCAGGCTTTGGCATCCGCGAGCGACAGCAGATTATTCCTTGTAGGCTGTGTCACAGCACAGCTCAGAGGGCTTCTCCCTCTCAGCGAGCAGAGCTGTCAGGAAACGCAGAGCACCCCACAACGTGCTGGGTACACAAAGGGGCTCAGGGAGCGCGTTCATGGTTGTTAATTAGATCTGATTGCAGAGGCTTCATCAGAGCAGGCGGCTCTGCATGGAGCTGCAGTGCTCGGAGCTGTGCTTCCCAGCACAATGCTGCTCCATGTCTGCCCCATCCTTGGGGCCAAACCATCCATCACCTCAATGCCCAACGCTGCCCTCCAGGTCTTGCCTCTGAAGAAGCCAGGAGAGAAGTGTGTGTAGTCAAAGAGGAGGAGGGCAGAAAGGATGGGAGCGGGCGAGCAAAGCACACCCTTGTTTGCTTTCCGCTGAGAAACAGTTAATAGGTTGCAAGGTTTCCACCCTTCCAGGACGGAGCCTTTTCCTCCCCTTTCGAGTGCCCCCTGCCTTCCTCCTCCAGTGCCTGGGAAGCTGTGACTGCTCCACACCGCTGACACCTCGGCTGCTCTGGAAACCCATGAACTGTTTGAGAAAGGTCAGCTGGCAGCCTGCAGCCCGCTCCGCCTGCAGCCCAGCTGGCCTCGGGCAGTGCAGGAGCCCCCTCTGTAGGCAGAGACCCTCACTGACCAGCAGCCCCCGCTGCTTGACATGTTTTTTGGTGACATCTCTTCTTGCCCACCCTCACCCAAGCCCCTCAACGCAGAAAGCGTGGGGTGGGGGTTCCAAGCCAAGCAGGGAACAACTGCTCTGCCACCCACTGGGGCTGCCTCATTCCTGGTGATGTGAATCCAGGCAATGTGCACCCAGGCTGGTTATCCTGCAGGACGGATCTGCCATCAAAATAGCCAGCTTCTTGCCAGCTTGCTGCTGGCAAAATTAAATAAGCATGTCTGCATGGCTCCAAGCTTCCAGGTCCAGTGCTGTCGTCTCGCCAACCTTTCTAAACAGCCACCTCCTTTATTCTGAGCTCGGCGATGTGCATGAGCACAAAGGAAACCATCCACGCCAGCTCCACCCTTGTTCCTGAACATAATACTGTACATCACCCAGCTGAGACCCCCCCAGCACTGACAAGGTCCCCTTCCCCTGCCCAAGAGACCCCATTTCACTGAATCACAGAATCATTGGCATTGGAAGGGGCCATCTGGTCCAAACCCATGCAGTGAACAGGGACATCCACAGCTCCATCAGTGTTCAGAGCTCCAACACTCTGACCTTGGCTGTCTCCATGTTTGGATGGTTTCTAGCTGGGACGTTCAGCCCCTCTGCACAATGGCCCAAGACTTGTTATTGCTCATGCAGACAACAGCCCCATGAGAAATGGGAGGGAACACTAGGAAGAAAGACACCGAGGATCTAAAGCCAATTTGCAGGCACCCTGAAATAACTTGATTTCTCTGGTGTCCCAGGAGAACTTCTGTCCGAGACGTAACATTACTCATTCCCATTTGGAGAAGTTTCAGCATGCAACAAAAATATCTCAGGCTCAGTAATGAGGCAAGAAATCATGCTTACGTAGCTGAGCAAGTAACATCATTCAACTTCCCTGTCCTTGTGGTGGAAGAAAAATGATTGGAGAATAAATTAATCCTAATAAATGTAGGATTCTGATCAGGCACATATAACCAGCCGTGCGTCTGCAGGATGAGCAATTGATGAAGTCATTGCTTCAAAGGTGCCTTGATGCAATCAGTCACTTGTAAAACACGTAGCAGAGGAGAAAATCCTGCTCCTTTTGTGGAGGAGCATGAAAACGCTCCGCGTATCAAAGTGATTAATGGGTTACAGTGCAGCAAAATTAAAGAGAGCCACAATTATGGGCGTTCTCATTAACTACAGGGATGAAAAGCAGAGGGGAGATGAGGAAGAGGATGGACAAGAGGCAGAAGGGCCAGATGAAGGGAAGGCACCAGTGCTGCATTTCTGTGCTGTTGTTTTTTCACAGACTATTTCCCCTTTGCACAAACCATTGCGGGGGGGGAGGAGGGGAAGGGGCTTCACACATCAAACCAGTGCCACCAGAAATGAATCAAGCCATTAATCACAAGCATGAGTATCTGTAATTAGAGCTGCTGGGAGTTGCAGGAACAAGAGTCAAAGGCTCTAACAGGATTATGGACAGAACCGGACTGTTTTATGACTAATATTAGCAGATAAAGGGAAACTACTACGTGCCTGAGGAGAGCAGCTGATGAGAGCTGGGGTGTAGGGAGGAAGGAATTTCCCCATCTCCAACCTCAGCTCTGCTGTGCTCCGCACCAAGGCTCAGCCATCACCACACCACCACCCCCTGGTGGGGTACCCCAAAAGGAACAGATCCAAGGTGCAGGATCAGCCCATTGCCGAGAGCCAGAGCAGGGCAGTGCTGCTGCAGCTCAGGTTGCTCCTAAGAAACTCAGCAGCTGCTCCTGGCTGCAGGACACAGGCAGATGCTGAGCAGCCGACCCTGCAGAGCAGAGCACGCCTTCATGGCTGCCTGCATCTCAGCTGCACTTGGAACACCCAGGTGACTTTCTTATAGCCCCTGCAGCTTACACACTGCTCTCCTGCCCTGTTCCCAACCAGGTCTGGCGTTAGGATGCAACAGAGCAGCTGGGGCCAGGCAGAGCAGGTACCAGGAGTGCTCCCTACATCCCAAGGAAGGGAGCATGCAGCTGCCCTCCAGGTCTGGAACCCCCACTATAAGCATTGCTGCTTCTCTTAGCTCATCTTTGAGGACATTCAAAGATCCATAGCCTGAAAAAGAATTACAGACTCGTTAAGGTTGGAAAAGACCTCTAAGATTACCAAACCGAACTGCCAATCCATCTCCACCATGCCCTTCAGTACCACACCTACCCTTTTCTTGTAAACCTCTAGGGATGGTGACTCCACCACTTCCTCAACAGCCTATTCCAATGCTAGATCACTCTTTTAGAGAAGAGAATTTTCCTCGTTCCTATAAGCAACAGGTTCATGGCTTTGCCTCGAGGCAAAGAGCCCAGGTCTACTGTTAGACCCCATCCCAGAGCTCTGGTAGAGGAAACTCCACCAACCACAGGGCCGTGAAAGGACCTCAGGTGAAACCAGAACACCAGAGGGCACAATCCCCATGGTTGCTGCACGTTGTCCCATCATGGCCCCTGAGGGTGGCCCTCTCCCATCCATGATGCTGGGCTGCAGTCTGCCTTGGCCACAGCACAATAACACACTTATCTGGGCTCAGCATGTTCCATCTCCCAAGACGGCACCAAGGTTACCTGAAGGAACTGGAAACTGAGATCTGAAAACAGCCTGAAGCCAAATGTGAGCTTCCGTAGCTTGGGAGGAAAAATCACGGTGAGTATTAACTGCACATGACTTAACACCATTTGCTCTTAGCTGGCTCTTCTGGAAGCACAAACAACTCCTGGCCATTACTGCTAACTGCCTCAATCTCCCAGGCTGCACAGTGAAGTCAGTGAGATTCACTGATATCCACAGATGACAGAGAGGATAGAAGAAAGCCAAGCACTGTCTGTGTGGTGCTAGCTGCTCTGCACTCCTGCATGCAGCATCCTTGGGAGCATGCAAAATAGGTGTGTGCTTGGAGGTGCAGATGCTGCATTAAAGCCAGCTAATTGACCCAGCTGCACAGGACCATGCACCTCTGAGACTGTAGTTCAAGTCTTCCCAGTGGATGTAGATGCTCTGGTTGGGAAGGGCACCCAAAGATGGCTGCAGGAGCTGGGCTGCACATAGGCAGAGGATCCGAAACCAGGACCCAAGGAGGTATTTCCATATTTCCCATCCCAACATCAGCCTCTTTCATCCTGATGAGTTATCAAGCAGCCATGAAGAACCTCGGGATTTCACTTCAGCAGTCATAACTGGAAGTTTCCTTTATTGAATCAGTGGCCCTGTCTGCCATTCCCCATTAGCAGAAAAAACATGGGCTGGAAGCAGTACAGCACTCCTGATCAGTACAGCTCTGACACGCCGGCTTTGACTGGACCAACACGGCATCCCTCATCACACAGCTCTCACAGAGGACACATAAAAGCACGCACTTAAACACTCACAGCTCTTAATGACTCCCTCTGGAGCATATCAAACCCTTCACTCCAATCAGTACAACATGGGCTAACGAAGAGAAAGTTCTCACTTGGTCCAAATGGCACAGCTCAGAATATGAAGCTGTCTCTGTCCCAGGGTTCCTCACGCCATGATACCTGCTTGCAAAGAGGTGTTTTCTACTCTGCTAGCAAGGCACAGCAGCAGGTCATCCCTGCCTGCCCCTCCCTATGGCAAAGCAGAGGTCATGGGCCAGGTATCTGGGAAAGCAGGATTACTGGGGTGGAAAGAGTTCAGAGGCAGTTGCTCCCAGCAAACACCAAACCAACATGATAGTGTGATAAGACTGCTCCTTGACCCTCCATGCAGCTCCATCAGTGGGAACCCAGCAGGGGAATGCTGTAGAATATCCACTATATCCCTGAAAAACCCCTCTAGCCATAGCAGTATTTCCTATTTTGTCTCTGTAACCTAATCTGACCTCCTCTGGGGTCTCCAGATTAATATCTGAAAAAGCTCACAAGTCCAATCACCCAATTATGAAAAGGAAAGGTTTATCCTATCTAAACAGCATGAAATGTAACATAGACCCAGCTGCCCCCTCCCTCCTGAGAGCCAGATCTCAATCCCTAGCAAGCTGAACAAACTGGGAAGGGGTCACAAGGGAGATGGGGAGGGTCTCTCCCTACTCCCATATCATACGAAACCTGCAGCAGGAGCAGCTATTTTAATTGGCAAATCCCCCGACTCAAGGTTTAATCCTTCTCCATTTTTGCTCAACTTCCCTCATGCCAAAGCAACACAGGAAAAAGATGAAGCGCTCCACCTGGAGCCACAGCTCAGCAGGAGCAGCCCCCAGAATCTCAGTGAGCGGGGAGGTGGAGGACAGTGGGACTCAGGGCATGCACAGCACACACAGAGATGCCATGACAAAGGCTGGCACCACCAGGGGCCATCTAGCACAGACCCACCTGGGGAATGGTGTGGACTGGAGCAGCCTTGGTACCGATGTGGCAGAGCAAGATGTGGCACAGCTCAGGAGGACTGCAATCTCCAAGCCAAAGCTCACTTACTGTCCTCGCTTCTAGGGCAGTCCCCAGAGTACGTCCTCAGCCTCCAACAGGGCTGACTGTCCCAAGGCAGCCTTTGTGCCTTCTTGTGTTCCTTTCCTATCCTGATTTCCTTCCAGAGAAGTGTGAGGGGATGCTACCGAACTTTTGGGATAGCATTTCAGCCACCTGACAGAACTGAACACACATGGGAGGCCTCAACAGCAGCCAGAAGACTGGAAAGCAGATCTGCCATCCCATTCAGGATCCCATCTCACGCTTTGCTTGGAAAGGAGAACACGCAAAACCTTCAGGAAAATCCCAGCCTGGCAAGGAACGCCAGTTTGGGTGTAACTCTGAGCCCATCCTAAGGGAAGATCTCTGTGTGGAACAGCAACACACCCAGAGAGGGGCCACACTGCATCCATGGGTGCCCACAGCCCCAGTTTTCCATGTTTCTCCAGGCTGCACTGCCAAGCATCAGCTCTGCAAACACAGACTGAACCTCCCTCCAAATTTCAGGCACAATTTATTGACTGGGTAGGCTTTTCTAATCAATAACAGCTCCTGTGAAAAAGTTCCACTGCAGTGCATTCATGTGCCACAATGAGCCCAACCATGTCAGCAGCCCTCTCTCATTTGATGCTTTCAGACAAGACGGATTTGCGGCCTTGACTTTTCCAGATTGGGAGAAAGTTTATCCTAAAAGCTCAAGTTACACACCAGTAAAACACTCCATGCCTGGCCTCATTAACTGCCATTTAAGACACTCAGAGCCTCCTCTGCTAGAAGGGAGCATCCACAGCTGTCCTTTGCATGCAGGGCGAGGTAGCAGACAGCACACAGCCCTTGGCACACACCGTGCTCTTCAATACTTGCCACGCTCCTGGCACCACCCAGGGAGCCACAGCAGGAGCTGCAGCCAGTTCCAGCTCTCCACCTATGAAACGATTCAGGAGAAAGCAAAGATAGTGCCCAGTTCTGTCCAAAAGGTGTCTGGGTAGATAAAAATAGACGCCTGGAACAACCATATGGAAATGTGAATTAATGAAATATTTCAGCAACTGACTCAACTCTAATTGAGAGCTGAGAACCCTCCACCTCCCTTCTGCTTTCCAGGATACAAAAATGACACTGGTAGGTGGAAATAACTACAGCTGTCCCAGTGGGAGAGAAATCAGTGCTTCACAGTGAGCGCAATGGCCAAAATTAAGCACTAGCTTGGTGTTATTACACAACACATCCCAGGAAGCAGCTTCCAAAAACTTGACCTTCTCTTCAAAGGCTTCTTTTTGAATCAACTTTCCTGTTGCTAACAAGAGAAGTGGATGCAGTGCTCGAGTAAGGTCCTCTGGGATGGAGAACAGCTTTGTTCATGCACTGGTTACTGGGGAGGCAGCAGCAATGACACGTTCATGCAGCAGCCCTGCCCTGGCCAGGCTCCTGCACGCAGCCAAAGCTCTGCTGCATTTCCAAGCCCAGCACTACATAAACAACACAGTGCTCACCAAGGGGCTGCTGGAGTCTGCCAAGTACCTGCCCAGCCTGAAACCCACTGAAATCTACCGCAAGAAACAAGCAGGCAGGGACAACTGAGCACTGAGCACAAGGCTGGTTCAGCCCCCACCCACCATCACATCTTTCTCCACACCAGTGATGTTCAAGGACCCCTTCTGAATCAAGTCCAATGCACAGGTGACCCCTGAAAGAGCTACAGAAGAACTGCTTCCTGAGCCCAGCAGAGCCCTGGCTTCTTGTTCCAGCCTCAGCTTGTGCCCCCACCAGCTACAGAGCCTCCATCCCCCAGGCCAACACTGAAATCAAAAATTCACCTACAAACACAGCACCTACGTCAGATACATAGAGCTTGGTCTCCAAAGGTCTTCACAGAGGCAGTCAGTATCATCACCCACACTCCAGATCATCAGCATCTTTAACAACAACTGGTTTAACCATTGAAACCTTAACACCTGCTATATTGTTGGCTTTAATTGTAACCCTAGATATTAACACATCTTCTGACCTCAACTCCTACTACCTCGTAAGGGCAACATCATCTCCTTAGTGTCAAGCCTGTATGGAAGTCAGAGCCCTAAAGACTATTTTGAGACACATAACGTGAGTGCAACTTGGTCGTAAGGAGAGCACATGGGCTCCTTCCTGACAGGCCCAGGATTTGTTCTGGCCAAAAAGGTTTTTCTCTCCTTCCTCCAGCCTGTGACTGGCTTCCACATGACTAGCAGCACAGCTTGCACACACAGGGTGTGGAAAGGGATGGTTACCATAGCTTTATCTATCCAGCCCCAGCCATCCAGGCATGTCAGAACGATGCCTGAAGAACACTGACAAACTGTTATAAATAAGACACTCTCGAGCCTCTATTTGGAGAGCAACTTGCAAGTGTGCAAAACGCTATAGCTTCTGGTTTGACCTATTTCACTTTCTTTTACAGGCATGATGCAGATTCAGAGAGTCCTCTGCAGAACAGCAGTGCACTGGAGAAGCCTGCAGCAGCAGCACAGACTATGGATAAGCACATCTTCAGTGTTTGTGGGTCTGAGAGCCTGTCTGAGATCCAAACAGCTCGAGCCTGCATTCTCCTGCTCCAAGGTCGATGTGAACTCCAACAAGCTCATTCTGCAGCCTGTGTTTCTGTTCCCATCCTTTCTAGGGCTACAAGATGTTCTGGATGAAGGGTCTCTTCCTACAACTGCAATCAATGTGACTTGCAGCAGGAACCATGGCCCCAGGGACGATCCGTTTTTGGAAAGGCCCATTTGTTCTGTTTCCCTTTGCAGGAGCTCCCTCTGGAAGCAGAACAGCAGGACAGGCCAGCACCATTTGCTGCTGGCACCCTGCTCACAACTCAATGTGCTCCCATGGGGAAGGTCAGCTTTCATTCAACAGGAGGGAAACGGGTGTGAGAGGCTGTGCGATGGAGCAAGCACCCTCAGCCCCACTGGGAAAAGCTGCAACCCACAAGAATACATTGGATAACAGCTTCTCTGTTGAACAGGTCCTCCGACTTCCATGTTGCAGCCATTTGGAGGGGCTGCAGGATCGGTCTCTGAAGGCAGAGGATGCTGACGTGGGCTGTTCTGGTGCTGGAGACCAGAAAGTTTGGGCACAGGACTCTTTAGGTGGAGGCAGTCAGAGAAATCACAGAAATGGCAGAGGAACATCAAGAAAGGGATCAAAGAGCTCCCCCCCCCATCATAGCAGCAACACATGCCCCAAGAGCAGCACAAACTCCACTCTACTCCCACCAATGCCCACGGGTTTGACCCTTTGCTGTTTGGATGTAGTTTGAGGCAGGACGCGCTGGGTGATGCGCACTGACTGGAGATGAGGAGAGTCACGGAGCCAACCCTCGCCAAGCTCTGCCTCCACCAGCTTGAGACTCTTACAGAGAGGTTCAAGGCACAACAAGGAGAATGGTCAGCAACCAGTCCCCCAACCCCAGAAGTAGGGAAGCAGCCTTCCATCCTACCCACCCCAATGGGGGATGCAGCGTCCCATCTACCACAGCATCTCACGTGGAGGGCTCAGCTCTCCCAGGGACCTTCTGAGCGGGGCCACCACAACGAGCACCAATGACACCCAGGCCATTGCCTAACACAGGCAGGGACAGCCTGGCAACAGCAACCAGGACAGAGAAATAAAAAGCACTTTGCACAGCGGTCACGTTATCCCCTCATCCCTCCCCCTCATCCCCTTCGGAGCTTCTTAACTTCAGAAACCTTTCTCCAGAGGAGTGTTGGAGTGACAGAAAACATTTTCCAAGCCTAATATCAGTTCCAGATGTTCACAGCCATTTCAGTTTGTACCTCACCCTGTAAAACACATTTCTCTCTCTCCCTCTCTCCAGCGCAGCGCCTGCTTCAGCCATGACATCATGCGCTGGCGGCTGGGCCGCGCACACACACGCGCTCGCACCCTCTTCGAGAGCCTCATGTTCAAACAAAGAGCATCACTCAACTACAAAGCCATCGCACACATGGAGTTATGAGTAATTTCCACAAGTTTTAATAAACAGTTTGGGATGTAATTGCTCTCTGTCTTCTCCGCTGGCTCCCGAGTGGAGAGCTGCTCTCTCCCTGCGCTCTGGTGTTGAAAGTGTGGTTTGTTTTGTGCACAAGTTCACCTCGGGAACTGCTCCTATTCACATCAGCTGGGCCGAGGGCTGTGCATTTCCAAGCACCAGTAAGAAGCCTCTTTAAAAACCACGTCCAGCCAGGGGGGCAGCTGACCCACACAGGCTCCTGGCCCCTTCCACCCCACTGCAGGAGCAGAGGACGAGTGTTAGACCAGCCCCAAACTCACTGCTCCTGACTTAACTCCAAGAAGAGGAGAAAATATTTTCTGGCTCAAGGGAATGTCTGCGTCCTCCAGTTGCAAAGCAAGGAGAGGCCACGGAATTTTGCAAGTGGGAAGTTTTTGCAGAGGGCAGAAAGCAGGGCTGGGTACCATCTGGAACTGAAGCTTTCAATGGAGCTGGAGAGCAGGTTGGCACAACCGCAGGCCAGAGTCAGAAGTGGCTGCAACTGTAACAACGCCCAACCTGAACAGCACACATGCTTACACTCAAAACATGCAAGGGACCAAACAATGGCATCCTCAAGAGCCTTCTCACCTTGCAGGATTCTGCCAACCCTGCACTGCCAATGCTCTGCAAATGCATGGGTGCACCTCCTAACAACAGGAAGAACTTGTCCCTACCTACCAGCAGCCACAGGACTGGTGGGGGAGGAAGATCCAGCAATATTCACCAAACACCCTTAAAGATTCACATTCTGCAAGGCTCCTCTCTCAAGGATTCCCCCTTCTGGGGTTGAATTGTTTTTAAATGTTTTTCTTGCGAGCACTGCCCAGTGGGATGGAGACACAAAGGCAGTGAGGGGATACCTATGGTGGGATTTTCGGTCAGGTGAAGCAGGGCACCAAGCAAAGCCTTTGAAAGCTGCAGCAACCAGCATCTTAGTAAATATATAAAGGTAAGAAGGAGAATCAAGTCATCTGGCATCAGAGGCCTGCAGGGTAAGAAAGGAATGAAGCAAGGAATGTTGTTTGGTTATAAACAATGCAGAAAAATAAGGGAGAGTTTCAGGATTGGCTTTTCTCTTTAACTGTTAATGGGGTCATTGTGTCCTGAATGGTCCCCCAGAGCGGGGAAAGGGGAGGGCAGCTCCTCACAGTGAATTCAATGGCCTGTCAAACACATGGCAGTCATAAAAAGAAAAAAATAATAATCTGTGTTTCCTACTCTGGCTGCCAGGCAGAGCTCCAGCCACTTCAAAGGAGCAACCCCATGTTTCCCTGGTCTGGCCTCACCTGACCGACGTGTGAGCAATCTGGAATCCCCATCCCAAACACAGCACTTTGGTGGCTTGTTTTCTTTCTCCATTATTGGAATTTGCTCCTCTGAGATGAAGAGCAAACCTTCTTCCAGACAAGGAAACTAGAAACACAGTGCTGGGGGCTGCACTGGGCAGCTCTGTAAGCAGGTGCTGGCAGGGAGTGCGGGAGAAAGCCCCACTTTTAACCAAATGAGGTTTTTAATCACAATAGCCATTGGGCTTTGCAAACTCTCACTTCAACCACAGGTGGAAACCTTCTCCTAATTCTCCCTCACCAGAGATGGGTGGAATTTGGCAGTGCCAGCACCTGGGGCCCTTTGCACAAAGGCAGATCTCTGCTTCAATCAACAACCAGCTGCCCCTGGCCTCTCAAATGAACCACTTTAATGAGCTAAACCCAAAGTCCTTGAGTAAGAAGCAGTAGGAGGTTTTGCCTGGCTTTCTAAGCAGCGGTAGCAACACTCAAGGCCTCCAATGGTATTTTCTGAAATAAATCACTGATTCACTGAGATCCACCCCATCCTTCACATCCCTCCACCTCACCCAGCAGCCCCTGAAGCACAGCCGAACCGCTGACAAAGCCTTCACAGGGCACACAGCACTCAGCCCAGCCCAGAGCTGGAAACTGAGCTCCAGCCCAGGGAAGTTTCACATTTCCCCGTGCTGCTTAAGTGATCCCTCCAAAAATTGCAGGCTTCACGTTGCTTTGCTAACTGTGCAAGGTAATTCCAAGTGCCTTGCCAAAGGCCGGAATGCAATTCCCACTCACTGGGAGGAACCAGTGCAGCCCTTCAGCTGCTGCACGCTGACCTTCCCCTGCACCCACCATCCTGAAGCATTTCATGCTGATCAGATCAAACACCAGCTTCATTCAAGAACTCCAACTCACAGCTCTCCTACCCAAAAAGTGCATATCAGTTCAGTCCACCACAGTGCATTTTTGTTTTCCTCCTTCCCGTCCTACACCCACCTCTGCAGAAGCCTTCAGAAACCCCTCCTGAAGGTTTCAACACCACTCCAACACCTCTGCTCCTTGCACCTTTCTTCACAGAAGCAACAGCTTTGAGGACACCCAGCACGGCTCAGCACAGCACACACCTCCAAAGGGCACAGAGTCACCCCGCAGCATCACCCACCTGTGTAGAGGTCTGTGTCTGTGTACTCATCCACCTTCTTGTGGTGCAGGACGTAGTCAGACACCTTCGTCCCAATGGCAGGCTGCACATCCAGCCACTCCAGGGAGACCACAGTGCTGGAGGGCTCCACACTGGGGGACAGCCGCAGGCTGGGAAGGGCAGAAACCAAAGAACACATCAGCTTCAGCTCCTTCTCCGTGAGGAATTCTCTCTCTGAGCAGCACAAGTCTTGAATTGCCCGCCTTCATGCAGAGGAGCATGCACAAAGAGCACAAAAGAAGCTTGCAGTTGGGTACAGCCTATTTGTGTGGGTGTCCTCACCCCCCAGCTCCTGGTAGAGCTGAGGTCTTGTAATCCTACATATCCCATCTGCAGGAGGCTTTGCCTCCTGGGAGAGCTGCTAGAGCTCAGCAGCTCTATGGGGAGCTGAGGACTGACTGCCCAGGAGCAGGAAAGGACCCAGCTTAACTGCAGGCAGCCCAGTGGGGCTCAGTTTACACAAAGAGAAGGTCAGGACTGTGCTATGAGAAGTGGCAGGTGTGGCTGAGAACTTACCCAGCTGCAAAGGAACAAGTTCTGATGGGCATAAGTAAAAATAAAAGCAAAAGCTGGGCAGTAAAACCCCGCCTGGGTTGGAAACTGTGGGTGCAGCAGAGCAGCCCCAGGCTCTGTGCTAACACAAAGGCAACTGCCTCCTCTGCAATGGGGCAAGCAGCTATACAACACAGGGCTTGGGAAAGTCCAGCTCCACATGTATGAGTGTGTTAACTCAGAATTGGAAATGAATCCCCCTTGGAGAACACTGGCTCACTCAGGTGTCCTTGTGGAGCTCTGGAGCCAGTCTTCCTGCTTTCTCAGCTAATTCCCCATCAGCTTGCTCCTGATTTGCTTTTGCTCTGACAAGCCACAATGAATTGCACCATAATTCCATTTCTTTCAGCATTTGAAATCCCCTTCTATGAGCCCTGCTAATCAGGTGATGAAAATCTAGAAGGAAACCTTCCAGGGCCACAGCCAGAGCCAGGATCTCCTACAGGCAGCAGCCAGGCAGCGAGGCGCCCTGGAGCACGGCAGTGGGCTCAGTGGCACACGGCAGGAGGAGTCCCTGCATCCCTTGGGATGGGGACAGCACTGTGGAGCAGGAGGATACATACACAGGCTGAGGGAGGGGGCTGCAGTTCGGGAGCCCGTTCTCGTCGAAGGCGTTGAGGTCACACCTGCACCAGTCTTCGATCACGTCGCCTTTCCCAGAGCACCAATATGAGCTCATCAGCGCGCCTCTGAAAGCCTGCCGTGAGAACGGAGAGCGTGAGGATGGGGGGATCGTGGCCAGCGGGCTGGCTGTGTGCTGCTGAGTGCTGCGCAGAGTCCAGGTTTGGGAAATACTGATGGGGTTCTACGTGGCCCGGTGTGAGTCCCCGCAGCTCCCAGGGCTTTAGTTCTCTCGTAACAGTGATTTGGGTTTACCCATGGGTGCTGATGGGGTGTCTACACAGTGCCCCGCATTCCTGTCCTCTCGTGAAGGAGGATCAAGCTGCCCCAAGAACACAAACATGAGCCCCTGGGTGACACAAGACTTTGTGTCTGGGTACCTTTATGCTTATGCTGCAGGGAAACTTTCCACAACTGTCCATTCCACAACTGCTTCTGACCCAGCGAAGCACGAAGTGATTCCACAACACTTCTACTATTCACAGAACCATTAAGGTTGGAAAAGACCACTGAGATCATCAAGTCCACCCCCAGCCCATCCCACCATACCCACTGGTGATGTCCCTCAGTGCCACACCTCCATGGTTCTACAACACCTCCATGGACGCTGACTCTACCACTTCCTGGGCAGCTTGTTTAATGCTTGAACCCTCTTTAGGAGAAGAAATTATTCCCAATATCCAACCTGACCCCCTCCCCCCACACCCACACAACTTGAAGCCATTACCTCTCACCCTAACGCTATCACCTGGGAGCAGAGGCCAAGCCCATCTCACCACAACCTCCTTCCAGACAGCTATAGAGAGGTCTCCTCTGAGTTTCCTTTTCTCCAGACTGACCCACCCTAGCTCACAGCTCCACTCCCATCCCTCTCATATGGTATTATTCCTGCTGCACTCCTGCATGCCAGTCAGTGCTTGATGCATTTGCATAGGAACGTTCACAAGAACAAACTGTGGTATGTTGGAAGAAACCCAGCACGCAAAGTTCCACGGGTGCTCCCCCAGCTGCAGCCTTCCCTCAGCACCGCCCCCATCACATCAACCAGTCCCCCAATAGCAGCACCAACCTGCTGCCATCTGGGGCTGAAATGCACTGAAATCCCTCTATTTGACCCAGGAGCTCAGCCCACGGTGCAGGACAGGGCTCAGCATCACCGCAGCACCTCCTCCTGTGCAAAAATACAGCCAGAGGCACAACAGACTGCAACAACAGCCACACAGCCACCATGAAACGAACATGTCTGCAGCGCTTTTACTGTCTTGGTGCATTTTGGGGCCATAGTGGCCTCATTGCCCTGCCCATGCCTGGGCTCAGCCCACACCCCACAGCCTGAGGATGCCTGGCCCTGCTGATATTGCTCGTACCCCAGCTCACCAAGATAAAACTCGCCCTTAGAGCGGACAGGGACAGCTGCAGTGCTGTGGCATTTAGCAGAGAACTGTAGGAAAAGCTCTGTCCCAGGGACATTAGTGAAAAGAGGAGGTATAAATAGAGCCTGACGTCAGGCTGCTATTGTTTGGGGCTGCGTCGCTCTCCCCAAACACAGCAGCACCTTTAGCGAGGTGCCTGCCTCTGCAATCCTTCTGCTTGCAGACATTTACAGAACAGCACTGTTCCAGAAAGGGGGGGGGGGAAGGAAGAAAAAAAAACACTGAAAGGGAAAATGTGACCTGATTTTGTTCTTTAGAATGTAATTATGGCACTGGGTGAGAAAGGGCACCTCAATGTAACAGGAGAACAGAGAGGACAGAAAAGAGCTTACTGAGCACACGGATAAATGTGGGTGCACGGCTGCAGGGATTGCTGGGGCTGTGCAGGATGGAGCACCACAGCCCCCCTGGGAGAACACAGGCTGCAGAGAAGCCCCATGTCACTGCTGTCACACTGACCCCAGCCTGCTCCCTCCCTGCCCACTGACCCCACACAACCTGCAGGGGAGAAATCCCACCTCCCCATTCACACCCTTCCATCAAACCCACCATGCTGCTCTTCTGTTTTCTATGTTTGTGATGCTCAGCACCATGCTGGATGAGCAATCCGCTGTGCCTGCCTGGCCTTACCCCACGTTAATTAGATCCTGCAGGTACGCAGCAGTCATCTGCCTTGTGTCAACCTTTGTGCAAACGAGGTTAGCAGATCGATGCGTCCTTCAATTGTGCTCGTTAGGGCAGCACACCTACACGCAGCAGCAGGGCTGCAGCATCCCACTGCCGGAGGTTTGCTATGGGAGAAGCAGAGGCTGATGGACTTGCAGAGCCTCCCCCACCAGTCAGAGCAGGGAGTCTGGCCAGAAGGTATGGGACTCTCCTGTGTAGAAGGGTGGGGAAGCAGCAAGAGCAAACAGATGGAGGAAATAGGTAAGGTCATGCAGAATCACAGAACCACTGCAGTTGAAAGGGGCCCTTAAAGGCCATCTGGTCCCACTCACTGGAATGCAGGGACACTCACAGCACCATCCGTGCCCCAACCAGCCTGACCTTGGCTGTCTGCAGGGACAAGGCACCACCACCTCTCTGGGCAGGATGCTCAGTGATAGCAACCACACCAAGGCAGCCAGCAGAGGCAAACCATTGGACTCTGCAAGTGGGAAGGGCTTCCCAGCACCAGCAGTGCCCACTGGAGGTGATGGTGGCCATGCCCCACTCCTGCCTGCTGCTCCCCAGCCCCTCTCTGCCCCCCATGCCCTACAGCAATTCTCTCATTTATTTACAAGTATCCAAATTGTATTGTTTCCCTGTGAGTCAGCCCATTTAGTTTATGTCCTTCAGTGCCAGAGGGGAAATTTATGAGATGAGAAACTGGCTTGAAACATTTATTTTCTAGATGACGAGTCATGCCATTAGATATATAGCATTATGAATCATAGGAACAGCATCTAATTTGCTCTTAAAGGTATAATAGGTCTGACTCCCCACACCCATACACACACATATACTGGATTGATAGTTCCCCTGTAGGATGGCTAGTTCATTTGTTTTGACACGAGCAAGACTTACAGGACCATAAAGTCCCATCTTACCATAAGCTAAGCCTATTCATAAAAAAAATATTAAGGAAATGAATGATCAGCTAAGCACATTTATCCCACACTCGATTGCATATGGATCTTTCTCCTGTTGTTATTTGTGCTCAGGGGGAGGCCATTTGGCCCCGTTTTATAGCTCAGATGCTCTGCAGCGAACAGAGAAGAACATTTCCTCTTTGTCCTCTGTTAGACCTGGCTGATGGAGGGAGAAGCATCGAGTTCTTCCTGACTGTGGGTTTTCTGATGACATCCCCAGAGAGAAAAATTACAGGACATGGAAGAACATTGCGGAGCAGCATTGGCAGGAATCAGCACGGAGGCTGCTGCTTTTAGGTGGGGCACAGCAAGGGGTGTGCGCTGGTGCTGAGCTGGCTTTGGAGATCTGGTCATCTCCATGGCTGATGAGCACCTGGCCCAGCTGCACTGAGTGCCACCAGGGGGATAAGAGCGTGGGATGCAGGCAGAACGGGACGCTATGAGAGGGTGGCTGGAAGAAAAGCTTTCCATGCCCTTCTGCTGAGGCTTAATGCCGCTCACAGGAGATAAATGCCGCTCCTTAGCAGTCTAGACATCTCTAGGAAGAGGAAAAAAAAACAAAAATGAGGAGGAAAATGAAGGATTTCCCAGGCCAGAGACTCTTTCCAGGATCACGCAGCTCGCGTCTGAGTGTCTGCTCCAGGTTTGCAGCAAAGGAGGATGAAGTTTCCCCGCTGCTGCTGTTGGCAGCTGATCTCATCTGCGCCGCTCCCACCCTGCTGCCTGTCCCCAGAGAGCAGCATCACCTCATCCCAGGAAGCGTCCGCCAGAAAGGTCAGGGCACTGGCAGGGACCCAGGGCGGGCAGCATCCTGGATTCTGTTATTTATGGGAAGCAAGAGAGCAGCAGAGGACACTGAAACCTGGTGGTGCAGGGAGCATCCCGGCCCAGAAAGCTCCACTTTCACACCTCGGCTCCAGAGCTCCCCGTCAGCACAGTCAGGTGGTTACAATGCCTCTATTCTTCCCCCAGCTAACATGAGTTGGATGTGGGGCAGGGCTGCATCGGGATGCACAAGTGCTGGGCTTTGGCGTGAGGAGGACAACGGCCCATTAACAGATGTGAAAATAAAGCGACAACAACAAAATCCAGACCAAAGCAACAAAAATAAACTGCACCTCAACAATTCAAACACTGTCCCCCCTCGCCCTGGCTTCCTTTCAGATTTGGCAGTGGAAAAAGCAATCCCTGGCACCAGCTCCCCATGCCTTTGAGGCTGCTCCGGGGAAAGGCAGGGAAGGACCTGCGCTGACAGGGCACTTCCCCTGCTCTGCCCTTGGAGGGCACTGTCCCCATAGCAGGGACACGCAGAAAGTGCCTTGCTCAGCACCTGCAGAGACAGCACTGCATAAATCAGAGTGGGCTTCCCACTGCCTGGTGGTGGGTGGTGACAACAGGGACAAGGGACGTTTCACCACGTGATGTGCTGAGCTTGTCCTGGGAGTTGAGTGCTGGCTGAAGTGCACAGAAGCGCTCCCAGTACACGGCCCCATCACACACCAGCAGCAAGTGCCATGTAACCCTGACCCTGAGATCTGACCGAACACCACTAACAGGAGATAACAAAACCCGTTATCAGTGCTTTGCACTGCTGCTGAGATACAACCAACAGAGCAAAGTGTGCCTCCAGCATGAGCATGGAGGAACTGGGACACTGCTCTCCACAGTGCTGTCAAATTGCTGCCACACCATCACCACCACCCATGCTCCTGTTCTGGACAGTTTGCTGTCTCCGCTGGGTGTGCTGTGTGGAGGCTACGTCTGCAGATTAATGATGAAATTACACCATTTGCAGATTAAGCAAAGGTCCTAGGGGTCTTCTAAAATCCAAGCTCAATGTTCATTTGTCTCCTTGCATAACAAGCAATGGGGTTTCAAGCCCATTTCCCATGAGGGGTGGGATTAATCTCTCCTGCCTGCCACCCTCTAAGCACTTCTGCAGCTGCTCTACGCAAGCTGTGGGGCTTCTGTGTTTCAGAGGGGAAGAAGGAGGGAGAACAGCACACTCTCCACCTCCCCCTGCTCAGTGTGCTGCTGGACAGGGGCTGCTCCAGGGCAGGAAGAACTGCCTTCACTATCCCATGGGGTGAGACAGGCAGGGAGGTTTTGATGGGGCAGCGAGGAAGAGGAAGGCCACCACCCCCAGCACTATGATGATGTGTGGTTCTGCTCTCCTCCAGCTTCACGACATTCAGCAGAGGGAAACCATGCAGCCACTGCCGTGACTTAAGCTTTCTTCCACAACCCTGCTGTGAAGAATCTCCTTCAAAGTCATCTGGATGTGGCAGTACAGGGATCACTGCTTTACCACAAACTGGTGCCTGCTATAGAGCACAGAGACATGGGATTAGCATCCATAAGCTGAAACATGATGCAGGATCCAGGGACCTCAAGTGCAGCCACTGCCAAGGTCACATCTCCTAAGCATCTGAGCGTAGACTGAAGGGAGTGGTTCTGCAATGGTAATGCTGCCAGAAACCAACCTGTGTTCATCTGATCTCACCATTTCACAAAGCCCTTCAGAAGGTACCTGGATTTAGTACTTCCTTGACCCTTGTCTATTTTTGCCTCCCTCCCCAAGAGCTCTGAGCTCCTAGAAGGGGGCAACTGAGATTGTCCTAGAAAACACTTGCAAAATGAGAAATCCCACGTGTCCTAGGATGGCAGGAACAGCCTGAGACATCCCCTGCTCCAGCACAGATCCTAGGTATACCCAGTGGCTGCACCAGCTCCCTGACTAACAATACTGAACCACAGAGGCAAACAGGGGCACCCCCTCACAGAAGCTCAGTCTGCAAAGCTTTCACTGCACACCAGGAGGAAAAGAGGGGCTGCCATACAACACCCAGCCTGGGGCCCCCAACGAGCCCATCCCTTTGGTGCTGGAAGCAGTGCTTGGCCAGGACCAGCTGCAGCAGCACCAGACACTCGTGGAACTGCTCATGCACATTTACACTGCTGGGGGCTGACAAGAGGCTTTGAACAGCACTGCAACCATAAACCAAAACTCCTGCTGAGCATCCACAGCTGGAAGCTTACAGCACAAACAGCCTTGGACAAACATTCCCTGGGCAGCAAGAGGCAAAACCTGACTTCTGGATCTCTTCTAAATTCCAAGTCCTTGCTTTGAGACGAGAAGAAAATAGCCAGTCTCAGTGACATGGAAATAGTTCTCCAGCTTATTTCATATGGGCGAAGCAATATATTTTCACCTAATCTCTCTCTTGCAAATGGTCAGTTTTAGCTGAAATCAAACATACACACATACAGAAATCACAAATCAGCCCAAGGCAGACAGACGCTCCGCCTGGAAACATAAACCCAGCACTTAAAAGTCTGGCAAGGTCATCAGAAACTGAGAACAAGGCCAGTACGTGTGGTAGCTGCAGATATGAAGGAATGCATGGCTCCCTTTATCTTTTCATCTTAGGTAGACGAAAAGACACCTCCTAAAAACTGCAAGCAAAGTTTCTTTACCTAATCTTACCTATATTCTTGCTGCTAGGCCTACAGTGGAAAGTTTCCAGGGAACATGATAGATGTTGCATCCATGTTATCAGTTTTACCTTCTTGGTTCCCTGTTTTACCTTACCTTCTTCCTGCACACATACATCGTTAGCTATGTATAAGCACACACAAAGAGAAAGGTCTTCATTGTTTATCTTTTTTTTTTTTTAATACTATGAGATAATTGGGATCTGCTTGCAGTCCCCACACAGTCAGCATTTGCTTCATGGATTATTATATACAGAAATGGGTGGCAGCAGGCAGGGGAGCAGCTGCTGTATGCGGTGGGTAGGGGTGGGTAGGGTGGGTGGGTAGGAGGTGGCTGTGCAAGCCATGTCCCCAGACTGCCACCACAACAGCCACCTCCCTAGACAAAGGGAACTTCCCCTGCCCCAAACTGCATTATCCAAGTGCTCATCCCAGACATTTCCACATCTTGTTTATGCCACAGGCAAATATCACTCTCCTAGTGCCTGGGACCACCCCCAGCCTTCAAACTGATGCTGAAAAAGGATGTTTCACTATCCAGGCCTTGTATCGGGTGCTGCTTGCAGCACACACCCCTTGAGCATCGATTCCCAGGCACAAACCAAGGAAGAAATTTAAACAAATGGCTTTACATCGTGTTGGCACTATAGAGTTGGTGGCCTCTAACAGCACACAGCCTCCTACCCTCTCCTGGGCTCTCTATCTCAGAGATATCTCCATCACTGAGCCTGCTGAGACTCTAGTCATGGCACAGTCCTAGCTAGTAAGGCTCTGGGCAGGCACTGGAACTTTGCACAGCAGCTCCTCCTGCAGTGATGGACAGCAGGCACTGGGCTAGCACAGCCCTCTAGAAGATGGCCAGGGCTTCCCTTGTTTGGCTGCATCTTCAGGGTTTTGTTTGTCTGTTTATTTTTTTTTCCCAGTGCTTCAGCAGAAAGCACAATGCAGGCTGATCTCCAGCTGCAGCTGATGGGAGCAGCTCTCCAGTGAGCCAGGGTGGGAGGAGGAGGCTGCTGCTGGGGACAGGCAGCTCTGGCTCCCCAGAACGAGGAGAACACCTTCCAGCCATGGCAGGGTGGCAGTGCCATTTGGGAGAGGGGCTGGGAAGAGGAGCTGGTAGTGAAAACAGTGGGTGCTCTGACTCTGCTGAAATACCTGCTCGGTTTGCAGAGAGAAAGAAATGATTCTGGTCCTTGCTGTGGATACAGCCATGCCAGGTCTCTGGAGTTCTGGAAGGCAGCAAGATAGGGCTGCTGGGAGGACTGGAGGAGCACCAGTGTGGCCATGGCCAGGAGGTGGGGGACCAGTCCCAAGCAGGCTATGGAGAGCTTCTCAAGTGAAAGTGGAACAAGGGAAAGCAAAAGACAGAAGTGGGAAAAGCATGAGGAGAGAAGGAGAAAGGGTGTCTGGGGATACTCAAAGGATAGAGGAACAGAATTAGGGAAGTCAGGCATGGCTGTATGGAAGAAGCAGAGGGGGGTTAATAGATGGAAGAGCAGAAACAAGATCAAGGTATGGACAAGAAAGGATAGTCCCTATAAGGGTGCCAGGAAAAGAATAGGAGCTCTTTTGCCCATGGATCTGGGGGGAATGTGGAGGGGAAGTATCATTCTTGGTGGTCACACCTCTATTTGCCAGGATTGTTTCCAGACCTGCAGCCCTCTCTGTCCCACCCACAGCTGCTGCACACTGGCTCACTCCAAGCATCTTAATCAAGTGCAGGCTCAGTACTAATAAGTGACTTTAAGCAGGTCTGTCATTTCTGGGTTTGGGGGGCCGCACAGAGAAGTGGGGGCTTGCAGGGAACAGAGAAAGTGGGAAATAAATCTACCAATGATTAACAATGGAGCTCTCACAGGAGGAAGAGGAGCCGAGCCCCAACAAAGGGTCACCTCCAGCTCTGCTAGTCCCTCCTGGAGTAACAGTGACCTCCTGTGGCTGCGGGCCTGTCCCGAGGGGCTGCTTATCCCTCTGCACTTGTGCTGTGCAGAGCCCAGCAGGGCTTTGGGCTTTCCTGACACAGCACATCCCAGAGGAAACAGGGGCTTGAGGCCCAGCTACTGTGACCTGAGGGGCAAAAGGAACACCTACAGCACCAGCTCACAGCACTGATGTTGCTGCAATGCAGGCACCGAGAAGCACATTTGTGAGGGCTGAGGGTGACACAAGGACATCAGCTCTAGCACTACCCTGATGCTGCTCCAAAGCCCTCTCTGTAAAGAAATGTTTCCTAATATTCAATCTAAACTCTCCTGGTGCAATCTGAGGCCATTTCCTCTCATCATATCATCACAGAATCATTAAGGCTGGAAAAGACCCCGAAGATCTAGTCCAACTATCCACCTACCACCAATATTACCCACTAAATCATGTCCCTAATTGCTACATCTACCTTTTCCTTAGACACCTCCAGGGTCAGTGAATCCATCACCTTCATAGGCAGCCTGTTCCAATGCATTATCACTCTTTCTGGGAAGAAGTTCTTCCTAATATCCAATCCAAACTTCTCCTGGCACAACCTAAGGCCTCTGCCTCTCATTCCATCGCAGTTACCTAGGAGCAGAGGCTGACCCCTCCTCGCCACAGCTTCCTTTCAGGTATTTGTAGAGAGCAGTAAGGCCTCCCCTAAGCCTCCTCTTCCTCCTCTGAACAATCCCAGTTCCCTCAGCTGCTCCCCATACCACCTGCTCTCTAGACTCATCATCAGCTTCTTGGGATGTGCCCCAGCACCTCAGTGTCTTTCTTGTAGCAAGGAGCGCAAAATCGAACTTGAGGTGCAACCTCAACAGAGCCTTGTCGATCCCTAGTGGTCGGTCCCTGCCCACTAAGACTGAGGAAGGCAAGCTGAAGAGGCGGTGACTGGAAGGTTCGCAGCGGTCCCTCATCAGCTCACTCACCTCCCTGGTGTCGTTGTCCTGGATCAGGGCATACAGGGGCACCACGCGGTTGATCTCCAGCAGGACCGGCGTGGGGCTGAGCTGCTCCTTGCCTGGGCGCCGGCACAAGTGGCACGTGGACGGGCAGCGCCCTTTCTCCTCGCAGTGGATCTCCACACCTGAGATGAGGTGGTCGTCAGAAAGCATCTGTGCTGTCAGCAAGCCCGAGAGATAGGTGATGAATGGCATGGATTTCAATTCCTTCTTGTTCCCCAGCTCAGTTGTTTCTGGTTTAGAAAGAGAATAAACAGCGTTAAACAAATCACAGTGCAGTCCTTTCCCCAAACCCAAACTTCACTGCAGCCGGGGTAAATGCAGCTGCTGAAGGTATGGGCCAGGTGGGAGCAGGAAACCAGAAAGGTCAAGGAAAGGAGGAAAAAAACAGGACTCGCAGGTAGGTAGAAAGTGAGAGCATTCCAGCCACACACTTGTAGAGTGATGGAACCGACTGAGTTCTCTTTCCTCTTTTTCGTAACTTGTGTCTTCACTTTCTACACTTTGAAATGAAACAAAACCACTGAAGAATATCTTTCCTGTCAAAGAGAACCTTCTTCAAAGGAGATGGGACAGGGAGCCAAGTGTCCTCGCGCTGCCCTAACATCAGATCCCTCCAGTGCCTGCAGTCCTTTGCTCCCTCGTCTGAGTGACACATAAGCCAGGGCACTGAGAACTGAAGCGGGCTGGCAAATGGGCTCAGTGTAGGATGAACACCCATGGCAGGGAGGTAAGAGACAGAACAATCTCACTGCAGAGGGAACAGGCAGAGTTATTTCTAACACCAAGCTGTGACGGTGCTGTTTTTGGGAACTATTCAAGACTTTGAAACCCACTGCGAAACTTACCAGTGGTCTAAACCATAAGGAAACAAACTCAGAGCCTGACTTTCCTTGGCCTGAATGCTTGCTAAGGTCCAGGAAAGCATTGCATCTGGAGGTACCTGACAAGAAGAGTCAAGATTCCCATCTTGGTGCTCTACACTGCTATTGAAACTGTAACGGTAGAATCTCCTCTTGGGTTGACTCAAGAAGGAGAGCTGACCTTCATAGCCTGGAGATGGGCCTACAGAAGGCTACCTTGCTCATCCTGTGCCTAAATAGCACACCCATCACCATGCATTGGACAAGGAGACAGCTGTTGCCTTCAGCAGCAACTTCCCCATCCTTCCCAAGAAGGAGCTGCACAGGAATGAGCTTTGTCTTAATACCCTTGGCTTGCACCGACATGCAGCTGATCTGGCAAGGCACTTTATCAATTAGAAATACAAACACAGTATTCATTCATTATTCTTGAAGCCCTTCAGGCTAGGGACAGCCCCTCCTCTTCTGTCTGGCTGTCAGAGAACACTCACATGCACAGGATCAAAGCTGCCATGGAAGAAGGAGCAAATTCCAACCAACTCATCTTCAATGTAATTTGGGGGGATAGTTGCTAAGATAAACTAAAACAAAGCTGTGAAGGAGGTGTCTCAGTATCTAGGGAGACACTGGTGTACACAGACATGGAAAAAGAGTCTCAGAGCTGGTTCTCGGACAGATTATTTTCTGGGAGAATGGCTCCAGGCAACTTCAAGCTTCATAAACCATCAAACTGTGCTCAACTGGGTAGCTCACAAAGAGGAAAGCTGTGAGGAGAAGTCATGAGCCTCTTCCTGCTTCTGGATAATGCTAACTCTGGTTTTAACACAGCTACTAAACCACGTTTAGAAGAAGGAGACAACAGTAACTATTCTGGGCTGCAAAGCTGATTCACCAGAGGTCAAGCAGTTATTTAAGAGATCTTCCAGGGGAAGCAATTTTGAGACATGCTCTAAGGAAAAACATGATAATAGAAGAGAAAGTGGAATCATTTATCTCTTGATTGGCAATAGGATATCGGACTTTCCTTCCTGAATTGTTGTCTCGACAGCTACAAAGTGCTGGCACCTACTGGCTGGCCATGTAGGATGGCCAAGCTCCTGACCACATCTGACTGCTTTATTTGAGGTGCCTAAGCTCCCTGCTCTGTGCTTCGCAGCCGGTGTCTCCTCTACTTCCAAGCATGGGGCACACCATACATCTGCACACGGTGTTTCTGCTCTCAGGTGCCCTGAGAAGTCAGGCGTGTGGACTGGGATGGAGAAGAGGAAGAGCAGCCTTCCTTCGGCCTCCCCAGCTGTTTGCTGCTTCTGGAATGAGCAAGCAGAGGTAAGGAGCAAAACAACCCTGAGCAAGGAGAGAATTAATTCCAAGGGAACCCAGCCTGAACACGAGCTCGTCCAGCATGTCCTGCACTTCCAGACCCCTTGTTTGTCCATCGCTCCCAGAAATAGCTGCTGAGGCCAGCATGGTGGACGTGGTGGCTTAAAGAGCTCCCCAAAGAGGCTGGCAGGGAGGTGAGGGCTCAATGGAAACACAGGTTGGGTAAAGCCATTTCAGGAGCAGCAGTCACCAAATGGAGCTGCGTGGTGGAAAAGTAGAGGTCTGCAAAAAAAGGTAGAAAACCAGCAGCTGATCAGGGAGGCTGTGTGCACAGCACAGCTCCCCTCGCAGAGCAGCCAGGCTCTCAGCCACGGAAGATTGATCGTGGAGCCAGGTTACTCATGGCAGACTTGTCAGCAGTGCAGACTTCATAGCTAAGGTGGAAACGGGTGTCTGCATTTAATCCTCTTTATTGCAGTTGAAGCTCCAGTCACTAAGGGGAAAAGGAGTGCTTTGTAGATTGGGTTCCTGGGGACGTAAGGGGTTACTGCAGCTGAAGTTAGCAGTTCAATGTGCTGGGAACTAATTCATAGTGCTCCCTTGTATCGAAAAGGCTCTGGGTACAACTCCAAATAAGGAAAATGAAATAGGACATGGCTCAGCAGAAGGAAATAGGCTTCACTGCCAAATCACCAGCTCTCATCCAGACAAGTCTTGGAAGTCATCAGTACTGGAGTGCAATCCTTGGTAGCTTTTGTGGAATGAGCTTTAGGGGCTTAAGTACAGTCCTAACAAAATTAGGTTACTGAAATCTGGGAGATATTTTCCCCTCAAGCACATGAGATTATTCCTGGACCTGCCACTGCAACTTAAAGCAAAGAAGAGCTGAAGGGTCCCTGTGCCTCCCTCTCCTGTCCCTCAGAGATGGCTTTGAGGTATCTGCCTGGCTGCCTGCATGCACGGATCCACTCCCCATAGAGAAACCCGACGGGGAGCTGCAGAAGCCCCACACACCACTGGAGGATTGCTCTGGCATTTATTGCCTTGTTGCTGACACAACAGCTTGCTGGTTTCTTCTTAGGCTCAAAAACCTATGGCCCAATTCTACTCCTGATGAAGTCAAGGGAAGGTTCTGTTGTTGGGTTAAAGAGAATCAGAACCAGAACCAAAACATAACACTAAAATGCCATTCCCAGTTACCAGGGAAGCCAACAGAAATGCTCCTGTTGTCTTCACTGCAAGCTGGGCTAAGTCCTGAGTATCTTCATTCACCTTCATTGCTTAGGTCCACATTGCACAAGCCCCGTGCACGACTGGGTGACCTCCTGGAGCGCTCAGATCGCTCTTCCAAAGCCCAATTCCCAGGGACGGGCCTTGCAGGTGATGCGATGGGTGCTGCCCTGACCCAGTCTGCAGGATGGCAAGGCTCAGCAGTGCAGGGAACGGAGGGCAGGGGGATTCCTTATCAGCCCCTGGATCTGAACATGCTTTCACTAATGCTGCTGGCAGCTCAGGGAGTCCTGGCAACATCTGTTTGGAAGCACAGGGCTGCGGATGTGGTTAGATGCATCACGGCAACTTGTGGGATCTATTAGTTTGTTTGTTTGCTTGAAATATGTATTTAGAAAAAGAAACAACAGCAGCACAACAAATAAAATAGCCTTCTGCTGTCAAACCTTGTGTAAGAAAGGAGGGTGAGCAGCACAGAGCGGGCAGAGTTCTGATCGCCTGCTCCAGTGCACAGCTCTGCCCTGTGCTTCACCAGGACTCAGCTACAGGGGTGGGGAAGTGCTCACAGCATTAACAGCAGCACCTCCTAGTGCTTAGACCAGAGGGAAGCACAACAACGCTACTAGAGCAAAAACCAAACACAACACATAAATCTTTTGTACTGGAGTGTTGCTTTGCCTTGAGAGCTCCCAGGAAGAGCAGGTTTTGCTAGCAGTCCAGCATTCTATACTGCACTTTGCCAAAAGATCCCAAGTCATTCCAGAACTGGGGATCACTAGGCTTCCCACAAGAAGCATCAGGAGAAGGATGTGGCAGCTCTTCAGCAGCAGGAAAGCTTGGAACAAGCTGAAGCTGTACACAGAATTCACAGCACAGATCCTGGTAGGGATACCTCCAAGTTAACCCACTGACACCAACAGGATGCTCTGCCAGGACAAAGCTGGTAGCTGGGCTTCGCATTTCCTAACAAGGCTGAGTTATTTCTGCTCCACCTGTCCCTTCCACCTCCCCCTGGCTGTGCAGGCCTTGCTGCCATGGGCAGGGTGGGATTTATGGCTGATACAGATTCACTGGCACAGGCTGCTGGTTTGTTACCGGATAGAAAAACAACCCTTCTGTCGACAAATCCATCGAAAGGGAGCTAGAAAAAAAATCAATAGCTGTGTTTGCCTGGGAATTTCTCTTGCAGTGAGATATTGTCATTGCAGGATCCAACAGGTCTGTGAGGAGCTCAGCCAGCTTTATGGCTGCCCAGTGCTAGTGATGGGCACTGCAAGGAGAGCGGGGGTGTGAATGCTGGGGGATGCAGCACCGCACTGCTGTATGCAAGAAGCACAGCACCAGTCTCTGCTGCCAAGCAGGGCATGCTGTAACAGCTGAACCCCAAGCAGTGCCTGCGTGCACCGTGCACATGCACGGGTTGTGAGGAGCATGGGATCCCTGAGAAACCACTCCCCATCTTGTGGGATCTGCTCCGTATCTTTCAGGCCATGCAGCCACCCCGTGGCACGGCATCCTGCAGCTTAGGTCTGAGCATCAGCACGGTCCGTCCAGCAAGGAAGCAGCACACGAGGGCTGCCCCGCTGCTGCTGGCGGGTGTCCGTGGGAACCCCACGGCGCCGGGCTGCCGTCCCCATCCCCGCGGGACAGCGGTGGCCGGAGCTCCGCGAGGACCTGCTGCCCTCTGGTGGCACGGAGCAGGACGGCAGGCACCAGCCCTCCCCTCCAGGGAGACCCACGGGTGCGGATCACGCCCTGTCACCCCACGGGGAGCTTTCCTGAATGGCAGAGCGTGTTATGGCGGTGGCCGTGAACCCATTCCACCCCACCGCATCCACACAGCCCCGCATCACCCAGCAGCACTGGCTGCCCACCCAACTTTGGTCCCCACGTCAGCATCCCTCTGCGAGCACCCGGCTCTGACTGCTGCTTGCAACCCACATACAGCTCGATTAGCACAAATGTAAGCTCAGTGTCCAGAGATTCTTCCAGTCCACGGGCTTGAACGAGCCTCACTTGATGAACATGATAACAGAACCCAAAGATCCAGACAGAACTTGCTGCACCCAGACCCACAACTGCATCCAATCGGGCCCCAGCTGCACCACCAGGCAGCCCTGGGAGGTGGGAGCAAACCCTTCCCCATGCTCAGCTCATCCCAGTGACACACTGGAGCTCAGCAGGTTCATGCTGAGGTTTGTCACTGAAGGCCTGCAGCACAGCACAAAAGATGCAAACATAAATCTCATTCAAGTTCAGGTTCGCATCTGCTCTGCTTCCAAGTGCCTTCACTGCCTGCTTTGCTCTCTCTGCTGTTTCCCAGTTGCTGCTCAAGTGAACAAAGTACATAGAGGATGCACTGTGGTTTCCAGTACAAGGGTTGGGCACAGCCCCGTGGCTGCCAGCATGGCACACATGTGCCATCCTCCCCATGCACAGGCAGGCTGCAAACAGCAATCACGGCAAATGGCTGAACTGATGGCTCACCTCTTCCACAGATGGAATTTCTTCATGCCACAGTTCTCCACCTGTGCTCCCGCAGAGGATGCCCCAAACCTAGACATTCCTATCAGATACAGTCTGGTTGCTAAATTTCACCTCTGATTACAGCCAGCAGAACCCATCAGATGGGAGAAGAGAGGCCAGATAGAAAGGTCAGAGGGATGGAGAGGAGGAGGGAAGAGGTAGGAGGAAAATGACTGATTATATGATTAATGACTTTGCTCATTAGTCCTGTGCCTGGGTGATAGAACCACCCTCCTCTACTTCCAGGCATAAGCAGCAGAGGGATCTGAGCGAGCACACGTGCTGTGAGCCAGTTAAAATCTGTAGAGCAAGAAGGTGGTGGCAGGAGCTGCCTCCAAGGTGACTCTACCCTTCCTTGTGTTTGGGAAGGGTTACAGGGCCTGCCCATTGCACAGCATGCATTTCCACTGCAGCAACCAAGACTGCTAAAGAGAACGATGGAAAGATGGAGGGCTGGGCACAGACGTGACAGATGTTACAGGAGTTCACACAGAAAGCTATGCTACCTTCTCTTTTTATTGTTTACGGAGAGCTTCACAAACAGCAGCCTCCACCCTACCTGTGCAGCAATGTCCTTTAGAGGCCTGGTGGGAAGCAAAAAGCTGCACTTTGCAAGAATCCTGCATAACGCTCTCAGGGATGCAGTCCCACCAGCTTCCCACCCCAAACCACCCCATGGACCCGGGCTGCTGCTCAGAAAGGCCACCCATCACATCCCATCTGCACTGAGACTGAAGAATGACCGGCTCGCTGGTTGCTCAAGTCCTGACCAGGGAAGCAGTGGTGTTCAGCAGCCTCACTGACACACTATGGAAAAGACACTGCCAAGCAATTCTGTTTTCCTCTGAGGCATTCAGATGTTACGACACATAAAAAGGAGAGTAGTGGCCACAGGTTTTGCTGTAAGCTCTATCTGTTCTCGGCATGGTGTGGCAGAAAAGAAGGAAGAGGAGGGAGGTACCTCAGCAGCAAGCCTCCTTTCGCAGTGCTCCATCCTCCAACACGCCTTCTCCACCTCATCCACCTCCACTCTTTTAATCTTGACTCACCAACCGAGTCCCTAAAACACAGCACAGAGCCCGCAGCGCCCATCTCTCACTTCAAGAACAAGGCAAAGCATGCTCTCCCCTGGCTGAGGGGAAGCACAATGCCCCACAAACCTTTCCTTTTCCACTACTGCAGCTGCACCACTCTCAGCCACTGCCCCAGGACCCAGACTACTGCGGGAAGGAATGAATGCCAAGCAGGACGTGCCTTGTGCGAGTCCTTGAATGTGACCACAGCTGCACACCTATTCACTGGTGATATTTGTGTGCACTGCCCAATCGACTGATTGCATTTGCCATTCTGCATCTAAAAATAGGCAGTTTTGCACTGGGAGTCTGCAGGCTGCTTCCAAGTGAAGAAAAACAGATTTGTGGCATGAGGCAACACACGGCATGCGAGCAAAACCCGACCACGGCACAGGGCTACCCCAGCATGAGGTGGGACCAAAGGAAGGCTGTGGCCTCATGCCACGTGATAACCATGACATGACAGCAGCCTACAGCTCCTTCATGGTTGCCTGTACCTCATCGTGGCAGCCTGCAGCCCCTCATAGCAGCCTGCAGCCCATCACAGCAGCCTGCAGCCCATCACAGCAGCCTGCAGCCCCTCATAGTAGCCTGCAGCTCCTCATGATGGCCTGCAGCCTCTCATAGCAGCCTGCAGCCCCTCATGGCAGCCTGCAGCTCCTCATGATGGCCTGCAGCCCCTCATAGCAACCTGCAGCCCCATCACAGCAGCCTGCAGCCCCTCATAGCAGCCTGCAGCCCATCACAGCAGCCTGCAGCCCCTCATGGCAGCCTGCAGCTCCCCACAGGGAGCGGAGCAGCACTCAGCTCTTCTCCCTGGTGAGAGCAACAGGGCCTGATGGCATGGAGCTCCACCAGAGCAGGGTAAGGTGGGCGTGGGGTGGGCGCGGCCCCCGGGGCTGGCTCTCAGAACAGGGTTGGTGCTGCGTGGAGCTGCGGGGTCCTTTCCCACTCGCGGTGTTTTCCACGTTTCCATCACCGCGGTTCTGTGGCTCTATGAGCCGCGCAGGGACCTCAGTACAAAGTGCTGCATAATAAAATGAGGGACAAAAAAAAAAAAATAAAGGCTTTTACTTTTCTTGAGGGAAACATTTCGAGTGCTGTTTGGTTTTGGTTGTTGTTATTTTTTTGACAGAAACACGCGGCACGCCAGCCCGCCCGCACAGCACGGACCGCTCTCGGCGCTGCCGCCCCTTTTCCCGCTCGTTGCGGGGCCGCCCCTCAGGACTCCACCTCCCAGCGCGCCGCGCTGCACACGTGACGGCGGCGCGAGGCATGCCGGGGAGCGGCGCGCGGCCCTGGAGCGGCGAGCAGGTAAGGAGCAGAGCGGGCCCCGCGGCGCGTGGCGCCCCCTGCAGGCGGGGCGGGGAGGGGTGGGCCGGGCGGCAGCACCCCCAGCACCGCACCGAGCGCCGGGGTCGCACCGGCGCCGCTTCGGGCGGCGCGGCCGGGCCGGGCGGGAGGAGGCGCTCCTCCAGCGCTGCGGGGCCGCGCACGGGGCCCGGCCAGGCCTCGGCCCCGCGGGCAGGCGAGCCCCGGGCTTCCCGTTTTCTGTGCGGGAGGAACGGCCCGACGTGGGGTACAACCGAGGGAGGAGAGCGCTGAGGGGTAACAGCGCTGCCAAAGCATCGCGGCGCTGAGACGCGCGCTGGCGTGCGATAGGAGGGTTGTGCATGCGGTAGGTGGGCTGTGCGTATTAAAAGAACATCACACAAAGCGCCCTTCTAACCGAGCCTGAGTTCAAAGCAATGAAAACCCCGTGCTCTATTTCACATTGATGAAAACACGCGATCTGACGGCAGCTCTCTCTGCAACCCCTCGCCTTCCCCAGCAGCTCCTCCTGCACTGCCAAGGAAAACAGCAGTAACAAATCCCGCATCCTATGCTGAATTCGTAGACCTTGTTTTAAAACACCGCTCTCCACCCCTCAGAGCAACGTGTCTGATCTGCACAGCAGTGCCCAGGCTCCTTTCTCTACAGCTGAGGTGCTGCTCAGCAGGAAAGGAAAGGCTGTGAAGTGCTGTGGAACTCCAATGGTGCCACCTGAGAGCCAGACAGCGGCTGTGCCCCCATTTGGGGTCAGCTCCCAGCCTGGGACCCCACCGGTGGAGATCCTGGAGCGCTCATCCCTGCAATGTGGGCTGATAAATTCAGATTTTTTTTTTTCTCTGTATGAACATAAAGAACTTTCCTTCATTACAGCTGTCTCCTTCCACTTGAGCAAACGCTAAACTGAAATACACTGAACCTTTCTGTCTGAAATGCTCCTGAGGGCGAAGCAGGCAAACGCAGCAGGGAAGCAAGAGTGCTGCGTGCATGCAGCCATTATTGGGAAGAAAGCTTTCTGCTTGCTTCCCTCTGTGACCAGCTCTTCATTTTAAAGACTAACTACTTCCTTCCCCTCCTCTCCCCCTAGAAGAAATGTTTTCTCCCCATTTCTTTTAACGGCTAAGCAATGCAGTAGCAGAGGTATTGAAACTCAGTCTGCTGAATAATAACTTAATGATGTGAACCCTGTTCTGTTCCTTTTGAATGGATGGCTGCTTCAGCAAGGAAGCTGCTGGGATCTGCTCCCTGCTGCGTGGGATGTGAGGATGAAGAAACTGGACTGAAGTTGAATGGCAACCACGGTGGTACAAAACTGAACCAAAATACAAGAGTGAAGTCAGTGCTACAAGATTATGGAATACAGAGAAATTATATGCAATTAAGCTAAGTTCAAGACCTGAGAGTGAACACATGCAGCCTGTATTATCAAGCATTTGGAGCTGTCTGGTAGCTCCATTTCTGCTAATACCTGATACAACGCTGCTGCATCAAGCTGTATTTATTTGCATGATGCAGCATGGCAGAGGTTAATGAAGTACACTGGTTTAAAGACATCAGCGCATGTTTCCACTATAAACAGTCAATCACAGACCAAGTGGAAGCTGACAAATCATTCCTTCTAGGATTGCCTCCTGGCAAACATATGAAACCTTGAAAATTTATTTTGGCTTTCTAGAAAAGCAGTTTAAACCAACCACATTTATTTTGTTCATGTCTGATGTCTTATCTGAATGCAGGTCTCCAGAGGTGATATATTAATGTCCTAAAGCATTGCACCATCTGGTTCTTCTTTTGATGCGCAACATTTGAACGCTTGGTTTAATCTCTCTGGATTTCAGAGTAAATTATGTAAACTCACAGGCTTGGCAGCCAGGAGATGGGCACCATGAGGAGATGATTCAGTCATCAATATATATTGGGCTTCCTTATTGCTGCCATTACACTTCTTTCAGTTCTACTTATAAATTTTGCAAGTGAATAATTCATTGCATTGGAAGCTGCAAGTTAGTTTTAGGATTTGCCCACTCTGAGACTAGCGATGATAAATCTACCCTTTTCACATGTGGAAAAGCCAACTGGGTTTCTGTTTTCCACATCTGGGAGATAAATCAGAAATAAACTGCGTGTACATGTAATGCTGTTGATGACATAAATCACATTTTCTTTTTTCTTTCTGGACAGAATTGGGAAAACCTTGGAATACATGCGAACCAGATTCTGCACTGGCTAAAGCTGACTGTGGAAAGCCATGGCTTCTGCCCCTCAGCTCAACTCGGACGCACTCCGAGAGGTCCTGGAGTGCCCCATTTGCATGGAGTCCTTTACTGAGGAGCACCTGAGACCCAAGCTCTTACACTGTGGGCACACCATCTGCAAACAGTGCTTGGAGAAGCTCCTAGCAACCAGCATTAATGGGATTCGCTGCCCTTTTTGCAGCAAAATCACTCGGATCAAAACCTTAGCTCAGCTGACTGACAATCTTACTGTACTGAAGATCATAGACACCACAGGGCTGGGGGAAGTGGTTGGTCTTCTCATGTGCAAAGTCTGTGGGAGAAGGTTGCCAAGACACTTTTGCAAGAGTTGTGGCTTGGTTTTATGTGAGCCGTGCAAGGAGACATCGCACATGCCCCAAGGGCATAATGTCATTGCTATCAAAGAAGCTGCTGAAGAGCGTAGGAGGGAATTTGGGACAAGGCTTGCCAGACTTCGGGAGCTCATGGATGATCTGCAGAAAAGAAAAGCATCTCTGGAAGGTGTTTCTAGTGACCTGCAATCTAGATACAGAGCAGTTCTGCAAGATTACAGCAAAGAAGAGCGCAAGATCCAGGAAGAACTGGCCAGGTCACGCAAGTTCTTCACCACTTCTTTGTCTGAAGTGGAGAAGGTAAATAATCAGGTAATGGAGGAACAAGCTTATCTGCTGAACTTAGCAGAAGTGCAGATATTGTCTCGCTGTGATTATTTCCTTGCCAAAATAAAGCAAGGAGATATAGCTCTCTTGGAGGATGCAGCAGACGAGGAAGAACCAGAACTAACAAACAATCTCCCAGGGGAGCTGATACTTCACGAGGTTGAACTCCTTAAAGTGAGCCATGTGGGACCACTGCAGATTGGGCAGGTGGTGAAGAAACCCCGGACTGTTAACTTGGAAGAATCGCTCATGGAAACTGCAGCATCCTCATCGGCATCGTTTAGAGAGCCTGACTTGGTGCAAGAAGAAGCCAGCTGCACGCCGAATTCCTCCCCAGCCAAGCCGAGGATGCCCGAAGCAGCTGCAAGCATCCAGCAGTGTTACTTCATCAAGAAGATGGGCTCCAAGGGCAGCCTGCCAGGGATGTTCAATCTGCCCGTCAGCCTGTACGTCACTCTCCAAGGAGAGGTGCTTGTGGCAGACCGAGGCAATTTTCGAATCCAGGTTTTCACCCGCAAGGGCTTCCTGAAGGAGATCCGCCGGAGCCCTAGCGGAATCGATAGCTTTGTGCTGAGCTTCCTTGGAGCAGACTTGCCCAATCTGACTCCCCTTTCTGTCACCATGAATTGCCATGGCCTGATAGGTGTGACCGACAGCTACGATAACTCTGTCAAGGTGTACACCATGGATGGGCACTGTGTGGCATGTCACAGGAGCCAGCTAAGCAAGCCCTGGGGCATCGCAGCTCTGCCCTCCGGGCAGTTCGTGGTGACTGATGTGGAAGGGGGGAAGCTGTGGTGCTTCACCGTGGACCGCGGCGTGGGGGTGGTGAAATACACCTGCTTGTGTAGCGCAGTGCGCCCCAAGTTTGTCACTTGTGATGCTGAAGGGACCATATACTTCACTCAGGGGCTGGGGCTCAACTTGGAAAACAGGCAGTACGAACACCACTTGGAAGGAGGCTTTTCAATCGGCTCTGTTGGCCCGGACGGGCAGCTGGGACGCCAGATTAGCCATTTCTTCTCTGAGAACGAGGATTTCAGGTGCATTGCTGGGATGTGTGTAGATGCCAGGGGAGACCTCATCGTTGCTGACAGCAGCCGTAAGGAAATCCTGCATTTTCCTAAAGGAGGTGGCTATAATATCTTAATCCGGGAAGGACTCACCTGCCCGGTTGGTATTGCCATTACTCCCAAAGGACAGCTGTTGGTGCTGGACTGTTGGGATCACTGCATTAAGATCTACAGTTACCATCTGAGAAGATATTCCACCCCTTAACGGCATTTCTCTGGGGAAAGCCCCTGTCACTAGCAGCAGTTCTTCCAGCCTCACTGCAATCTGACAGGAACCACTGAGAAAACTGCACCACAGCCCAACGGGGTTTGGCACGGAAACCATCACGTTTTTTGTTTAGGAACAAAATAACCAACGTGGTGGCGGTCTGCATTTTCTCATTCTGAATCTGTACAATAGAATAGAAGAGCATGAAGGAAGAGATCCTTCTGGAATATTGTTTTTTTGCTAAAATGACCAGTCGCTCCTTAGCCCTTCTCACCTCCTTATTCTGCATTGACTACGTCTTCAACCACTGTACCTTTCTTTGTGCCATAAACACTGACTGACTGCCCTAAATCACCTTCCTTTAGGGGACTAGAGAGGCAATCCTCTCTCGCCATGGTACTCGCGAGGAACTCAGTAGCAGTTGTCTGGGCAACTAGTACAGAAAGCAATTTCTGATTGCAGCACTGCATAAAACAAAATAGCCCTCTTAAACTGCACCGAGATGGAGCTTTACTTTCAAACTGAGGGTTTTCTCTCTCCGTTTTTCTGGTGTTCAGGAGATCGCCCCTGTCGTGCCATTTGTGAACCGTGTCTGTTCAATGTGAAGTGAGTACAGTGCAATCATGGGAGACCGAGCTGAGCCAGAAAACTGCCCTCTGATGGCAACAGGGTTATCATTACTGCTAAGAATTCTGCTGGGGAGTTGGGAGGGGGAGAAGGGTGGGGGTTGGAGGAAAAAATCAGGGGAAATCTGTTGATATTCGGAAGCGTGCTGTTATTAAATGTGTCTTGGGAACTGTCTTTGGGAGGTGTGTCTGCTACCTTCATCTGGGGGGAGGGAAAGGCTGGGGGAAGAAGACTGGGAGGTGGGAGTAAATGAGATCACGCATAACTGTATGTTCACCTGCACCTCACTACCTGCATTCCGGATCGTCACCTTTGCAAACAGGTTTCCACGTGTCTGCACTTTGTATCCCACGATGAGGGTGGGGGGGATTGCTTCATTTTAATTCTTCTAGCACTCCAAAGCACATCCATTGGTGCGTTGCCTTTTTCTCCTTGCACAGCAAATCACAACATTCCTCAGCTTTTTTATGGCACCAGCAGGCCCCAGAGTTCGTGTTCATCACGGCTTTGGGCCAAATGAAGCACAAAACTGCAGCTGTGTGAACCAAGCCCCCACAGTGCTGCTCTCCTCACTGATAAATGTGTACCTCAGTGTGGTGCTGCTTGCCTGGAATAGTTTATTGAAGGAAGGACGCATTCAAATCGGGCACAGTGGTAGCATGTTAATCTGCCACAGATAATAGTTACGCTGCAGTGCATTTATTTGTTGCTATCAACAACATAGTTGCAAATTTGGGGCCATGGCAGACAATATAAAAGCTGATTTTATGGTGGCTGCCATGCGACAGCAAATTGTTTGCTGCTTGTCCTACAACATGTATGCAACAGGTGATTTTTTTTTTACTCTCTCATATACTTTTCCCTGGTGAAGCAGGGAAGGAAAACAAGCCTTCAGAGCAGCTGCTGCTCCAGCCTGTTGCAGGGCAGCAATGGGGTTTCCAGAAGCAGCTCTGGGAGCAGAACCCTTTGGCAGAACTTGTTTTTTCCCTCTCCCTGTTGTGCTCAGCCACAGCACACAGCACAGCAGGAGCCCAAGTGTGTGATGGAGCTGCCCAAAGAGCAGGACAGCATCCCGTTCTTCTCACTGTGATGCACTGTAGAAAGATATTTGAGAAGAAGGTAGGAGCTAAGAGGGGATGATTAGCAGGGCAGATGATGGAAGACACTAAAGGAGCCCAAGGGAATTGAACCCCCCTCCCTCCTGCACTGCTCTGTGTATTTGCTGAGGCTGTCGATATGCACACAACTATTTACATTCCCTGCTTCTCTTTCTGGATGGGAGGGGGCAGTTGCCCGAGGTATGTAACAGCAATTTGGGGAGCTGATCTCATCTTGCATGTATGTTTTTGGGAGATGACTACTATTACTGGCACCTTCTGCAGTTAATTACACTGTAACTCAAGGCATTTTTTCCAGTATTATGGTAATGTCAGTTCCTCTCCTACTGATCTCTTTTAAACATCTCTCCTGTTTCTAAGAACTGCTCCAAGCAGGAAGCTACTGTGGACCTGAATAATTGAAGCAATATTATCTATGATAATATGTACCTCTGTCACTTTCTGTTCCAATGGAATTTTTTTTTTTTGCAATAAACATCACGCTGCCAGCAAGAACGTTTCCTGGTGTGCTTAAAGGGACATAAAAGCTTGTCCAGCAAATGGGCTGAGCTGTTGTTTACCCCGGTCTGTTACTGGGCACGTAGCTCAAACAAAGCATTTGTCATCTGCTGCTTGCTCAGAGACTGGAAAATAACACTGCTGTGCCATGCATTGGTGGGACAAGGCAGGGCGAGGGCTGCCTGGCTGTGTTCTGTCTGCAGCTCTTCTGGGCTGAGGTTTCAGGAAGGGAAAAAGGAAATCTGCTGTCCTTAGCCCTTTCCCTGCCACAACCCGGCTGACTGTGAAGTTGATGCTGCAGAGCTGTATTTCTTGCTGTGGTGCCCCCAGTGTGATGCTGTGATCGTTTGCCGGATGAGATGAAACGGGGCAATTAAGGTTTGTGATGAAATAGTTTTGCTTCTGCTCTCTACCTGGAGAAAGAACTTGTCTGGTTGTACGTATGTGTTCAGTTTTTAATAAAGGAAAAATTGATCCAATTAACAGTGCATTGCAGACGGCTCATTTTGTTATTAAAAGCACTTTGTCTTCTCCCTTTGGTGGCAGGTTGTGTTTCATGGCTGGTGGGAATGAGCCTCGCTAACACAATGGCTGCTCGACCCCTCCTGCGCCGTCACAGTGGGGAGGACAGATCTGATCTCTTGAGCAGCCCTCACGTAACTTCATCTAACACTTCTCCTCCCACCCCATAAACAAGGCCTGGAGTTTCTCCCATCCAACGGCAGCGGTGCTCCTGCACTTTCTGCCTCAGCACTGCACGGCTTTAGAGGCAGCTCATTCACAGGGGGCAGGAGGAGAGCTCACAGCTCACTGGTGGTGATAAACACTGCAACAGCTCTGCGTTCACACGGAGCCAAAGGGGAGCAAAGCAGTGTTGTACTCAGCTTTCAAAGACCTCCATGTGTCACCAGCACATGCAGGCTCCCCCCTGCCACGCAGCACAGCTGCTGATCTGCGGAGAGGCTGTTATTACCCGTGTTCATCTCAGATATGGAGCAGCTCTTTAAACGGCGACGGGCTGCCAGTTTATCAGTTACAGCTTATGTGTGCTGTAACATTTGGTCTGGGCAGCAGCCGACAGCCACGGTTTCGAACGGGGACGAGTGGAAGAGTGCTTCTTAATCAAAGGGGACAGAGCTACAAAAGTAAAACTCCAGCCAGATGCTTTGAGTTGTTTCCATTCTATAGCTGAAGTGATTTTTCTGGGTCATTACTCCATGTGAGGATTTTAAGTTATTTCATTTTGCACAACTAATTACTCGCCTGGTAATTCTGGATTACAATGAGCAGTGCATAAGGTCGCTTAGCAGACTGAGTCACAGCACAGACTTTAGTCTAAACTAAATTTCATGGCAACCAGCTAGATTGTTTTTTCCTCCTCTGAGCAAAATGTCAAAATCTGAGGGTTTGAAATAAACATAATGATCTAAACCACAAGCTGGGAGAGTGTTATAAAGGTAACGGAGTGGTGGTTTGTAGGAGCTTATCTCAAGGATTGGGCAATTCAAAGTGCTTTACTTCTGACCAAGCAGTATAAGGGAAGGCCATTACCACCTTTAATAGGTGCAAAACTCACCTTTCTTCATGCACCTGATTGTGTGTAGGAACTAAAAGCTAAAGGTTCCCATGGACAGTTCATGGCAGTACCAGACCTGAAGGGATGAAGGATTCAGAGCATGCAGAAACAGGAGGGACCCACAGACCCTGCTCTGAAGGATACGACTGCTATTCCAGCAGACCCTTAGGCTGCATCCTATGCCTTATTATGTTTCATGAAGATCCCTGTCTAAACTGCTCAGTTCACAAGAAAGCATGAAATCTGTAACCTCTTACAGGGAAACACATCCAGAGACACATGATCCAAGGGAGATAAGCGAGCAGAGGGTGATGGATGGTCAGGAGGCCTTAGTGAATGTGACAGCAGCTGTCAGCACAGCCCCTCCTGCGTTAGTGAGCCATCAGCTGCCGAGAGGGAGCATCTCTCAGTCCTTACACAGCAGTGTAACACTCTAGTACTGAAAACCTCTTCATCTGTGCCCATGCACACCCCAGGCACCTCAGCCCCGCTCCCAGATCCCTATGGCACAGGAGAGGTGAGCTCTTCCCAGCTGGAGAACACACATCTCCCACGCTGAGGCTCAGCTCAAGGCTGCAAGGTGAGAAGGAAAAGAGTTGTCATTCAAATGCCTGACAAGACGAGACCCTCTGCATTACGGCTGATAACGTCTCCATTTTCTCTAAGTGCCAGAGCACTTACAGACATTTGTTCTGCATTTTGTGTATCGCAGTAGGAGCAAGCGAGCAAGGAGAACGACGCTCAGGAAATCCCACTGGGGCTGTCAGATGGTGCTGCTGGAGCAGCTATGTCCTTTTCCTTGCCAAGCTCTGCTCCTCATCCAGCCAGGGAGCAAGCAGTTCTGTGCAACGTGTGTGTTGGTGAACAAAGCAGCCCCACGGGTGCAGCCCCTCTCTTCTGTGCCCTTTGGGATGGTGTCTCTGTGACTGCTCTACCTCCAGTTTTATTGCTGAGTGTGACATTACTGGGCTTGGCTGTGCCCTCAGAGAACTACAGAACCATAAAATGGTTAGTTTGGAAAGGATCTTACAGCTCCCAGCACCACCCCTGCCATGGGCTGCCTGCCCCCAGCTCAGGTTGCCCAGGTCCCCATCCACAGCTTTGGGCACCTCCAGGGATGGCACACACAGCTCTGGACAGCAGTGCCAGGGCCTCACTGCCCTCTCAGTAAGGCATTTGCTCTGAAATCTAACCAAAATCTCCCCTCCCAGCCTCTTGCCTAGCCCCAGACTGCTCATAGGGAACAGGAAAGCCCCAACACTGTGCAAGCACTGCTCAGCCCCAGCCAGAGCACTGCACTGTCAGCACCCCACATTAGCCAGATGGCAAGCACAGCACTATGGGGCTTCTGTGAAGCTGGTTTGCCCCATCCCAGGCAGACCTGGCCCAATCAAACACAACAGGGAATGGACTGGGTTGTCACATTGGCCTCAGCTGCCAAATGAAGATGTTCTCACAACTGGTGAGAACTTAATGAGGTACCGTCAGGACTAAGCACTGCCTTCAATGACAGGAAAAACGGATGCAGGCTCCCATGGCACAGATCGATGGCCAGGTCGATCTGCAGGTCCCTGCTTGGAAGCCCCTCTGCTGAGCCAAAGCACTGCTTGACTGCACAGAGCCCAAGCAAACAAGCCCTGAAAACAGGATTTTAATCGCTCAGCATGAAATAAAATTTGGGTTTGGTTTGCTTTGCTCACACAGTTCCTAGAGGAGAGCCTGCGGAAGTGTCTGCATTTGTCTGAGCAGGGGCTGAGCCAGCAGCCCGGCCTCCCCACCTCTCATGTTTGCAGGATTCACTCCTGCAGGCCTTTGGATGTGGCAGGCAGCTCCACAGCAGAACAGGGCTCTGCCATCCAGGAATCCCCACAAATCGCCCCACGTAGGGCAGTGTGGTGCCACCCTCACCATCTCTGTCCCCATCCCTGTCCCCAGGCTGCTCCCACTGCTCCAGGAGGAAGCTTCCTTTCGGTCCGCTTGAATACTGTCCCTATTTCCACAGGTAGAGCAGCCCACAAATACTGGCAGCACCTGCAGCTTGCTTGTCCCAAGGACACAAACCTTCTGCCAGCCCCACAAGAGCTGCATCCCTTTCTCCTCCACATGGCTGCAGAAATGGATGCCCAGATGCTAAGCCATGTCACTGGCCGTGTTTTCCATGAGGTCTCAACACACTGATCATGTTCTTTCCTGGTAGCAGCTTCTTCCTAAGGCCCACGAGTTGATTTGTGAAGTTGATTACAGTATTAAAATAATTCAGTACGATGCTGTGAGCATGCCACAGCATGCATTCTGATCATATTTGGTGCCGTTTCAATTAGTTCAAGCCTCTCCTCTCCCCCTGCTTTGGGAGGGGGGAGGCTTTGGGAGGCCCTCACCCTGGCTCTGCTGTCGTACCAAAGGGAGATGATATGCACACACACTTGGAGCAGCACTGGAAGGAGCAGTGGGAGAACGGCAGGACAGAGCTGTTTCTGAGCTGAGACTGCATCCAGAACCATCTAGCTGGGGCTGTTTATCCAGATCCTCCATACAACACTGCTAAAACAAGGACAAATCAGGGGAGAAGCTGAGGATCAAATCCATCTTCCATCAGTGGTGAGCTCTGCCTCTTCACTGGGGTTTCTCCAGGAGAGAGCCCTGGGCTCCTCGTGATGCTCTGCCCATGGAGCAGCATCCCTGGTACCTCTGCAAGAGCCCTGAGCATCCTCAAGCAGCCAATTACAGAACTTGTTTCTTCCACTGTAGCAAAGACGGCAGAGATGAACCTCACCAATCCTGCTGGCTGCCAAAGCCCCATGTCACAGACAGAGCCGTGCACAAAGAACATCAGTGCCAACACCTAGTACCTAAATAACACAGCACAGCCAGAGATTAAACACTCAGATGCAGAACAGGACTGTCCTCCATCCCCTCTGCATCCTTCAGGATTTGGAACAGGAGCTGCTTGGGATCCTTTCCCCATGGATACATCTGCAGAGGGCTGAGCGTGTCTGAGCGCATCACCACATCAGCAGCCATCAGCACACCTCCACTACGCTCCTTCCTGCTAAACAGGGGCACTGCTTTGGCAAACTCCATTTATCACTCTTTAAAAACAAAACAGATGAGTACTGGATGTTACAAACACACTTACAGGAGTGCTGCGCTGGGAAGACAGAGGGAAAATGAACCAGAACGCACTGCAGGAGCTGGATTGCACTGACCACAGCAGCACACAGGATGGGATGGATGCAATGCAAGAGATGGAAGTGATGGAAGCACCTGTCAGCTCCTGAGCCCTGCAGCGTGCCCTAAGGAGCACTGCAGACATTTTCAAGAGAAAAACATCAGGAATATCCCGAGCTCCCTGGAGGAGGGAGATGGATTGGCAAATGGAAGGCTACAGCGATAAGGGAGTTTTTATAAACATAACCTAATTGTATTACTTCAAAGTCCTGAAGTTTATTGCCCTGTTTAATGATGTGTCTCGTTATTTATAGTGTAGCACAATGAGTCTGCTATTGATTTAATACACTTCCTTAAAGACTGTCATTGTCACAAGCAATAAAACGAAGCTATTCTCAGACAGCTCAATTATGTCACATCTCCATAAACCCACCCGCACCCCCGGCTCGGGGCACGGCAGCAGGGCTGGGGGTGAACCATGGCAAGGAGCAATGGAAACACGCGGCGCTCAGGGCACTGCCCTCCTCACCTTTCTGGTACTGGAGCCACAGCTGCTGCTGCACCTTCTTGCTGGGGAAGTGGATGGTGCAGCTGAACTCGGAGCCGTACAGAGCCTCAGCGATGTAGTGGGAGCCAAACTGCTGGATGAAGGAGAGCAGCTCCTCCCGGCTGCTGTCCTTGCTCAGGATCTTCAGGATGTTGGCGAAGCCTGCAGGAGCAAAGCATGGGATGAACAGGGAAACTGCAGCACACAGCCCCCACAGGGTGCAGACATGTTCCCCCTTGCTCTGCTGTGGTTTGCATCAGCTGCTACAATGCACAACCTGTGGCTTAACAGGGCTGAGGCTCTGCCATCCTGCAGTCCTCTCCCCAAGTCCTTTCCCCAAGTGATTTCTCAAGCAGATTCCAAGGATGCACGTGTGTACACACAAACCCTCCTGTGAGCCCAGGCCATCCTGAGGGATGCAGGGACATGGGGCAGTGCTCTCCCCAGGGATGTGCATGGCCTTTGCCAGACCATAACCACAGATGTTGTCTTGATGCAAAGATGGACTTATCACAGAGGGCACAGCAGATCACCCCCAGCACAAACACCCCGTATGACCATTCATTAGGCTTAGAAAAGCTGGGGGCAGCCCAGGGATCAGTGGAGTGGGCTGTGGCAGCTTTGCACCAAGGCAATACCTCCTGCAAAGCCATGCAGACAGCTGGGACATTCCCAGAGCAGTGACACCACCCTGACTGCTCTGCAGAGCCCACAGATCACAGAGGCACTGCTGGAGAGGGCCCCTATTGCTGCTGTGCTTCAATGGTGGAACTGAAAACACTGCAAGAAAATATGTTGCATCTGTCACCCAAACGAGGTTATCTGCCTGGCTGGTTGATTGAAGGAGAAGGGTGGTGGAAGGAAAAAGCTGGAACAATTCATTGTGAGCTGACCCCAAAGACTTTGTTCAGCTCCAAGCAGGCTGCTTCGTTCTGGGGCTGTGCAGCCTGGCTGTGCTAAATCTTCTTTTTTTTTTTCCCCACTTAAAAATAGGTTGATTTCTTAAATAAAAAATGCTGTTTTGAAATGAAAAAGCAAAACATTTCAGGTTACAACAAAACGTTTCAGCATCTCTGAAACAAAACGTGTAGTTATAAAAACGTGGAAGTGAAATGTTTTGACGGCTGCAGGATCCTCCCGCCTGCCCCTTCCTCATCTGCCACTCCCTGCACGACGGGACCTGCATTCACAAACAGTTTGGGTCCCTGTAAAACCACAAATGTGCTTTTTGTCACAGATGTGTGTATACACGTGCTCATAGGAATCCCCCCGCGGCGAGGCTCAGCAGCTCATGCTGGCTCTGCCTCCAGCCCTGTGTGCAACCAAGTGCCCACCTCCCTGTCTCCCTTCTGCCAAAATGAAGAGGTTCCCACACCGCCCAGGGCCGCTGTGGGGTCCTCATCCCTGGAGGTATGTAAGAGGGACGTGTGTTGCTGATGGGACTCAGCAGGGTAGGCTGATGGCTGGGCATGGTGGTGCTGGTGGAGTTTCCAACCCGAACGGTCCTATGATTCTCTATCTCCTGTGCACTGAGCATCTCTCACCTGAAGAGAGGGTGATGGAGCTGAGCTTCACGCGGTACAGGTTGCTCCTGACCCGCCAGTGCTGCACCATGGGGTAACCCATCGCCTCGTCGTACTTGATGTCTCCTGCAAAGGAACAGCTGGCGTTCAGCCCCCACGGCCAACTCTGGGAGAACGCGCTTTGGCCACAGGGCCGGGCTCTTACCAGTGAGGAGCTGGAGGTCGGGCAGGGGCTCAGACAGCACCCCACGGCACTGCTCCTCCACGGGCAGCGGGATGACCAGCAGCCCATCAGCCAGCTGCGGGAAGTCCTTGATGAAGTTGTTCTCCCTGCGGAGAGAAAAAGACAACTGCAAAGCAAGGATGCAGGCTGCGGCCGGGCGGCACGGCCGAGGGACACCTCCAGGTGGGTTCCTGGGAGCAGTCCTAGCAAGGATGGGGTTTTCTCTCTGCCCCGTCTGCAGGCTGCGAGGTGATGCTTAACGAGCTCCCCAGAGCTGCAGCTCTCTGCTTACAGCAGAACCGCCGCCAGCCTGGGGACCTGCCTGCTGCTTTTGGCCTGGATTCCCAAAGTGTGCTGTGGGAGGGATGGCAGGCAGCGTTGAGAGGAAAGCAGCCTCATTTGCTCACGTCTCATCATGTGCAGCTTCGTGCTGGTCACCCAGCAGTGCCACGGGCACGGCTCTGCTCCAGGGAGCATGGTCACAAAAAAGTCAATGTACAGGCAGATGCCAGAAAAAGCCAAAGAGCGCAGCTCAGGCTGCAAATTCACCATTTGTGGGATCTTTCCTAACCTTAGCAGGTGTAACATTGTATAATAGGCCCCTAATGAATTGTTTCTAGAACAACTATAGCGCAGAAATTATTTGAAATGGTGAGCAGACAGGGCTGTGAGACGAGCCCCTCCTGGCAAAGCCTGCACTTGCGTAGGGAACGCAGGAGGGGAGATGTTCAATATTGATCTTAGAGACAGAATATAGGCCAGGAGGCTCTGCATCCTCCCAGAGCCACAACAAAACGAGGAGGTTCCTGCAGAACCAGGTCAGCCCTCAGGCTGGCACTGCTTGCCCTCTCCCTGAGCTGATTTCCTCCCATCAGCTCCGGCTTTGGCCCCTACCAGCCCAACCCAACCCTCCTGCACCCATTCACACTCAGGGGATGCTCTGACATCCTGATTGGAGGGACATGTCCATCTCCACAGGTGCTGGTATGGCACTGGTGCAGCACCTCCTGGAACCTCCCGACTGCTCCAGGTTGGATGCAGCCAGAACAGCACACAGGGATGTAAGAGGAGAGCAGGGGATGCACCTCCCCACCCCACATCTCAAAGCTTCCAGCACCTGATGGAATCTCAGGAGCTTCACTGCAGTCACTGCCAGGGAAAAAAAGTGTTTTTTTTGTCTGCAGGGAAAAACCTTTTGCTCACACATGCACTCACAATCTCCCATTGATCACACAGGGGATCCCCAGTGGCAGAGCAGTGATTTGCTGTTTTAAGCCCTGAGCAATGCAAATGGGGAACTGCAATCCCAGTGCATTTTCTACACCTGGGAGAGAAGACATGCTACGTGTGGGACACAGCTCAGCCTGCAGTGTGACAGCGTGTGACCCACAAGTGACAGCAAGGGACAGGCAGCAGAGGTGTGCCCAGCCCTGTGTGTTGCACAGGGAGGAGGGGACATGGGGGACACTGTCCCAGTGGGGGCAGAGGCTGTGCTGAGGAGCAGGAGCAGTGCAAGCAGTGCGAGGCCCATCTGTATGCACAGCTGCTGGTCACTGCTGACGCCTCTGCAAAAAGGTATTTACCAAAAAGCCGTGCTCTGCAGTGCTGCTTGCTGTAATGCCATTTGCTTTAACTGCTCTGCAGTCAAAAGGTTGGGGAAAAACAAGGGCCAAGTGCAAGTGGGTCCTGTGCATACAGCCGTGGGTGTGCACATGCTCACAGCAGTGTTCAAAGCCCAAATTTCAGCAGTGCAACGGCACTTCTCTGCATCTGCTCCCTCCCTGACCCAAAGCTGCTTCTCTCCCGGGGTGCAGCTCAGCACCACTGCACACATCCTGCTGTGTGCCACCGCTGTGACCACGCAGGGTGACGGCAGGCACCGCAGAGCCACCGTGCTGCCACCTCACCCACCGTGCTGGGGAGGGCTGAGGGGGGAACAGCCAAAAGCACTCTCTGACCACAGCAAGCTGGGCAGTGTGCTGAGGGCCAGCAGCCGGCAGAGGGCTGCAGCTCCTCTTCCTCTCTTCTTTATTAATAACCCTGCGGTTACCCTCGCCCTCCATGCACAGACCAACAGTTTCTGCACCCGCTGGAAGCATGGAGCAGAACCACGATGCTCTGGGCTCTGTCAGAACCACAGGGGAGAGCTGGGAGGGATGCAGCAGCGCTGTGCTCGTGCCCTCTGGGCCCGCAGATGCCCACCAAGCCCTGTGTATTCCAGTGGGATCAGGGGAAGAAGCAGCACACTGAGCTGCTCCCAGGTCCCTGCAGCATCCTCCTGCCTCTCGTCCTGTCTCCAGCACCTCACACCACTACTGCTCAGGAATGCACACTGACCCAAGGCATCAGCTCACAGCATTCCTGCAAGGGAGATGCACTGGGGCAGCTGACAGATCCTGAGTCACTGCAGAGATAAATGTTTCTCCCTCGCTGCCCCAATTCCCCAAGCATGCAGCCCAGCGTGCTTCCCTGCTGCATCTGTGTCCTCCTGCCCTTCTAAAAATGCACACATGCACTGGGGATTTTTGGGGGGAACCTGACCTTAAACAACAGCCCCAAGATCACGCCATAAATCTGAGATACAGTGCAATGTAGAGCTGCAGCCCTACAGCACTTATCACACAGCCAGCGGGAAGCCAACAGAGGGACCAAGGGCATCCCACAGGGTCCCACGGATCTGCAGCATCCCTGGGGGCAGCCAGGGTTCTCTGCCTGTCTTGGATGTGGCCACGGCCCCCAGGTCCCAGAGCAGCCACATGCTGAGGAGCTGACAGAGGATGCACACAGCGCATCATGGTGGATGGGTAAATAAATTCAGGAAAGGGCAAAAAAAAAGGAAAAAAGTTATAAATTAAAATGACCCTGCGAGTGATTAGCTGATGCCCTGAAGCATGAGATTTAATTACCCTTATCTAAGCCAGCACAGCTACTAATGTTAATCACATTATCATCCAGGGTGGCTATGTTCAGCACAGCAATGATGAGAGGACTGTGCTTTTTGCACAGCTCTGCTATGGAAGTTGGGAAGGATGCCTTCCCCTGCAATGAGAATTTGCTCATCTTGCTTCGTTCTGGCCTGCAATGGCACAGCAAGGGTGCAGTGGATCTGAGGCTGCTCGATGACAGCTTTTGAGCCAACGTCCCTTCAGAGAAGAGTTCTGGAGCAGCTGTGAGCTCACCAGAGCCCAGCTTGATCCAGGGATGGTAGGAAAGGGCTCCTTGTAATTGCACAAAGTATGATCTATGGAGTTGCTATGAGACAGACACGAGGGTGCCGTGTTTCCACAGCCACTCTGGGGAAGGTAAGCAGGCCGTAAATCTTCCCACATTTCTCCCTGACCTCAGGCACCAGTGATGATTTATAAACCATGCCCAGTGCTGTCCAAATGCAGCTCATTATGCCAGTGAGCCCCCACTCCCATTAACGAGATGGGACACAGTGGAGACCAAGGAGGCTTTGCCTGGCCTGGGGCTTTCCTCTAATTCCCAAACTTGGCTGGTGGGGCTGGGGGAGTGCAGACAACTGTCCTCACACTGCCATCCTTCCTGGCCGCACAGCCTGCACAATAACCACCCAACACCACACACCAGCTGCTTCGCCTTTCAGCACGGGGAGAATTAGCATTTAAATTGAGGTGCTGCAAGGAGGTAAATCACGAAGCACTGGGAATGCAGCACGCTCGTGGATGCTGGTGGGCACACGTGGTGCTCCTCGTCCTCGGGCACAGTGCTGTGCTCAGCACCACGCTCTGCCTCGCAGCATCCTCTCGGAGCCACAGAACCATCCTGTGGGAGACTGGGACCAGCAAGGACTGTGGCAGGCACGTGGGCACCTAGACATAGCAAGCAACAAATGATGTCCACGTGTGGGGCCTGAGGAAGACAAGAACACTGACGTCACTTCACGGTAAGCCAAGCCCTGTGGGTGCATTAGTGCTGCTGTTGGTCCATGACATGGATTCTCCACACTGCCCATGCCAAGCAGCATCACATCTCTCCTGCACTGCAGCCACCTGAACCCCATCCTCCTCCAGGTGGCCCCAAACTGTCTGAACACCCACCAGTCCCCTCCTCAGGCCTAGTGACCCCACAGTGGGTGACGACACCACAAACCAGCAGCAGCGCCCACCGCCATCCCACTGCCAGGCATGGAGAAGTGCGGCAGCACAGGGCACAGCTCCCTGCTGCCCACCACTTCCAAAACTGCAAATCCCCCATCACAACCCCCAGACCCCACCACCAGCACCCACATCCTCACACCCAGCACCGCCTGTCGGTCACCTCCTATTATTCCCTCCTCCACCCACTCTCCCCCTTGCTCCCCATTACACAGCTATTTATTTATTCACTACAACGCATCTCCTGGGGGTGAGCCCTCGCAGAATGCTGTGGATCTTTCTCCCACTGGAGCTCTTGTTGGGGACGTGCTGAAACGGCGCGGAGTGAAAACGAATTCGGAAAGTTGTGGTTCCCACAGCAACACGTTGTGCCTACAGAGCAGGCAGAGCGAAGGTCTACAAAGCTGGATTTATGCCTTAATGATGGAACCGGGGCTGGAAGAACATTGCCATGCAAAAGCTCTATTTTTCACAACTAATATACGGATGATTCCCATCGGGTTTGAAATTCCCAGTGCTTAACCTTTGCTCGAAGGTGATTTCCTGCAAGAGGTTTCAAGTGGGGAAAAATAAAATAAAATTAAAAAAGTGTTTGAGTGAGAAGGCAGTGAGGAAAAGTGGACACATCCCCGGCCTGGAGAAAAGCAGCAGAGTGCCTGTCCTGCTGCACGGCAGCCCGGTGGCAGGGCCTGGAGGTCCCATTGGTGCCAAACTCATCGCTACCCTCACGTGATGGGAAGGTCCTGGGGATGTCCAAAGCTGCTGTGGCTGATGAAGAAAAAGCCCATTGGCAGAGGGCTGATGGGAGGATGCTCTGCTCCATGGATCTGCTGCTCCATGGGATCGGCCGTGGCTCACAGTTGCAGGGCTGACCTTGCCGGCTCCACAGCTCAGCCAGTTGTGGCTCACTGAGTTGGGTGGAAAGGTGTCGTGCAGTCAGACAGACGGACAGACAGCCATCCTGCAGCAGCATGGGGAGGCAGTGCCATCAGCTGGGGTTTGCACGCCTCGCAGCTCCCCTCCCGCCGTTTGGTTTGGGCGCTGTTTGCAATCATCTCCTGAGTGTTGCTCAAGCAGCTCCAAGCCTGCTGCTTTCATTAGGCTTATTTGTAACGAGGCAACAAATAACAGAACTCCCACTGACTTCACAGGAGCCAGGACTGCACGCTGGGACTTCCCAAGGAGCCGGAGCGAGGCAGGTGCCCAATGCACATGCAGTGCCTGCAGGACTGGGGTCAGAACCCCGAAAGGCACAGCCCCACACTGCTGCAGCCTGCCAGGAACCACACACGCTGCCTTCCAGCCTTTCCAATGTGAATGCAGCCCCAGCTCTCTGCCCAGTGCACACATCCATTTCTATAACAATTGATCTTAAGCATTTTTTTCTCCTAAGCTTCATCATTAACCTTTAAGATGGAGATAAGGCGTAAGTGTTTGGAAAGGAATCAGAAGGGCCCCTGGATGTGAGCCAGGAGCAGCGCTGAGCCCGGGCTGCACATCCTATCTCTTCAGCTCTTCTTTTGCCCTAGGGTGACTCGGACTGCTCTTGACTACCACCGCAGTATTACAAACCCTAATGAGGTTTGGAAAATAAGAAACCCACTGCAGCGTGGGAGAAACTAATAGAAATTGTTTCGTCTTCTCTCTATTAGTCATTAGAAGCAGAGGAAAAACAGCCACAGGCAGCGGCAGGGCTGTAATATCACCATGCACTGCATATGTTGGCACTCTGACAAAGGCATTTCAGTGCTGTTCAGTCGCCCGTGTTCCCTCCATGCAACGGCTGCTGTGTGCCAGCACAGATCCATGTGTGGGGCCAGTCCTGGTGCCCACAGGAGCCCCATCCCTGTGGGGCAGCCCTGAGTGCAGGATGTGGCCCAAAACAGTTTCTCCCTGGCTCCACCAGGCAGCTGAGGCCATATGGTTAATGAGCTGAAATTTGCCACTGTGTCTGCAAAGTTGCATCGCTGTATGCAAAGTTAATTAGTGAAGCCATGAAACAACGTGCTTCTTGGGTCAGGTTTTGTGCCTCATCTTCCCAGAGCAATGCACAAGGACACAGCACAGCCCTGCACCAGGCTCTGGGAGCACCTCTTCCCTTCTCCCAGCTCCTCTGTGTGCCATCACACCTAATGACAAATGGCAGTGCTGTCACACCTGCCAGCTGCTTGCTGCTGCCCTCTGGTAATGCTGCAGCACTGGGGTGCATGCACAGAGCTGTGCTTTGTGCTGCTCTGCATGCAACAGGTGCTTCCACAGCTTCTCCAATCCACACTGGGGCAACGAGATGGCACAAATACCCCGAGCTCCTGCCTCCAGGAAATGGTTATAGAGCTCAGCAGCCCACAAGAGGCTTCATTCACACACATAAGCATCGCTGGAGGCTGGGGATGAGGAGCCGGGTCCACTATGCTGCTGGCAGAAAGCAGGCATGACTCAACTTGGCTCAACTCAAATGTCCCCATGCTGCTGCGTGCATTGCCTGCAGCCAGGAGCCACAGTGGGCTGATGTAGCCCCTGGGTGGGAAAGCTCCAGTGTTGTGCTGGCACTGATGAAGAGTAGAGGTGCAGCTGCAGCAATGTCCATGGTGCAAGCAGGAGCCTGCTCTTGGATGTGCCTCATTCATGGCTGCCAAGGAGCTGCACACAGTGTGCTGGGAGCCTCAGCTATCACAGCTCAAAGCTGTGCAGCTGCCCCACACCCAGGAGCAGCTGTGTCCTGTGTCAGAGCAGGGAAGAAGAGCGATTCCTCTCTGCACTGCTGTAAGGCTATAAAGCCAGCAAGGACCCCCTGGGACGCACTGCACTCTATGAATCTGAGCTGTTATTATTGTAAAACCAATCTCCACCCCGTCTCTTAAGAAAGCAGATTAAGTATGCAATAACACCAACCATAATTAGCGTCATAAAAGTCAGCAATGGGAAAGTCAACAGGTCAGCGAGGCCATCTCCAGGGCTGCTCCCCACCAACCTGTGTGAGGGGAGCTCCGGGTGCTGCAGCAGCTCAGGATGGCAGTGCCAGCACCAGTAGGGTGCCCTGGGGTCGATTCCCTCCCGTATGGGTTTGTGCCCCTTCTCTCCCATTCTGACCCTTTCCTCATCCACAGCTCCGCACTGAGAACCCTCCCAGCACACAGCCTACTTCCAGCCCCTCTCCTGGAGCTGCGCTGGCCGTGCTCCCCGTGGGCAGGGGCAGCAGGAGGGCTCCTGCCCAATTAGTGCTGCTGGTGGGTGACGGGCTCTGCTCTGCGCTGCGTGATTAGCTGTGAAAATGCAAATCCAAACTTCCTTCGCCACAGCAGCTAACAAGATAATGAATATTTTCATCGGCTGCAGATAATACAAACATCTGCACAGACTCAGACGTGCTGCAGGGCCGAGGGGAGCGGGATGGCAGCAGCTCCCTGGCACCCCTCGGGATTGGCATCTCTGATGGCAGCCAGGCATGAGCTGCAGCTCCACCAGCAATGGCCAAACAGCAGACAGGCACTGTGCTGGGTTAAGCTGCTACTGGTGGGACGCAGCAGAGCAGCTCAGGGACATGCCCAGAGAGGCAACGCGACAGCAGGAGCTGCGTCAGCCGTGCCCACGCTCCCCAAAGTTGATCCACCCCACTGCTCAAGCCCCATTCCCACCAGGCACAGAATGAGTCTGAAAAGCAGCAGTACACAAGCCACACCTATTGCTGACATCTCAATCAGTATTGTTTAAAAACAATTTGCTCCCTCCTGCCCAGCCCCCTGCGTTGTCCATAGGCTATCATTTGCACGGGGCTGGCTTTTGTTTTGCCACAATAATAAAAAAAATGCTAACAACCCCATGTGAAAGCATGTGGCTGCAGACTGCTGGAAACACCAGCTCCGAGCAGCACAATCTGTTCTTCTGCTCTGTGGGATGCAAACTTGGAAATGGAGTGGGGCTGATGCACACAGGATGCAATAGTAAGCTAACTGATGGGGTGCTGTGCTAATTGCATTAGTCATTTATATCTTGAACTTGACTAAATCTCAGTGCTTATCCTTTTGAGTGCAGACGCACTCAAAATACGTAATATTTGTCTATGTGCAACCATTACAAGCTCTGAAAAGGGATTGATAGGCACAGGAAAGCAGCTGGGATTTGGCCAGTAGGGTGAGGGGTGGAAAATAAAAGAGCCCAGTGGGGGTAGCAATGCCACCGCGCGTAGCAGCACACAGTGATAGGCAGGGATGCTCCTGCAGTGGTTCCCAGGCACAGAATCACAGAGACAGTAAGGATGGAAAAGATCTCTCACATCCCCAAATCCAACCCCAGCCCATCCCACCACCCCACACATCCCTCAGTGCCACAGCTCCGTGGTTCTGCAATAGTCCCAGGGAAACTGAGCCCACCGCTCCCTGTTCCAACCCTGATCACTGCACCCTGGGAGCAGGCAGTGGGGCACAGAACAGAGCACTGCATCCCACCTCAGCCTCGCAAAGCTGCCGAAGCCCTACAGCCCCGCTGCCCGCTCCAGTTGGCACGGCGTGGTTCAGCTCCATAGGAGCGAGGCCTGAGGCATTAACCTGCCTTGGAGAGGCATCGTTGCTTCCAACCAGCATGTCTCAGGCTTCAGAGTGTGAACAGGTAATGGAACTGCGGCAACAAATAATAAAAAGAGGAATGAAATGGGAGGCAGCCACTGGAAAAGAGATCTATCCGTTATCCCGGCCTGAAGGGTAATGGGTAAACACAGCTCTCAGGCACTGCCTGGCACACAGCGTGCCAGCACGGGAATAATAAACAGCACAATTATAACTGCTGCACTCCGAGGTTTCGAAGAGGAGGAAAAGAAATCAATAGCGTTAATTTAACTAGTTATACACTTAATGTCTGTGGTGCTGCAGGGCAGCACGATGGCCTCGCTGGGGCTGCCAGGTGCTCCCAAAGGGCCGTGCCAGCACAGTCCCCGCATGGCCATGGTGCTGTGTGTGCCTGCCTGGTCCCACAGCACCCATGGGTGGGCACTGGGTGAGCCCTGGCTTGGGGATGTCTCCAAACGCAGCTTGTGTTGTGGCTGCCAGCACACCCTGCTGGTTTACTAAAGGCTGAGAAGTGGAGAGAGGAAGGAGCGACGGATTTAAAATTAACTTGCCAAACTCCCATTAATATTACGACAATTCTCTGCATCGGTTCAGTGACCCGGCGTGCTGCCTGGCAGCAGCAGTGAGGCTCTGCAGCAGCACACACACACATGGGCACCCATCTCTCTGCAGCCCCCAGCCAGCCCTTCGTGTCCCTGCCACCCTGGGGCACATTGTGGTTCTCTTTCCCTTCTCCAGAGCAGTGAGGAAGTGCAGCTCTGTTTTCCATGCAGGATTCCTGTAGGCTACACGGTTGGGTTTGCAGAGGGAATGGAGCTGCAGGAAGCTGCTTGGCATGGCACAGCTTGGCCCAGCAGCCCTGCATCCCCTACAGCCACCCTCCCTGGCTATGAAAATGTGAAAGAACTCAGTGTTTAGGATTTTGTTTTGCAGCAAGGGAGCATCGCCACCAATCCTCTCCCCACTGCAGCCACTAAATGTGTACCCTTCTCCTCCCTGGAGCCATTTCAGTCACTTCTCTGCCCCATCATGTAGGAACTTCAATGCATCAAAGCTTAGGAGGGCTCACTGGGGGACCCCCATGGCACGACAGGTGGACAGGAGCTGCTCCCTGCTTTGCAGGGTGATGCTCTGGGGCAAGAGCCAGAAGCTGCAACAGGCAGGGAGCAGGGCAAGGCGCGTGGGCTCCAGCATCCCGTTTGTCATGCAGCAATAAGCTAGCAAGCAAAGCTTGCTCTGCGGGTAGTAATTTGGGTTTTCTACATATTAATGGCATAAAAGCAACAGTCTGAAACTGCAAACATCTCTTAAACAAAAATCTCTATTCCCCTGTGGCAAAGAGATGGCACCAAGCAGATAAGGAAGTAACAAACAATCCATTTGGAAAATCGTCCCCAGGTGATTTGGGCACCGTGTGGAGTTCAGGCTCTGCCCTGTTGGGAGGCAAAGGGGGGAAAATCGCTCTAATCTCATCTTTAGTGAGTTGGAGCCAGTGCTGAGCTCCCGGCTAAACCCAGAGGTGTGACTGGAATAGATCAGCTCTGATCCCGTGTAGTTATGAACACTGCACAGCACTTGGCCAAAGAGAAGGAAATGCTAAAAATAGAAAAGGGTGCCCAGAAGTGCCTGCAATAAAACAGCAACAGCAGCAGCGATGTGGAGAACTCCTCCAAGCAGAAACCTCTACTCTCGCTTCTCCAACAAGTCTGCTGAGCAACTCAATCCACTATAGGCAAAACAACCGCCAGCGGCGCTCCCCAGCTTGGCATCTGGATCGCAGTGATCTGCACAGTCCCATCCAACCCAAGCCATTCTGTGCTTCTATGATCTCTGCAGGCTGTTGGGTGGCCGAGGGACCACCCAGCCCCGATGGGGTGGAAGTGCTGCTGTAATCGAGAGGCATTGCTCAGGACACTCTGCGAGAGGCACCGCTGCCTCCAGCACAAAGGCTCCCTCCCAGCACCACGCTGACAGGCCGGGCGGATCCAGAATATCCTATTTATTAAAGACACTGAAGATGGAGCAACATGGGAAGCAGACGCCATTCAGAGAACTGTCACATCTGCATAGCTAAAGGATCCCGGCGGTTATAAATCCCTCTAAAATACTCAGCCCCTTGTTCTGATAGCAGGTTCTTGCTCCTACTTTGCAGAAACAGGCTTTTAATCCCTGGTATTAGGCAGCTTCCTGCTATGTTTCAAATGCACCAAATTAAGGGCTTCTCTAACAGCTGGTGTCTTAATGCTCAGAGAGGTTCTTGAATATCTATGAAAATCAGAGGCAAATTACATCTTTTAGTTAATAATTTCTTCTCCATTAACCTCCTTCTCTTCCCTTGTTAGGGGATGATGTAATGGTGCTCCTAGCTCAGAGCCCTCCGGCACGCCGGGCTGTGGAGGGATGCAGACATGCAGGGAGGTGAGCCCTGCTCATTGCCCCCAGAGTGCTGGAAGCCCTTTGGAAGCAAAACTTGTGGCCTCAGAAACAAGGATGAGTCTCCAAGAGCCCTTTCTGACCAGGAAACCTGTATGTTAGAGCCACAGGGCTGGGGTTGGGGTGCCCCATCTGAGCTGGGCAGCTCCCCGATTTGGGAAGCTTACGGACCCCTCACACCCGCTCGACCTTGGAGCTCATGAAACATTTCAGCTCTACAGATCTCTGCTCTGAAGGACCCACAGACCTGCAGCACGAGAGAGGGAGAGAAAGCAGAGAGGAGCCTGCAGGGAAAATTGCCTTCGCGTGCTGTCAATTCTCACTTCCAGCAAAGGCTGCAGCTCTGTTGGCTCCCAGCACTCTGCTGGCTGCCGCTTTCTGCACGCCTCGCTGCTGGTGGAGCCCGTAATTCATCTGCCATCCCCGGAGCAAAAGGGCAGAGTTCAGTGTGAATTCATAGCTAGGAAGGCTTTCACTCTCAGCAGGGAAAGAAGTACCCAGCAAAGCAGCAAGGCCAGAGGCAGTAAGCACCCACAACTCAGCTGAAATCACAGGCACATCGAGGTCTCAGTGCCCGAATATGGACAAAAACCTTGGTGTGCTGCAGATGCTGCACAAGAGTGAGGTCTGGGCAGAATATGGGCTCAGCGCTCCCAGCTGAGTCCTCTCCTGACACTGCTCAGCACAAGTGCTATGATAGGTCCACTTAGGTTTGCACCCACTCAAAATGTGGCTACATTCAGTAGAGGTGAAAAAAAAACACATGGAAGCCCTTCTCTGCTCTCCCGACACCCAGGATCACAGAACCATAAAGGTTCAAAAAGACCTCTGAGATGCCCAAGCCCAACCCCAACCCACCCCACCATGGCACTGACCGTGTCCCTCAGTGCCACATCTCCACCATTCTTGAAGTCCCCCAGGGGCAGTGAGAGATACTGCCTGAGGACACCCCGTGATAAGTGACACTCATCTCACTTCACTTTGTCAGTGCTGTTTCTTGTTAAGCCACTGCCACAGCTTCTCCCAGAATTCACTCCCATAAGGCAATGCTTTTTCATGGCACGTGTGATTACATGGCAGAACTCATTGCAGGATGTGGTGAAGATGGAATATATCAACACTCATGGGACAACAAGGCAGAGAAAAGTCCATCAAAGCACTTGGCCAAAGGGACATCCACCAGCACAGGGAAATCCTATGCAGGAAGAATGAACAAACAGGAAAACCATGCAAGCCTGCTGCCCTCGTGCTCTCTTCCCCAAATATCTGCTGGCCAATCAGTCAGAGCTGCTGCCCCTGCACCACCAGACCTTGGTCCCATCTGCCCACCTTGGTGTTCCCCTGGATGAGAAGCAGAGTGGGGCCGTACCTGAAAGTCATCTGGAACACCTGGCCCTGGTTGACGTGTTGGCTCCTGTTGTTGTAGCCGTGCAGCATCTCCCCAAAGAGTGTGTCGTTGAACTTGGCATCCGACTTCAGGCACTTGGGGCCCTCGCAGATGTCGGACAGCATGAGGCAGGACTTGCCATCAGGGGCCAGCTTGTACTCCTCCACACACCTGCAAGACCATGAGCTGCATCAGAGAGGCCCTGACCTCAACCAGACCCCAAGCCAGGATCCCTGACCTGGATCTCAACCTCAGCCCCTGGGAATCACTCCATGCTGCCGAGCAGAGCTGAGCACATCACTCCTTCCCACAGCCCCCAGTGCCCTCTGATGCTGCTACAGTGCTCCCATGCTCCCCAGCCAAGAGCAAAGCCAAACCTGGAGCTGCTTCCCCTTTTTCCTCACATCAGTGCCCTCCTGCAAGGACGCAGCTCTAGCGTGGCTGCTCCCTTGTTCCTTGTTCCTGCTGTCAAGCACTGTGTGGGTAAGGCAGGCACTCACCTCCCGCAGTGAAGGAAACTGAGGGGCAATGTGATTCAACTACAGATACCTGCCTTGAGCAGGGATTGTGCAAAACCAAGGGAAAAGATCTCTGCCCTTGGGGACAGATGTCTGAAGTGCCAGCTCTGCCCTGGTGCCCGCTGTGGGCTCAAACAGAGGCCCTGTCCTGCACTCAGGCTCCCTGACCCTGCAGAGGTGGTGCCCATATGGCTTTCCAGCCCCCTCTCAGGCACGACAGAGGCAACGTGCTTTCTGCTGGTGACTCAGCTGCTGCGTGATACCAAACAATAACAATAAAAGAGAAAAATAAAGGGGGGAGGGGGGTGGGGGGAAGAACAGCCAAACAGCAGCTTTTTGACAGGGCCAGCTCCTCCTCAGGGAGCTGTGCTGCACCCACAGGTCACCATCACTTTCCCATTCCCCTCTGTGCTTCTGTCCCACTCTCCCATGAGAAACTCCTTTCCACGAGACCCTTTTCCCCCTCCTTCACCCCAATCCCTCCCATGAAGACAGGGACGAGGCCGCTGCCAGGTGTTGGCACAGGGATGGATGCACAGCCCCAGGTGGGACGAGATGCTGTGGCTGATGGATGGCGGCTGCTGGGGCCATGCAGAGGGAAGGCTGCTAAGCACCACGCTGCCTTCAGAGCATCCTGCAGCAGGAGAGATTTTCCTGAGAGCAAATGCTACGTTGTGTAGGATTATAGGATCGCGGCCAAAATCAGGGATGAAGCTCTATTTTAAGACAGTCACAAGAGCAGGGGGGAAAAAAAAAAAAAAGGAAAGAAAGAAAGAAAACGAATCCTCCATCTTCCCCCCCCTCCCCTGCAACACGCAATGTACAATTTCTGAGTATGTTTGCAGTGAGTCACAGATCCAACCGTACCGTCAGCAGAGCGGGGTGCATCTGCTCACCCCGCTGCCATCGCTTGTGTTTGCTTTTCCCTCAGGCAGAGCAGGTGCCCAATGGAAGTGAGCCCTGCAAGGAGCCCTCCTGCTGGGCATCCACCTCCTGAGAGCACCCGCATGGGAGCGTGGAGGGGGGGGGACTCACCCGCAGAACATGAAGATGGTGCTGGAGGAGGGGTCGTGGGGCAGGGGGAGGGTCTGCTGCAGGCAGAGCTGCTCACAGCCGCCGTTGAAGCCGTCGGAGCAGTCGATGCCTTTGGAGTAATCGTAGCAGCCAGTGCCATCCTTCATGGGCCGCAGGTCCTCGGGGCACTGCGGGGAAAGGGGACACGGTGATGTTACCCCCAGATCCCCGTGTTCGTGTGGTGTGGCCATAACTGCCCTGCGATGGAGGAGCGGGGAGGACGGGACAGCAGCCCCAGTGACTCAGGAACGCTGGTTCACACAAGCAGGGACCCGGCTCTGAGTTTCAATTTCAGCTCTCCAGCTGGCTTTCCTTGTCCCAGAAGATAAAAGCCAGCAGGCAGCAAATGCTATCAATAAATTGTCACCCAGATTAAAGCACTCTTCTGCTCCGCTCCCGTTATTTATCCCTTCTCACCAAACGTGCGGGCGCACAAACAACAACAAAAAGGCCAATCCTTGAGAAAATACATAAATCTCGCCGAGGAACAGCTCGCAATTAAAAATGCATTATGGAATTTCTTGAAGATGAGTTAGACTGGAGCTCGTACAGGTAGTGATGAAGGCAGGTTATAAATGGCCTCTGTCAAGCAGAAGAAAGGTTACAAAACCACTATGCTTTGTGCTTAGAAAAGAAAATCAATTTTCCATGTGAGCAAAACGCTGTACATATTAATAAAAGTTCAGGAGCCCCTGCACCCCGTGTTTGCTGTCATGGGAAGGGGCCAATGGTAGCAATCTGCTGGCACAGGGTGTGGGGGAAGTGCTTTGGGGGGAAGGAGGCAGCTCCTGTCCCCTCTGAACACCCGCATCGCTCCCAAAAAGCTGGGAGCAGGAAGCTGTCTGGCTGCATACACAGAATAAATATGAAGGAGGAGAGGATACTCAGAACAATCTGTGCTTTTTGCTGCTGAGCTGCCTGGGAAGCAAGATCGAGATAAGTGTGGTTGTGACTCCGTGTACATCATACTTATCTACTGCAGGCTCCCCTGCATCTGCGGCCCCAGGGTACAACGAGAGCTGTGCAAACTGGCAGGGACGCATCTCCACCGGGACACGTGGCACCATAGCAGTGTTCCTGTTCCCAAGCCACTTGTGTGATCCGGCACCTCCTGGGGTGCCCTCAAGGATGCTGATGGGAGCTGCCAGGAGCTGCAGTCAGCAGGCTGAGCTCTGCACCCTGCCCAGCCCACAGGGCAAAGCCATGGCTCTTTCCCTGGGACTGGGTTAGTGGGTCATGCAGAGCCCTCCCTACCTCACCCTGCTCTGCTCAAGGAGACCCCTTGGGATGTCCCTGTTCGGCTTTTAATCACTAGCAATCATGCTTGGCTACTGTTTGTAATTGTGCATCCTAATATGCATTAATTATGGCATGCTAATAGCTCAGCACGAAATGTGCAAACGAAAGCATCCCTGCATCTGTCCCCATCCTGGCCATCCAGCAGCTGCTAATGGGGCTCCCTGGGGACAGAAAGCTGTGCTCCTCTTTGGGGACAAGGAAATGGAGGCAGCATGCAAACCAAGCAGGCACAATGCAGGGGGTGAGAACCAGCCCCAGGGCTGGGAGTTTTCTCCTGCAGGATATCAGCAGCTCCAGCAGAAAACAGTGGATGGAAAGCAGCTGGCACAAGGAAACTTCCTGCAGGTCTGCCTGTCCACCAAGCAAAGGATTTGCAATCAGGATACCCTGCTGTTAGAACTGAGAACTCCAGAGCCCATTTGGGTGCCTCTCTGCTCTTGCCCACAGGCTGAGAGAGTCAGAACTACCCAGAAAAACACTGTGTGCACCAACCTGGCCTCCCTGTGCTCCTTACAAAAACAGCACTTGCTCTGCGTGTTCTGGGCTTTTATAAAGGACCATATCTACTATTGCTGACATTGATTTGTCTGGCTTGGGCAGCAGAGAACCAATAATTACGGAGAGTTTTAATCAATCCCACATCAATTCAGCTGCAGTTCAATTTGTGATCTGCCTTGGCAGTGACACAGGATGGGGGGCTGTGTCTGAAAATGATTAGAAAATCAATAAGTAACTCGGCCAATAATTCTGTCTGTGAGCTCAGAGATGACACGTCCCACCCCGTTCCATTGGGGAAGCCAGCATGGAAATTGAATTTTCTGTTGGATCCAGGGAGTCATAGGGATCCCAGCACCCACCAGCTCCAGGGATTCCCTTGTTACATCAGCATGGCTCATGACACAGGCGCTGAGCACCCTGACCTAGCTGTGTCCCTGTTCATTGCAGGGAGTTGGACCAGATGGCTTTTTGAGGCCTCTTCCAACTCAAATGATTCTAGGATTATGATGGAACCAAGGGATCTCACTCCAGTCTGTCAGTCCATGCTTCATGGGGATATGAGCAACAGAAACCTCGCAGTGGTGCTTGGTCCAGGCTGCAGAAAGGAAAGAGGAGATGGAGAGAGACTGCAGCTTGCCACTGCCTTGGAAAGCCACAAAGGCATCACTGTGCCAATGCAATTCCAGTGTCCTACAGATCCACGTGGGTCACTACAGGAATCACAGAGCCACTGAGATCAGAAAAGACCTTTGAGACACACATGCATGAACACACTGGTTTCTCTGTGATGATGGTTCACTCTCGAAATTGCTCTTGGGATTGGAAAGAAAGCTGAGCTTCTTGTTTCCTTGTGCATTCTCAAACAGATAACACAGATTCTGCAGACAGAATGTGACAAAGCCACAAAGCCACAGCCCAGCTCCTGCCAGTGAATTTGGGAAGGCAGAGCCGAGGGCAGCTTGGTGCGTGCTCTGCTGATGGCACGGATGGACATCAGCCCACTGTCCTTGTTTGCACCAGGCAGAGCCCGAGGTCCTGCTCTTTGTCACGGCTGTCAGCAAAACAGACTCCAAGCACACGCAGGGAGCACAGATGCTGAATAAGAACACGCTATTTTTACCTGGTTATCAGAGCAGCGTGCTTTGTTCCCTTTGAAATGATGTCACCAGGGTGCCATGGAGCGGCAGCGGGTGCAGGACCGTGTGGTTTTGGAGACCCCAAGCTGCTGAATCGCTGGCCCAAACCAAACGGGATCCCCCTGACCCACACTGTCACCCCATCAGGACCTCGCCAGGTGACAGGACATCACTGTGTGACACCACAGAGCCACGTCCTGCCAACCAGAGCCCCATCCTCAGCCAAGGCAGGGCAGACGCACTGCGAGGCGGCCCCTTCCCAGTGTAAAGGCAGCCAGCATCCACCACAATCTGCACAAGACTGTTGCTTAGGAAAACATCTATCTGGATTGTTTGTGCTAGTGAGCAAAGGCCCTTTCTTTTCTTTCTCTTTTACAAAGATCATTAGCAGCGAGACGGGCGATGGGGTCACTGGAAACAAAACGTGTGTCTCATTACCGACGCGATTCCTCCCGAGAGGAGCCAGCTCTGCCCAGCACTGCCTGCTCACAGCTCCGCTCATCTTCTCTGTTATTTTTAAAAAAAAAGAATATTTAATAAAGTGTTTTGGTCAAGAGTAAAGCGTGCTTTTTATTATTCTGCTCTGTTTTCTCAATATTAGCAGCCTTTTTGTCAGGCACTTCTCCCACACGGGCTTCTGCTTCTGCCTGACTTGACATGAGCTGGGGATCCCGTACCCGTGGCGTGGAGGTGAGGACCCAGTCCTGCACCCAGGGGGGCGGTGGGGTCAATGGGAGTTTAATTTGCAATGCCAAACCCAACCACAACATGCTCAGATAGTCAGAGCACCAATGGAACAGATCCTCTATACTGGATGGACAGACAGACAGGCAGTGCACCAAACCATTATCATGAGGTCACAGCTTTCCCTCCTACCCCCCAGAGCAGTGTGGGGCTCCAGCGCTGGGTGTGAAAGAGTCCAACAGCACTAATGAACTCACCTTCGTTAGACACATTCTTCCTCAGCACTGAAGAACTTCTCCAGTGGGAAACAAAACCATTAATCCAGGGTACTGCTGAGGCACCAGCAAGTGCCAGTGTTTTAATGAGCTCTGAACTATGCGCTGGCATGTATTTTATTTGCTTGCTGGAGCTCAGAAATGATACAAACACATTAAATCCCTTTGTGTCCATATATATATTTAGTCAGCTTTGGCTCGCGCTGCTTCTGCCTCTCTGGATCTGAAGGGGCTTTGTGTGCCCCTTTCTCTCTGGGGCCATCCTTCCATTCATTACCTCCCTGGGCAGCAATGTCCTCACCCCCCCAGAGCCTCGCTGCAGGGAACATCCTTCCCAAAGGGCAACATTACAACCGTTTGCTGAAATAACAGTCATTATCTTCCTACTCTTTTCTCCCTGCTTCGTTTTCCATCTCAAGATCATCAGTCATTATTTTAGCTTCAGAAAATCAAACCCATCTGTTCTGCAGGTTCTAAAGCATGTGCAGTGGTAGATCACATCCTCAGCGTGCCCCCAGGATGCCTTGCCAGCATATTTTGGAGCACACTATCAGCTCCTGCCCACTGGGGCGCTTGCTGCCCATGACACAAGGGAGCCTGGCACCACCAGAACCCTTTGGGAGACCAGAAATTCAACTACAGATTCATCTGACCTCAGGAAACAGCCTGGGCACAAAGTTACACACCAAAATCAAGGACTGAAACCAAAGGCAAGGACCCAAACCAAGTGTGATACGACCAGAACACAGAGCAACCCAATCTGCCGTGGTGCAGAGGGAAGAGGTGCCAACTGGTGACCTCTATGGAATGCCATTGCAAAAGCCAACACAAAAGATGGCATTTTATCATCTCAGTCACCTCCTTTCAGCACTGAGACCTCCAGCTCACCTCAGTGCCTCCATCTCAATAGCACCAGGGGTTTCTGCTCCCACCCATAATATACATAAGTAGTAATCTTCTGCTTCGAGGAGCCAGCAAAACTTTAGGGGGATTAGAAGAGAATGGTTTCCTCCTCATCTCCCTCCCCTGCGTGTTGTGCATCTCCACATAATTAGCCAGGTGCCTCTTAAGGCAGGGACGGATGAGTTTTTATTTTTCAATGAACAATTGTCTGTCAGAAAATGCAGATTTGATGAAGCTTAAGTGCTTTATGGGATTCCATCAATTACATCTCAAAATTCACTGGGAAATTAGAAAAGCATTTAATTTTGACAAGGTTGAAATGTTTTGGTTTCCACTGCTTTATTTTGTTTTTATTTCAGGTTGAACACTGGGATAATGTAACATATGACATAAAACTCCAGATGATAATGCTGGAATGAAACATTTCCCCCTCCTGCATAGGACAGAGATGTTTTGAACCAACACAGTCTGGAATTTGCAGACGTGGGGCATTTCTGCACAGGTTTTTGGGCTGGAACTGCCAACACCCAGTGTCCCCAAGGAACATCAGCTCTCAACCCCACTCACTTCATTTCCAAATACTCCCATGCTCTTCTTCATCCCAGGAAGCCCCAGGACGACTTGGGCTGGCAGCAGGAGAGCAGAGAGTCCACTGGCCTTCTCTCACTTCTAATCTCACTTCTCTGTGAATTGGTTACCCTCTGAAATTAAACCATTTCTCTGCAGTGCTTTGCAGCAGCTGAGGAGCAGCCCTTATTTTGGTGTGGAAGGGAGCAAAAGGGGAGGATTAGATCCAGACAGCCTGAGCTCAGGCTTATACGCCTGTGTGGACCATGCCAAATTCTCTTCTTTCTGTGTCTGAAAAGGCCAGGACAAGCACAGCACAGGTGTCACAGTGTGGGCCACAATGCAATTAAGAAACCATCCCCCTTCCGCACACTGTGGAGCCAAACGTTCTCCTAGCTGATGGGTTGTCCCCATAGCCATGAAGAAGATCAGTTTATATTGTGCTTGCAGCCAAATTGTTTATATTAGAAACACCTTTCTGCTAGCAGGACTTCAGCCTGAAATGATGCTTGATGAGGCATGGTGCAGGAACCATGCACACCATCACGGTCACCTTGCTGGGGTGGCAGAGACGAGTAATGGGAGCATTGGCATCTGTGAGCAAACCCCAGCCAAGTGACAGGTGGGGAAACCTGAGTTTTAGCCACATTGCAGGTGTTCCCTTCATTCCCTCAGGTCCAATTCACAGCATTTCAACTGAAATTATAAATGAGCAACATGCAAGGGTCAGGCCCTCTCCCTCCTCCTGCATCCCTTCCCTCCTGGCTAGCAGCTACCCACGTGCTGGAAGGAGGGCTCAGTGATATACATTTCTCTATCAGCAATAAACAACCTGTCTTGTTCCTCCGCTACGGTTCCTCCTGGTTTGCTGTGATCCTGGAAGCTCGCACAGCTGCACTCAAGACCCACTGGGTCTAGAGATGCTCACTGGAGTTTTGTTTTCATTGGGAAGTGATTGTGGCATCCCCTGACTGACAGCAGCTCTGGGTACAGCAAGGAGAAGTGGGATGTAAACAGACACAGAGTTTGGGGGTTGCTCTGCTATTCTGCAAGGTAGAGCTCAGAGCCAAGGCACCATTTAACAGCTCCAAAGGTCACAGCGAGGTGGCAACCCGTGCTTCTTGTAATTACCCAAGCAATAAAAAGCCTCCGATAAGTAAAGAACTGCAGAAGAGCATTATGCACGAATGCCACCTACTGGGTACAAGGAAAAATAACAGAAAAAAAACACGAGAAAGGTGAAAAGATCCCTGTGGGAAGCGGGTTCAGAACCCTGGGTCCGTGCACTGAGGCTTTAATGAAACAATGTGCTCGGGTCTCATTCAGAAACCCAAAGAGCCTCAACCAACACCTGCAGGCAACTGCCCCGACACTTGCCCATGTCCTCTAAAGGCCAAGCAGTTGGGTAATGGCAGGGAACGTTCTGCTGAAAGCCCCAAGATAAATGCATCCTCCATCCTTGCAGAATTACTGGAAGCTGTGCTAAGGGCATGAAGGAACTGGTAACAGATGATGATTATAAATAAAAGGAGTAAGAAATCTTTGAGATTTGTGCTGTTCCCTGGTCGAGCTGCGAGGCTCCAGCTCTGCTGTGTATTAATTGCTTACAAGCCCACATGTATATTTTATGCTAGGTACCTGCCTGGAACATTTGTTGGATTTAGCCTTGATTGATGAACCACTGATTATATACTTCTGTGGTCCTCAGCAAATTAATAAACTGTTGACTGGTAAAGATTAACAACATGTCATGATTTGAGAAACAGTGTCCAGAGTAAAGCTGAAGAAAACCTAGCGCTAAAATGAGCAGGCGAGTGCTCCCTGAACTCTATAAAAAGGGGACAGTTTAATTAAATTACATCCCGATATTGCCCATAGCACTCACCAAATTGGCAAATTGAGTTCACGGCAGTTCAGCTTTAAAACTAACTGACATTCCTGCACATGTACAGCAAATGAGCCCATCCCTCCTGGCACCGCGAGAGATGCTGTCACCAAATGACTGTGGCCGAGGGGACACGAGGGTGAAGCTGGGTTACCAACCCAGCTCCCATCACCTGCAACCTCATCCCGTGCCATGAACACAGCCCACAGGGGAGCCTGGGTGGAGGAACCATTGGTTTATGCTTTTTCCCCCCCCAGGGAATGGCCACGTCTCTCACAGCGCTGCAATTCCTGGGCTCCTCGGGAGCAGGATGGACCTTGAGGTGATTTCCCCTCCTTCCTGCCGGATGTGTTTTGTTCCCTTTAAAACCAGTCCCATTGAGCCATTACAAAAGCCAGGGGGGCTGTTTTCCCTGAGTGACGTGGTTTTCAATTTCTGCCTCTCCGTGTGCCGCCGTGGTGAGCGCTGCGCCTGTAATTTATTGACAATTTCTATCTTAATATACCCTGACTTTTAAAAAGAGGCGTCTCTTCCCAGAGGCACAGGGCAATCAGAGCCCCGATTGTTTCTGACAGCATCTGCGAGGCACAATTAGTTTGCAGAGCAAAATAACGGTGGGAAAAAAAAAAAAGGGGGGAGGAAAAAGAAAAAAGATATGCCAGAAACAGAGCCCCTCCCTGGGAAGGGGTAAAGGAAGAGAACAAAAGGAAACAACGATCGGAAAAGAAAGCAGAAAAGGGAGAGGAATAGGAAGGAGGAGACAGCAGGCGCTGCGGGGCCGGGTGCTGCCGGTGACACATCAGGCTGTCGTGCTAAATGGCCTTAACAAGCAATTGGAGAAGGGGATAATGAAAATGCCGCCCCGGAGACGGCACCACTCCAGTCTGACCTTTCCAGGCTGCTGCCGTGTGTAAACATCTTCAATAAATAAAGAGACACTTAACTCCTGCCTCGGAGGGGGGACGGGCTGAGCCTGCAGAGCCAGGGCTGGGACAGCAGGTGATGCCCCTTCTGCTACAGGCACAGCGGGCAGCCCCACAGGCACCTCCTCAGCAGGCACAAATTCCGCCTTATCCCTCTGGCTTTTCCACACCCAATCCCCAAATCCCCAGCCCCAAAGTCCCTAAGGCAAACTTCCCACCTGGGATTCACTGCCAAGAGGGGACGGGGCAGCAGCCAGCACCGCACACATCCATCCCTCGGGGCATTGCTGTAGGCAGCAAGCAGCGCGTGCCCCCAGCTGTACGTACCACGCAGCCTGTCGAATCCACCTGGCGATCCGAAACGCACTTGAAGTTGCGGGTGCAGCCGCCGTTGTTGCGGGAGCAGTCCCGGACCGGCCCGAAAGAGGAGAGCAAATCATTGATGGTTTCAAAGTAGGTGGACAGCATCGCTTCTTCCCTTGGAGAGAAAAGGCACCGTTAGAGGCAGCAGGAGGGGCAGGGAGCGGCAGCACGCAGCGTGGAGCTGCCGTATCTCACCCACAGAGGTGAAATCATGGCGTTGTGATGGAAACCCACCTAGAGGAAGTTTGCCAAGACAATGAGGAGTCTACGGTCTTGCTGTGTGTTTACATAATTTGCTGTGTAACTTTGACATCCTTGACCAAAACCAACCTGCTCTGAGAATGCCTACGTCATTTTCACGCAAACAAGAGGCCTTGTTAGCATCACTGATGTGAATCCAACCCCCTACTAACCAACAGTAAATCCACAACAGCGAAACTCCTGGCTGTGCTACACCTGAGCCAAGCCTCCCAAGCCCCACGCCTCACCCAGCACACGGGGATTCCCTATAGGAATTAAAGCCACACAAACTCAGCTTAGTGTTTCCTGGGATGTGGCTGGGGACCTGGGCTCTGTCCCAGAGCTGTGGGCTGCAGCTCTGTGCTGCACACCCCAGGCACAGCCTAAGCGAGCACGAAGCACAAACCCCAACGAATTCAATGACCGCTGAAAGACTTGAGTTGCTCCCAGCCCTGCCTCGCTGTGCTGCGCACACAGCAGATTTTGTCTGTGACAAAGCACTCCTGCACTTCTTTCTGCTGGGTTCCGGCAAAGGGAATGCAGATGCTTATTGAGAGCTTTGAGCATCTCCAAGGTATTTTTCATCTTCAAAGCACACTGTATATGTTAACAGATTGCTGCAACGCACCGTGGGCTCCAGATCCGGTCCCCATCTCACCAGCAGTGCAGACGCACAGGAGACAAAGCATTTACCCAAGGTCACAGGACAAGGCAGTGATGGAGACAGACCCGACCTCCGCAGGGTATTTATGAGATCGTTATACACTGAAGGCTGCAAATAAACACTGACCCTTGCGGCCTTAAAGCACCCACGAGGCAGTGTGGGCAGCCACACAGCACAGTGAGCTTCCCCTGCAGCATCCCCCAGTGGCACCTGAAACCCACGCAATGACCCAGTGCCCACTGGATCTGGGGTTTTACTGCAAAAACCTGGCAAGAAAACAGCAGAGGAAGAATATTCAGCAGTCCCTGAGGATCAGCACCACGTTCCTGTCGGAGGAGGGACTCGCGCCGTCACGCTCACGCACGCAGCCCCACCAACACTGTGCCTCCAAAAAACCATGAGTCAGGCATTGAGAAAAAAAAATGGTAAATAGATTGGCAGGAAAATGATGAGGTTTTAAAAATAAATCAATCATCAGGAGGGCTCTTTTCTTACTTTGCTTTCTGCTTTCTGAGCCTTTAGGGTGTAACCAAGTTTCTTCCTGAAAACAAGACGGCTTGAAATTATCCGACGACAAACCCAACATAATGAAGCCCTGCGCTGTTTTCAGGTCAGATGTTCAGATTTCCCTTGGATTCTAGAAGGACTCACCACCTGTGCTGCCCACTTTCACCCCAATTAATGTTTCCCAATTAACTTTTCCCTCTCAATGATCATGTTTCCCATATTCCCCCTCTCTTGGCCCATTTCCTAGATTTTGCAGCATATTTGGAGCTCAATCTCCCTCTGTACTTTCTTGGTCATGTTTCAAATGTCTTTAGAGGCCCTTTTCTATTAGCACTCTGTTCCCACTAGAATTTGCAGCTCCTCCAAAGTGAGGCAGTGAGAAAGGCAGAATACATTAGATCAGGGTGCGTGTATCGGCGGAGGGAAGAGGGAACAGAAAGGCCATATTATTCAAAAATGCTGCTTGTAAACATAGAGAGATATTTTCTTTTTTAAATAAAAATACAACAACCGTGACAACTCTCCCTCCACCCACCTGGAAAGCTCAGCTCCATCTGGGGCCAGATGCTCAGCCCACATCGATGAGGTGCTTGCATAATGCCAAGCTGGAAGCCCAAACATAATGCTGCTCGTGCCCTGGGGCAGTGGGAATCTGCTCTTTGACATGGGGCCTGGCACAGCAGATCCCCATAGGTGAGCCCCAACGAGTCATTACACATCTTAACATATTAGCTGCCCAAGGAGGCAGGGAAATACAGATGGAGGTGCGTGTTGCAATGTTACCATGCTCCTCTATCTCCCCCAGCCCTGTCCTTGGCACTCCTGGGGTTCCCAAATGGATGCTGCAGCTTCCTATAAGGGAAAAGGGGTGAGTTTTGCACGGACATTGCATCCCCTAAGCTGGAGGCCTGCTGGGAAGGAGACGGGGCTGCTCCCCACCAGCCTGGAGGGGACATCAAGTCCTCTAGAAAAGGGTGCTTAGGAGTGCGTGAGCCCATTCCTAATGCCAGCTTCTCCCCACAAGCACATTTCTGAGCCATGCGCATTCCTGCTCCAACTCCCAGCCCTCCCAAACGACACACACCAGCCAAACACACTCTCCTCTCCACCACAACCCTCTGATCGTACGCCATGCCTTGGTAAAACCTGCTCTTCTGACGACTTATTTCACAGGTTTGGTCCACGTGATGCTCAGCAGCTCTGCTCTCCATCACCACACAGCTCCTGCACCCACCCCGTGCCACTTCCCATCACCTGCATATTGAATCACTCGAAAAAGCTTTTGTCTTCAATCCCATCACAGCCCTCTGTCCTTCCCCTTTGCTCCAGGACCTCATTAATGAAGCAGATTCAGCGACAAATATTGCTGTGGGTTATTTATTCATGAAATATCAACACCATGCAATTCTCAAGGCCTCCAAAGTACTCAACTCTGAATAAGCTCCTGAGCATCACAGTGACTCTTCTCTCCAGCTCATTCTGGAAGGGGATTAGTGGGTGTTATTCAGCTTAGCTGCCCCTTTTTAGTGCCTGCTAATGGTTAAAGGCTTCAGCTCTTACAGGGTTAAACATAGTTGAGAAAAACAAGGAACAAAAGGATGCCAGTTGGAACTAAGCTTGTGCTTTGCAATCATGCAAGCTTTGCCCTTTTCCCTTTAATCTCTCATTTCCTTCAGCCTTCCTCCCTTGGGACATCTCACCTAAGGACAGATTTACCCAGAGCAGTAGCTGAAGTTCCACCTGGGCCAGGGGACTTCATTCCCCCCAAGCAAAACACTCTCAGGACCTCATGTGCTCTCAGACCCACTCCCATCCTTTCTGCTCCTTTCCTCTTTCCCCTCTCATCTCCTTTCCCTCTGCTAAAGCAGCCATGCTGTTCCTCTGGGGGCTTCCCTGCTCTGGAGCTACAACTGAAGACCCTGAAGCCTCACCCGCATCACTTTGTTTCGCAGCTCTACTCACAGCCCTGTGTTTTCTCTTCTTCTTGCTCAAGCTGAGGAACCAAGGCAACAAGCAATGTGAATTAAAGGTGCTTGCCACTGCTGGGTGGCCAACTTCAGATGCTTGCAGTTATTTTTAGTGCTTGTAGCACTTCAGACATTCACAGACCGTTCCAGTAAAGCTGCATTGTAGCACAGGCTCAGCTTTCTTTATAAAGAGCCGTGCTGTTAAACCCCCAAATTACAACAAACGTGCAATAAGTAATCGCCTGCACCCCAAGCCAGCCCCACAGCAGGGACAGCCCCACACTGGTAGAGCTGAGCTGCACTGGGAAGGCATGCATGGTGCTGGGAGGCCACAGGGCAGCCCCAAAGGCATTGGCAGCCTTTACCTTACGGATTTGTGGTCAAGCAACGTGTAGATGTTGTACAGAGGGACACGGGCTCGTAGGAAATGTTGGTGATAGGGTTGGACTGGATGGTCTTGGAGGTCTTTTCCAGCCTTGGTGGTTCTGTGATTCTCTGACTTTGCAGTTCTGAACTTCAAGTGCTGCATTTCCTAAAGTGGTGCACAACGTGTGGCTATGGAGCAGATTTATTATTTTATGTAAAGAGATGAGTTTCTCACGTACCCACGGGCATTTTTCAGTCGTTCTAACAGTGGTGGGAGGTTTGAAGACAAGCTGTCATCCAGGCTAGGTCCTAAACTGGGAGAGCTCCTCCTTACTTGGGTGACACCAGAGACAGCACTCAGTGGAGCTACCTGTCACACATTGCCGAGGAGCTGCTTACTATCAGTTTTCCTGATAGCACATTTCTTGCAGTAAAGCTATAATAAACACTTGCAAAAAAAAAAAAGCAAAAAAAAAAGCTCTCCAAAAAACCTTGAGGTTGAAAGTGTGAAGCATTTCCTACCACGCTTCAATAACTTGCTGGAGAGTCAATAAAACCGGCGCTCCATCGGAGTGTTTTGAAGCTCGCCTTGGCAACCACAAGGACCAGAAATTTAATTAAAGAAAAACAAAACAAACAAACAGCACACAATAAAAGCAAGCTGACAAAGCCCATCCTGCAATACACATGTCCTGGGGCTGCTGGGCCATGTTGCAGGGCTCAGCCCTTCCACACCGGGCACACATCCCTGCTGGCTGTGCACCTTCTCTAGGTTCCTTGTTAGCTTCACCAGGTGCTAATTACTCCAGGCAGGGAGATGACTTTCCCTCTTTTGAAGGTGCCCAACACTTATGAAACTATTTTCTTCCTTTCACACAAACACAGAGCCCCAGATCTCAGTGATATCGGTACAATTGCTCCTAAAACCTCAGCTACTGCTCTCAGTTGGCTGTTCCAAATTACTTCAGAGCAATCCGATTTCCTCGGTTGACTGTATCAGCAGCGAGAGACATACATACCTAATTTAGTCGTATTAGCTTTTGTTATTAACTACAAGGGCACCACAATTATCCAAGATGAGCCTGACCCATTTCTTCCCTTCCCTTCCCTTCCCTTCCCTTCCCTTCCCTTCCCTTCCCTTCCCTTCCCTTCCCTTCCCTTCCCTTCCCTTCCCTTCCCTTCCCTTCCCTTCCCTTCCCTTCCCTTCCCTTCCCTTCCCTTCCCTTCCCTTCCCTTCCCTTCCCTTCCCTTCCCTTCCCTTCCCTTCCCTTCCCTTCCCTTCCCTTCCCTTCCCTTCCCATTTCACCTACTCTCCTTCCCTCTCCTTCACTTCCCCTTCATTCTTTGTGCAGCACTATTCCAAATTTCACTTGCCAAGGAAGAAACTTTCTAACACGATTTCTAACAGTTCAAAAAGCTGCAGCACACCAGAAGAAAAGCACAGATTCAACATCTTAAGAAATCAAATGGCAGGAAATGGTCACACTTGGAGCACCAGGACAAGAAAGCTGCAGGCAAAACGAGGAATGCAGATGACATCCAGGACCCCCAGCCCTGCAGGACCCCCCCTACCTCATGCAATAGGGTTCCAAACAGCTCCAAGTGTTGATAAATGAAACAATTAGCAGCGGTGGGATCTGCCTGTTTAACATGGAATTGGTAGTAGTAATACGTAGTAATTGATAGTAATTGAACACTAATTAACTCACAAAGTAAAATGTTTATCTAGCAAAATGGATCACACTAATGGTGCGGGGTTATCAGTCATGGAAGCAATGCATAATTAAAAAATACGTAAATGAAAATTATCAAATGATTTCTCTATGCTAATTAATATTTTTATTAGCTCCGTTTGCCTAGCAATCCCTTCCATCCCATCCCCTCCACAGACTCATTTCAAACTTTCCAGCTTGTGAATACATTTCAGGCTGGTATTTCCAACTGAGCCCTGGAGGGGCACTGGTCCCAAACCCAAACCCACAGGGCTGCATGGTGGGACCTCCTCCAGCAAAGGGATCCTGCCCTCCTGCCAGAAGGGACGGTGCTGAGCAGTACTGGGGTGTCTGCAGCACTGGGGCATCCCAAAACCCACCCCAGGTTCTGATGAATGCCTGCTGGATTCTTACTGCTCTACAAACAGCTCCTCTGGCAGCTCCCCGGTGCCTTCATTGCTCCTCACTGGAGAGCACACAGCTCCTGCTTACTCTGCTCTCCATGGCAATTACTCAGCTCCTCATGAGTGCTTATTCTTTGCTCAACACCAGAAAGCAGCAGTATTTCACAACCAATAAAGTGATTAAGTTCCCAATCTCGCCGTTATCATCCCCATTTTACAGATGGGGAGCCAAGACCTGGGAACAGTAATGCAAGAAAATATCCACTACATTACATGCACCAAATTTGTGACATTTAGACTTGATTTTTTCAGAGTACTTAGCATTAAATGACACTTCCTCTACTCGCAGAGTAGCTTTCAATGACTTAGGTGGAAGTTTTTACTGCTCCACATTAATGCAGATCATTCCCAGAGCAGGTTCATTGCCTGTGCTGAACGAGGCAAAGGTGAAAAGCCAGTACATGGCCATGCCATTAAAGCAGGCTTCATAACGCATCCACACCGAGGGGCTGCCTGGAGGCTGCACAGTGAGCTGACCCTGGCAACTATTTGCTTTGGAGCTCTGCAACCTTAATAGCACTTTTTAAAGGAGGGGTCACACACAGTTTTACACTGGGAAGAGAGGAAGGGGAAGGCGTTGCAGGTCAGTTTAGGTAGGAAAAGAGGGAATTCATCACCCACAAGTGCTGGATGCAGCACTGCTCAGCCCTTCTCACTCAGCCTGCAGGAGCAGGGACCTTCCTGCTCCACTCACCACCGCCCTCCCCTCTCATCCCAGCACATCCCATTCCCCCCCCAGACCCCAGCCTGGCACTTCTGGGAGCTGCTGTGGGGCAGGGACACAGGCTGTGCTCAGGCAGGGAGAGCACTGCCCACTGCTGCTTAAATTAAACAAGACCTCACTCCGTCTGTAGCAATTTGAGTTATTCGGGAAAGCCTTTAAGCTGGCCAAATTAATTAGGGTTTTGGTTGTTGTTTTTTTTTTTGCTTGTAAGAGCTCCACATGTCATACAAACATCTGCCTCCATCCTCTACAGCAGTTTTGCCTGGAGGAGCAAAGAAATCTTAGAAAAGCAAGCAATCGAACAAAACCCCGGACAGAAGGCATGAGATGTCCATAACAATGCCCAAATTATTAAAGGCTGAACACGTGAGATGGGTCAGCCCCTCCAACCCCCACCCCAAGTACAGCAACAGCAGCAGGTTGCAAACCTCAGCCTGAGGATATGTTTAACTCAGCCTTCAGTGTTTGCTCAGGCACAAACCCATTGCTTTTTTCCCTTCCATTCCACAGCCTTTGGGCTGTGTAGTCTAGCAGGTTCTTCTGGGTCTGACATTGCAGTGATTTGTGAGGGTCAGTAGGGGAAGCTGGACATTGTGAGCAGGATCCCATTTGTTCACTTGCACACAGGCACCAGGACAAGCCCGCATCCCAGGCTCACATGCCCTAATTACACAGCAGCTGTGGGTTTTTCCAAGATACACATAAAGTGCTTAGATGCAGCGCCGAAAAGCACTTTAGAAATGCCGACAGAATTAGATTAGATAAATAGGAAATGGCCAGGGTTGCTAGACCAAACACTTATCCCCTGATTTTTCGCAGTTGCTGAGCACCTGCTGCTCCTATTGATCTCTTGGGAAGCGATGGGGTTGAGCCCTTGGCAAACAGGAACATCCCCCTGCATCTCCTCCTAAACCCAGCACAGTCCCAGGCCCCACTGCGTTCCCTGGTCCTGCTGCAGCTGGCTGTGGTGCCGCCCAGCACCCGTAAGATGCAAAACCGCAGCTGTTTGGAGAGCCAAACCAGCAAGCAGCACTTAACAAAACCACAGGGTCACTTACTAGGGGTGTCTCTATAAATAAGTATACATATATGCATAGCTTTGCTGCTATATATAGCACCTTCTATCAGCAACACTCAATGATTTTGAAAAAGCCAGGTGAGCGTCCGCAGACAGAGGAACTGAGGCACAACTCGGTTATTTAGAGCTTGTTTCCCGAAGCGGTCTTTGAAGTTGGAATCCAATTAATTTTATACCTGGGGAGAGATTTGCATAGGGATTTTCTGTCCATATGGATGGGCTTTTTCAAAGGGCCTTGGCTCTTATCTAAGGCACTCAATGCAGACTGCGTTATGCAAGATGCCCAGTATTCATTAGCAGCTCCTGGGAGCACAGCCGGGCTTGTCGCAAGGCGCAGCACACACTGGGAAGCTGGCTGGTCACCCAACCCTTCCAGAGACTCCACACCTGTGGGTCTGGTCCTTGGAGCACTCCAATCTCTCACTGCCTTTAGTAAGGATACATCCCACTGCTGACTGGGTGAGGGCACCCAAAGAGCAAATCCTTCCTCCCATGCAGCAAGGAAAGGGCTTTCTGTTGGTTTAATTCCCTAAAGAAGTGCAGTGCGGGATTGGAGATGCCATCACTGGCATGGGAAACAACTGACAAGTGGCTGAGGAGCACCAAGAACTCCCCTGTGCAGCACCCATGCCCCATCAGACCACCATGGCTGTGCCTCAAAGCTGCCCACACCCTGCCAGAAGGTTCACCTCCTTTGCACCTTCCCCATGAACGCACCACAAGCTCCTTAATCTCTGACCACTGCAAAACAGAGCACTGTCAGCACATCCCTGCTGCTTAAAAGCAGCTGTACCCAGCTTGGAAGCTTTTTGGGTCAGCTGTGTTTAGACCAGTGCATGGGACAGCTCTGCTCATTTATTAGTTTTGAACCTCTGCTGACCTGCACTCTTATGAATACCCAAGCAGAGATGCAAGCTCTCTGTGGACAGCAAGCAAGCTTTCTGCCATCAGACACAAAACACAGACCTGGACAGCTTGCAGTGCAGTGCCTGCACCCCTCTAACCTGGGGAACAGCTGAAAAGTGTGGCCTCCAGACTTCAGAGGAAGATGCAGAGCTTAAGATGTGCACAAAGCCCGCAGATGTGACCACTTCGTAACCAAACTGCGTGCACCAGCAGGCAGTGGGCAGCCCCCAGTGCCCATAATGAGCAGCCCTGCAGGCATCCTCCCAGCTCTGCAGCCCCAGGGGCCGCGCATTTTTAGCCTTGCTTGCAGCTATATCCTGTAGCAAATGCTGTGTCCAGGGCCAGGTGTGTACTGAAAAAAAAAGGATAATCAGCATTTAAAAAAATAAGACGTAAGCTGGCACTGAATTCTGATGCAACCGTTTTTGCTCCTGCCGACCCAAATTGGCTGCCATCAGTGCAAATGGCAGATGAAGAAAACACTGACTTTCTGTTTGGGTCAATACACAAGATAAACTGAATTCAGTGTTGGAAAAAGGAACATCATCATTCACCTGAGGAGGGGAGAGGGTTAAAAAGGCAAGGAACTGGAGCAGCCAAGCCCATACCTCAGGTGGGGACCAACTGTCCTGTTTCCTATGGAGCCCAGCACTGGAGATTGGGATTTCTTGGGGCCAGGACTCAGGACTCCACTGTGGCTCAGCTGTGGTGCCTTTAGAACAGGGCACCCCAACCCCACACAGAATCACGGAATCCTAGAATGCCATGGGTTGGAAGGGACCTCAGATACCACCCTGTTCCAGCCCCTGCTGTGGGCAGGGTTGCCAACCACTAAATCAGCACCAACCAGAGCCCCATCCAACCTGGCCTTGAGCACATCCCAGGATAAGTACACAGGGCATCCCATACACATGACTGAGCATCATGAAGCCCCACTCAACAGGCAGCACTGTGCTCACACGCCACGTCTGGGTTTCCTCGGAGCTCCTCTGGACGCAGCCATGTACCAAACACCTGGAGACATCCTGCCTTTGTACATCTCCATGAGATCTCATTACAAAGTGCAACATGAAGAATGCATGTATTTATTTTAAAGGCAGAATGCCCTGTGCCTGCTGGCAGATTCCTTACCCAGGTCAATGATTGAAAGCATCCCACACCAAATGTGTTTCCAAGAGCCCTGCTACAGCAGAGCTTGCATGGGATACAAGGGGCTGAGCAGCTAATGGCAGAGGTGCATGGGATGGGAGCATCCCTCCCTTGGAGCCATCCTGACCTCAGACATCAGCTCTGCCAGCAGCCAATGGGAGCGGGGACGCTCAGTGTGAACCACAGCTACATGAGGAGATGCTGACACATGGGATGTGGCCATCAGCACTCCTGCCCGGATGGATCTGTCAAAGCAGATCAGGAGAAACTTGCTGGGGAATCTGCTCTCTGGATGCACATTTTGCAACTGGAGACTGATCACAACGGAAGAGGAGAAGGGGAGAAAAGAAAGGAAAAGAAAAACCTTTGCGTGCTGCAACACCACCCTCTTCCTGCCCATCACATTCCACCCACCACCTTTATTTTCATGTCTGTTTTAATGAAAGGGACTAAATGGAAAAATTTCCATGCTAATCTGAAGCCTGCTTGCATGGACGTGAGGGGACTACAGGGAATACAGTTTGCTTCCTTCACCAGATACGAGAGAGAGAAACGTAAAATCCAGCGCTGAGGAGGCAGCAGCGGGAACCTGCTCAGTACAAAACGGGCGTTTGTAGAGCACAAAGCAGCAGCTAAGGTCGGCAGGGTGAGGAGAGAATACAAAGGAGGCTGTGAGCAGTGAGACTGCAGGCGCTCTGCAAGCAGCTCCAGGCAGGGGCAGCTGTGGGGCTGCAGCACGGCTGGGGTGTGCTGGGAAACGCCTCCAGAGGGGGAAGCATCCCTGCCATGCCAGGGGGTAGGAAACGCTCAGCCCTGCAGGTGATGGGATGCTGGGAGCCCATCAGCAGCCACGGGACGTGGGGTCCCTGCAGCACACGGAGCCTGGGGGGCTCCTATGGGATGTGTGGCACTCGGTGGCATGCATTCCATGCCCGGTCATGGGCGATGTTTTGGTCACGGCAGTGCCCTGGTGCATTCTGCACATGCAGTGCTGCTGACCCAACGTCTCCCAGACAAATGCCCTTTCAAAATACTGACCAACACTTTGGTGGCTTAGGGACAAAACTGATTTGCAGTCAATGCGGAGCATCCCTAGGAATGGCTGCTAATGTGACCCTTGGAAAAGGAGTTAACCAAGAGATTTTGGAGCTCACCAGAGAGGCAAACCCGAGCTTTTACAAGCACGAAAACAGCCTGAATTTGAGGCTTTTTTCTTTGTCTGTTGCCATTTTACCAAAACAGGCTTATGGATGCGTATTTGTGAAAGAACAGACCAAGGAGAACTTGCCTCTCCAATTTTTTTGTCTCGATGGAAGGAGGAAGGAGCCCAGCAAAGCTGAAACGACCGCCGACCGCCAGCCTGGGGGCATGGAACTTTCTTCCCTTCACATCACAGGAGCCCCCCTCAGCCTCAGTTCAACTCCAGCAACATCCCCCTCTCTACCCGACGCTCAGTTTAAGAAATGAAGATGACTTTAAATCTCCTAAGGGGCTGCTCTGCCAGAGGAATGAGGAGAGAGCGTTCCCCAGAAATAAAGCACAGAGCAGGAGTTGGCATTTCTGGATTTACTGCCTCTCTGATGCTGAATTACTGCACAACCGCGAGCAACTCCAGATATGTCACTGCTCCAGACTGTGAAATGGGGACAACAACAGTTACCTAGCTCCCACGGTGCCGTGCAGTTAATTAATGCTGCTTTGAGTCGTGAAGATGAAAAGCGGTATATAACTGCAAAATAGTGCTTTATTATTATTATGAATGAAGCTTCCACTCGTTCCATTAGAGTGAACCTTAAAGCAATGCTGTGGCAGATACTGTGAATTGTTCCTAGCGGCTGTACGACTGCTGGCATTCACAGGAGCTGCATTGTGAGCTCGCATGTAAGAGCTTTGAATGAGTCGGGGAAAGAAGAAGAAAGAGAGGCAGTGGGGAGAACAAACAGAGCGAAATTCCATCGTATCTTGTGCTCAGCACCCAGAGACAGCGCGCCCACCTCCAGGAGGCAGGAGCAGCAAAAATAACAGGGAGAAAAGCATCTCCTCACCTCCTGCTCTTTGTGCTCCATGTACATGGGCTGAGCGCATCACATCGGGCCAGATCAGACCTCCAGGATCTGGAACAGCAAATTTAGATCACCAGGCCACTCTGTGACAGCGTCGTCTCACTTTGAAAAGACTGCAGCACGAGATAGGAGTGCAGAGAGCTCTGGGCAGGGCCAGGCACCCCCAGCATCCCCAGCACAGCCCACTGGTCCCTTAAGCCAGCGTCCCAATGTCAGCACCCAACACCCTGCATGACCTCCATCCCACCTGCACTGCTCCCCTCCGCACCGAGCGCAGCTGAAGGACTGGCTGCCCGCAGTGCACAGCGCTGCTCCTCATAGTTACCTTCCATGTTTAATTCAGAGGCTAGTTTAGTTAATCTATTTTTTAATAATTCATCCCTTCCATCTTAATTTTGGTAGTTGTTGAAAATCCCTAATAAAACATTTAAGGGTTCTTTTACTGAAGCAATGGCATGATTTACTTGATGGAAGCCAGTCTTTGATGTCCTGCCTTAATTCCCTCCCTCCTGCCGTGCCTCAGTCCCACTTATCGCCGCACTGGAGGTAAGAGGTTCTTGTTGAGTTTTGTAGCATCACAACGCCTGCTCAGTATTAATAATTCTGCCACCCTGCCCAGCTTGGACAAAACATACAGCACATGAGTATCTTCCTTTTGTCAGTGTGGCTCATGGCATCAGCAGGGAGCAGAGCTGGGACCAGGCAGGGCACGATGACCACCGAGCGTGAGCGAAATGCTGCAGGTGCCAACTCCATTGTTCAAGGAATAGACACCCTTTTATAGCGCTTGTATTTCATTCTCTACTGCCGGAATGGAGAAACATGCTGGGTTTTTGCATCCGTAATTGGGGAAGAACAGATGGTGGAGGCACAGTTGGAAGTAATACCGCCATTAAAATAATCTATACGGCTCGTAACTCTCCAGCACGTGAGAAAGAGCAGAGCCTGCCTTTGCCAGAGCGCCTTGCCCAGCCCTTCCCCAAGCTGCAGAATAGCTGGGAACGTGTTCTTGCAGTTGCTGGGGTATCCAGGAGATTGGGTGGTTTTACTGCCAGATGACATGGATCCAGTGGGTCTCTTCTGCCCTTCCAGCAAGGCACCATCTTCTACAGCATAACAGAATTACTGCTTTCCCCAAAGCATTCAGCTAAAGGAACTACTTACTTTGCATTCACAGAATCACAGAATTGTAGGGGTTGGAAGGGACCTCCAGAGATCATTGAGTCCAACTCCCTGCCAAAGCAGGTTCCCTACAGCAGGTTGCAATTCACCCTAATGGTACAAAAAAAAAATAAAACAAAACAAGAAAGAAACACAAAGTCCCAAGTACTTCAGGTAGGCAGGAGTGTCTCTGAAGTCAGCTTAAACTGGGTGTGATGGGAAAAAAAGGATGCTACCAAACCCCACTGACTGATGAAAATTGAAACTTCTCATGGGAACAACCAGACCTGGACCTGGCCTCAATCAATCTATTTCAAAACCCAAGAGCTTCTTTGCAAAATCAGCCCAAGAGGAACGCACAGAACAGACCGGGCTGCTAGCTAATATTTGGAAAGACATGTTCTTGTTCTGCATGACTTAGGCTGTGGTTTCAGAAAGCTCTGTGCCCTCCAGAAGCCCCAGCCATGTTTGGTACCTCCTGATGGGTGAGGGTTTATTGGAGAATCAGAGAATCACCTGTGCTTTGGTTACTGCTTTGACCTGGTTTGTTTTTCAACACAGACATGCTACAGAAGAGGTCCCAGTCCGTCAATACAAAATGGAGGACACGTCTGAAGTCTCAGAGGAGCACACTGGAAGGAGCAATCCTTTCCCACGCAGACCCGGAGGCCAACATCCTCATCCTGATTTAGTGAGCAGAGTAGGAAAGTGAATCACAGCAGGAACCATTCTCTGGCAGGGAACCCCAGGCCTCCTACAAACACCTCTCCAGGCAAAGGCAATGATTTTCCCAGCCTGAAAATTCTTTGTTCAGCTTAAAATCTTCACTGCAATCATGCAAGCACCTCCCCACATCCTTACCCCATGCCCTGAACACACTGGAGCCAGCAGGACATTACCTTGACAGCTGGCTTTGCTTTATGGAGCTGTAAATACATTTTTTAATAGGCTGGCGGCAAGAAAGATGTGTTTCAGACTCAACAACATCCCAAATTAACTGAGATTCATTTCAAAAAGGGTGAAGGGGGGGAGGCGGGGGGAACACAAGCCTGAAACCCGCAGAACATAAAGCCTTGGTAGCAACTGCCAAAAAGCCCCTGCACAGCTGCTTTCTGGCTCTGCAAAGAGATTAAAACCTGCAGCAACATCAGGCTGAAGGAGGCCACTGCAGGCCGTGCGCATGCTCAGAGAGGAGCTTTTTGGTGGGTTTTTTTTTTTTCTTTTTCATTCTTAAATTGTGATTTTCCTAGAGAGGAGCCAGCCCACGGCCAGCACTCTGCTGCCCCATCCCCACACTCAGAGTCCCGCTGCACCCCAGGGGCTTTTAGGGCAATGCCCCACGTAGGGCTTGCAGAGCTCTGCACAACCTCTGGCAGCGTGGAGTGACCTCCTGCCTCCATCCCCTCCTCCTTCTCGTCCTCCCTGTGCTGCAGCATTAAGCTTGACGTGCCTTCGTTCGCCCCGCCGCTGCTCTCTGACGCCTAATTTGACTAACCCTTTAGTGACTAATTTAATTACCCCGGCCCACAAACTGACAGACAGCTGTTAAAAATGGTTATTGCATTATTAATATGCTCCAGTAATTTCCCATTAAAACTATACTGTTAATAATTTTTTTTTTTCCCCTGTATTTCTTCCCTCTTAATTAGTCTATTTAAAACTTTGAAGGAATATTCTCTTTATGGTAAATGGGAGCGTCGAGCAAATTACATTTTTGATTGAATACTTCTGTGATAGGCCAGCAAATAAGACCATTGAGTTGTTAATTATTGTCAGAGTTTCACACGATGCCTGCTAATGAGGCAGTCAATCTTCTCTGCCACTCCTGGAATATTAATGGAAGCCTTTGGTATTGGTTTTGTCACTGGGAGGAACCAGGAAATCCTTTCTTGGGCAGCTCTGGGTGCTGGGAGGCAAAGAAACTGCCAGGTTGGATGGGTGATGGAGACCAACAGGGCTTGAAGGCAGGTTGAGCTCAGGAAGATCTTGGGCATGCTAACTGGCTGGCTCAGCTTGTACACCCAATGGGTGAGTTGCCATGAATCAGATCACTCCTCTCTCTGTAATAAAGGGCTTTTTTTTCTCCTCTGAGCCAAGTGAAACACCCGATCTCTCAGGCCTTTCCATAGGATGATGCAGGAAAGTCATTAGCAAAGCAGACCCACGTTGGGATTCACACTCAGCTGCAAGGCAGTGAGAGATCATAAAGCCACTGTGAGTTGTGCTGGATGGTGAAAGGGCAGGTTTCAGCAACACTGCTCACGCTGCTCAGGAATTGATTAGCACTAATGTCAGGTAGTTCTCATTGGAACAAGGAGGAGCTGGGAAGCAAAATCTGCTGCTGTCAGGTCTGCAGGGCTTGACTTCCCAGCTTGGCTCCCATTGCCTTGCTGATGTTCAGAGCACTGGTCTGGTGGGCACAGAGAACCATGCTTGACCATGCCAAAGCCACTGCCATCCCAAAAACACCTCTGGCCATACCAGAGGCTGCCCAGATGAAGAAATTACCTTACTTTAGGACAGAGGAACTGCGAGAGGACTGGGCTTCATAATCTCATACATGTGCTCCCTGTGCTGCCAGTGACAGCCAGAAGCAATGAGACTTTCCAAAAGCCCAGAACTGCTCACAAACCAGTGCTCTGCTGGGTCAAAATTCCACCGAGCTGCTCACACAGACGTGCATTTAAAGGATGATGCACGTGTTCCTCCCTCAGCCCCGAAAAAGCAAACATGAACACAGAAACTGCTCCACTGCACTCCATAGTGCAACCTCCTCCACCTATGCGTCCTCCTCCATGTTTTGCTGGCACCTGACCTCCTGCAAAGTAAAGGCAGCAACCTTTGCCAGCACAGAGCATTTCCAGGGGTGCATGTGGGGCTCTGCAGGGCAGCTCACCGAGCTCATCATAACTGGAGATATTTCTCAGCATAGGTGAGGTTAACCGAGACACACAGGGCACAGTCTTACCTAGCACATCAGTGGAGTAGACACAGCAATGCCTGTGCCCCATGTGTGAGATAAGAGAAAAGAAGACAAGTGCAGACCAAAGGTAACTGATTTCCAAACGCAGATGAGTCTAAACGGATTGTGATTTCAGCTGTGGGCAGAGGACAAAGCAGCAGATTTGTCAGGACTGCACAAGCACAAGGCAGAGCAGAAACGTGCCTTCCCTAAATAGGTCGCACAGCGTTCTGCACTCACTTTTATTTCTGTGGATGAGCTCTGAGGAAGTGGTTGTGTGGGCGCCTGACCCAGGGATGGGCAGAACCCACAAGACTCCAAACAGCTTCACAGATGGCTCCTCTCCCTTCAGCCTGCTTCGCCCCCCTCCCTCCCCAGCCCTGCTCCTGCCAGTGAGCAGGAACCCGCTGCTTCCCCAAAGGAGAGCATCAGCACACATCAAGAGGAGGAACACCGCTGGGTACCAACACCCAACCACACGGGGACCTCGTGCACCAGGCTCTGCCACCGGGAAACTCAGCTCTGGTTCTAAGAGCCTGCAGTGACACTTCCAATGAGAGTTAATAGCAGATGACAGGCTGTCAGCATGGGCACGCACAGAATAAACAGGGGCTGGGTTCAAGAGCCTCGCTGCAGGTTAACTCCATCCCTTTCCACAGGGTTTTCAGGGCACCCCCCTGGGGAGCTGGCGCACAGCAGCTGCTCTGCAGCATTTACTCAGGTAGCTGAGCCCTGGCAGATGTCAGGGCCCATTACACACGGATCAGCCCTGCGATAGATGGTTATAAGCAACGTATTTGCCTCTCGGACTCTACAGGTCAAGGAGCTCTTTATTAAACCACCCACCATTTCATCATTAACCCTTTACAAACTACTCCGCTACGGCCCAAAGCTGCATCCAACTCCAGAGCAACCACATTTCAGAGCCAACACCTTCAGCTCTGCCCAAGTGTGTCTAATACACACTAATTAAGAAGAAAAGAAAGAAAATGTGGACTGAACTGAATAAAGAGACTTCTTACTGCAAAATCTCAGTGCATATTTACACAGTATCCTGCCTTAATTCTCAGCTTCTTCATTTGTGTCATTTTAAGCCCTGCACAGTAGCAGGGAAGTATTAGCTGGTGTTTAATTGTGTGCTTCTGAGTTAAGGGCTGCTGCAGGGAGGGAGCCCCTATCCACAGGTGGTCGGAGCAGCACGATTAGGATTAGCTAGGACATGGGCAGGCAGTGACGTGGGACATCTCATGGCCCCAAGCTGGGGTGAGAGCTGCCTGAGAACATCACCAAAGGGACAGCCTCAATGGCATTATGGGCTCTCATCCACACTAATGATATTTACATAGCCCAGATGCAAGCAGGTAGAGAGAGCCTCAGTCTAGGGGAATTGGGTACTGCCAGAGAGCTTGACAAGGAACATGAATGTGGCCTTGCAGGGTACATCCCCTTCCCCTGCAGTCACTTTGCTGGCTCCTCTGAGTCAGTTACTCAGGGTTCCCCCGGCTCCTGGAAGGGCACTGCTCAGCCCATCCCACAGTGTGCAGGTAAGGCAGCAGGACACTGGCACCAAGCATGTTCTGAGTGACACACGGAGGGCACAGAAAGCCGCAGTGCCCCTGCCTGCACCCTGAGCTACAACAACAGGCTCTTGGTTCAGCCGCCAGCACCTCATTATATCAAAAGCACTGGAGGAAATGTCTGGAGCTGAATTGATTAGCAGACAGGAATTCTTCAGGCACTGAAAGCAGGGCAATTCCCAGGATGGGATTATTATTTTGCAAAGCTTCACCTAATTTTCTTGGTGTTATTTTTCCTCCTGCTTGCTCCCCAGCCCTCCTTCCCACCCTCTCCAGCTTCGCAGCACTTTGATGTCGTCTCTCCAAACAATATTCTGCCTGATGTGATGCAGTGTGCCACTCAGGAAAGCACCACCGCCCACCAGAACCCCGGGCTTTATATGTGTAGCAGCAAGAAAAAGTTGAGGGTGTTTTTCATTCTCACTTTCTAGCCAGCAGCCAGACCTGGGGAGGCCACAGAACCTGTGGAGGACTTACCATCAGATACATCATGGACAGAGAAGTCAAATACACGGTGAATAAGCAGATGAAAAAGGGCAATGATGCAGAATCTAGACACAGCGGAGGCAAAGGGCAGAGGGTTTGCAGCTGTGGCACAGCACAAGGAACTCAAGGATTTTCCATGCCAATGGGCAATGCTGGACACAGGACACTGATACAGACGCAACACGCATGCTAAGCTTTCCGGGCTTTACATCTGGGAAGTTCTGCACTGTCTCTCCCTATGGGTATCTCAAGAGCAGAGGGAATGACAAAGCACCCCGAGTGCCACAGAGACAACCTGGAGCAAAGCAAAGCCTATGGGGAATGCTGCAGCTGCGGGGCTGCAGTTCTTTACTATGAGAGTAACAGCTGCCCAGAGAGGCTATGGATGTCCCGTTCCTGGAGGTGTTCAAGGCCAGGTTGGATGGGCCCTGGGCAGCCCGGTCTAGGATTAAATGGGGAGGTTGGTGGCCCTGCATGTGGCAGGGGGTTGGAGCTTCGTGATCCTTGAGGTCCCTTCCAACCTGGGTCATTCTATGATTCTGTGGCATTGCCCAGCACATCAGGGTCAGTGGAAACATCTCCTGGCTACTCAGGAGCTCAGCTGACATTAATTAACTTCATCTATCTTGGGATACCTCAGCCTCTTCTGTTCACCAGCTGCAGCTGTGGTTGCTCTGTGGTTGAAGCTGAATGAAGGTTTTCCCAGGCAGTTTTGTCAGTGAGCACAATTCCTCCATAGCCACGTGTGCATCCACCATCCCTTTAAAAAACTACCAAGAAATCAAATGAACCCAGGGGCTGATTTTCTTGATTTTCTCCAAAGGTCCTTTCCAAACCTACAAGGGATGGTGTCCTCCCCGAAACACCCCTCAGACAGAAGGACAAGCCTCCCCAGCTCATGTCCACCTCCGTTCCCATTGCCTTCACTGTGAGGTTGTTTCTCATCCTCTGGCAGCTCCGAAACCCATTGCTCCATTGCTGGCACGCTCCCAGGAACATTTCAGCTCGGATGCATTTTATTAGTTTTGTCCTCTGAATGAAGTGATCCAACAGCAGTCATGGGAGATAAAAACCAGAAAGGAGGAGCAGAAATGGACCACATCGGGCAAGTTTATGGCACCTGAAATCTCATCGGAAGCAGCCAGTTGATGGGGCCAGTTCCTTCCAATTGCATTTTAAAATAGCTAAAGAAAAGGTATTCATCTTTTCCCAATGTCACAGCCCCACACAGGACTGTAGCTGCCACTCACACAGCTGAACTGGAGGGGAGGCATACAGCCAGGTGGGAATGGGCCATCGTCCCATCTGCTCCTGCTTCAAAGCACCGCAGTGCCTTCAGGACAGGTTTGCTCCTGGCAGCCCTGGGAGAGGGAGCACAGGCTCAGGTAATCCTTCCCCAGGCACACAGGGAGTCCTGGCCTCGTGCTGCTGCACTGTTCTCATTCCTCAGCTGTCCTTCTCCTGAACCCACCAATGCCATACTGCACAACTTGGCTTGTGATGAGTGATGTCAACCTGGGTCATCAGGGTTGGTAACAGATAGCAAAGCTGACTGCAAATTCTTTGTGTTTGCTGGTGCTCGAGTGCCTGCCCCACACTAGTTGTGCTGCTGCTGTGTCCTTTCCCAGCAACTTGGTGTTCTCCAGAAGCACAGCATTCCTCCCAGCAGCAGCCATGCCCTGTGCTCTGCTCACAGCCCCACCATCCCCAGCAAGCACCTGCCACTCCTGCTGCAAACCCTCAGCATCCCACCCTCCCCAAGCAATGCTGTGGTTTTTAACTCATTTCTCCTTCATGTGCAATTGCCAACAAAACGAAGCCTTCTCCTTTGCTGCAACACCAGCTCAACAGCCCAGGAGCACTGTGTCCCCAGCTGCCTCCTGCCTGCCCCAGGCTGTCCTGGATGACACCAGCACATCCTTATGAAACCCCAGGCAGGCTGCAGAGCTCGATCATTCACTGCAAAACAAACAACAAGGGTAGAAGAGAAGGGAAAGGAGGAGAAAGAGGAAAAGAGAGTCTCCCAGCAAAAGCTGGATGCAGCTGCTACCAAGAGGTGATCGCCCAGTTTCCCAGTGCCCTGCCCAGGCTGCAGACACTCACAAAGGACAGCTAAGAAAACTCAGATGCAGGGAAAATATATAATTAGAGAAAAATAGCACAGGCAGGCTGGACAAAATGAGAAGCCATGGGGCTGTGCTGCTTTTGAACTTGCAGCTACAAAGCATACTCCAGCCAATGTTTAATAGGAAACAAAGGCAGGGATGTAAAAACAAATACTGCCATCAAACAGGGAAGGGAGAGCTCCTTTCACTAAAGCAATCCTAACGCCTGACTTAGCAACCTTCCATCTCTCTAAGTGCATACACCCGTGCTGCATTTCAAATCCACTGCCTGCCCTGCAAATCCCCTATGTCCAGGTCCTGCTTGGATGCCAGTAGGATACTGCTGCCCAGGGCTGAGCTGCTCTGATGGACAGATAGACAGACAGACACAAACACACAGCTACCAGCAACTGAAGATCTGTGGCAAGGAGAAGCTGCAGAGCTCAGTGCCAAATCCTGCTCTGCGATGGGAGATCCCAGCTACATTAAAGGGAACCATTCCGGGTGTGAGACAGCATGTGTGTATTTGGCAAGTGTTGGGGGTTTTAATTGTCTCAATAAATACATAAACAAAATCTGTTTGTGCATTTGTTTGCTTTTCCCTCCCGGGCTCTGTGGCACCGTTGATGAGAGGAGCAGCAATCACTCAGCTGCACAACTGGTGCGTGCTCTCTGCAACGGATTTGCCTATGAGCTCGGCTGAAATTTACAGGCATTGCCCCTAAGTGGTTTGATCATTTTCTGTGTAGTTTTATGGAGCAGTATGAAGAGCTCAGGAATCACACAAAAAGGGAAATTCAGCATTGCTGTAGCAGGGATTATTGCAAAGCCCACAAAGAAGGAGGGCTGATATCCCTCTGCCTCTGGCAGTGCAGATCCCACTGCTGGTGGTGGATCACAGAGATGCACAGAGCACAGTGAGGTCTCTGCACCCTCCCAGTGTGAGGGAGGTGCTGCTAGGCACGGGTTTGGCTCTGACCTAACCAAGACATTCCCTGGGTGATTCCAGATTGAGTTTAATTCTTTTCCCTCATTTCCTCTCTGCTGTTCATTTCCCCATTGCACCGCTCCTGCGATTCCTCTCTCCTTCTGCTCGCAGCTGTCAGTGGCTGCCACAAGGTTACAGCCCCATTTAGTCATCCTTTTGCCAAATGAGACAGAGTTGACTCCTCCAATCTGCTCAAGGAAATCAAACCGGGAGGCAGCGAGCAGGAAAATCCCACAAGCACCAGGACGATGTGGGGTTGACATACGCAGTGCAAAGGCTGGCAGCTGCCTTTCTGAGCAGCATCCGCCCTTTTCCCCAAGGAAGATGAGGCCGGGGGCTGCCTTTATCCTGTGTTAAGCACCAGGAGCTGCTCCTCTGAGCTGGTAGCACATTGGGGTGTTAAGAAGCCCAGGCCAGACTCTGCAAAGCATGCAGTAATGGATTGCCCTCCATCCAGAAATGAGTAAGTTGTGCTTGGTGATGGAATGATCAATTTGCTCCATCACGTTAAGCCGTCCATTCATCACAGACACCTGCTGTCAGCCACTCACAGCCGCATCACTGGCACTTGTGGCTGCTGTTATCATCAGGGAAAGAGGTGGAAGGCAGCAGCCCAGGGTCACTGCTCCTGCTGAGAAACAGCCCCAAAAAGCGCTTCCCTTGCACAAACACATCCCAAGGCTCGGGAACAGGTGATGCTGCAAGGACAGACAGACCGTGAAGGCAGAGGAAATAGCAGGAGTGAACCCAAGAGAAGCCCTTTTGCACCAAATTGGGTGGTGCTCGAGATAAGCACAGAACCCACCCTGTGCTGGAGCAGAGTGCTCAGCAGAACCCTCCTGAGCCTTGGCCGGGTTTGCCTGAAGCAGCGCTCATTTCTCTGTGCTCCCACAGATGAGGTGTGAGGCCCAGGTGTCAAGGAGACGAAATCTGCTGATGCTTAACAAAACCCTCTCCTGGCCCATTCCCTCTGCCTTTCTCCTCCACTTCTCCTTCCATCCCCCTCCACCGGAGAGTGCAGGGAGACTCACAGCAAGGTGTAAAGCACCCAAATTGCTGCAAAAGCTGGTGCCACACTGGTGTTACTGGTTGATACAGAGAGTTTCAGCCAGGTCAGGCCACGTGTCATGAGGATAACACAGCTCCCATCCTCAACACAGGCCAGCCCCTGCTCCACGGGACGCACAGGCTCAGAGCTGGGGAGCATAACCAGCTCAGATGCAGTGTGTGCAGCACTGGGAGAAATGAAGATAAAATAATAATAATAAAAGTAACAAAAAATCTCACTGATTGTACTTTGGCAAAGAATTCCAAGAGCAAAGGGGCTCGCTTGGGAGCAAAACGAAGATGAATTGACAGAGAGTTCAAGAGAATTCATTCTGCCACTGAACACTTGTCTCTCCATCAGGACATCTCAAAGCCTTGTCAAGCGAAGGCAAAGCTTTTATTTGTTTCTATGGTTGCCATAACAATAAAGCTATATGTCATGTCAGGCAGCAGCTGAGGCTCGCTCCTCTGATTTATACCTGCTCAGGAGAAACTACAAACTTTTCTGCAGAGCTGGTGGCACAGATGGGCACAGGGTGACACCACCAGCACAGTGACAACAGGGCAGGAGCCCCTGCATCACCTCCAGGGGACACCTTCAGCACCAGTGCCACCAGCACCGGTGTCACCCCACACACCTGGAAAGCCACCAAAGGCTGCTGCTGCAACTCAGCGCTGCATTGGGAGCAGGAGCTGCATGTCCTCCTGATATATACACAGAGATACCCACGGGCTGAGCAGCCCACGCTGAACAAACACAGCAATGTTCCATCCCACAGGACAAATGATACTCCAAAAGGACCAAAAAGAGTCCCTTTCCCTTGTCCAGTGCACACCAGACAACAGGCAGCATCCCACCTGCCACCCCTACCTGCAGGGTGGGCTGCAGCCATGGCAGAAGGCTGGAGGAAGCCTCAGCAGGGAACCACACGGAGAACAGCATCTCTGTGAGCCACAGGGAGCCAGCACTGCTCCGGAGATCTGCTGATGGCACAGCCCCACCCGGCCTTTCTGCAGTCCCCAGCGTCTTCATAAAACCACAAGGCCGTGTTCAAACCTTTAACCCTCCGTGCTGTAAAGACTTCATCACTTGTTTCCTCCAAGCCAGGCTTTCTGCAATTTTCCTCCATTAAACTCTTCACAAGAAATGACCTCAGAGTGAAAAGGTGCCAGACTAATGAAAGGTCTGGAGGAATGCAGTACGCTTGTTACTAAAGGTACAGAAAAAATACTGGACTGAATTATCATCGTGGTGTTACAGGACAGCACACGGGACACTGCGGGAGCTGAGACACAGCCGTGCTCCAGCTGCTGTAATACAGCACAGGGCTGATGCTGGTGTGTGGACATGGAGGGGGTCACAGCTAAAACACCACAGCACACAAGCAGGAGCTGACAGCGTGCAGCCAGCAGTGCCACCACGGCTCCAGAGAGCAGGGCTGCAGGAGGGCAGAGGGATGACTCTTGAATTGCTGTGTGCTGGACAATATGTGTTCAACTCCAATGGCAGGTCCAGAATTACCAGACTCCATTCAGACACCTGGACCACCAGAACTGCTGCATTACCACTCCCTTGACTTGCTACCAAAGTACGTCTCAGTCCAAAGGAACAAAGCAAAGATGAACAGCCTTATAGTACCGTTCTCATTTTGTAAAACCTCCTAACAGCCTCAATATGGAGACAGGACAGGCAATGCTCACAGGTGCCAAACACCACAACGTCCCTCCTCATGGGCTGCACACTGAGCATCCCGAGCACAGCTGCTCTGCACCAGCACCTTCAGCAGCCCCTGTGCAGCACCATCTCCACCCCATCCTTCACAGGGTGCTCAGGAACCTGAGCTGCCAGCCCGATCCTCCTTTGAGAAGCATTTAGGTTCTAATGCAGGAATAATAACACCTCAGTTTGGAGTTTTCACTGTATCTGTGAAATCCTCCATAATTCAGCATCAAATATTTATTATTACGTTTATTAAAGTTTTAATAATTTAGCATCTCCTTCACGTACGATACAAGCACCATGAACTCACCTCTTTTATTCTACCTGGGTCACTCTTGATATTTATATTAGGAATTCTCATTTGGGGTTTCATTTTGGAGGGGAGCAGACAACAGCCTTTGGGCCAGAAATTGCCCTCCTGCCCCAGCACTCCTCCACCAGGAGCCCTGCCAAGACTCACAGTGATGGGACAGAAAAGTGGAAATCCAATATCCCATTGCTCTTAGAAAATGAAAGAATATGGGCTGGGGAGACAGGGATTCCCAGGAATACGACACACAGCACAGACAAGAATTAGCACATCAAGAAATTGTCTTCATTGAATAGGAGAAGGCAATAAGCAGGAAGGCAGGGAGGACTCCTAGGGAATCCCTGGCACTCTGAGATCACACACTTAATCTAGATTTAAGCAAGGAGAGGAAATACACACCGATACCTTACAAATCAAACAGCTAAACCTCTGCAAACCAAGCAGAGGTGAGCAATAACAACACCACCTTCCAGCTGGGGCACAGAAGACAACTGTTTTGCCTTGACTCTCTTTCCAAGCCCCAAACTTTGCCCACCTTCAGCCCTGCTGAATGAGATGTCAAAGGAAGTCTGGCTAAAGCACAAGCTAGTGAGAATGGGAGAGCCACAGAAAAATCTGGGCATCTGCTGAACTCAAGGGAGAAAAACAACCCCTCTAATTGCGTAGTAATTGAACAAACAACACAATCTTTCACCAGGCTCTGACCCTGGCCTCTCAGGAGGCCCGAAACAGAAAATCAGCGGTGTAGTAGATGTGATATACATCAGCACCTCAGAAAGATGATGACATCCTCTGTACCTATAAATGCACTAACTAAAGCTATGCAAACAAACATTAGATTAAAGCCACTTGAAAACAGCCTTGTCACAGGCCTGACCAGTTCACCTGATGGGACTGTCAGGCTTCAGTTACATGACATACCTGGCCTAGACCCATAACAACCAAAAATCACATGGAAAATAACCACATCAGATCTCTTATTGGAAGAAAATTGATCAAACTTATTATATAAATTACTGAATCCTCAGTAGCAATTTAAAGACCAGCCTAGCCACTTAAGCACGAGTAAAATGAGAAATCTGCTTCCTACCTGACATCTGCCGGATCTTCCGTCACCAGAACATCTGTCTTGCAGCTGGCAAGAGGATTGATAGAGAGCTCCACGGGGGGCACCACGAAGCTCTTACTGACAGGCAGCCACAGGCCTTGTCCCAGACTATACGTGGACCTGAAATGGGGACAAACACATCATATAGGAATAAAGAATCCACAGTGAATGGTGGACCTCCAACTCAAATACAGACAAGCCAAATGCTACCCAACCCACCTGAGTATCTTCTCCGGAGCTTGCTCTCCTGTGACCAAGTCGTATCCTCTCTCAAGTGTGGTGTAGGGCCACGGCCTGGGAGACCAAGAGGGAGAGAGAAGCTGCGTCACATCCCCAGCAAGGACAGCAGCACCGCCAGGTGCCGGATCTCTGGTGATAATGATGAAAGTCACGAGGAAAGGAGCTGAGCCCAGCATGAAGCCAGCTTGCTGTGCACAGGCAGCTGCCACTCACCCTTCGCTGTGTCCCCAGTCAGTGCGCACACACAGGTGGCGATGCATGGGGTCCGGGGCATAGCCTTCATGACAGCTGCACTCCCCTGCAAGAGACCAGGGACATGTAAAACCTCCCTGTGCAGAAAGCACCACATTGGCTGCTCCAGTGAAAACGGTGTAGAGCTGTGTCAGCTGGGAAAAGGTCAGGAAAAGGTTCTGCATCAGAGAGCGGTGAGCATGGCACAGCTCTGAGAGCAGTGAGCATAACCCCAAGCTGCCAATCGGGGAGCATTGGGACACTGCTCTCAGAGGGTTTGGGATGGAGTTGTCTGGAGCCAGGAGCTGGGCTCGGTGATCTTTATGGGTCCCTTCCAGCTCAGGATATTCTATGACTCTATGACTTCTCTGACAAGGTTATGTGATGTGTTACTGGAGCTGGAGATGTGATGCAGTGAATCAAGATGTCTGATCCCAACCCATGTGCATCCCTTCAGCTCCCCAGGCCCAGCCAAGCCCAGCCTTATGGCCTCCAAAGAAGCTCAATATAACACCAGCATCTCTCCAGGACTGCAGACATCCACCCCATAGTTGCAGTCCCCTCTGCAACCCCCCAGCTCACTCAGTGCAGAAGAATCAAACTCCTTCCCCTCCTGGCCTCCAGCCTCTGCCATTCCAAGGGGCTCCCACCTCCTGTTACACCCTGCTGACAGCAGGAGCACAGACCTGAGGTTGGCCCAGATCGATCTTGCTTTCAGTATGAATATATAACCCGGAGCAAGAAACAGCAAAATCAAAAGATGAATTGGATTTGCACGTGGAATTTTCTTACAAGCATCTGTCGATTACTTCTCCCACTCCCTCTGCCTCGCTTTGTGCTGCTCCTCATTGCTGGGCTTTAAGCTTTGGGGCAGAGCCAGGGGGACCACAAAGAGGGGGGAGGCAGGGAAAGAGAGCCCCCAGCACCAGCAAGGCTGCAGGTGGGCAGAGACTGTGTGCACCTCAGTCCCCAGCTGAGCTTAGCGTGTCTTGCAGGGATTACAGTAAAGAGCTTTATTGTCAGGAGGGAACGAAACGGGGGTGCAGCCCACGAAATTGTAAGAGATGTCTGGAAAAGGAGAGGTAGGGAAAGAGAAGGGAGGGGCAAAGAAAGAGACAGCTAATGATGTGCTAAAATACAACAGCACCTTCATGAAATATTCACTGCTTTAAACGCGTCTAATATTAAAGACTAAATGTCCTGGGATTTGTCCTAGCAACTTCCAAGCACTGATTTATGATGTGTCAAAAGCTGCTAACCTCATGATTCATAATGGGAGAGGCAGGAGCATTACTTCTCCAAAGGGATGGAGCTGGGAAGGAGACGGTGTGAGCTCACCATGCCGCAGCCTGCCTGGCCCAGGGCGGTCTCATGACAAGAACTGCACGTCCTAATGGCTCCATCAGTGAGTTAAAAAAGAAAGAAAAGTTATTTCTTTCCTTGGGTGCTTAGTACACAAGTTCCCCCAGCCACGACATGGATCATTAATTCCCGGCGCTTATTACACAACAAATATATGATCTGCAAATGAGAGACATCTCAGAGTGCTTGCAAAGCACAGCTGGGAGTCTTGGGGCACCGGCTCACTTTCTCAGCCTGCCACAGAAATTAGAGCAAATAAGGGGAAAAGGAAACACCCATAGAGGTTGGCATCCAACAGCCCGATCACTGCCTTGCTTATTGATGGCTGCAGGTGCCAGGGCCGTTAACCCCTTTCCCGCAGCACGATGTGTTTATTTTGTCCGCCAGTTTGTTTACAGTTGAGGCAGCTCGATGTCGGAAGGAGGAACTCCATCAACCTGTGGAAATATTGATTTTATTGACTTCAATCCTAGAGCTTCAACAGCTACAGCCAGTGCTGGAGGCTTTACTGGGAGGTTTATAGGGAGGTTTGTGTCGGGAAGCGGGAGCGCCACGCAGCAGGGATGTTGTGCAGGGCTGAGAGAGAGTGGTGAGCTGCTGGAACAGCTGCCCAGAGAGGCTGTGGATGCCCCGTCCCTGGAGGTGTTCAAGGCCAGGTTGGATGGGGCCCTGGGCAGCCTGGGCTGGCATTAAATGGGGAGGTCGGTGGCCCTGCTTCTGGCAGGGGGGTTGGAGATTCGTGATCCCTGAGGTCCCTTCCAACCCTGGCCAGATTACCAGCACCCTCCTCCTTCAGCCACCCAAAATATCCTGGAATTTCTTCTGTCCTCAGCCCTGCTGGTTGTGATGCTGAATCAGCTGCTGCTGTGGCCTGTGGGGTGAATCAGCATGAGCTCAGTGCGACCGTGGTGGGGCCCCTAATTCCTCCTTTGAGCAAGTGTATTTCCTTAAGAGCAGATTTCAACATGCTGCTACAAACTGCCACCACCAAAAGCCCAAACAATAATGCTCTTGTTCAGGGCTACAAAACCTTTTGCCTCTGCTGAGGGAGGACAAATGAACTGGGATCTCCAAAGTGCTGCGACAAGCAGCCCATTTCTGCAGACACCGACCCGTGCTGTGCACATGGTGCAAACACTGATACTGAAGCCATTTGTCTTCTTTCAAATTCAGAACCCACGAATCAGGCCAGATCAGACTGCCCAGCCATGGCTGACAGCAGGGAGCACAGAGTCTCCAGGGCTGCAGAAGCTGCAGGGTGCATCCAGAGCCCCCAGACACGTCTCACAGCCTCCTCCTGCTGTGCTTTCATGTCCGCAGGGCTGGCGGGGAGATGAGCAAGCACAGAGATCAAAGCAGCACCGAGTGGCACACAGAGCCCTGCCACAATCCAGCACTGCTGCTGCAACTGGGAAGAGGAGCAGGACCCAGAGCATGGAGGAGGTGGGCAAACCAAGCACACATCTGCCTGGTGGCTTCACACAGGTGGGAGCTTCCTCTGCCTGTTTCCAAGCACAGGGCTCCATATGGCACACCATGCAGTACGGGAGCACTTTGCAGCCCCACTCTTCTGTACCATCAGCTTTTAGTTCAGGGCTGTCCCACGGCTCGTTTGTGCCCAAAGGACAGGAGCCTGTCTGAACCCCCACTGTGCTCCTAGGGCAGAGGGAAAGCATACAGGAGCTTGGTGCAAGGGCCTACAGCACCTTCCAGCTGCATCCAGACCAGTGCAATGAGGACTTCAGCCCTTTTCTACACATTTACACAGGAAGCTAAAAGGTTTCTCCTATTTCACTCATCACACCACATTTCTGCTCATCCTGAAGTAGAAACATCCCCCAGCCATCTCCTTGCTTATCCACAGAGCAGCACAGCCAGGCTGCATGAGAGCCATGCAGCCAAGCGTTCCTGCGCCAGTGTGCTGGTAATCCTGTTATCCTCGTTAGGGCGAGGTGATCTACTGTGATAATGCTGTGGGATTTCTCTAATCCTCCAGTTGGCACACAGCAGAGGCTCCCAGAGTCCCTGCGCTCCCGGAGAAGCTGCTCTCTGCAGGCAGCAGCACTTTTACTCACGGAGCCAGGGACTGTGCCTCTGCCCTGGGGACCCCAGCACAAGCTCTGGCCCTTTGGGCACCTCTCCCAGAACCACAACTTGCACCCTGGGTGCAGGCAGGAGGCTGCAGGACTCACTCCAGGGCAAAGCTTAGCCCTTCAGTCCCTGCCACCACCCCAATACTGCACACATTGCTCCTGTCCCTGGCTAGCAGCCACGATGGAGGGGATGAGCAGGCCAGAGACAGGCACAGTGCACATGTGCACAAGGGTTGGCACAGAGTTTCTGATTGATACAGGTGCGGATGAGAGGGATGCTCAAAAGGCACCTCTACAAAACCCTTCTTTAAATGGGTTGCTGCAACCCTGTGGGATGTCAGAGGAAGAGAATCTGAGAAAATTCAACACAGAAAGGACAAAAATGGCCTTAATGAATCATTAAATTCCTAAATTCAATGGACAAGTGAGGGGTCCTTAGAAAGCGGATGCTGCAGCCAGGACCGGCCCAGCTGAGGCCATGACTCCGCAGCAGCTCCCAGCTCTGACAAGTTTCTCTTCCACCCTCATTATCTGCAGCTCCTGGCCTTTGGGGATGGCGTTTTCCAAACTCTCTCTGCTTAATCCTGATGAGAAATTCAGTTTCACTAAAAGCTGTTGAGCACTCAAGGAACAAGAAAGGAAAGCTCTTTCCTATCAGAACAAACTTTCTTTCTCTTTGATTATTTAATTCCTCTCTAAAGGAACACAGCCACCACAAGGCAGGATGACCAGCAGACCCCCAGAGATCCTCCACTGCAGCAAATGGGCAGCATCAGTCTGATACAGGCATGAGGGACAGCTTGAAGTGGCTGGGAGCAGAGGCAGACAGCTCTGCTCCGCTGTGAATGCAGAGGGAAAATCTGGAATCAACAGTACAGACACGCTCCTCTCCCCCCACTGCAAGTCACTCTCCTTGCCCAGATGCATCAAAGCACTTGAGAGCAAACCTAACTTGTGAGGATTGTCTCTGGGTTTACGCTCGACACAGATATTATTCTCATTATCATTTGCTAAGCTCCTAAGCTGCACTGCTGAGGAAGCTCCCCGCGGGCACACGTGCGCGGCTGCTGCAAGGTCCTGAGCAGGCAGCACCCAAGGGTGCTCTGCAGTGCCCAACTTCTGCTCTGACACCACCAAAGTCAGCCAGCAGGGCTGGTAGGATGGGCCAAGCAGGCAAAATGTGTCCAGGAGCACCTCCAGCCACAGCGCTCCCCTCCCTTCCCTCCTCTCCGCAGCCTCTAGACAGGCTCAGAAATGCCATTACAGGAACATTAGCAGCTGCAGGATTAAACACTCTAATGGCAGAAAATGAGAGTGCCAAGACAGCACAGATAACCTTAACTCAGCCCCCTCGCGGGCATGCATTTTGATTGCTGTTTATGTCTAACACCACAGCCCCAAGCAGTTAGCTTGGGAGTTAACTGCCTCCTGCCCTGCTTGGTGCGCAAGGCAAGCTGCGCCGCCGCACGAAAAGCAATTGCACATTGTGTGAGTTCTGACCAAGTTATTAAACTACATACCTTAGAGAGACAGAACCTCATCTGATGAAAGTCAAAGTCAATAAAGACACCGGGATCTTCCAACAGCGAAAACAGCACAAGTTCATGAGAACAAACAAATATTACTTGATGTGCACAAAAGCCACATGATATTAAATTGAACTATTGACGAAAATGGCTGTTTTCATAAACACAAGTAACCCCTCACCAAGGTTGGTCATCTGCTGATTTACATGTCCTGCTCTGCAACCCCCTTTAAAGAATGGGTACATTTAACACCGACTTCCATCTGTTTCCCACCCACGACTCCTACCAGGCCAGCAGAGCCATCTGCGGCCACAGTGACAAACTCACCCATTTGGAAGATGATGGAAACCTCTTTTTCTTTTCCCCCTGCCAATTTCTAGAAAAAGACCTTTTGCTACCACACCTAATTGGGTTCTTACAAGCATGTGCCTATTGTTTTGTGGGTGCAATCAATTGTGAATGCATAGAAGACAGCTTTAACGGGTAAGTGCCTGATTTATGGATGGGGAAAAAAATCAACGCACTTGCACCTGCTAATCAAGGTAGCGATCCATCTCATTTATGCCACTGCTCTGGCAAGCCTGACAGCACAGAATCAGAGGCTGTTTTTTCCAGCGTTTGGCCCTAAGGGACCAATTCTCCAGCAGGTCTCTTAAGTGATGCCCACAGAATGTGCAAGTGAATCAGTTTTGTGCATACAAAGCAGGTAATTGTGCTCACAAATCAGGATTTGCATATGCCACCAAAAAAAGGATGCCCTCATAAATGTTACTGGCACCGGTAAGGGAGGTGAATGAAAAAGCACTCCTTGATTGTAGGAAAAAGCATCTCAGAGCATGGCATGAATGCTACGTCCATTGGAAAACCCAACCGAGGTGCAGCTCTGGAGTGCGTCATCCACACTGTGAGGATAGAGTCAGGAGAGGCACCCGGCTCACTCGAGGCCACAGATGATATTCTGCTCCTGTGCAGATGTTGGTGCTCTCCTTGAAAAGCTCTGATGAGCTGGTGCTTTGCAGAGAGGGCTTGAAATTTGTCAGGGGCAGCAATCATTTAATTAAAGAATGAGTCACACTGTGATGACACAAGGGAAAGCAAATTAAGGTCAGGCAAGCAAGATGTGTTTTGGTGTTTCCTAGCGTTTCCGAGCCATGGTTTTCAGCGTGGATTATTATTCATCCTGAAGCAGCACTTGTGGCTTTGCTTACGAATCAGCGCATTGCACGGACAGATATTCCACAAAACTCCAACCCTAAAGAGGTCTTCAGCCCAGGGGAGTAAGAGGCTGAGCGTCACCAGACCGCATGTGCAACATGGTGACTTCTGTCCAAACCTGTGCCAGCAATGCTGAGGATGAGTCCTCTCATAGAGGTGGAGGAGGTCTGCATTCAGCTTAGAGGGAGAAAGCTTTGGGACAAGGCATTCAATGAAGGAGAGAGCGGCCTCCAAAGGGGACCGAAGGCAGAGTGGCTGTAAACACACTGAAGCACCTCAGGGGTTGCCCTGCTGCTCCTTATAAAGGAAACCTTCAGGGCATTCATGCCCTAGACAGGACAAACCCTGGCCCAGCACCCCTCTTCCCCCATCCAGAGAGGATGGAGGGCAGGGAAATCCCCCGCACCCGTTCCTCTAGATGCTCACAGCGATGATAAAATCCCTGACCTGGAAAGGTTGAAATCTAGAAAGGATTTATGTCCCCTTGTAAAACCACAGGCCTCTCTCTCTCGTGGTGATAAAAATAAATCACCCTTAAAAATAGAATGACATTAATAAATATAAATCTAAAAATACATGCAGTGCATCATGGAATTACGATCTGCTCCCAGCCTGGCATGGAAACTTCTCACCAGCTGAAGGCTCATCAACAGCAAGGATTGGAAGCGATGCTGGGGGCTATCTCCCAGGGTGGGAGTCCCATAGGTACTTCCAAAGGACTCAATGTCAGCAGGCAGTTAATTGTTCGGCTCTTGGTAAAGTCTGGAAACTCGTACTTCAAATCCACAGCCCCACCAGCCAGTCCTGCCCTACCCCTGCAATAAAACTGGCATAGACAGGAGAAAGGTTTTGCTTTATCCATGTGCAAATTCCCAGGTTGAAGGGAGAAGAAAAAAGCTGGTGTACAGATTTGAGGTAAGGAGCCTGATGGTTCAGTGCATGGCTGTTCTGCCCTCACCTCCATCACAGAGCTGAAGGCACAGACAGACACACAGACACTGCCCGATGTGCCCAGCACTGGGATCACAGCCTGCCTGAATTCATCACAGATTTTCCACCTTGCTTCTCCCACTCTGAGCAGGTCACAGCCCCTTGAACCTGTTTCCTTCCCCCAGGCACATCCGGGACACACCATACTTCAACCAGTATCAGGTAGACTCAATGCTGCTGGGTTTTGGTCAGATGGGAAGCAGGAATGGGAACTGTAAAGCAGCTGATGAGGTTGGGATTCAGCACTGTGCTGGAGCTGAGCTAAAGAGCATCATTCCCTTCCCTGCAAATGAGATCTGACATGTCCTGCTCGAGCATGGAGCATCCAGCAAGAGGGACAAGCTGCTACAGAGAGCTGGGGATGCAAAGGGAGCAGCATCTGGGCTGCTGTGGAAGAACAGCCAACACCACACAGGGCCTGCATCAGTGCCAAGGCCAGCACAAGACTGGCAAGCAGAGCATCGGGGCTGCCTCCATTCACCCTCCTCATGTTTTCTGCTGGAGGCAGGAGCTTTTTCTTCTTCCTCCCCTGGGTAGAACTGAACTCGTCTTTCTTTATCTCAGAGGTGGCTGAGAGTTGCTGATGCCTGAAGTGATCACGCCGTGCTGAAGCACATGCTCTCACATCACCTCCATCTGCCAGGGGCTGCTACCTCAGCCCTCCTAGGCTGCAGGTGATGCCCAGAGCTACTCAGCATGGGGAACTCAGAGTGACTATTCTGCTGTGCATACACCTGTCAGTACCTTCGCACAGACAAGACCTCAGGACCAAGCGTATGAAAAGAGAATACTGTCTTGATAAGCAAAATGGATTTAAGGAACTTAGTTTAGTATTTGCTGGAGTCACACACTCACGTGTCCCACTCATGCAGACCCCCATCGTTTCCTTGTTGCACCTTTGCTGTTTTCTGGGTTCCCAGCTCACTGCAGCTGCTCCCCATGCATTAAACAGGAGAATGGGGCCAGAAGGAAGGTGGCACTTCTTCTCTCCTTGGCCCCACACACGGCTGAGCCACAGCACAGCAGGTTGCAGATCCACGTGCAAGCAGAGCACACAGCAAAAAGCTCATCTATAGGTTAGGAAAGATAAAGGTGTCTGCAGCTCCACAAGAGAGGTGGAGAAGAGATCAGCACTAGGTCACACTGGGCAGAAGCACTGAAGGGAAAAGAAGTGACAGGTCCACCTGTCACTTTCTACTCTACTACTCAATTTCTACTCCCCATCCTGGCACTCAGCTGCTTAATGCTTGCTAATGGAGGTCACCAATACGTACCCTGCTGGTACTCAGCCCTCTGCCCTGATGCCAGGCATGGGTGAGCCATGCAGGTATTGACATAGCCAGAGACAAACCTCCCACACACCTCCAGCCTCTACAAGGTTTCTACTCTCCCCAGGCTTCCCTTACCTGTCTCTTGGTCACACAGCTGTTCACAGGCATCGGTGGTCCTCTGGCCACAGAGATCTCTCACCCAGGGAGACGTGGCATTGATCTGATAATAAAGGGACAGCTTGGCTGGGTTCAGCCAGTCGGAGATGTCCAGGTAGCTCCCCTCGCTCACAACGAAGCTGCTGCCTGAGAGTGGAAAAAAAGTGTGTAAGGCAAGTATAAAAAGAAAATGAAAAGCATTTTATGCCAAAAGGTAGCATGTCGCAAGAAGGAAAAGGGTTATCTTAAACTGCAGCCTTCCAGGACCTACAGGGGAGTCAACTCTTTGAAAGGGTATAACAGATAATAGCAGGACAAGGGGAAATGGTTTTAAGTTGAAGGAGGGACCATTTAGGTTGGATATCAGAGGGAAGTTCTTTACTATGAGAGTGGTGAGGTGCTGGCACAGCTGCCCAGAGAGGCTGTGGATGCCCCGTTCATCCCTGGAGGTGTTCAAGGCCAGGTTGGATGGGGTCCTGGGCAACTTGGTCTGGTATTAAATGTGGAGGTTGGTGGCCCTGCATGTGGCAGCAGGGTTGGAACTTCATGATCCTTGAGGACCTTTCAAACCCAAGCCATTCTATGATTCTGTGATTCTAATTAAGGTACAGAGGAATCTATACATGAGGCAGCAGAACTTCCGATTACTGACCCACTGCTCTCCACAGCACAGCCAGTTTGTTCTTGTTGCTTCAGTACTAAGGAAAGAAACCTTCCCTGCAAAGGCAGAGAACTGCAGTTGCAGGCTCTCCTCCCCTCTCTGATAGATCAGTCAATCTGCACTCTTTCGTGCCTGCTGCACGCATGTGAAAATGCCCAGAGAATGGACAACCCCTGCAAGACTCTCCCCTATCCTATGAGTGTCACAAGTTGCTGGTTTTGATTCCTGCATCTCTGCAGGAATGCAGACAAAATGCAATTATTCTGATCCATAGGATTGGAGCATCACTTTCCCAGCTCATGCAGATGATGTCTAGCAGTCAGTCAGATCCCAGGACCAGGATGGGAGAGGGCAGCAGTCCATAGGGCTGTTTCTGCTTCATGTCTCCCAGCTCAAGGCAAGTGAGCTGACCCAATACAACTTCTACCAGAAAAACTCCCCTTCGCTCTCCCCCCTGAGAGTTAAAGTAAATTCCTGCCAAAAAAACCTTTTCTTACAAAATCTTATGTTTCTTTATTTTGTGAAGTGTATTTTTCCCCACTAGCATCTGGGAATATGCATCATCTAATTAGCCAAATAGATTTTCAGTTCAGCCCAATCATTTCCTTATCTAACATCTGAGGCCCAGCATCGCTTGGGGGATTTTGCAGACACAGAGGTCCTCATTAACTCTGATCTTCAATTACATTGATTATAAGACTGCCTCCATAATAGTGCTGCACAGATCAGAGGGGAGCCAAAAAGCCTCTGCCATTAAGTGGTGTTTTGCAAAAGTTACCCAGGTAGAAGCCTCTAAGAACAGGGGAGAAGAAACCTTCAAAGAGGAGGAGTGGGAAGGTAAACTGCCAGGCAGCCCAGGAGCTAGCAGGCACCCTTCTTTTAAGCACTGGGACTGGAAATAGGGGCAAGCTTTGCAAGCACCATCTGAAGATTCAAATCCTTCTTTGTGATTAGTCAAGAATGGCAACTCTGCAGATCCTGGATATATTTTCTTGAAACCTGAAGGCTTGTATCACTTGGAAAAATAATGTCTCAGTGCATTACTAGGCGCTGCAGAAGTTCTCAGCTCAACGAAAACCAAGGGATTAAAAAAGCAAAACAAAAAATACACAGCAGCAACCACCCCACAAGAATCTGCTTGAACACACACTCCAAATTTCCTTTGGAATGAGAACTGATGATGCTTTAGCAGGAAGGAGTTTGCCTCAACCTCACGCTGTGCCACGTTATCTTCATGGAAGATAAAGAAGCAAAACCTGAAGTCAGGCTATTGAGTGAACAACCCTGTTTCCAAGCATCCTGAGATCACAACACCATACAAATCCAGGCCCTAATTTCACATGAATTAAAATCTTTCACACTTATACAGATCACACAGATGCATCTCTACATCCACAGCCGAGGGATGAAGCCGCGCTGCTGGGCGCACACACAGATAACAAAGAGCTGCAGCACACAGCTGCACTGGGGACCAGTGAGGCAGGGGCTGGATGACCAGGCTGCAGGAGACACCACAATGCACCTGCAGAAAGCACTGTAACACCAAGCACAAACAAGAACCTCAGAGCTGCCTAACCTTTCCTGTTAGTTCTTTTCCATCGGTATTTAAAGACAGCTTTAAACACCAGTGATAACTACTACTGGCTGTTGGGTTTGGTTTGGTTTTGTACCAAATGGAAATACATCACGAACCCATCGGGAGGGTTTACATCTATTATAGCGTTAGTCTCGGTTGCTTACTTATTTTTATAGCTTCTTAGTAATGACTGTGGCTGCAGAAACACATCAGTGCATTTGGAGGTTCAGTGACAGACAAGACCCTCCGTGCCCAAAGGCTCAAAAGCAAAACCACCGGCTCTTGATTAAACCCTTCATGAACCCCACTCCTATTTAAAATAGAGCCAGGGTGAAAGCAACAGAAGGAAATCAGACATAAAAGAGTATAATTGGTTTTTGTTAAAGACAAGGCTGACTTGAGCCAGCAGTGCCCTGGCACAGGACCTTGGTGGAGGGAATCCAGCAGGTGACAGCAGGGCGACTTCAGAGGTGGGACGGATCGATCAGATCCAGGTGTAAATTCGTTTGGGAGAAAGAAAAAACAACATAGATTTGGGGAAGGAAATCGTGTCGTGTCACATTCTATTCTGTACACAGGGAGATTTACAAACATAACAGAATCGTAACTGAAAGGAAATTTAAAAAGTGTTCTTGCATTTTCATATGAATTAATTTTGATTTCAGGACATCTTCAAGAGAGATCATCCTCAAGAGTCAAAGAAAAGGAAAAAAAAGTGAAAATGCTTGAACCCAAAATCCCTGGATTCAATGCTTAGTGAAAATAATGGGCACTGCTCCACCTCAGACAAGAAAAGAAGCAAATAAACAATTAAAAAGCAGGGAAATTGAAAGTTCTAGTTAAATGTAAACACTTTCCTCCCTTCCCAGGAGGGGGAGGAGGGAACTGCTTGCAGCCAGGACACTTCTCACTTCCCAGCTCAGCTGGGTACCATTTGAAATGCATCACACACACCTTCCCCATCGTCACTCTCACTGAAAACACAAACAAAAATCCCAACCTTGATCCTTCAGAAAAAAAAAAAAAAAAAAAAGGAACAGGAAAAGGAGTTTTACAAACATTTTGAAAGCTCAAATTCCGAAGATTTCAAAGGCTTTCCACACAAATTTTCTTTTTGTTTTCAAAGAATCCGCACACATAAAGCAGTTTCCACAAGACACCAGCGCGCACTTATCAAAAACATCTTGAAAAGCTACGAAGGGGCAGGAGGAACAGCAAATCCTTTTAGCAAGCGACAAGAACAAACATTTCCTAAGCAAGTGTCATCTCCAACACGGTTTGCTTGTCAGAAAGACCCGTCGGATCTGTCTTGTGTAACGCCTGGTCCCTCAGCAGAGGTAAACAAAAGGGGATGGCAGTGGTGATCAGATGCTGCTGCTGTGATGGGGGGAAGCCCCGGCTCCCAGCTGCAAACATCTTTTGGGGAATGGGGCTCAGCCAAACCCACAGCTGAAAGCGCTCCGTGTGCAACACAACCCACAGGCACTGCGTGACACTGAAAGCTCAGCAAAATCCTCTTTAAACAGAGAGACTGGGGTAAAGCAACCAGGGTGAGACGTCACAGCAACAGCAGGATACGGCCTGGCAGCTGCACAGCGCTCAGAAGCCAGGCCCTGCTGCAGGTCAGCATCACAGCCCTAAGGAGAAGCTCAGTGTACGGCTGCACAGCGCTGGTGCTTCAGGGGATGGCGTTGTTTGGGGTTTTGCATGTGTGTTTTTCCCCCTTTCCTTCTCAAATGTTGATCAAAGCCAGGCCAGCTAAGACAGCAGCAAAAGTTCACATCTCTCACGCTGAGGTCTCCTTCAAAGTTCAGTGGGACTGCTTAAGCCATGACAAAAAAGGCTTGAAGTTTTGACATTTCAAAAATCATTTGCCAGAACAAAACAGGATAAAACAGCTCAGAAGAGATGTATAACAAGGGAAAAGAACAAAGAGCCCAAAAGGCAGCCAAAAGGGTTTGGTTTTTCCTTTCCCTCTGTTTTTTCTTTCTTTTTTTTTTTTTTCTGAGGGAAGAGATCAAATATTTTTGTGCGTGTGTGAAGAATTTCTGTTTCTTCCTCCCTCCACTCCTTTTTTCTTCTTGGGTCCATTTGTTGTATCTTGGACAACAAAACTCCTTGTCATCTAAAATTAGTATTTGGTGTTAGAACCCTGCAGGAGGTCGTACGACAGGTTGCTAATAATGCATCCATCCCTATACCATCTCACAATTATAATCCTGTTACACATTCCTCTTTTTTTTTTTTTAAGACCACAGGAAGGATTATCCCCTATAGGCACAAAGCATGATTTGATTTCTTAGGAGACTTTCTTCTTGTAAAACTTGAAAGAATATTTCCCATAGAGACAACTCCTCCCCTATCGGCTCTTCCTGTTGATCAGCTCTTGCTCTCCCATCCTTGTACTGGAGGATAAAGAACTCTGTTTCTTAATTTTCTTCCAGGAAATTGAACCAAGAGCCATGCAAACATTCAGTTCCCAGGACACACATGCAGTGAACCAAGCAGCAGGGGCAGGGCTGCACCCACGGACCAACACAGCGCCCAGCTTTCCAGCTCTCTGCTCAGCACAAAGCCTGAGAATTTTGGACTCATTTCATTTCTGCCAAGTCACTTCTGTAATTTTTTTCTTCTCGATTGAAACTAAGGACAGGATCACAGCGTGTTCAAACCCACCCCAGACGTTCCCTTCTGTTTATCTAACGCTTTCTCCCAAACAACGCCTAAACAGAAAGTTGAGTAAGCCTTTAAAACCACACAAGCTTCTACGTACGCCTTTCCTGTCTTTATTTCTCTCTCAGCCAAGCTGAAGGCAGCTCCCACCACGCAGGGCTCGGCTGCAGGAGGCGTTTTTGGCACCTGAGCTCCATGCACACCGTGGGCTGCCCAGCCCATGGCCACGCATTACAAATGCCATCGATCGGCTCAGTGTTCACCTTGGTGCAGCAGAAGCACATTAGTGATACAAACCTGTACGCAATTACAGCAAAGGCTACAAGCATCTTTCCTGTGGGAAGAGCAGGGTTACATTTTAATTGTTAAATTGCTACTTGCTTGATAATTCTGACAGATCCTTTCTTTGAGTTTTCTTGGAAACCAGTCCAGATTTCACCAAGGCTGAACTTCTGTCAAAGAACGCCTGTGTTTCATTTCATACAGCAAGCCATCAGTCATACAGCCTTCTCTCAAACCCAAGAGGAACCCAAACGCCCACATGCAAATGTGCTGTGCCCTCACTTCTGCAAGACTCGGGCTGAAGCCCACAGCTCCAACAGCTAAGGAACCAGCCTGCCTGCTCTGTGGTGATACCAAGACACCGTAACTGCCCAGTACCAACACATTTGTGTCCTCAGCAGGCATCTGGGCAAGCAACAGCTGACAAAGATCAGATATCTAAATGCAGCTCTCCCTCAGCACTCCCTATCTCCCACTCCCACGCTCCAGCCAGAGGCTCTTCTTCAGAGACACTCAAGATATTGGACGAGAGTTCAGGGAAATCCTGCCTAAATCTGATCGCTCCACCACGTATCTGATGGATGAGTTATGATAAGCTTTAAGAAACATCAAGTGTGTGTGAATGCAAGAGATTTTTCAGCCAGTGCAAAGACCAAACGTCCCCTCAGGCAGAAAACACAGCCAAGACGCAGAACCTACGTGCCATAGGGCCACAGTGAGCCACCAGCTGCTCATCACGAGATTAAGCAACACCAATGTCACCACTTGGGAGAATGAGAACACGGCGCAGCATGCTCCTGGCCATGCAGCCTCAGAAAATCCTATCTACATTGCTGCTTTGCTGCTACTGCAGGTGTCCCATATTTACATAAGCAGGTGTCCCATATTTACAAAAGCAAGCATGACCTAAGCCAGGTCCCCAAGCTGACCTCAGTCAGCTCCCCAGGCCCAACTCACCGCCACACTGGTGAGACCAGGAAAGGGTCATCCTGCAAATACAGATGCTAAGATTTGCATCTCTCCTTTCCATGGAAGAGTACTAGAGGCTAGATGGTCAAGGGCAGTACATCCTATTGCACCCTCCCCTTGCTGTCCCTCCCAGACTAGAGGGCAAATGGCATTGGTGCAAGCTCAGTATACACTGGGAGATGCCATCCTCCAGTGATGGACACACTCTGCCTCTCTCAGGATGTCACAATTCCCAGCAGGCCCCCGCTGACCTCAGACAAACACCAGCACCAATCCCCCTGTTCGGCTCCTACACACCCTGCTGAGGACTGAGGAGGAGGCTTTGCCTTCCCTGGCAAACAGAGCTGCCCCAGCACAGGGACGAGCAGAGCTCAGGATCACAGCCTGTCAGAGGCACGATAAAAACATGATGTACTTCAGCCTACAGAATCTTATTAGTTCCTCATGCAAAGAGTGTTCACGCCGTAAAACCGTCTCGGAATCCCTTTGATCCACGCTGATACAGTTTATAAATTGATGTTAATATTTAGAGTTCATGTCTGGTAATGCTGCAGCCATTTGCTCACATTTTCTTGCCAGCCAAGCAGGCGCGGGAGCGAGAGCAAGCTGTAAGGCAGGCAGGAGATGACCCAGTGATTAAGAGCTGATGAAATTAAATGTAGTCTGCAGAGCTGCCCCAACACAGCCACCTCGCCAAAAGATGTTACGTCTGGGGCAGGCAGAGCGAGGCTGCAAGGGGATGCTGCAGCTCCTGCCCAAGCACTGACCCACATCTCTGTACAGCATCTCTAAAGAAGAAAGACTCCAGGCTGAGCAAATGGTCTGATTTCAAAGCAGCCCATTCCCCCATTGATTTCAGGGGGGCTGGTGAGGCGGGGACCAGCTGGGGAGCACAGCAGCCTGGTTGCTCCCAGGGGATGCTGAGGGATGGAAACCTTTGAGACTGGAGCCTTTCCTCCATTCTTCTGGTGCAAAGTGGGGATGCTTCATTTGTAAATCAGTGAGCGTCTCCAGATTTTCCTCACTGCAAAGCAAAGCCCAGCACTGGGCAATTCCCCACCGCCCCCATCTCTCATACTGCTCATTTCTATGCGAGCGCATGCGCAGCACGTGCTGAGCCCACACGAGCCAGCACCAGAGGAACCAACCTAATGCCTGGTCACCTCTGAGGGCTGCACAAGATTGAGCAGGAGATGTCAAAAGCAAACAATTTAAAGCAACAAATTTAATTAAAACCAAAATGAGAAGTTGTTGCAAGCCCAACAATTGCAGACTGCAGAGCTCTGTCGATCTTTGGGGAAAATTAGCAGAAGCTGCTAATAGCAGCATCCAATTCCAGTGGCGTCTTGAAGGAAACAGTTGTGGAGGAAAAGAAATAAATAATCTTCAGACAAAACAATTACTGATCAGGTGCGTGACAATCTCACAGTGTCATCATTCAGGCAGGCAGATGCACGAAGCTTGGAGAAAAACAGCCACATGCATGGCTCCCTCCACCTTACCAGCCCTTGGACTCACTGTGGGTTTCACAGTCACAAGTAGCAACGCCCCATTCTGGTGCTCACCTGGCTTCGCCTGCCCCATGAGGGCTGTGCACAGAGGTGCTCGGTTTGCGTTCCTTTCCCTCTCCTTGCAGGAGCTGGAGGAGGACATGCCCACATTCACCCCCAGGCTGGAGCTGCAGCAGCAGCCACCGGTGCTCTCAGCAGAGCTGGCTGCATCACAGCTGCACAGGCTCTGCTCTGACCTCCATAAACCACACTGACCTGAGCTGCATGACGTCCCAGAGGCATCGCCACATTTTCTCTGGCACACGTCTCCCACAAGGAGGGGAGAAGGCTGTAAATGCCCTGAGATGTCTTTGAAGTGACAGAAGGCTGCTTTATGTCCTTTGCTTTATTTCCACTTACAACATGAAACCCTACAAGCCCCTGGCTAAATGTAGCTCTTCCTTCCTTCCGTACGCAGCGGTGGACCTCGCTTACCTCTCCCACTAAAGTATCCAGATACAAACATCCACCCACACCATATATAACCCCTTTGCAGGCTGTAAAAACGGGAAGCTTTAATTGATACTATATTTCAAACTGCTGTGCAGCAAGGACATACTCCAGGCTAAGTCCTCCAGGGTATCTTTCTCCATCCCTGCTTTCCCTGCAAGCAGCTCCCATTGCTCTCCTTCTCTATTTTTTGAATGATTACTTACAAGAAAAAAGTCCCCATGAATGCACAGAGCTGAGTGGCTAACATATTCCTAAGGGGTTTTATTGCTCAGATGGAGGGGATTTCTTTTCTTTTTCCCCACTTTGATGCTGCTAAATGTTCCTCTAAATAATGCTTTGCATTTCCAAATCCTCATAAAAGCCACCATGAGCCTTCCCATCAATTCAGGCTTGCTCTGAAGTGGGCATGGTGCCTGCTGCTGGGTGCAGCCAGAGGATGCCCAAGCTGCTGCCATGGGAGGGACAAGATCCCCTCAGCCTAGAGAAAGGGGAGGAGGATGCTGCAGAGGATGGGGCACTGGGCAGAATGATCTAGTGACTGGCAACCCTGCCCAAAGCAGGGGATTTGAGCTCAATGATCTTTAAGGTCCCCTCCGACCTAAGCCATTCTATGATTCTGTGGATGCTGCAGAAGGGGGCAGATGATGCTCAAGTCATTTTAGGAGGAAATGGAAAAGAAATGTTCCTATCCTTGCTGGTTTAACGAAACGTCTTGCAGCATGAAAAGCAGGAACAAAGCAAGTGCCTTCCTCGGCCCCACAAAGCAGTGTGCTGCAACTGGGGACTGATGGGCACAGACGTGTTCCTGGGAGGCCCCCAGTCTCCCCCTGCCAGCACATGGCAGAGTGCAGCAGCTCGTGCCAGGTCCTCGTGTAGCTGGCTGCCCTGGAAAATGAAGACAGAGCAGCTGTACAAACCAGGCAATAATTGTTCAGAGGGGAGAGGAGAGGGGGGGAGAACCCATCAAATGAACAAAAGGAGGAAAATGAACCAAGAGAGAGAAATAAGGGCAATAGAGACAGGCTGGTTATTAATACTGCCGCTGGTAATCTGTTCTCCCAGCCTTTGCTGCCAGTTGGCTCCTGGTCCCAGTCCTTCCCCCCTCCTCTTTCCATTAGTGACTCCAACAGGCTTGGGAGCTCCTTTTCCCATTGCTGCTGCTGGCTGCAGGAAGAGCTTCTCTCCTTGGGAGCTGCAGACATGCTGGGGCCGCTTCCCTCCCTCCTCTCTCTTGGCTTCGGATCCTGGCGCGCCAGAGCTGGCCCGTGTCTATTTCAAGTTTCCTTCAAAGCTGAGCCTTCATCTGTTAGAAGCAGGATGGCTTTCAGCCTGTCTTTCTTTGGCCTTTCCTGCAGAGGTGCTGGTGGCCTCTTTCTCTGTTGTGAGATTTTCCTTGGCTGCTGGTATCTATTGCAATGCTGTCATCAAATGGGAATTAGTGGGCACCCTTCTGTCATGCAGGAACATCTCCAGACAATGTGCCGCCCTGCACGCTCACCCAGCCTGCCTCACCATCATGCAAATACAAAGGAGAAGAGCTTAAGGATCCGGACTGTTTAAGAGCACAACAGAATTATGAGCTGCTAGGTGCAGCAGGCTTCAGCCTGACCCAAGCTCCCAGCTTTGCTGGGGCCGTGCTCCTTCCAGCTCCACGTGGTGATGCCCATGTCCCCAGACCCAACATTTGGCAACCAGGTAAAAAGCAGCCCCACGTGTTTGGAAATGAACCCAAAAAGTCACTCAGGTTTTTAGAAAGGAGCACAGCCCCTGTCTGCCACCAGGGTAGGATCTCTGGTGCCGAGCTGCACCCCATCTCTGCAAACACAGCCAGCAATGTTTTCCTGGGTGCCATTACAATTTCCAAACCGGGCTCAGCTCAGTGATGCCTTTAAATGTTTCACAGTATTTTGCTGCCAGTTTGGTGCTGCTTTGGGATTTGTTGTGATTCAAATAGAAGGGACAACTTTAAGAGCTTTTCCCTTCCCAGCGAAGGACTCTGCCACCGCATTAAATGATGAGATTTCAGTAAAACTGATGGCCACTGCAAAATGTCTTCGCTGCTTCTCTGTGAAGAACTTGACTGTTCCTCATAAAGAATATTTTTAAAGTTTTTGCAGTTTGTAATTATATTTTACAGTTTCATTACAAAGCTCATTTTAATTCTTCTCCAAACCGTTTTTACCAGTCCTCCTGCCACTTTCTCTTTAGAAAAGTCATTAAGTCGGAACTGGAGATCATCCCATTTCCCCCAGTTTTGAGGATATTAATCTGTTTTATTGGTATTTCACTGTCGTTTCCATTTGAGTGTTCTCTGTATTTGCATAATTTGCACTGCCACTCCCTTCCTGGTGACAAGCACAGGCTCAGCTTTTCATTTCAATTCTAAGCAGCCGCATTACGTTTTATTTCAGCTTTCGAGCCCACAGTGCCTTTCCTGGGCTAGAAGTGCCATCCCAAAAGCATCCTTAAAGGCACAGACACACGGATGTGGTGAGGCTGAGGCTGGGCAGAGCTCTGTGTTACAGTGCAGTGACTTCCTACATATGCATACTAACTCCAGGAAGAAACCAACCTTAGTAAGGATGAAACCCATTTTAAAAAGATTGTGGAACTCCTCTATGTCATGGGGCATCGCTTTAAGCCCTGCTCCTTCCACCACCACTGCACCTCTTCATGTACACTCCTATCCCCAACATATTCATTCCCTGCCCTCCTTCCTGACCCCAGTGTGGGGCTGGGTGCTGTGGGTTCCTGGCAGGGAGAAGCTGCACCCACCTTCAGCATGCCCTGAGCAGCACGGCAAGCACGGGAGCTGAGCAATTGGAACCGACTGAATAATGGCTTTCGTTGGCTGGAAGAAAATGAAATTTGCCCTCGTCTTACTGAAAACTTGCACTTGATGCTCGCTGCACATTATAAAGAAAAGGTCAGCGAAACACAACAAATGCAAGGAGCCCAGTCAGAGAAGGCAATAAATAGTGACAGCAGCCCTTGTCTGATTTTTCAAAGCATCTCTGCCTTGGCTCAAACACTAGCAATTCCACTCTGTGCTGCTGCAAGGGGCTGAGACGAGCAGCTCAGCTGCTGCAGGACAGGAGTTTGTGCTGCTCCCAGGGCTCATTGAGAAGCCCAGGGGAAAACAGGAACATCCACCAGATATGTACAGTGATAACAACAATACAGCTGCAATGTAGAAGAGGCAAGTTCAGCTCCACGGTGCGGTCCTCTTGCTGAGTGCATACTTAAGGAGGTTTTAGCAGAGCTGTGAGGAGGGGTTAAGGGGTAGGGGTGCCCATGGGCTCTCACCATCAGCAATGAAGTGCTCGGGGACATGAAGCGTCACCTTGACAGTCAGCGGACAGGAGAGCTGCGAGCCACACACCATGGCCAGGATGCAGGAGCTGACGGCAATCAGAGTCAGGGCTGTCTTGTTGACAGGGCTTTTCATCGAACCTGGAAGGCAGAAAGAGAGGTGGGAGCCACAGGAGGGACTGACTCGAGCCTCAGCCCCAAAGCTCCCCAGTTTGCACGGCCAGGACCAGAGCTCCTGGAGCCTTCCAACCCCATCCTTCCCATCACATTCTACCTGTGGTCCTGCAGGGCCCACCAGCCAAGATGCAGGCAGTTTTCATCAGCCTGGGTTTATGTGGCAAATTTTATCAAGTCACAGAAACACCCAACCCAAATCCAAGGGCAGCCAGCACCAGAACACCATTTCTTCTCACTTAGCACCAGGAGAAATCTATGCATGCAGATTTTACATAGCATCAATGAGTGTTAATTATTTACACAAGCATGTATAAACATTCAGTCATCACACAGGGACTGGGATGAACAACAAAGCAATCTACAGAGCCAGTCACTTTTTACAGGCAGCAGATATTACAAAAAGAAGTTTTATTTTGTCAGTCACAGAAGCTTATGGTATCTTCAGAAAAGCAGCTCACAGGAGGGTTTGCTGCAAGTGCCAGCTTAATACTTCCTGGCACAAAGAGGAGCCTCTGAAGCTGGCACCTGGATGGGATGTGGTCACCTGTCCCCAGCTCCAAGGCCACGTGCTGGACATCAAGGCTAAGGGACAGCTGCATCGAGAAGCCATCCATGGGGACATTCCTTAATCTCTCACTGCTCTGTGCATGCCTCATACCTGCACACGTGGCCAGCCTTGTCTGTTGCTTTGTGTTTTGTTCCCTTTGTTTTTTTTAAACCAATGGAATTACAGAATCAGAGAACCAAGTTAGCTGGATAAGATCTCCAACAGATCACCATGGCCAACCAGCAAACTGACCTCATGAGACTTGCTGTGGGGAGGGCTGTCAACCACTAACTAAGATCAAGCAGCAGATCAGGCTGCCCAAGGCCCAATCCAACCTGGCCTCGAACAGCAGGTTTAGAGAGTGACAAAGTCACCAGCAGCATCAGGATGAATGAATCAGGTCTGTTACAGCATAGTGGGGCAGACCCAACCCCAGGCAATGCAGGGGAAGGATGTGAGACCAGGTAAAGAAGCCACGCATAGGAGAGACCCAGCCATCCCAGGAGATGCTCTTGCTCTGAGCAGACTGGGAGCACATGAGCCACACTCTGCTGACGGAGGGGACCAGGAGAGATGTTCTCCAGCCAATGCTACCCACCCACAAGCACAGCCCCAGCATCCTGGCTCCAGGGAAGCACCAACCCGAGATCTGCTCCATGCTCTCCTGGCTGCACCACTGCTCAGGATTCAGGCGAGGACGCATCTTTATCTTTGGAATCAGATCCAGCTCCCTGCTCTCACTCTTTCATCAGCAAAGTGAGATTTAAAAAGCATCTGCTTGAAAATTGAACGGGAAATGCATCCAGCGAGTTAGCACTCGTGTGTTTCACCCTGTAATTTGATCAAATCCGCTTAGAGATGCTGGTGCCAGAGCAAGGAACTGGCGGAGCCCAGGGCACAGCCTGTGCTTTCCAGGCAAGCAACATGCCTCACCAAAGCCTCCCTGCCCCTGGCATTTGCAGGACAGGAGGAGTGGCTGATCTGCAGGAAAACACCCCGTAGCCCTGTGACAACAGGAGTAGCAAAATGATTATTTATAAAGCATCTTCTACTTCCCTTACACATGCAGCATCCAAACAGCTTTCCCACTATTTCACAGCTTTAACACCCATCTCTGCCCTTCACCCCTCAATGCCCTTTTTTCCTTCCCAATCTTTATTTGTATCATCAGCATAAATAAGCACCTCCAAACTCATTTCCTCCCAGGACATACTGTGCCTGCCACAGACCCAGCTTTTGGTTGGAGTTATGATACTCATGCAAGAAGAAAAAAAAAGATGGAAAAAAGCTGCTATCGAGATAATTGGACACAGTCAAGTATACAATAGAACAGAGAACACTGGATTTTACCATTATAAATCACCTTTCAATCCAGGGTCTTAAAGTGCTTTGCAAACATTAAATCACAAATCCCTTATGAGTTAGGGGAGTATTATCCCCTTCTCACAAAAAGCCTGAACCACAGGTATGTGTGGCAGCCTTCAGCACCCTGCTGCACAGCGGAGCTGGATTAGGGCTCCGGAGCTTCCCACCCCCATCCCATCCCCATCCCATCCCCATGGTTGTTTCTCTCCCAGTCACTAAGAGGAAAGGGGCACAGGAGCCTGAGCCAAACAAAAGCCTTTTCCACCCCCATGAGCATGAGCTTGGCTGCCCAAGGGGAGAACCACTGCTGCAGTTCTCTTCCAGCTGCCTTCCCAGCTCCTCCCCCCCTCCCTTGTTTCCATCACAGCACTGATTACCGACCCCCAGAACTGCCTGCAGTTGGCTTTCACCAACTGAACCAAGGCTATGGGACTTCTGCTCGAGCAGCACTGTGCTTTCCAGCTCAGCTCTTTATTGCTCACAGACAGTTTGCTGCCAGCTGTAAGACAGCCTGATGGAAAAGCAGCTTCTTCCCTCGCTCCTTCAGCAGAAGGACACTCCTGTTTTCCATCCCACCACTGATGCTCCAGCATAAGCACTCCTGCACTGTGCTCAAACACCCATCTGGAGGTAACCAGCTGAGCGGCAGCCCTCTAGCAACACAAATGTATTCTTAACAACCCACTGCTAACTAAACAAACCTCAACAGGTTCAGCAGGGCTGCGGCTCCGGCTCGAGATGTGAAACAAAATGAATAATTCCTCCCTTGTCCTGGGGGTGGGATCCAAGGCGGCTCAGCGCTGCAGGAGAAGCTGTGCTCGGGCACTTCCCTCCTCCCCCTGTGATCTCTGGGCTTCCAGGAAAGTGTTTAAATTGCAGATTTGCAAACAGTGCTTGCACAGAACAGGCTGCTATCAGCCGTCAGCTACAGGAGAAGGTGTGGAAGGGAATGCACAACCTCCCCAGGTGGAAGATGGGACTCAGGAGCTCCTGAAACCCCCAGTGCACAATCACAGTTTCAGCTCGTGGTCCAAAAAGCCCATGATGACGATTGCTGTGCTATGTCTGGGCACAGCCGAGACCGAGCTTGTTCCCTAGATTCCTAGCAAATTCTTGCTATCCTGAGATGCTCGTTCCTTATTTTTAATTAATCAGCTTTCTGCTGTGCCTTGGGTGGTTTTGGTGGAGCTCAGCCTTGGTTTTAGCCTAACTTGCAGGGGGGAAAGCAATGGGGGCAGCTCCAGGAGCCCAACACCAAGCAGTGCCCACAACCAAAGGGGGACGAACCAGGAGGGTGGGCAGGAGGAATCACATCCTATCAAATGGGGAGAATCAACCTGCCAGGCTGTGCGAGGGAGAGGTAGGAAAGAAAAGGGAACTGTGCTGGTGCTTGCAAAGCACCCCCTCCCCTGAACACTGTGCACCTCCTGCAAGATGAAGATAAATTCAAAGCCACTCTGCAAGCAGCCCCTCCAAATGCACCGTGCCTCCTATGAAATATCATTTGCTTGTGCAGTTAATTACTCACTGCTTTGTACACTTTCCCTTGCTCATCTAATGAACAAGGTGGGGGAAAAGTACAGTGAAACTCCAGGCTCTTTTCTGTCTGATAGTGGCAGCGCTGCTTAAATCCAAGAAAGGGAGAAAGAAAAAAAAAAGGTAAGCTCAGACCACGTATGGATTTACAAGCAACACAAATATCCCGTGCTCTCCGTAATACGATGTTTCTAAATCAGGCTCATAAATACATACTTGGGAGATTAGTCTATAAAAAAAAATAAACTTTAATTACCCCATCTTTATCAGCACACAGCCCTTCGTGTGAGCCACATGTGGGCGTTAAACGCCGAGAGCTTCGCAATCTTCCCCGCCCCCCCATGATAACAGCATAATACAGCATGCTTCGAGGCTACTCGAATATTAACATGCATTTCTGCCACCCGAGAAAGACAAGGATAGGGGAAGCATTGCAAGAGCTGGGACTGCTTAGCAACACACAGCACAGCTGCCAGCACGGGCATGCCAAGCTGCGTGCCAGGAGCCACTGCATCCCAGTGCCTGCTGCATCCCAGTGCCTGCTGCAACCTGAGAATCCACTGCATCCCAGTGCCTGCTGCATCCCAGTGTCTGCTGCAACCTGAGAATCCACTGCATCCCAGTGCCCACTGCATCCCAGCGCCCACCACATCCCATCCTGGCAGTGCCAGCAGCAGCCCAGCTGCAGGCATCTGGGCCACAGAGCTCCATGCACGGTGTGCCCATGCTGTGCGCTCCTTTTTGCACGTCAGACGAGTTCAGCACTCCTAATGATGCTTCTTTATGTTCCAGCAGAGGCTCATTAATACAGTACAACAGCGTTTCCAGGACAGCCTCACACACAGAAACATCTCAAGGTGTTTTACAAGCGGGAGATCATGTTAAATCAAATCAAATACCAATCAAGATTAGCGGCAGTGCTGGCAGGCTGCTCTCAGCATCCAGCACCCCACTCTCCAGTCTCATCTCCCTGCCCCCCACCTCTGCCCCACGCTGGGTCCCTCGGGATGCACCTCTTCCCCCAGCCCTCCCTGCAGGGACCGCTCTGCCCCAGCACCAGCATCCAGCAGGGGATGCACATCACTGCAGCAAGGTTCCCCACCAGTGTCAGCAGCAGATGGGGGAGATCAGATGCATCTGAATTTAGAGAGGATTTCATCTCGCTAAGAACACGCTGAATCACATTAATGCTATTAACACTTATGAATTACCCGCTGGCAATCAGCCAAGTGCAGGAGGCCACAGGAAAAGAAAACCAGGCTTTCAGGTGCAGGGGAGGCAGCAAGGGGAGGTCAAGGCTGGGTGAATGGGGCCAGTGAAATCGTGGGCCCAGGGCTAAGCCTGCACCCCAGCTCCTGCTCACCCCAGCAGTGCTGCAGCTGCTGATGTGCTTCTGGAGCGTTAATGCTCCTGCACTGAATAAACGCGTTTGTTTCGTATTTATGCATTTGCTTCGTGTTTATGCAGTTTCCAGCAGCGCTCCCACTTTGCTCAAAAATGCAGAGCCTGCAGCTTGCAGCACTGTGAGCTCATTTCAGCTCTGAGGAAGAGGAGGAAGGGGGAAGAGAAGGGCAAAAAGGAGCCCTGCAGGTTGGCACGGACCAGGACAGTAGATGAGAAAGAGAGAGAAAAGAGAGAGGCAGCTCAGGCTGAGGGCTTGCTGGGTCCCAGCAGGGCTCCCCATGCAGCTCCGTGGGGAAAATTCCTGCAGCCCAGTTTGCTCTTCAGTGCTGCCACTTCTCTTGCATATCTCAGATCACGGACAATTAAAGGCAATGAAGTCAGCTTTGCTTTCATGTTCTCTGTGCAGAATCAGTCGAGATAAAATCACATTAAAGAAGCAGTTACATGCATAACGTCAGAGATTGTCTGCACTGGAATTTTCTTTCATGCAAATCAATGGAAACATTTCGCTCAGAATTAAGGTCTCATTTTTGTGCTCTGTTTTGAACTCCAGTCCCAGTTCTACACTATTTGAGCACTAACACAAATCTAAGCGGGAGGCTTCAAGGCAAGGAGGAGGGAGAACAATTTTCAATCCAGCACCACAAAAGCATATTTCCTACAGGAAAAAGGAAAAAACAAAGTAATCAGTATCTACTCAATAGCTCGCATCGTGTCACAGCCCTGGGAGGATTGCTGACAGTGAGCCGAGCTGGGATCACGGTGCACACGGGGTGATGCTCAGCCAAGCTGGGCTGCTTCAATACCAGGCATGCAAAAAAACAGCCCCAAACAACCACTTTTCCTTCTCTCTCTATTTCCAAAGGAGACGCACAACACGAATCCCTGCTCTGCAGGAGCTCCCAATGGGTTGGAGCACGGCTGTGCCTCAGTTTCCTCAACGCAGAGCTTTCCCACGCTGCCTTCCAGCACTCTTATTGCTCCGGGAAGGGATACATCTCAGCATGGGCAGAGTGAGAAGCAGCTCGCCGTGTGCCATCCCCTCTGCCCTGCCGGACTACCTGGGGAGCAGAGCCTTGTTACCATGCGGAGGGCGACAGCGCAGCGATTAGTGAAAATTTGTTACCCGCATGCTCGGAACAAAATTAAATTAAAAGCGCTGCTTTGCTGTCAAGATAAGGGCCAAGCTGGGGAGATAATTTTTCACTCTCAAACACTCAATTACCGGCGGAGGCTGCATCAGATACCATCACAAATAAATAAATAAAGGGAGAGGCCCGTGCTGCCTCCGGGAGCGGCTGTAACTGCGTTATCTGCGGCACAGCCTGCGGAAGTTAAAGAGCCTGCGGCTGCCGTGCACTGCGACCGCTCTAATTGCCGGCCCCTCGCTTTGCAGCTACTTCCTGCATCGGGTCTTCTCCCCTGAGCTGCCCCAGCACGGCTTCTGGATGCCATTGAGCTGGGAAGAATGAGGGGCTGAGGGTTTATCTGCTGATGCAAGGCATGCGCGCTCTCTCCGCAAAATAAGCCATCATGCAAAAAGCAGCACGCTCATTAGCTTGCTGGGAAAGTGGCATCGACAGTGCAGCCTTGGTAGCTGAGCAGGAGGGAAGTTGCAGCAGCCTGCATCTGTGCCCAGTGTGGAGCTGAGCACGGGGCAGGAGGCACCAAGTGGGGATGTGCGTGGGGCAGGAGCACTGTGTGGGGCTGTGCGTGGGGTGGGGGATGCACACCAGTGCTCCAGAGGTAAGGACCTGCACTACAATGTGATACATGTATGATGTCCTCTCTCGGGTGTCTGTCCCTGCAGCCAGCAGCATTGCTCTGCATGCCATAAACCAGCCACACGTGCAAAAGACACCACCTCTGCTCCATCCACCTGCAGCTCCGTCCTTCCTTCCCTGGGAAACCCCCTCTGCAGGAGCTGGGGCACAGCACAAGGCTCAGGACACGCCGATAATTCCACTTTCTGGTGCAAGTATTAAAACACGACATGCTTGCTTTATCACCTTCTGTCTCCTGTTTGATCCCTGACAGGGAATCACTGCACCGCGGGCTGCAATGGCACAGAGCAGGGATGCAGCACACTGAGGCCAGCAGCAGGGTGACACGGTGACACGGTGACACGCTGCCCCACCACCACGGCTCAACCCTACTGGGGCCAGCACGCACCGAGAGCACTACTCAAATTTCATTCTGCATTTCATTTAGTTCCCCATGAAATAATAAGTGTCTGCCGCCTCTGGAGACAGGAGAGGATCAAAGCGAAGCTTCCTTGTATGTAACAGACTCCGAATACCTAATATTCGCTTATAAAAGGCCTTGTTTTAAACACCAAATACAGAGGCAGATCAAAGCTCGGCTTCTCATTTCTCTAACAGCCCTCAGAAGACTTTGCCAGCCAGCAAGGCACACACATGCGTGCACACACGCGCCTGACACCAATCCAAGGTGCATAATTGGGCTCTGCTAATTTGTGCTAATTTTCCACAGCACCGTGTGTTATGGAAACAGTTGGATGCCTTGTTCAGGAAGACCTCACCCAACAGCAACCCACACCACAGTGCACAATGCATCCCACATCCCTGCATCCCACAATCCCCAAATCCCACGTCCCTGCAGCACCAAGGAGCTCTCTGGGGACAGGTAAGCAGCACCCAGCTGACAGCAATGCACAGGAATTCAGTGGGATGTTTTCCCTTGCACCAGGCTGCAGCTCAAGGTAAAGTGACCCAGGGTGCTCGTCCCCTCGGGTGGATGCTGGATGCATTTTGCAGTGGGGGTGGACAAGGAGCTGTGCATCGTGCAGAAAGAATTGGTGCAGTAGGTCCCATTTTCCTGCTTTGCTTTTTGCTGCTAATCTTTTCCTCTCAAACTCAGCAGCAGGACCTGGCTGAACACAACCTGTGCTGCTCTGGAGAAGGGAGGAAGTGAATATGCATCAAAGTCTGATCCCTCCCATGATAGGTAGCTGAGGATAGCATCACTGCCAGGCGCTGGGCTCTCCTGGAGACCTCAGTGCTCCTGTATGATGGCCTCAGATGGGGACCTCCACGCACTGCAGCTGCTGCACCTGCTGCAACTCCCTGAGCTGGGAAGGAGCTGGGGTGTTCCCAGCTTCCCCAGGGCTCAGGGGGAAATAGGGGAGAGGAGGGAGCTCTGGCCATAGGGATGGAGAGATCAGGAGGGCACAGAGCTGCCGAAAACAAAATCACAGAACCATTAAGGTTGGAAAAGACCTGAGATCCCCAAGTCCAAACCCAACCCACCCCACCATGCCCACCAACCACGTCCTTCAATGCCACATCTCATGGTTCTGGAACACCTCCAAGGACAGTGACTGCACCACTCCCTGTGCAGCTGTGGCAGTGCATCACTACTCTATCAGAGAAGAAATGTTTCCTAATATCCAACCTGAACCTCCCTTGGCACAAGTTGAGGCCATCACCTCTTGTCCAAACAAACACTTTGCAGGGAAAAGCCAAAATTGGAGAATCCAAAGGAGTTGGGAATGAGGGACAGCATCTGTCCCTACAGTCAGCCTCAGCACTGCTCCTCTGTGCATTCCCACATTGAAAAGTAAATGTCAGTGACTGCTGCTGTGGAGATACCAAGCAGGCTGACAGCTCACACAGCTGCACACTTGCCCTCCTTCAGCATTTACCTATGGGAATGTCCCGCTCATTTACCTTGTCAAGCACACCCCTGGGCCCCATGAAACCTGCAGCTTTCCTTCTGCTGCAGACAAATTAAGCCTACGACCACTTAACCAGCTTGCTTTGGCGCAGCACGAAGTCACAGCCAACCTGCACGGCGCGGAGCAGAAACTTGCCATCACACCGGCTGGGATCAATGATGGCGTTGGTAATTGAGCTCAGATCTGCAAAAGTGAGGAGAGGAATTTCTCTCCTCGGACCCGATAACTATTTGCAGCATCATCAGTGACACACAACCATCACAGAATCGATAGGGGAACATCACTGTACGAATTAACCGCATCTGACCACGCGTCCTTCTCCATTAGAATTATGATCTTGTCCAATTATGGATCTTTCTGAACCTGTAATTATGAGTTTGGTACTGTGACTTCCCACTAAGCTATTGCTTCACTTCCACGAGGGAGAAAGAAGTCAATGAAAGGATAATGGAAAATTCCTTTCAAGGACGCAGTGATGGCAAAATTTAGCTAGACAGGAAGGAAAATACAATGGGGACTTTACTCAAGACAATTCCCTTGCTTAGCCATTACCAAACACAAACAAAGCTGCTTTCTGCAGCATCACTCAATCCCTAACCCAGATCTAACAGCCAGCTCTGCCTCCTGAATTCCCTTCTAACTCAGCCATCAAAGCTGCTCAGGTGAACAACTCTGTATTCAAAGGAAAATAAAGCATTCTTCCTGTTTATCTGTTCCCTTCTCCTTGCTGTAAAGGAAGCGTAAACAAACAGCTCAAACAAACACACCTCAGATGTCTCTGCAGTAGCTACAGGGGGTTTCAAGAGACTGATGGAGCACTTGGCCCAATGGGAAAGGTGCAGAGGCAGCAGGAAAGCCAGGCTTTATTTGCTTTCCCTTACAACACATCTTTTCCCCTCGCTTGCACCCAATGATCCCCCTTCCCAACAAAACAAGAGAGAAAACCCAACTTCAGCAACTTTCCCAAAGTACCCATGGGCTTGCACACAAGCACTGCAGTGTAACTCACAGAACAAAAGACTTGGGAGCATTTCCCACTTGTGCCACCAAATTTCAGCACTGTTTCTGCTGTCACTGTGTGCCACACAACACATTTCTTCCTTGTTTTCAAAAACAGGTCTCAAGAAACCATTTTACTCTTAATCCAGCTGCATTAACACTGCAGTGTAACTCCACCTTGATTTCTCTCCTGGCCTTCCATCCAAAGCTCCTTTTAAACCCAGTGGTAATTTCCCGTGGCTCTAAAACACACAGGAAAACATGGAATCCCCACATTTCAGCAGGAACACACACAATACATCCATGTATGCACACATTTATTCCAGCATGCAATCATCGAGCTGATCACAGGTGCTGAGGTAATTTCACATTCAAATCAACACATTGCAAGCATTTATCCCAGTGCCTCATCACTGGAACAAAAGGAGGTGTGTGCTGTGCTGGGTACAGGCACTGCTCTGGTGTGCTGCTCTCTGCTCGAACACGGAAAGCAGAGGGAGGAGGCCCATGGCACAGCTCTGAATCTGCTTCCCAGTGAAGCTTTGTGGAGGAAGCATCCCCAGCATTCCCCATAGGGAAATGGAGCTTGGAAGCAACAACCTGGCCTGCTGAAACAGATGACTGATACCAGAAACCAACAAACAATGAACTTCAACAATATCACTGGATAAAGCTATCAGCAGCTCCCGCACCCTGCAGCACCACAGAAACACTGCACCTCAGGATGCTGTCCCTATACAAACTACTATCATCCTTACCTGCAGTCATTCACTACCCAAGGGTGCAGTCAAGCTGCTCAGCCCCTTTAGTCTCTTCTAGCCACGTGCAGCACAAGTGGCTGCTTTATTCTTACCTTTGCTTCGCCTCCTGCTCCGGTACTGCTCGGTGTAAAAGGTGAGCTGGGTTTCATCATCCGCCTCTGAGCCAGAGTTCCCTTTGGCGCGACCAAAGCCGATGCCACCTGAAGTGACAGAGAAGAAACGATCAGAGAAGCACAGAATGGTTGTGTCAGAAGGGACCTCAAAGCACCCCCTGCCCCAACCCCCGCAGTGGGCTGGTTGCCCCCCACCAGCTCAGGCTGCCCAGGGCCCCATTGACGACTTTGGGCACCTCCAGGGATGGGGCACCCACAGCTCTGGGCAGCAGTGCCTTGAGGCCTCCAGAGGTGGCCAGGCACTTTGATCACTTGTGATTCTGCCAATACCTAATGGCCCTCACGCCAATGGCAGCATGAGCAAATGCTCACGGCGTGCTTGCTACCACGAGACAACTGCAACGGATATTACAAAGAAAACCTCCGCACTCGAGAGCTGCTCCTCCCAGAGACACCCACACAGTGCAGCACAGTGAATCTCAGGGGCTCACTGCACAGAAAAACCACAGCAGAAATAAAAGAACAGATCCTGCACTTAGGAGCAATCAGGACCCCCCAGTGCAGGGCTGGCTCCCAAGCACTGAGGTCTGCCTGCTCCTCGCACACAGTGGGGACGCGGGAGTCACAGACACCTCTGTGCGCCACCTCCGTGTGACACAGAGGGAAAGACAGATGAGAAGCAGCGCTGGCAGGAGGCCTGCAATCCTAACAAAGTTTCAAGCAAAGAGGCCCCTGGAGGTTGACAGTGGGCCTTTAAACCGCCATTAAAATATTTTACTGTTTTTAAAAAATCCTTTATTCTAGGCAGCAGCGCAGATTGTTGGCAGGGGAACAGAAAACGAAAGTGCAGCCTCCTGCCCTGGGAATTCTCCATCACTGGGATGAGAGGTGGGTGGAAGAGCTTTCAGATCCGGAGCTCCATGGGATGGGCTGGAGCAGGGGCTTGCTGTGCTGTGCTCAGGCCATGCCCAGCAGCACCGAGGGCTGGAGCCGAGCAGTGCCCAGGGTGGGAGGCACTGAGGAGAAATGGGAATGAAGGGCTCTGAGGTGATTCACGCCGCTGTAAACGCTGCCTGGTGTTTGCTGCTTTACTACCAGGTGTGATTTAGGGCCCTTAAGTGTGACCATTAATTACCTGGTGTTACCGAGATATTTCTATTAGGGTCCTAGAAAGCAGCAGGAGGGCATTAATACAGCACAGAGCTGACAACAGCATTGATGTCAGTGGCTGTGGGGCTGGGACCCCATTCACAGCTTTGCCTCCAGACCCCCCAAACCCAGAATCTGAGGGTCCCTTCCATCCCACCACACAAGCTGCAAACCGCAGGGCCAGCAGCTAGCAGCCGTGCTGGCACAGCAGCAGGGATGGCTGCAGCAGTGCTGCCTTACTGCACAAAAGGCACGGAGCAAAACCCCACGCTTTTTTGCAGGGCAGAGGGCCAGGTTCAGCTTGGCCCAGTCTCGTGCCAGCCCACATCCTGGCCCCCAGCTGCCCCGTGTTTGCTTGCTGCCCGCGTCTCCGTGATGGATGGTGCTGACATGTTACATTACTCAGGCTGGATGTCTTCGGAGAACTGGTGACAGCGATATTGCATTTTCTGATTACCCAGAACCGTGCAGGATGCCAAAGTACAGGAGGTGGGGACCCAGCGCAGCTCCCCAGCCTGTGGTGGAAACGTCTGCTCCAATCCATCAGGGCAGGGATGCTTTTATCCCGCCCAGCTGCCGCGGGCACTGGGATTCATCTTGGTGATGGTTTTCAGGGTACAGGGATGGAGCAAACCCCGATCACCACCCCAATCCCGAAGCAGAATGAGGTGCTGTGGGTGGAGATAAGGTGGCACAGACACAGCCCCCCTGCAGCAGTACTGCAGCAGCAGAGCTGTGCTGGCGCAGCACAACGCCAGCGCCATGGGAGTGCTGCAGCACTGCACTGAAACTTTTAGCAAGTGGGAGCTGACACCACAATTACTTTGCTAACCCCCTCCCCCCCCCCCAAAAAAAAAACAAAAAACCCCACAAAACCTACAAGACTGCGATATCTGTTTTAAAGCACAGCAAACAACTCCCAAACCCCACTGCTGGTGTCCCCCCCAGCACCCACAGATGAAGCCAGCCCCAAAGGACGGCAGAAAGGTGCTCACATTGAGCACTTGCCAGACGTCTCAATAAGGTGCTCTTGCTGCTAATCCTGTTTGCAGATTGACAAACTCATTAATCCTCTCAAACAGCCCTCAAACGCTGCTGTGCTGGGCAGTGTGTGCTGATGTGGGTTTTCAGTCTGATGCTCATTTAGGTGGGAGCGAGGAAGGGATCCAAAGCAAACACGTCCCATGATCACACAATTAAGGATCCTATCATTAACAGGTGCATGCACTGCAGCCCAGCTGGGGTTGGGCAGGCCCTGTAATTTGGGGATTTGGGGTGGCCAAGTGCATCAGCACAGATCCCAGGGCTCCGGACAGTCCCACAAAGCCCACCTGGTGGCTCAGGAAGGTGGCAATGACCCCACAGCCCCTCTGCTGTGACACGAAGACATCGGGTGGGCAAGAGAGGCAGATTCTCTGGAATTTTGCTTTTAGGACTGCTGTCAGGAGTTGCCAAGACCCCAACCTTTACGGCATGGCAGCACTGCATTCTGCTTCCATCAGGAGAACCCGACAGGAGCAGGATGTGATGCTGTGACCTGGCTGAGGTGAATGCCCTGAGTGAGCCACAAAAAGTGGGATGGGGGCAGAAGGGAGGAGAGCAGCAATGGGGACAGCCTGTCCGAGCTGCAGTTCTGGGGTCTGTAGCTTTTGGTCAATTATGGCACAGAGGTGACCTCTAAAATACATTAAGACACAGCCCTGCTCTACACTAAATCATGCCTCGGATTGAACAGTCCATTAATCACGCATTTATTTTAAAAGAGCAAAGCACCTACGGACCTTTCCCACTTACCAAAGCAGAGGAGAACTGCGTGTGAGCACAGGAGCTCTTAGCCACCAGCCTCACTCCAGTGCTGCATTTTGGGGACTTTTTACAAATGCAAAGGTGACTTTCACCAACACACCGATGGCCAGGGTGCTTTTAAGCTCCTGCCCCAGGAGAGGGCACCAGACCCCTCTCAGAGTGTACCCACCTCCCCAGGGCCACCTCCAGCCCTCTGTGTTGAGCACCTAGCCCAGCTCCTGGTCCTGGAGTGGCCTTGGGGACAGCCTGGCCCTGGGAGGGGGGGCATGGGGACAAGCAGCATGGCAACGGGCACGCAGCACAGCGTGTTCCCATCCTGGCAAGTGTAGGGCTCCTAGTGCAGCCCCAGCAATGTGGAGCCGACCATCACCTGCAGCCAGGAGCCACCCTCCTGCACCTGCACTCACACCATCCTCCTTCCCTGTATTATTTATAAAGCTTAAATGCACTCCACTCAATAAAAGCGTCTGGGGAGAAAGTTTGTATGAAAAAGGCATTGCACTCAAAGAAGTTACGTGGGACTGTAAATGGAGAAGGTTTGTGCTTTCTTTTTTATTTTTATTTTTTTTTATAAAAGCACATCTTGGCAAAATATGACCTTTCTCGGAGCTGTTAGAAACACTTAGAGCAGAGTCAGATTTAATGACAAGCAATAGGCAGCAGTTTAAATGCACTTAGTGTGGGGACACGTAGCAAGGAAGAGCTTAGCTGAGATTTGTTTTCCTAGGGCTGAGGTTTGGGACTGTTTGTTTTCTGCTGCTGTTTGGTTCAGGCCTCCCTTCTTGCCATGGTGCACTCAGGGACCTTTTGGAGCCTTTCTGCAAAGGAGAAAATCCTTTGGCTGCGAGCAGTTCTTGCACAGAGAGCCCTCCAGCTGTAGGACTCTGATGAGGTTAAGCATTAATTAAATCGAACCGCAAGAAAATAATTACACACACGCATCCGTCAGGCCAACTTGTCACTACCCAGTAACAAAGTTGGATGCAAACTCCATCAGCAGAACTGTCATGTGGCTGTTAGAGGGAAATAAATGCATCCCAAACGGACAATTTCATTTAGAGGGAGGAAGGAAAAAAAAAAGAAAAAGAAAAAAAAAAAAAGGATTGCAAAGGATTAATGAGGCGAAGGGTTTGTGTTTGCAATCGGATGTAAAATGCAAACATCGTAAGTTGTGATATCATCATTTAACCTTAATGCTCGGGAGCGCTCCAACCACTCGCCGCCGCAGGGACAATTAAATGTGGGCTGTAAAACCCTCACTCCCAGCACAGAGCAGTGCCCAGAAGAACAGCAACAGGAGAAAAAGGAGAGCTTGGGACCATGGGGAGCTCTTTGCTGGAGCTGCCTTGGTTTGCATGCTTTTTTACAGCATGGGTCTCACTCAAATGTGCCCCTTGGAACCTTCTAGAAGATGTCCAAAAGACCTCCTCCTGTCTTGGAGCTTTGGGGACCTTCTAGAGGACGTTCAGAAGGCCTTCCCCTGCACTAAGGACCTTCTGGAGTACATTCAAGAAGACCTCCTTTTGCTCTGGTGTTATTGGAGAACACCTGGAGGACATTCAGAAGGCCTCCACTTGCCCTGAGGACCATTTGGAGGATGTCTAGGAGATGTCCTCCCACCATAAGGACCTCCTAGGGATCTTCTAGAGGATTTTCAGAAGGCCTCCTCCTGCCTTTGGGCTGTTAAGAACCTTCTGGAGGATGCTCAGAAGACATCTTTTTGCCTTGGGGACCACCTGGAGTACATTCAAAAAGCCTCCTCCTGCCCTAGAGACCATTTGGAGGACGTTCCCCCAACAGCCTGCGGCACAAGTGGACACAGAGCACGGGTTTTGTAGGAAGGAGCACCAGCTCAGTGTGTTGGGATGGAGGAGACATCCCCCAGGGATGGGTGCTGGGGCAGCTGGCAGCTGGCTCATGCTGTGCTCCAGCAGCAGGCATCACGCCTCTTCCCAGGTTCAGCTGAAAGGATTCATACAGCTGTTCTATTAGTGACCAAAAGCCTCTTGCCTACACGTGCTTTAAAGCGAAATAAAACCATAAAATAAACAACAACAACAACAAAAAGAAGAATTTGGAGCAGGAAATCAGGGAAGTTTCAGCAGGCAGTCACTGAGGACCCCAAAGCCTCCCCCCTTGGCCACACTAAAATCCAGCTACACGGATTTGAATAACGACGAGAAAACATACCAAATAATTTAAACCAGTTAAAGAGTCAGAACGTTTTCTTCACACTGAGTGAATAATTTATGGACAGCGCTATAAAGAAAGAAAAAAAAAGCCCTCTCCAGGCCTGTATCGCAGCAAAATGTATCCAGAATAAAAGATCACATTTCAGACTCATAAATAAATGAAAAACAAACCCAATAGTAAACAGAAAGCACAGTATATCCTGCCCAGCTTCCCACAGAGCGCTGGGCAGACACATCTGCTCACCACCCCAGAAGAAGAGCTCCATCCCCACGCACACACATCCCAGCACCATCCTACCTCGGGGTCGGCTCCGGCGTTTGCGCCTCCCCACAGAAGTGCTGCGCAGCGCGGGCTGGAGCTGCCCGATCTCGATGGGAGTGTTGGTGCGGAAACTCTCCTTGAACTTCTGCATCAGGGACTCCACCGTCTCCTGAGTCACCTCGGGAGCTGCAAGGCCAGCAAAGGGAGAGCAGTTAGAAGGGTTTGGAGGGAAGAGGCGTGAGGAGCAGCGGAAGTGCCTGGGTTTGTTTGGCCAGGGGAACAGGAGACTGCGGTGAGGCATGATGGCATCCTGCAGCCCCCCATAGCATCCTGCAGCCCCTCATGGCATCCTGCAGCCCCTCATGGCATCCTGCAGCCTTCATGGCATCCTGCAGCTCCTCACAGCATCCTGCAGCCCCTCATGGCATCCTGCAGCCCCTCATGGCATCCTGCAGTCCCTCACGGCATCCTGCAGCCCATCATGGCATCCTGCAGCCCCTCATAGCATCCTGCAGCCCCCCATGGCATCCTGCAGCCCCTCACAGCATCCTGCAGCCCCTCATAGCATCCTGCAGCCCCTCATGGCATCCTGCAGCCCCTCATGGCATCCTGCAGCCTTCATGGCATCCTGCAGCTCCTCACAGCATCCTGCAGCCCCTCATGGCATCCTGCAGCCCCTCATGGCATCCTGCAGCCTTCATGGCATCCTGCAGCTCCTCACAGCATCCTGCAGCCCCTCATGGCATCCTGCAGCCTTCATGGCATCCTGCAGCCCCTCATGGCATCCTGCAGCCCCTCACAGCATCCTGCAGCCCATCATGGCATCCTGCAGCTCATCATAGCATCCTGCAGCCCTCACAGGGAGCAAAGGGGCAGTACTGATCTCTGCTCTCTGGTGACAGCAACAGAACCCGAGGGGACAGCATGGAGCTGCACCAAGGGAAGATCAGGCGAGGGTTTGCTCTGCCCCATCATCCAGTAATGCCAAAAAAATAACTCCAAACAGAATTGTCGTATGAAACCCACTGCACGCCCACACAGCAGGCAGAAGCAATGAATATGTTTGCAAATGGCAAAGATGAAATTTGGGATCAAAAGGTCTGCCTTCTAGAAGGCCACAGAGGTCGCCCAGGTTTAACAAATAGCTTGGCCTCTGTCAGCAACTTGAATAAACTCATTAGTGGAGCGTGACCTCTGCCTCCATCAAAAGAGTCCTGGAGCCTCAGATCAGCTCCCGGAGCTCCCCATGCCCACAGCACACCTGTGCCCATTTGGGGCCATAGGGATTCCCTATGCAGCACATGCAGAGATGCACCAGTGCAGAATGGGGAGATGGACATGCAGGATGGGGAGCCTGTAACCCTACACGAGCTTAAATGAGGGGATGGAGAAGGCTCTGAAACCAACAAGGAAGGAGAGCCCTGACCATGCAATGCCAGCACAAAGAGCCCCCCACTCCTCTCTTCCTCCCCACGTGCTGAGGGTGGGAGGGGAAGGGAGCAGGAAGGGTGGCAATGCTAATGGGGAAGGCTTCTACCTTACATTCCTGCAGACAGGCAGCATGGTCTCCCAGCACCCACAGCCATGCCCTCTCCATCCCAGGATGCTGAAGAAGGTGCTGAAAATCCACCAGGGCCATTGCATGGGGATAGAGCAGAGCAGAGCAGCTGCTGCTCCCTGCCCATGCAGGAACTCCAGGACCTCAGCCTGCAGGCACATGAGGAGGGTGCTGCACAAATCCAGCAGCTCAGAAAGGAAAGGATCAAAATCACTGCCCAGTGAGTGCTGGAGTTAGGAAATATTTCAGGAGAGCTGTGGAGAGAGGGCAGCATCAGGGACCATGCACACTGCATGCTGCAACTATTCAGCACCAGATCCCCCCAGACATCACAAATCAGAGTCCCCCAACACCCTTCAACAGGAGAGCTTTCAAATTCAAGATTTAGGGCAAGCAACATATGACTCTGCAGTGCAGGATCCCCCTCAGACGTCATCATTGGGGAATTCAAGAGCATGGAAGGGTCTCACAGGAGCACAGTGCCATACTGAGAGCACTGCCCATCACCTCTTGTGGGGCTGCACGGGGACAGAGGAGTCCATGATCTCATAGAATCATATCAGCATAGAATTATTTGAGTTGGAAGGGACCTTTCAAGGTCTTCTGGTCCAACTCCCTTGCAATGACCAGGGACACCTACAGTTGACCAAGTGCTTAGGGACCTGTCCAGCCTGTCCTTGAATGTCTCCAGAGATGGGGCATCCACCACCTCCCAGGGCAACCTGTGCCAGTGCTTCACTACTCATCATAAAAAACGTTTTCCATCTGATTTAAATATTTTCTCCTTCTAGGAGGCAGGGCTGTGCCTCCCTTCATCCCCCAGCCTGTACTGGTTGGGGATCGCCACCAGCCAGCATTTGTTGAACCTCATGAGGCTCTCCTGGGCCCACTGCTGAAGCCTGGCTCCCATGGTGTCCTGCCTAGGTCTCTCCTTCAGCAGACACAATCTTGGCATTCATGTGCACAGGGAGGTTTTGACTGCTCACAAAAGTATGGGAACATCACTGTGATGGGGCAGTGCAAAGCTTCCATCAGAGCAATGCCCCAGGATTACCCTGGGATATTAATGCTAGACACTGCCCTGCTGCTTTCCATTCCCTACTCCATCCTGATCCCACTTCCCATCTTCACCCCCAGTGTCCATCCCCATCTCCATCCCCTCCTCACATTGGCAGCATCAGCCCATTGGGAAGCAGCTTTGCCCACAAGCCGACTGCCCCCTCATTGAGCACAGCCTCCCAGATCGCCTTCCCTCCTGCCTTGGTTTCTAAGGTAAAGGAGATGAATGCATCGGCACCATTGAGCTCACATTTTCGTCACCACGTGGGGCGTTTCTGAAGCCAAGCAGAGGTGGTGGTGAGATCCACCCCAGCCTTGGCACGGCACCACCACTACCTCCATCTCACCCCAACCCAATAATGCCTTGGCAGCACAAAGCCACCCCCCCGCCAAGCTCACAGAGGAAACATGAGGCTCCCAACCTCCTCCAATTCGGCTTCCATCCCCGTCAGTGATTTGAGGACACAGCTGAAGGTCACCATACCTTTGTAAAGCACATTACACGTTCCCATTGCACACCTCCTTCCCGTCCACCCCCATATGCTATTTTGAAAGCGATTTGCTCTCCTTATGGCTCCCCTATTCGTTTGCACATCTCCCACAAAACAATTCCACTCAATAGCCTTTATTTCTCCCTTTCTTTTTTTTTTTTTTTTTTGCTGGCACAAATTGCAGCAGGAAAATACGTTGTTTGGCTTAAAAATCACCAAGAAAAAAAAGCCATCAACAGAGCAGTACGAGCGATGTGAGGACAGAAACCCTTTGCTACCAGGATGAGAAGTGGAAGAACTCATTTCAGTGTTTGTGGGACTTACAGCAAACCAGGAGAGCTGCATCTTCCTCATCTCATGCTTTGGGGAGACTGCAAGCAGCGCAGTGATTCCTCAGCTCTGTGCAGAGCAGCTCCAGAGCAGCACAGCTGAACGCACCTTGATGCTGCGATCGCAACGTTTCCCAGCAGCACATCAAACTCAATTAGGGATTAAACAGAAACGTCCGGACGCAATTAGAAATTGAGTTTGAGGTCTTTTTTGCATCCTCGCTCATTCTGACTTCTGCATGCATTTCTGCTGCTCCTGTGGCTGCGTGTGCCACGCAGTCTCATCTCAGAGCTAACTCCTCTCCAAGAGCAGCTCCTTCAATCTCACCAATGCCCCCACTATTTCCAGTATAGCCCCCACTTTTGCCATGGACAGAGCAGGGTGCTCTCCTGCAGTGCTGACTCTGCAATCCCAATGCACCTTTATGGCCATCATGCACTGTGTAGGTACGTGTCAGACCCCTACAACACTTCAATACTGTCACAATTCCTCTGTGCAAACCAACTCAAGGCTCTGGGCAGCCCAGTCTGGTGGTTGGCAACCCTGCCCATAGCAGGGGGGTTGAAACTAGATGATCATCATGGTCCTATTAAACCCAGGCCATTCTATGATTTTATGAACTCTCTGAGTTTCCACACGCTTACTTTAACGGTTTGGGGTCAACCTTTTGGAGACTTCTATTTCACAAAGCATTTAAAAAATCAACCTTCCTATTCTTTTGGGGATAGGCACAAATTTCACAATGCTGGAAGTTCTTTGCATGGCGGAAACCCTGCTTTCTCACCAGCTCTACATAACAGGTGTTTGTTGTTTTCCGAAGCATGAAATAAGCAGCAGTGTTTGTTCTGAAACTGGGATGTGGACTGATTTTCAACAGTGCCACCCTCAAGGTACTGAGCTCCAGGAAGCAGAGAGTTTTACAAGCATAAAATTGGGTAATTATGCCATAGCCTTTGTGATGAAGGTGGGAGATTTGTACAACTGCTCTACACTGATTGGGAAGAAAACACAGCCAGATAGCACAGAGTTTCATTTCAGGGGACCAAGCAGCTCCTGTGATGCACACATCTCCTTTTCCCTAACATACATTAATAGATCATTATATCCACTAATAAATCTCTTGCTATATAAAAATAGATTTTTTATAAGTAAAAAAAGAAACCTAATTGTAATTGCAAATCGGAGGGGGAAGGAGGCAGAAGAAGAGATAAAACTTCCACCGAGATGTCTCCTTTGAAGGAAACCGAACAAATGTACTTTCCTCCTTCATATATTCATGAGCTGATGCTTCCCTACCCCACTCCCTACCACCCTCGGCTCCGGGCTCCGAGCCAGCACTGTCCTTATCTGGTACGAGGCAGGAAGGAGTCCTGATACGATCACAAGTTTTCAGCAGTTCAGCAAACGTGGAGAAAAGTCTCCGCCGGATGTTAAAACAGCCTGGGGAGGGGGGATGTGAGTGGTGATGGGAGCAGTGCTGCCCAGCGTGGTCCCACAGCGGGCACAGGGGAGAACCCGCAGCCCTTTGGGTTTGGAACCAGCAGTTACCTGCTGGAAAGCTGTGACCCCTACACACGTCTGGAGGTTCCTCTCAGTGCTCCTTCTCCTTTGGAAAAGCCAGAACTGGAGGAGCTCGTAGGAGCCTGTGATGCCCAGGAGGGAGGCTGACTTCAAAAACACCTTGCTTGTAAGAAAAAACGCACCCCCTCCCCAGCACCCAGTGCCCCCATCTTCCTCATCCTCTCTCCAGTCACGGCGCTCAATCACTTGCCAGCTAATTGCCTCCACTCATGTGTGCAAACTAACCGTTTACTGGAAAATGCCACGGAATGTTAATTTCATTTGGAATTGGGTAATTGCAAAGAGCTCCCGTTTTTTTTATTTTTATTATACGAAATGAATAAGCGTGGTATTAATAGCATCACTTCCAGCTCCGACCACAATCGCAGCCCCATCGACACAGGCTGTGAGTTATTTGTCACCCCTTCCCTTCCCTGCATTTCTTCCTTCTGCCTTTCCCTTCCCTTTGTCACGCTCCTGACTTTCCATTTTGGTAATTAAGATAATGCAGGATAATTATAAACACATTGTGAAAGATCAAAGCTCGTGTGCCACGGTCCAACAGCCCCAGCTCTGTCTGCTACAGAACCACCATCTCAGCCTATCTGACCTCCCCAAGGGCTGCTTCTCCATAGGAAATCCTCAGCTCTTCCTACTGGGCAAAGACTTTTTTCTAGCACAGCCCTCCTCTGCCACTAACACAGCGTTCATCCCCTTGGCCCATTTCTCCTCCTGATGGAATCACAGCAAAGAAAAGCCCTTGGCAAACAGGATGCTGCCCCTCCAAGCCAGCTCCAGCTCTCTCTGCCCCAGCACTGAAAGATCCAGGCCACCAGGTGCTCTGCTTCCCACATCTCCAGCCTAATAAAACCTTTCACTTACCTATTTTACGAGACACCATAACTTTTTAGCTTATGCAACGAGCAGAGAGAGGAGCAGGAAGATGGGCAGACCCTCAGCAGCAGCTAATACTCCTCAAGTTATAAAATAATTGAAAAGTTAAATAAAAACACTCTGGAGGAAGCTTCCCCATTTGGTGCTAATGGGCACACGAAGCAGCCCAGGTTAATGTTGCATAGCAGGAGGGAGAACTGACAGCTCTGAGCACACAGCACTGAACTCCAGCAGCCCTCCTTTCTCCTTCCAGCTCCCTAAATTAATGCAAAACCGAGGGCAAGATGAAGCTCATCCCCAGATGCCCAAGCTCAGCTCTAGGGCAGGAGGAAGGGGAGTTCTGGGGATCTCAGGTCATGGGCAGCAGGCATGGGTGGGATATATGACATGGCAACGGAAAGCACGGCTGGTAGGAAGGGGACATGGCAACAGAACCAAGGGCTGCCACTGCAGCTCACGTTCCAAGCCCATAACCATTGCTGGGGTGAGCACCAGCACACCAAGCACCTGAGCCATGATGTCTGAAGTAGCAGCTGGCAATCCTGCCCTCAGCAGCAGGGTTAGAACTACATGACCTCTGAGGTCCTTTCCAATCCAAACCATTCTATAACTCTGAACACCAAGGTAACTAAGTGCCCACGGCCATGCACTCACATCCTGAGGCTGAGAAAACCCACTGCTCCCACTATGGCTGACACAAACCAAGCAAAGCATCCCAGGGGCTGCCTGAGAGCCCCCAGCACCGATTGATTTCCATCAGAAATGGGAACACTGCATGTTTTCCTCCCTCCTTGCAGCCCTCTTTCCCTGTTCACTCCAACCTCAGGAGCTGAGGGCAGGTTCTCCCATGCCAACATCACATTACAGATGGAAGGACAGCACTGGGGACAGATTCCAGCTCCCAGCAATGCAGACACAGCACACCATGGGGCAGACCCAGCGTGGAAAGCCCTAGAGGGGAGGATGTTCAGGTCTCAAGGACAATAAAAAGCCACCACATTACTTTTTATGTTTCGCATCAGGCAAGGAAAAAAACAATCTTCTTGAAACTTATTCTGGTCAACAACTGGTCTACAACCCAGCTATGCCTTTAATAATGCAGCACGTTATCAAACATTCATAGTTATGCATAAAGTGATGAACAACGCGAGCCTGGCATTTATAGAAATATAGTTCCTGATGGCTTGTTTTCCTTGGACAGCCAGAACTTCACAGCTCATCTCCTGCGCGCTGGATGAAAAGCACTTTGGACACCTGGGGAATTCAGGGCTCCTGCACACAAAGCTGTCACGGCATCTCCAGCAGCACTGAGGGGCTCAGACAGCCCCATAAAACCAACATAACCCCAAGCTGAAGAGCTGGGGGACCAAAAGTCACCCAAATTTGGCCCCCAAAAGGCCCTTCCCTTTGCACTTGGTAGCCGTGGGTTTGGGGTGTCACAACACTGTGATACAGACATCACGAAGCTGCCATCCCTCTGGGATGCTCAGCAAAGTGATGGAATATTAAAACACCCCTTTTCCTCTTCCATTCCCCACAGCACCATCAAGAAGCTGATTTTCCATCTGCTTCTCCCCTCCCCTGTCTCATAAAATCAGTCAGTGGCATAGAGCAACAGCAAAGGCAGGGGTGGAAAAACAACACCGTGTCAGGAATCCCACTCTGGGAGCCTGCTGTCATTGGGCTCTCCCATCCCTGAGCACACAGGCACACTGTGGGCATGGAACCATCCAGCTCTCCTTGGAGTGAGCCCTGGTGGGAAGAACCCATTTTTGAGGCTGATCCAATCCCAGTGAAGGGGTAATCAGAACAATCTGGAACTCCAGGCTGGCAGCCATCCTTAGGGTTCAAAAGGCAATTAATACATTAATTACGACTATGTTTATCTCTCTGGAAAGCAAAGCTTTTCCCTGTCAGCTATATGCATTTTTGAATTAGCATTAAGATACAGCTGGCATCACTAATAAGCCAAAAGATCCAGTGGCACACTCCTTGCCACCTCTGCAACTGGGTCGCCCATTCTCTCCATTTCTCTTCAGCAATCCACTCAAATCAAGCAGAATTAAGCACGCTGCACTTAAAGACATGCTTAATTGCTCTGATAACAGGAGATGCTGGCTAAGCACATGGCAAAATGCTCTCCTGAATTGGTACCCATTTCCTACCCTGTTGGGCCCCATATATGTTGAGTTTTTCTGAACTGGAATTTGCAGTGGGTTTTTGTTTTTTGGGTGTTTTTTTTTTTGCAGTCAGGAATGAGCAGAGTGCAGGAAACCTTCTGCACCGTGGCCACACAGCCTGCGTGAATATACATTTGTCAAAGGTCTCTGTAAATTACACAAGGAGCTGGCGGGAATGAGATCTGGGAAAAGCTGATCAAATACAGAGAGGGTCACGATCCCATTAGGTCACTGAAGACTGGATGCATCAGATACCAGTCTGATGTACCATTTCTTTTTGTTCCCAGCTCCAGCTAATGGTAAGCCATCATTTTATTCATTGAAGGCTCAGGAAGCCTCTGGCAGAGTCATGACTCGCAGAGCTTTACAGTTGCCAGCAGGAGCAAACCTCTAGCCCTCAGCCCTATGGTGGTGGGGTGAGCACCACAGGGTAATCCACACCATGGAGAGCAATGTCCTGATCCTGGTCCCATGGGCATCACCTCCAGTTCAGTCCCTGTCTTTAAACTCATCTCCAAGACCCCACAGCACGCACCCTGGATTGGGTCTCCATGGATTAAGGAAGGGAAATGTCGGAGATCGATCACGTTACTGCAGCAGGTTAAAAGAAAGGCCACGAGCTGTAGGTTCAGGATGGTGTCATGACCACACCTCTGATCCATCACGGCACTGAGCACCAGCACTGCTGGCAGCCAGCACTGCCCAGATTTCACCAGGCAGGATCCTGGGCTCTCACTGCCCCTGATCCTGGTAAGGCAAAGTCTCCTCCCCATGGCCAATCACTGGCATCCCTCCCCACAAAGGCCCCAGGGAATCCAGGACAACCCGACAGCCACACTTGCTGGGCTCTATCCACGTTCATTCACTGCTGTCCACTGCAGAGTACTTCATCCACATGGGGTTGGTTTGGACACATGGGTTTGGACACATGCTATCCAGGAGGTACAAACCCCAAGGAGATTTTCTAATTCACAGAATCACAGAATGCCTTGGATTGGAAAAGACCTCGAAGATCACCTGGTTCCAACCAGGCTCCATAGACAACCCCAAAACTGCAGGGAGACCACACAGCTCCCTTTCCATGCCAGCACACAGGCTTCCTTTCAGCTAATTAGAGCTGCCTATTGCCCTTTCTCTCCCTCATATTAATATGTTAATAAAAAAAACTACTTTCCCTCTTCCTAAACTGCCTTAGATTTTTCTTCTGTCTAAATTCATCAGGGCTCTGTGCAATGTCATGAGGTCACTTTGTGCTCCTACTGCAATTCTAATTCTGTCAGTTTTCCATTTTCCAGGCAGTTGGGGGAATTTTTCTTTCTACTTTTTTTTTTTTTTTTTCCCCCCCCCAAATCAAAAACGATTTTGCATAACAGCAATAATGTTAATGTCCCCGCTCAGTGCATCCAGATTACAGGCTGCAGCTGGGGAGAAATAAACATCTCATCTTTGCCCTGCTGTTTATCAACCCGCTGCAGAGCCTGGTATCAGGTCAGAACCTGTAATTTCATTAACTTTATCACTGCTACACGCTTGTTGCTAGATGTCATTATTCAGCACACTGCTCCCGTGTTTGTTTGCACTGTGCCAGCTGCAGCGCATCGCCTGAGCAGGCAGGGGGACATTTGGTGCTGCGTGTTTGCACCGGCTGCACCCATACTCAGCACAGCAGATATCTGTGCTGCGGATCCACCGGCTGCTCCGCACCCATTCCTCAGGGCTGTAACATCACAGAGTTGTCCATCCAGCAGGGAGCACAGCACTCCTCTGCGTGGCAAGGGCAACTGAGCGTGCAGGAATCCCAAGGGATGGAAAGCACCAGCACCTGCAAATCAATCACTGCCCGGCACGTGGGAGAAGCGAGTGGCACAGGCAGGTGAGGGCGAGGCGAGGCACTCCATCTTCATTGCATTTGCCATCCCTGGTAATTAACGTCGGGAACTGACACTTGAAAGAGTCTTTGGTGACAGCCCCAGCAATGATAGCATTTGGAGCCTGCTGACAAGCCCCAGCTGATGTCTTATCACCACGTTAGGCACCACACGCAGCTTCTCCCTTGGGCGCTGCCAGGCTCACAGGCACAGCTCCGCAGCCAAGCCTGATGCACCCATACAAATGCAGCCCCGGGCCAGGCCCCAGCTGGGACTCCCTTGACACATCCATCTCAAAGCCACCTGTGAAACTGTGCCTCAACAGCCCTGATTTCCCCCTGGGGATCGGTGGGCACATGTTATCTGCAACATCCCACCTGCACATCCCCAGGGAAGCCCAACTGCACCCACTGCCTGCTGGCAGGCAGCACATCCATGGTACATCTGACACATCCTGAATTTGTGCAGCTCCCAGGCATGTGCAAAGCAGCTGGAGGGCTGAGTACAAAGCACATGAATAGCACCACAGAGAGGTTGGGTTGGAAGAGAAATTAAATATAAGACAACTTAAATATCACCCAGTCCCAAACCCTGCCATGGGCTCACTGCCCCCCAGCTCAGGCTGCCTAGGGCCCATCCACAGCCTTGGGTACCTCCAGGGATGCCACTCACAGCTCTGGGCAGCAGTGCCAGGGCCTCACCGCCCTCTGAGTAGAACATTTCCTCCCAGTATCTCACTAAAATCTCTCCTCAAGTCCAGGTGTGACGCATGATGGTGTCCTGATGGGAGAACTCAGCACTGAATGGATAGCAGCAGGCCTAGGGCAGCCTGTCCCAGCCCGCAGCCCTGGTTTGGGTCTTCTGCATACAGCACAAGAATTCCTTTATTGCCAATTCCTGAAGCCCTGAGATAGTTTAATATTCTGCCCTAGATCTTGTTTACTATTATGTTTTGAAGAGCACTGAAATGCAGTTACTGCTGTCTCTCCCTCTCACACAACTCTAAATAATTTATAGAAAAGCAAAACAAAGAAGAGAATATGAAAGAATAAAAGAGGCAGCTCAGTTACAGGACATGAAGGCCTTCATTTGTTCGCTCTCACCGTGCAGAGGGTTGGGGGAGCACCTCTTAACCCCACAAGCCGATGAGAGCCACAAAGGAGGACGCCAACAGGGATGCTCCAAGCAGTGCGTGAGGACAGCAGGAGGATCCCTGGGTTGTTGGAGCTATAACCATCCCTGCTGTAACAGCTCTGCCTGGAAGAGGAAGGGGGAAAGAGCTGTAAGGAGCAGCCTCCAATGCCATGTGTGTGGGGCTGCTTTCCAGGAGCCAAGCTCTGGGGTCCCTGTCCCCATCTCTGCTACCCAATGGGGACAGCACAGGAGCAGGACACGCTCCCAAGGATGGATGCACACTGTGAGCAGAAAGCAGAACCACTTCCCTGTGCCCATCCCCACTCCTGCTGCAGTCGCTCAGCAATTAGCACCAACGCGCTTCGCTTTTGTTTATTCCAACGCACTTCACCACGTTGCAGGTTAACTACATCAAACTGCTTCTAATGATATTTCAATAAGCAGAGGTGGGCGATACGCTTTCCCAGAGACAGACTTTAAAAAAGCAAGCAATCAAATCTGCATTAGCCCAGACACGCTGGGGAAAGCGCTGCTCTTCTCCAGGCAGGAGCCCGTGGCACGAAGCTCCATGTCTGTCTGTCCTGCTGCACCCAACCCCAGCACCACACTGCCTCACCTGGAGGGGAAGCCCAAAGGGACCTGAGCTCCAACCCATTCCGGCACCCTAAGAACTCCAGGATCATTGCTTGATGGCTCATAGAATAAAACACAGGGAATGTTTTGGTGCCCCTGGAAAATGCAGCGTTGTGGAGCTGCTCTCTGAGGTGCAGCATTGCTCAGCAGGGCCCCACTGACATGCTCTATGCTGGAATTGATGCACTACCTGACAGCAACGAAATGAGCATTTCTGCCACCTAGAGAATAAAGCCAGGCTGATTGATGCCCATGTGCCAGTGCTCACCTACAGCAAGAAGTCAGCAGGGATCCCAGCATCCCCAAGCTGCTTGGAAGCCTGGAGCACAGACTGAATGGGAACAAATGCTCATCAGCACTGACGGAGTAGTGGGACTGACAGTGCTGCTCCATGCAACACTGCACAAACCCATGGCAAAAGAGCAACTCTCCTTGGTGGGGAAATGCTCCTCCTGCTCCCTAGCCAACTCCTCATTTCTGGGTGCTTCCAGAAGTCACAGTGTCAATGAGACAGACAGTGGGATTGAGGGCATCCTCAGCAAGTTTGCTGATGTCACCAAGCAGAATGGTGTGTAATAGCTGATACAATGGAAGGGATGCCATTCATAGGGACACGGACAGCCTGAAAAGTGAGCCCACAGGAACCTAATGAGGCACAACAAGGCTGAGTGTGAGGTGCTGCACGTGGGCTGGGGTAACCCCAGATATGGGAACTGTTCAATCTGGAGAAGAGAAGGCTTTGGGGAGACCTCACTGCAGCCTTCAAGCACTTGAAGGGAGCTTATAAACAGGAGGGGGAATGGCTGTTTATGAGAGTGGACAGTGACAGGAAAAGGAGGAAGGGCTTTAAACTAAAAGACGGGAGATTTAAGTGAGATGTCAGGAGGAAATGTTTTACTCAGAGGGCGGTGAGGCCCTGGCACTGCTGCTCAGACTGGGCTCCCTGCAGGGGCCCAAAGCTGTAGATGGGGCCCTGGGCAGACAGAGCTGGGGGGGGTAACCTGAGCTGAGGGGCAGGGATGGGTTCTGCGTGGTTGTATGGCCCCTTCCAACACAACCATTCAATGGTTTTATGGAATCAGCTGGAAGATGAAAGCTCAGGACAAACCAGCAGATCCAGGACCCCCTCATCAGGAAGCCCCATGCAGCTCAGACGCTCTGAGGGCACAGGGTGAGGGGAAGACCAGGCAGAACAGCCACCAACCTTTCTTCTCGTAGTCAGGCTTCTCCTCCCCACCCCGGCCCAGGCTCTCCAGCGTCCGCGTCACCTGGCTGCCAAACTCATCCTCCCTGGTGCTGGGTTCTGCCCGCTGCGGCGTCTCCTCCTCCTCCTCGTCCTCGTAGTCATCCAGGATGGGGGTCTCGCGGATGGGCACGCCGATGACCGAGTTGTGGGCCTGCAGGCGAGAGTTGCGGAAGCTCTCTCGGGCCTGGGGGCCCAGCAGCACCGAGGGGATGTAGTGGATCTCGTGGGTGGCCTCGGTGCTGGCACTCTTCTGCGGGATGCGGCGGCGCTTGTGCCAGCGCCGCTGGGCGTACAGAGCCACTGTGAAGACCAGGAGGAGCAGGAGCAGAGCGATCAGCCCACCCTGCGGGACAGCAAAGAGACACGTCAGCAGACACAGGGATGGCTGAGGAGCAGCATCCACCAGCGCTCTCTCTCCTCTTACACAAAATCCTTTAATCAACTCCAGGCAGGGTCCTGGAGGAGATCCTTAACACCCCAATGACATCCCCAGCTCAGCTCTGCCCACTCCAGGAACTCTTTCCTCATCCCCTTGGTCTTATCAGGCAATGTACATGGATACCAAGCCAGCCTGCCCTGCACAAGGAGATGGGAAAGGATCTCCCATCTGCATCTCACTGCTCAGGAGACAAAAAACTCATTAAAACAACCCAGCAACCAACAAGGGAGCCATAAAGTCTCCGCAGAGACACAGCATTTTGTGCAAAAGACCATGTACCAAATGTACCAAATGGCATCACCCAACTGCCACCCTCCAGGGCACAGAGAACCAAGCCACCCATCGATCCTGAGAACTAGAGGATGAGGCCACCCAGCAGCATTGGCAGGCCATGGAGCAGGGCTCCTGCATGGCTCCTCTGGATGCTGCTGCTCTGAGGAGCATCCCACAGCTGCATCCTGCACCCAAATCCTCAGCTCTCCAAAACAACTGTGATCCCATCAATCGTGTTAGAATTATTTAAAGACTTCCCTCTTGCTCACATGCTTAGGGAGCTTTGCCAGAGTCACCCTCGCAGCAGAGTGCAGCCCCCCATGCCAACCCTTTGGGTGAACTGTTGTGGCTACATGCAGGGGCACAATACACCCTATCCCAGACCACAACCTTCAATGCCAAGCTCTCTCTTCCCACACCTCCTAATTAAATGAGCCAGCAGCGTGCCCAGGTGGCCAAAAAAGCCAGTGGCATCCTGTCAGCAATAGTGCAGCCAGCAGAACAAGGAGATGATTGTCCTGTGACTGGCACTGGTGGGACTGCATCTCAAATGCTGTGTTAGATTTTGGGCCTTTTACTACAAGAACACTGAGGCCCTGGAGTGCATCCAGAGAAAGGCAAGAAAGCTGGGGAGGTTCGGCCTGGATATTAGGAAAACATTTTGTCTCAGAAAGAGTGGTCAGGCATTGGAACAAGCTCTGCAGGGAGGCAGTAGGGTCACTATCCCTAGAAGTGTTCAACACACTTGGAGATGTGACACTGAGGGACGTGGTCAGAGGGCACGGTGGGGGTGGGTTGGGGTTGGACATGGTGATCTTACATGACTCTATGATTCTATGATCAAAATCATAGATCATTACCTAAAAGCACAAACTTCCTTCATACCAACGTCTCCATGGAAGTGGCCTCCTCCATGGGGCAGCCCTGCCTGCTCTGGAGACCAACACAACCACAGCAGGAGCTGTGCATTCCCCCACCTTGGGCCCCTCCATCTCTCTGCAGCACCAAAGCAATGTTACCCCACAGCAGATGAGCAAAGCACGTAAATCAGGAGCAGTGTGAGCAACTGATGCTTTGCAGCGCGACATGCAGCAGCTGGGGCAGGGCAGGCATCTGTTTGGCACAAAGAATGCCATAGCTGGGAACTTTACAGAGCATGCAAGAGCAGCGTGAAGACATGCAAATATTTCTTCTGCACAAAATACAAAGCACTGCGCCGTGCAGAGGGAGGATCATCTGTAAAGAGGCGGCGTGGGAAGTGAGTGTGCTGGGGATGGAGCTCAGGGGATGCAGGGGGATGGTGCTGGTGGTGGCAGTGGACAGTACTGCAGGAGGATCCTGCTGCTCTGCCCTCTGCCTCCACTGACACTAATGGGAGCCTGGCTGGAGGGTTTGGGGTGACATTGCTTAGTTTGACTTTCCCAATTCAGCTTGCACATGGGATGCAGCGGGGCTCTGCCACACTACTTGCTGCCCCGTGCTCAGCCTCATGGCCCTGCTGTACGCTGGGTGGCTCTGGGTCAGGTCCACGTGCCCAGGAACTGTGCCAATCCCTGGCGTTCAGCAGCAGCTCAGTTTCATGCTCTGCCCACATCCCTGACCCCGCATCACAGCCGCTTGTCAGAGCGCCGTGCACACGCAGGGAGAGCTTCCCAGGGAAAGAAAAGTCAAACTTAGGAGGCATTCAAACCAGCCTCATTTTAATCTATTTTTCATGTTAAATTATCCAACTGAGGGAGCGGGAGAGAGAAAGGGGAAGGAAGGGATAATATGAGAAATGTTTTATTTGACAATGTGTCATTCGGAAACTGATTATTTCTGTCTCAGAGCTTTTTAATATTCCCAAACAATGGCCGAGCCGCGAGGGGATTTGGTATGCTAAGGCTGGATTTATAATACTCTGTTCTGCAGTGATAAGAACATGGGCCTTTAATCCTGTGAGCTGTGAACATGCATATTCTCCTGCGTAATGTCCTTCCTCCCCACTGCTCTCCCGAGAGCCCCGGGTTGCATGCAGCTGTGACACCCCGGACACTGTGGGGACGTGGACACATCCCAGGTGTACAGCCATGGTGGTGGGAGCACAGCAAAGAGGGGATTGGGGTTGGTCCTGCTAAGGATGTGGCACGAGGGAGGAGAGGGCATGGGCAGCACTGCAAAACTTTGCAGTCAAACACAGGAATATGGCTCAGGTGAAGGAGGAAAGCAGCAAGGGTGTGAGTTATATGGTAAGCACCAAAGGAAAGCTGCTGGGGGAAGCTACCTGCAGACCCTGCCAACTCACAGAGTCATTAAGGTTGGAACTGATCTGTAAGATCATCCAGCCCAGCCACTAACCCACCCCACCATGCCCACCGACTGCATCCCTCAGTGCCACATCTCCACATGTGCTCAACACCTACAGGGATGGTTGACTCCACCACTCTCTGGTTCTGCTTTTATAAATGATGTGGGCTGCAGAATTGCTGACTGCAGGGCAATGAGCTCCCATGGACCTTCCCACAGTGCTGAGCACCCCTTCAACAGTGAGAGCCCCTCCAAGCACTGCCCCAAACCAACTCTTGACCCCATACAGGGGCTGTGCTGTGAGCCAAGTGATGGCCATGCAGTCCTTCCAAGCTCTCCACACTGTAGTTTTTCCTTTCTTCCCTTTCTGACAGTACAGGTAATTAAACACTAGAACTATTTACCACGGGTTGTAGTGGATTATCCATCACTGTCAAGTTTTATTTTTATTTTTTTTTAATACCAATGCTGGATGCTTTCAGAAAAGTTATGCTTTACTCCAGTGAGAAATAAAAGGCTCCAGTGAAGCCCTGAGGTCCAACAAGACCCCACAGCCCCTTCTGGTCCTTCAATCTGTCCCTGAAGGTATTGAAGACCAGGTTGGACGGAGCCTTGGACACTCTGCTCTAGGGCCAGATCTGGAAGTTGATGGCCCTGCCTCTGCCAGAGGATTTGGAACCTGATGATCCTTGGGGTCCCTTCCAACCCAAGCCATTCTATGATTCTATGATCTCCTCACTTTGTCCTTCCTATGTTTCATCATGAGTTATGCAGCCCTCCAGCACCTCTTCCACCCCAGTCTCTTCCAGCCTTTTCACCCCATTCCAGCTCAATGCAGATGCACCAAAGCAGGGAGGATGCTGCAGCACAGACCAACTTCACACCTGGATGCCCAAACCTCTTCTGGCCCAAAACTATAATAATGCAACTTCAAGGATCAGGTGCAGCAAACACTTGCACCAGGTTTTTGCCGAGCTGTAATTCCAACTAACAGATTTCTAATTAGTTTAACTCAAAGTGATGGCAAACTGCAGGACGGAGACCCTGTGAACATCATTCCACCAGGCAGAGGCTTGTGCTCCATCAGGACCCCCATTCCCTCCAAATTCAGTGCATGCAGCACAGCCTGGGATCAGAAACCCCCTGTCCCACTGGTGCCAGGGGAGGCTCACGTTGGATATTAGGAAACATTTCTGCTCAGAAAAAGTGGTGATGCACTGGTACAGGCTGCCCGGGGAGTGGTGGGATCACCGCACCAGAGATGTGATCAGTGGGCATGGGGAATGGTGGGGGTAGATGGACAGCTGGACTGGATGATCTCCGAGGTCCTTTCCACCCCCAGTGACTCCATGCTTCCATGGCACAGGTCAGTGCAGGATCTGGCCCTGGTGTTCCCGCAGCATCGCTCTGCCAGCCCATGCATCTTTGCATGCTGCTTGCTATGCTGTACATAAACACATTGGGCATAAATCTAATAGCACACACAGTCCTGCAAAGCATCGCAGAGGTACAAGAGATGAGAGTTACAGTTGCTGTGGGAACCATAACTTTAAAATCTCTGACTCTTCCACATTAAAAAAAAAAAAAAGAGTCAGAAAAAAGTCACATTTCCATATAATTTTACTTTTTTTTTTTTTCCTCCAAGCCACACTGAATTTTGTTTTGCAGTTCCATTCGGGAACAGAAACAAAAAGAAGGAGTGGAGCTGCCAATCAGCTCAGGCACACGGGAGATGCTCCAGTGCTGGCAGTTGGAACGCTCCCCCAGCACTGCCCCGATGGCACCGCACACCCGCGTGCCCCACGCCCGGATAACAACTCCAAATGACTCCTAATCCATTTTTATCATGTAAAAAAGGCATTTATTTCCAGCGAGCCAAAAGAGGAGGGCTGTAGGTGATTTTATTAAGCACCTGATTGCCAGCTCTTCCTAACACTCGAGTGCAGATTGCATAAATTGTGGTTTTAATGCGCTCTAAACGGCTCACCTAGCTGGGCTGACCTGCTAACCCAGGGCCTGCCCTCGGAGAGGGAAGATTTTAAAATGCATGAGATCTCGTGTTTCCCTAACGCAGGCAGACTGAGCAAATCGCTGAGAAACACAAAGGCTCGGAGCTCCCCAGCCCCTTCCCTGCTGAGTGATGCTCACGTGCTCCTCCCGCTCGGCTCACCGAGACCTGCTCAGCGAATTGCATTTTAGTCAGATTATAAAGCGGAGGGGAAAAAAACACCCACTTGAGCTAAGGATCAACGGGAAAGCTTTCAAAGGAAGGGCCACCACATCCCCTGTGCTAAGGGGACGTCCGGTGGGCATCTTCCAGCATTCTGTGTCCTGGGCTGCTGGGTGACCACACGGCACATCCCAAGCCCTGGCAGAGAACCTGGATAATGGCCCAGTCAGGGTGTGCTGCTTCCTGCCCTTCAGCTGGCCTGTACTGGCACCTAGCCCACGGCAGGGATATGGACTGGATGGGCTTTAAGGTTCAGGTTGGATATTAGGAAACATTTCTTCTCTTACAGAGCGATAATGCAGTGGCACAGCTGCCCAGGGAGTGATGGGGTCCCTGGAGGTGTTCCAGAGCCATGGGGATGTGGTCAGTAGGCATGGTGGGGTGGCTTGGGGTTGGACTTGGTGATCTTAGAGGTCATTTCCAACCTTAACGACTCTCGGTGATCCCATGATTCTATGATTCCAACCCAAGTCACTCTGCGATCCTACGATTTTACTGCACCCAAGCTTCAACTGCTGCTCCCAGAGCTTCTGCCCAAGCATGCGCCTTCTCCCCCCAAAAAAACACACAGCATTGAGGCACCTGATAGAGAATCATAGAATGGCTTGAGTTGGAAGAGACCCCAAGGATCACCGAGTTCCAACTCCCCTGGCAAAGGCAGGGCCAAACAACCTCCAGATCTGACACTAGACCAGGCTGCCCAGGGCCTCGTCCAACTCGGTCTTGAACACCTCCAGGGACACCCACAGCCTCTCTGCGCAGCCTGTTCCAGCATCTCACCACTCTGTCTGTGAAGAACTTCCCCCAGACATCCAATCTAAACCTTCCCTCCTTGAGCTTCAGAAAAGAGAAAACAGCCCTCGCCCCAGTGCACCAAGCAGCGCTGGCGTCAGGCACAGCAAATGGCCTGGAGTGGTGCAACAGAGAAAGAGAGATGTGGGCAAGCTCACCATCCTTCAGGAGCCATGCAGCAAACCATGGCTGCTTCCAGCCACTCTGCAAGGCCAACCAAACCTCAGCATCCCCACTGCTCGCAGCTCCTACCATCCACACTGCCACCCCTCCAACCAAACCCCCCGCACCGCAGTGAGCCCTCGCACGACTCGGATTATTACAGCATCTACCAGCAGAGCATTTGCTAGCAAGTGATGGAATATAATTAAAAGTAAAGAACACTTGTCAGATAAATGAGTACCATGTACCATTGCAGCAAACAGCGTCTTTTTTGTTTTTGTAATAATTGTGTTTATCCACTTCCCACTCATTTACAAAAAAAAACGCGGTTAATTCTCGCTGGATCTCACAACCATTAGTGCGAATTAATACCGTTCCCACTGTATATTCTGCATATATTAAAAAAAATTAATCTAATAAGAGATGCACATCTCCGGATGAGGGAACATTAACACAACTCACATTGTGCCTCCAGCTTCCAAGTGCCTGTGAGTGGCACGTTACAACAGCGCTTCTGCTCGATTAGCCAGCCAGCTCCGTGGGGCTGCCAGCTCCTGCACACTCGTCCAGAGAAGGTAGCAAAGAAGAGGGAAAAATTCAGCATCACAGAGCAGGGTTACAGAGGAGGACGTCTTAGGATCACTGTTGTTTGTATCCTGAGAGATCCATCAGCAATGGGGAAGGGGAGCTGGGATGCGCCCTGCACTTGGCCCAGCGCTGTGCCTTGGCTCCCCACTGCCTCCAGGTGCACTGCATTGGGGCACGCTGTCACTTCTCCCCACACATGGGACAAAGCAATGAGACATGGGAGGATTGTGAAAGGTTCTGCGGTTTATTTATGGACACTTGAAAACTTACAGAGCTGAGAGCTGATGGGAAGATGCTTTTTTGCGCGTAGGGAAGGAAAGAACGAGCTCCCTTCGCTGCCCGTGGGGTTTGTTAAAGGTTTATGACTGAGCCAACAGCTGGCAGCTGCTTTGGGAATGATCCAACCTATTGTGTAAATATGGTCAGGCAGTTTTCTTTAAGTGCAAATATTTCAGCATAACGAGCATCTTTCTGAACAGAGGCAGCACGAAGCACTGCTCTGCTCCAAGCGCCACCGCTGCTTTGTTGGGAGCTCAGGCACTGCAGCAGGGACACACACCCCACACACAGCAACCACAGCATCCGACTGTGCTCTGCAACCCAGCAGAGGACAAGGCAGAAATCACAGCTTCTGCCCACACCTTTCCCCTGTTCCGACATGCCTCTTCCCCCTATGGGATGCTACAGGAGCTGGGCAGGCATTGAGACGCTTGCATCTGCAGATGGGCTGAGTGCTGAGCAGTGATCTGCTCAACAGGTCTGGATTTAGAGCACCCCATCTGCAAACCTGTTACTGTTTCTGAGCCCACAGCAAGCAAACTTGTTCTGCAGCACAGCTTAGAGGAAGGGACCTGGAGGGGCAGCTCAGAGACACCCTGTAGCTGTATCCCTTCTGGTGCCACCTGAGGGGGATGCTCACCAGGGTGAGCTGTCACTTGTGCTCCCATGCAGTGCAGAGCAGTCTTTGCATCCAGCTCTAATTACAGCCACGTCCTTGCGATGAGGAGACAGACCTTTAATTAAGGGAAGCTGAGTTTCAGCCTGCCCAGCGCTGCCTGGGCAGAGACAGCAGCAGAGTGGGGAGGAGGAGAGGTAGCAGCGTGGCTTGAGGACACAGTGACAGCTCTGTCCCTGCCTGCCTTGTGCTGCCAGCACAGTAATGTGCTGCTGCAGCTTTGTCCCTACTGTGCCCCAAATTTGGAGACAGCACAGCGAAGCCACCTCATATCCATCCATCACCTCCCCTTGAGCAGCAGGCACACTGAGCTCCGTGTCAAACTCTGTGGCCCACACTGCTCTGCACTCCTGGGGACAATTTGGGGGCTGTGTTGCCCAGCCTTGCTGCAAGCAGGCAGCCAAGCAGAGCTCCACGCTGCAGCCTCTGAGGAAGTGGCCATGTGAAAAGAAGAAAGGATTCATTTCAATTAAACCTGCTCAGCACTATGAATGAAAGCAATTAATTCTCCCCATCTGAAAGCTGATTAGCTGGGATATCTGGGTAAATGGATAATAACAGGCTCATACCCTCTCCCAGCCCCATGTGCATATTGCTGCTGCTGGCCAGTTTTGACATGGTGTCACCAGTGTAACTGCAGCACCTGTGAAGGAAGGCAGTGCCCATTCAGCCACTGGTGGCACGTGGCAGTGGGTGAAGCAGGATGGGATGCTATGGTGCCAACCCAGGGCGTGCTGAACAACCTCTTTCTCTATCATCTGCTCTGAACATTTCAAGGTCTTCCACATTGCTGGTGGATTAACCCCTATTTTGTCACATCTGGCTGCACCTCAAATGCTGTTGTTTGGTGTTGGGTCCCGCACCATAAGGAAGGCAGAGAGGCCGTGCAGCATGTCCAGAGACAGACAGCAGAGCTGTGAGGGGTCTGAGCACAGTGCTGTGGGGAGCAGCAGAGGGAACAGACGAGCAACAAGGCTCAGCTGCTCTCTGCCCCTGCCCCGCAGCAGACACAGAGCTGCCCGCACACCGGTACAATTTCTGTTCTGCAGAAGGGCACTGGGAAGAAGCAGATTTATCATTTTAACATTCCCAGCATCACCTGAGGGCTCCCTTTCCAGAGGACACTTGAGATACAAATCTATGAGATGGCCAAGCAATTGCATCTGGCAATTTACTGTAATAGCCCCGGCGGCACGAGGAGAGGAGGGCCCGTCCCAAGAGCAGCGGCAGGCAAAGCTACACCCTGCTAATGCCCACACAGAGCAGGGCTGGGCTGCACGGGGGCTTTCACACTGAAGGAAAGGAGGAGCACATCCTGCAGCAGCCAGCTGCACGCAGCCCATTCCGTGGGACAAGGACGCACACAGCACTGCAGGGAGCACTGGGGCTGTTAAACCCCGGGAGCAAAATATTTACAGGGAGAAGATCTCAATCAATCCCTTCCAACCACCTGCTTATTTAAATCCGTGCAAACGGTGTAAAATCGCACTGAAATAGGAGCAAACTCGAGCTGCAGGCAGCGTGCTGGGAGGCAGCGCTGTTTGTCACCATCAGTGCTGTCCTCCTGGGTCAGCTGCAGCCCAACCCCAAACCTCCATCCACCCGCAGGGCCGAGTAGCAGTGCAGAACAGGATAGGGGAACATCCATCATCGGTGACAGGGGTTTATTAATCCCGCTCGGGGCACAGGGATGGATTTAATGATGTCTCCATATCCTCCATATTCCACCGCTGAGATGCTATGGGAAAGGAATCCTCATCCAGAAAAGCCCTACGGAGATCCATCGCTCACTGGAGCATTTCAATGGGTATTGGTGCCATCGTGGGTTATGCATGGATGTGAGGTTGGAGCACTGAGAAAACAATTTCCACTCTCAAAAACAACCCTTCAGTCCTAAACCAGCGAAACCACGTCAGCATAAAGCTGACAAACTTGCTTACAGAAGTGACTTTGAAATGACACCTGTGAGCTGGCACTGAGCCCTCTCGGGGTGAAGCTCCGTGTGCACCAGGTGCCAAAGCAGGGGGAGCAGAGGCAGCTCTGCAGGATGGGTCAGTGCAGAGAGAGGCATCGATGAGCACAATCAGCCGTGGGTTATCCACTGCCTGTCTGAAGGATTTTGCACTGTCAGGATGTTCTCCAACACAGATAATCATTTCAATCTGAAACTCCTCAGGACAAAACTGTACAATTAGCAATTCCCTTACCGGTTAGGAAAGGAAGAAAGAAGCCCAAGGCACAGTTTAAGCCTATGTACAACAGAAGGAGCCCAGAGAACAAGGTGCAGTGCTGATGTCAGGGAGCATATGGTGGGCACGCTGGGTGCTGGATGGAGCAGGAAGACCTCAGCATCATCAGCCAGGTCTCCTGCTTGGACAGGGGACAAGGCAACAAGGACAATTTTCTCTGCTACTAAACACTGGCTGCAGGGCCAGTCCTGGGGCTGACTTGGTAATGGTTTCAGACCCCAGAGCCCTTCCCCACCACCACCGCCAGGCCATGATGTTGCAAAGCCTTTCGTGCTCCCACACTCCCTATTTACAGGTGGCAGATGATTGGTCCTTTACAGCAGCTCCAGCCAGAGCCCCACATGTTGCTGTAGGATGCATTTCTATTTGTGTGGCCAGACAAATGCCATCTCCCAGCCCATACCGCTGCAGGGGGTTAAGAAGCCATAAGTGCTTTCCCCAACTGCACACACCTCCTTGTGCGCCACTGGGAACGGACAGCAAGGGAAGGGATGGCTGCCAGCACCTCAGCCCAGGCATGGCAGCATGATGATCCATCCCACCCAGTCTGCCAGGTGCAAAGGGTCTGCATGGCAGCCCAGAGTGCTGAAGGACATATGGAGAGCCCCTGAAGGTGACATGTTATTGGTTTTTGCATGAGCTGCAATCCTGACCCAGACCCAGAACTGCTGCCTGACATAAAGGGCTGTGCCAAAGTGGAAGGGGTGGGAAAGGATTTTCCCATGTTTCCAGATTCCCTCTCTCATATCTCCTTCGCTGAGGAGCAGGTCAGGCCATCAGCTTGCTTCAGCAAAACCACGCAAGTGGCTGCTCATTCCAGGAGGGGAAACCAGAGCCCCAGAACTTTGCAAAGCAGAAGGAAACCCAAAAATACAGGAGAACTCTGGTGTAGTCAGTAACTACAAAGCTTCTCAGCTTTGGGAATGACCATGGAATAAGTTGCACCATGGTGCAACCCCTCACCTGCAAAGCAAATAACATCTGGCTGAAGGGAACACCAGGCTGCATGTGTGCAACTCCCTGAGCTTCCATGCCAATGAGGGCTTATGTTACAGCTACAGAGAAGCAACACAGCTATAGGAAGGCTGAAGGAAACAGCCCGAGCCCTGAGACATCCACCTTACAAACCCAACAAGGTGAAGTTTGCACCAACCCAGCATGAGCACATCAGCACCATGACCCCAGGAGCCCAGCAAGTAAAGAAGGGAGCAGGAATGCCCCAAGAACACAGGGTTCCTCCAGGAGAGGAACAGCTCTGGAGATGCACGACTCATTCACTCCTCTCTATGCTTCAAGCACTGACTCCATCACACTTCCAAATTCCAGCTGCCTAAGCAATTTTTTTGCAGATATTTCCCCTTCTTCACAATCATTTGGCTAATAAGATGAGCAGGTTGGGCTCATTTATTTTGGACACAGCTCGTGGGTCATTAGCGGAAAGGCTAATCGTTAGGTTGGCAGAGAGTGTTGCTTCTGCTTCAGAGCTGGCTGCAAGGTACAGAGAGAGGAGAGAGCAGGAGCCTGAGCCCTGAGAAAGATGACAGCAGGTGCCTCTGGAAGTGGAATTTTCCTTTGCTGTTTCCTAAGGTACCACTGAGAAAGCAGGTAGAACGTTGGTGCCCAAGGCTACCATGCACAGCTCCCGCTCCCTCCATGCGCCCTGCTGGCACTCAGGGCTGCAGGCTCTCCTTCCTCCCTGCAGCAAAGCCACGGGGACCTTTCAGGGCCCTTTTAGGGATGGTTTGGAGCCCCAGGAAACTTTAAGCACTCTACAGCCCTATGGAGGTTGAGGCACCGCATGGCTCCTGGAAGTTCAGGGCATCTCACAGCCCCAAGGAAGCTCTGGGCACTCCGCAGCTCTCGACTGCCTCCGGGCAGCCACACACTTCCCCTCCCACTCTCTCAGCATCGCAGCTGAGGACCTGAAGGCACTTGCCAAGGCAACATTGTAAAGCCATGAAGGGAGGGGGGAACAGCCAGGGCAGATGCCCATCGTTTGCCCCTTCCTCTCATGGGATGCTCCGAGGGTCCCCTTGGTGTCCCCACGCTCTCTGGGTAAAGCCCCTCGTGCAGGAGGTGCTGGGGAGGCTCCACAGGGCTCTTTTAGCAGAGAAAAAGAGGAAAATTTGGGAACTAATTTAGAGCTCATATTTCCTAAGCCCTTTCAGACACTGAGGCTATTGGCAGGCAGCGTCCCAGCCCCTGCCAGTCTCAGCAGCACTACAATGTCCTTTCATTGGCAAGGGCAGCAGTGGAGAAAAAATAACACAGCAAAACAAGGGACATGTGATGGAGAGCTTGGCTGAGGGCTCCCTCCCCTTCGAGGCCCTGCATGCCAAGGAGGGAGAGCACAAAGGATTGAAAAGTGGCCTTTTAAAAAGGGAAAAAGCAAAGAAACAAAGCACACGGCTTGTTTTGCTGAGGGAAACGTGGCCAGCACGAGGCGGTGGGGCAAGCATCTCTGAGGGTCTGCATTTCACCCAAACCCATTGCAGGTCCTGAGTGGGGCACCCCAAACCCAAGCAGTACCCTATGGTAAGGGCAACCCCACGCCTCCATAACCAGCCCTCAGCCACGAAGCTGAGAGGCACCTTGCAGCTCATTTACTTGATGCTGTGAAGCCAGATGAGCCTCTGGCACCATTTCCAGCTGTAGGTCGATGTATGTGTAGCTTTCACTTCATTTCTGTTTGTTTTTGGAAGCCTTGCAGCTACCGTGCCCTTTGTTTGCAATCTGCAAGCTAGTCTTGTCTTTCCCAACCCCACACCACACGTGACTGTGACCAGCAGCACAGCCCCTCCAACAGCTCAGAGATCCCCAAAAGCAGCATGCAGCACCCCAGGTCTCACAGGGTCCTAAAATGGCACGAGAGACAGCATCCATACGACCATATGTCCCAAAGTGCACCCAGCTCTGACACACCTGTACCCCACCACAGTGCTCCCTGCTTTCTCTGGAGCTCAACCATTCTCCCAGACCTCCCCAATGTTTGCAGCAGCATTTCACCTTATCAGCTGCTCCACGCTCCCCAGCAGCTCTCTCTGCAATTGCTGCCATCGGCACGATGGTTTCACCCCAAATCCTCCAAGTCTGGTGCAGCAAGGAAAGCTGGGCTTGGGGCAGTCACAAAATCACCGAATGGTTTGAGTTGCAAGGGACCCTTAAAGGCCATCTGGTCCCACTCCCTGCAGTGCACAGGGACACCCACAGCTCCATCAGTGTTCTGAGCCCCAACAGCCTGACCTTGGCTGTCTGCAGGGATGGGGCAGCACCACCTCTCTGTGCAACCTGTGCAGTGCCTCACCGCCCTTACCATAAGAAGCTTTTTCCTTATATCCAACCTAAATCTCCCCTCTTTTAGTCTGAAATCACTTTGTCCTATGGCAACAGCCCCACAATCAGTCCCCTTCCTCCTAACAGCCCCATCAGATACCAACAAACTGCTCCCTCAGCCCCCCCCAGAGCCTTCTCTTCTCCAGGCTGAACCAGCACCCGCTCCCAGCTCACGCCTCTCCCTTAGAAATCATTATTTTCCTGTGGTTTTAGGTAATTGGATTTTTAGAATAAGCACCATTAGTTTATTTTCTTTGCTGCACACCACAGAGACCTTGCAAAGGCTAAAAAAGAGCTGGGTCCTGCTGTCTGGGGGGATGAGGGGGAGGCAGAGCGGGAGCAGGACAGGTAAAAATAACCACACATGGCCCATGCTGCTCCCAATTACACCAGTGGGAATTGTGCCCAATTTCCTGCAGCAGATCCAGACATGCACGCACACATTTTTTCCCCTCAAAGAAGTTCTCAGCTATATTAGCAGCCCTGCAACAATCAGAAAAATCACCCATGGATGAGCTTCTTCCACTGCTTCGCATCAGCACGTTTTGGAGCATCCCTTCCCAACGGAACCCAGCCTCAGGTTTGGGTTTATTTCCAACCAATCCCAGCTTCCTGGGTGATGCAGGTGCTGACGGCCGTTCATCAAATATTTTTCACCCATGGTTTAGCTGCAGTTACTCAAAAAAAGAGCCTGGCAAGATGTTCTACAAATGGTTTATCTGCTCAGACAGTTTCACATCAGCTGAGACGAAAGCGTTGTGGGGAGGATATGGAAAGTGCTGAAGAGGAGAAACATTTCACTCTGACACTTTCCTGAGCACAAAGCGCTCTGCCTTTTCACTTTGCAATGCTGCCGTGTGAAACTAAGTCCAATTTATTTTTAAATAGGAAAAAAAAAAAAAAGAAGCTCCAAATGAAAGCAAACATCATATTTCTTGGGGCAAATAAGACATTGCGTTTCATCCTGTCATTAAGACTTATTCCAGGTCGCAAGATTTGCCAACAAAACATTCCGTCTTTTGTACAAAAATCTCTCCCAAACATCTCAAAGCAATCCTACATCAGGTTTGTCACGGCTCCCGATGCTGACAACATTTACCTGATAGAAGCATTTCGAAGCAGCGCTGCACATATATCCAAGCAAGGACAACCAGTGAGAGAAGGCAAAGCTGCAAATTACACCGAGTTTGAGCAAAAGGCAAGACGAGGCACAGCGAGCCCATATGGGGCAGGGATGTGCCTTCCTCTCCCCTACCTGGCTGCCCAGACAGCTGTGGGTGCCCCATTTCTGGAGGCGTCCAAGGCTGTGGATGGGGCCTGGGGCAGCCTGAGCTGCTGGGGGGCAGCCAGCCCACAGCAGGGGATGGAGTTCAATGGTCTTCAAGGGCCCTTCCAACCCAAACCACTCTGTGGTTCTGTGATCTGCAAACTCCAAGCACAGACCAGGGCACCTTGCTACGAACACACACTTGATATTTCAGCAGCATGGAGGCGCACATGGACAGGGTGAGGGCAGATGCACACAGTGCCTTCCCTTTTGCCCATGTTCTCAGCCATGCACTAATCCTACTCTCACCACACCTCCCCCAAAATCCCTATGCTTTTCCTTTGTTTCCTCCCTTCAGCATCTCCCTCCAAGCTCAAGCACTCTCTGTTTACAACAACCACCTATCTAACACGAGCTCATGCTGTTCCCCCTCCAACTATTCTCCTTTTTCAGCATACTGAAGATGGAAAATATCTACGGCAGCAGATGCATCCCACGCGTTCCATGCCATCTGCAAGGAGCAGCCCCTCCCATGGCTGCTTTTCCCCTAATATCGCCTTGGATTGCCCTAGGGATGACATCAGAAAGTTGGTTTGCTGCTCAGCTTGGATGAACTAAGAGTGTTTATTCATCCTTACTTTATCTGTGATGCAAATCAAGCACTCCAGTTACATATTTTAACACAGGGGGTTCTGGTTCCCATTTTATCCCATCTCTGCAAAGGTGGAGTGGAGGAGAAAAGACAGAGGCTGCCTGTCCCAGACCAGAAAGAGTTGGTTCATGGGCAGCAGACACAGCCATAGCCCCACCAGCACCCTCAGACAGCTCAGGACCAGACCAAGGATAGGGACAGCATGCAGGACCTCCTAGCAGGACCATCAGAGCTCAGCAAAGCTTGGCTGTCCTGACCCCACAGGGCAGGAGGGGGGGGACACAATTCTCGTACAGATATACACCGATTCCATTCCTCTTTTCTTTTTATTAAAAATAAAAAAAAAACCCAAACAGCTCATTGGAGATCAATTTAGCTGCTTAATAACTTTCAGATAAGGAAATCTGCTGCTGCAGCATTTTTTTTCCCTACCCTAATTAATTCCTAAACATATCACAAGCTGGAAGTGCATGTTTTATGAATCCGGTTGACCTCCTGGTGCAGAAATGATGACACAGATGTTGTGCCTCCTTCACTACCTCATTACTCATGTTACACCATTCTTCTCCAAATGAGCTGGCTGCCATCAACAAGGCACACTGCAAGGCTCCAGCAGCATCCCACAGCCACCAGAGCACTCAGCCCCTACACTGCAGTACATTGTGCAGCCAAACCAAAGCTGGGAGCCCAATGGGAATGGGGCTGTACAAGAAAACACAGGCAGTGCAGAGAGGCAGAGTCGTGGCGTTCCTGACAGGAAAAGGGGAAAAAGAGAGGTTAAGGATGGATGGACGATGGCAAAGAAGCAGCTTCAGGAAGGAGGTAGCAGTTCCTGAAAGCCCTCCAGCTCCTGGATACAGATGCAGTGCTTCTGACCCTGGCGATGGGAGGAAGGCATTGGGCTGCACATCCCACCCGGCTCCACTTCAGAGCAGGATGCTCAATCAGAGGGAAGCGTTTAAGAGCACACTTTATACCCATCTTAGAAGCTGACAGAGCACAGCACAAGCAGCTGATCATTAGGGACACGTCGGGATGCGTAAGATCAAGAAGAAAAAAGGAAACTTGTCTAAATAAGAGCTGAAAAATCTGCCGGGAAACCGAGAAACCAGCAGCTAACTGCTGCCAGCAGAAAGCAGGAAGTTACAAAATGAAGATCAGCTTGATGATATCTGGTCACCTTTATTCCAGACACCCCAACAGTCCCTCGCAGGGAGGTGGTACGAGATGAAATGAGGCCTTGGTGTGTTACCATCCAGGGAAGGCGAGAGGTGGCCGTCCCCATGCGCCACCCACCATGGGCACCAGCCCTGCCCCTCCATCTTAGGGGCACAGCAAAGGGCAACGCAGAGCTGCCAAGGAGTTCAGCCGTTCAGGTGGTGCAGAGCAAGGTGAGATGTGCCCATCACACCAATGCCACGGCTCTGCATCCTGCAATTGCACACACAGCTGCAGCAACTACTCGAAAATGTGGCTCTGGGCCTGAGCCCACAACAATGCTCAACAATAACTGAACAGGCATAATATGGTGGAGAAAAATATATCTTATGTTCTGCTAAATTCAGCAATTTACAAGGCTGGAATAATTAGTGGTTTAAAATGTTTTGACACAAGCAGCCCCAATAATCATGATAAATCATATCAGGCATATGCCCAGATCCTCAAAGTGACAGACGACAAACAGAGCAGTGACAAGACTCTCTATCATGCAGGGAATCATTGAGTTAATGGAAGAATTATTGCTTCTGAAATCCACTCCAGTCCTATTGTGGGGAACATTCCAATTTATCAAAGCCAAATGAACATTAATTGCTGCAGCCTGGTAAGTTTTCGAGCTGCTGTGACCTCCATTGAATTTTAATCCAAAACAGATAAGATTTACTTCCACACAAGAGGAAACAACACAATTAAACCCAAATAACAGCTAAGATTATGGGGAAAAACACAACAGATGTAATGACAAAAATATTGATTCCTTCCTACTTGGCGCTGCACAAAAAATAAAGAGTAAATAAAATCTAGCATTTACATAAATATATTTATATATATATTTCCTTTCTTCCCTTTTCATCTGGGAGACAAATCTTAGTTGCTCAAGCCAAGAGGAAAGGGGTGGCAGACAGTAATGGAGACTGAATTCCCTTTAACTGCAGTAATTAATGTGTTATGTTTCAGTGGGGAAAGATTAAGACAAAATGGTGAGAAGAAAAAAAAAAAGAAGAAAAAAAAAAGGTATTATTGTGCTGTTACAGATGTCCTTGAGCTTGAGCAGAGATGCAGAGAGGGTCACAGCTGCCCCTGGGACATGAGGCAGAATGCAGAGGAATGATGGCACGGCCATGCCAAGTGAACAGCACAAAGCAGGACATGGGAGGGCAGAGCTGGGCATTCAGGTGGCACACAGCAGTGTGGGCTGTGCAGAATGCAAGGACTTGGGGTCGGGATGGAAGGTAATAGCACGGGAAAGCAGCCCAAAGCTCAGGGAAACGGATGGCATTTAATCCAAGAAACAAAGACTTCCAAGTAGTTTTGCTTTAGCTACACAAATCCATGTGGTTTGGAGAGAAACCCACAACAGGCATTTATCTTCTGCTAGTAACTCCAACCTTGGCTTGGGTTCACTCAAAGAAGTTCATGAATCTTCCAAGAGATGGGCAAAGCTTCCTGCTGGTGGGCAGTCCTGGCCCAGGGAGCTCTGCAGGTCCCCAGCACCAGGACTTGGAAAGAAAGTAGAATTACAGCCGCTGTGCAGGAGGAACTCTGGTTTCTCTCCTGTCCTCACCTCGCTCATCTAGAAGCTGTCACCCAAAGCCACGGATGCTCCCATGCCATTGGGTTCAGTGCTGCATGGCAAAGCCTCATCTAGCCAACCTCAGCACAGGATGCCCTGACACATGTGTGCCCACTGCAGCCAAGCAGGGCTCAACGTTTCACACCCCAATTTGTGTTTTGCTGTCTTTATTCTTCGCTCTCTCTCTCTCTCTTCTGGTTTTTTTCAGGCTTATTTTCTAAGTATTCCAGCTCTACTGTTTTCCCCCCCAGTATTCCATCACACTGACACTGGTGGCAGGATGTAAGAAGCATTCCCTGCCCAACCCATTGAGCTCCTGCCCCTTCTGCCATCCTGTTATCACACTGTGCCTTCTCCCACCCAACAGCCTCAATGCAAAGCCTCTTTCTGCATTCACTTGCACTCAGTGCCCAATCTAAAGCCTTGCTGACAAGGGTTGAGACACTCAGAAAAAAAACACCAGATTTAGGTTGTAGAAGCCAAATAGCTGCTTGTTCAAGCAGGAAAAAAAAAAGTCACGAAGCCACCTCTGCTCTGCCTTCCAAAATGAAAAAACAGACGGCATGGAAATGGCACACAGGCTGTAAAACACGAACAGATGCACCTCGTGCAGAGGGGTGCTGCAGGATTCCCATATGCAATTTGTGCAAGCGATGTGCAGGCACACAGTGCTCTGGGGATCTAGACGCCTAACTTCTAGACCACCATCTCATAAGTCACTGAATTAAGCACATTAAAAAGCACAGAACACTTACACAGTATGTTAGTGACAGCCAGAATCTAAGATGAGAAACGTTCAAAGCACTGAGATCATGTTTTCACTCATCAGACTGATCCTCTGAAACAGGAGGATCGTGCTGCAGAACACAACTTCTCAAGACAAGAAATTCAGCTTACAGAAACTCCAAAAAATAGCAGTCAACCCAAGATCTTGCCTTTGCGTGTACCATGAAGGCCAAGGAGATTTCCACCAACACCTCAACAGGTGCCAGCAGAGGCTCGAGGGCTCCCACATTCCCACCGCCCCGCTTTCATTCTCAAGACCAGCCCCACTTTGCCTCCCAGCCCCTTCATACACACCTCTCCCTCTCTGGAGGCACGAGAGGACACACACCAGGGACAAACACAAGGCACATCAGACTCTCCAGCCCGTCCTTTTCCACCACTGTCCCCACGCCCTCCCACTCACCATGACGGAGATATGAAGGATGTGCATCTGCTCCTCCACGATCTCAGAAGGCTCCTGGAGGCTGGGAGGAGTGGCCCTGGAGAGCTGCTCAGCGCTGCTCATGGAGACATGGAAGTACAGGGTGCCGTTTTCCAACCACTGCTGCTTCCAGTGCACCAACGAGATGTCTGCCACCGTCCCTGACATCTCTGCAGGGACAAAACATGCAACCGAGGGTCAGTTTGTTCCACAACATCAGGGCTTCACCACCATCTGCATAAAGAATTTCCTCCTAATATCTAACCTACATCTCCCATCTCGGGACTGGAAGCCAGGATAACAGCATTCCAACACACCCCAGCACAGCATGCATCACCATCCACCACCACCACAGCACCATACCTGACAAATGAGAAGCTGGCACCATACCTGACAAATGAGGAGCTGGGACAATTTGGGCACCATGCAATCGAAGGCGAGCGCAGTTCTGCGCTCAGCACTCCCAGCAGCTCCGATCTGCAGCTGCTGCGTCTGGCTTGGCCAAGCAGCAGCAGAACAGGAGTGCTGACAGCTCCACAGCTGCCTATCAAGTTTTTAACAGATCTCTGCAAAGAACCGATTTGTCAGTTTGGCAGCCAAACCAAAACCGAAAAGAAAAAAAAAATACTACCGCTAAATAAGGCACAATATTTCTCCTTCCACCACCTCTCTTTTTGCATTTGTTGCTCCATTTGCAATACAAGCAATGGGAAAGAAGTCAGGTTCCCACAGGCAGTCCTCCGAGTCACTGGATTTGGGGTGTCAGCAGGCAGTCACAACATGGGGAACCCAAACCCAATTCCCTTCTGTTTGGGGAGAGCAACCTCACATCCAATTCAATGGGTTGCAACACCTTCAGAATGATGTTTTTAAGAGGAGTGGAGATGTGACACCGAGGGACACGGTCAGTGGGTGCAGTGGGGATGGGTTGGGTTGGAGTTGGTGATCTTAGAGTTGTTTTCCAACCTTAACAATTCTGTGGTTCTAATGGAGGGAGCAGCCATGGCATTCTGTATTCCTGAAAGCTACTGGGCAAAAGCACTGCCAGCTCTAGCTTGGAGTGGGAACAATGAAGTGAGGCCAGCTGAGGGCATCCTGAGAGCTCCCAACAATGTTTGGGTCAAGGTCCTTCAAGGTGCTGGATCACAGGTAGCCCCACGAGCCACAAGACCAAGCGCTTCCACTTCTACAGACCCACATAGCAACCCCTCCTGACCCAAAAACAAAAGTCTATTTTTCAGGAAACACTTCTTCCCAACCCTGAAACCAGCACACTGTTCAGCAGCAGACTCCAGGCTTTGAACCACAGATTAAAGCAGACAAGTCCCCACCGTGCCATGGGATGGCTCCATGGGGCTGCTGCTGTGGGATGGCAACACCCCACTGCTGCTATGGGGCTTCAGTGGGACTGGGGCAAGGACAAGGTTACCCTGCTGCTGCCAGCCCCTTATTCAGCATCTCACTAATGACACTGCAGGCACAACACTGCCAGCTGAACCTCATCGAGGGCTGTGCTCATTAGTGCTGCCTCCCAAGCACAGCACTGGTCGTTATCCCCAATTTCTGCGCACATCTGAGCACTCAAAGGAAAAAAACTAAACAGCTTCTGACCATGCATGGGATCCGTAAGAGCCCACGCTCACACTTTGGAGGGGATGCATGAACTCACTGTCATATCTCTTGTCATTGCAACGAGTCGTCTCCTAATAATCCCTTCTCTCCTTTAATATAAATAGCTGTTTGCTGGAGCAAAGCAGAACCAAGAGGAGCTGCTCGCAGCCTTTGCCCTGCAAATCACGTCAGGTCTGAGGCTCACGCTTCAGGACAGGAGCTGGTGCAGGCTGCACAGTAAGGAAAGGAACACGGCCATCTCACCTGCAAAGAGATGAGAGCAGAGGGCCGCTTACAGTGGTAAAAGTAAGGACAAAGAGAAGGCAATATCAGGGCTGTTTAATCACAGCTGTCTTCACACCAATACTTTAAAGCTCAGCACTGACAAGCATCTACCTGTCTAATTAAAATTGCAACAAAGGTCACATCGAGGAGCAGGAGCACTGCCTCAGCTTTGGGACAGATAGCACAACCCCTCCTACGGAGACAAGGAGGGAACAGAACAGAAGCATCACAAGAGAGGGTCCTGCTTATTTAAAGCCACGCTAACTCAGCTCAGAGGTGCCATCACCCACGGCACAGGGCGATCTGCGCTACTGCTCACGGGGCATGAACTCTTCCCACACATCTCTGCAGCTTCCCAAATGGTCACAGCATCAGAAGCAGCATTGCCTGGAGCACAGCAGGGACCCAACGTGGTGCTGCCAGGACCCCACCACCACCACTCCCAACATTGCACCACACCACGGCGGCATGGGAAGAGCCCCAGGAGCAGCCAGAATCCTCCGAATTTCTTCCCTTTCCACGCACGTCCTTTTGCATGGGGTGTTTAAACGGATCACAGAGAACATTTCTGGGGAGTTCTGAGATTCAGGCAATTTTTTGGATTTTAGCCTAGACTGGAGATAAGCCTGTTTCATGTTCAAAAGGTCTCTTCCAAAAGTAGAAACTTCAATTTAACATTCATTTCGCAATGTTAAGCAAAACCCAGCAGCGAAGCAATTCCTGACGAACGCCGGGTGCCATTTACCATCCATTTATAAATATCTGAATGCTCCCCAGCCCTGAACCCCACCATGCAAGAAACCTGGCCATCACCACCCCTAGCACTGCCAGAACACCGCGAGCCTTCCAGCAGATTTGCTGCTCGGGGAGAGAAAGAAAAAAGAAAAAAAAAAGCAAGAAAGATGCTCTCGAGCCCTTTTAGCTGCTGAACCCTTCAATATCCAAATGCGGGGAAGTTGCTTGGCCTCGAGCACTTGACATGAATATTACACTGCCTGTGTTTCGCCGGACACGCATTGTCACCCCGCTATCTACACGGCAGTTACAGCAGCGATACGCCGTCCATCAGCAGGAATGCAATAGTCTGCAGCAAGATTGCCTGTTATCAGAGCTTTCAGATACTTTTGGAACAAATTAAGGGCATTCCTGCACTAAAATAGAATGAGATACAGCGAGGGTTCAAAATGGGCAGCAATGGAAAAGCACTTGTAGTCTGTAGCTATTCAAGAACTCAAGCTATTCAGTGTTTAAGCCGGTCCTGCAGCAATGGCCACAGCTCTGTGGGGGAAACAAGGAGAAAATGGTCAGGCTGACCCACAGATCCAGCCCTGCCTGTGTTGGCGATGATGCTGACTGCCCCCGGGGATGGATGGCATCTGCTAACGATGCTCTGAATATAAGAAAAAGCACATAGAGCAACTTTCTCCTTCTCTGCCCTTCCTCTGAGTCCCATAAGGCTGCAGCTTCGTGTTTTCCTTGGAAATCAAAGTTACCAAACAAAACCCTCCCACTGCTCAGAACCCAAACGGCTCATGGCAATGGGACAGCCACCCACCCAGGACAGGTCAGGGAGGGATGTGGGACCCCAGCAGGGCTCCTTCCAATCGATTTGGTAATTCCATTTTTCCTCCGCCGTTCCTACAATCCTCACGCACAAACATTTTGAAGGTCTTCGGCTCTTATTACAATCAAACCTAAAAGCAAGAAGGCCTAAACGCACTTGGTTGGGAACCAAGACGATTCCCATAAAAGCAGATTATGCTGACATGATGAATATAAAATGAAACAGCAGATATTAAAGTTGGAGAATTGTTACTTCGTGCCTCCCGGCTGCCAGGCGCTCTGCCTCCCCCTCCTCCTCCTCCTCCTCCTCCTCCTCCTCCTGGCTGTCTGGCTGATGGCACGAAGTGTGCTGATAGCCTTTTCACCCCTGCCTTCTCCAAGGCAGGCTGCCAGGCTTGAAATATTCAGCAGCTCCCCCCGCCAGCCTTTATGCAATGCTTCAGCGTTCATCGGTTATCCGGGAGGTTGCAGCCCTGCCTTATCTGCCACCAAGTTTCACAAAGCGTGTTTTGTATTTAATTGCCTTGTTCTCTGCTAATCCACCGCCACTGCCGACGTTTTGTTTCATCCTTGAAGGTCGTCATTAAAACAACCCACCCTGCTTACAGCCCTTCACCCCTGCTCCGTGCCCCAGGCCCAGCCCACAGCCCTCCCCATCCCCAGACCTGCTGGGTGCACCCATAGAAGCAGAAGGTCCCCGGATCCCTCACCCTAATGCTCAGCACCACTCCTGCCTTCAGCCACGTGCTCTTCCCAGCTCGTGCTCTCCAAAGCCACCACTCATTGCCCAAGTGCTGGTTTACAGATTCTCTGGTTGCTAGCTACTACCACTTATGCTAATGAACCAAAATTATGCACAAAGTCATAAACAGAGATCTCCCCAGTGCCCTTGCCAGCACACGATTGCTCCCTGCAGAGCAGATTAGAGCAGACTTGCTCCAAAATGACTCCAGTAACGGGCTTCCCCCTGCTCCCCAGGGGACAATTCTGCAGTCAAACAGGCCTTCACACTTCTTAGGGGTTGGGTCTTTTGTTAGCAACTCGGTGTTTTTTTTCCTCCTCAATCATTAGCTCACTTCATTATTTCTTCCCCTTTCCCTCTGCTCGATGTTAACATGTTCCTTTCCTTCTAAACCCGCTCCCCTCGCAGTACTCCCCAGGGCAACACACAAACACAGCTGCACGTCGTAAAAAAAAAAAGGAACAGAGAAGCTCAGAAGTTTAAGAAGGTTGACAAGCTCCCTCTGATCATCTCTTTTCAAAGCATGAGATGCTCTGCACCTGCAGGGAACTCCACGGGTGGCTCCGGCACAGCACGTCCCCAGGGCTGGGACTGGGAGCTGCTGTGGATGCAGGAGGACAGCAGGGAGCCTTGGACCTGAGGGAGCCCATGGGCAACAGCCTCAGCACTGTAAAAGTTTGAGTTCAGCATCTCCTCTGCTCTTCCTGATGCTGGATGGACCAAATGGCCAGAGCCCAGCACAAGGCGAGGTGGGTTTTGTTGCTTTGGGGCTGTCTAGAAGAAGAATGAGAAGGTGGGTTCGTGTATGTTCTGGAGAGCGGGCACCTCAAAGATTGCATAGGGATGGTAGATAGTTAACTCACAGGCAGCTCTGATGGACAGCTGATAGATAACTGACAAACAGCTGAGCCACCACCAAGGATCCCCCAGCTGGAGCCCTCATGACCAGCACACCCCCAGTTTCTTAATTGCTAAAGGTCTGCACCCCAGCTTGTGGTCTTCAAGACGTACATTTACCAATAAAGCTCTCATGCTACAAACTCATGGGTACAGCAGAAACACACGTGTGCAAAGGGCTCTCCAACACATTTCACCTTCAGGCCAGGGCTGTGCAATGAATGTGTGGCACACACAGGTGCCACAGCCTGGTGCTGCTCTCGCTGTCCCACTAACAGAGGATCTCTTCCAGTTGACATCAGGCACAGTGAACCCAACCAGAACATTGGGATTCTTCTCACTCTCCCACCAAATTAATTCATAAACATTCATGTGTGCACTGTGCTCTTCTTTCAAAAAAGTGCATATTCCAGACAGACGCAATCATGGTGAGGCACAGCAGGAGGCCAGCAGCCTGCATCACCATGCAGACAGAGCTGAGGACCAAGAGATGACATGGGACAAGCGATGAGGACAGAGCCAGCCCCTTCCCACCATGCACCCTAAGCCCCTCCTAATGGCTCTGCAGCCCCCACGTCCCCTCTACCTAAGGCTGCAGAGGCTGACGGAAGCCACGAGCAGGTATTGATCTGCCTTCACTGCCTGCAGATCACAATCAGCCTCCACGCATCTTAAGGAAGCTCCATGTACGTTCCTCTTTCTTACAGTTGCTTTGATTGCAATTCAGTCCTTAGTCCATTACCCTTATTTATAATGCCAGGGCTTCAGCGCGGAGCCTCAGGCAGTCTAAAATTATTACAGGGCCCTTCTGACTTTCAATTCCCTTCCATTCAATTCCATTTTTATTTGTCAGCAGAGACTCCCACTGACCAGCCATGGAAGCCAACTGCACACAGGCAGATGGTGCTGCTACGTGTTAAACCAGCCCTATGGAGACAGCTGGCACGTGGCTCGGCACAGCAGGGCACTGCTGCTTGGATGGGGAACGCTGAGCCCAGAAGGGAATCATGGAATCATTGAGTTTGGAAAAGATTGCTAACATCACCAAGTCCAACTGCCAACACATTGCCACCATACCCACTAAACCAGTGCCAGAATAGCAGAGATGGAGAGATGCTGGGGGCAGCTTCCTCATCCAGTTGGCCAACATGGCCATCACCCACAAAAAGGCAAAGAAACACAACTTTAAGCATCACAGCTGCTCCCGTGTGCCCTCCAGAGATGGAGGAGGCCCGCAGGAGGGATGGTGTACAGATGTTGAGCTGCAGCCCTATGCCCTTTTTGCACCCCTACTCCCAATGGATTCACAACAACATCACAAGGACGCTTTGAGTTCTCACTGAGTGCCATACACAAAGCCAAGCAGATACTGCTGATAAATGGGAATAGCTGATAGTCTGAAGAGGCTTTTGCTATTTCAAAGGCACAAGCACCATTTCCTTTTTGTTAACTCAACCATTAATCCCCATGAAAGAAACCGGTGCACGTCTCTCCAATGGGGAAGCCTTCCTGCAGGTAACAAGCTCTCCAGCAGTGCCTCGTGACTGTGCTAAGGCTGGGTTATGCGAGACAAAAGGGACATGGAGGCTGGGAGTTCAGCTCTCTGCAAGGAACTGCTAGACCAGGGCTGGATGCTCTGCCCCAAGCCAGGCAGTGCCCATGGCTGCAGCACACAGTCCACAGGGTTGGGGCAGCTTTGTATCCCCAAATTGCTCCTCCCTGCAAGCTGCCACGGGAGGGAAGAGCAGCAGGACCTGCTGGGGTGACTGGAAGGGCACTGCAAAGCCAAGAGGCTCCACCAGAAAGCCGAGCATTGCAGCTGACTTACAGCATCCACACGTGTGCACAGTGCACCGCTGGAGCAACGGAGCAGCACTCCAGGGGGCGAGCATCGCCCAGAGCTTGATTACAACTAGGCAAGATCTTTATAACCTCCATGCATTTTTAAACGTCTCTCTTTGGGAAACATACCTCTTAAAACGATAAGGTAAGATGATAGCTCACGGCGCTGCTCAGGCAGTGAAGCAAAGCAATTTTTACAGCACGGTTCCCCCATGGATCCTCCCCTCCCGGCGAGCGCTGGCACAGCTGGCAGCCAGTGAACTGCAGGAGCTGCCCATGGGCTGACAACACCGGGACAAGAGAGCAGCAAGCAAGGATGGGATCACCTGGAGCAGCAGCATGAGCAGCCTGCAAAAGTCTGGGTTTGTCCTTGCCCGAAAAGCAAGAAGTATTTGATACAGGGCAGAACGTTTGCCAGAGCTCCTCCACGTACGTTGTAATGGGGATCCCACTCAAACAGGGTCCTGCCCCTGCTTTCAAGGCAGACTTCAAGCAAGGATTAGGATTAGTTGAGCATCCTGGCCCTTCTCTGGGAGATGCTTCTGAGTTCTTGCTCCCTAGGTGCCCACGTACCAGGAAACATGGTGGCTGCTCACAAATCCCCTGCCAGGAATACATTGGCTGGTGGAAACAGAGCTATGAAAACTGCCACCTCTCCCCGAGCTGAGCTTGCTGAGATGAAGCAGACTGAGCTAAAAGAGCTAAAAGCACAGAGCAGCTGGAGGGCTCTGCAAGTGGCATTAGATGACAAGGAGGCATTAAAATCCAAAATAAAGTAAAATAAAAGCAAATGAATTTATTAAGACTTCTCAGAGCCTGTGGGTAAAATATTTTTTCCACATTTAGAAGTGGATAAATCAAAACAGAGGCGAAGCAATTTGTCAGAGCTTAAAAGCACCTAAGTGGCAGAGACACATGCAGCCCAGAGCAGCGATGCTCTCACAGTGACATGATTGCCACCCTGGGCTGGGCACAGCACAGTCCATGCATACAGCATCGGACCTGTCTCGCAGCAAGCCTGCTGCAATGAAGAGAGCAGCCCACTCACTGGAAAGGCTGGTCCACATCCCCATTCACCTCGGATCCATTTCTCCCACCATCATTGCACCATTAGATCCATAAGCAGCACGGTCGCATTTCTGTATCCCCATCTGCTGCCCTACAAGAGTCCTGGGGAAAGTCTTATGTCGCCGTCCCAAAAGGATCATCAATAATAAGCCAAAATGCAGAGCACTTCCAGCCCTGTTCTGTATACACAGAGGTCATGGGAGAGGCAGAGGGGGATGAATCCTTGCAGCCTCATTAGAGGGAAGGAAACTGTTTCTGCAAATAATAATTGATTTCTAAATTTATCCCCTAATTAAATAGGTTCCCTGGATGAATCTGCATGCAGGCTGCAAGGTGATGATTTACAGCCCGGCTCCCTATGGGAACACATCAATGCATGTTTGCAAGTTGTCCCTCTTGCAGCCCCAGAGGTGGGTGATGGTTCCCCCACCCAGCACACAGGAGCTGGGCCCCCTCCTGCCATCTGAACTGAGCTCTCCCCACACAGGTTTATCAGCTGCACATCAGGGAAATGGGCATTTGTCACCTGTCTCATCACTGGTCTCTGAAGGGATGCTCGGACCCAAGCAGGGCACAACGAAGCACCCCCCATCTATACAGGAGGGGTTTTTGGTGGGCAGCAGCCACATAGCTACAGCAGAACTGGGACTGTGCTGCCAGAACTCAGCACACAGCAATGATGAGAATGAGAAACGTTATCTCCAAAACACGTTCTTGCTTCCGACATCAATTCCACGGCTGTTCCTATCTGGTCGCTTTGACTTTTTCCTACAGTCACCATCAGCTAATAAAAACTCAAGAGACGGATCCTGGGATAAAACCAGGCTACAAGCTCCGCAAAAATTAAACACATTTATCACTCTTCTGCTGAGAGCTCTTTTGGAAGCCTGTGCGTGCCGATGCTCTCAGACAGGCATCAAAGGGCTCAGGACGTGAGAACACCGCGTCAGCTCCAACAGGCACCGAGCAGTGCTGGCCCATTCAAGCTGGGCTCATTAAGCACTGCTGCCCAGGATGGCTCTGCCAGCTCAGGGACACTGCTGGGCACATGTGTGAGCAGGTGTGCATCCCAGGGCTTGCTCAGCACACGTCTGTGCGTGCCCTACGGGATGGTCAGAGCACATCTTTTCTCCTGCTGCCCCAAATACCCTTCCAGACACGCAAGGAGCAACGTGGGACCCTGTCCATGTACAGAGCACAGAGCTGGCTCTAAAAAATCCCTTCCTGGGAAATGCCTGCACCCACGCACCACCTCCTGCCATCAGCAGCAGCAGCAGCACATCTCACCTCCTCTCCTTTCCTCTCGCCCCAGCACCATTTGGGCTCCTCAGCCCTTTGGTGTCAATGTTTCAGGATGCACAGCCACAAATCGTCCTTCCCCATGTCCCACGTGTTGGGTTCCTTCTCTTGCCACCAAGTGCTCACAAGGACCAGCCAAAAACACAGCCTTTCTGGGATCATTAAGGTTGGAAAAGACCTTTAAGATCGCTGAGTCCAACTCCAACCCCCACCATACCCACTGACCACAACTCTCAGTGCCGTATCTCCACCGTTCTGCAACATCTTAAGGGATGGAGACCCCACCTCACTACCACCTCTTTTCAGGCAGTTGCCATTTGCTGTATAGCTATACTTCAAAGAAATGCCAAAAGATGGCATTTCCTTCCCTGCCTGCTCCCCAAAAAGTGTTCAAAACTGGAGCATCTCCATGGTACTTTGGATTTATCAACACTTCTGGATGAAAAGTATCTCGTTAAGTGAGTTCTCAATCAAAACTCACAGCCACGGACGGAGCTGGGGCCCTAACCTACTTCTGCACTCAAATATAAAACAATCCATCAGGTGGCTAACTACTTTAGGAACTGCTTCCCTTCACCTCCCCACTTTGGTTCTATGTCACAAATTGCCTCGGAGAGCCTCAGATCTCTTCTAAAAGAAAACAATATTATTCACAGGATTTAAAAAGAAGAAAGAAAAAAAAAAGAGATGCTGGAAAATGAATTAGTCCTCACACAGCAGAGTTTGTGATATACAGCATCTGAATGAAGCCTGATTTGCAGATCGCAGTGCTAACGTCTTTGCATTGCGTCACTAATTTCTTCTTCCAAACATTCCCTTTTTTGCTCACCTTGAGCATTTTTAAAGGCAAAGAAATTCCTTCAGGTACCAAAGCAAAGTCAGAATCCAGCTCTCCACCGCTTCCCAACTTGAGCACATTACAACTCTGTTAAAAGCAGAGCAAGATGAGTCCTTGAGGCTCCGTTCCCCAAGGATGCGTGCACATAAAGCAAGGAAAATGTGTGGTTATTAGAGTTTAGCTTTATTGTTTTCATAAAACACACTGAAGATTGTGTTTATGATTCTGGAGAAAATAAAATCCTCTCTCCAATTGTTAAAATAATGAACATAGGATACTCCAGTGACTTCTAAACAATCAAACGCTTTGGACTTGCTTAGCACCCTCCATTCCACTCAGATTTTGGGAAAGTCTTTACAGGAATGAAAATAGGCAGGATAAGACCATCACAAGGCATTCCTTAAGGGCCAGCTTTGCCAGTTGGTGTTGGGAATGGCAGGGCTGCCAGATGAACTGCGCTGCTCGAGGAACCCCATCACTTCTGCTGCTCTCCCTCCAGCCTGCAGGAAGGACAACCCAAATGGCATCTTTAAATATTACAGAGGCGACATGAGGCTATGAATTATTGAATGGAGCTGTCTCTTTGATTTAGAGACACAATGACAGGAGAGGCAGATGGCACAGGAGCCGTGTCCCCACCACAGCTGCACCACGTGGGAGCCACCAAGGTCCTCACCCTGTGCCCACTGTCTCCCCACGGCCATCGCTGCCTGGCACCACAGCGAGGAGCAAACTGCCTTGGAAGGAGCAGAAGGAAATGCATCTTCCATGCCCGTCCACGTCCCTGCCAAAAATCCCTTCCCCAAAAAACTGAGCTCAACCATGAACTCTTGGACCTGGGCTGGGAGCAGGGAATGGAAAAAGCCATTGAAGATGATGAGATGGGGATGCTGAGCTGCTAGCAGAGCCTCGAGTTCAGCTAGTTTTGCACACACTTTCTAGAAGGCATTACTGCCAGCTCTAAACCAAGCTATTAGTATGAGCCTTTGGGGCTTGTAATAAAAACCAAGATGTTTTTCCCGGAGCCAGGTTAGATAGAAGGCATCTGAAAATTAAAGCAGCAAACTAAAAAAAGATTCCAATTCCATCCTTCCTGTTACATATATTTATTTGCAGGGTCCTTGGAGACAGAGGTCAGCTCTGGACCACGGAGCTGCATTTATTCTCAGAACCAGCATAGCATGCAAAAGCACCACCTGCCCCTCAGACCCACCCAGCTGCTGAATGGCCTCATTCCATGGCACACAACAGGGCAGGGCTGGGACTCGTCTGCTTTCAAAGAACCACCAAATGCAAAACACACGGCTGGATCTTCAAGTTGAAGGCAACGCCAGGCACCTAAACTAATGCCACATTCTCAGGTTCATGTTGGACGTTAGGAGACATTTCTTCTCCAGAACAGTGGTGATGCAGTGGCACAGCTGCCCAGGGAATGCTGGAGTCACCATCCCTGGAAGTGTTCCAGAACATGGGCATGGTGGGATGGTTTGGGGTTGGATTTGGGGATCTTAAGAGGACTTTTCCAGCCTGAATGATTCTATGATTCTCTGCACGTTGTGCCCCAACAACAATTCCTAAAATCAGTGAAAGTGGAGTCATTTCCAGTCACCCTTTTCTATCTCCTGCAAACTTCTGGACACAAAACAACGCACTGGAAGATCCGAACTTTATGAACCAAAGTTCTTCTACTTGGAAAAAGCTGAACATCAAGTTTTTCTGCAAGAGATTTGCCACCGTTGGCTGCCCTTCATCATCACATCACACCCAATGGAGCCACCTGTGTTAAGATGCTCTTTTAACAGCAGCAATGACAACTGGTGCCTACCCAGGGAAGCATGCAGGAGTCCTGCCAGGTCCAGCTCTGCCCTTGCAGCACGCAGCCTCCCACAGCTCGACTCAGGAATCCTCTATTTGGCTCTGGATATTAATGGAAAGAAATCTCTGGATCCATTTGAAATGAATTATACTCCAGTAATTGCAGCTGCTCTAGGGCAGCATTAGGTCAAACTGCCCTCTTTCTGTGCTGCATCTCCACCACCAGCTATGATGAATGGGACTCATTTGCAGCAACGGCGTTGCTTCCAGCTCCAGGTGGACCCACTTGAGCCACAGGCTCTTGCTACCTCTATGCTGCCCCACCAGCACTCTCTGCCCTGGAACAGCTCATGCTACGCAAACACAAATGCAGCAGGCTCCTCCTGGGCATCATCCTGCAGTCACCCCCACGTTGCTCTCTGCAGTCAGTGTTTGATTGCTTAAGAAATCTGTGTTACTCTCCACCCAAAAAGGACCTTCCCAGCCCAAAACAGCAATTCTCCCCCTCCCTGCTATTCAAATTCTCTGTTAATTATTAAGATAGGGTGGGATTCAAGGGACTAATTACCATTGTGAAGTTACTCTCACGAAGGCTGATAAGGGAAGTAATTAGGATGGACAAGCATGGATTACAGAGCTCTAAATCTCTCTCTCTCTTGTCAAGATAAAGCTGCTGTCCAACCTCAAAACTGACAAACGAGGCCATTGGCAGTCATGGGACTGACAACAGGGAAATGGAGGTTGCCACATAACCCCAGTACTCCTTCATGCCCCATGTTTCTCCAAGTCACCACGCCAACACCCTTCCCCCCATGCATGCTGCACTTCTGGCTGCTTGGCATCAAATCATAGAGGCTGGAAAAGCCCTCCAAGATGAGATGAGTCCAACCCATCTCCACCATGCCATGTGACACGTCCCCCAGTGCCACATCTCCACAGTTCTGAGCACCTCCAGGGATGGTGACCCCACCACCTCACTGGGCAGCCTGCTCAGTGCCTGACCACTTTTTTGGAGCAGAAATTTTCCATGAGGGTAAAGATCACATTTCATAGAGCCACGACGTGGCACTGCCTGGAGGATGTGGTAGCTGGAAGTGCTTCCAGGGCTTGGAAATCCCAAGAGGACCAACCCCATGCACATCTCCAGCCACCTCCATCTCAGCTGTCCATTCATAAGGAAGAAGCAGGACCAGGGACATGGACTCACCTACAACTTCAGCAAGGACCATCCTACACGACCTCACATGAACCATTTCAAGCTTCACAACAACCAACACACCATACCTGCACACCCCTCCAACCCTCTGCAGTTGTGCAACACACTGCCAGAGCCACCGGAATAAACAGCAGCTCCCACTGCCACATCCCCCACATAGATCCTACACACCCACAGGTTACTTTCTTCCAACAATTTCAGGCACTCAGCACTAGAGCATTTATAACTAATACATATTCTAATGTCCCTGTTCACCTGAGACATTCAAAACTTTCCTGGCTCATTTGTCAGATTACTATTTTTTTTATTATTTTAAAATACCTTTTTCCCCTCAGGCCAGTCAAATCAGTCCAGTTAATTTTAATTTCCATGGACATGGAAAGTCATTTCAAGGTCACTTTTTGGTTACTTTCCAGTTTTAAGACTTAAGGATTTTGCAGGATTTGCAATCGAGGCTTCTGATTAGCTGCTCCACATGGAAAGGAAAAGGAACCGGCTGAGGAGAGACAGTGATGAAGCACCCCATTGACACCCAGGTAATTAAGGAGAAACAAACATGTTTGTTGGCTGAAACAAGGGGGAAAATCATGCAAAGCACTTTATTCTAACAAGGACGGAGGAGGGAGGAAAGAAAAAGCAGCAGCTAATAGGTTTCCATTGGAAGGGCACGCTTTGCTCAAGCCAAAGTCTTTCCAGACTACTTGCATTTTAGAGGAAAGGCTGACAAGTGCCATACGGAGACTCTTGTCACTCCTTATCAGAAAGAGAGCCAAAGAAATAAACCTGCCTCATGGCAAAACACAACCTTTGGGATGCCCAAGAGAGGCAGACTGACAGAGCCCCATCTTGAAGGGGAACAAAAAACCCCCCAAATATGACACATGGGCTCAGAACAAAAGCACTATGGGATATTTGTCTCCTCCCTTAATGCCCAGGACATGAGTTCTATGATGGCGACACGGTGCTACCTCCCTCAGGGTCCCAGTTACATCAGGAACCTCAGCAGCTCCTTCCCAAAGCAAGCACAGCGCCGGCACATCAACGCACACCCAAAATGTGTTCATTAAATGCTTTTAATATCACGGCAGCAGACAGTAATACAATCAAGTCTGAGCCACGCATCTCCCCATGTCCGCAGGGACCGCGGGTACAAGCCTGGTTTTGTTCCCTTCCCAGGGAGTGATGGAGATACAGGACGCACAGCTCTGCTCACAGCCGCTCTCCAGGGGCAGCCCATGGTAATTAGTCTGTGTGTGTCACAGGCACTTTTGGTTTCCAGCCCTGCTCGGAATGCCTGGCACAAATACTCACACTGCCGAGCAGAGAAATCCCAGCCCAACGTGCGCCCCAAGCTCTCACCACACAGCCTCGTCCCTGCAGTTATTTGCTGCCTATAAAGCACCTCGCTCCAGGCTGGTGCTCCTTTTCCCATGAGCAAACACCTTCCAGACAACAGATGAAGAAGTATCCCTGTGGTCCCACGCCCATCACACACGTTCGGATGACTCCTCCATACCTGAGCATCTATTTTGCTGGTGAAGCAGCATTAGAAAATCCCTCTACTTGCTTTGGCCAGAATCACACAACCACCGAGGTTGGAAAAGACCTCTAAGATCACCCTGTCCAACCCCAACCCACCCCACCGTGCCCACTGACCACATCCCTCAGTGCCACATCTCCACGTGAGATGAACACCTTCATGGCTGGTGACCCCACTGCTCCCTGTGCAGCTGTGCCACTGCATCACTGCTCTTCCTAAGAAATGTTTTCTGATATCCAACCTGAGCCTCTCCTGGCACAACTTAAGGCCATCACCTCCCACCCCTTCACTGGACATGCTCCAGGGCCTCAGTGCCTTCCTCGGTCCCAAACTGAACACAGTACCTAAGGTTCAGCTTCAACTACATTGAGATGCAGAAACCCATTATGACCATAACCCATAATGGCCCCATTACGAGGCCAACAAAGCCCTAACACCACCAGGACTCTCCCAGGATGGAGCTCTCCTTACTCACATCCACTGTCCCATCACCCCACGGTCCCACCACCACTGCCCCAAGGAATGTGGGATGAGGGCTGGGAGGAAGATGAGGAACAGCAGTCCAGGATTGCAGCATCCTTACTTTTAGCTCTATAGACTCAGACTGCTTCCGAGCAGCTTGAGCACAGCACCCCAGTGCCACTCAGCCTCCATCCAGCAGTAAGTCCATTGCCCTCCTGCTGCAGGGAACCTTGCAAACCCACTACTTGCACACGTCCAGTTGCACGGCTCAAGTCCTGGCAAGATGCTAATCCTGCAATAGCACAGCTGAAGTCAGGGCTGTTTTCCTGCTGACTGTGAAATCGAGAGAAAAAGGAGAAAGAAAAAAAAAAAAAAAAGAGGAACGTATTGCCACATACATCTGTCCAAATATAGCACAACCAAAGGCAGATTGGACATCAGGGCACAGCCATGTGATTAAATCATTTTGCTGTTTGCTGAAAGCACTGAGGGGAAAAAAAAAAACAACCACTTAAAATGTTTTGCTGTCAACTTAATGTTCATTTGACAATTAGTTCAGAAACAAGGAGTGCTTGAGAAGAAAAGCTAGCTAGAAGAAAAGTACCATTAAATCAGCGTTGGACAAAAATACTTTTTAAAAAAATAATGTTTGAGTTAGAAAAATCTCTGCACTTTGCAAGAAGAGCACAAAGACAGCTTGGGACATTACCAGGCAAATGCAGAGAGCTAAAGGGGAAGGCAGCAATTGGCATGGGGGGGGAAGGGGGGCCTTTTTGAGGAGCCTGGTGCCTGACCCCAGCAGTGAGCACACCCCACGCTCAGCCCCATAACCACAGGCAACCCCACACGGCTCCCTACACATGAAGCAATCTGCAGTCAGCTTCCTGCATGGTGTTCAGTGACCATTGCCAGCATCCCCTGCTCTGCCTTCAGCTACGTGGGATGGACAGAATAACTTCCGTGAGGTGAATGGAGGCTGTGGGGTCACAGCATCCCTCCCTGCACTGCTGCGTGAGCAAAAGCACTGCACACAGAGCACGGGGTGGGGAAGGGGAGCAGCAGGGAGATAAGTGCTCGCTTCTGCACACGGTACAGGAAAGGATTAGATACTTACAAATATTTTATCCGAGCTAAAGTAATTGCACCACTTGTTCTTATGAGTCAGAGCTATTTATTTTCATGCTTCAGGGCATCAGTTGATCACACCAGCTGAGGTCAGGCAGAAATTCCCATTGCTCCTGCAAGTGTTTTGCATATTGCAGGGATGTGTGTTCTCACCAGCACTGCAGCTTGGATGCCCAATCTGGGCCCCTTCTTTCTTCATGCCAGGCTCCTTAAACCCCTCAACACACCACAGCAACATCACTGTGCTCCCCAGCAATAAAGGAGGTTGTGACAAAGTGGGGGTCAGCCTCTGCTCCCAGGTAACAATGAACAATCTGCTCCCAGCAACTGGACAAGAGGGGGGACAGCCTTGAGTCGTATCAGGAGAGGTACAGGATGAATACTAGGAAATATTTCTTCTCCAAAAGAGTGATAATGCATTGGCACAGCTGCCCAGGGCGTGGTAGAGTCACCATTCTGGAGGTGTTCCACAACTGCAGAGATGTGGCATTGAGGGATGCAGTCAGTGGGCAAGGTGAGATGGGGCTGGATCTTAGTGGTCTTTTCCAACTTATGATAAGAGCACAGGGATGGGAAGAGGCAGGAATAGGCAGCAGGATGCAAGAACACAGCTGGAGGCGTTGGAGCAGGGAGAGATGCACCCAGCCCTGCTCCCTCCCAGGGCCAACAGCAAGAGGCCTGTGGGCAGCTCCACTAATTCAGGAGCATTTAACAAGGATCTCAGAAAGAGGCAGCCACCAAACTCTGCTCCCAGCCTGCCGGGATGCTGCCTGCCTGCGCCATGTCAGTGAGTACAGTGCTGCAGCACTTTAATTAAAGACAATTCCCGTTCCAGTCCCAGGGTTTGACTCACTGCCCCCTCCCCTTCCCACATCCCCTCACTCGGTCATCTCAGAGGGGAAGCCATGCAGATAAGGAGGAGTTGGAACAATTAGGTGTAATGATAACACGGACGCTGCTTCCATGCAGATGTCTGAACACTTCTTCAAGGGCAGGAGTGCAAAAACTGCTTGCTCTCTCAGCTTTGACATTTCACATGTCATCAGAAAGCAGCGGGATCGTTTTTCAGGAGCTTGCTTTTGTTTGTTTTGCAGATGAACAATGTCATTCCATCCTCTCCCAAGCTCCCAGGCAGCCTCCCCCTCCTGCTCAATACAGGAAGGTGAAACCCTACGGCTTGAGGCCCCAAAACGCAGCTTTCACCCCCAGATCTGCAGCTCAGCTCACCCAGCAAAGTCACTTCACCTCTCATCCTCCCGCCTGTCACCGGGGATCACATTCTTTTTTCCTGACATGCTTTGTTATTCAAAGATGGAAGATTCTGTAAATGCTGAATTATTATCATCAAATTACAATACTCAGAACATTGCCTCCCTTTGGGATTCGTGCTGCAGGAGGAGAGAGCACAGCACAGCGCTGGGAGCAGAGATGTGCCACGTTCAGCTCCCTCGGAGGGATGCTGCAGCACTCTCTCTCCTTCTCAGCTGTCCTGGAAGAGTCTCTCTCTGACAGGTCTTCTGTTGGAGAAGGATTGAACTATATTTGAAAGGTAATTTCGGAGCAAATGGTAACAGAAGTGTCAAAGTTGTCACGGGGAGAGTTTTGGAATTTCCTTTCCATTTCAGGGAGTGGGGTGAAATCAAGACGTTCGGCGCCTCGTGGCTTTCAGCATGCAATGGATCCCACACACCTCCCTGCAGGCTGCACCCCTGCATGAGAGCCAGCCCCCAGAAATTCTCACCTATTGGGTTCTCTCCTATTTTCAGAAATTAGAACAGGGCAGATTGCAGACAACGCATGGGCAACAGGACACCCGGACAAGGATCCTACAGCAGAAGCCATCATGTAGTTCTCCCAGCCCTATGCTGATTGCCAGCATTAATAGGGCATCAAGGCTTCCAGCACCTTGCTTTGGGGTACATCTCCCCAGAAAAATGCCAGCACTCACACTGTTGTGGCTTCTTAAAGTCACAGCTCATCAACACACAGCCGGCAGCACAGGAGCGACTGAAGGAGGGCCTGCTCCCATCCCTCAAGACATCAACCCCCAAAACCCTTCAGCAAATCCCTGCCTCTCCCTGGGAGCTCTGACAGCAGGTGATACAAGGCCTTGCACGTAATTGCAGTGGGGAGAGGGGAAAAAAAAAAAAAACCAAAAAACTCACAGTGTTCTGAGTGATGAAGGACCCCAGTCACAAGTCACATTATTGATGTCTCTTCTCTAGAGATTGTTAAGAGTTCGCCTGGGGGTTGGTTGGTATTGCGCAGCTCAGGGCTGCAGCAGGCACAGAAATGAGAGCTATGGGTGAGCCACGCTCCCACAACAGGTTGGGACAGGAAGGTGGAATGGGGAGCGGGACTGATTTGACCTTTAAGGGTCCCTTCCAACTCAAATGAGTCTTATGATTGCCAAAGATTCTTTATCTTGCCAAGATCACCGCTGGGCATCTCAAGCAGATGGGAGAATGCTTAGAAACAAAACTCCCACACCCTTACAAGCTCCAGGGTTAAACCTGCTGGGAATGCCATGCGACTTGCTAGTTGACTCACATCTAAAAACACCATCAGGGCTTCCCATGCTCTCTGTGGTCTTTGAGGGCTTCCCCTACAGACAGCGGGATGCCACAGGGCAGCCATGCTATGGGGTGCCATGGGGAGGGCTCTCACCTTAGCACAGGGGGGAAGAAGAGCAAGGCAGAAGGTATGGAGCTCCTCCAGAGGGCGAGCAGAGATTAAATATTTATAGATTTTAATGCATTGATTTGTTAAGTCGGGAAACAGTCCTTTTAAGAGTTGCAAGTTGCCTTTCAAGGCAGCTCTTCATCAGACTGCAGCAGAGAGGAGCTCAGCACAAAGACCCAACAAAGGAAGGAGCAGGGATGGAGCCGAGCACTTGCAGGGCCATGGAAGAGATTTATGTCTCTTTCTAATTAACTTTCTTCTGTCAGAGACTTATTTTCAGGCAGTACTTTTGCAGGAGAAAATTAAGTGATGCTGCTAAAGAAGAAGCAAAACTACAGTGTTTGGTGCCATGAAACAGAGACTCCACATCCCTTCCAAAATCAGCACGAGGTGATGGAGGGGAGCTGCTGCCTGTGCTGCATCTGCAGCCCTATCCCAGCCCCCAAAAAACACAACAGTGCAGAATCAGCCAAACGATGCCCAACAAAACCTCTTGGAATCCAGACATGGAAAACAATATCTCCAAGTAAAATTACCCTTTTAATTCTAATCCAGCCAGCCCAAGGGTACAAACGGAGCATTCACCCCTTTCCTTCCCCCATTTCCTCAGTGGAAATATACAGCCTGAGTGGCAAACAGTGAGGAAAGCTTTGTTCATTCCTCTCTGGCTGGCAAGCACTGAACAATCCCAATGCTGCCCATACAACATCCCATAGTCCATTGACTCCATTAGCTTACTTATCAATATGAGATTAATTATTGCAGTTCACCAGGATATTTAGGTATTCCTGGTATGCTCCAGCTGCTGCATTCTGAAGAGCTGAGATGCTCTGCTTTGCTTCACTGCATTTGCCAGTCCTCGTGGTCACTGCCAGCTTTTAAGACACAACCCAATGTCTCTTCTGGGCTCGCCAGCAGAATGGCAAATAAAACTCATTTCAGGAGAACCTGCTGATGCTTCCTTTGGAAACCTGTGTGTTTTCCTGCATCAGAAGCCAGGAGCAAAGCTCGGACCCCACAGCACAACCATGAGCTCCAGCCCACCCCGGGGACAGCGAGGGACAAAGGCAAGAGGTTGCTGTCATCTCTTTGTAAGAAATGTCCTTGGACTTTGGGTTGTTACTGCCAAATTTTAACAGAAAAAAAAGGAAGGAGGAGGAGAGGGGGGAGAATAAAGAGGAAGGAACACACAAACATGGGGAATACAAACTTGCACGCATTTTGTTCCCAAATCCTCCATATGTGACTCACTTTGCTCTATTGTGACAAACTGAAACGCCTCTGAGGAGTTCATTTCACGTCTCATCCATTCTCTGAATAATGGGAAAATCCCTCTTTGTTTCTCTAAGATATCAGCACACACTACGCACCACGTATACCCAATTCCATTAGACATAATGGAACGAGATTGTCCCAGAAGTTGTTTTCAATTGCTTGAGTGCATCCTTCATTTAGAGAAACAAGGATATATGAGCTCCTCCACCCGGACTGGCTCATGGCCGTGATCTGAAGCTGGATTTGGGGCCACGCGCTTCCTGATGAGGCTCTGGAATGGGATGAGGGCTGGTTCTTCCGTCATCTGGAAGCCATCCTTGGGGAAACCCCAAGTGGGAGCAGCATCATCCATTCATGCAGCTGAGGATGCTGCAGCATGCAATGAGGTGCAGAGGGGATGCTGCATGGATGCCCGTGCTTCCCCAGCCTCTACCCTGTTTCCCAGCTCAGTCAGGAGCTCCCCAGGCACACGTGTCATCCTGCAGCCCATAATCACCAGCTGAACAGCAGGAAGGCTGGGGAGCCTGCAGAGACCTCAATGCCTAACAAAATCCTGCTTATCTGCCGAGGAAAACGGATCCCTGAGGAAAGCACGTTCTAGCTGGCTGCCTGCAATTTACTCTGACTTCTTGGGACAAAGGAAAGTTTGAAAGCCTCAGAGACAAAACAGCCTATAGACAGCCGATAACACGGCTGTGACAGCTGAGCCCATGCCCAGTAGCCCCTGCTGGGGCTGGTTGTGGGGAGGAGGATCACAGAGATGGGCTCTACTTTTGGCATTCCAGCTGACTGCCACTCTCATGCAGCCCTTCTTTCCAAAGGGAGGGAGCACAGCAAAGCCAACAGGCCCTGAAGCCTACAGGATGCTCTTCAGCACACGCTTGCTCAGAGCCTTTGCAGCACAGGTCCTTCACTGCAAAGGAATTTCCACCCTGCCCTTCACACCATGGACCTCAGGCATCTCTTGCTTAACAAGTTGGAGATTTCCCCCTTGGAAAAAAAGAGTACAGATAGAGCAACAACAAAAAAAAAAAAAAAAACAAAGCTCAAAGCACAGCACCAAGCTGTTCTTTGTTGAATATTTCTTTTCAGATTTACCACCCCAAACCCTACAGGGAGAAGAGGAGCAGATCCTGACAGCAGCCAGACCATAGCTAAGCAGAGCAAGGCTGCAAAAAGCTGCAGGCACGGGGCTGCAGGAGGAGAGCAAGGCTGTGTGCAGCCTCAGGGCAGCCCCACATCCCTCTCTACACCCTACTGTGCTGGAACTGCCTCCTGCCCAGCCTTCCCCCACTATGGGCATAGCACAGGGCTCAGCATCACCTCCCCAACACCTCATCCCAGCTATGGGCACGTCACAGGGCTCAGCATCACTTCCCCACTGCCTGCATGTCCCAAAACCTATCACCATCTCCAATCCAGCCTGCAGATGGATGAGCTAAGGGCCACACTGAATCATACTTTTTCCCTCAAGTTGGCACCCAGCCCTCCTTCTATAGCTTCTCCTGGCTCGGCTTCAACAGCAATAGGTTTTATTATTATGCCTTGCTGCCCTAATTCTCTCCACACTCAATTTTCCATTGACTTGCTGACCCTCAGTGCATCGGCTCGCTCTGGGCAGACAGCATTGGTCCCCAGCCCATGGCAGGGACCTCAGCATTTGGATTTGGGGCAGAGGAGCAAAAGCATCTCAGGAGAGAGGGAGCGGGCTGGGAGGAACAGGAGGAGCACAACTGGAGGCAGCTGCCTGCTGGGCAAAACATGGAGATGGAGAATGGCTCGTGATTACAATCTGGAGGGCTTCTATGCACTGAAAGGGAACTGATTCAATTGTGCCACAACTCCTGAAAGCTGTCAGCAATCAGGCGTGCTCCTAAATGAACAATCATCAGAGGTGGTGAGCACGGCGAGGTACAGCCATGGGGGTCACTGCAGCTGTGCTTTCCTTCTGCAGCAGCATGGCTGGGGAAAGGGGCCAGCACCCAGGGGGACAGGTTTGGCAGCGGGTGCCCCTCAACTGCAGCACTCACACACCTTCCCAATTCTGAGGGCTGGACCAACCTACTGCACTGGATTCACCTACTGCAATATGCATTGACTCAAAGTACAATTCACATCCACCTTATGAGCCAGGTCCTTCCCAGTGTCCAGGACACTTCACAGCAATATTTCCCAACCCAAACACCACAGGCTCCATTCTCCCCCTTCCATTCACAGAGCTCCCATCGACCCAATCAAAGTTGATTTTTTTTAAGCTCTACAGAACTACCAACTAAGGACAGGCAGACTGGTGAAGCTTGCTGAAATCACCACATGCCCGCTATAGGTAGAAGCCATCCCATTATCCAAGGAGATTGTAATTACCTCATTTGCCTATTTAAAGGATACTGTGACAACGTTTAAGTTGGAATGCTTTAGTTATTTGCTAAAAATTATGTGCTAGCAATCAAGTGAGAATTTAAGCTGTAATACAGTCACAGCAATATTGCCAGTAATTTGTGTAACCAATAACAATTACTTGCAATGGATTAACCAACATGTTTAAATACGCTTTTATACACACACACACGTATATAAAGGTATAAACTTTTCCTTCAGTGGTCAGAGCCGTTGTTCCAAGAACAGAACGACACTCCTAGAACGGCCAGAGCACATCAGATCATGAAAGCAACAGCTCTGGTCTAAACAATATAAAACATTAACCCTCACTCTTGATTCTGACCTTTCTAAACTCCAGTTTTCCAACTGGATGCAGAAGGTGATGTCCCCATCAGCTGAGAGCAAAACATCCCAGCAGGGAGAGCTTACCTCAAGGAGACAAATGAGCAGCTCTGCCAGAAAGGGGCTACTCTGAACCACAGAAGAGCAGGTGATGGCCGCAGTCACACAGCATGGCCCCATCCAGCAGCGGCCAGCTAATTTGTGCTTCATTTTCAGCCTGAATTTAGCTAATTGCAGCTCCAGCTGCAGCACAGACTCATGCACTCAGAGAGTGGTGAGGCACTGGAACAGGTTGCCCAAGGAGGCTGTGGATGCCCCATTCCTGCAGGCATTCAAGGCCAGGTTGGATGTGGCTCTGGGCAGCCTGGGCTGCTGGTTGGTGACCCTGCACACAGCAGGGGGTTGAAACTAGATGATCATTGTGGTCCTTTCCAACCCAGGCCATTCTATGATTCAACCTGCTGGGTTGAATCAAGAGCTGAGGCTGGGGGGCTTTGCTCTGAGCAGCCTTATTTGCCCTCCACATACAGAGAGGTGGCCAAGTGATGCTATCTTCCACATCAGGGAAAGGCTACAGGTGTGTGCCTGGAGAATGAGCCTCATCCACAGCACGGGAAAGAACAAAACTCCCAGCACAAAGCCAAGCTCAACCCTTCACCAGCTTTGTTGCCCTGACACACTGCACATCCCTTCCCCTGCACACCCATGGACTCAACAGCTAAATATCAGCCTGCAGGAGAGAAAGATGCAGCCGGGATCAGTCAAGGCAGAGGTAACACAGCACAACCTGAGCAGCACCACTTCCATAAGGAACGGCAGAGGAGAGGCACCAAGCAGCCTGGTGATACGGGCTGCCAAGGAAAGGCTTCAGAACAGAGGAACATGATGTAGAGGGTCTAATTTCAACGGATTTTCAGAGAGCTTATGGTAAAATGCTTCATGAAAGATTAAGGAAAATAAATGTCCGCCCTGTAAGGGGCACAGCCAGGCACGGATTATAGCCAGTTAAGACCAAAGGAAACAAACAGAGTGCTTCCTAAACCAAGCAGGGGCAGCAGGGCCATCTGCATTCAGGGGAGGATGGAGCACGGCAGGGCTGAGAACATCTCGCATTGGGTGGGGAGCGCTGTGCATAAATAACATCCCAGATAACCCCACAAATCAGTGAGGATGAGGGAATTGCACCCCATGCACTGTCCTTGGAACTGTGGTGCCACTGGAACCCAGGACTGCATCCAGCTGGAAAAGCAGGGAGAAGCCAGAGGTGGAACAGAGGGAGAATCACCAAATCCAACAACCAAGCCCCAGCACACCCAGTGACCACATCCCCCAGTGTCACATTCTCTGAATGCCTCCAGGGATAGTGACTGATGCTCCATCCCAACAAGGACGAGATGCATGGCCAGCACGGACTGTCCGTGCACACTGCATGGGAAAGCCCCATCAAATGGGATTTCTCCCCATCGAGGGTTTTTCCTCCGGCACAAATGTATTTAAAAAGGAGATAAAGCATCTCCGGTTTGAGTGAGGTTTTATTCAGAGAAATCTCTGGCTCAGAAATAATTGCCATTTGCTGTAATTGGTGAGATGCAGGAAGGGACTAGATACAAGTGGAGTCTGGTGCAATTTTGGGAGATTTGTTACGCTTAGCTCACTTCTATCAATTTCAGTGGCTCAGACGCTTATGACCTGTTGCTCAGCTTATTGTGAAAATGGCTTTTATTTACTGCACTTCCATTAAAAGATGAAATCCATGCATAGGGCTCACAGGGCAGAAAATCACAGTTTACGTCTCAGCTTATCTCCCTTCAGCGGCCTCGGCTCATTTTCGCCCTGGCTCACTCCCAGCTGCTATAAAAAATAATAACAAAAAGGAAGAAAAAAAAAAAGATTTCTGAGCAGCATTTGGAGTCGCCAAAGGCTACTGCCTGCACCTATGGGATGGGGTGAGCAAGGCTCCTGCAGCCCACAATTTTTGCAGCACTCCCTCTCTCACTTCTCCACAAGACTGCAGCACCAGGCGGTGCACCCAGCCCCATGCATCAGCAAGGAAAGCACAAGCAGCACAGATGCAGCTGCTCGCATGCATGCTGCTTTGTAGGGTGGGCACTGCAGTGACCCCAGGGACAGAAACACTCCTGGGGTCCTATGCAAGGCAGCTGCGTGCATCCCCACACCTCCTAAAGCAGAGTTGCTAAGGTTACCCCTCAGCACAGATCAGGAGATGCTGTGCACATGCTGGGGAGGAGGGGAAACTTGAAACAATGCAGAGCAGTTTTAGTACAGGAAAAGCAAAGAAGCACCCTAATTACTAATGGGACTGTGCCATCACAGCCAGACCCACCAGCCCCTTGGGGAGCTGCTGCCTTCAGATGGGCAATGGGCACACCTCAGGATGCTCCGCCATGTAACATCTCCCCCCACTCACATCTTTCTCTTCCTGCCGTGCACTGAGCAGCACACACTGCTCACTCAGTCAAGGTCACCTTGTAAGCCAGTAGCAAGGGCACAATGCAGAGCCCAGAACCCCTTCAAAGCCCCATTATTCACCAGATGGATCTGAACAAGGCCAAAGCTTCCCTTCCCTCTACCTTCCAACCAACATGCTGCCTTCACCTCCTTCAGCCCCCTCGCCCCTCTGCTCTGTGCTGCTGAGACCTCACCTGGAGTACTGCATGCAGACGTGAAGCCCCCAGTACAACAGAGACATGAATCTGCTGAAGCACATCCAGAGGAGCATTGCAGAAGTGCACCCAGGGCCGGAACAGAACCCTAAGAGGACAGGCTGAGAGCTGGGGCAGTGCAGCATGGGGAGGAGAATGCTGTAGGGAGAGCTGAGAGCAGCCTGTCAGTATCTACAGGGCTGTGAGAAGGAAGGGGACAAACTCTTCAGCAGGGTATGCTGTGACGGGATAAGGGTGAATGGATTAGTTTGGATACAAGAAAAGTTTTTCACAATAAGGACAGTGGCACAGGCTGCCCAGAGAGGTGGTAGATGCTCCATCCCCAGAGCCATTCATGGTGAGGAAACAGGACTCTGAGCACCTCGCAGGTGTCCCTGGTCATGGCAGCAGAATTGGACCAGGTAGCCTTTCAGGGTCCTTTCCAACTCCAAAGACTCTATGATTCCCAGCCCCAACCACACTGCCAGTGCACTGCATCCCACCACCAAGCGCTGCTTTGCAAACCAGTCTCTCCACTTCTCCACTCTCCCCTGCTCCAGAAGCCACCAAGGCAATGTGTCACCATGCTGGTACACGACACACTCTCATATGTGGCAGCAGCAGGCACAGGGAGCCCAGGGCTGTCCCACCCATCACAGCACAGAGGTTGGAAACAGTGGGAGAACATCAGGACCTGCCCAGGTTCCATCACCAAGCTTTCTAGGAACAGGATAAGCACCGTTCCTGGATGGTGCTGCTTGCTGCTGGGGTGGCACTGAGCTGTTCCATAGAAGTTGAAGAGCAGCAGGAATAAAAAAAGCAGCTGCAGCCAAAAATGCAAAGAGATCCCTGGAAATGAAGCGTTTGCCAAGCTTCTCCCTCAAGCTTCGAGGCACCCACTCATCCTCCCCGAGGGCCTGTCAGACTCACATGGCAAAAAATACTCACTGCACACCCACCCGAACCCAAAAGAAAGGACCCTGAAATAAACCTGGAATCCAGGACTGGCAAGAAGACAAAGATGGGGGTGGAAGAAGAATTTTCGGTGCCTATTTTCTGCTGAAGGAACTGCCTGACAGCACTTCTGCAGCGGGCCAGGGCTCGTGGCCCTGTAACTAGCACAGCCCCCTCAGACATCATAATAGATGGCTTTTAATTACAGGGCACGGCCTCAGAGGCACTGGCTATCTGAGAGCACGCAACAGAAAGTGGAGCTTAACAGCAACACGAACCCATCACCCCACGGTGATGCATTTAGGTCAAGGAAAAGAAAATGCCAGGAAGAGGCACAGATGGGTGTCCAGCTGCGCTATCCGACCCATCAGACACCACAGATGTCATCTTCTGTCCTGCATCCCAGCAGGGTGCACCCAAGGGGATGGCATGGAGCTGCCAGGGGAGGGCTGGGGAAAGGCTGTACCCCAAAGGGTGGTGGACACAGCACAGCTCCCAGGGCAGCAGGCCTGGAGCTGAGGGAACACTGGGACACCACTCAGACATGGGGACAGGGTTTGGATGGTGGTGCTGCGTGGAGCTGGGAATTGGACCCGGTGATCCTTATGGGTTCCTTCCAACTCGGGGTATTCTATGATCAAGCTGCAGGTGTCCCTGTTCACTAAAGAGAGTTGGACTAGACAAGCTCTAAAGGTGCTTTCCAGCTCAAATGATTCTAGGATCCCCAGTGGTCCCTTCCAGTTTGGGGCATTCCATGATTCTATGACCTGCAGCTCAGACAGGAGAGGCAAAGCAGAGGCTGTGGAGATGGAGAAGTCTCAAGAGAAGTCTCTAGAGAAGGCTGTGAGCTGCTGGGAACTCCCCATGCTCTGCCCCTCCGCACCTTGCGCTCACAGCCAGCCCCTACCCCAGCTAAAGCAGCCCAGGGCTGCAGGAGACCATTTCCAGCCTCCCCCCTCCACCCACAGCCCAGATGCTGTCCTTTGGCTAATCCATTATGCAGATGCTTGCTAAACAGCTGTGAAAAATTTGTTTGCATTTGTCAGTTTTCAGACCAGCTTGAACCACAATGAGCACAGCTGCTCCCACCGCTCCTCAGCTCCAGGAGCACCACCAGCACCATCACATCCTTTTGGGCCACAGACAACAGCCAAAGCCCCCACGTGGGCTCTGCCCACCTCTGGGGATGGCCTCGACCCATTCTGGCCAAGGAAGGTTTTGTCAAGAGCTGTCTTTCATGCAAACTTTTTTTTCTTTTTTAAACGTGTCAGTTTAAATTTGCTCTAATACTTTCATCTTCAAAACAGTGTCACGATTCCCCTACAGCATTTTCATAACAATGCTGCCCTTTCTGCTTCAAAATCTCTCTTCTAACTTATTGTTCACACACACACACAACTCTAAAGCCCTACACTGAGGAGTTGCAATAAAACTGGAACACGTTGCTCTTTGAGTAACGACAACTATTCCTTTCATCTAGCACTAATTAACACAAACACCCCTCCCTGCACACAGACCCTCAACCAGCACTCAGAACGGCTGGGAGGCACGGGATGGATGAGAGCCAGAGGGATGGATGGAAAGATGAAGAACTGGAGCAATGGATGGAGAAGTGGATGGCTGTGTGGAAAACTGGAGGGATGGATGTGTGGGTGATGGAGAACTGGGTGCGTGGATGGAGGGATGGAGAACTGAAAGGATGGATGTGTGGAGGGGGAACCAGGGGGATAGATGGAAAAGTGGATGGATGGGTGTTTGGATGAAGAATGGAGGGCTGGAAGTGTGGATGGAGGAAGAACTGTGTGGAGCTGCTGTGCAATCCTTGCAGCTTATACAAGAGGCACAGATCCCTACCACAGCCAAGCGCAAGCAAGCTCCACATCCAAAGGCAGCAAACTCCTGAGAGCTGCACAGAATGGACCTGGTGGCCCCAGTGGACCGTGCTACAATCCTTCCCTTGGCTACAGACGCTGGTCCCTGAGCAGCTCCCTGACCCTGCAGATATCAGGATGGATTTGCAAGAAGTAGAGCAGGCTGAGCAACACACTCCCAGCCGTCCCAGGGAAGCTGCAGCTCATTCCCGAGCACCCATGCCCTCCAGCTGCTACAGACAAGGTGAGAAGCACCATTACAAACAGCAAAGCTTTTCTTCCATCCAAGCCTTCCCTCACTCAACAACAGCAAAAGAAGAATATCAACACCTCCTGCTTTGCCCTCAGGTGCCTTCAGAACCGTTTTACAGAGAGGCGATCAGAACAAGCAGTGATAACTGCAATCCCATGTTAACAGGCTAGGTTTGCAACTTGAGCCGCAGCCAGGGCACGGACTTCTTCACTTCCCAGCCACCCTATGGGGTGAGGAGCTGCTGCCCCATGCCAGCTCCACGTAGGACACAGCAATGTGGGACAGCACCCCGCAGGGAGGTGACGATGGAGCTGCTGCAGATGTGCACCATTCCTGCTGTGGGAAGGGGAAGCTCTGCAAACCAAGGTCTGCTGAAAAATGAGTTTAAAATCACTCACAGCACACGCACCAAGGCTGCGCAGCAACATGCCAAAGAACTGCAAGAGCCAAACGTAGGTCCCCACCAGCAGAGCAGGGGCAGCGGAGGAACACCGAAGGGTTGCTCTACAGAGGGAGGGCTCTCACCAAGCACAGCTTTCCTGCAGCATCCCCCTACGCACCCTGCATCCCCACCTTGCCTCAGGCTGCCCAGCTGGGAGCAGTGCTGCAAACAGGATTTTTTCCCTGTTTTGCCTTTCAGTGGCTCATTGAAACATGCTGTAAAACCCCTCAGGAGGGGCAGGTTTACAACAGCCTGCAAAGCAAGCCTGAGCAGCAGAGACCATCTCCCCAGGCACACACATTCTGGGCAGAGCATTCAATTTCGGGATGCCACGGGTATCCCCACACCCTAACTCAGCAAAGCCCAAACCGTGCCCTGATGATCTGATCACTGTGATTCTCAGCCCCATTCCCACGCGGCACAGCACACAGTGTGCTTAAGGCACAGCCTGCTGTTCGGTAGCACGGCCAGCTGCTGCAAGAGCAGAGCAAAGCCCAGGACGGTGCAAGCTGCCGCGCAGCAATCCCCCACGCTGGCTGTGAGCAGCCCCTACAGGCAGCGGCCCAGACCTCCCTCCGTGCTGCACACCACACATCCTCCATCTCCCGTGCACCAGGATGCCCTTAATGGGTACGAGAGAAGGCAAGTTCGGATTTTACACTTTTACAGCATACATTGGAGGAGCGACACAGGATGGGAAAATGCATCCCATAAACTAGCTGCTAAACAACGCAGGCTAAGTGAGCACCACTCCAAACCGAAATAGATTTGAGCTAACTTCAGCTTTTCAAGCATATGCCTCTGATGACGGCTTCTTTTAGAGCCATTTCTCCCACTTGCAGTGTGGATTTTTGGGCGCTGCCACCAACAACAGAGCTTTAAACACCCACCACTGCAGTTCTGGGGATGCCAGGAGCAGGTGTCACCTTGGAAGGAGATGCAGGGTGACAAGATGTGGTCTCAGCCCCCAGTGCTGCCCCCAAAGCAGCCCCACAGCTGAACTCTGCCCTTATGGCCAGGAGCCATTTCTCAGCACTCCCACCTTCCTGGGGCCACACAGAGGGCACGTTCCCCTGTGAACTCTTCTGCTGCCGACATCCAAAGCTGTTGAAGCCGTGCAAAAAATTAATCCCCACCCACTCCTACTGCCCCCAGGAAGAATATTTCTTCACTGCTTTTGCATAACAAACAGCTGCACCGCTCTCCTTTGACTCCCAGGAAACTCAGGGAAAAACAAGCAGAGCGTAGCACTGAGCTGAGACCAGACGCACACAGCTCCCAGGGTGAGGCAGGGAGCATTCGTAGCCATCACCAATGGCATTCCATCACCTGCAGCACAGCACATCTGCAAAGCTCCTTTGGAACTCCTAGAGATGAAAGCTGTGCTGCAAGAGGAGTGTGTTACATCTGTGAGTTTTGTTACAGCACACAGCTCCCAGCTCAGCTTTATTGCCGGAACACAAAGTTCAGCCAGAGCCCAGGGGCTGTGTGTGACCACCTCAGCATCACCAGGGTTGGGGATGCAGCACCCAGTGGGCTGCTTGTGCACATGAGACCGATGCCACCCATCTCGCAGCCCTCATGCTGTCTCCCTGCCATATGCTCCTGTCAGGTCCCCAAAATGCTGCGAGCAGCTCCTCTGCAGCATCCCTCCTCTTCAGCTTCAGAGCCTCATAGCCCAAAGCCCACTGCAGGTCAGGACCAGGGAGCTCTTTGGGAGATGAGAATGAATTGAGACCTATAAATGAGTCTGTGGGTGTAGCTGGAGCCTGCTCTGCCCAGTTTGGATGGGTGAGGGAGGGGAATGCACACCAACCCACCACTCTCTGCATCGCCTTCCCAACCTCACCCATGGGCACCTCCTCCCAGAGCACTCCATCTCTCTCCCATGCCTTGGGGAGACACAGAGCTCCACTGCAAAGTGACACCAGCAAAAGTGCTGCAGAGAAACCCGGGGAGAAACCCCCCAGACTGCAAGCTTGGCAGGAAGGAGCTTAAACTCCTTCAATTTACACAGCAGAGAGTTACAGGAGACAAGAAAGAACTATGACTAAAGCAGGCACTGCAGCCTCAGCCCAGCCTGTCCCACCAAGAGATAAGGGAAAAAGAATGTGACCCAAAGCCTCAAAGACAGCAGTACAGCTGACTTCTTCACTTCTCCTCCTTGGAAACTGCCAGCCTCCTGCATCTCCCCATCCCACACCATAGGGAGCTGCTACAGTCACAGCCAGGCATCCCCAGCCTCGAGCCCAAATGGGACACAACTGAAGAGAACGAGTGTGGAGAGGTGGTGGTTCTGCAGGTCAGCACCAGATCCACCACTGGAATCCCTGGACCCACTGCTTATTCGTCTGCCATTTGCTTTGGGGAGGGTCAGTTGCCACACTAAGTTTACTTTAAGGTCTTTGCAAGCACAGCACCTCCCCACAGGCACATCCCACCAACATCACAGAAAGAAAGGTCCCAGATCCCAAAACCACTGCTCCCCATCCCTACAGGACAGCTGCTTTGAACATGCCTAGGAGCAGCCCCATCAGCACCATAAGCTTCCTAAACACAGCAGTTACCAGGTGACTGAGAAATCTCTTTTACTGCTGATGCTGCTAATGGAAAATTTCTCCCCTTTCTGTGCTGCTTTCAAAGCCAGTCTGGTTTCACGCAGACTTTGTCTTGCACGGAGACAGCGGAGCTGGAGGCACGGAGGGAGGGGTGCAAGACTGGCAGGGAGCTGGTAATGAGAAACAGAGGGACTCGTGTCTCCCCCAAGTACGTGCGCCTCCCTCCCTGCCAGCCCCTATCTGCCCCATCTCCTTGCCAGAAAGCTCTGCCCAGCAGTGCAGACGCAGGAAGCCGCGACTGCTGCTCACCCCCTCCGCATACCACTCTGCTTCTTCAATACCATTAAGTGTCTCCATACTGTCTGGACACTGGAAACCTTAACCAAATTAGCCGGGACCCGAGCAGCAGCACGAGCATTCAATTCTTTTAAGTGGCACCACTTTTTCAGCTGGTTGCACACAGGCAGATCCCTGCTCGATGCCGGCACAGCGAGGAGGGCTGGTCGAGGTCTCCCACTGCCCAATGCAGGAGGGAAATTCGAGCTGTGCCATGGGGACAGCATTGTCAATGAAAGGCTTCAACCAAAGCATTTCTATTTCCTCCCCTTTTCCCTCCAGCCCATCTGCCCCCATGCTCCACCAGGCATTTTGCTGTGCTGGGAGGTGCTTCTCCAGCCACCTGTGACTGCTAACATATGTGCCAGCAGCATGAGATCAGCCCCTCACTGCTCCCACAGGTGAAATCAATCTGTCCCCATCCTGGCTCACACAGACCTGTGCCTGCATTCCTTTCCCTGGCACCAGCACAGCCCATCAGCTCAGGGGGTTCCAGTAGCAGCACCCCATCACTACGGCAGCCCCGAGGCTTGTTGGCCAGCCATCCCAGCTTCACAGCCATACCCAGGGCTTAGAAAGGCACAGGTAGCGCATTTTGGAGGCAGTTCCCTTCCACACTGAGCACAGGCTGCCCTGGAGGACACTCACCCCCCATCCCAGCCCCAGTGCGCACAAAGAAACATCCCGGAGAAAAGCACATTTCTCCCTGCAGTAACAAAGCTCACTCCTGGCACACCAACATCCCAAACCCCGCTGCTGCCGTGGGGAGCAGGGGATCCCAGCACAGCCTTCCAGCCGCCAGCCCCGCCGCGCAGCGCTGCCTGCTTTGCTATAGTTAATCTTCTGTTGCCACTAGCTGGTCAACATGGGTACTCTTGGAAAGCAGCAATTCCCCGAGTACAGCTTCCAGTACAGCTACAGATTCCAGTTTGAGCTGGGAATTTCTCTCCTGGAGACAAAACCAAATCCATGCAAGCCCACCTGACCGTGCTGGATGTGCCACATCTGACTCCGCTTTGGGGTCAGCACTCATCTCAGGGCTCACCCACTCCAAGGAACACCTCCGTGCCCACAGCCCTCTGGGTGCTATAGGGCTCGCTCCCCTGCATCCACTGTGGAGGGACCTTGAGCCCAGAACCCCCTCCCAGGGCTCACAGGGATAAATGCAACTGCAGCATTCAGTAGCACTGCAGTGCCACTGCCCTCCCCAGGTTGTCCCCATCCATGCAGATCTGACCTAAACCTCAGGTACTGCAATATGAAAGAAATAAAAAATAGAACTTAATTGACTACACCTCTGCCCAGCAGGCTGTGCACCTGGAGGACCTGCCCTCCTTTAAAGCAGCACCAAAAAGCTCCATTCCCAGCAGGGTTCCAGGCAGCCCTCAGTCTCCCCACCTGCTCTACAAAACCCACAGCTGTTGACAAAAGCAAAGAGCAGCAAAACCCTGCTCACGTCTGCTCAAAAGAAAAAAGAAGGAGAAAAAAAAAAAAAACAACAGTAAATTCAAACAATCTGCAGGGAACTAAGTGCTTTCCATTATTTTAATGCATTCTTATCCCGGAGAAAAAGAGAAGTTCCAAAATGGCTTCGAGAAAAGTTCAGAGGAAAAAAAAGAGAAGTGCTGGAGGAGCTGCATGGCTCCAGGATGGAGATACCTGCACTGGGATGGACGCAGGTGATACACAGCACCACTCCGACAGCCCCAGCACTGCACGCGGGGCACGCTGCACCACCAAAGCCATGTAAGTAAACCATCCTTATGTAAGCCACAATCGGCTAAGAGCAGCAAACGTCTGCCTGCCTGCTTGCCTCTTCCTCCCTCTATATCTATGTGCACATTGAGCTCATCCAAACGAGGCGCAGAAGCGAACTGCTCCGCTCCCAAATTGCACTTCAGGCAGAGTGCTGCTATCGCGTGGTGCACGGCACGGACTGCAGCACAGCACACACCTCACAGCCTCGTCGTGCAGGAACAAAGTCAATGGCACACTGCGCCATTCGCAGTAACACCAGAGGAATGAGAGGTGGGGGGGGAAAAAAAAAATAATGCCGCAAAGCATCGGTTGTACCCAAGGTTAAGGAAAGGGCAGGAGGCTGTTTCGGGAAAGGGGATGCGCAGCAATTCATAATGCGCTGGTGGCGAAGTTACATTTGTCATCTCCTGCCATCACCGCGCTTTGCTGTGCGATTTTCAAGTAATGCAAGCATGGGGAAAAGGGAGAACCATCCTTTGTGCATCCACAGAGGGAACACATGGCTCAGACCTGGAGAGAAAGGCCCCAAGTGCTGCCTGCAGGCACTGCTGTCACAGCCAGGAGCACTGCGAGGAGGGAATAAAGTTTGGGGCCACACCGGGCCCCCACCACCCCTTAACAGCACAGAGCCACCTCCCACCCAGCAGGGCTCCTGGCTGTGCTTTGCAGCACCCACCAGCTCCAAGCAGCCATTCCCTCCACCCGTCTACCTGCAAGTCCAGCAGAAGTTTTGCACTGCTGCAGACGAGGCTCCAGCTGCAGACCCCCATCCTCCAGCAGCACGCCAGGGCTCAGGACCCAAAAGAGAATAGGTCACCTCCTGCAGCTACAGCACTCAAACCAACCCATACCCATGTCAGGGCAATGCTTTAATGCCTGAAAGAGCTTTGGCCCCGGGATGGAGCAGGCAGTGTGTGGCAGCAGCACTTGGCAGGGACAGTGAGGGCAGTGCCCAGCAGCCGCCATGCTGCACATGGACAGGATCACATCTTTATTCCAAATAATTTCACTTCTTCGGAAACCACAATGCCAGCACCGGGCACAGGTTTTAAGAGAGCTCCTTACCACAGCCTCACCCACTGAGCTGCCAGCAGCCCGTGCTCATGCCTGGTCTCAGAGGCACTGAGGAGCCTCTGTCACACTGGAAAGCAGTGGGACTTCAGCCCTTACACATCTCCCTCTGTTCCAGCCTAGACACCCAGCAAACACATCCAGCAACACACACACAAATGTCAGAAATTTACCATCAATGGGGACTACCAAAGAATTTGGCACAGGGAAGTATTTAAAGCAATCCCAGCTTAGCAATTGCACTGATCTCCCACCAGCAGCACAATTCTCACCTCCAAGAGCCCACTTTGAGGCAGCAGCAGCTCTCCAGTCAGTCCCCAACCACTGCTCAGTTTAGATGGAGACGGAGCAGCAGGAAACAAGCACAAAACTTCACTGCCAGCAGCCGAACAGCAAAGCACTGACCCATAGCACAGCTAGGCGTGAGCCTCAGTTGCCACTCCAGGAATGGGAAGAAACACAACAGATTTGAGATATCAGAGCATCCACCACAATCCACAAGACAGATTGTAGGGAAGGATGAGGGCTTTCCCTTCTCAGGATGGCATCCCACCGAGTGCTCTCAGGCCTACCCCAGCCACCCCACTGCCCCATTTAGCTGCACTACACCTGCACAGCCGGGGTCTCACATCCGCAAAGTGACAGCAACAGAAACACAGCTTTGCAAGAAACATGCCTTGTATTTCAGAGAACACCCATAACCAACACCCCGGGCAAAAAGAAGGGATTTCTCAGACCAAGCTGTGGTCTCTCTACCAGCAGTCAGTCACAGCAATAGGATTTGCACGACAAGATCACGTCTCCAATCTATCAAGACACATTTCTCTCCTCCAACTTGAGCTGTAACCTACACTGCACACAGAGGGGCTTCTCTGCCTTCTGATATATTTAGATCAGTGCCCAATTCACCCTCAGTCCCTGAAGAAACCATGCTCTAATCGGGAAATTCAAGGCAGTGAACCACAAAACTTGTTGTTACTTTTAATCACTGTAAGGCAAACGTCATTCCTACTGCATCCAGCCTTGGGTTCCCACTTCTATTACTTGAAACAGAGCAGCTGGGCTGTGGGGGATTTCGGCAGTTGCGTTGAAGGGAGGCACATGGCAAAGGCAGGAAAAAGGCTCAGTTTGAGAAGTGTCACCAACTCATTTATTGCAGGGATTTGCTATGAGGCTTCACAGGAGGGGGGAAGGAAGGAGCGGGAGGCAAAGCCGGCTGATCTCCCATTGCACCTGGCGGGCAGCGGTCACTGCACGAGGGGACACGGTGCTCAGTGCCCACACAGAGCAGCTCTGGGCACCCACTGCACGCAGCCCAGCTGTGCCGAGCGGCAGCTCAGACACAAAGTTCAGCAGGGATTACCTTATGTACAGACACCAAAAAGCAAGAAAGCCGGTGGCTAAAGAGATCAGCAGAAGCCGTCGGCGCTCTGGCACAGCGCACAGCCAGCACTCCACGCAGAATTCCGAGCAGCTCGCTCGGGCTGAGCGGCGCTGCTTACGGCACACAAAGGGCTGAAAGGGACCGAACGAAGCCGGGGCACCCCGACCCCGCGCACCGACACCCAAGCACGGCCATACGGCTATCTGCAGCGCAATCCCCCTCCCCACAAAGGCTGAAACAGGGAGAAAGTCGGCAGACGTTCCGCAACAGAGCCTATCAAGGGAGTTGGGCACGAAGCAAGACCGAGCTGAAGAGCACCGAGACGAAGCATTCAGAAATGCGGGCTGCCGAGAAGAGATCCCGGCTCCGCGGTGCCTCCCCCGGGGCTGAGCCCGGAGCTGGGCAGGGAGCGCTGACTCGCAGGGTGAGCACGGGCAGCGCTCAGGCCCCGCTGAAATCCCTCCCCATAGAAAATAACAGCGATATTTCTGCAAGAACAGAGAGCGGAAAGCCGCGAAGCAACGCCGGGTGCCGTTGCGGGCTGCGGGCGCTGCGGGCAAAGCCGGGCCGGGAGCGGCCGCCGCTTACCGAGGGTGAAGAAGGGCAGCTCGGTGTTATCCAGATCGTCCTGCACGGCGACGCGGCCGGGCAGCTCGCTGCGGACGAAGAGCAGCAGACGGGAATCGGCGGCGGCGGGCGGCGGGGCTCCGCTCCAGCTGATGTCGTTTTCGCGGAGCACCGGCAGCGTGGACACGGTGACCGTCTTCACGCGGCACGGACCGGGGGGTTCCCGCGACGCCGCCGCCGCCGCCACCGCCGCCGCGCCGGGCCCGCCGCCCAGCAGCACCGCCAGCACCAGCAGCGCCGGAGGAACCGGCGGCAGCGGGGCCGGAGACGCGGAGCGGCGGCGCGGCGGAGCGGCCATGCCGGGCCGGGCGCGGGAGAATCGCGGCGAAGCGACGCGAGGCGAAGCGGGGAGACGCGAGCGGCGCCGGGCGCACTGAGCCGCCCCAGCCCGCCGCCGCCGCCGCCGCCCGGCTCCACCCCCGGCTCCGCCCCCGCCCCGCCCCGGCCCCGTTCGGATCCAGGCCCGTCGCCCACCGGTCCCGCTCGCCCGCCGCCCTCCGCAGGGCCGCCCCCGTTTCGCAGCGGGCTCCGTTCTCGCCGTCGGCTTTTCCTCGCCGTAAGGTTAACTCGGGCCTCGGTTCTTTCGCTACCTGTAGCAGCCTGCAGGTGGGATCCCGGGCAGCCCGATCCGAGTGCTTGGAGACCGTGCTCACGGCAGGGCGATCTTAAGGCCCCTTGAGCCCGGCTGTGGTCTTGTCATTCTCCCTAGCGCTGTGCCACACCGTCGTGCCTCTCCTGCCATCCCGCTCCAGCACTTCATCCTCTCCCTTCTCCCCATGCCATCACATCTCTCTCCCGTCACCACCGCCCTTTGCAGACCATCCTTTTCTTACTTATCCAGCTTTTCCTTTCCATGTCTGCTTAGTTTCTGGATGTAGCTCATTGCTGCATGTGCTCACAGGCTTATCTTTCCCTTTAGGCTCAGCCTGGCTGCAATAGCACAGAAGCTCCCTGCGAGCTTTTGCTCATTAGCTGGTTACAGGTGAACAGCCATCAGGTCCCATAGCACATGGAGGTGGCTCTCAGTGCTGAGCCTGGGGCAGCCACAGCGCTGACTTATAGCAGATTTTTGACCTGGTCTTTAACAGCCAGCACTGAAATGGGAGACAGAGGCCAAAATGCTGCTGAGGTCTGATCACAGGTGCCCATATCCATCCATCACACATGTGCCCTGATACCATCCGAGAGCTGGATGTGTGCTTACACCAACCAGAAGAGCTCCACAGATGTGTGGTTTTGGCTCACGCTCTGCCTTGAGCCACAGCAGAGCCAAGAGGGATGGGAGGTTGGAATTGCAGGGGGAGATGCTGGAACCACAGAGGCCAGCTGGGAGGCAAACAGACAATTCAGTGGGGCTGAGCCCTGCCCAACACCAAGAGCTGCCCACGGGTGGGCAGTGACTCACGGCAATGGGGACGGGCAGCCCACAGCAGTTGTGAGCCAATGACTCACAACAACAATTTCCGAGTGACTGCTAATCTACCTGATTTTATTTGTAGATGTACAGATGAAAGAGGATGTCAAAACCCTAACAAAGAGCGCTTAATGCTCAGGCTTATATTATTTCCACAAGCTAATTAAGATCAATTCATCATATGCCTATTGAGGCAAAACAGCCTTCCGAGATACCCAGGTCACTGAATGTTAAAACCACAACAAGGGCAGAATGGCAGAGACAAAATGCAGCAAACAAACAGCAGGAGCTGCGCCCTGTTCCAGCTCACAGCCCAACAACCACAGCCCCCATGGAGAGCATCCACATGTATGCAGGGAGCGTTGGGTTGGGAGATCTGCAACCACGGCAGAAAAGGTTCCCCCACCCATCCTGTTGGTATTATTTTTAAGGGGAAATGGACAGGTTTGGGACTGGCTGAGGATGCTGTCACTACACACACAGATTATTTTTTTTCCTCGTTTTGAAGATTCTAGGAAAGAGCGAGCAAAGGAACAGCATTGCATAGGCATAGAGAATGACACATGGTAAGACAGTCTGTCTAAAAGGAGATGAGGAGCACTTTTATTTTTTAGAACTGGAAATCTTGCAAAAAAGAGGAACTATTTCTCTGTAGGGCCGTATCCCTGTTGCTTAGGTCTTCTATGTAGCCACTCAGTGTATACCTGCAGGCGTCCCATGCATAGCAGAGACCTTTCTACACTGCTAGGCAAAGGGAAACCAGGGGAAGGGAAGAGGAAACTTAGGCGAAGGCAAGGAGAAGCCAGGGGAAGGGAAGCTGCAACCTAGGGGAAGGAAAGAAGTCAAGGGGAAACCTCAAGGAAAACCTTGGGATAACATGTGAAGGCAAGATGAAGGCAAGGGCCAAACTAAGGGAAGGCAAGGCAAAAGCAAGAGGCAACCTAATGGAAGACCAGGGGAAACCTAGGGGATGGATGGGTGCAACCTAGGAGAAGGCAAAGGGAAACCTATGGGAAGGCAATGGGAAACCTAGGGGAAAGCAATCTAACCCATGGGGTCTGGATGGAGCCAGTGGGCACTGTGCATTGATGAGCTGGTTTATTCCTTCAGATTCGTGCTTGTGGCTGAACTGAAGAGGGGAATGCATCTTCTAGCTTAATCCAGCTGTTCTCTGCTGTAGCATATGGCACTGGACAATGAATGGAATGGATTTTAGGGTGCAGAGTTGGAAAGGGAAGGTTTGGAGACATGAGTTCATACGCTTACTTTCCTGCTGACTGTCCATCTTTGAGCAAGTCATGAGATAATAGCAAAACAGAGCTGGGAGGGACCTCAGGGGGATGTTCTGTCTGTGCCTCTACCCAGAAGCCAGATCAGCACTGACTGTCTTACACCCTGTGTGAAATCCTCTGTACACCCGTTTTATTTTGCCTTAATGCCCACATCAGTAAAGCACAGTTAGCAGCTAGCTGAGATTTCTGCAAGCTCTCCTGTACAAACATGGGCATGATGATAAAGGGGAGCTTTCCTCAAGCCACTGCCTTTAAATAGGCACATTCAGCCTCAATGCAGCCCCAGTGTAAGCACACATCTCAGTTTCTCTGTTGCAAAAAAAGGATTCCACCTGCTTTTTAGTTCTGAAGAATGGAGATAAACACAAAACTGTTTGAAAGCCACCGGTAATATTTGCAAAGTGAAATATTTCTGTCCTGGTTTATAACGGAGGTAATGGATTTCTATTATCCACCCTGAGCAGCATTCAATAGGAAAGCAAATGCTATGAGCAAAGGAAAACACACCACGGCAAGGAAGTTCCTCCTGCTAGGAAGATACTGAGGAGCACTTACTGAACTTTGCTTGTCTTGCAGGAATTGCTGACAGGCCTCATCTGCTGGGGGTGCAGGGGAGAGTGATGGGCTGTCAGGAGGCCGTGGCCCCATTCACACCCAGTGTGCAGCTCAGGGCACATCGGTGCTATTCCCACCCCTCCATCAGCACATGGAGGCTGGTGTCAGTGCCTGCATATAGCAAAATGCAAGAAAATAATTCGATGTTGCTGTAACAGATATAAAGGGTTGCAGAAATGGTATGTGTAGCATTCCCAAACGTGGGTTTTCCAGCACGAAAGCACAGGCTGAGTGAGCTGGGCGTTCCTCAGCTATTAGCTGCACCGGTGGGATGCTCTCAGTGCAGCAGGCACAGCGTACGTGCCGTGCCACCTCCTGTCTGCACCTGCCCACCTTCCTTCCAGCTTTTCACCCAAGCAGATTTCTTTCAGCTGAAGTTTCAGGCGCTGCCTTTTTCTTATTCCCAAGCTGAGCTCCGGGGTTGGTTTCATCTGTATGATGATATCCCAGGTGGGATTCAGAAACCCGTGATTCTGTTGCTCTGCGAGGAACTTTGTGCAGACATTTTACTGGAAAACGCTTAAAATGCTCAAACTTTCCAGGCATAAAAAAGGATGAGGAGGGAGAAATCATTCGAGTTAAAGGGTCACACATGAAGCACTCTTCGACTTCCAATCCCAGGCGCTGGGTTTCTGGGCACGCAGAACTAATGCATCTTTTATCGGCTGGCAGCGGGGAGGTTATTGCAAAGCTATCAATAGCAGCTTTCTGAAGTGGCTTTCAATTGGCTCTATTACCAAAGAAATGTGCATACAGCAACAGCCATTAAAATGCACCTTGTATTGTGTTTACAATACACAGAACATCTTCACTGCTAACACATCGCCAATCAGACTGCCAGCAAGCGGAGAAGAAAGTCTGAGCTGTGGTGTAATCATAGGGCTGTGTTTTGAGTCCCATCAGCATTGATAACTCAGCTTGCCCTGTTGGGAAGGTGAGCTGGTGCTCATAACCACAGCACTGGTGCACTCGGTGCTCTTCCTGCCACGTGCTGACATCTTGCAGCCACCAGCTCCACACAGCTCACCCTGCTGCCCCTCTCCAAGCAGCCCCGTGGGCAGAGGGAGGCAGGGATAGCCTGAGAGAGAGCCTCACAGAGACGACTGGAAGGCAACCAACCACTGGAACCAAGGGGGGTGAGACAGACGACAGCAGGAATGCTGCACACTGTTGTTCCCCTCCCTACCAACCAGCCAGTCCATCACTGCCTGCCCTCCGACACCCGTGAGCAATAGCAGCCTCCGGCATAGCTCCCCTCCTTCCCAAGATGAAAGAAACTTTAAATGCACGTAACTCTTGCACTCTACTTAATTAATCAGGTTTTGGTTTTTTTTTTTTGTTTTTTTTTTTTTGCATTACAAGTGAAACTTCTTTGATGCATGAAATATTAAGGAGCAGCCAAGGGAGGGGAAGGAGAAGGCTGTGGGAGGAGGGGCCAGGAGTGGCTGCTGCTGCCCGGAGATGGATGGGCAGAGGGACAGAGGTTACACAGCCAGCAATGGGTCTTTGCACGATGCTCTGCCCAGGCAGACAGACAGTGAGAAAAGGGTTCTCCCTACATTTCTTGCCTCTCAGACAACAGTTTTTAATTCCACGTTCCAGCCCTGTGTGCTCATCCAGGTTGGCTCACACAGGCGCTGGAAGGGGACAGCGCCTCATTAAACTTTCATGAAAAATAATCTCTGGTTGATTCATTGTTTTTTATCTCGTGATGGCTGTGAGAGAGCGAAGTGAAATGTTTCTTTGGGAACAAAATAAAAATAAAAAGACAGCTCTGTTCCGGAAGAGCCGGCGTGGCTTTTAGTCAGATGATGCTCTCCCCAAGGATGCGTGAGTAGTTATCTGTGTTAGTGGTTGGCAAGTGCCATTCCCACACTGAGCTGTGGAGGAAAGAAAGCAGAAATCTGCACACGTCAGTGTGGATATCTCAGCAGCCCTTGACAGGGCACAGTGAGAACTCACTGCCACAGCGCTGGTGTACGGCAGAGACACTCTGCTCTTAAAGAACACCAGCAAAAGCCTTTTGATCCCAAAGCACCACGCTGTCAGCCACCTGGCAGCTCTGCCCAGAAGTCCAGAGTAAAATCCCAATGAGCGTTTGGTAGGACAAGCAGAAGTGGTTTCAAATTAAAAGAGGGGAGATTTAAACTGGATGTTAGAAAGAAGTTTTTTACAATAAGGACAGTGAGGCACTGGCACAGGTTGCCCAGGGAGGTGTTGGTTGCCCCATCCCTGCAAACAGATCAGGGGATGGGGCTCAGAGCACAGATGGGTGTCCCTGTTCATTGCAGGGAATGGGACCAGATGGCCTCTATGGGCCCCTTCCAACTCAAACGAGCCTATGATTCTGTGATACCAATGGACAACCCAATGGGCAACCCAACAGAGCCAGCTGCTGGGCAGCCCCAGCCCAACACTACACAGCAGTTTCTCCATCAACAAATGGTGATGGTGCAGCCTGCATTAGCTGTATAAAGGGTAATAAATGAATAAATGGGTTAATTATATCCACCACAGAATTTAATTAGACCATCTCTGTTCACTCCGCTTCAGCCAGAATCTCAATTATAAATCTTTATTTTCAAGGTTTTACAGCTTGGACATAAAATGTTGCTCTGGGCTCAGACACAACACACAAGGTCTGCTGTACAGGGACTGCTCTAGTTTTTTTTTTTTGAACCAATCTTTTTAAAAAAGGTCAGGCTGGGGGACCAGATGGCTGGAGGGGAAGGTAATGAAGACACGGGGCTTTTCTGAAAGATGTGGCTGGCTGAATGCAGGCAGCTTTACAGTGCTGTGCCATTATGACAATCTGTGGGTGAAACCACGCTCGGCTCACCTGTCCCTGCCAGCTGCAAGCCCTCATTGCCACACGGCCCCAACGCTGTGTTAATTGGCATCCCAGCACCCACAGCAAAGAGCAGAGGCTGCAGGGTGAGGGCAAGGCATCCCCCAGGCGCTGCATGGTAGTGCAGGGGAAGCTCACACAGCTGCTCCAGGAATGCGCCCTGGGGCTGCCAGGTGTGTGTGCTCACTGCTTCCCCAGCATCCCAGCATCACACCTGCCCCTGCCTCCTCCTGCTGCGCTCTGCTCCCAGGAGAGGCTGCAGAGAGGGCTGGAAAAGTAGAAGGAGAATGAAGAAGTAATGGCACTTTTCAATTGTGATTGTGAAGGTAATTTAGGGCCTGCCTCCTGCTTTCTGGAGCTGACAGTATTGAAATCCGGTACTTCTGTCTCGTTAAACGCGCGCTGAAATATTCTGATCATTCCAAAATGTCAATAGTGTTACAGCAAAAACAGAAAACATGTTTACCAGCAGCAGAACCACGCAGTCTCAGGTCACATCCTCGTTCAATCTGAGGCATGTTCTTTGTTTCCTCACTGAGTTAATCGGCTGATTTGCTTTCCCTGCCCTATGCCAAAGCCTTTACCTCCCCCTGCATGGAAGCAGGGCTGAGGACCTCACTGCTAATAGTCATCCTGGCAAAGCACTTCATTTCTGCTCCTATTCCAAAGTTTGGCCACTCTGGCACATCAGCTCCCCCCTCAAGCCCAGTACATCTGCACATAATGTGTCCTAAATACACAGCCACTTCATAAACTAGAACAAATCTATCTGGTAAGTCAGACTCCAGCAGAGCTGAATGCATATTTAACCAGCAGATCACAACAGATTATTGTCTGGTTGGTGCACCACGTAATTTAACCCTTTGGAAATGTTGGCGTGCATCCGCCAGCCAAATCACTGCTCAGAAGGCGATGACGTATGGGGTGAATTACCGGTAATAAAGAAAAAGATGTATGGGATGGATTAATCAAATCATAAATTTCTTAAGTCCCTATGGCAGTCCATAAATCAGTTTGGGCTCTCTGTTCCTGGCCCTCATTCAATGTATAATGTGAAGTGCAGGTGACCTACATGTATGGGGATTTTTAGGTGCTCAGTTGGACGCACCCTGGGTAAAACAGAGAGAAAACCATTTCTAAAAATGTCACATCCACATATTTCAAGTTATACCATTGGAAACGTGCTTTTGGGAAGGTAAAGAGTATATGTTCTTGTACCAAGGGTTAAACCAGACCCAGGGTAGACACAGCAGAGCTTTGATCAGCTGCAGCTCACTGAGACAGGGCTTGAAGTATAGGAAACTACCCCAGGGCAGCCTAGCAGCCATCCTGAATTTTTAGATTTTTACCCCATTTTTTGTGTTTATAGCATTTGGGAGCCTTGCAGCAGAACGTAGTGCTGGGACTGCAGCAATCGACACTCGCTGCCCTGCTGAGGTTCTGTAGGACCTGCAGCCATGCTCCATCCACGCTGATGGAAGGGAAACGCATCACAAGGGGAGCAGAACCTCACACCCTATCATCATTTCACTAGGAGCTTGGAATCAGCCCTTTACACCAACTCAGCTCAGACTGAGCCTTGCTGTCAGCCCACCTGTTCCCAGCACAATTCCCTACTCTTTGCACCCATTAAACTTGTGCTGGTTTTACATGCAGGAAGGAAATCTCTGATCGGGCTTCTGTCATTCCTAACCCTCACACAAGCCCTGTCTCTACCAGCAGTCCTTGCCTCGGGATCTCTGCAGCCCCAATCAAGCCTGCATTAACGAGTGTGCCTTTGTACCAGCTACATGGCCTGGGAAGGTCTCTGCTGCTTCAGTATGAGGTCCAAAAATAAGAGCAGCAGCACGCTCAGAGTGAGCCTAAACATCAATGCGTGTCTACCAGAGGGAGCAGCAGACTTTAGAAGTTCGATTTCTTTTTGACTGTCCACAAGAGAGATGAAACAAGGAGATTAAACACCCGGAATAAACACCTATAAATAAAACTGACTATTTAAGCCCACAAAAGCCAGGACATCAGTCACAAAGGCTCCCGCTCGCCTCCAACCCCAGCACAGAAGTGTCTCTGATTTTGTTTACTGCTGCACAGGACAACATCAGAGCATCCACCTCCCTTTGAACCTGGCTGCTGCTCAGCACAGATCCGACTCTGACACCAATTATCAAAGTGCTGCCTTGGCCAAGGGACTGCAGCTGGGAATTATTCTTTCCTTCTTCCTTCTCCTTTCTCCAAAAGAAAGTGAAAATCACCACAGACAAACAAAGAAAAACTCAGCCTGTTTGCTTAAAAAAAAAACATTGGCAGAGCTGAACCTGAGCTGTAGTGGGAGAGGGTTAAACTCAGCTGCTCTTGATGTGAAGGCAGGCAGAGGGGCTGCAGCAGGAGCTCGCAGGCTGCGTGCCTGGCAGCGGATGCCCTCTGTTGGCATCTTGCAGCAATATGATTAGCACCGAAAGCTGGCTGCTCCCAATCGCTGTCATTTTGCTCTTTGTTTGTCCCGGGCCATGCGGAACAGCCACCAGTGCAGGGCCCTGAGCTGCGAGCATGAAGCAAATAATGGCAGCCCCTGCTCTGGTGAGCCCACATCCTAAGTACAGGTGGGAATATTTGCACACCCTTTGCAGCACAGCAATGCAAATGTCGTCCACGGGACTCTTCCTGTGTTCCTGCTGTGGCTGGGAGCTCGTGGCTCACTGTCTGCAGATGTGTGCCCCACTGATGGATGCAGCAGCTTCCTACAGCAAGCAGCTCTGCCTGCAGCCCAGGAGGAACCTCTGAGTTACAGAAGAACACTTGTTAGGAAAAAAAAAACCATACTAATTACTTTATATATCTACTGCAGCCAGAGTTTGCTCTTAAGCATAGACCAACAAGTTGAGAAGCTGCTTCCTTGGGAGCTGCTCCATGCATGGAACCCCCTGGGGTCATAAAGCAAGGTCAGCTCGTGTCTCCCGGCAGACCTGAGGAAGGGCACAGCTCAGGGAGCCTGGCCACGGCACCAGTCTGCTCTTTATCAACATCCTGGAGATCACTATGGTAGGTACCACAGTGCATGGAGAAGGACTGCAGATAGAGATGGCTTGCAGAGCTTACACCACCTCACAGCACTGACCTGCACCTCGTGGAGATGCCACCAGGAGCCCCAGGGTTGGTGATCCCACCACACTGGAGCAGGGCTGGCTGCTGAAAGGCCCAGGCACCAAGGAGATCTGTAGGAACAAAGCAGGCCTGAGGTCCAGCCAGGAGAAGCTGATCCCAAAGGACAGCACACCACAAATGGGTTGAAAGCAGCCCTCGCCATGCACGTACCCAAAAGAGCATAGCAACTCATCTAGGCTTAAATACAATCCATCAAAGCTGAGACAGGTGGCACTAATTAGGGCTTGTTAGGGCTCATTAGGGCTCTCCTGGCCTAACAGCCTTTCCCAGGTGTGGGGGGAGGAACCTGTCAGCAGGTGGGACTAGAAATGATGTCTCCTGTTGCTGGGCTCTGTGTCAGAAAGAGCTAAAAGTAAGCTGTGCGAGGAAGGTCTCATCTTCAAAATTGCCTTTTGCAGCAGTTCATAGGGGCAGTGCTACTGTTCACCCCATTCTCAAAACTTTCCTCAATAGAGAGCAAGCACAGCCGTGCGTGTGATTGACTTGTGGTTGTTTTATTGCCAGAGGAAGCAAAGAAAACTCTGAACCAAAGGAGATCATAAGCAATAAATGACGATTATTCCAGTTACAGTCTCCTTCGTATGTCTCTCTGAGGAGACTTTATAACAGAGATTATATGGTAAGAGTGGATTTACGCTTGGAGGGGATCTAAGTGCATTTTTCCTGCAACAGGCTGGAATCTTGTTTTAATGGTAGATAAAAAACAAGGTGCAGAGAGGGCTCGTCTGTGTGTGCGTGGGGGGAGTCTGTTAAATCCTATTTGGTATATCAGGGATAATCTAAACAGCTGGTAATAAGAAACAGGAATAATCTTGAGTAAACCCTGTGAAGCCAGTGCAAATATTTAAGTCACTTATTCAGAGGGAGCCATAGCAAGATCTGCCTTAAGAAAGACAGATCAAAGGGTGTGGAGGTTTTACAGCTGAATACAATCACACCATCGCGCTCTGTGACCCAAATTCAGACAGGCTCCCAGTTTCTGGAAGTTGCATTCGAGCTGATCTGGTGCCTGGTGGAGAAGCTGACAACACTGTGAGTTACGGAGGCATTTCGGGACTGCTTGAATCAGCTCAAAAATGCAAATAAAACATTGTGGTGGTATCTCGTGGCTCTGTCTTCTCTGGCTCACCATTGGGCAAAGCAGGGGGTGAAGGACGCAGAGCTGAGCCCACCTCACCCCTCTGTCCTATGAAGGGCCGACTGATGGCCGCCATCCCTTCACCTGGCAGAAGGACCTGCTGAAGCCTGCAGCTCAGGAGTTTGTCATCTCCAGAACGCACTTCTTATTGCCTTTGTTCAGCAGTGGGAAACTCTCAGAGCATCCGATGAGTTTCTCTTTTGTTCACTCGGATTTCTGAGTCACTCTTTTAGTTTCCTCAAGGCTGAAATTCCGCTTCCAATAAGTCCACTTACTTTTATGTACAGAAGCCTCCCGGTTCTCAAAATAGCCTTCTTAATTTAATTAATTCTTAAAGATTGCCTTTAAAACTCGAGCAGTCATTAAAGACGTTATTGTCCTTTTTTTTTTCCTTAACAACCTTTCGTGAGGTGCCTCTCCACAGACAGCTCATTCTCCAATTAATGCAAATATTCAATGCTTCAGCTCCCACTGAAGCAGTAACCAACTGCAGCATCATCTGACCTTGCCGTGTTGCACACAAAGCACCTCGCTCAGCACGTAGCAAATGCAACAGGGAAGTTGTTTTGCACAGATGCACAATCCTTGCACCGTGCACCTCAGGAGAAGCTTGTCATTGCCAACAATCAGAGAGCCAACCATGCTTTGCAGCAACAAGAGGAAACACGGGTTGAACAGCAGTGGCGAGCACCTCCCCACATTCCCATCCTTTGTTTTTGTTTGAGGTCTTGAAAGTGCTTGTAGAAAAAAATCACTTTCGGTAAGAATAATGCATGGCCTCTCCGGGCTGATTTAAAGCAGATATTTTATCCTACTGGGAAACAATAATGAAAAAAAAGCCTGATTTTTACCAAACGCCTTATGAATCTCCCGACACATTTCTCTTTCTCCTAAATTTCACGAGAGGTTTATTTTTTTTGCATTAAAACTCGTGTCTGTTCTACACTACCACCCTATACAGTATTTTTTTTCTCTTTGATGAAACGCTCTTGTTTGCTGTTGTGTGTTGACCAAATGGTTTCTGGCTTTACAATCTGTCACTGGTTCTACATTTACAGCTTGCAATTAAGGGCTTTGATTAAATATTTTGCACAAAGCTGCTTGTTCCAATAGCCAATCCTTATATATTTTCCAAAACACAGAGAAAAAGATAAGAGTACTGGAAATGAAACAAAGATTGAAGTTGTAAAAAGAGCCTTTAGAGTCTGGGTAAATGCACACCGTGCTTTATAGCTGGGAATGTTATCTCTTTTGATACTCTGGCTTGCCCTTGGGTGGCAGAAAGCAGAGTCTTTCCTGGATTTCTATAAATGAGGCCAAAAGTCTTTGGTAAAGCACATACATACCATGTGCGTGCAGGAGATTTTTAAAATGGTGTGTTTTGGTTTTTTTTTTTAAGGAAACATAAGGTGCCAAAAGCCATTCTTTCCATCAATACAGACATGGTGCTCTTCTTGCAGTGACCTCCATGCCCTTCTCTCCCTCATGCTGGGCTGTGCTCCCCATGGGCTCCTCCACCACCCTCCATGGAGCAGCACTGTGCTCTGTTTTGTGCTCCCTTGACATAAACCATTTCCCTGGGTTGGCTCTTGGAAGCAGCACAGGGCTGGCACGAGGCCTGCAGAGCACTGAGAGCCTCTCTGCTCCTCTTCTGGGCTCCTGCCCACTCAGAATAGCTGTTGCAGGCTCCTATTGCTCGATCGAACTGGGATTCTGTAAAGGAGAGGGAAGATAGTTTCTCTCCCCCAAGACACTGATCAAGGAGGGCATCCCAGCTGGGCTGCCTGTGAAGGCTGCTTGCTGCTGAAGGCTTCTCTATGGAGACAGTGAGCCCATTTGGGATGGGAAAAAAGGGTTTTCCCTGCTGGCTGCTGTCCCTGTGCTGGTGAAGATGTCGCTTTGGGGCTTTCTGCAGGATTGGCATCTCTTGTGCTTCTTCACCTCACATAGAATCACAAGACCTCTAAGATCCACAAGCCCAATCCCAACCCATCCCCTCCATGCCCACTGACTGCATCCCTCAGTGCCACAACACCTCAGCACAGCGCTGCACGTCACCCCCTGCTGACGCTGTGTGGCACTGAGTGGCACTGTGACCGAGTGCCTCCTCCGACACTCCTCCATCCCCACACCCCAGCAAGCAGCAGGAGGCACTTAGCAGAATGAAGAAAGTCCAGTTCAGCATTTCCCCAGCCTCTCTGCTGTCCCCTCGCAGCGCGGCAGCAGATGCTGGGGGCCATGCAGGGCACTTTCCATTGATGCAGAACTAGGGTGTATCCTAAGAATGGCTCGTTTTGTTTACACCTACTCAGTCCTCGAATAAATCTGGAGATTTCTTCTTCTAGGGTTCCCTGAGCTGCTATTCCCAGGCTTGGGCTTTGGCTAGAGCCTTCACTCCAATCCAAGTTCCAGGCAGAAAGGAAATTGCAAAACTGGTTCTATGGCTCCACGGCAAGCCTTGTCCTACCCTAACAGGTATTCCATCTTCTTCTAGACTGCTTTTTTAGCTTGCAGACAGTTTCTCCCATCTCTCATCCCTGGAGGCATCCAAATCCAGGTTGGATGGACAGCCTGACCCATGGCAGGAGCTATATGATCTTTAATGTCCCTTCCAACCTAAGCCATTCTATGATTAATTACCCCTGTTACTTCCCTTGATCTCTGTCCAGTTGTCCCACCTCTTCCTTTCCGTGTGATAACCCCTGTAGCCACGGAGCTCCAGTTCAGCATCCCCAAGAACTGCACGTCCTGAATCATTTGCCATTTTTTACAACCTGGATGATGTTTGCTATTTCTGTAGCAGATATCACTGGCTTACATTCTTTTCGTGGAACAGAATAAGCCCCAGTTTTCATTCTGTTGAACTAAAGCCCAGCTTGCTTACACAGCCTATCATCCCCAGGCTGCTCCAGCTGAATCTCAACCTCTTATTTTCAGTTCATTTCTCCAATCTGTCATGGAGGTGTTTGAAAAAGGGTGTCCTTGATAAATCCGTAGTGAGACCCTCCTCTCCTTGACACCTTCTAGATACCTGCAAATGGTATATAAGTGTCTTTTTTCAAGATCTGGGGGGATTCAAGTCGAATTGGTGGGTCTCTAGCTCCCCACTCCTGCTCACTTTCCCAATACTTTTCTAAATTATGCATTTTTTGTCCTTTTTCAGTCTTCTGACTCTCCCAGAGATAACCCCTAATGACTCTGAGACTGCCACAGCCAGTTCTGCAAGTATCCATGGCTTCAATTCACCAGGTCTGGAATAATCTTCCCAGAAGGGTTTTCCTCCTTGCTTCTGTCAGTCAGCAGCTGGCTTATCACCAGGAACAGAAGGGATTATATCCCTTGTAAGCATTTTATCCTCTTATCTATGGATGTTCATTATCTGTCTATCACTCTCTGAATCCTCTGGAGCCCTTGCCCTCCGTGGTTGGTTTGTAGCACTGAGTTCCACCAGTCAGCCCCTTCTGCCCATTCAGATTTCAGTGCAATCAGAGCCAGGCTCCTCTCACAGCGAAGGATGAGCAGCAATGGTCACGAGGAGTGAGGAGAAATTTAGGCAAGATATGAACATCCCAGGACTCTTTCTGGCTGCACAGAGCAGGGATAAGTGGGATGGGATGGGCACAAAAATATCCTACGAGGATACCAAAGGATAAAACCTCGTTCTTTAGTTTTTCCTCAGCATTTCCCTTGTGAAGCATAACCAAACCCAGCCACAGAGGAATATCACAGCTGTCCATCCTGCAAGAGCCTCTGTGCAGGCTGGAGCACGTCTGTAGCAGCTCCTTTCCAGCACCCCAGGGGTACGCCCACAAAACCACCAGTTCTGCCCTTGTCTGAGATGTCTTTGCCTTAGAAACAAGTGCCCATGTTCCTTTCATCTTTAAGAAGCAAAAAAAATGGACCAAGATAAGGGTGAGGCTCTGGATGGGTCTGGGCAGGATATGTCTCGTCCATCCAACCAAGTAGTTACAACCTCAATGTCATCATCTCCCACTGAGATAACTGAGAGAGTTCATGACATCTTGTCCTCTCCAAGCACCCCATTGCTGGGTCTCTGGGTCACACAAAGGGCCCAATGCCTGCTCTTGAGCAAACACCCACACTGTGCTTTGCTGTGAGCACCAGGCACTCAGCAGTCCTGGATGACCTGCTGCTCTCCAACCCACAGAAGGGTTTAACCACTTAACCACTCTAGGAGCTGCTACACCACTTCATCAGGGCTCGATGCTCTTCAGGGAGGTTTGTTTTTTCAGCAATTGGCTTTGTTCTAATAAAAAAAAAAAAAAAAAGGAAAAAAAAAAAGGAAAAAAGAAAGAGGGGGGAGAGTGGGGAGAGGGAGAGAGAAAGCAAGAGAGAAAAGAAAAGAACATTTATTTGAAAAACTGCAGCCTGGCTTTCGTTGCTGGAGAAGAGCTCCGTCTCACAATGGAGCCTGCCTTCTCCTCGTGTGAACTGTGCTCAGCTTGCTCAACAATAGAAGATCAAAACCCATGTAAGAAATGATTTCTAAGTATCGGAGCATCTTAATGGGAAATTCTCTAGCAATTGCTTGGCTATTTTATCTGCAATTAGATATTAAAATTCCAAACCAGAGTATTTTCCAGGTGAAAATGTAAAACACGGCAAGGTCTTGTCATCTTCGGTTTCCCCCCGCCCCATGCATAAAATTTGCTTTTTTTTCCCCTTTTATCAGTCTGATCAGGGACCTGATGAGGAACACAAGCGAGAGAAATGCCCACGAAGGGCTGCAGGCAGAGATAATAGGAGGATCTCTGCACTCCAGCATTGCTTGCCTGGCCTCTTATTGACAGAGCCTCCAAGATACTCAAAGATAGCCTTGCTGCAAGTTACATTACCTTGAGATTTATTTCGGTGCAACGGAAAAGAGAGAGGGGTGAGGGCAGGGGGAGGGGGAGCTGGAAATGTTGCTGTGGGTAGAGTGATTATAACCAGAATTTCTTTTTAATGCAAAAATCTTTAGCCCGACAAAGGATCCATCTCTGGGAGAGGTTTTTCACCATCTGATCTCCCACCCCTTTGCATCAGAGCGTTGCGGAACGTACTTGGAAGAGTGGTGAGTGCGTTTTAACCGATAGCATTCAGCGCTTTTTACTGTGCTATTCATCCACATGACAAAGCTGAGAGGGGAGCCCATACTTCTTCCTGACTTTTTATTGCTTTTCAGCCCAGTGGGAACCGGTCGACATGAAAAAAAAGTGGTTTAACCGCAAAATATGTTTAAGCTGCTTTTTTTTCTTTCTTCCTTTTTGCGTGTCAGACAGAAGGAGGACGGGGAGGCGGAGTGGTGGCAAAACAGTCGCAGCACAGCGATCAGGAAAACAAACCTGAAATCAACCCCAACATCGGCCTGCGTGAGCCTGGAGGGCGGGAGATGGAGAGAGGCGATGGCAGCCTTCAAGTGCCGGGACCTCCGTGCTGTGCGGCAGGAGATAAGATAGAGGATCGCTGCCGTGTGGCTTAGCAGGAGCTGCAGGGAGGCTCTGAGAGAGGCTGGATAAAACTTCTGAGGTCTTCTCCAGCCCCAACCCATCGCGCCGTGCCCACTGACCGCATCCCTCAGGGCCACATCTCCACAGCTCTCAAACGCCTCCATGGATGCTGACCCCACCACACCTGGGCAACCGTGCCAGTGCCCGACTGCTCTTCTGGAGAAGTGTCTCCCAATATCCAACCCGACCCTCTCTGGGCCAGAATGAAATATCATGTGATTTACTTTGGAAGTAATTTGTTTTTTAATCTATATTCAAACTCCTGCTTTTTCTAAATTAGAAAGGAAAAGAACCCTACGTTTAGCAGAACTATTGCTGAAGCATGTCACACCAGTAAGACATAGTAGTGAAACAGTATTTATACAGCCCAAAATGTTCCTTTTTGTGTTTTTTTTTCTTGAAGCTAACCTGCTCATTGACCTGCAACACAAGCATTTAATTACCTCTCTGAAAAATCCATGTTTTATCAAAGAAATAAGAAAAGATCATTTCTAATTTGGGAACGCCGCTCTGCGAAGCAAATGGAGTTTTCTCAGCTCTCTGTCAGTGCATCCCTATGAGGTTCACAGGGTTGCAGTATCACCTCTCCATGCCCCCATCCTCAGAAGCTGGGCTCAAAGCAATGAGCTCCTTGCACCAAAATCTGCCCCTGGAAGAGATCAGCAGAGGCTCTCTCCACATGCAATGCTCCCAGCTCCAAACAACACGACTTTTCTTCCCAGCTGCACGGTGTGCTGGAGAGTCTTTTAAGAGTTTCTTTTGCTCATAACCTCCTCTAATAAAGTGAACCTCTCCAGCTGAGCCCAGTCTAGCTTCAATCTCCCTCGTGCCAGATGAGCGTTTTAACTCCTTCCCCACCAGGAACCCAGCCCAGCCCTCCCAAAGAGCAGGTCAAGGGCTGTGGTTGGTGCTGCAGTTGCTGAGGTGGGCTCAAGGCACTTTGTATCAAAAACAAGAAATGATTGGGCTTCTGCTGTTCCAACTCCTATAATCCGCGGGCTGCTGCAACATAACCTCAAGTTGCTAAGAGAAATACTCCTGCTCCAGCTGCACCAATGCCCATCTGGGTGGTGTAGCACTAACTCTGCTCCACCTACATCACCTGAGGTCCTCCCAAGGACTGCAGCACAGCCTGCTGCTGGATGGAGGCCATGGAGCGTGCTTCTCCGTGCTCACCGTCCTCCTGCTGGCTGGTTGCTCTTGGCTCCAGAGATGGAATGCCAGCTGGGACACTGGAGCAGCAATGACTGGAATGGGCTGCCCAGGGAAGTGATGGAGCCTCCATCCCTGGAGGTATTCAAGAATCGTGGAGATGTGGCACTGAGGGATGTGGTCGGTGGTAGGAGGACAGCTGGACTGGAGGATCTTGGAGGTCTTTCGCAACCTTAATGATGCTACAGTTCTATGGCTGCTGCCTGGTGCTCTGCAAAGGTGTTGGGAATTAATGTAGGGAATGAAGGTCTATCAGCACCACGTGGATTCCTCCGTCCTTGGGTGGCGAGTGAGCAAGAGTCAACCTGCCAGGTCTGTAGGGAAGAACTGCTCACCCAGCTTAAGCATGGCCAAAGCAAGCCGTGTAATGCGCGCTAGCTGATGAGACGTCAGGTGAGCCTTGGTAGGGAAAATGAATGAGTGTCTTTGGAGAGGCTGGATGGTGGAAGAATGGACTCATCCAGCTTGACAGTCCACGAACAGCTCCAGCTGAAAGTCTCACATGCTGAGTTTCTCTTTTGGCAAAAGACCAAGCGATCGTTCCCTGAAGCTGTCTGCAAAAGTGCTATAGGATTTAATGGGAATAGAGTTGATGGAGTTTCAGAGAAAATTAACAGAGCTCAGTGAATCTCATTCCAAAGCCCATAGAGTGGAACAGCAAGGGGTGATTTTCTGACAATCCCAAAGGGAATTACAGAGCCTCACAAGGGCTCTTGCTCCCAAACCTCCCATCCTGTGTCCTCTTTTCCCAAATCCTTCTTCCTCCTGGAGAGATCTCGAAACAAGAGGCCATGTCCCCAGAAGCCATCTCACTGCAGCTCTAGTCCAGACATTCCCCACAACTCCTTCCTTTCTCTTGCTGGTCTTTGCAAAGTTCCATGGTGACTGCTTTCTTGAGGGTGTTCCATTCTTCCTTCTTCTCCTCCATAAGTCACTGAAATAGGAAGCTGCCTCTTGCTATCTCCTGGCTTCAGGGCTTTGTTGGGACCAACAGTAAATGCTGAAATGGAGACAGCACACATGGAAAAGCATTTTGACACAGCCTTGGTGCCAGAGATATCTGAATAACCAAAGAGGCTGTCCTGGGGCAGACAGGCTATTTCTGACCTAACTTTCTGATGTCTCCATGTCCATGCTGCTGTCTTCCAATAGCATCCAGGAGAGTTAAGAGAGCTCCTCCAAGGTCTTCAGCTGAGATTCATTATTGATTTGTTTATTTTCTACAAACATCCATCAAAAAGCCTTTGGTTCTCATTAAAGCAGTGCTGTGGCAGCCAGGTTGGTGGGGAGGGGATGAGGCCAGGGCCAGGCTGGGCAGCATTGCTCAGTGTTCCATCCCAGAATTGCAGGAATCCATCTGGGGGTATTACCCTGGGTGCATGTATGGAGGGCAGGGCTGCTCTGCTCTGAGTGACGCTGGGTGACCGTGGCTCTCACTGACACCCATAAGCATTGCTCTCTGGCTAATGTTACTATAAAGCTGGCCAAGAACAGCAAGATCCTTCTGGGGTTCTTCATTCTTGTGGGGGAAAAATACCAACCCTCCCACCCCCAGGCTGCAGAACAACAGTAAACAAAGAATAAATTGTTCAGAGATCTATTTTGGCTCAGCAACCTGCTCAGAAACTTTCTTCCTAATGCCTTCTCCCCAGTGCAGGCAGCGCTGCTCCAGCCTGCTTCCTAATGACCAGCATTAGTTTGCATTAGATGGATTTGTGATGATTTTTTTCTGCCTGGCTGCTAAGCCTGCAAGCAATTCAAATGAAGTTTGCTCCCCGTGCCCCATCTGGCAGCAGCAGATCCCCCATTGCCATGTGCTGCTTTCTCAGCTGCTCTCTCTCTCACGCATCTGATGGTGGCTGATCTCTCTGCATTTTGCAGGCCCACGATGCTGCACAGGCACCTGCTGGGGCTCATTGCATCCCAGCCTCAGTCATTTTCCACAGCTTGTTCTTGGATGCACGATGGGGACTTGGGGGAAGTTGGCAGGGGAGAAGGAAATTGGTATTCAAGTGCTCTGCGCCGTGGCTGTTTGCAGCAGCAGGGAGCGATGGTGCTGCAACTCTCCTGCTGGAGTGGTACCTGCAGCAGTGGGGATGGAAGGGAAGATGTGGGGAGAAATGAGGAGGAGGGGTTGGAAGGAGACCTCCAGCCCCAGACTTGGCCTCCACCTTTCCCATCCGGAGTGAGACAGAAGGGCTCGGAACGGTTCCTGCTTTTTCCTTGAGGGATGCCAACAGCAGAACTATGGCAGCTCATCACATTCCCAAGTGGTTAACTTCATGTTGAAGATCTAACTCAGAAGCTGCTCTGTTCTGGACCTGTTTGCTCACAAGGGGAAATGCCAGGGTTCATCCTGCCCACCCACCGAGGTGTCCTGTCACCACCAGGATCCTAACAGAGGTCCGATGGCGCACAGTTCCAACCATCCTTTCATTTTCTGGCAGTGGAAAGAAAGCCATGTGGGTGGGCTAGGACAGAACTGACCTCAGCTTGGTGTCCCCAGTGCCCCTGAGGCAACCCCCAGATGCTGTCAGATCCATCTGATGGCCAGAGTTGGCATGGGGAGCTGCAAAGAGGTGTCATAGCTTGCCATTTCCCTCCTCATCCTCAGCACTGAGCTAACCACACTGCCAGGCACCGAGCAGTGGAGAACTGAACCTGTTGTTTTTACAGTAAAAATGACTGAAAAGTGCCTGCTGGGTCACATAAACCTGTCAAAAGAACAGCTGGGGCTTTCTGCGAGAGGGATAATAGTTAAGGAACCTGAAATTCTTAGAAGAGGGGGTTATGAATCATCAGCAATATTTACAGTGCAAGCCCCCATTCCTGATTTTTCTACCTGTTTCTCCCTCCTTTTCAGGAGCAGGGAGAGACCCCAGGCAAGCAAATGAGCCCTGCGTGGCTGTGGGGCTGCCCAAGGGGAGCAGAGGGGCCTTGGGACAGAGAAGGCTGCCATGTGGGGGAGGGAATAATGCAGGGATGGGGGAAAGAGTGCAGCATTTTGTGCTGGGCGGGTGCCAATTGGAAATGTAAGAGCAGATCAAACACAGGCGGGTTAATGAGAGTTGCCGTTCCCTGGGCCTCTGCAAAGTGGGGAGAGCAGGGACAGGCTGGACGGCAGGCATTGAATGATATTCTGTAATTAGCTGGCAAATAGAATATGATATTTAGTGTAATTGCTCGGAAGAACGTCTCGCAGCCCCGCTGCATGCATTACGCGCTGAGCGCTGCATCCCAGCTGCCACAGCAACTTTGCTTCCCTTTGTTTCCCCTTGCCTGTCATTTCTAATCACATCGTTCCAAAATTTGATTGCATCATCTCTGAGATGTAGTTGCTAGGGTAACACCACACAGTCATTACATGCGTGAGACAAACGCGCAGCCCCCTCGGAGGACCAGGCATTTGGCCACCCCTGTGTGCCCCGATCCCTTTGGCTGGCCCTTTCCAACCAGATCTCACCGTGTTAAAGCTGGTGAGAGGCTGCTCAGTGAGCAGAAGCAACAGGGGAATGGTCACCCAAACGTCTGACAAAAAGACTCTGACAAATGGAGCAACTCAGCGTGAGAAGTGGGGCGTCCAGCACAGCCATACTGGCTTGTAAAGCCCAGGGCTGCAGCAGTTGACCACTGCACAACGTGCCAGAGCAGAGCTCCCTGTGCACCTTCCCTCTGGGGAGGCAGTGGCAGAACAGGCACGTGAGCATCCATACGTGTGGCACAGGTGTGACACAGCTCTGTGAGCAGCAAAGTGGTAGCATGACGAATCCATCCTAACGCAGGCGGTGGCAGTGGTGAGGACATCATGGAAGGGGTTTCAGAAGTCTGGTGCAGAGTCTGGTAGAGCATCCTGCAGCTCCAGCATCCCCTGTGCTGTGCAATTGGTCCCTGGGCTAGGAGGGGGCAACCAGTACAGACAAAGGTGGACGCTGACATCAAAAGCTTGCTCTCAGCATGCAGCCCATGGGTGGAGATGTGAAGGGAGCATAATTGCTTCTGGGTACATCCTGTGTGCAGCAGGCTTTGCCTTCACCCCACTGCCCACCAGCATGGCTAATCCCTTCTCTTCCAGTGTGGGCTGCAGTCCTGCTCTGCACACCTCAGCCTTTCAGCATCCCCTCTGCACACAGCGAGGGCCATCTCTGCAGCGGAGCCAGCTCCTTTCCTTTCCACCCCACTGCTGCCTGTGGAGCCAGGACAGCCGAGCTCCCAGCCCCCAACAGTGCAAGGCAGGGAGATGAAAGATATTGTTTTTCAGGTGGAATAGCTTCCAAAATGGTACATTTGCAGTCAAAGTGCTGTTTGGAATGCATATGAACCACTGCCTGCAGCAATAAGAAACAAAGACATTAAAGTTTAGATAGCAGTGTTTTTATTTTTAAGCAAATGAGTCAGTCTCCCCTCCAGCTCTGAGCAGGGGAGAGAGAAACTCGGGCACTGTGAGTTCAGCACGCCTTAACCCCACTGGGATCCTCCTGCAGGGAAAGTTCAGACAGCCTGCTCAGTGTAATTGTGTCTGGAAAAGGTATTTAAACCAAGGTTGCTGCTTTGATACTGCTGTGCTTGGGTGGATTTTTTGTTTGTTTCCCTGGATTTTTTTTTTTTTAAGAAGAGATTTGAGGACACTCATTGCTTTCCCTTTCCCTTTCCCTTTCCCTTTCCCTTTCCCTTTCCCTTTCCCTTTCCCTTTCCCTTTCCCTTTCCCTTTCCCTTTCCCTTTCCCTTTCCCTTTCCCTTTCCCTTCCTCTTCCCTTGCCCTTTTCCCTTCCCTTCCCTTTCCCTTAATGAAGGAGTGACCAGGAAGCCAGCCTGACACATAGAACACCAAGGTATTCTGCACCATGGTCCAGTCTGATCCTCAAGCAGTTTCTCTCTCCATCCCACCTGTTTCCAAGGCTCTATCCCTGTAGCATCTACAAGGTGAAGCATTGGGATGTTCAGAATTAACAGTGCTCTTGCTGTCACCTTGGGTTGCAGAGCAAAAAAAACCCAAAACAAAACAACCTCAAATACGTGGAAAATTACAGAATTACAGTGTTGCCTCTATTTATTCCTTTTTCTGTGCCATATGGAAATTTATGTTAATGTACAAATGAGAAATGGGCCCTGGAGCACTGGTGAGTTCGCCAATGTGCCACCAGTGGTTGAAATGTTGGCCGTTCTGATGCTTCAGGAGACCAGAGTGAGACAAACAAATTCTGTCTCCTCAAGTTGTCCGGAGACATGGCTCCATTTGTTTCTTTCAATGCAGTGCCCACTGCTCTCATGAACAAACATCCCAGAGTCCCCCGGCTGCTCCAGACAGAGCGGGATGCCCCGTCTCAGCCAGAAAATCAATATTGGCTCATTGCGTGCCTGGGTTTTGAAGGTTTGGAACCACAGCTCAGGTTGGATATTAAGAAAATGTTCTTCTCGGGAAGAGTGGCGATGCAGTGGTGGGGTCACCATCCCTGGAGGTGCTCAAGAACCATGGGGATGTGGCAGCAAGGGATGCGGTCAGTGGGCACGGTGGGGTGGACTGGATGATCTTAGGTGTCTTTTCCAACCTTAATGACTCTGTAATTCTATGTGTTCCTCAAGGACACTGAGGTGGTGTGAAAACAGGGGTGGTAGCTGCAGGCAGGAGGGGAAGCCAAGGCACCGACGTGCATTACGGCCACCTGCATCTATTCCTGAAGGTACGAGGTGATAAAGCCTGTTCCCTTTGGAGCATCTGGGGAGATGGGAAATGTCACTGCAAGCTGTGTCCCCATTATCTGAGATGAATGGAGCTGGACTGGACCAAAGGTTCACATCCAAAGTGCCAACTTTTGTGTTTTATACACATGCAGGCATTTATACACGTATATAAAATATACGTGTCTAACACACTCGTGTCCATTTAGCTACAAAAAGTGGTCCACTCACAGAATCACATCTCCCCCTCATTTTCTTTGTTTTCTTTTTCTAAGATTCAGCAGCCTTTTTTTTTTTTTTTAATTGCACAGGGAAATTGTTTTTGTTTTTGTTTTAATTATTTCTTAGCACAGCGCTGGGAGGAAAGCTGGTATCTGCAGAAAGCAGGGAGAAGTCTGAGCAAAGTTTTCTTGGAATAAAAAAAAATCAAAACAAGCTATTCCTTGTGAATTAAGGCTGGAAAAACCTCCCAGCTCTGCAATTTCTCTGCTTGTTAATAATTATTGGAAGTTCAAACCTCTTTGACATAAACATTACCGCTTGTGCTTTGAACATTTATAATGCTTTATATGTGCTAAGTGTTATTATTATTTCAAAAGACTTATGTCTTGTGCAAATTGCCATTTGGATAATTGCATTCTGCTTTGCAAAATCCATCCTGCAGCTTCAGTGGAGTGTGGAATCTCCGCTGCTCCCTGGCCTGCACCAGTTTGCTGTGCTGTGGTGTGTGATTAAACATCTGCTCCTCACTCCCGCTGGGAGCAGGGATGCATTTCAGTGGAAAGGTCAGAGTTGGTGAGGTAATGCCACTCGATAGAGGTTCTTGCAGCAGGGAAAGCAAGAGAGGTGAGGCCATAGTTGATGGAGAAAGGATTTGCTTTTCTGTGCGTGCTCACTGCTTTGGAAATACAGCCTAGTGCTGTGTAGAGCTAGCTAAGAGTTTCAGAAGAGCCCCTGGATTTAGCATGCCCTCACACAGCCTGATTGCCTGATTGCCCTCTGGGAAGAGTTGTGAAGCTGTGTGGCTGAGAGAACCCAGGGAGCTCGGACTCCTCTCTGTGCTTCTCTTTAAGATTCCCAGCCTTCCCAATGAGGTCAACAACGGGATGGCAGTATGCAGGTTGCCCTGAAAGTAGTGCCTCCCATTTATGGAGGAAAACTGCAACAGATGCAGAGAGCACATTCTCAGCTGCAAAACACTCTTTTTCAACATAGTCACTGCCATTAACTGTGCATTTTCACCAGCAAGAACATGATGAACAAGAGCCTGCATGGCATGCCCATCAAAATCTGCACCAGCAGAAGCAACCACTGTTTCACAGTGCTTTGGCAATGAAACAACACTGACCTCTCCCTGTGCCAACATCCACTGTTTGGTCTCCACCAGTGTTCAGCAAGAGTAAGTGAAAGTCAATAGGTGCCATTTTTTTCTGCACAGAGGAATTCAGTGACAGAGTCTTATCTCCATCTGCACTGCCACTTCAGACGCCATTCCGTCACACAGCCCCTCTGCTGCCATCTGTCACAGAGCAGCAGAATGGAATAGGGCACTGGTGGGAAGATCCAACCCCTACTGCCATCCCACCGACATCTGCCTGTGATATCATGGGGCAACATCACAAAGTAGGAGGCGTTACTTTTGGAGCGGCAGCACATCCAAGGGATGCCCTCAAGTGCCTGCAAGCCAGGGCAGCAGGTGGAAAAGCAGACAGCAAAGCTTCCCTCAAGACAGATTTCTCTCCCCGGGGTTGTTCCACTTGTGGTTTGAGTGGAAGCAGCGCGTCCCCACTTCAGTCGACAGCTCTGGGAGGCGGCTGCTGCTCAGCGAGCGCTGGGGGATCTTTTCCAGCACAAACCATGGGTGTTGCTCAGAGCTGTGCTGCGAACCCTCGGGTCCCAAACAGGGAGGAGAACGGTGCTGTTTTTGTGCTTTAGTTCTGAGTAGGCTGGGAGTGGGAGCGGGAGCAGGTAGGTGGGAAATGGAATTGGATGTTTGCTTTTTATTTTTACCATCGTCACTTGGGTCCAGAGCTCTGGAGGAGAGATGAGATGCTGCTGATAAAAGCAGGATTGGCCCTCGAGGACTCTGCGGTGGGGCAGGGCTAAGATGAGTCATCAGCCACAGCACTGAATAGGGATATTAACATACTTCTGACTAGCATGTGCTAGCATGAATGCAAACTAGAATGAGTCTGACAAACCTACGAGTCATTAAGCCTCCTGTGCTCCAATGCATTACCAGTCTGCATCACTTGAGAGCTCTGATGTGGCAGATTTCTTCTTCATATGCACAGGGTATTTGCAGACCAGCGTATCCAGCATGCATTGGGAGAATATTTTGCAGAGCTAATTGACTCACAGGCAATGAGCATTACTCCAGCTTGGATTGTTTCTTAGCTGGGGGTGACAGGCGTTCATAACGGGGCTGCGGATGTGTCATAGAATCACAGAATCATTGAGGTTGGAAAAGATCTCTGAGATCACCTATGCAACCACCCACCTGCCACCAATATCGCCCACTCACCTCCGTGTGGGAGCTCTCTGCATTGCAGTGGGCATCCAACAGTGCCTATGGAGCTGATCTGAGTGCGTTTAGACCTCCGTTGTTGTTACCCCAAGTGGGTGACCAGCCAGAAAAACAGCCACAGTCCTCACATACAGCCCAGGTGAAGTCCTCAGGTGGAAACAGATGACAGATCTTGTCATTCCTAACATAGGTCAGCACCACAACCAACCCATCTTGGGGTGCAGGTTACCTGCTGCGCTTCTCAGCTGGGGGATGGCAATGAAAGCCTATGGAATCAGGGATAAATAGGGAAATGTGCAGACTCATGCTGAGGCATTGTCTGCTGAGACCTGGCTTGTTGGGCCTTGTTCTGAATGTGCTTCTTCCACAGTTAACACCTGTAAATAAGAATTCAATTTCTCTGCTTTTAACCACAAACTTGTTGTTTTTTTTTTCTGGAAGTGTGTGAAACAAAGCAGAAAATGATGATAGAAAAAAACAAGGGGAAGGGTGGAGAAGCCTACTGACATGGAAGGAAAATCTTCATTTTCCTACCTGTGCTTTTGCTCTCCGGTCTGTGGGGCTAACAGTCCTTCCTGTTCAGTATTTTTGGGGATAGGAAGTGCAAACTCACTATACACACCAAAACCTGCTATTTTATAAGAGCGTGGATCTTAATCAACCAGAAAAACTCAAAATGACAAACAAACAAGAGACAGCTTTGCTATCTGAGGTTCATTAGCTCCCAGTGACCTTTGAAATCTGCAAGAAACCAGAGAGAAATGTTTAGAAAATGGGAGGGCTTTCAAGGCGCTTTGCCTGTAATTTCCTCCTGTTCTGCAGTTCTCCCTCATAATGAGTGGCATCTCTTGTTTTTCCAAGGTTTCCATTCGTGTGGGCAAACGTGGAGCTCTGACCCCCCAGGTGTGAGGTGAAACTGGGATGCATCCCACAATGGGGAAGGCAACAAGAGGAACAGAGGCGGCAGATGGAGCTCTTCGTGGAGATCATCTTCATCTCATCTTCAGCTCTGAATTTTGCCACCTGCTCCAGCCAGAGCAATGACCAGTGGAGCACTGATGGAGTGGAAGGGGCTGTTTTAAATGTGAGGAAAACCAATGGAGGCCTTCTTGTATGTGTGCTCTTCTGTTGGGACCACAGCTGAGGAACCACTGATCGTAGGCAGAGAACAGAGGAAGGCGGATGGAGCGTCAGCAAGAGATGAAACGTTCACAGCAGTCAGAAGAAGGGGCCCTAAGGGTGTTTTACTGATGTGTTTTAGTGGAGAAAAAATAAAAAGATTTTTTCAAACATGAGCTATAAGAGGTCACACATGTATTTACAAGACTGTAGTCCACCTTGACAACCTCTGTGAACTCCCTCCACTGAAGAAAGAAAACGAAGAACTTCTGAAAAGAGAGAGAAGCTGGAAGATGGGAGCACAGCCCAGAGAGTGGAAACTCCCTTTCCTCATCGCTGGGACCTGTTCTCTCAACCTGAAAGTAGCTCCTGCTGACACCAATGGGAGCTATTGGGAGTTACTGGGACCCAGTGAGGATGGAACCCATCCCCCTCATGGCACGGAGATCCCTTGGCAGCACAGAAGAAGAGGAGCCCAAGGATGAAGAGTGATGAAGCTGGAAAAGGTCCCCATTACCCAGGAGCAGCTGGGAAGGATAATTTGCCATCTGTGCTAAGTGGTCTCACCCCAGTGCTGTCGGTCACAGCAGAATGCAGAATTGCAAAGAGACCTCATTTTTATTTCGGGGAGGGGAGGTGAGAGAGGGGGAGAAACCATCTGTGGAAGGGCAATGGGCCAGTGAGTGGCCTTGGAGAGTCACATCCAGAGGGCTTCGAGCCAGAAAGCACCTGTGACACTGCAGCAAAGATGCTGAGAGCAGCGTGTGGCTCAGGGTGTGCAGGGCCAGCAGGGACAGGCTGGTGGTGTAAAGCTTTGCAAAGTGGATCAGACTTCTGTTGAGTTAGATGCTGTCTCAGATTCATGCTGGATGGGGTCTCAGGGAACGGAGTCCATTGCACGTTCATCCATCACTGACGTTTGTACAGGCTCCCTTGAATACTCAGTGGATAATTACTTTCAGTTCGGGTAACTCAAACAGGGAGAATAAAGTAGAATCTGCTTTCAGAGTCACTCGGATGTCTTTGTGATGTGACACTCTTTAAAGTTGCCCGTTAATTCCTGCAGAAAGCCCCACTGGTCTTTAATTTTTAGGTCCACCATTCAGTGCCTCCCCTCATTAACCTCCCAGCCCGGACAAGCAGTGAGCAGAGGATCTTACAGCCTGAAGTTACACACTGCAGAGCACTGGGGGCAGAATCCTGGATGGGATGTGCCACCTTTTTCTCCCTGCAATCTGACAGCACTGCAGTCCTATAACAAACCAGAGGGGAAACCAAGAAGGGTTGAACGGCTCCTTCTCTCCCGGCCTGTTAATTCAAATCTGGCTCTAGGCCATTGGTGTTTTCACACTATTACCTTCTAATGGCTTCTTGCTCTTGGCTCAGCTCTGCCTTGGCGAGTCGCAGCTGTGTGCATTGTCAGCCGTCGCCTCCCAGTTAGCCTCTTGCTGGGAATCTCAGTCAAGATAATGTCTTGTGTCCGTGTTATGAAAACAGCCTGTGTGTGGCAGCTGCTGTTAAATGCTGCTCCTTCCAGCACTCACCCAACAGGTGTTAGGAGCTGTGCTCCTACGGCCGTGCATGGGATCAGCTGTTCCAGCAGAAGGTGTGCTTGTAATCCATACCTTCTCACTGTGCTCTCTGGGTCACACAGAGCTGCTGATGGACCTCTGGCAGTTTTGGTAACTGAGCTGTATTCAAATGCTGGAGAACTGCAATGCAGATGCTTGCAACGTGTTGGCGTTTCACCTGGAGCTACAGTTTTGTCTCTGAAATTCATGCTCTACTAAATGGGAAGGAGCACAGTGCTATGTTTTCACTCTACTTCAAACAGGTATGAATGCAGGGAAATCCCATGGCCCCTTAGACCAGAAGGCAAACTATCTCTCTCCTTCAGCCTTAGGACCCATGTTTCCATGGGGAGAGCTAAACATGACCCAACCATTTCCAGAACCCTCTGCATGAGGATGGATAAGCATCAGTGGTGATGGATTGATGGCTGGACTTGATGCTTTTAGTGGCCTTTCCAACCTTAATGGTTCTATGATCCTATGGTCAGTGTTCAGACAGAACTCGGTAGTTTTAGGTCATATCTGTAGGACATGTGGATTATGGCTCAGCCCTGCTGTCTCCTTTCTGTGCTTGTTCTGAGGATAGCACAGGAGGTTTCTATGTGCAGGCCCAGTTAACTGGCATGAAGCACATTTAAAATTCAAAAACTAAATTGGAAAAAAATAACAGGTAAGAGTTTCATGGAAAATCAATTACCCAGCATGCAAGGGTGATGCTGAGAACGCTGCTCCACAAAAAGGGCAAAATTCCTAGCAATTTTTATCTATTCTTCCTGCAATTTCCCTCCCAGTTCTATTGATATTTTAAGAGGTAGATGAATTTCTTTCTCTAGTTTTAGATATACTTATTAGGACGGGAGGGTGGAGACACCAAGAGAGAAAAGCCTGTTCAAAAGAATGTATCTAAGGTGATATTACTATGTGAATTACTCATTATATTTTGTTTAGAGCTATTGTTGGCTGGAATGGCTTTGAGACTGAATTGTGCTGCAGAGTCCAACCTGATTTCACCCACTCTCATAGCCAGGGATTGAATTAGAACTGGAGAAAAGTAAAGTCTGGATGGAGGAGGGGAACCAGCTGGTGATGTGGGGCTCTGTAAGTAATTACTTTCTATGCAAAAGCTTTAATCAGACAGATTAGGAAACCACATTAAAAACCATTACTTACACTATTAAGCAAAACTGACTCTGCACCTCTGGCCAGTTGTGGGGAGAGTGAGGCCATCTTGCTGTCCTCAGTCACACCATTTGTGGTGGAAAAACTTCTCAAGTGTTTGGGAACAGAGAGATGCCGTACAGCTGCTGGAAGCACTGACTCTCCCCTGCTTTCAGCCAATGCTGCTCCAAGATGGGCTTGAAGCTGTGAGGGAGGAGCAGACAGTTCATCTCCTCACTTCCATGTCCTGGTGTCCTTCTGGAGATGCAGTGATGGACCAAAGAGTTGTGGCATCTCCACCAATACCTCACTTTCCTCTGAGCAGGGCGTGCTGGGGGTACGAGGCTTTCACACTCACAGCTGAGGGATGGGCAAGGTGAGATGAGGATGTATAAAGCTGCTTTGCATCAACATTTGTGTCGCCATTCTGCTGTTCCTTGTTGCAGGGTTTGGGCTTTTGCCTTTGCTCCCTTCTGCACTAAAGGCAATACCTCTCTCTTCCTCTGCCTTGGCCTCAAGATCAGCTGTACTTTAGTGGCTGCAGAACAGGGTGCTGCCATCCCGGGGTGGAGGTCTGCTGTGTGATCCCACAAGGGGTGGCCATGGGCAGCTGCTATCTGAGAGAAGGCAAAAGGGAGGATATTTCCTACCTCCCCTTTCCCTAAATCATCTCTCATCTGAATAAAGTGAGGGTATTAGAAGGGGATTATCTACCAACAGGAGAGGTGTAATTCATTTCTGCCACTGTCCGCATGTCAGGTTTGATTTTAATTTCAGATAATGTCAAGGTTAGATTTAAGCCCTATCATCCAGGTGGGAAAAGAGACCCATCCTTCCCACCCATCTCACTGAGCCAGCGGGATGGTGACTCTCAGAACTCCCTCCTCTCCCTTTGCATGCATTTATGTGATTCTAAGGCTTCTGCATGGGAGCATAGGACATTCCACCAAACCCAGGACATCCCACCCAATGTAGGGCTTGCCACCCAACAAAGAATATCCCACCCAGTGAAAGACATCCCACCCAGAGTAGGACTTTCCACCCAATGAAAGAAATCCCCCACTCAACACAGGACAACCCACCTAACAAAGGACATCCTGCCCAATGCAGGATAGCCCTCACAAGGTAAGGCATCCCAATCAACTGAAGGACATCCCACCCAACATAGGACATTCCACCTGTTCTGGCCCTGGGCAGAAGAGCCCCCCTGTCCTCCATGTGTCACCCACTCCCAGGATGCTCACATGGTGCCACTGTGCTTCATCTATGGACAAGGAAGAGGGTTGGGAGGCATAGACAGATGTAATTCATGGATACGTGGGAGATGAGGGATGGTGGGAACAGCATACATGGAGGGCACAACTGTGCCTGGTCCACAAGTCCCTCTTGTGAGATGTCTGCAGAGTAAGAAAGGGTTATTGACTTGATTCTTCTGGAATCATACAGAAATTAGGAAACTAGCATTTGCAGGTCAATGCTTTGGTTTCTTTTCCTGTTAAAGTAGTCTACCAAAGTGGAGCCATTGTGCTGCAAAAAGATGCTCTCACATGCACTGAGCTCTCTGGGCATAAGGAGTGGAAGTGCCTGTCTGTCTTCTTCCCTAAGCGAATGCAGACACAAGTAGTTCCTGCTTCTGCTCATCCAACATTTAAAGCAAAGTGCTTCTGACAAACAAGGGGGAAGGTGGACTTTATTAAAAATAAAGAAATCTCTTGAGATCTGATCAAGCACTGATAACTCCTTCTCGCTAGAACGAGGATTCTGTTCTATTTCTCAGTTATTGCAGAAGGCGGCGATGAAGAAATGCTGCTCTGATACTGACACAATGCTGTGTGTGCGTGGGGATGGGTGATGCTGATGTTTATCATGACAATTAATGTGCTAGTGAGCTCTTTTCATTACAACTGTATTGAATCAGAGACAGAGTCAATCCAAGCAACCAGCTGGGTTTTCCCATTGAAAATGTATACATATATTGGAAATGTGATTTAAAAAATAATAAAAAATAAAAGGATGGGCCTGGTGCTCAGTGTGTCCCTTCAGCCCTTTGTTCTCACTCTCCATCATTCTCAGCTGAGATTCAGCTCTGTTTCATCCTGCCCAGCTGGTGTGAGATTTGCATACCCTGCTGCAGGATTGCAGAGAAACTTGGAATCCAGCTCTACTTTTTTTCTGTGCTCTCTGTGCTCAGCCCTTGCTTCTGCTTGGCTCTGCCCCCCCCCCCCAGCGAATCAAGTGTGCTGTTGTGGGAGCAGGAAGTCCAGCTTGCGGTGCAGGCAGGAGATGTGGATTATCTCTGCAGGAGATGAGATCTATGCCTCCAAGCTATGCATAAATCCAAGATTTTAGGGATTATCAAGGTCTGACATGCCAGGGAGACCTAAAGCCTGGATTTGGGAACAGCAGGGGGTGGCTGCTGGATGCTTCACTGCGCTGAAGAGATGCTGGGTCTGCTTAGGGTGGCACTGCCTGTGTTCATGGACAGCAGTGGGTCCAGGCTCACAATAAATCTCTACAAAGTCTTAGGCTCTGCGTGTGAATGTGCATATGGACAGATTCCTGTCATATCCCAACTCACACAGCAATGAGTGACACCACACCGCTCAGTGCCGGACTCCACCTGAACACATACCTTCAAGCTGAGGTGCTGTGATGTGGGCCACGGGGACACAGCAGTCAGAAGGCACTGATGGGCATCCCAGGAACATCTGGTCATGAGCTGAACGTGGGTCGAGTGCTGGGGACACAACCTGGGCGAGGAGGAGCTCAGTATGAATTAGTCCAGTAATGAGGAAAACCCGCTGTGGGACAATACCGTATTTCTTATCTTCGGTGTTTGCAAAAATCCCTTGCATGCCAAAAATCTAGGAGCTCTCAGAGAGACAAATCCAAACCAAAGCAAACCCCTGCGTTACCTGCACACCTCCTGAACAAAATTGTTCCATCTCACGAGCAAATCATACGGAGGAAACTGAGGCATGGCCAAGCACCCACCCCCACTCCCCAGCCTCCATCATCATCAACTGGCACAGCTGTGAGAGCAGCGATACACACAGCAGCACTGGGAAATGTTCCTATTGATCGGAAATGAATAATTATCACCCAGTCTCTGTTCCAGGGCCTCGCGGTGAGCGGAAGAGCGGAAGCACTGAGCGGGATTAATAACTACTTTTCATTACTTTTAATGCAAACTATTGATTTTAAAGTGTTGTAGGGTATGACAGTTTATTACAATAAGACAATAAAACAGACTATATGAAATAATTGAGAATAATCTCTTCCCTTTTCCTGCACGACGCGAGGACATTATGTTCTGTGCATGCAGAGACATTTATGGCAAACTCTATCCAGCAATGGCAGCTTAAGCACTCTATAAAACAGCACTTTGGAGCTGGAGTATTATAAATAATAGGCAATAAAACTGGTAAATGGGGCTTTAATTTGATTTCATTATGTCACCGAATGACAGGAAGGAGGGGCAGAGCAGTGCGGGGATGCAGAGCATGTGGCTCCGGGAATGCTGGATGCAGGGATTGCTGCCAGCAGGATGGGCTGTGCCAAACCCAGCCCAGGAGTGAACTCCATCCTCCTTTTGCACGCTTGCTGCCCCAAACTGGCCACCATCCAGCAGCCAACATGGAGGAGTTGCACTGTCATCGCTTCCCAGCAGGAATGCCCATGGTGAGCACCTGGGCAGGGCTGAGCTTGATACATAGGGTCCTTCCCTCTCCCACAGGTCCTGCTCTGATGGATCCCAGAAGTGCCAGAAGGCCCTGGGAGAGAAGAGGTGCAGCTCAACCCATTCCTGGAGTGTGAAATGAGGTGGGTCAGGATCTCCATGTCCCAGTGGGATCACACTCAGTTGCTGGCCTAACTGAAATGAAACTGGAGAGGACTGGAAAAGAGCGAAGGGCCATCGCCTTGCAACACAGCAGGATCTGGATCAAGTACTGGGGTGCAGCCTCCACCAAAGCAGCCCTCCATGCCACACGTGGAGGATTGCTCCAGACCCACCCGCAGCAGCCTCAGATCCTTACACAGATCATTATTATTTCTCATCATTATTGTTGTGAAGATTTTTGGTTGGCAGGAAAAAATGGGTCAGTGGCACATCTTCACTTTGTTGTCCATTCCAAAAACTCAGCTCTCCTCATATTTCTATGTAGAAAGTCTCAGTGTCCCTGGGGCTTTTCCAGCCTCTTGCCTAAGCATACAATCAGGCAGGGCTGCATCATAGGGAGGAGATTACGCACACAGTAGAGCAGAGGAGCTCCACTGGAGCCATTCCAACCTATTAGGATCTGCACTCTACCCAAAATAAACAGCACTGGGGAAATTGCTGCACAAACTTGTCTGCACGTGCTGTGTCAGCAGGGAGGAAGCAGGGGCTGTGAGTTCTTTTGGTCCCACATCAGAATTTCCCTCACCCGCAGCACTGCTCATGAAAAATAACCATTTGGATTCATTTGGGCACCATGAGAGCTGGTGATAATGAAATGCCCCTCACAGATCCTTCTTCGGCTTATTTTATTTTGCTTGTTTTCTTGCTGTACCCAAAGAAGGGTTGCAGTGGGGCACGGACCTCTCTTCACACCCTTTGGACTTCTTAGTAAGTCTATCAGGAACAGAAGTGTGAGATGCCCTGACCACACAAATCCCTGCACACATGACTGTGTAGACTTATTTCAATGCAAGGATAAATTGGTTTTGGCTCATGACAGGAAGTTGCTATTTGAGCCTAGAAACAGCTTTCCACACCTTTTTGCTAGTGCAGCTCTGAGGGTGCACCCAGAGGAAAATGAGAAGTCATCTGTAATCATATGGTTAACGAGAGATATTGATTAAGGAAGAGAGTGGGGATAGGAGAGGGCTGAGCACAAACAAAGCAGATAGGGCTTTTGCCAACTGGAAGGTAAGGCAAAGAGAGAGAACTCAGCAGGAGATGCTGCCAGAATCTCTATTTGAGAACCAGGCTGTGAAGGCAGTGAGAAGCAGGTGTGATGTTGTCCTGCCTGCCTCAGGAAGAACTTGGGGATGGAAAGCTGGGGTGGTGCAGAGGAAGGGATGGTTCTGCGTTTAATGCCTCTCCCCTGCATGCTGGCTCCAGGCCACCCAGGCTGCACATTCACAGTTTGCACTGAAGTGTTGAAGAACTGAAAGGGCCCGAGGCTGTGCTGGCTGGTCCCTGGCATCTTGCATTTCAAATGCCTTCAGAAAGATGGATTTGATGCTTCCTCTTTTATTTATTACATTTAAAGCAGCTTTGCCAGGGGGGAGCCCAAGAGAAGATACAGCTTATTGTCCTGGGGATCCCAGGAGCTGGGCTGCATGCAAAGAGGAGGCAGCACCCCACAATGCATGCAACAGTCTGTGCTCCTGGGGGGCAGAGAGGGCCAGGGGAAGGCGGGGACCACCTGGCTCAGCAGCACTGAGTCGTTTGCTGAGCTCTCCTCCTGTCTGCTGGGCAGTTATTATCGATGCCATGCAGCTGTAAATGTTCTCTCTGCAGCTGGGACCTGGGAGCAGAGAGTGCGGCTCAGCTGAGTGTGTTATTGGATTAGCAGCTGATTAGAGCTGTTAAGAGTCCACTCTTGAATAATCAACATGGTGCTTTTTGGCTGCTGTGTAGCAGTGGGAGGAGGAAGGAGGCAGAGCAGCTTGGCTGACTGCTGTTGATTTACAGCTGAGCCCTGGTAGTCAGCAAACCCTGTTCAGAGGGGAGATGTGGTTCCCACCTTCCCCAGGACCACTGGTGGAGCTGCAAGGGGACCTCCTATTTCTCTTACTCATGTTTCAGGCTATGGATTTTCTTGCCAGAAGACTTGAAATCTGCAGTGTCTCAACCATGTGGGAAGACCACTGTGCAGCCTGTGGTCCATCATGAGCCAGGGTAAGCACACAGTGTAATGGAGACCGTGGCTGCCTGTTTGTGGCACTGAGAAGGAAAGCCAAGTGGAGAATGCCCTGACCTGTAAGGAGACCATAGAATCACAGAATCAGGTTGGAAAGACCAACAAGATCATTGAGTCCAAGCATTAACCCATGCCTGTGTGGTCTAGACCACGCCACACAACGTGATGTCTACTCTTATGAGCAGGTGAATCCCTCCGTTGGGCTAATGTAGTGGGTGGAGACATGGGTGCATTGGTGTCCTGCTGCTTGCAAAGTGGACCCACTAGCAAAGGTAAAGAGCAGGGGACTCATCTGGTGATATGAATAGCAGTGAGATCAAAAGCTTGCCAGGAGTATGCAATGGTGTATTTCAGTGGAATCCTATCGAGGCAAGGCAAGACAGAGGCCTAAGGATGTAGATGAGTTGGCAAAATGAGATTAGGAGCACTTCATGTGAAGAAGACGCAGCATTCCTTTTACTTTGCCTCTCCTTTGTGCTGATACCCAGCAGCAGTGTGCCTGCTGGTATCTCTTTTCCCTTGTTATGATGTTCCAGGTTGATGTGACCTGTTGTTCAGCCACGATTTCCTACAGCCACCTTGCGGTAGGAGTCATCCTGCTCTGCTTTGATGTGCGTGTTTGTTCCCTGAGTTGAGTCCTTCTGGTGCTCTCTGGTCTGGAGAGCACAATTCACCAGCAACCTTATGGATCATGTTTTTCCTTCAGGCACAGTTCTCTGGTTTCCACTGATATCAACGTCATGGCAACTGTGTGAGTGTGGGGAGAATTTGATATTACAAGGAATAATGAATCACAAGTGTATCATGTGTGGCCTGATATTCAAGGGCACTGAGTGATAAGGGCCAAGGAGATCCCTTGCTCATGCTTTTTCTCTCCCTGTGTGTCTGACATCAGTATTCTCCTTTCAGAGACCTCTAGGGGTCACAGTTGGATTGTACAACAGGTTGTGATCCCATCCTAGGGATAGGAAATCAGAACACACAGTGCCCACCTCCTGCCAAACCAACATCCAGAAAGCCAGTAGGATGCCAGCTGCCCACAGCCCATGGTCACCAACCCCATTCAGAAGTGGGTTCCAACCCCTCCTCTGCCTCTTTCTGCCACTGAGATCCAGATGATTGTTGTAGGATGCAGTTCATAACTTCAGTGCACTGAATCCAAATGTATTCCAGGCTGGAAAAGCCAGAAGTGCACAGAAAGGGTGTGAGAAACAAAGATTTTATTGAGACAGTGCCATCAAGGAGGAGGAGGAAGAGAAGAAATTATATAATGTGGTTTATACATACACAATGCAATCAAGGGCAGAGACAGGGACCCATCACAAAATGCTCATGCTGAAGATTTCCACTTGTGCCCAAACTTCTTGCTCATGTAAATAGTGGTGATCCATTAAGGTTGATCCAAATGGGCTTTGTTTCCTCTTTGTCTAACCTGATCTAACTCAAAACCAGGCAGTGCAAACCTCAAAAAGCAAAATCCAGGTGACACAGATTGAAGAACTTTGGGATATAGGCAGCATCCCAGTGAAGTGAAATGGATGAGGCAGCTCTTCAAAATCTGACCTGGTTTTCTTTGAGACCGTTACTCATCTCTGCAGCTCACATATGGGCTGTGTGTGCCCATCTTGGCCCCCAGGTTCAGCAGAGCCCTCATCGAGAAGTTGCAGGAGACATATAGGAACAGACAGCAGTGAGCTCGACGGAAGACCCCTGCCTGGATGGATTCATCCTCCCCATATGAAAGCAGTTCTCTCAGCAGGGTTTTCTGCCACAACTCCACTATTCTTGTCCTTCTTCCTTCCACTAGGCAACAGAAAGTCTTCAGATGAACCCAAACCATTTCTGTCATGAGTAGCAGCCTACAAACAGCATCACCTATCTTCGTTTTGTGAGCTCCCTGCGGATGCTCACCCACAGGAACATCCCAGTTGCTGTCAGAGGCCCCCCATACTGGTGCTGCACCACAAAGCAGGATCTGCCCCGATGCTCAGCAAGATGGAGCCCTTCCATTACGAGGTAATTAAACTGCCTGTAATTATGCTCTTGACAGTGAAATAAAGGTGGTAAATGATCCTGATGTTCTTTGCTTCCTTCTTCTTCCCAGGACCCCCCCAGCTGCCCCTCCCCTCTAAATGCTGAATTATTTTACAGTTGATAGTTCCTTAGAATCGCCGACCTTTAAAAGCTGAACACTACATGCCTGTTGAATTTTAATCAATTTATTTTTTTCAACTGGAAATGTCAGACTTCTGTACGGAATTACTTGGTGCCGGCTGATGTGACAAAGACTCAAAGTTCAGCATCTGAAGCCGCGGAGGAGCAGAGAGTTGCGTGCATTAGCACAGATAATTTGCAGGATGTGAAAATGAGAGCAGGAGTGAGGGAGCATATATTTTTCATTAGCTTTGGTTTAGGAGGTGCGAGGACCTGCATTTATTTAATCCGGTGAACTCTGGCCTCATTAAATCCAGACCGTGGCCAGTAATGACTGGAAGTAAGAAGCTGTGGAGGCCACTAAAGGGCAGGAAGTGAACTGAGTTCTTCACAGAGTGGAACACGGAGCGTGCATTGACAGTGCAAGTGCACAACCTCTGCTGTGCCCACTCTGCAGCGCCAAGCACAGCAGAGAAGGTGCTGGCTGCCCAAACCTTCTGCCAGCCCATGCTGGCGCAGTTCCTGAACGTGCACTGTATCACCCACTTTAGTCCAGAAGACCAGCAAACATTTCACCTCCATGGGAGCTTTTCTCTGTCCAAACAAGATGACCGACTTCTCAATTGCATTGAGTTTGGCTGCCACTGTCTGGAGGGGTTAAGCATTCCCTAACCAGAGTCTATCCGCAAAGAGGGGAAGGTGTTACCTTGGGAACATGGTCCTGCTGCTGGGGAAGCCCATGGCACTGAGTGTACACCAATGAGGAGCCCTGTAGTCCTTACTGGGATTTGCTGGCCTTCTCTGTAACTTCAGCATCGTGTTTGTGAGCAACAACTACAACCAGGGTAATGCTAGGAGCTGCTTTGCCCTCTTTCCAAGAAAGGAATATCTCTGATGTCATCAGAGAGCACATCCATTCTGCTCTGCATCACCTATTCCAGTACCATCAGTCACTTCAGGAATAAGTTATCACCTCGTTTTCTTCTACCAGCAGCCTCCGGTGTTCCCCTGCAGTGCAATAATCTGTTCCAATCTTGGACCATGACACCTTACAAACAACTTTTCTTCCCATTAAAATTTAATTCCTTCTTTGGAATAGAGACTTCTCATCACACAGAACCGGATGGATAAATGTTTGCTAAGGTGACAAGGATTGAGTATATTTAATTTTCCTTCCTTCTCTCTAAAAAACTGGACCCGCTGTTCCCTCCTGGCACAGATCCATTAAATCAGTAATGAATCTTGCAAGTGGACCTGTGGTAAAATATGTCCTATGCTTCTCCACTGAACTATGATAAGCACGTACCTATGTGCAGCAAGAATAACCTGGAGATTCCATGTAGGTTCAAGGAAAGTTCTGGTGCCTTGGTCCTCCTGGAGTGGAGGTGCACCTCAAATCCAAGTATTCTTCAAGTGGCACAAATTACATTTAGTAAGACATGTAACTTTTGGAAACTTGCCATTGGAAAGGGTCACTCTGTGCACTGATCTTAAACCCTCTCTGAAGCTTTGCAGCTTGCTGTCCAACACTGAGTTCAAGGAACTTTTGGTCTTGCACAGCACCATAGACCCTTTATTAAGCCCTCATTTCTCTGAAATGGGTTTTAATTGCAAAATTAAAACCATGGGCTGACATCTGTTCTTTCTGGGGGAAATGAGCCAGGTGAGATGAATTCCCAACTGGAGAAGCCCAACAGGGAGATGCAGAACTGAGCCACAGCAGTGGGGTGCACAGGACTGCCACCAAGAGCATGGGCTGCAATGTAGACCAGTCTTGGTCTGAAGCAGGTTGATGCAAAGAACTGAATTTGTCTTAGGTGGCTGTGCTAATTATCATTATATTGACTCATCTGAAGAAATGTGTTTCCCATACTACTACACTTTTGATATTTCATTGTTTTTCCCCTCAGAAGGATGGAAAATTCTTTCGAGATTCTTTCGGAGTTCTAAGTTTTGCAAGCATGGGAATCATTCCTGCTGTGTAGCTTCTGTTCTTATTTTTACTTCTTTCAGCTTGGAGGTCCTGCTCCTCAAACTATCCTGTACCATCAGCCCAAAGAGAAAACAGTGGGTGCACAGAAAGCAGCCCAGCCCACACTTACCAACTAACTCCTCATCAGTATTCCCTTTAAAGAAGGCAAATGTTATCATCCTCTTTGCCAAGAGGGAGTGTGAACACATCTGCTGCTCCACCCACCTTCTTGGCACCCCCTCCCAATGCAAACTCCCACAGCTCACCCTCTGTCGCAGCTCAACAGCCCATTACAAATGGCTGCGTTTAAGCAAGGTCTTGCTCTTCATTTATAGCCCTCTCAGTCACTCCATGGGTTGCTTCCCTGCCCTTTGCAGCCTCCGTTTGTATCAGGTTAAGAAAATGTCAAGCTCATTTGGAAGTTCCTCACCCTTCCTTGCTTTGCTGCAGCCATTAGTGGTCCTCTCCTTGCTGCTGGAAGCTGACATTTACATCACAGGCTGGGGCGGAAATAATAGTAATAAAGCCAGGCTTCGCTAATCAGCAGTTATGACCACCTTCAGAAATGAACTCAGGTGGCCAAAGCTTATTTTCCTCATTTCCTCTCTCTCATGCTCCCATCTGTCCCTGCCTGGTCCCCCACCTTCCCACCCATCTCCACTTATTTATTGACTGTGATGGTAAAAGTGCCATTTGATGAAATAAAGGTTAAAAAAAAATGACCATAATTCTGGGGACAGCATTGGATTTGTGTGAATATGCTCTTCATCAAACATGATCATCCCACTCAGCTCGTCCCATCCCTCTTGACCCCGATACAAAGATGCTGAAGCCCATCTGTGGAGCTGGCAATGACGAGGACCATTAGTAAAGAAAGCAGGCTCTGCCTGCTGCATTTTGCTGGTCCAAACACAGAGGTGGACCAGAGAAGGGAGCTGGCATTTCCTGCTGCTAGTGAACCTCATGCACATGGTGCTGTCTGACACGGGGATGGATTAGGTGACCTCTGGGAGTCCTGATGGTCCCTAACCTCCCATGATTGCACAAGGTTGACATTTAAGGATGAAATCAAGTCTAGAAACCACGGCTTCTGCAAGGTTCTACTAATCACAAGCTTCATTCAGATTTGAAAATGAGTTTTGACCAGGGCTATTGATTTCCCTTCTCGCTTTGTTTTTTCAATGTGCGTGCATATGTGTGTGTTTGCAGTTTTAACCCGAAAGGCTGGAGGGCCCCTCTCCCCCTGCTCTTCCTGACTTCTGTACACCTCCCCTTTGAAGCCCCAATACAGGACTTCATTAAAAATAAAAAGCAAACTGCAGCAATCAGGAAGCACGAGGGGAGGAGAAGAAGGAAGAACTGATGAGGACAGCAAGTGTTTGGAAGCTGGAGAAGGGGAGGAGCTGCAGCAGATGTTGCCAGCTGTTGCTCCGCGCGTGGGTGTCACATCAGCCCTCAAAACAAACCCACAAATCAAGTAATTGTGCTGTGGCCCTGCTGCTGTCCTTCTCTATTCGAGCTATATAGAGCTCTATTCGCTCTATACCTCTCCCCAGCCCTCTTTCTGTCCTGCTGTCAGAGTCCTCATTCACCGCCGCCACTTCTGGATGCTCTGCTCAGTGCTGTGTGTGATCACTGCCAGCTGTTAACGAGTGGGAAAAGGGAAGGGAAAGTGTTCTTTATTCATTTGATTGAAGTTCTCTCAACACATGAAATCAATCCTGCCTTTGTCTTTTGTGTATGAAAAACAATCTGCTGGTTTCACAGCCTCTCCTTTGCCTTCTTGAAATTTGGTTTTCCTGGACTGGCACTGCTCAGTCATCAGAAAGGGAACGTTGACATATAACCCTCCTCCTCCACGTGACATCGCTCTCTGTGTGAAGTTGTCCTCTCCTGGCATCCAGAAGGGTTTCTCTGAGGTGCCAGGGTTTCCTGAAGCTCTCCCAGGCAGAAGCAACATGACCACAACATCCTTGCAAATTATTCCAAAAATCAAACAGATCCTTTTCCTTCCCCTTCCCTTTTTCCCTTCTCCTTTTTCCCTTTTCCCTTCTCCTTTTCCCTTTCTCACATTTGACCAAAGACTATTCATAATGGTAAAAAGGAATTATCAGCTAGAAGTAAAAGACCAGTCCATCTAGCCTTAAATCTGCTGCTTGTTTAAATTCATTATGCCATCTTTATTCTTCTGATCACCTCATATTTCTCCCCAGGACCTTCGCCTTAGTCTGTGCCTAATACTGATGCCTTCTGAGAAGGAGCTGTAATGGAGGAGATGTTATCTGGAGGACTGTCACTTCATTTCAGAAGGTGATCTTTTCACTTTTAATCTCTGCCTCTTCCTCCATGACCCCAATGCCCCAGTGTCTATTCGCACTCCTTCTCCCAAAAGTCAGAAGAAGAAAATGAAAGCTCTGCTGTCCCTGCAGCAAAAGGTGTGCCCCTGTACCTGCCAGCTCTCCAGTGACCTTTGCACCACATGCACATTTCTATAGTGTATCAATAAAAGGATCTTGGTGGCAAATGGAAATCCAGCCGTTGCCTGAATTGCTGGAGGGCAAAGAAACCCATTCAAACAGTTTTTTTAATTATTATTATATTTATTATAATTATATTACACATTCAAATGAACAACCTCAATTCTAAGCCTCTTTCTTCTGCAAAATCTTTTCGGGAATGATTCTGTGCCCGGCTGCAGAGTGGCAGCTTTGTCCTGAGGCAAGCAGGTGCTGCTGCTTGGTCATCTTTGGGTCACTCTGCTCCCTCTGGGGTTGTCATTCTGGAGGGATGTTGGGGAAAGAAACAAGTGGGACACCAGAAGGGCTTCTCCTCAGCCTGTGCAAGCTCATGGAGTATTTGAGTGCTGCTCTGCCTAATATTGGCTTTGCATAATGTGATTAATGTGTGGGTTTTTAGAGCGTGTGACTAGCACTGAACCAGGCTTCAGTGCACGACTGCTTTGAGGACTCTATCCAGAGAACCTCAGCCTCATCTCAGCCTCATTTCAGTGATCAATATTCCAACCAGAGCAGGGCTAAGCCAGCTGCACACCTCTTGCAAAGCCACATGGGCCATACCTCATCTTCATTCTCCTTCGTGGTTCCTTGACCGTTCACCTCTCCAGCAGCAATCAGCCTCCCTGGCCCTGTCATTATCCCTGCTGTAATGATGAAATAACAGCTTGCTGCCTCCAGCCTGCCATCAGGATTGCCCTGAGTGTAGATGGCCTGGTGTGCTATCCAGACACGGGGACGTGCCAGGGGATGCATCCAGTGTCGGTGGTGCAGCTTGGATGTCCTTCCTCAATGGCATTTCTGCAGAGATCTGGGGGGCAGAGATGCAAGCGGTCTGTGCTGTGCTTCAGAGGCTGTGTGTATATTTTTGATTGTCTTATCATCATTGACTGCAAACTTTGTTACACTGAGGTTGCCTATTAGAAGCACTGAGCCTGAAGAGACACCTAGGTGCTGCACTGAATGCACTGCCTGAAGGATACAGGTGTTCAGAGGATAGAAACACAGAAACACAGAATCATAGAATCATTTGAGCTGCAAGGGATCCCTAAAGGCCATCTGGTCCCACTCCATGCAATGCACAGGGACGCACACAGCTCCATCAATGCTCAGAGCCCCAACAGCCTGACCTTGGATGTCTGCAAGGACATCCACCACTTTCTGGACAGCATCACATGCTGCCTTCCATTCTGAATTCCTTTCTACAGATTTCAGGGGTTAGACAGACTTTTTTTACACCTAATCCCACCTCTTAGGAGCCAGCATCCACTGCAAAACTCAGACTAAAGTCCCTGCCCATCGCCTCTTGTTTGTTTGTTATTTTAATCTCCCTCCCTGGTCTACACTGTGAAGAGAAAGGGCTGATTGACAGCTTAACTGTTTCAAATCAATAGAAAGAGCACTTGGAGATTAAAGCAATTTAAACAAGGTGTTTATGTGGTTTGGAGCTAAAACTGCACTTGAAGGAAACAAGCGAAGGAGATGAAGGAAGTGGGTCAGCCAGGAGACACATAGAAAGTACATGAGCAGAGTTAAGATTACGACAAGAGGCTGGGATGGCTTTTTCATCAGAAAGAGATCACTGCTTTCCATAAAGGAGGTCTAATCTCAAAATTGCTTTAGCCTCCGCCTGATTGTTCCATCGATTTAAAGATGCTGGCCCTGTTCCTCTTTCCATCCCCACGCTCTGTAATCTCTGGCACATCTCTCTCTCTTTCAGTCTGCGATCCCCAGCTGTTGTAGTGGGGCTACAGAGACACAGCCCCTCCCAGCCAGGCACTGCCTAAAAGAGGTCCCCTGACCACGTTTAGTTTGCTGGGCTGGAGGATAGGTGCAAAGCCCCAGCAGCGCTGCAGCTCCTGCCTGGAGCAGATGAAGTAGCTCAGGGGCAACTCCAAAGCCATTGCAAAGATCCCATTATATTTTTAATCAATGCAAAGGCCCTGTCCCCTTGCGAAATTACTTGAACTCCTCCCCTCCCCAGGCTTTTAGGTAATTGCTGTAGATGAACGCGACTGCATATCAAGGATAGCTGAGCCAGGGCTATTGATCAAACCAAATGTGCTGTTGGCATGGTTTAGAAGAGCTTTACTAACTTACTCCAGGGGCAGATCAGGTTTTTTAGCCAAATCAAGGTGAGCTGCATGCTCTTTCTGCTTTACATAGCCCTAATGAGGTGGTAATCCAACCCTTCCTTCCCTAGATACTCACTGCCCAATGGCTATAATTTGCCCTGGGACGTGCAAATCTTTTTCCAGTGACCACAGAAAGCATCCAGACCATCGGTTTATACTAAGCAGTGGAGCTTTGGTTCTTCCCACACTGAGCATCCAGCCCTACACAGATGAAACTCTGCAGAAGACACACAGATGCACCGAAAAGCAGGAATTGCAGAAAGCAGATGCATGAAGAAGCTTGTGACAAGAACATGTGGCCCTTCTGGGGCCACCTGGCCACCTTTACAAGCAGACTGCCATGGTGTCACTCCTGACTTCTGTCTGTCTTTGGGGGATAATGTCAGGTCCCAGTTCCTCAGCAAGGACTTGAGAGCAGAGCAGGTGGTAAATTACTGTTTACTTTCCACCTCACTGAAACGTGCAGCGGGATTCTGCCTCTCTGGCTTCACAAGAAGAGCATCAAGTAGAGACACCTGCTTTGGAGGTGGGGAAACCGAGCGTGCTTCAAAGGCCATGCACATCATTGATGTACCCTGTTTCTAAGTGTTTATTATTTTCTTGGTGATAAGTGTCCAGCTGACAAAGTAATTCACATGGTGCCACAAGAGCTGTCACAGCTCCATGCAATTAGAGTGAGCCTCACAAAGGCACGCTCTGTCTTCCTGGGTGATGCGGTGCTTGCAGCGATGCTGAGCGCTGTTAGGTTCATCAGCTCATTGTGAAACCTTGCAGTTCTCCTGCCCAGTGCACTGGGAACTGCTCCAGCACGCAGCCTATAATGCTCCAGGAATTTCCAGGAGCAGGCGTGTGTCCACGTATCTCAATGTGGTACATGATATGAGTGCAATGTGGGACTGGACATGAATGCAAGAATTCGGGTTTGTCCTACCACACAGATTAGCTGTATTGCTTTGTGTGTCTAGCTCTGATCTCCACGACAGGGATCACCATAATTACCTGTCATAGCATTCTTTTCAATGCGTGTTTTTGAAAGCTCTGCCTGCTGTTCGACCCATGCCTTTAGAAACAGACAGCTTGCCCTTCAGGGAGGGCCTGGTGGCCCCATGGGAAGGAGCAGGACTTTGGGTTATGGTTAATTATAAGGAGCTTTGTTTAACAGGGAGGTGAGGGAGCTGAGCAAGGTGTTGGCTGCCACGCAGAGCCTGGAGATAGCCAGGAACAGACAGGGATTCACAAGCTGTGAAACACAGCCTTAGCACGGCTTGTCACAGGAAGATGATGGCCAGCTGAAGCAGTGCCAGCTGGGCTCCTGCCATCAGGGTGCAGCCCAAGCCTGATGCAGATGGGGTTTGGCTGGGGACTCTGGGGGGAATGCATACAGCTTATGGGCTTAGAGCACCGGATTGACCTGATAAGGGAATGCTATAACTGCAAATCTGCTCATCCACACTGAGAGCTGCATGGAAGTGCTGTCCAAATTCACCTAGGAGAGTAGGAAATGTGCTCCTGGAAAGCACCCTGCTTTTCTTTTTCTGGCAAATGTCTGCCACGCAAGTTACCCGGGGGCTATTTGCAGGGAGACAGTGAACATTTGGGATTAATTTGGTATCAGTAGTTGGCTGCTCCCCCTGCAAGGGGATGGGGAGTTTGCTGGGAACAGGAAGAGAAAAGTATCATGCCTGCAGCTTTTGTTCCTCCTCTCCCCTCTGTGTGTAAATCCTGGGTCTGTTCCATCCCTCCCTGCTCACCTCTGAGCTGGTGCACATACATTATCCACCAGCCGACAGATACAGCAGTGATGGATTGGCTGAGCTGGAGAAAGGCCACATGGACCCTGGGAGGCTGGTGAGGCAGGTGGGCACAGAGCAGAAGGCTGTGCTTGCTTCCTGCAGACTGAGAGCACACACCAAGCACAGGGAAGCTGGAAGGAGATGCATATCTGACTGCACAGGTTGGGAGCAGTGTTTCTGAGACGTGTGAGAGCAAAGCAAGGTTAGCTCTGGCACTTCTTAATGCAGGGTCGGTGGGTGCTTTTGCATTGCCAGCCACTGCTCGGTGCCAGTTTGTACCAGCTAAGTGCTTTGGCCATGAGTTTTATGTGCTGATGGCATACAAAATGTTTGCATTTCTTTGTCTCCAGCTTCTAGAAAGAAAAAGGATTGTATTGGCACTATAGGAAGGATGCCTTCGTCATATGTGCAGAATAAATACTGTGCCTTATTTATTAGGCTTTATTTCTTCACCAAATTAGAACTTGACTAACACAAGAATCTATTCCCCAGTTCCACACACCACACACAAAACAATGCCAATTTAAATTCAGATTAATTCAATTTTTGAAGATAAAGGCAGGTGGAGAAAGCCCTGGTTTCCCATGTGTGGCTAATCCGTAGGAATGCAACAAACCCAACAGTCTCCATTTGGCTGCTGGGAGGAAGGCGTAGCTTGGCACCTGAAGGTGCAGATGAACCACAAAGTGGGGGAGGTGGAGAAACATCACCCAGAAAAGTGTCCCATGGGCTCACAGCGTGCTTGCCACATTCATGACAACCTTTCTGGACCCAGGAGGCCTTTCCATGTTAGTTTTCCTTGTCCAAATATGAGAAGCTGTTAGTATAGAGAGTGGGGGCATGGCATTGGCTATCTAATGTCATGTTTCTTTTTGGGCAAAAGAAAATCGTGAAGGAAACTCCAGATTTACAAGTAGTCTGATCTCATGGATCTGTGAAAATCTAGAGGACAAACTGACTTAGCTAGGGAACTCTGGCTGCTACTGATACTGTTTGCCACCACAGAAAAACAGTTTCCTCTGGCTTCCAAGTACCACAAAAACTGCATTCCCTTCCTTTCACATGCCCCTGGACAGACTCACCAGAGATGAAGGGGATCTGCTGATGGGGAGCACTGTGGCTGATGCATTTCAGGGTGCGGGCAGAATGTGTTCCCTTAAACACATACGTGGGCTCTCTGATCCTGCAAGGAAGCACAGTGTTGTTCAGTAAACTGAACGAGACCATTGATGTGCCTCACTGCACCAGTGCACAGCTGCATACATTATGGAGGCTGCTGGCTGGCAATTCCAAGGGTAATGGCAGTAACCCAGTCCAGTACAGCTCCTCAGTAGCGTGAGAGGTGATGGGAGAAGATGAGGAAATTTATTTCCCAAGCCTGTTCTTTCTCTGCATTCTGAAGTTTGAGATTTCTGTTCCCCCATTCACAGATATAATGACATGCTCTTAATGGCTGTAAAATTACTGAGCTCTTTTTTAACTCCAGCAACAGCATATCACTCTCTGACCTCCCGCAGTAGTGAATTACATGAACTGACTACACAGTACATCAGGTGTGGGTTTTTTTTTCCTTTTAACCTGTATTAAATTTACCTAACCATTAATCTAATGGAATAACACCATAGTTTTCATATTATGGGATAAGACAAGGAGAGCGAGAAATTGCTTTTCACTATATCTCTTATAATTCTAAAATACTCCTGCCATTAACATTCCTCCCCAGGCTAAGTATCCTCTGAGAATTCTGGCCACATGGGGTAGTCACAGACAAACCCCATTTAGGCCTTCAATAGCCTTTGTTTCCCTTCAATTTTTCAATCTCAATTAAACGTTGACATCTTCCCCGGTGTGAAATGACCCAGAACATACAATGATACAGTCTAAGTATATCCAGGCTAAATTTGGCCAGATCTTTCTGTACAGATGGGAAGCATGGGCAGTGGCTCTTCACCTGATAATTCAAATCCCAATTCCCACAGCTCGAATGTCTTTCTCTTCCCTGAAATGGTAGCGTTGTACTGTGGCTGTCCACTCATGCCGAGGTCTGTAGAGACATTTTGAAGTCCCTTTTCTGTCATAATATTGATAATCTATTGCCGTGGAATCAGTAAAGGTTTTCTTTAGATTGAATACCTTGCAAGATGTCGCAGGCCAAGAGTCCAGGTACCACTAGGGATGTTTCACTGCTCCATAGAATCAAAACCAGAACACCCAACATGTTTCAGTAAGCAAAAAATGACCCCATCCCTTTGTTGGAAAGATTGTTGGAAAGACCATCTCTGATGTCCGCATTTGCTCCTCACCGTGTTCTTGGGATGCTGCAATCTTTGCTGACTCCAGCCTCTTATATCCCATCTCTTGATCTTCTACCCTTTGGCCACCGTTCTACTTCAGATCAAAGCACAACCAGACCTCAGACAAACATTTTTGCATCAGGAAAGTCCAGAGGGGTTGCTACTATAATACTATACTAGAATCTAGAAGCGATCTAAAAGGAGGCAGAATATCACTAGCAATGTTTTACACAGAGCAAGCACAGGGAAAGGAAGTGATTTATTTGAAGTTGTACCTCAAGGAAGAGGTAAGCTCAGAAAGGGAACTCAGAGTCCATTATGGAGCATAAGTGGAAACCAACAGAGTGCTTGCAAGGCTCTCTAGGTAAAAGAAACACCCAGGCTGCTCCAGCAGACCTGGCTGCCAGCCAGCTGGAGAAAGAGAGGCACGTAGGACCCAGCTGAAATAAATGAAATCCTCTCACGGGAGTTTCAAACTTAATTGGCTGTTTTAAGACCAAGTAAGCTAGCAAAAATCTCTGGCCACATCTCCTTCCTGCAGCTCAGTGGACTGTGAAGTCCAAACCAAGTCCTATAAGCACTTCTTGAGCTTCCAGAAATCCTTCTTCTTTTTTGTGCTTAGAAAAACCTGCCTCTCCTTGCGTGAGATGAGCCTTTCTGCTTTCTGGTACGAACTCATCTTCGTGGCACTGGCAAGAGAAACCATGAAGATAAAGATTTGTTCAGGCCGCAAGCCTTCTGTGAAGGTAAATATAAATGTGTTTCTTCAGCACTTCCCCTGTTTCTCTAACCCTTCACCTCTGTACTGTGAGGCTTTCTAGAGGCCAACACATCTAGGCAGGCTTTTGAGAAGCACTGCCGTGAAACCCATTGCTCCCTAGGAGTTAAGAACAGTGAACATAACAGATGCCTATGGCTTGCTTCTTTTTGCCTGTATCTCCTGCTTGCTTCTCAGTACCAGCATCACTTTAACTTTTTTTCTTATTGATTTCTCGTTTCTTTTCCAATCCCCCTTTTCCTTTCTCACTCTCCCCTCCTTTCCTGGGATAAGACATAACACTGTTTTGCCTGGGCGGTTTGGCAAACTGGACAGTTGGAATAAGTTAGACACAAGGACACTGAGCTGTTTTTAATTAGTAGCATAATTACAGCCTTTGGAGAACTTTGGCTGGGGGTCAGGGTCCACCTCCAAGCAGAGCAGCTGCTCCATTTCAGGGAGAAGTTGGAAGCACCACGGTGAATATCTGACATAGGTGACAATATAATGAAGATAAGATCCAGAAAACAGCAAGCAGATATGGGACGTCTCCCTGGAGCCACCTGCTCCCACAAACGTGTCAGCCCTTGGTTAATATGGAGCTCAGTGGCCTATATTTGCAAAAGCAGGTGGCAAAAGGGAGAAGAAAGCTCTCAGCATTTCCTGGAAGACACAAACTGTCCTGACAGAGATGTGCAGAGAGGCAGGAGAAAGCACACACAGTGGAGGGCCGTGTAACACAAGAAGGCACTACAGTACCGACTCAGAGAAAGCAGATATCCAACATGCAGTCCTTTAGGGATCAGTCTATGCTTCTAGCATAATGATCACTCAAACCGTGTGCTCCTGTCACTAGCCTGGAAGATAACCTCTTACCATCCTCCCTTATAGTATGTTTTAGCTAAAGGCAAGATGTAACCCTGGTAGTACAGCCGTGTTGTGCTTATGCTGCCCAGTGCTTGGCAAAAAGATGCCGCGTGGCAGCTCCTCGTACAAAAATATTATTGAAGACAGGCATCCAGCTGGCAATAAGAAAACACCCTTCTTTTTCTTTTCACCGTTTTTAGGGCTGCAGTTAGTGAATCAAACCTCTTCTGAAGTGTGGAAGAGCAGCCTGCAGAGTTTGGTGATGGAGAGGGCAGAGCAGGGCCCTGCTCCTGCAGTGTGTTTCTAGCAGTTTGTTTTTGGTTTGCTGCTCTGCAAATGCCTTGACTGTTTTGTTCTTACACTGTTGCAGGAGGTGGCAGACAAGTCAGTGCTGTTATTCTGCCAAAGGAGAGGCATAGAAATAAAAATAATAACCATGTGCCTTCACTTTGGCTTAGAGTCATGGGAGGGAGTACAGATTAAAGGGGGGACCTGGGACCTGGCCTGCCACCAACCCATCCCAAATCAAAGGACTTCATAACATTTTGAATATCAAATATAACTTCAAGTAGTCTGATACTTTCCCTGTCAAACAGCCAAGATAACACAAGAGAAAGTTCTGCACAGTGCTGAGTTATGTTTTGGAAGTGGGTAATCAGCTGGTGCTCCTCAACTGTTCAGAGCCTCTAATCTGAATGCTTTAGCACTTCTGGATACCGTGCACAGAGTTTGCTTCATCCAGCAGTGCAGGCACCTACAGCAGAGTGAGCTGTTTTGACTTCTGTAGGCATGGGAGAGAAGCAGACAGCTCTGGGGTACAACTCATCCTGTGCTAGTGTGTAAAACAGGTGAAATGAATCATGCCTTGGATTTATCCCTTGCTTGGTTCTTTGGGCTGGAAAGTGTGATAGAAGAAGATGAACAGCACAACAGACACTCAAGTGGAAGAGAGGAGGCTCTCAGGGCATCTCAAATAGAACATCCGAAATAAAAGCAACCAGCAAGGATTATCTGGGAGCCCTTACCCATGTTTGGGTACGGCTCCAGCAGTGCCATTTTGGCCTGGGTTCCAGAAAAGGTCCTCCCATCCCTGCTGGCACCTTGGCAGGCACATTTCTGCCTGCCTCATGATGGAGCCAGAGCAGCGTGAGGAGGTGGCACCGCGTGCCAGGGGACCCTACCTGCCATGGAAAGGGCGTGAGCATCCGTGCAGCTCACTGTAATTTCTCTAATGGCTTTCTTTGGCTTGATAGATATTGAAGGAAGCTTGTTGCCGGGGCAATTTCCATGGAGAGATAATAAGAGATCATTTTCAAGTGAGCGAAACTTTAATGGCACATTCTGGTAATGAGGCAGCAAAGAGAGTAATGACCAGAGACCTCAGAGTGTGAGCACACCATGAGAAGGGGGGAGGACTCACAGCTCACTGCTCACAGCAGACACTGGAGGTCTGATCTTTGTCCCCTTGAAGTCAGACTGCAGTTGTGCTGCTGTCTTCAGGAGGAACAACATTAAGATGTACTTGTCCGTAACAAGGCTGGGAGGCTCCATAGAAATGCCTCAGTCAATTCCTGGGGAAGCAGGAAGGTCCTGGCAGGGCTTGGCACCAAACCCTCCAGCTTCTTCCTCCTGCAGAAGGCAGGCTGGAAGCAAAAGCCTCCACCTTCACAAAGGCATGAAGCTGCTGCTTCTCTCTCCATTTCTTGAATTCATCTCTGCAGCCTGGTTTTGGCCTTGCTCTTAAGGTGGTCCCTCAATCTGCTACTTCATAAGGGCAGCCAGAGCCAGTTGTTGTTTACCTCCTCTCAAAAGAAGGAAGGTGAAGGGTCTGCTTTCCTCCAGCCTCGTTAACAGTTGTTTCATTAATCACAGCTTTCTCTTCAAAACCAGAGACAATCTGTCCAATTAACATTAAAGCTCTGGCAGTCGCTTGCAACTTTGCAAGCAGCACTTTGACAACCATCGCTAATAAGTCTAACATTTGAAAAGCTGCTCACAAACAAAACAGCCCGGTCGCACCTCGTTAATACCCTGTGCTGCCTGTTTTCATGAATAGCAGAGCCAACCTCCTTTCTACCCACTTCAATGCTGGCTTTCAGCAGAAAACAGGTCCCAGATTGCTCCTCCTGCCAACCTCTGTCCATCACATGCAGCGCTCTGCTGGGTTACCTGGGCAAATCTTTCTCTTGCAGTGTATCCCCAAGAAGGCTTTGACACCAGCCCACACCTGAAACCACTCAGATCCACAACACAGAGCTGTAGGTCACAAGGAATTAGCACACTGAAGTGACGGTCCACCACAAAAGATGATTCGTCACAGCTTGTAGGGGCTATGCCATATTGGCAGAGAACAGCAGAAATAGTAAGTTGTGGATAAAAAGTTATCCTGCTAACTACACGCCTCTCAGTCTAACCTTGACTTGAGATTTCAAAGTGAATTTGGAAGGAAAGAACAATTAAATACCCAGAGATAAAGAGGAAATGAGATAAGATGCAACATGGGTTTACAAAATGTAGATTGTGTCAGACGAACACGATAGCTTTGTTTTGATAAGATACCTGATTTTCTAGACAAAGGAAATGCTGCTGATCTCCTTTATCTAGACTTCAGTAAGGTATCTGATAGGTGCCATGCGGGAAAGTATTAGTGAAGCTGGAGGAGATGAGGATTAGTAAACTGTAAGGTGAGGTGCAACTCTCTGGAGGGAATTTACTAGAGGAGTTTCTCACAAAACAGTTTGGGAACTGATCTTCTTTTCTTCTTGCGTATGATCTTGGCAATGAAAGCAGAATCCTGAAGCTGAAATCCCCCAGTGACACAGAACTGGAAGTTTTGTTGATGCAGAGGAAAGTGAGAACATGAGTCGGAAAGAACGAAATGACCTTGAGAATACGAATAATAGAAATGAGATGGAAAACAAAAAGTCTCAGATGACAGGTCGCAAATATGAGGACTTGCAACAGCCTCAGATGTAGTATAGGAGATTATGAGCTGCAAATGATCAAGAAGATCTGCATGGTCTAAGTGAAAGCTGGTTTCAGACACAGAAAGGCAAATGATATTCTTGGATTTATCTGAAGAGATATTTCAGCAAATGGCGTCACTGCCTGTGGGCCTTACTTTTCAGGGTCAAGGTAAGCTTAACCTTGCAGAAGGAGAGAAAGGCTGGAAGATGGTGTAGAGGATGGAAAGAGATCAGAGAGAGAAGAGCAGAGGAGTCAGGAACAGCATGTTTGATTTGGTCAAACACAGGTTGCTGTAGGAGAAGCTCCAGAGTGGTAAAACCTCAATGATTTTTATGATCCTATGAAAAGAGCTATGTGAGCTGATGGGATTTTGGTCCTGAAGCACCTAGGGCAGGAACACGGTCAGATTAGAATTAGGAAAAGAGATTCCACCTGCTTACTGGTGGAATCTCTTATAGGAACAGAACAGAAAGTTATGAGGTCTGAGCTCTTCCTCTCACATTTGCAATGACACGGACTGGCCTTCCTAACCCTGTCATCACTGTGCTCCCAGGCAGGGCACTGCTCCCTTCAGTCCTTCCTGTATTCTGGCCACCTTCCTCATTCCTGATGCTCCTGAAAATCCCTTTGGGATCCTGCCAGAAAGTCAGTACATCTACGCTGGAAAGTAAAGCTACGATTGCAGCCATATAGCTCTAACGTGGCCAGGGAAAACACATTAGCAAATGTAAGAACCTGAGCTATCTGCCCGGGGTCCTGGTGCTATCGTATTTTCATTCCTCTGGGTTATCGTTTCTTTCTTTCTAATTTACATCAAAATATGAAATAAACACATCTCCATCTTGCTGTCTAAAGATGCCTGAAGAGATTAAGCTGCCATTTGGAATCTGGCTTGGTGATACAATTTGCACAGAGCATGTTTTCCCCTCCTGTCTGTTGCTCCTGTATCAGAGACATGTTAACCAGCACTTGCTTCTTCCCTTTTGCTTTATATTTGCTTCATTCTCAGGTCTTTTGTGAAACTGGGACGAGTGCTTTCTGACAATCTGACTATGGATTTGAGGACTTTGCTGGGAAGGCTCTTTACCAGTGTGTGTGAGCTGGGTTTAAATTTAAAGGAGCCATGAGTGCTTTGTCTGGCACAGGGCTACCACACGTGTCACAGCTTTGATTATTGCTGCTTGCCATGCTGGGAGGTGAATATGAGATGAATTAAGATTGGGGAACAGTCAGATCTAGGAATCAAGGTGATCCACACCTGGAAGTGGTAGGGAGTTATGGTTATATGTCTGCATTCCTGACTGCTCCATCACTATGACATGCATGCTGGAGCAGCTCAACTTTCTCATGTACACAATCACTTGTATGTTGTCTGAAGCTCCTGACTCTTTGGACCCAAATTATTTTCACATACAGCATAGGAGAGAAGCTGGTGAGCAGGATCTGGCCTGAAAGGTGGTGGTCCTCAATCCACCCTTACCATAAACCCTAAGAAACGCTGTAATCCCTATTTGTGAGAACAGGAAACTGAAGCAAAGAGAGTGAAAGCGGCTGCCCCAAACTCAAGGCATAAAGGCATGAAAAATATCTAGGAGTTTTAAGCATCTGGTGCTTTATTCGAAGTGATGTAAGATTCAACTGCTGAGCCTGAATGATGGGAGGATCCTTCCCCTGCCCTGAATAATGGGAGCATCCTTCCCCTGCCCTAACCCATGCATGCCCAGCCAGCACATAGGTATGTGCTCAGTGACTTACATGTCATCCCCTCCTGTCCTTGCCCCTCTCCTTATCCTGGCAGCTCAGGAGACCAACCTAGAGCAAGTCTGTATGGGGAAGACAAGCTCTGCTAAGGCTGAAGTCCTCTTTTGTTACATACGTAGTGTGTCAGATACAATTTCCCCATCTGTGTTGAACCCCCTCCCCTTCCTGTAAGATCACCACGCTGGAAAGCTTACAGTGAACCTCTGAGTATCAGTATTTGCTTTCTCCAGAAAAGGTCAGAGCCCAGCACTTCTGGGCAGTGGCACCATGACCTTTTCAAAGCACAGACAGATGGAAGTGGCTCTGTGGAGAAAGGCCAGGGCAGGAGGGCAGCTGGCAGCCTTTCCAGGAGTCTGTTTTAGTGGCAGAACATGAAAGTCTCCCAAACATAACTCACATTTGCAGCCAGCTCCTCAGCTGTTCTCAGCTGGTTTACAGCCAGCGACTTCAGAGTGCTTGAAGCAGCATGAAGTCAACCTCCTTCTTCTGCACTGATCCACCTATCTATAAGATGCTCCTCTAGTTCCTCCCCACTCTATGAGATCATCCAAGCCAGCATGCTGCAAGCATCTAGTCAGAGAGTTATGCAGCGGGAATAAGGAATGGAGCCACGTCTGACTTCTGGGCCATCCACATCCCATGTCCCATGTCCTATGTAATAAAGACAAAAGATGGAGTCCAGGGTTCTGTCAGCCACATCTTTGGTGTGATTTTGGAGGTCCTGGTTGCAGAGTGAGACACAAAACTCTTTGCTCTCTATTTTAACTCAATGAAACGCCTATCTCACTGCCTCGTTATCTCACTGCCTCACGTTTAGTGAGAGGTTCATGCCCAAATGCACAGCTAAACTGGGACCCAAATCTGGAGCTATTCCAGAGATGGAGAAAATAGACAAAGCAGATGCAGTGCCCTCAAGAGAGCACAGTTGGGTAAAATTGCCTTACTGGCCAAATGAGATGAAGCGCGGAGTAAGTTTAATTTCTGTGTTACGTTCTTGTTAATAACAATATCTAATTAAGGCATCTGGCGACAAGTTAATGGACAGTAAAGGAAAAAATCAAGCAGGCATTATTGAATTTTTCTTTTAACTCCAGCTCTCTGGGTTTGAATGAATCCATCATCGGAGACAGTGCCTTGTTTGTCTGAATCTGACTTCAGCCCAGAAGTGTAAGTTGTAGCTTTATTGTCCAGGTCCTATCCCTTAAAATTAAACTCGTCATTCTCATGAAGATGATTGCTTGAAGGGGAGATTAACCTTTACGATGTGATGATGGAAGTTGTTGTTCATTTCAAGAGCCCATGAATATTATCAGGAGCTGGAAGTGATGAAAACTGGACTAAGATTTGGGGACAGAGATGAGAGGAGAAAATAGAGTTTGCTTTTGATTGGGCTCTTCTGATCCATTTTTTTCACATCTGATTTCACTGTGGTGCTATTATTAATTTAAGAAATTATTTGAAGGAGTCTTAAGTCTTATTCATATGTGTGTGCAGCATCTCATGCAGAAAGATCACTATCTCTGTCTAGGAACTTCATGTGATCCTTAAATAAAACATGGGTGTTTATCAATAGCATGTTGGCTACTTTTGTTTGTTATGTGCTGCACATTTCCTTTTCTCCTCTTCCTTCTATCTTGAGAAAGAGACAACCAGGTTGTCCACAGGCTCTTGCAGCAGAAAAGCCCTTTGCCCTTTTCTTCCTGTTATCTTTGAAAATGGAAGACATCAAGGCTGTGCATATCAATATTGCAAGCCCTGGCCCCACGGATTGTGCCTACACCACCACCCAAAGGCAAAACACTGGCCTGGGCAGTCCAATCAGGGTTGGCTCCATGCTGAGGGAAGGAAGCGACGTTTCTAGGACAGCTCAACCGTGGCAAATCTTAACCCTCACCAAAGGTTGTCTGAACCCAGCAAGGACAGGAGACTTATAGCCCTGACTAAACAGTTCTGTGTAAAGTGACACTGAGCTGTTTTTGAGCTCCTCTGTATGTGATTGATCTCCTGTAACAGGACACGTGCAATTAACCAGCAGCTTTGCTATTAATAAATATCTCTGAGTATATGGATAAAATGAATTGGGGTCTCTGCGGATTATTACCTTTCTCTACCTGACACTTCTTTAGATGAATGACACGGAGAAAAAAGAGAATCCTAACAGTATATAATTGAGTGTGTATTAGGGTTTATGAAGAGATTCTTACAATAACTGTCATGTTCCACCTGATGGAGTAGCTGTTATGTGAACATGCCAAAGTACCACTTTCCTTGCTGTGATCTTTGTTCTCACTTGCTTTCTCTGCATTAGCTTAAAATCTCCTTTAGCCAGTGTCACTGAATGCAACCTGAGTAATGGCTTGAGTGGAAAATAAGGATGGGAATAAAGAATGAGACGAACATTTACTGTCAGAGGCCTCAAATTGGGCACCAAAATGAAAGGAGACCCACTGTTCCAGAGGCAGAGAGCTCCTGCTGCTTCCACCAGTGACAGCTTCTCTGGAAATCAGGACACATCGATTTATATCCTGCCGCTGTGCTAGGCATTGTCAAGCCTCTGCTCCAAAGGGGGCAGCTAGAACAGGTGGATGAAGCACCGGAAAGAAATGAAGGCACCAAACACAGAAAGAACTGAGACCACCCTGTGCCAAGGGAGAGGGGAAGATTTGCTTTCACACTCATCGAGGCTGTGCTGTGTGTCTTTGGCTGCTCCAACCTCCAACAGAGATGTTTGCTGCTATATATTAATAAAATATATTTGTGCTGATAAAATGAACTCCTATTTGGATGTGGCAATGTTTAAAGAAAATGCACAGCTCACCCAAGTAGCCCAAGTAGCAGTCTGGGAACAGGGCTGATAAACACAGACACAAGCCTTTCCCCTGGCCTGGCAATGGTTGGAGTTACAGGCAGACTGCTTCCATCTCCCTGTGGACACACGTCCCAAGATGATTTACAAAAGGATTCACTGCCTTTGCAGCTCTTCTGTCCTTTCACATCCAACAGCAAGGAGGACTCTGCCTGTTCATCCCAACCATCCCTTCCCTTCATTATCCCTGCTCTCCCTCTTCACCCCAGCCTTTTTTTTCACTGCTGCCCAGCATCTTTCCATCTTGTTTTCCTTCTCTGACCTCCCTTTCTCCCTTTCCTCCTCATTCACTTGTCTCACCATCAAGCCTCCCACAGCTACAGACCTGCCAGCAGGTCTTGCATGCAATGGGGCTGAGGGATGCAATGTCACTTTCTGCCCCTCCATGTCCCCCTGCCTACTCCCCACTGATCTATTGAGGAGGACAGGTAACCTCAGCCAGAAAGACAGATGCCATAATTACATTCCCCTTTCCAGCAGCTTTTTCCCCTTACTTCTTCCTGATGGAAATCGTGGGCAAGAAAAATCTATTATTACTCTCCAAATCATATCAAATATTTATCAGGGTAATTCTCTAGTTATCACCACCGATTGCAAGCTTAGTCACGTAGTAAATCTTGTTAGTGTCATCTCTGGGAACGTGTCTCGTCTGTCTCTGCAGCCGAGTGCTGCATAAACCAGGTTGCCCCAGGGGAACTGGGCTTATGGGAAAGGCAGTGGAGAAGGAGGTGGTGAAGGCGATCAAAGATGGTCACAGACTTCCCGACTCCTCTCGCTCCTAGGATGCAAGATGGGGGCTGATAAGGACGGGGCTGAGAGCAGGCAGGATGTGTGTGGGAAGGGGACACTTGCTGGTCTGATGACTCCCTGATTTGTCAGTCTCTGGCAGTAGGGCTATTGGCTCAATTACATGATTATTCTTGGGGGTCCTGTAAGTCAGGGCAACCTTGACATCTCTGCCAGGCATGCCAAGGACTCCCTCCTTCCACCCATTGCAGAAAGCACTAACAAATGCAGCCCCTCTAGCTGCGCTTTTTTTGTTGCCGTTGTTGTTGGCACCAAAATGTTTCCAGATTGCACCTATTTTTAAACTCTTTATTGGGTCAGATCTGGACAGCTTGGAGACTTCAGCTCTTCCCTCTTTTTACCCCTGTGCACATAACTTATTCCTGCAAAGGCAAGAAAAGAGCAACAAATTTCCTCTGCCAGAACCAATCAATCTGGCACCTGTCATCAGCATCACAGCAGCTATAAAATATTTAATTTCTTAATGATGAATTGGCAGATTGTTTAAAAAAGACAACAAGGAAACAAAGAAAAGGAAGCAGACACTCACAATCTGCAGTCACACTCTCTGCCAGGCTGAGCCTTTGGAGCTGATAGCAGGAATGTGTTTTTACACCCAAGCTACCTGAGACTACTGCCTATTAATAAAGCTCTACCGGTTGTTCTGGGGACGTTTCTGCTGATATAGGCAGTCACTGAACCCTTGACTTGCTGTCCCAAAGTCCCACCACTGATTCCTGACAAGACTCAGTCTTCAAAGGAATCTCTTTTTCAGAAAACAGAAATCAGCTCCTTAATGGCTTTCCTTCCTCAGGAGCTGTTGCAGCAGTATAAATAAGGGAAGGAAGTGACCAGGCTGGGTCAGAGCACAGGTCCATCTAGCCAGGTATTCTGTCTCCATCAATGGCCAAGAGTGGATGCTTTAGGAAACATACAGGAATAGGTCAATCATAGAGTGCTATTTCTCTAGCAGCCTCCAGCAATCTGCAGTCCAGGGAGATCTGTATGATTTCTACCTCCAACTGGAATTTTCTTCCACAAACTTGCCTAGTCTTTTTTTAAACTCATGAAAACTTTCAGCATCCACAAAATCTTCACTCAGTCCCACAGTTCTTCTGAATGGAGCTGTGTGTCTTATTTTGTTTTCTGCATATCACCTCCTAATTTTACGTGATGCTCCCAGTCCTTGCATTAAAGGGACAGTGAAAAATCATCCTCTCTTCAACTCCCATCCTTTGGACATGCTTGGCTCACAAACCAGGGAGCAGCACAGGGATGCCTGGAGTCTGGAATTACTAAGCCTGATTTCACAGGGAATGTCAGCTGGAGTGTGCCCATGGACACCTTGTGTCTCTGTATTTCCAATTGTGAGCTTGGAGGAGATGCTGAGCCCATACTCATTTTACAGTCTCTTTGCAAACATGGGAGATGGTGCTGGAGGTAGTTAGTCATTCAGCTGATAGAATTGCTCTGAAGAGGAGATGGCACAAAACCCAAGTCCCTTGGCTGAAGTTATAGGAACTAGTTACAGGACTTAAAAATACATCCCTGCCCCCTTACGAATTTATTCCCATTTCTATGGCACCACAGTAAATCCTCTAAATACACAGGCAAGCAAACTGCCTGCCCAAAGACCTCCTTTCACTGCAGCCTGTTCTAGTGGGCTTCATGTCAAACACAGTGTTGTTTTGGGGGTTTTCTTTGTTTGATCAACTTCTAAGTCCTGTTCTTGGAACCTTTTAATTACAAGAAACATAAGCTTTCACTAAGGCAAACACAAACTTTTCTCCATCATAGCAGTGAAGAAAAGTTGAAAGCAGGAGTTCCTCCAAAAAACCTGGGGAAATGAAGAGGATGTGAACATTCATACTTCTCAAAGCTTATTATTTTTAAGTCAGTCCCATGATTCGAAGCAGTGGCGTGACCGAACCTACACTGTTCATCTGGGCTGGGGGAGCACGCTGGGAAGTTTGGCAGACGCAAGTGGGTGGCTGGCAACTTGCACAGAGAGCCTTCGTGCTTTCTCCTCTGCCTCTCCTTGCAGTGGGTGCGGAATGAGGGCTCTGACAGACATCCACGGTGGGATCAGCCAGTTGTGGTGGGATAGCAGTGTCTGTTAGATACTGAGTGGCGTGAAACGTCTTAGCTAAAAAAGCTCAATTCACCAGATTTCTGGCAGAGCCTTCAAGCTCTGTCTGCTCTGATGATTTGTTTCAGCCCTCCTGCAGACATCCTGTGTAAATACACTGAACAAAAGCTACCACTTGTAAGGCAGGAGCTTAACCTGCTTTCAAGAGGGGTCAGTGCAATTAAGAGCAGCACCCATCACTGCCAGGTGTTCATGATGGCACACTGCTGCTCCAGACCTCCCCCATCCCAGTTAGTGTGGGTCTGCTCTAGGGCAAAGTGAGGTTTCCCCCAGCTCCTGTGCAGAGTCTCTGAACCGCAGAAGGATGTTTCGCTATGCACCAAAGCACACTGTGCTCCTAAGGGCTGGTTGCTTTGGCACAGGGATAAGACAAAATCAAAGGCCTCCACTTTTGTGTCAGACAGCTCTTTTCCCCATTAACTCTGGATCTGTCTTCTACAGATGGTGTTTAAAGAGAAGTTTGCTCCATTGATCCTGCCTAATATCTCTTTGAGAGTTTTGAATGGAAAACATGCCGCTTATCTCTAATCAAAGCTGTGTTTTTATCTGCCTCTGGGCCAAAGCACTGCAACAGGCTTGCTCCTTACATAGAACTTGACTCTGAGCAGATGTGGGGCTGCCTGCTACCTTTTTGGGTATGCAAAAGGTAATTTCCCCACTGGAAAACTGTCCTCAGGGACAAGGGAGCAGAGCAGAGCCAGCAGATCAATAAGGAAGCTTTACTTAGGGCACAAGAGCTCTCCATACCCAGGTGTAGCAAATCAGGAAAGGAAGGCATGAGTCTGGCATGGCTGAACCAGGACTGGCTGGTCAAACTGGAGAGCAAGAAGGAAATGCACAGGCAGTGGAAGCAGGGACAGGTAACCTGGGAGAAATACGGGGATGCTGTGAGGCTGTGTAGGGATGGGGTCAGAAAGGCCAAGGACCAACTGGAAATGGACTTGGCAAGGGGTGCAAAGAACAATAAGAAAGGCTTCTACAGGTACATCAACCAGAAAAATAAAATCCAGGAGGGCATACCCTCCACACTTTGCAATATAAGCAGGTAGTAACAATGGACATGGAGAAAGCAGAGGTACTTAACTTTTTTGCCTCAGTCTTCATTGGCAACTGCTCTTCTCACAGCCCTCAAGCGGATGGGTAGAAGGTTGGAGCAATGTCTGTAAGCGAAGATCAGATTCATGTCCACCTGAGGAACCTGAACATCTGCAAGTCTATGAGTCCTGATGAGATGGATCCCAGAGTTCTGAGGAAATTAGGTGATGTAGTCTTCAGGCTCCTCTCAGTGATATTTGATGGCAGTCAGGTGAACTACTCAGTATAGGAGAGACTTAAACCTGTTGTAGCATGTTTAGAGAAGGGCCACCAAAATGATCCAAGGAATGGAATACCTCCTTTACAAGGGCAGGCTGAGAGAGCTGGGGCTGTGCAGCCTGGAGAAGAGGTGGCTCGAGGATGAGCTGAGAGCAGCCTGTCAAGGGGCTGTAAAAAAGAAGGGGACAGACTCTTTAGCAGGTTTTGTTGTGACAGGACAAGCGGAGACAGTTTCAAACTAAAAGAGGGGAGATTTAGGTTGAATAGAAGGAAAAAGCTTTTTATGATAAGTGTGGTGAAGCACTGACACAGGTTGCCCTGAGAGGTGGTGAATTTCCCATCTGTGGAGACAGCCAAGGTCAGGCTGGATTGGGCTCTCAGCACCAGACTGAACTGTAGGTGTCCCTGTTCATTGCAGGGGAGTTGGACCAGATGACCTTTAAGGGTCCCTTCCAACTCAAATAATTATATGTTTCTATGAATTAGAAACCAGCAATCCAGCAACTCTTAGCTACCTCACTGCAGCACAGTAGTCTGAAGAGGGATCTCTTTCCCATCTACTAAAATAGACACCACCGCCAGCAAAAAAAAAACTGGGAAGAGTGACTCAAAGCGGGGGAAGGAAGAGGGATAGGGCTGATGGGTAGCTAGACACCCACATCAGGAGAGCATCTAAGCAAAACTGCTTGCATCCTACTGTTGTCAATGTGACTTCAAAGCATATGCTTAAGTTGAGAAGGGACCGAGAGAATGGTTAGTCGTAGGAAGCTTTTGGCTCACAGCAGTAGAAGACACGTTGAGGGTGTTCTTGCACTGGGCAGTCTCAGTACCCTTTCTATCACTGTGCATTTCCGTAAAGCTTTAGCAAAGAGCAAGAGGTTAAAGAAACCCTCCCTTTCTTTCCCTCTTGTTCCCCCTACTCAGCCCTGGCCTGAAGGCATCTCTTGCCCTTGACTTCTTGCCAGGCTGCCTAGCTGGAAACCTTCCTCCAGATGGAGCAGGCTAGGAGAGGTAAGGAAATGCGAAGGGAAAAGAAATGAAAACATATGGATATTTCTAATTTTGCTAATGTTTTTGATGTCATTTAAACCACCAGAAAAAAAAAGAAAAAAAAAAAAAAGTAAGGAAAATATGATTCCACTCTAATACTTTTTACATTCATTTGTATTTGCATAAATTTCTTCTCAGTAGAATTTTCTTTCAGGATCTGGATGAGGTAGATTCTTTATTTTATTATTTGATTCAAAAGAAGCTACTTTCTCCCAAATACCTTTTTTTTTTTCATTAAAAGTAATAACCAAACACGGCCAGTCAAAGCCATGCATTGCAGTGAAAATAGAAAGATACACAAATACACAGCCTGAAAAAGCAGCTTCCCAGGAAAGTAAATTCTCTCCCTCATCCACCTCTGTGTGCAAGCTTCATCACTGCCAGGGATTTTATCAAGAATCATAAAGCTCCTCTTTGGGAGCCACACAAAGCACAGGGTGGAGCATGGCGTGGGATTGCAGAGCCCGGCCTGGAGCAGGTTGGCATTTTGGAGGCACGCAAACCTCTGTGACTAACACAGCCTGGAAGGGAGCTGGCTGGGGAAGGAGGTAGGGATGGCAAGGAGTCAGAAGTCACCTTTCTGCCCCCAAAGGCCCTTGCAGTGCTGGGGTGGGGGGGAGCAAAGTGAGGCTTTCCCAGGGGAAGCCATGGCCTGCAGGGCCGCACGCTGTGAGGGGAATGGCAGCAGGGCAGCCTGCAAGGAGGATGAAGCAGGGGCTGAGGGCCTCTGCCAGGTGGGGTTACAGGTGAGCAAACGTTCTTTGGGGCTGTGGTTGGCAGGGGGGTGGTGCAGCCCCTCGGGGGGGCTCACAATGCCTGGCCAAGGAGCAGGGCTGCACCAAGGGCCGTGTCACACTGCGCCGTGTGACTGCAGGCCTCGCTTCCTCCCTCACAGGAGAGATATTCCAGGCCGCAGTTATTACAGCACTGTAACCCAGACCCCGCTGGTACGTACCCCACTGCTTATCCTTCCTGCCATCAGACAGCTTCATTTCCCTCTCCTCTGGTGATTTATTTTACTTGTATTGTATCGTTGTGAAACCAGGAGCACGCCGTGCTGCTGCTGGCTCTGGCCCTGCAGTGGAGCTGCTCACAGCGTCCACTTTTCGGCCCCAAACACGCAGGGCTGGACCTGGGTTCAGCAGTTCTTCAAAACACACTGTGCCATATGAGGTTTTTTTTCCTCTTATCACTCTCCAGTCCATTCCTCCTGCTTCATCTTCCCATGGGCTTAGCTGGACAGTCTGCCCCAGGACATGGTAAGGGCAAGCAGGCTGGCAGGAACTCCAGGAGGGGACTTTTGGATGTGCACAATGTCCCCTCTGCTTGTGTCAGCCTGGGCTGCAGGCAGGGACACGTGGGAAAGCACGTGCACAGCCCAGTGCTTCGAGAGCCAGCTTCTGCCCCAGGGTCTGACAGTGCATGTGGATCCTTCCTCCTGCCCTGCAGGGCTTCTGCCCTGAATCCTTGGGTTAGCTCATTTTTCCTATGCAGCAGCTTGTATTTTTCTTTTCTGAATAAGCTGTGTCTAGGTTAGGCTCCAGGGCCTGCCTGTGTGCCTTGCTGCTTTTCCAAGGTTTGGGAGAAAGAAAGGACAGAGCCGCAGAGGGCAGGATGAATTGCCACAGTGAGGCTGGCAGGCTGACATCAGAGCAACGGGAGAAAACAACAGCTCTGAAGGAGGGTCTCCTTTGGAGCTGTGCCCTGGAGGGAGTAGGGGAATGGGAAAGAGCAAGACAGCAGTAGCAGTGTGGGGAGACAGGAGTCATGCTGGCTGCTGAGGGAAAGCAAATTTGTCTGGCTGCAGAGAGACAAGGCTGCAGCACCCTGAGGTGCCTTTTCCCAGCAAGGAGCCAGTCTGGAGCCAGCTAAAGAAACACAGCAATGCCAGTGGCCCCAAGGGCTGCCAGCCATGTGTTCTGTCCTCTCTATGCTGTGCATAGTGTAGATCTCCTCTGTTACTAGATTTACAGCTGGATGTCCCCTTCCCAGATCTCCTACGGAGGCCATAGACCACGCTGTGCATGCTGCTTGCTGCTGCCATCACTGATTGGGGCACTTTGTAGCTGTCACCATAGGTGCTGTCAAGGCATCGTTATGCCATTTGCTCACATTGTTAATGAGTGCTCTCGTCCATGGATGCGCTCAGCAGCGTGGCACAGTGCCTGCTGACAGGAGCTGAGGACATGGCACAGCTGGAACAGGGCTTCTTCAGCAGAGAGGAAGCCCTGCTGGGACATATGGAGGATGGGGAATTTTCCAGGTGAATCGGAGGGCAAAATTCCCATTTTTCACTCCTCAACTCCTTTTCTGGTGAACTCCTTGTTATTCCCCTCTGAGATCTTGGTAGTCTTTTGATGGTCTTAGGAGATGTTGGGCTGATTTCGGGGCCAGAGCCAAAGGGTGCTGAGACTGCAGAAGCATTTTGTCTGGAGCTTTTACTCACATTTTCCCATCACACCTCAGCTCTGTAATATGACATGCTGGGATTCAGGGGCCTCATTGCAGAAGGGAGCAGGGCACAGATCCTGCCTGCCTTCCTTCTCCCCAGCCCTATGCAATTCTCTGTAGGTTTTCTGTTTCATATTTTAATAATGCAAAGCCAGCAGAAGAGTGAAACCCAAGTCAGTGTAGGGTAGGTGTGGCTGCTTTCCTGCCTCTGTACATGGGTGTCTGCTGGGAATGAGAACCTGCTCAGGGCAGGTGCACTGCACTGATGGGGTGCTCCCTGCAAAATCCCCCAAGAATGCGTCTGTGGATCCTTCCAGTCTCCCTTTTCCTTTAGTAAAACCTCACTTTAAGACACAGCAAGCTATAATAAACCTGTGCTGGCCATGGCACCCTCTGGTCTCACAGTCTGATCTACAACACAGGCACCGAACTGACTTTCTGCAGCAGGGGGAGCAGCTGCACATCGGTGGGAGCATCGCAACGCAGGACTGTCCTGAGACAACTCTGGGTGCGGGTGTTCATATGTTGCAGCAGCCACAGGACTTGGCACTCCTGGGTGATCAGTGCTGGGAGCTGAGCACACCCGGGAGCGCTGGGGTTTTGCTCACCGTTTCCTCACCCTCTGTGAGTTTTGGCAGCCGGGAGATACTGCAGTGCACACTTAAAGCACACGATGGCACTGCAGGAGCGCATAACTGCCTCGGCCCTCCTCTGCAGCTCAACTGGTTTTCTTAGCCCTCCGAGGAGGCAAAACTCCGGCAGGTGCAGAGACTTTCCAGGGACGAGGTGCAGAGAGAGCTCTGGGGGACAGCCCAGCGCTGTCCCCTGCTAGGGCAAAACTTGGAGTCCAGGCTGCTGCCTGCCTCTACATCATCACTCCATCACCATGGGGCAGGAGGAGCCACAAGAGTACACAATGCTGCAATGGCTGTGACTGACATCTTCCAAAATGCAGTGATGATGACCCAAACAAACCTTCCCCAGAGAGACCTGCTGTGCTTAGGTGACCAGACAGGTGCAGAGCTAATCTGGGCTATAGCATTTAAAAGCTAATATGCACCAACTGTACTCACCTGGGTGCACTGAGGGTTTCTATCCTTGCCTTGAGTCCCTATAGCTGCTTTGACTTTTTGAGCTCATGCAGGTGGAGAGGTGGTCTTCAGATGCACAATGGCCAGAAGCAAGCCCTGGTGCAAGTCTTGCATGATAACGTCCTGCTGGCTGGCTCCTGAGGCTTGGAAGAGAGTGAGCACGTGTTAGTTCATTGGTTCCTTAAGCTACCAATCCTCCAGCCAAAAAATAGGGAGAGGTGTAGAGAGGAACAGAAAGGCTGTAATGGTGTTGCCACAGAGCATGTGCTCTTTCCTGAAATAGTCCTTTAAAAAAATACTTGCATGTGACAGTTCTGATATTTAGCTGTTCTTTGCAGACAAGACCTTCCTGCTGAACTGAAGAAGTATACATGCAGCAAGTTCTGCCCAGATCACATAAATACGTGAAACAGTGTGGTCACCTTTAGGTTTCTCGAATTATCAGGTGGATGGCTTTGCTTTTCCTCCTCCTGTTATCCCTCTGTGAAAAGAAGTTATCCTCAGAACTTTTCCATAAGGGAGAAGATGTGTACCCAGAATGAAAAGCACAAAGTCAGCATCAGAAGAGAAGAAAGCTCTTCCATGAGAGGAGAGGGATGGAGAGGTTTGGTTTCTACAGCTCTCTGGATGGAACACCCTTTGCTTGCTATCTCCCTGCTTTAAATGCAGCTGATTGATTTACCTTCTCCTTTTCTGCCTGTTTATTTTAATAGATTTTTTTTTTTTAACTTAAAGCAAAATGTTCCACTCTCTCCACCCACCCCCCTGGAACTAAATGTTGATGGGTTTTTTTCAGTGGTTATAATTTGATTTCTGCCTCTCCTGCTGGGCTGATGTGAGAGAAACAATATTTAGAGAAGTAGATTTAAATACAAAAAAAAAATGGAGCAGGGGAGGTAGAGGCTGGGAGTGGTGTGGGAAGAAGGAAAGAGAATCAACGAGAATGAACTCTCGTTTTCTAGGCCGTTTTCTCAAGTTTGCGATCTCTGATGGGCAAAAATCCCAGTATAGCTCAACTAATCAATTGCTCTCTGAAGAATAGAAAATGCCTTGTCTCTTTAGGTATTTTTGCGTTATTCTTGGCCTGCTGCAGTGACTCATTGTAGCTGCTCTGTGCCAACGATTTCAGGTTTGTAGCCTCTTTCAGAGGTAGGGAATTGTGATCATCTCCACTTTGCAAGCGGAGAAACTGAGGCAGGCGGTGTAAATTGGTTCCTTCTCCTTCAGATCGTGGGACAGTGGTTCAATCAGCACACACAATCCAGGCGGCATTTTCAGCAGCGCTCAGCTCTTTCCTTAGACAAAAGGAGGTTTTCAGGCTTAGCAGCGTTAACACTGAGCAGCAAGTTTTCAAAAGAATCCAGCAGCTCCTCCACTCTTGGAGTGCCTTAAGGACAAGCTCCTGCTTTTGCAAACAGGAACGGCTGTTTTTCCTTTACCAAAAACCTGACCTTTCATTCCTAGGCACGGAATTAAAGATTTCATCATATTTTTTTAATAGTTTTTTATTAGCATCTCTCCTTTTCTTTTTTTCCTCCTTGTTTCTCCTGGTTTCTGGGGACGTGGTTAGTGATTGTTTCTGTGCATATCTGAAGTGAATAGCTTTTCTAAATATTTTTTTTCTTCCTCTAAAATACATAATCGAGATCGTCTGCTGCAGTTTATATTTCCTGCTGTGGAGACAAACACCTTAATTAGAATGGAAGGGAGGAAAAAGAACATCATACAGAAAAATAAAGCAGCTCTGTGAAAAGAAACCTGAAAAGCTTGAGAGAAGTAGAAATGGGCAAATGAAGCCCCTTGGCAGGCAGGAGGCATCTTGCACAAACAAGTGCGTGTACTCACACCAGCTGTGGGATTGCTTTGCTCAATGCAAGGAAGGAGGCAGAGGTGGAAGCCTGGCTGCACTGAGTAGTGCTGAGTTTCTGTCAGGCAGTGAGAGCTGTCCTCAAACTGCTCGACCTCCTACAGCTCCTGCTCTGTCTGCAGGGCAGATGTGTGGCTTGGTTTCAGTAATTCTGTTGGGAGAAGGAAGGGGAAAGGGGATCTTCTTTCACTGTCATACCTGCCTTGGCCGTGCCTCTTTCCTGCCTCTTTCCTTCACTTAAAAGGGAAGGGTTACATTAATCCCTGGTGGTTTCTGCAATTCATTATGGGATTTCTTGTACATGCTGGCCCTCCTTTACAAGCCTTGGGGAAATTACAGCAGAAGAAAGCAGCAAGAAATGCCTACATGTACCAGGCTGGTATTAACTCTAGGGATGTATGAGAGGGATACACATACAAAGTTGTTTCTTAGTCCTTAAGATTGTGTGAACAGGAGAAAAGTCTACCATCTGTATAACTCAGAGCACAATGTGAGCCTGTAGGGAAGTAGGGTAAGAGACCTCTTGCTTTCCTTAGACTTTGTAAGCAGCAGCCTGTGAAGGGCATGCATTCAACCCACTCCCTTATCTGTAGCAGGTCTGCAGCCAGAGCAGATGAGCTGGCTCTCTCTACATCCCTGTCTTAATATCTTTATGGGAAACCCTCCCAGTTCCCTTCCCTGAAAGTACATCCACCCAGAAAAACACCTTGCTGTCTCAGCACAGCGTGCTGCTGGGGCTTCCCATTTAAGGCCAGCCCTGATGCCCTGCAGATGCTGCCCACGTCAAGGAGGACCACAGAACATCCTTGATGTGTTGCAGGGGAGCAGCAGCTGCCAACTCTGGAATTTGGAGGGCAGCCTTGCACCAGCTAGCTGGCAACCTGCAGAAGGGTCTGCTTGGATGGATTAATCAGCCTTACAAAGGTCTCCTTCCAAGCCATAGAATGGGGGAAAGAGGATGGGCTGAGAACATCCCCAAGTACTTCTCTGCTGCCCAGCTGAGATTTGTATCCATCTCGTTGAGGATAATTAGATGGTCACCAGATGAGGAAGCTCAGCACTCACTTTCTGCACCATCCCTCCAAGAGAGAAGTGTATTATTCTTGTTTTTCATCAGCCTGAGCAGGTAATTGTCTATGTGAACTGTGCTGCTGTCCCTATATAATTAAGGCTGTCATTCAGACTCTTACATCTAAACACTACAAACTCCACAGCTTAGGAGGATCGATCACAGGACTTTAATGGCAGTCAAAGCGGCACTTTGTGGACTCTCTTTTTTTGTCAGTGGAACAAACTGTGGGGCTTGAGGCTGAAACATCCTTGGGATGGTGGTGAGGTGCTTCCAGTCCTCACTGGACAGCTGTGATGCCAGGCCCTGTGCAGGCGGTGGGAGCTGCACTGATCCTGATCAATGTGATGTGGGTCTTGTGGGTCACCCAACAGGGCATGGGGGTACCTATGCTATGTGAACAGAGGCATAGCATTGGGAAATCTAGGCTTGTGAGACAAGCACACAGCCTGCCTAGCTGTGCAAAAGTACTGCTAAATGAAAGCTCATTAGTCTTGTTTGACTGATGTCATCTGCTGTTTTGCAGGATGTTCATGAAGGCAAGCATGAATGCCATAGCTGTAGTCAGAAGATTCTTCCTTGTCCTCTTCCAGTGCAAAAAGCTGCTGTTCTTGCTCTGTGTGGGTAAGAAAACCTCAACACATGCTAAGCCCTGCTGTTTCCCACCAGCACTCATTGCTGTGTCTCTCAACCCCATGGCCTTGCTGGGTTGGGGCTGTATGGAGTGAGATGCTCCTCATGCATGTCTTCGCTGGAGAGACTCGAATCATGGGTGTGACATAAGGGAGGGAGGGAAAGGACATCATTCCATAAATCCCCCCCACACAGCCGTGGGTATCACCACAGGCTGAGATGAAGATCTGTGAACTTAAATTCCAAGGCATAGGGATCAGCAACAGGGACGTGGGCACAGTCATAGTGTCTCCCTTTCACTTCATGTACATCTGTCAGCTGTGCTCCCAAATGCTGCGCCCCATCCTGCAAATTGGACCCACCATGTGCAGCTCTGTGTGCAGCAGCTCTGCTCTCCTGTGCGTGGGCCTTGCATTCACATTTGTCACTTGTCTCCAAGAGAGGCATGAGCTTTGGGAGAATTTTGGAAAACTGTGTCATTCTGGATGTCTCAGGGGAGGGGAGAGAGCAGAAAAGCATCTGACAGGTGAACTTTTTTCCCCAAGTATGAAAGTTCCTCTGTTGTTTTGCACTGGTACAACCAGGTGTTGACTCAGTGAATTCTCCCCTACATTAATATTTATAAATATTTAAAACTCCAGTACAAGGCCTGCCTCCTGTATGCTATGTGTGCACAGGGCTGTGGAGGCTGGGGCAAGGTTAATGTGCTTCTGTGATACTCGGACTGAATTCCTGGGGTGAGGGGAAGGTCTGGCAGTCACCTTTTGATAAATGCTGCTGTGATCTTAGCAAGATCATGGTCCAGTAGTGGGTGTTTACCTGCGTTGTGTGTATGCATGTAGCAGTGCAGAAATAACTGGCTGATGAAAGTCTCTGTGTGGTGAGTGTAGGGAGTCTGGGAGAGACCATGTTGCAGTGTCTATATTGAGTGTATGTCATTGCTTGTGTTCTCCTTCCAGAAGAAGGAAAACTAATTCTAATTTCATGCCATCGTTGGGAGGCCAGTTGTTTGTCACAGAAAAAAAAAATCACTGCTGCTTAATGACCAAGATGAGACCATTGTCATTTTCATAAAAAGGAAAGAGCTATCACAGTGCACAGTGATATAATGACAGTTTTGTGGTACAATATGGGAAGTGCTGAGGAAAGTAAAATTAAATGTCTTTTATCTACGATCAGAGTGGATTCTTTACTAATGGTGAAAAGAAAAAAAGAAAAAACAAATGCTGAAAAATCCTTATCCTTGTGTGCCAGCATGAGCACAGCAGCACCTTTGTGAAGCCATCAAGAGCTGAGCACAACAATGGGCTAGGAGAAGGGTCAGACCCCAGAGCCTTTCCCACATCAGAGACCCACCAGGGATCATGGGGAAATCCTACCCGTTCCCCAGGTCTCAGAGCAGTGTCTGTGGTGTTCATTCTTGCCCATTTTGTGCTTTGTGTCACATCAACAGAAGGGTGCAAATGATGGAGGAGCCTTTCCCTGCTGCATCCACTGTCCCAAATTCATGCATGTGGAGCAGGGCATTCAGAGCAAGCCAGGTTTCATTGCCTTCTGCAGGTCTGTGTGTGAAGAGCCTGTACAATGTGACAAACACACTTGGCAGGCATACTGAGTAAGTTACCTCTCCTTTCATTTTCTGACTTTGGTGCTACTTGTGGTCTGTGGTGGGGCACAATTCAGTATGCTGGGAAGCAGATTTATCCTCTCCTCCCAGGGTAAAACCTGGATGAGAAGCAATTCCCCAGTAAGGTCTGAGTTGTTGGGGACTTGGAGGACTGTGTTCTGCCTGGCAGTGGCTGGAGAGCAGGATAAAACAGCATTAGTGAGCCTGGAGATGTCATAGCTAGAGCACAGAGATTCCCTGGTGTTCATGGTCACTGGCAGGGTGTCTTGTGGATGCCTCATGGTGTTCTTTGTCTGCCTCTATATGGAGGAAAGAGCAATGCTCGCTAATGATGTTCTAAAATTCAACCTCAAGGCTCTAAGCAGCTTGACCTAACTTTGGTATTACCTCTCCAGAGATCTTTTTTTTTTTTCCATCTAAATTAATCTGTGTTTCTGTTGAACAGAAATGGAACCCTTTACATGGTCTTTGGAGGGGACCTGTTCATGGACACCAGTGGTCAGGAGCTGGGAGACAGAACAACATGGTCAGGAGCTCAAAACCCTCCTTTTGTAGACACCTTTAGGAGGCCTCCTGAACTGTCCCTGATCCTCAGGCCATGGTCTAAGGCTTGAGAGCCTTCAGGAAGAGCTAATAAGAACCTTGTTTCTTTTGCAGGAGGCACGTTGGTGCTTGCCGAAGACGCTTTGTGTGGAGAAAGCCTTTTCTTAGAAGGTTTGTGAGCTGTCTCATTTGCTTGGGGAATTACTGTAACATGATGAATCAGTGTTTGAGTGGCTGTTTGGTGGAAACTGGCAGTTTGGGGTTTATGGGCAGATATGCAGAAAGGGAAACAGAGCTGACTCTTGCACAGTTGCATCTTGGCACCATAACAAGTGAGTCAAAAGACCAGCAGGAAGATGCAATGGAGATGTGTGTGCAGAATGTCCTCCAAAGGGCAAGCAAAGAGAAAGAGATGTGCAAATGAAGTGGTTGTGTGCAGTCAGGCTTTGTCATGAGTGTTGTAAGAGTTTGTCGTGGGTGTTATGAGTTTTGTCATGAAGTGAATGAATAAATGAAATTGGAAACCTAAATGAAATTCTCCCCTTCTCACCTCTTGTAAATAAACAATGAAACGACAAGTAGGCATTCCCTGAACCTGTACAGAGAGAAGAATGACTGAGAAGGGAGAGGAACTGGGAGGTGGGGCAGAACTGGAGGGGAAATGAGATTTTTGCTGTCACTGCTGCCTGAAAGATGACGTAGAAACAGTGGTAGATTTTAAAAATGTGGGGCAGTTCTGGGAAGTACTTCAGGATAGCTTGGTAGATTTCCAAAGCTCTTCATTATTCAGCCTGCTTCAGCTGTACCAGTCCCGTGTCTGACACTGCTTTGACAGCTCTACTTGTCCATAAACTGCTGTCTGTCTGTATCTCTCATTAGGTTTAAATCTCACTGGGAGCCTTTCTTGACCAGCAAATCCATATACTCACTCCTGGACAGGCCTTTTAAACAGGAGCTTGAAGAAGTTCTGTGGCTCCATAAACTTCCTTTCGGGCTGCACAGATCAGGTATTGAAATACTCTGTCCTTGGTGTTGCACCACTGTGTGGACTCAGTGGAGCTGGAGAGCCTCTTATGCATGGAGCAGCCTGCAGTGCTGCAGGGGAGATGGAAATTCAGCTGAGAAACACACCAAGGGAAATCTGGACTGACTGGATGGGGTTGCATTTGAGAAATAGTGGTCTTAGAGAAATGGGGACAGTGCTTTAACTCCTGGCTGTAGCTGTGCCAGGAGAGATGGAAAGGGGAAGGCTGACAAATGTTATTGTGGATGGAGCAGGAGGCATTGCAGAAGTTATCAAATGCTAATAGAGAGAAGATATTGGGTGAGTTGATACCTGTTGGCTTTTCCCGTGCAAGGTACTACATACCAGCTTCAATAGCACTGAAAAGTGCATGCCTTTCATGTGGAAAGAATGCCTAGTTTGGACAGTGTTGGGTAAGTGAAGATTGCAAGAGAGGTGTTTGAACAGGCTGTCCCATGTAAATTGTCCTGGGATTGTATATAGGGATGAAACCTGTCTCTTTAGAGCAGAAGAAAGAGCAGGTTAGTCTATTGGTAGTCGGGGGGGGGGGGGGTCACAATTTTTCCCTGAAGATGATTCTTCAACTTTTTGTCTTCTAGTTCTCTCTGCTTTTAGCACATTGCAGCTTCTTCCAGAGCAGGATTTGCCTGGATCCTTTGGCCGGTATGAAGTCTGGGCTGGAGATTGAAGCTGGGGGACACGTTTGTCAGGGAAGTGATAGCTAGATTGAGAGTCATGGTCTCTGCAGCTATTGGAAATTCTCTCTCTTGGTGTTTAACTTCACAGTCTTTCTGCCTCTTATTCCTGCCACTCTTCATCTCCTCTCTCAGTAGGTTTCTCTTTCTGTCCCTTTTAAATGTACCCTTTCAAGCAGCTCTCATACTGATGAACTTAAGCTGCTAGCTCATAGCTCCCTCCCTTTAACTTCTGTCATACCCTGAGTTCTTTTCTCCGTGTTGCCCTGTCCCACCTATTTTCTCTTGCTAACTCCATTCCAAGCATGACAGGCTGGGAGTTGGGTGAATCCCTCAGGTGCACCTGCCCACATTCAGGGGGAGCAGGAACTGAAGTGTCCTGTCTGCAGCAGATGCTTACAAGCACTTTTATTTAGACCCTTTTTGTGACCTTCCTCTCCCTGATACACTCCGTGCCTCCAGCAGAGGTCTGCCCATATTACTGCTCTGCAGGGTATCCACACTTGACTTTCTATTTCCTCAGTGCTTTGTTCACTCCAGCCAACTAGGGGTCCCACCTCTAGCATGTTGATGATATCCCATTGCCTTTGTGAATGTGTAAGCACATTCCACTGTACTTTCCAAGACAAACACCATCTGGCTAGGAAGTATCCAGAGTCGTACTAGTCAGGGCTTCTCTAGTATCACCCTCAGGGATGAGACTCTCAGGGGATGCTGAACTAACCTGGTGGAGAAATTTGTCAGAGAACTTTATCTCTTGCTGTCTATTATTTTGCCAGTTTATGGTGCCAAAGGTGCATTGTGGTTGGCAATGGCTACTCTGTCCATGGGCAGCACTTTGGGAAAATGATTGACTCTCATCATGTTATCATAAGGTACTAAATCATTACTAAAATATTAATGATTAATCAGAGAGTGAAGAATGATAATATGTATGTGATGTTCTTGTTTGGAAAATATAGCATCTAAGATCTAGCTACCCAGGTAATCACATAACTTTCTTGCAGTTTGCAGTCAGGCACAGGCATTGCAGAAGCTACAAACTTTGTACTCCTCATTCACAAATGTTGTACCTGGGACTGGATAGCCATCCCCAGTTCAGTGGAGTGGCAGGGAATCTTTGCACTGCAACCTCACATTCAGCTTTGCTCTGACTTAAGCAAATCATTTCGTGTGCTTTATGTCCCTCTCTGAAAAACAGTGGTTGCCTGCCACTATCATCTGCCTTTTTATTGCAAAGGAGGAACTACTGGGATATCTGATGAGGTGGTCCATACTGTGGAACTAGGCTGTGAGTGAACTCCTCATGTGAGTTCACGTAGTCAGTCTTGCATCTGACAGCAACTCTCTACAGTTGGGAACAGGTAATACTGAAATGATACAGATCCAGCTTCTGGCTTTGATTCTCAGATTAAATGATGCTCCAGTAAAAGAGTACAAGAAGGATGTGGGAGAAAGAACCAGCATTCGTCTCTTCTTCCCTGAATCAGCTCTGCCCAACCCTCTGGAAAACAGTGACAACAATACACTGATGGTGTTTGTCCCATTCAAGCCTTTGGATTTTTTATGGCTGAGGGAAGTATTGCTGAAAACAAAGAACAAGGTGAGGTGTCTTTAAAGATGGATGGTTGAAACCAGGTTATTTGTAGTCACATACTCAATAGCTCTCATAATCATGTCTTTCAAATATTTAATGAGCCACACAAGGCACTCACACAAGGCACACCTGAGACCTTATTTGTTACCAATTAGACCCAGTCACACCTAGATTGCAGATGGGTGCATGAGAACGAGTGGAAAAGACCAGGAGATGCTTTATTCCTCCAAACTCTCAGTCCTTCTGAGCATCCAGCCAGGGCAACAGGCCACAAATAACTCAGGCTTCTTTATCCTGGCAGGGTTTGGTGATAATGGACACGTCTTGAGTACCTCTCTGCCTTTCTCCTACAGACAAAGGAGGGATTTTGGCGCCAGCCTCCCCAGGAGTGGAACTGGAACATCTCTCAGCTACGTATTCTCAATCCATATGTCACCTATGAGGCAACATTCAAGCTGCTGCAGCTGAATGCATCAAGTAGGGTATGAGATTGTGCTGGAGAGCAAACAGATGACTATCAGTGTTTGTTGTCTTGCCTAATATCTCAGTGCTTCAGTGCCACATAAGGGGAAGGAAAACATATTCGTTACATCAGCCGGTCCATTTCCCTAGTAAATGTGTATCCATCTTTTACTTCAGGATGGTGTTATGGGTTTTGAGCCCTGTTTCTTCAAAGAAAAGAGCACTTTTCCTGCTTGTCACAACAGCACAGTGTTACTCTAATTCCAGTCTGCCCTGTAATCCTTTGCCACTTTGAATTCAAGTAACTTTTCAGAGTTGAGTTTCTGGCCGTAATTCTAGACCTCAGGACACCTGCTTCTCTAGTGATTAGCAGCTTTGTCATAAAGCTCTTTCATACATGTTCCTGTGATTTTCCTGTCTCTAGACCATTACTGATAATTAGCTAGCATATTGAGAGGAATTTTGGTCGGCATTCCTTAAAACATTCAGGTCTTGCAGATCTCTGGCCTGAGGCTGGCTGTTATGCCCACTACTTTGGGAATGCAAATTTCCCCTTCACTGCACAATGGAGGATTACTTCATTAATGAATCTACTTTGTCTTCAGTCCCGACGATCTTTGTGATGGTGCTGTGCAATCTTTAATTAACTTTAAGCCTGCTGGGCACCACCAGGATGTTTATAATCTGCAACAAAAGCAGGAGAAGCTTGAAGGCCTGGTGTGGTGAAATAACCTTGTCCAAGGTCATGCACTTACTTGGCTGGGGCTGCAATTAGGTGCCAAGTCTCTTGACTGCTGAAGCAGTGCTGTAAAAAAGTACATTTCCCTGCTAAACTGCTTGGAAAGTGTGAAGTGGAGAAATCCAGAGGAGGAGTGCTAAGTGCTCAGCTAAGCTTGAGGGACCAGCTCAGCCACTCACAGTTTGGTGGCTGTTCTGCACCATCACAAGATTGTTAAGGCAAGGTCTCAGCTGGTTCATGGCCATGTTAGTTTTATGTGAGCAGAGGGAAGTTTTGTAACACATAGGCCAGTGACAGGAATTTAATGCATGGATGAGAAGTGAGGTTTCACACGAAGGCCCCCAGCAGGGAACACACACAAAGTGGCACACAGAAATGAAAGAGATGTGGGGACTTAGTGCAGGCTTAATTATAGATGTGGTCTTCTTAAAAAGCGTGCTTCCATCCAAAAGCTTTTTCATTTCCATGGAGCTCTACGTTTTATAATCTCAGAGGCTGCACACTCCTGAGTCCCCATCTTCTGCAGCATCTCCTCGTATGATGCTCCTTGTTTGAGTTCTGGGAGTGCTATCCAGGCACCTGTTCTGGTTTATTTATGTATTTTTTTCCTGCGTGGAGTGTGAAGGAAGCTACTGGTCCCAGCTGCAAAGGTGTTGCTGATGTCAGTTTTGTAAAAGTATGAGTTTGAAATGCTAAACAGATGTTCTCTCCTTTCCCTTCCCAGAGATATGCCACCACGGGAATCATTGCTTTGAACTTAGCCCTCCATCTGTGCCAAGAGGTCAACATTGCAGGCTTTGGTTACCCTGGCAACCATGACACTACTACACCAATACATTATTACAATACTGGTCTCTCACGGAAAAACGAGGTAGAAAATGCTTTCTCTTCAATCTAAGGTGTTCTCCATAGGGGAACCCACTGGAAAAAGCTGGGCTAAAGGAGCTGTGAGCTTTGGTAGTTATCACCAATGTTATGGAAATTAGAATCATAGAATCCTTAGAGTTGGAAGGGATCTTCATCTAGACCAACTCCTCTGTAAGTGCTGGGGTATGTTTTCTTCCCAAAACTGCTTGAAAACAGATGCTGGCTCCCTCATGGTGCCTTTCATCTGTCCTAGTTTGCTGACTAGTGTCCTGTGCAGTGGGGCTGCAAGTTGGGTCAGGCAGGATCAGTGCATTTCAGGGAGAATGAGAGGCATTGTAAGGATTAACCTGTAACTTTGGCTCTCTCGTCCCTACAGCTCTTTCAGCATAATCTCACAGCTGAGAGGAACTGGCTTCTGAAAATGATTGAGTGGGGAGTGATTGCTGACTTAACCAGCCATACCTTCCAGACCCAGAACGACTGAGAGGAGGCCATGCTGGTTGCTATCCCCATCCAGACACCTCAGTTGGGCTTTGCCCTTGTTCCATTCTTGTTCCAGGTTGTTTTGAGCATGTCATAGTACATTCTTTCCCAGGTAGGATGGGAGGTTAAACCCTGAGATTCAGAGCACTTTCTTCATCCTTCATTTGCCTCTAGCTTCCACCACTGCCTGCTATAGTGGAGGATGAAGAGTGTTGCACAACACTTCTTCCTTGGGTAATGTCCTCCTGCTTTGTGATCAGCCATCCTGTACTCACTGAGCTGTTTGTGAAAAGCACAAGACTTAGATGCCAAGCTGGTCTGCAGGCCCTGAGAAACTCAGGAGCGAAGGTGCAGTGCTTACCCTGAGATTTCAGACTCCTTCATGCACAAAGTGGAGAATAAAGTTACACCCATCGCTTTGGAAAAGGACTAGGTTGAAAACAGAGAGTTTTAGTGTCTCACTAATTGTTGGGAAATGTTAACGTCTGCAGTAAACACCAAAAAAATTGTTTCTTTTATTGTTCTGTTAGAGAATAAATGCACTTCTGTTTTCAAGGAGTTGGCACTGTCTTGTGGGAGGGGGATTCCTCATAGGGACAGGTAAGTTACCTTAGTTACCTTAAAATCCCCTCTGAGATGTTACAGGTTTGTGGACCCAAGTAGCCCCCTTTATCTTCCTCCCAGCACGCTGCTCAGAGCTTTGCGTGCCTCCTGCTGATCATTCAGAGAATAGAGCCACCCTGCCAGGTCTGCTTTGTGTGCTGAAGGTCTTCCACATGTAAGAAACCTCATTAAAAGCTGCACCTATCTGCAGCTGGCTCCTATCCACATCCTACCTCTGTGGCCACATCTTCTCACTACAGCTTTCTTCCAGGATGATGCTACACCGTATCGTCCTTTCTTTACTGCTTTCTTCCTGACCTTTTATCATCAGGGATTCACCTCAGGTGGTGACTCCCCAGAATGTTACTTGGAGAAACAGCCTACAGCGTGAAGTTGAGCTGATGGTGATATTGGTATAACCCTTTTGTTGCAGCCATTTCAGCCAGGTCCACATTGAAAGGCAGCTTCTCCTGCACAGCTTTTAAGAATAAGCTCTAAGGGCGAAATTGGCTTAATTTGTATCAGGCTGCATGTGTCTTATGCTGAGTTTTCAGCATTACTACACTACCCATATAACTGCTGACACTTCCTACATCAGGCAAAGCTTCTGTTTTCCCTCCCACTTCCTTCCTTCCCCTCTCTGCTGTGGTCAGGCTTTCAGGGTACTTTCCATGCCATTCAATTCCTGTGTAACTTCCAGTGTCTCAGCCCTCTTTCCTGAAGGCTTTCTCTAACACCTTCTCATGATCTCATGAAGAGTTGATTCCCTTCATGTTGCTCTGGCTGCTTTTCCCTTTTGCTCAGACCGGTTCCTCCTCTGAAGCTGAAATGGTTTTGCCCTGGACCTGCATGCAATTATGGCCAAAGAAATGCTGACAAATATCTCCCAGAGCTGCCTTGCCTTGTGGAAGAACTGAGGCCTCGCTGCAGCTCAGTTTGAGAAAAGGCACTTGAAGGCTAAAGGGGATGACCTAATCTTGCACATGCAAACAGAACGGAACTGAGCTTGGGAGAAAAAAAAGCTGTTTCAATAAGTTTCTCTTTACTGTCTAAACATTGGCTTCGGGTTATGTTCTGAAAACGTATAAATCTTTACTCTCTACCTAGCACACAATAACCACACAGATTCTGCTGGGTTCCAAAAATACGATGTTCCTGAATGTTCACAGATATGCATTTGGCTCTGGCTCAAACTGTTCCAGAAGTTATTGCTCTGTATGCAGTGGCAGTGGGCTCTCAGCTATATGGAAAATTGCTACTCTGTGTTCTTCTCTTGGTAAAAGGGCGTAGAAGTTTGAGTGTCTATAAGCTGGTGTATAAAGCGTGCTACCAGCCAACCCCAGGAGATGGCTACGTTTTCTCTCTAGGTAACACACACAAGAACCTCCCAGTGCTTCGTAGGAGCTGCGTTTGCACTTTGTGCTGCAGTCATTGCAACATTTTCCTGTTGTGTAGTGACAAGTCATGGGAGCAAAACCATAAACACCAGGCTCAGGAGTCTTAGTGCTCGACACAGTCATCAAAGCTGAGAGCTGCAGTCCTCCATGCCTGGTAGTCTATATAGATCCCTGCCCTACAGCTTGCTTGTTATTATCAAGAGAACTGAGGGAAAGGAGGTGGAATAAATAGGATAAATCAGAGCCACGGTAATACAGAACATATGTGAATGAGGCTACCAGGTACCATAAGGATGTAATGGACGGGGAAGAAAAGGAAAACGAGTCCTATTATTACTCAAGTAGCAAAAGCTAGCATCCTTCTCAGGGCTGCAGGAGGGCACCTGCACTCCCTCCCAGCACAGTGCATTCATGCCAGGCATTGCAAACAGCCCTGTATGGACAGTGACAGCGAGTCCCCAGCTCTGCAGTCAAGGGATGACCACAGCAGAAGGGCTGGGAGCTGCTGGGCTGTGAGGTGCCTGCCTGCCCGTCCTTAAGGAACAGGGGAGCTCCCAGCCTCTGTCATGGCTGCCTGGCAGCACTTGGCAGGTGAGTCTGCATGCCTCCACCATCTGTGTGAAATCCTTCCAACCATTTCAACTGAACATTGACTTGTGTAAAATGTAGGGCTCCTAAATGACCTGACATAGTCCATATGGAGTACCTGCCACAGATAGTGACTGCCTTGACACTGATTAATCACTTCCTTTAGTCGTATATTTGTCCCTGGTTACCTGACACAGTTCTTCCCTAATAGCTTTTGAATAGATCTGGGGTATTCATATGACCTTGGCTTTGGGGAATAGCCCATCTGATGACACACATTACCTACTTCAATGTAGGCTCAGCTGCTTTCAATCAAACTAAGTTGGACAGTAGTTTTTGGTTTTGTATCTTTCCTCTCTGTACACCCAGACCTGTCCTCTTCCCAGTAGTAAAGACCTTAGCTCTACTGGATCATGCTTTGTTTTGGGTGGCCCCATTTGCAGTTGGCTTGGTCTGTGCCACACAGCACATGCAGACCATCTTTGATCCCACCTTCACGTCCTTACCTGACACCTACAGGCACACAGTTTGCACCACTGATGCCCCTTGCTTTGATCCCAGCAGTTAAATCACCTGCAACTGGAATCAATCATTGCTCAGACGGAGAGAGTCCAATTTTTCTAAACCCCCAAACTAAAAGCAGATTTTCTCTCAGTGTGAACGTAGTTCTTCAGAGGCACAAGATGCAGAAGCAAAGGTAAGAGGTCTTTCAGGCTGAACTTCCATCGCACCCATTCCACGTGGGAAAGCATCCCAAGCTGCAGGCACCCAAGCTGTGAGGACCCTTTCAGTAACACCCCTCCTCAGCCCCTTCTCCAGCCTTGGCACAGGGCACAGCTCCGTGCTGCCTTTACCCATGGCTGCCCAGGGCTGGCTGCAGGAGGCACTGACTCACCGTTTCCAGGAAGCAAGATATTCTCAGCAAGAGGATCTTATAGAGCCATGTTTGGATTTCTTTTTTTATTTTTCATCGTGATTTAGATAAATTGTTGTCGATTTGTTTTCTTTTCCCAGCAAATAGCCAGTGAAATTCAACATTTTGGATTTGAGATGTTTCCTTTTGCTTTTTCTATCCACTCAGCCAGCCTTCCGTTGCAGGCAGATGACTCAGTTGCTGTGCATAAGGAGGGACCATGCCTCAGCTGAACCTCAGTGACTCAGTAACTGTCTAACTAACAGTGTGCAATGTGTTTTGCTGGTTGTGGCCATCTTGTGCTGGGTAATATCTTCCTTCAGATGACAGAGATTGCACGTATGCCGTGTGCTGCTGCGTTACAGATATTATAATAATCAGGGAAACAGAGTTTACCCTGGCAAGTGTTTTTAGAAACACTGAGATTTTCCATTAACACCTCCTTCCTAAGAGATCTTTGATGATCCTACCAGAAAATTGCCAGCGCAGTGAGTCGTGTTTTATTTTAGATGTTATTCTTGTCACTTTAAAGGATTCAAAATAATACTTTTGTTTCTTGTGAGCTGAAAGAGGAAATTACAGAGGCATTATGCTTTCTACAGTCACTGCACATTGTATGCAAGCTGAAGAATGTGAAGTTAACTGGCACTGACTTTCTAAACTGGTGGCTGGGTTTGATTTGCTAGCTGGTGCGTTTCCTGCTTGTGCCCATTCCTTGCAATTTCTGTACAGTTTGCTCTTGAACCATTGATGGTATGCATTGTGAAACTGTCCCCTGTGACAGGAGTGGCTCATTTCTTGCATGTCCTTCACATCCTGCTTTCTACTTGACCCCTAAGCGTGGCTGCTGGATGGATTTTGTGATGCTCCCAAACTCTCCAACGTCTTCAGCGAGTCTCCATTGAAATGTTAATGTCTGGAGCATACTTCAGGCTCATCTCAGCTTTAGATAAAAATTAAAAGTGGATTGCTTCATTCTGCATATTGAATACTAAAAGACACTCTCATTCGTCCTCTCTGCAGACTCATGATGCCCTGCCAATTTCCTTAATCCAGGCACAGAAGCAGTCAGCGATTGTTTCCATTCACTTTTGATTCCATCTGCAAAAGGAAATACCTGCAATCACAAGAGGCTTTTCAGAACAGGGATTTTGTTGAACTTGCCCAATTTCAACAAACTTTTTGTCTGCTGGCTTAACGGGTTCTATCTGGCTGCATATCAGGGTGTCCCATTTAGCTCCCATTGTGCTGCCTGTGTTTTTTATCGCAGGGATCATTAGTTATTTTAGGATTTCCTCATCCCTCAGTGGCGCTCTGCTGACCTTGCCAAAGACGTCCCATGTCCATCCCCTCTCCTTGAGATGTTATCTTTATAAGTGTACTGCTGCTCACCTGGTATAGCAGCTTATATTATTTACTATCAACTTTCACAGTTTCACGATTAGCCGCTCCCTATTCTATCTTCTTCTAGACTCATATCCTGCCCTCATTTCCCATTCTTGCCTGTGTCAGTAATATCCACCAACCCTACAGCTACATCCTCAGTAACAACACTCAGTTATCTACAGAAACACACGAGTAGATACAATAAAGCACCACCATTTATCAAGGTAAATGAAGGCAAGGAGCTTTGTTAGAAAGCTCACAGCTGAATTAAATTAATACTACAAACGTCTCCTCCAGAAACAATAGCTGTGTCTGTGCTTTGAGTTAAGGATGGCATCGAGACAGCGCTCAACAAACTCAATTTTGTAGCAAGGCTTTGAATACAGAGCCCAGCCAGGTGTGGGCATCCCGGTCCTGGGGCAGTGCTGTGTCCTTGTTATGGCTGTGAAATCTGGTCTTCTGGAAACAGGGCTCAGAGTTTCACAAAAGTTTGCCTTTTTTTCACTAATGTAGCCTGATTAATCTGAGGCAATCAAGAGACATCACACTGGTACAACACAGTGCATTTCATTATTTCCTTTTTCTCCTTTTTTTTTTTTTTTTAATGCACAGCACTGCTAGAAGAGCAATTCAGTGCAAGCATGTCTAGAAACTGGGCAGCGACTGCTTTCACTTCCCTTCCTGCCCTGTGCAGCCCGCAGTGACGTGCAGTGATGAAGCATGCAGTGCTTGGGGGAGGGATCCTCTGCTCCACATCCCTGACTGCCACCCATGGTGCTTTCTCCCAGAGATGCCCAGCAGAGTGGCTCCCATTGCACAGACGCTCAGGGTGCTGCTGCAGCTGCTGCTCGTGCTGTCCCTGCTGTCAGGATGCATCCCCAGTCCCTGCCTGGAGGTATGTGATCTGTGAACCAGCACAAAATCCTTTTGCTTCTCCCGTGCAACTTTCTCTTCTGCTTGACGTTTGCGCATCAAAACTGTCGTGTGTTGGTTTTCCCAGGAAAGCTCTTCTTTCTTCCAAGGCTGTTACCAAGGCAATTGAAATATTTGAAGTAAACACTGGTCTCAGAAGCACCTGAGAACCAGAACAAGCAGCTTTAACTGTTCCTTATTGTTAGCTTATATTGCCATAAGGACGGTGAGGTACTGGCACAGGTTGCACAGAGAGGTTGTGCTGCCCCATCCCTGCAGACAGTCAAGGTCAGGCTGTTGGGGCTCTGAGCACTGTTGGAACTGTGGGTCTCCCTGTTCATTGCAGGGAGTGGGACCAGATGGCCTTTAAGTGTCCCTTCCAACTCAAACTATTCTATGGTTCTATTCCTTCAGGAAGAGATCCAAGCCCTGCCTAAAACATCTGCAAATCATGCCATTTTTGCCTGATTCACACTGTACACTGACTTCACCTCTACCCCAAACCCCAAAAAGGCACCAATCAGTAACAAACTTTACTTACTACTTTCAGAAATTTCTGTTCTCTCTGCTGGCTTGTCTGCAATGTCACCCAGCTGAGAGCTGGTCCTGGGCACAGCACACATCCCTGTGTGCTTGTTTTGCTCTCTCAGAGGTTGCTGCTGGGTCACCTTTAGCCCAAGGGAACACCGTCCTGTTCAATCAACAATAAATGCAGCTCTCACTGGGAAGTAGGATTGGTCCTATTAGAAACAGGACAGGTGCTCAGATGTATGAGCTTATTTCCTGAAGCTCAGGGCAGCTCATTTAGAAATGAGCTACAAGGTTCTGCTTTCCAGTATAGCTGTATGATTTCTGACATTTGGTGCTGACTGAGATCTGCCACAGGTCATCCCCAGCAAAGCTTTCAGATGCACAGGACAGAACATCTCTGGAGTTCCTGCTGAAATCCCAAACACCACGCTAGACTTGGACCTCAGTTTCAACAATCTGAAATTGCTGAGCTCAAATTATTTTTCATCAGTACCTGAATTGCAGCTTCTGGATCTTTCAAGGTAATTAGCCTTTTTATCTGGTTATTGGTTTGTCTTCACCATCTCGGTCTCAGCAGTTCCTTATTTTGGAGTCTTGTGGCTCTTGCCTGTTTCCTGTTTCGCTCTTGCCTCCATCCCCCTGTCTCTCTGCCCATGCCCTGGCAATGATGTGCAGCTTTCAGTCCAGATACTGAATGCCCATAGCTGAGCCTGTCAGTCTGATCTTGTAGAATGGGATGTGAGATGGAGGAAAGAAGATGTTCCACTTCCCTCTAAACGAGAAAAAATGCCAGACTTTTCGCTGTTACAAAAACTCCAAAGTGGAACACGTTGGGTGGACTGTTTTTCTAATCACAAGTAAAATAAAAAATAAAAATGAAGGTGCATTAATTTTTTAAAAGATTGCTTTAAAATATCAACGTATCCTCTTTTCCTTTCTACTCACACGTCTGGGGGAGGAGGTGGGGGAGGCCTATGAACAGATTTGAACTCATATACAGTTTTCATTTGCTTGAGACAACAGTTCCTCTGGGTAAATTGTTTCACTCCATCCCATGAAAATTACAGCTCTGAAGTGACTGAGTGGCAGAGCACGTTGGCTATAAGGCCCATGAGTTCATTGCAGAATGGATTTGGGCCTCAAATTTCAGGTCTTCTTCTGTCTGCATGAGTTCTGGCCTTTGCCATGGCTCTAGGTCTCTTGCTTTGCAATTGAGTTTCAGATTTAGGGAGGGAGGAAGGGGTGAGAGAAGGTCTCTTGCTATTACATAATTATTTTTGTTTTGTTAATGGTGTCCCTTACTGGGAAATGTGAGTTCACCTGTAGTTTGAGGGGCTGGGTTCAGGGGTACTGGTCAGTGCTGTAAAGCCAAACCAAACCTCAGAGTGATGCTCAGCCTGATAACATTGCATTCGTAGTGCGGTAGTGTTAGTGAACGTGGGGCAAAAGGGGCAGTATTTCATCCACATTTATCCTCTTTTCCTGCTCAACAGGTGCCACATCCATACAATTGAAGATAACACTTTTGTGGATCTTCATAACCTTTCCACCTTAATTTTAACTGCCAATTCCCTCCAGCACCTGGGTCTTGCAGCCTTCTATGGCTTAACATCGCTGAAAAAACTAGTGTTGGTGGAAACCAGCATATCCTCTCTGCCTGACCTACCCATCGGACACTTGAATACCCTGCAGGAGCTGAATCTGGCCCATAACAACATTACTTCATTGAAGCTTCCTAAGTATTTTGCCAACCTGACCTCTCTCAGGCACCTGAGCTTTTCCTCCAATAATATTACATATATCTCCAAAGGGGACCTTGATGCCCTGAGGGAAACAAACAGGCTCAACCTCACATTGGTACTTTCTCTGAACAATATAAAATACATCCAGTCAGGATCCTTTGCGAAGATTCACCTTGGTGAACTGGTTCTGAGATCCTCTTTTGAGAACCTCAATGTAATGCACTCTTCTCTTCAGGGCCTGGCAGGTTTACAGGTCAACAGACTAATAGTTGGAGAATTCACTGACATTCTGAAAATGAAAGCATTTCAGAACGGACTCTTGAGCGGACTGTGTCAGGTACAGATGCAGGAGTTTGTCTTAATGTGTTTCAGAGAGTTTAAGAATGACACAGACACTCTTTTTGACTGCATAGGTAATGTCTCCACTATTAGGTTGGTAGACCTTAATCTTGAAACCTTGTCAGAGGTTCCTGTGTTTTCTCAAGTGAAACATCTGGAATGGAAGAAATGTAAGTTTCAGGAATTGCCTGCTGAGAAGCTCTCTCTTTTTAAGGAGTTGAGAGTGCTTCGTATTACCAAAAGCAAAGACCTAAACATCTTTGAGCAAAAATTTGGGAGTCTGACTTACCTGGAGGTTGTAGATTTGAGTGAGAATCGTCTCTCCTTCCTTACTTGCTGTTCCCCCAAATTTCCCAGCTCTCCCAATTTGAAACACTTGAACCTAAGCTTCAATTCTGACATCAGTTTGACTGGAGATTTTGCTAATCTGAGAAATCTGCTATACTTGGACCTTCAACACACAAAGTTAATTCATCATGGCACCTACCCTGTCTTCCTACTCCTTCAGAAACTCATTTACCTTGATATCTCCCACACCAAAACTCATGTTATATCCCATCATATCTTTCATGGCTTGAACTCTTTGCAAGTGCTCAAGATGGCAGGCAACTCCTTTGAGAACAATACATTGGCCAACCACTTTGAAAACGTGAGACGCCTCCGCATCCTGGATGTTTCAAGTTGCAAATTAGTATGGGTGGACCAAAGTACATTTAGTGCTCTCTCTGAACTAAAAGAGCTAATCATCAGCAACAACAAGCTATTGACTTTTGATCCTGTAGCATACAGGCCGCTCCAAGCCCTCACAGCTCTGGATTTCAGCAACAACCAGCTGAGTTTCCTGTCGGACTCAGCCCTGGAAATCCTGCCTGACAGTCTGGTCTTGCTAGATATTTCTCATAACTTGTTTGAATGCTCCTGCATACACTTGAACTTCCTGAAATGGGTCAAGGAAAAGCAGGATCTTCTGCACAACAAGCATTCAATGATATGCCACACACCTGCCTACGTGAAGAATGTGAGCCTGTTAAACTTTGATGTGTCCTCTTGCCATCCCAACCCAACCACAGTAGCGTGCTCAGTGACTGTGTTGCTTGCTGCAGGAGTATTTCTGTTCCTCATTTACAAGTACTACTTCCAACTATACTACTCATTGGTGCTGCTCAGTGGGTGTAAACACTCTGCAGAAAGGGGAGATACCTATGATGCCTTTGTTATCCATTCCAGCAAAGACCAAGAATGGGTGATGAAAGAGCTGGTGGAACCCTTAGAAGAAGGAAAACCTCCCTTCCAGCTTTGTCTTTACTACAGGGATTTTTTACCAGGGGTACCCATTGTCACTAATATAATCCAAGAAGGTTTTCTGAGTAGCAGAAATGTCATTGCAGTCATCTCAGCTGACTTTCTGGAAAGCAAGTGGTGTAGCTTTGAGTTTAACATTGCTCAGTCCTGGCAGCTTGTTGAAGGGAAGAGTGGAATCATCATGATCATACTAGGGGAAGTGGATAAGACCTTGCTGAGGCAGAGGCTGGGACTGTTCCGATATCTGAGGAGGAACACTTATCTGGAGTGGAAAGACAAGGAAATAAGCAGGCATATCTTCTGGAGGCAGCTGACGTCAGTCCTGCTAGAAGGCAAAACATGGAATCACGAGGAGATAAAACTCATGTAAAGAGAAAGAAACATCACTTCTGTCCTGTCTCCCACCCTGGCCTTGGTTGATGCTTGATGCAGAAGCTGGATCTTCTGTGGCTGTTCAGCATTGGACAAAGTGAAGAGAGGCAGTATAAAAGCACTACAGAAGCACCTACTTTCATGATTGCCTTTCCTCCAGGCAGCTATCAAGATAAGGAGTGGCAACAGCTCGAAAAACTGCAGATGCCTGAGCTCTGTGGTTGTCTGTAGCAGTCAGCTGAAGCTGGTCCAGCAATCCACGCAGGGGTCAGTGAACAGATTTGAGAATGGATGGGCTGTTCTTACCTCTGAAACTCAGGATGGGCCCAGGGGCCGTTTGCTTAGGGGGATTTCAGTCTGACACTTTGAGTGGACCCTGGGGTTTCCAAGGAAAGTGAAGGTACAGAACTATTGCTTCTAAACTCTAAACATGATAGGAAAAGAAACAAGATTTAGGTCTTTAGGTCTGGGTTAGCAAAACTAAAAGTACCACATCACTACCGTGACTAAAAGGAGGGAAAGTTTAATGCCATTGAATCATAGTGCAGAGCAATTTATTGATGTGTTGGATATTGAATACTGTTGGAGTATTGCTCTCTATTTACAGAAGGCTTTGGTTGGGATTAATCACTGAATTAGTCTAGTCTTAAACTTGCAAATCCCTCTGTAATCAATGCCGTTCTACAGAGGTAAAACAGAAGCAATTGAGGGGTGAATCAGACTTGATATTTTCTCAGAAGAAAGGGCCTGATCCATCTCACTTTTCTAAGCACCAGATAGCAACATCTCTGTGCGAGCCAGCAATAGGTGAGATTGACTTCAGACATTATTTGCAAAAGAGGGAAAGCTAATTTCAGGGCTTGTGCTGGAAAAAGCTGCACCACAGTCCCCTCTCTGTGTGTTCTTCAGTAGTGTATTGGGATAACACTAACAAAAGCCTCACAGCCCTCTCTAAGGTCTTCTGTGACCCACGAGACAAAGCTTTAATAAAACCAAGCTGGATGCTGCATTTGCTTGCCTGGACAGTTTGTTTTGCACTTGTTGAGCATTGCTGCAGTCGGTTCCGAAGTGCAGTGCTCCTCACCTCTGCCTTGACCAATGTGCCCTGAGCTCTGCACCTCACAGCACCACCAGGCCCTCACCCAGGGTAGGGGTTGGGGTGGGCTATGGGAAGTGGAGCTGGGACACAGGCCCAGCTCTAGGTTCCTTGCATCAAGAGTTATGGAGGAAAAGCAAATATTAGCTTGGGTATCATCAGGTACATCAGAAAAAGAATGAGGTAAAATGAAATGGGGTGAGAGTTACTGCTCCTGAGTTGAGTACTTCTCCATCCTTCTTTGTGTCTCTTCTGCAAGCAGTTCAGTGCATACATATTTCTACACATTTTTACAGCATCCTATGATTCTTGATTGTAATTGTAATAATGGGCTTCAGAAACTCTGCAAGTGGTTCTGAGCATCACAATAAGGGTTTAGGCCAGTACTGTTTAAAAAGGAATGGTTTGTTGAATATCAAAACAACTTTAGGAGGAGAGCAGGGGTGATGCAGAGAGGAGGCTCCCACCTGTACAAAGTAAGCAGAAGGCAGTCATGTGGCATCCTTGTCCTCTTCAAACACGCTTGGGGTCTCCACAGCAGAGGCAGATACGTGAATTGCCCTGGGCTTTCTTGCTGCCCAAGAGAAAGAACAAAAGCCAACACAGCTTCAGGAAAGGGTGAGAGGGGAGAGATTGCAAGGCAGAGACTGGAGCAGAGACCCTTGTTCAGAAAAGAAGGGAAACAGATGAGGCTTATCCTCTGTCAACACTGTACCTGTTTCCCTTGATACATTTAGATATTTCCTTTGGCCTCATTAATAGTCAGTGCTTAGAAGACACAAGCTGATTTATTTTATTGCCAAATCTTCAGCATCAGAAGCAGGATATGCTTTCCTGCAAGGCATGATGCTCAACAGAACAGCATGGCAGAAGACAAGAACAGCCCATGTTGGGGTGCAGTGCCAAGCTGCTGTGTGCTGTAGGCGTCCACCCGTGCACCACAGGCTCTGCTGGGTGAGATGCTCCCAGCTGTTCTCTCTTCCCAACCCAATCTGCCACCAAAAAGTACTTTGTGGTTTATGAGCAGAGGAGAGAAAGGCTGAGAATAGTTGTATTTTCTCTATTTACCTGGCAGAGAAATAACAGATTTGGCTTTCCTAGAATCATTAAGCTTGGAAATGACCTCTAAGATCCCCAAGTCCAACCTCAGCCCATCCCACCATGTCCACTGACCACATCCACTACTCCCTGGGCAGCCTGTGCCAATGCATTACCACTCTTCTGAGAAGTGTTTCCTAATACCCAACCTGAACCTCCCCTGGCACAACTTAAGGCCATCACCTCTTGTTCCACCACTGTTACCTGGAAAAAAAGGCCAACCCCTCCTTTCCCAGAACAATTTTCTTTCCCCAATAAAATAAAGGCAAATCCTTCTCTCAAACCAAAACAGTACTATACAAAAAAATACTGTGGCTCACACTCACATACATTTGCCATTGTTATTGGAAGCAAATCTCCAAAGGAAAACTGGACATTCTCATGTCTTCAGATGTACTGATGTAGTGGAAATGCTGTCATAGCTTGAAGCAGTGACTGAGCACCTGGGAAGGCAGGACCAACCCAAGGGAGCTCAGGTGCACAACCAGAAGGGTTGGAGCCAGGATCCACCTCTTCCCAGACCTCATTTAAGTGCTGGCAGTGGAGGCAATAGTATTCTGCTGGAGGTCCCTGTATACCTAAGGCCTTCCCAAGGTTAGTGGCTTTTTTCCTTTATTTCTGTGCCCATGGCTGTTGCTTTAGAGCAAGTCCTTGCTTGCTGCAGTCTAGCATCTTGCTGCTCTGCTGCCATTGCTGTGCTTTCCATTGTGTTACAGTTCACATGAGTTTTTGTTGCTCAGTGTACAGCAGGTAGCTTTGCTATTATTATTTACTCATGTGGGTGAATATGTGAACAGATCTGTATTCATCTCTCATGTAAGGAGCCAAGCATGTTCCAATTATTAAAGCAAATGTGGCCTAGGTCATAAAAACAGATGGAGATGAAGCTCCAAAGGGCAGCTGCAGCCAAGATAATTTCATCTAATCTGTAACAGGGATGTGCTCTGTTTTCACTATGTGCTTAATCTGACACATGCCAAGCACCAGAATAGACGTAGCTCTGGTTTTACTTGCATTGCAGAGATCAGTGTCTCTGAGGAAGGCCACCGTGGCATGCCAGCATCACCACGAAGATGTAGTTTGCAATGAGGGCTCTGAACAGAGCAAGCCCTTGTTAACACAACTGTGTTTGTGGTCTCTACGCTGCAGCACAGGCCTTCTGTAAGAAGGGAAAAGGGCCACTGGTGTTTCTGCTGCCTGGATCTGGGTGGCTGTGGGAGCAGTGCTGTGTGAGGACTCCCTCAGCCCCCCCAGATATTGGCACAGGATTCTGATGTCAGAAGTAACGATGCGACGAGGAAAAGCAGCTGCTGTCTCTGAGCTGAACAGTGTTTGACAGGAACGGGTTGAAACTTTTAAGAGGAGTGTTTGCCCTTTGGGAGATGCTATTTTGTAGGTGGCTTATGTAATTGAATGAGGTAGGGCAGAGAATCTACAGAACTGAAATAGCCATAGTGGGGTTTCTGGCTCCATATTGGATGGGGGAGTCATCTTGGAGCAGATACTTCCTACGGAAACAACAGTGTCAAATGTGTTCTGGAGAGAATGGAAAAAATGTTGACGTTGCTCCACAACATCACTCTTTCAGTCTCACGCTGATGTTTTTCACCAGAGCTTTTCATTCTGAGATTTCTTTCAGGTAATATAACCTGCCCAGCCTTTCATAACAAAAGCAAGAAATACAAATGCTTCCACCTACCCAAATTAAAGAGCATCTATTTGCTTTTGTAGAAAGACTTGTGATTTTATTTTAATTTCTTTTTTTTTTTTTTTTCTGTTTTGTGCCATGCTGGGAACTTTTAACCAAATGGAAATCCCATTTCCATGACAGAGCTCACCCCAACTCTTTGAATGTTAAACCATCACCTGGCTGCACCGTATGTGTGTGTGTGTGGAGGGGGGGAGAGGGGTTGTGAAAAACCCCTGATAGATCCATAGAGTGAATTTCACTCAGTGCCTTTTGCAAAATAACTCAAGTAAGTGATGTCAATACACGCTCACTGCCTGAGCCTGGGAAGGATGGAGCAGGGTGGCAGGAAAGCAATTCCTTCTCCAGTTGTCTGAGCTCGTGTTGGGAATTGTGACAAATGACAGCTAATCGTGGTTTGAAAAAGAGCCTATCTACCTCTGGTACTGACCCTCAGCTCCAAGGTTGCATAGAGGGTGAAGCCACAATGTTATCAGCCAGCATTGCCCTCCCCATGCAGAGACAGAAACATTGCAGTAATCAGGGATGTTTCATAAAAGCTGTGAAAATCATGGAAAAGGAATTGAAAGGATAGGAAAGGGAATGGTGCAGCATCCCAAGGAATGTGGATGTAGCTCAGTGCTGGAGGTGGTTTGGTCCCAGGGCTTCCAGTCCTGACGAGGCAGGTGGGGAACACGTTTTAGCAGCATGCTGGACTCGATGATCTCCAGAGCTCCCTTCCAACACCTGTGATTCTGTATATAAAGGCAGAGGTTTTGTGATGAGTCTGTTTTAAGTGCTTTCTTCATGAGTAATAGCAGAAGGAAAATGGTTTGAGATCAGTATCTCTGAGAAGATGGGTTTAAATCAAGGTTGGAAAAGTCATCCTGAGCCATCCTGCATGAAAATGGGGTTGGACTGTTCCTTCCCTTGTCTGCCCTGTACAGGTGGTTCCCAGGGGGGCCAGCATGCACCTCCTGCACTAATCCTGCTCCCACCAGCTGGAGGAGAAGGACTCATTCACCATACATTTTAAAGTAGCTGGAACTCTGGCCTTGAAGTCTGTAATATATGTACCTTTCTGTTCATTAGGGGAACTTTAAACCTGTCCTGCAGTGCTCTCCACGCCTTCAGTCTGCAAAAGATTTGAATTTAGTTGAAGATTTTAGCAGTTACCATCACTGCATGTGATTTCAGACAAGCATGACCTGCTCCTTTAACCAGTTTTTTTGCACTTAACCTTTATTTTTTGCAAATGAGACGTGAACCTGAAAGTGTCTGCACATACCAGCTGCCCAAATCTCATCTGCAGACAACTCCAGATTTAGCAGTGATATTAATATGGCAAAAGAGATCTAATTGCAGCCGATACTCCTGGAGAGCAGAGCCAAGATAGACTTTTGTCCAGATCTACTCTGCAACCTTTATCCTTTCTTGTCCCTTTCTCTCATCCTTTTCCTCCCCTCTTTGTGACCGACACATCCCAAAACACGTGGAAGAAGGAAGGCTGGAAAAAGGGTGTCCTTTTCTAGCATCTTTTAAACAGTCTTTAAATCCTTTGGAGTGCCCAGGCAGCATGGAGGATGAGCAGTAATTCCCCTATTGTCATTTCCTCTGCCAGCTCATTGCTTGGAGGTCCTATTGCTCACTGCTGGAGCAAGCAACCCTACTGACCCCTGCCTTGCTTCCCCTGCTTGTTGGGTTCACGAGTTCATTACTGCATGTTGGGATGAACTGAAGCATGGAGGGCTGGGTGTAGCTTAGAGTCCTCTACAGCTCTCTCCCCTATGCCTGAAGCCAGACCCTTCCAACCACTTTCTTACCTCTGGTTCTCCTGACAAACACCCTTCCTGCAGCTGCCTCTTGGTTGTGTTCCCCTGCTCCATGCTTTTCCCCATCCCTCCGGGTTGGTGCCCTCCTGGGGCTCTGGGATATGGAAGGATGAGATGCTGGGATGGAGCTGTAACCACGCCTGGGGAGCTGATTGCCCTCTGATAGCTGCTTCTCATGGAAAAAGGGAATGTTTTATAAAAAGCCTCATGAAAGCAAAACAGATCGTGATTTTGGTGCGAGGAGACAGCAAACGAGATAGGAGCATCCTCTTAGATTTGCCTGCCGGAGGTTATTTACCTTCAGGAAACTGCTGAATAAAAGATACAAGAATACAGCAGAAAGTAGTATTATTTGCTCCTTTCAAAGCATGACGGGAGGCAGGAAAGCATTACAAGGGGTATCTTTGAGCCTCGCCAGCCTGGTTTGTCAGGGCCGAGTTTTCACAGAGCTCTCTGGGTGACCCAGTTTCCAAGGCACACTCGCATTCACACGCGTACACTGTGAGCCACAATCCACAACTTTAATAACTGTGTGACATACAAAGGAGATTTTGATGCAAAGTGGAGCTGACAGAGAAGTGGAAGGAAGTATCTGCTTTTCTGCTTTATTTTTCTGTATCCCGTGCCACGCCAGGATTGCAGTCAAGGTGGTTTCAACCTTCAGCAGGGCTGGTGTTATTGTGGGTTCTGCTTTTAATGACTCTTAACAAGAAGTGGTAGCTCAGGGAGGGGGGAAACAAGGACTTTCTTTTATTTTCAGGAAGAATTTACTAGGGCTGTCAGGATTAAATGCATGAAGTGAATGCATATGGGGCTGCAAAAGGGGCTTAATAGCTTCACTGCTGGTAACCACAGAACAGCTATGAGACAGGATTTGCCAGCCCTGTCATGCATCTGATTAAACATCTGTGTTTGCGGAGGTGTGGATCTAAGAGTAGGTCACAGCTCCGTTGTCACACTGCTGTGACTTTGCTGTTGTCTGTGGTTTGCTGGTTGTGGGTAAAGTGTGGGTGACATGAGAGGGAGGGCAGCAGTAAACTGTGTGTGCTGTGATGAAGCTGTGTCTGCCTCACTCCATGTGATGAATATTAGTTATTCTCCCATGATGTTGGTCTGCAGGGTCCTGCAGGCACAGATGCACCCAGGCAGATTTGCCAGGGCGAGTGCTGACTGGGGGGATGCTCCAGGTTGGGTACCCAGATGGATGGGCATGGATCCCAAATGCTCCCATCCTTCTCTAGGTCAGGTCTGAAATATACACATCATTCCCTGTTTGATCACAGAATCATAGAATTGTCTGCATTGGAAGGGACCCCTGGTCCCACTCCCTGCAGTGAACAGGGATGCTCAGTGCTCAGAGTCCCAACAGCCTGACCTTGGCTGTCTGCAAGGTTGGGACATCCACCACCTCTCTGAGCAACCCGTGCCAGTGCCTCTCTACCCAGGTGACTCCAGGCTGCAGGATCAGTGCAAGCATGCTCTAATCCAAGCTGGTTCCACATGTCATCTTCCATGTCCTTAAAGCGAAGCAAAAACTCGAGTTGCTTTAATAATGCTGGAAAAGGCCAAAAATGAAACATCCTCATAAAGTCTGGGGCATAGAAAATGTCTGTACATCAGAGAGGAAGGAACAACAGGCAGAGCAGCCAATGGGGGGTGGATGCTGTGCCAGGAGTACATCCTTTCTCACAACTTCCCCAAGGTTTGTGGCAGGTACAGTTTGTGGAGTGGGGTTCTGGCTTGGACCTCCATTAGGAAATATTCTTCAACCATGAATCACAGAATCATACAATGGTTTGGATTGAGAAGCAACTTAAAGATCATCCAGTTTCAGCCCCCTTGCTCTGGGCAGGGTTACCAACCACTAGACCAGGACACTCAGAGTCACGTTCAGCCTTGAGGCTCCTGTGCGTGGCCAGACTCAAACTTCTGAAAGCACAGCAATGGAGAAATAGGGAAGGCGGAGTTACCACAGCCCAAGTTGTGTGAGCAGACAGTGAGCACAGCTCAGCAGAGACAGTGCCAGATAAAGAGGAAAACAAAAGGAGAAGATGCCATTGTCTGTGCTGTGCTGGTGATGCAATTCCCACTTGCACTGCACTCAGCAGATGGCGTTGGCTGGATCAGGTTGAGAGACCTTGTCAGAACTCCCCCATGCCTCGAGGCGCCCCGGCTGCTCTGCAGAGGGGATGCAGATGCTGAGCTCTCCTCCTCCCAGGGGCTCTTGGCTCTGCAGTGAAGGGACCTGGCAGGAGCTGCGTTCAGCTGCTGGCATGGCAGTGATGGAGCCAGCAAGAGGAGCCAAGAAGGATGCACACCTCCAGCAAGCTGGTGGCAACCGGATGTGCAGAGAAGCGTGCTGATTCTGACTAATTTTGGGGAAAAACCTTTTATTTTACAGCATGGGGGATTTTTAGCAGACTCGGGTGGGGCTGTGGTGTATCATTGGGAAGAGGGGAAGCTGCATGCATCACTGCCACTCTTTGCATCCGATACCCAAACACAGCACGAGGAAATGACAGCAATATGCGCTCCCCTGACACCCAGAGAACATAGCGATATTGCTGTGAAAATGAGGCTCAACTCTGAACCCTTCCCTCTGCGAGGGAGCTATGATTAGAATCTCATCTCGCTCCGTATTGCGCAGCACCTGCAGAGGAAAATCCCACCCAGCGGCACGGAACTATTTTTAAAGGCCTGTTTCTGTCGGGCTGGGAGATAGAGCTGGTGAGAATCCTGCTGGTGCCACGGATTGCTTTCAAACCCCGTGTAGGAATGGAGCTAGACTTGGGGAATGTGGCTTAAAAAGGAAGCGTCAGGATTGTTGTGCCAAGGCTGAATCTCGTGCCAGCTCTCCGCCTGCAGAGCTGAATTTCAACAACTTGTGTGTCTTTTTTTGGGTTCGCTGTGCTGAAGTCAGTGAGATGCCTCCAGCTGTAGGAAACTCATGTGCAGAAAGAAGAAGGATGCCACAGCAAGCAGGCACAGGAGGCAGCGAGGCTCAAAGAGCTGTGCCCTGGGGGTGTGAGATGTGGTGATCTTGAATTTGGGGCATTTTGTGGGTGAATGAAGTCTATCACCAAGCCTTGGCAGCACCTGGCAATGGAGAGAAGACGTGTGCATGTAGTCAGATTCAAAGCTACTTTCCTTTTGATATGCTGCTCGTGGACAGAGCCTTCTGCTGTTCAAACACAATTCTCTCCTTTTCTGAGTGCAACTAGAGAATTGGATTACATTTGTTTTAATAAAGCAGGTTGTCTTGCAAGCAATGGGACAGGAAGCCTGGCTTCCTATGGTGGGCTTCCATGGGTGACCTTTGGTGTCAGCCAGAGTGGCTGAGCCCACATCACAGCCTGGGAGTGGGGTGGGAAGTAGAATGATAACAGGGAGAAGTGTCTGTTTGGATACATCTTTCCTTATAAAGTCTGATAGAACTTCATTTCTTTGAGACCTGTATTCTTCTGTCAGCCCTGATTGCAGACCAGCAGGTTTAGAAAGCTGACATGCAATGCCTGTGGGCCAGCTGGCCCTATCACATGAGCCTTGTTCCCTGGGAAATGGAAAAAAATAAACAGAGGTGACCTGGAATCTCTGCAAATTATTTGTCTTTATATCCCACAGCCTTTGACTCTCATACCTGTGCTTTTCATGGCTGGCATTTGTCAGCAGGGCTCTGTAGCCATGATGGGGATTAGCAGAGAACAGGTCTCACTTAGTATATTCCATTGACTGTGCAGTTTGCAGATTGAACATGCAGCAGTAAATAGATGTACCCAGCTACAAAACCACTTCCCATTTTGTATAATACAGGCCAACAGAGATTTGAAAAATGTTCCACTTCTGTATAGAAAGACTATTTTTAAAATTGAACAGTAAGTTAGTCCTCTATTGACTTTCAATTTCCATCCTCTTACATTTCCATAGCAACTCTGGCCATTTATGCATTTATCATCGTATTTAACTTTCCTCTTTCATAGCATTTCAAGAGGACTCAAGTGCTGTGAAAGGGTTAACCGGCCTCTGGAAATATCTCCCCTTTTTTAAGCAATTACTTGGAAAAAAAAATAATGTATATTTTAGGCTAAATTGCCAAGTTTGTGGTTTAATGAAAACCGTCTCTGGAATATTTGCCCTGAAGAATCCTTCAGGGTGATAACATGAACGAGTAACAACCTCTCTCCTCTCACTCTGCCTTCTATTATTACCACGTTCAAAGTTTTCATATGTCACCTGGACTCGCTGTGATAGCTGTGACAGTCCAATTGCTGGGTATTGGTTGGGCTTCCACTTTGGCTTCCTTTTTTTTTTTTTTTTCTTGTTTTAAAAATTTGCATGTGTATCTGGGGACCGTGGGAAACCAAGTGTATTTTATAGCTTCCTGTGCTTCAGGGCTTGGGGGCAGAGACGTAGAGCTCAGTGTGTGCATGGTGCAGGGTTAGAGTACCCCTCAAGTAGCTGGAGGGTGGTGGTGGGAGGTCATGCTACCTGCTTTTAGTGCAGTAAGCCCAAGTGGATTTGGCATGGCATGGGCAAAGTGCATGGGTCATGCTGTTGACAGCAGAGAGCCCCAGATGTTCTTGGCTGAGCAACTTGGAGACCAGCTTGGTCACGAAACCTTGGTAATGTCTGCATGGGGCACTGCAGCAGAAATCCTCTTCAAGGCCCACAAGTGCCATTTCCATAGGTTTAATGGTTGGAATTTCTGCTGGGGGTTTCATCTTGGCAACTTTCAGTTTTCATTGTCAGTGCTACTTGGTCTCTAATGTCTTCCCACCCCTTTTCTTTGGTAATTAAAGTCTTCCCGTTCTTCCTCCATCCACAAGGACAGTTGAGTGATCTCACCACTCAAAAGGGGAAGGGTGTCCCTGTCCTCAGGAAAACAGTGGGTGACTCAACTGTGGCACGTGGAAATATGGGATACGTTTCCTCCCATCCTGGTGACCCATCCAAGTGACGTACAAGGGAGAACATGCTGTTTTGAGAGCCCCCCTCGCCGTGTCTGTGTTCACCTTGGATTCTGAAACCCCACAGCCCCTCTGCATCGCAGACTTACCTAACAGACCAAGGTGCTGAAGTACCAAAGGCATTTTTAAATTTTTACTTTAATGGGCCTGGGAGTCTAAATCTCATTGACTTTCAAATCGACTGTGCAGATCAATGCACAACGCCCTGACGAGGCAAGATGGTTTCCAGCAGAACGTCCTCTTGCACATCAGCCAGCCCTCTTCAGTGCTGCTCCAGCACTGTGGGATTCAGCTGTAATCTCCTCCAACCCTGGAGTTTCTGATGAGTCCTCGAGCCAGACCTTCAAGTTACTTTGTGGAGAGATATAAGTAAGCATCTGATGAAAGTGAAGCCTGACTCCCATTGAAATCTGGTGCCTAACCTGCTTAGATGCATCTGGAAATCCTATTAAAGAGCTACCTTGCACCTTTAAGCACCTAAATGCATTTGAAAATGCTTTCTTAGGGACTTTCTTAGCGACTCAGGGATGGAAGGCCAAAACACTTCCAGAGGATTTGTACTCCTGCCTCACCTGCAGCTCCCTCAAGGAATCTCCTTCTGTGTTGTGCTGATGTCCCATTAACCTTCCTCTTTCATTCCATCTCGTGTTGTTCATCAGTGAAGGACTCTAAATAATTCCTCCCCCTTCCTTACTGTTGACACTTTTCTGAGTGTTTGCAGGCCGTTATTAAATCACCTCTTTACTCATCCTTTATCTGAGCTGTACATAATTAGTTCCTTTAATCTTTCCTCATAGGTCAATCCTTCTAAACCCTTAATCATCTTTATCTCCTTTTCCTGGAGACCCTCCAATTTGCTGACACTTTTTTTTTTTCCCTTTCATTTTATTTTGCATGGAGCAGCACAACACATGCCACAAACCCTGGGTGCTTTCTGTAGGCTGCTCCCTGGGGCACTGCCCCTACTTGGCATCAGCTCTGTTGGCACTGGATGGGGAAGGTGAGAAGCAGCACTTCAGCTCATGCAAGCCACAGCACCAGGCTGTTTCCCAGCTCTCAGGCACGAATCCCTGTGACTTCCCACCTGGGGAGCTCCATCCTTCTTGCTATGAAGGATACTGCTGGCTCCCTTCCCAAGCACAGAAACGCAGTGCCAGCTCCTGTCCAGCTCAGCAATGCAGGACTTTGGCATGTGCAGCCCAGAATAGCATGGCCTGCTTTGCTTTGCTCATAATAATGCTATTTCTGCTTTTTCTTTTTTTTTTTTTTTTGTATTATGTTTGTCCTTAGCCCTTCCCTCTAAGGAACCTTTCTCAGCTGCTATTGCACTCACCTTCACAGTACCCTTGGTTGACTGTGGAAACTGAAGCACTGCAGAGAGCACAGCCCTGGCCCCCAGCCTATGTTGGGGGTCCTGCCTCATTTCTGGTCTGAAAGTACGTGGCAAGAGCCCCACAAGGAGCAGGCTTAGTGGGCAGTGTGATGGAGTAGCAAAGTCTGCCCTTTGCTTGGCTCTCTTATCCTGAATGAACACTTGCAGTTTTCTCTCCAGGAAGCAAACCTTCATCTTTCTCTTAAGCGTGCTCACCGGGGTGCTCCCTATCACATATTTTGCCTAAAACCAAAAGCCACCTTCATCTCCCTTCCTTTTATTAATTATAATTTGCCTCTGGATTAGACTGATTGCAAAGCAAAATACAGAGGGAGGGAGGCAGCGGAATGTGTCAGCTCAGCTCTGTTTTGCAGCACTCCCAAAATACCAAACCCTAAATGTGATTCTTAGAACAGGGAGCTGTGATGACCACCAGCCCTGGGGCACAGTCTCATTTACCAGCAAAACTTTGCAAATCTTGCATGAGATCACCCTATGTCCTTGGAGAAGGGCTGCAAGGCTGATCTGCTCTGGATGCTGTAAGCAGGAAGGGATCATGCCTGCCCAAAACGTCCCTGGCTGTGCTGTGGTGTGTGTCTGTGGTTTGTGGTGGCCACAATATGCTCCAGTTGTGGTGTGAGCAGATTCAGGCAGCTGCCCTCAATGGATGTTAAGCAGTTGAGACTGTTAAACGTGCCTGGAGGCACCCACTTGTGCATAACGAGGACGCAGAGCTGTATGCTTACGCAAGGACTCCTGGAAATGATGGGAGATGCTGCTGACAGAGATGTTTTTGCTTGACTGGGATGTTAAATACTTGATCGATGTAGCAAGGGTCACCCTGAGCTCAAGCAATGGGGCAGCATGACCTTAGGAAGGAGCACGGAGAGGCTCTGGCATTGCCCTTCCTGCAGCAGCAGGCAGCGAGCCCCCCTGATGCACTGCTTCACCGAGGGTCTCCAATCCTGTTCCCTAAACCCAAACCTGCTAACTAGGAGACTTCCAGGCTATTCCCAGTCTAGGAGCCCCGGAGGGGCTCGAGAAGGTTGGCTGGAAATGCTCTACCTGGAGTGTTCTGCATAGACCAGGGCAGGTGAGCACAGAGCTCTGCCCTAAAGCACAGTGCAGCACTCCGTGCTCTTCCCACAGCCACGCTGTGTCCTTTCCCCATTTCTGATGCTACTGGGGATGGAGGCTGCCTGTGTCACATCCTTGCCATGGCTTTTATGAAGCCCTACACACCCATCTCCTGCTGCTTGGAATTACCACAACCACTTCCAGCCCCCTCTGAGCTCTGATGTTTCCAGATGGGACTATTAGACTCCCTAGGAGTGCAACTGTAAATATCTGCAGAAATGCCACGCAGCACAGCAGTGTGGGAGCATCACGAGCACCGGAGCTGCCTTCCCTCTGCACAGTCATCTTTGCTCATGAAAAGAGCTGCACCTCCCATGGGCCCAACATTAGCACTGCTTTGCAGCAGCTCTGTTATCAAGACTCACGGGGGAAGCAAATAAGTGGATGCAATTACTGCATGACAAACCTAGTTTGCAGCCAGCCCCATTAGCTGACTTCCTGCACCCCACTAGCACACACTCTGTGGTTTTCCTCCTCCCTCATGCTCTCCTCTGGCTGGCGATTGCAGGTCCCTTCTGAGAAAGGGTGAAATCTCCGGCTGTACTCAACGTGGTTGCAAAACTCCCAGTGACTTCAAATCTAAACACTGCCACCAGCATTTAAAGAACTCAGCAGGGAGAGCCAGGAGCAGATGCCTCGCTCTGGGAGCCATTTATTTGGAAGCATTTAAACTATCTTGTTATGTTTCTCTCACAGTGCTCTCTGGCTGAACACTTCCCACACAGCATGCAACCCCAGTCCCTCCCCTGCCCTTCGTGCATTGTGGCACAGAATGGGGTGAGTTTGTCCTTCCCTTGATGGCTTCTCCCAGGCTGGAAGTGCAAGCAGCCTTCGTAGCACGTGTTGCTTTCCAGAAGAACCAACACTCACTTGTCTTCTCCCCAGATTGCTACCACCTAAAGGCACTTTATGTACCTGCAAATAGGTGGGACCCCAGACGTGGCTACTGGATGTGAGTCTACGTCTCCTCTACCTGGAGCTTTACTTGTTATTGAAAGTTTTCCTTTAATAAGAACAAATAGATGGAACTGCTCAGAATCAGTACTTTCCTTTTTCTTTCTGCACATTGGGAAACAAGGTTGACATGCTTCATAATTATTCAGAGGACAGATTATTTCTGGTGGAAGGAATACTTTCCCCTTCCCCCTAGCCCCTTTTCCCTTTCCTCTTTTCCTTTTTTCCTTTTTCCTTTTCCCATTTCATTTTCCCTTTCTCCTTTCTCTTTGCTCTTTTCCCTATCTTTTTTTTTCCTCTTTCTTTTTCCCTTTCCCTTCTCCCCCTTTTTCTTTTTCCATTTTTTTCTTTCCCTCTTTCCTTCTTTCTTTCCCCTTCTTCCTTTCCCTTTCCTCTTCCTGCCTTTCTCTCATTCCCAAACCCACCCTGTGCAATTGAAGTGCCTTCAGCATGGAGACAAAGTTTCTAATTTTGGCAGGCAGATGACTTTCCAAAGGGCACAGTGCAAAAACACTGTCAGAAATCTTCAAGGTGTAAATGTTTGTGTGCTATTTGTCAGCAGTGCACTCCCCATATTCAAGATGCCTTTGGTCCCAAATGCACTCTGTCCCTCCCGGAGCTGCATTTCATTACATATCAAGGCAGACATTAGGCAGCAGATGGTTCAGCAGAACAGGCATGGAGGATGTACTTCCCCAAGGGGAATGCACTTCTCACAGTGATGCTCAGTGGAATAGCATGATGGGCAGAAGTTTAAGACCCATTTAAAAATATATACCAGCATCAGAAGTTTATCAGGTGCGCAGTCCTGAGGAGATCTGAGACATGGGCACACCAAATCAGTCCCATGGAGTAGATGGAACTGGAGCGTTTTCTTGCAGGAAGCCCAGAAGCTGTGTGTGATGGTGCTGAAGCTGTCACTGTCAGCATAGACAGCCCTGGGTTGCGTGGGGCAGGACAAGTGTGTCATCACTGCCACTGCTCTGCTGAGGCTGGTCCTGGGGGAACGTCCTGAAATCAAAGTGACACTGTCTAGCAGCCCAGGTCTGCTGCTTCTGTCTCATGCCTTGGTTTTGTTGGTGTTTATTTCTTTTTTTCCGCGCACCTTGGGGCAGGGAGATGGCAAAGTGCAAAGTGACCTCCTCTGTGTGCAAGTACCTTAGAAAGTCAAACAAGGACTCCCGACTTTGTTCACAGACAAAACTTCTCAAAGTAGCCCCTTTCCAAATCGGCTTCCATACAACAGAGCTGCTGCACAGCTCTGCTTCTCTCTCTTTCGACAGCACAACTCTAAGGAAAGGCAGAAGGCAGCGACTGTTTTACAAAAGCCAAAGCCACCGCTGAGAGCCTCGAATCCCTTTGGAGAAGGACAGCAGTGATGTCCCTGCATCCCTCTGCCCCCCGACAGCGACTCCCATCGCACACATCCTCGAATGGTGAAGCAGGGAGAAGCTCTCAGCCAGGAGATGTGACAGAGCAGCGCGTCCCCTGCTTCTGAGCGCTGCTGTACAAATAGCGGAGAAGAGCAGCGCCGAGCTGCTTCCTGCAGACTCTCAGCTGCACTTAGAGGGGTCCCTGCGGGGAGCAGCACGTCAGCAGACCCTTGCAAAGGGCCCCAGATTAGCAAACGATGTCTGAGATGGGCTTTAAAGCCAACAGCCCCTTTCAAAAGGCGGCTTTCAAACCTCCGTCTCCCCCGACGCCGCGGACTGAAGAGAGACACTTTCACACCCTTGAAAAAATGGTTTATTATACATATACAAGAGAAGAAATACAGGATAGGGAATTCTCTTGGCTGTCTCCCTTTTTTTTTTTTTTTTCTTTCTTCCTTTTTCCCCTTTTCTTTATTTACCAAAAGTACCTCCAAGGCTAATGGCATTTTCTTTGGCCGCTGGGAGCGGAGTAAGATTGAAGTCTGAAATATGAAAGCTTTTCTCTGGGTTTTTAACAACTTTGGATCACTCTAGTTAACTCTCAGCCTCAGTTCAAAGCACAACTAGAAACTGCAAAGCTGGTTCTGTTTTTCTATTAGAAATGAGCAATAAATGTTTTCTCATCTCAGAAAGAAACATGGAGGCTTAAAATTCCTCGTCCTGGAAGAAAAGTCAAAATCTCTGAGACTTTTGTGAACTGACAAAGAAAAAAAATTGCCTGCAATACCTCATTTTGATGATATCAAAGTGTTTCATGTGTGACCTCTTTTTCATTTAAAAAAATGTTTTTATTATAATCAGCTTAAATTTCAAAACAAAGTCACTTTGAATAAAAAGTTAAAACAGGTTGTCTTCATCTCAATTTTTTTTTCCCGACAGAAGAAATTCATCAAACCGGCTCTTTCTGTGAAGCATTTCAATTGAGATGAATCAGCCTTTTTCAAACTGAAATAAATGTCTTAACAAGATATTGCTGCCTGCCTTTTGCTGTTCCAGAAATGGTGAATTTTCTTGTACAAGCCTAAATGATGATGGGCAGCACAGAGGACAGAAGTTTTGGGTAATGTGAGGCTGGGGTTCAAAACAGAACGTACATCTGCAGGAGTTAGACCCAAGATGGATCTAACAAGGGTGACAATGACAGTGATTGGGAAAAATGTGTTTCCAGGGAGTAGGGATGCATTGGCACAGCTGCCCTGGGAGTGGTGGAGTCACTGGCCTGGAGATGCTTGAGATAAGGGGAGATGTCGCATGGAGAGATGCGGTTTGGTGGTATGGTGGTGTTGGGTTGGTGGTTGAACTTGATCTCATTGGTCTTTCCATCCTTAATGATTCTATGATTTCAGCTTTCCTAAAATTCGAGAACTTGGAGGTCCTAATCGTCCCTAAAACTGAGACTGATGCATTAGTGGTGTTCATGAGACCAAAGCTCTGGAATTCCCAGCTTGCTTGCTCCGTAGGAAATTGGCTGTGTATGGCCTTTGGAATGTTATTTTGGTTCTCACTCTTGGCATGAATTAAGTCAAGAAACAACGTTGTGGAAAATTTTCAAGTTCTCTTTAGACTCTGAATATCTCTGTTATTCCTTGAGAGCTGTCTGTATGTTGCCCTTGCTGGAGGCGTGGCTCAAGGAGCCAGGATCTGAAGGCAGGAAGAAGCACCTTGCTGAACCTCAGTGCTGCTGTGAGTAGTCACATCTCTGCTTCTTGCTTTCCTTCTGCAATGCCAGAGGGTAACAGGGATGTGCAGGCAAGATGTGTTTGGTGGTTGGAGGATCATAGACGTGTGCTTCCCACCAGCTGATGGTATTCCTGCTAGATTTCCAAGTGTCTCTAGCATGGAGTGTCATGGCCAAGAGCCATCCAAGCATTCAGCACTAGACAGAGAATTGACTTCATGCTCTAATCTTTGCTTTTCTTCTGACCTTAATTTGCTCCACGATCATGAGCTGCTCATGCAGTCTCCGTTGGGCACAGGCTCTTTGGAAATGCAATGAGAACAATATTCAGTTGCAGGGGAGAGCTGGAAGAAATATCCCTGCAGTTACCCTATCTGGCCAAACAGTAGCAAAGATGGAGGAGATTTATCACACCTAAACCAAGTGCCCTTTGGGTGTACAGCTTGAACTTCTAGTAGGAATTGACTCATTTCTTCGTTGTGCTCCTTTTTCAAGTGTCAGGTTTCCAAGGGTTTCTTAGCTCCTGTGCATCACTTCAGCTTTCACAAGTCTGAGCCCAGGCAAGTGGACATCCAGCTGGGCTCCCAGGTCTCTTGACCATGCATGACTTGTTCTTCTCAACAGCATCTTCAAGAGGAGTTGGATCTGCAGTCAGTGCAGGAATTTTTAGCTTTGGTTGAAATTGTGGATGATGCAGGTGATCTAGGCAAAGTTATTTTGAAAAATGGGATGAAAGAACCCCCAAAAATATGATGGAGAATTAGTTTCCTCTTAAGGGAAGTGTTATGTTAGGAATAGCAAGGATGGCGGTGCATGGAGAGACAAGAAAATACAAAGGAAAGGAAAAAAGAAGACTCTTAAAGAATGAAACCTTAGCATAAGCCATGGAAAAGGCTAATTTCCCTGGATGGATGGATAGTAGAGATGAGGAACCAGGGAGCTTGGAAGCTGGGTCTGTATAGTGACGTTCAGCCCATTGGGCTGACACCTATGAGGGACCTTAAGCACTTCGCCTCTCCTCACCTCCTCCTTCCCCAAAGTTGAAGATTTACCTGGTAATTCCCTTATCAGAAGTTTGTGCTAAGAACGCTTATCTGGATTTTACAGGTGCCTCCTGGCACCAGACCAAGCATGGAGGAAAGCATTTCATTCTTCTTCAGTTGTTAAATGAAAGCAACATTATAAGCCAACAATATTATTCTCATTAATGGGAAGGGACTGCTAATGATGGGAACACATGTGTTTGGCTTTCAAACGAGACTTGCCATCTATCCCTGCTTCTGACCCCGCTGCAGCTTAGCAGGGCTAAATGGCTTTTTAAAGCTGAACGGAGTGAACCTTAATTGAGGCATTAAGGGCGCCTTCGCTCGTCTTGCTGGGACCTGCTGGCTGCGGCTGCTCTGCAGGAGCGCTCCGGAGACAGGAGCACAGCTCCCCAGCAGCTGGGTCTGCCAGTGGTGGGTTTTTTGTGTATTTTTTTTTTGCAGCCTCCCCCCCAGTCCCCTGACATCTCTCCCTCTCTCTCTTTTTTTTTTTTCTTTTTTTTTTTTTTCCCCCTTTCAAATGTAATTGAAAGTCATTCTTTTAACTTTATTTATTTATCAGCTTGATACATTTGAAATTGCAGGCGCCTTCATCTCGGCATTCATTTCCTTGCCCTTTAATGTAGACCAGAGTCAATTCCCCATCCCTTTTAAAGCTGTTTATTAGTTCTGTGCCACTTCCCCCCACCTTTCCCTTACCTAATTTCTCCTCAGCTGTCAGCTGCAGTAGAGCCCCAGCAGCCCAGGGACACCCAGGGACACCTGGGCTGTATGAGCAGAGGAGTTAGCATCACCCTGAGCCTATTGGGATGCAGCTGAGGTTCCCTCCCAAAAAAATGTCCCCACAGTGGCTCTGCCCAGATTGTGCTGCTGGTGAAATCACCAGCACACTGCATGGTGGTGAGCCCTCCTTCCCCTTAAAAAAGTTTTGGGAGAGTGCCTTCCCTGGGCTGGGAGCATTCTGGTTTCTCTCCCCCTCCTGTCACGTACTGCACCTTCCTCACTGGGTGCCCTTCAGGAAGGGATGTTTTTTCTCCAGCTGGCAGTGCCTGCACCCAGAGGACTTCAGCCACACAGGGCAGGCATTGCAGCTGGGAGGCCACCAGCAGAACAGACTGCAACTAACAAAAAAGGTCATTTGTCATCATCTTCCTTTGTGGAGAAGGACAGGAGCCAGCTCTGCTCGTCTCCCAGCCAGGGGAATGGAGGCTCTTGCCAGGCTCAGACAGCCTGCCTTGGGTTTACCTTGCTGGGAACTGAGCTGCTTTCTTGCCCAGTCACAGAGATGTGGCGATTATAGAGATCCACTGCATGGCTTGGGGCACAGTGAGGGACCTGGTCACATTGTGAGCTGTCACCACACAGCGCTGGGACAAGCCGGGTGTGCAGGGAGCTGTGATAAGGCAGCTGCTCTGTGGGAGATTTGCCTCAGGCTGCAAGAAAGAGTCCATGAATCTCCTCTTCCTGATGAAAATTACTCCCGTTTTATATTTTATTTTATTTTTTCTCTCTCCCCTCCAAACCTCTTCTGATCCCCCTTATCGTCACCTGTAGTCGATAGATTAATGCATGTCTCAAGAAGATAAATGTACTTTCAGATCTTCAAAAAGCAAGGCAGCTTCTGAAACCTGTGCTTACAACCGCTTGTGGCTGGCAACAAGGCAGGCAGGCAGAGATGCACAACCTTCAGCAGCACCAAGATCAGGCTGGGCTGAAGGTGCTGGGACCCAGGGGCTGCTCAAGGACCAGATACTTGTTACCCACCTTCCATGTGGGTTACCTCTGCACTCCTTTGGGCACCAAATGAGAGTTATGAGGTGGAGGAGGGAAGCAAACTCTCCAGGATTCAGCACTGTACACAGAGACCTTGGCTCAGCCCTATGTCCAGAACCTGGACCCATCAGTTAGGAAAGAAATGTCTACAATGTGCAGTGCTATGGAGAGCCACACTGCACCAGTTCTTGCACTCCAAGGAGATTGAAAGTCCAATATAAGTCTGTCCTGTCTGGCCACCCCTGGACTTTTTGTGCATTAGGACAACAACAAGGGCCTTGTGATTCTGACTACCACTAGTGTTGCATGCACACTTATCTGGGAGCCTTAGCCAACATTAATTCAAAATAATAAATTGGTGGAAAGTGCAACATTTATTCAAAAACTAAATTTTATATATCTCATGAATCCCAAGATGGCTTCAAAATATCCATCCTTGCATTTGCACTTCTGGAGAAAGTTTTCTTCCAGCTTCCTCGCAGCCATCCAGAGACACAGTCAGCATCCCTGGCTGCCTGACGCTGCAAAGAGGAGGAGGAGGAGGAGGAAGGTTATGCAGGGTTGGAGGAACAGGGCTTGTGTGTACAGAGCTTAAGTGGTGGCTCCAGGGTAGGAGAAAATGTAATTCTGTTTGAGCAGTTCACAGGCATTTTGAAGCTCATCCTTGTGAATTAGGGGCCGAGTGAAGTCATTAAACCCTAATCAAAAGCAGCTAATCAGGAATCAGTGGGAGATCTTCCAATTAATCGCGGCTGGAGCTGGCGGAGCTGCAGTGCTGGCAGCAGGGGAAGGAGGATGGCAGTTAGGGATGAGCAGGAGCCTGGTGTCCTCTGCCTCTGGGACCTGCTGCAATGAAGGGGAAGAACCGCTCTAATGCACGTTGTTAGCAGAGGTCCACTGCCTCACATATGTTAACATGTTAACATCTGAGAGCCTCCAAATGCTTCATAGATCTCGCTGCTGTGTGTGAAGGTGCCTGGACTCCTTCTACACCATTGGTTCATAGAGTTATAGGATCATTAAAGTCAGAAAAGACCTCCAAGATCCCCAAGTCCAACCCACCCACCGTGCCCACTGACCATGTCCCTCAGTGCCACATCTCCACGGTCCTTGAACGCTTCTGGGGCTGGTGACTCCACCACTCCCTGGACAGCCCAGTGCCCAACCACTCTTTCTGAGAATAATTTTTTTTTCCTAGTATCCAACCTGATCCTCCCCTGGCACATCTTAAGGCTATTGCCTCTCATCCTGTCTGGAACACAGTCTTACTTCGCGCTCCTTTCTATTTTATGATTTTAAAAATACCTGAAGGATACAGCAGACACCTTGCACCACTGAAAGCATCTGGGGAAAGAACAGAATTATTCTGGTACTTTGGAAGTTCCCTCACTTCCTGCTCCAGAGAAATGTCTCCCTTCATAAATCTTATTGTATCCATAAAATTCCTTTCTATTCTTTTGCTTCTACTTGTCTCCCTCTAACGTGACTGTTACACTATTGCATTCAGGCTGCACTATAAAAAGACTGAAGTGCATTGTGTTGGATTGAGCATGGCTGTAAATCCTTGCCACGTTGGAGTCAACACAAATTGAATTCTATCATGGCTCTTCATTGGCAGGTTTGCTGTCTACCTTTTAAATGTGCCAGGGCTGAGATGCAATTCAGCTTAAGTAACTAAACTGAAAATGTGCACAGCATTGTTGTAGAGCATTAGCTGCCAAGGGTCAGGTCTGTAGGAGAAGGAGCATTGCTGTGTTCACAGTGCTACCCAGAAATGCAGATGAATGCAATCAGCAAGTCTGTGTTCACATATGAATATGTGTGCTTAATACTGAAACCCCAAGGGACATATTCTGTGCAGAGCCCACCCTTTACTGGATATCAAAGTGACAGCAAAGTCTGCTGCAATTCCCCAACGTCTGATATATCGCTGCCCGTGTGCTCACCCCTGTTTGTGGCGGTGCTGCAGGGGGAAGCTGTGTTTAGAGAGATTTTTAATCTAGATTCAGATGAAGGTTTTTAATCCAGGTGACAGTTTAGGCCAATCCTTGCCCTGCTGCATGGCCCCACAACTAAGGATGCTGGCAAAATTGAGGAGGGAGGTAAATGAGAAACAGGAGTGAGAAGCTGCAGGCTGGATCTCTTGTACTGAGGACTTTGCCACGGAGCTGCAGCATGAGAAACCACCGGAGACCAAAACCTTCCATGCAATCTATGTAATTGGGCACAAATCCACAAGCATCCCCACTAAACTTGCCTGTCCTCCTTTAAACACATAGGCAGCAAACCTGCAATTCTGCTGATGGGGATGGGGATTCCTGGTGTTCTCAGGACTTCTTTGGTACCAAGGTCACTGGCCCTGTGCCCTGAATGGCCAGGGCTGATGCAGGGCTCTTAAAACTGTCTCACTGAATAGTGTGAAGAAGGAGGTTCAGCATCACCAGGGCACATAAATCCAGGTGTTATCACAAGGACAACATCCTTGAGTGTCCTGATGTCCTGTCCATCTGCTGCTCTCCTCTCCATCTCTGTCTCTGTGACTGCACTCAGCTATTGATTTCTGCCTGGCTCATTTTATAAGACTGGGGAAGGGGGGAGGGATGCCCCAAGGGAAGGTTGGGATAAATTGGCAATTTTTCTCCACCTTGCCTTCTACATCCCTCACTTGAGGTCTCCATTGCATCCTTGTCCTTGTTGGAATTTTTCTGCCAAATGCTACTTTTACCCTCTTCACAGCTCCCTAAAGAGCTGTTATTTATGGCTGGTGGAACAAAACTGAATGATACAAGCTGGTTCCCAGCCCACAGGAGGATAACCGTCAGTGGGAACTTTAAAGAAAGCCTTTGGTTTAATTGTGGGATCACGCAGGTTCTCTCCAGGCCCTCTGAGCCTCCCTTTAAATTGCATCAGTGAGAAGGCTATGAGCTTTTTTTCTCTCATCTGGAGAGTGGTGGTTTACATGAGCTCAGATGGCTTCCAGGTCTTCATATTCCTGTTGGTGCAAATCCTTCTTCTTTACTCAGAGTTCTCAATGTTTGGGGGAGGTTCATCATAGTCAGTTTGGGAATTGTAAGTATTATTCTACAAATACTTTTTCCAAGGGACATACACCATCTCTGATTTTCATCTTCTTCCTTCCATATGTAATCAGAATCTTTTTTTTTTAATGAAAATGCAAAACAAAGGGAAGTCACTGAATACGAGAAATAATTCTAGCAAATCTGTCCCTGTTCATTCTCTTTCTTCTATGAGAGAAGGCTCAAAGTGTTGGTGGGGTTTTCTGGGGGGTTTGTTGCAAGGAGGAACAGTAGATATCTCTTCTCTGCATCTCTCAAGGCCAGAACAGTGACCCACACTGGATGGAGCGAGGACACTGAGTGAGCTGTGACACCTCTTGGATGGCAACATGAGATGTTGGGAATAGAAATGCATTTTATTAGCATAGGGAAAAGCCTGTGAGTGCGGACTACAATAACTCACCTGGCCCTGAGCCCCAGGAACCCTTCCCAGCTCTACTTTGCATTTTGCCAATTGTTTCTAGAAATGACCGCTTTTCATGGGCACGTCGCGCTGTGATGAATGGCCGAGGACGTTCTGCGAGGATATCTGTCTCCACCGAGGCTCTGCGAGTCAGCTACCCCATGTCTAGCTGCTACTTTTCTGTCTTAAAAGCCTCAATATTCCCCACTCAGCTCACCTTCCTGCTCTTTCCTGGTCTCCAGATCCATTAGTCTGTCTGGGCTGGTACCCATTAAACTGCTGAACATGGGCTACTCTGAGCAATCTAATCAGTGCTGCAGCTATTAAAGGCAGAAATAATCAGAACGCCAGTCACCAGAGCCAGCAGTCTGGCACTTGGGCAAAGGGAGAAGTTTTGTGAGCAATCGTCCTCGTTTGTGAGGAGCCAATGAGGACAATGTTTGGTTGCTGTGACAGTGGCTATTAATAAACAGTTTGCTAACGAGAAGCAGAAGTCTGGGCTTTGCAAGGTGCTGGTGTTATCTGTGCGACCTCCCAAACACAGCAAGACAGGGGCAATAAGGGAATACGGCCGCCTGCCATCCCAGTGTGGGGAAACCATTGCATGCAGTGGGAAGATGTGGGCTGTGACACCAGCAATGCCCTAAGAGCACTCAGTAAATCAATACGTATAGGTGTGCAGGGCTCCTAGGTGCAGTGGTCCTTGCTGAGCTCTCCTACGAAGGAGCTGCAGGCTGCCATGAGGGGCTGCAGGCTGCCATGAGGCCTCCCCTCACCCCCCTCTTCTTCTTGCCAAACAAAGCAAAAGAGACTTCAGCTGCTCTTCACACACTGTGCCCTCCAGACCCATCACCATTTTTGTAGCCCTCCTTTGGGCATTCTCTAATAGTTTTATGCCTTTTTTGCACTGTGGCACCCATAGTCCTGAAACTCCCAAGCCACTCTTAATCCTGTTTGGATAAAGATTTATCGCAGCTTAGACCCCACTTTTCCTTAGAGCTGTATAAGAAAGAGAAACTTAGTTGTTGTCTCTGAAGTCCTGCAGATCCCAGCTCTGCCTCTGGGTAATGCTCCAAGGTTTGCCTGGATGGTCGTCCTAGAAAGCAGTTCTGCTACCAGCTCCTGCTCCTGGAAAAAATAATTGCTTTCTCAGTTTAATTTGCTCTCCATTCAGCCAGCAAACTGTGGAAAACTAGCCAAGAGTTTTATTGGCACTTTTAAGTCATAAAAAATAAAATTAAATAACAAAAAATGTAAAAAGCGATTCACCCTTTATAGTGATAGAGCTCAGGCTGGCCAAACTTTTAAGTGTACACTTGGCCTTTCTCTGGGGAAGCTTTAAAAATGTAATAGCAGAGTGTTGAAATGAAGATGTTGGACAAGAGGTGCCCTGCTTGCTTGAAAAGTGCCCAGGTGAGAATTTATTCAGTGGTGACATCCCATCCATCAGAGACATCGAGGTTTTGTCACAGTTCCCAGTGGAGCAAATTGTCACATAAATCAGGAACGGTGGAGCCAGTCAAGATGTGGGATCCAGACGCACTCACTGTAAAACTACAAGTCTTGTGTTGAAAATTTCTGGTTTCTGCACTTCATGTTAATTTAAAGAGAAAAGAAAACAGTTAATTCTCATTTTGGGGAGGAAACCTGCTGAGTGTGTTGAAGTGACTGGAGATTTTTTTTCCCCCCTCTTTGTTGTGTGTACATGATTTAGTTTTGTCACGCTTGGCCTTTGGGATTTCTACCAATAAATCCCTATGCACTCTGTGGAAAAACATAACCCTGGAAGCCTGAAGACACGTTTTGCTGGCCTCCCAGATGGTACATGAGCAGTCCTGCTGGGTGGATGGCATCTTTCACAGCATGCAGCCACAGCCCTAAGAGAGTCTTACTAGGAAGGATGCTAATTCCTGTGACTCTTACTTTTTGTTTTTAAGCACCATTTTGTGTATGTGTGTGTGTGTGTTCAGTGTTTTTCTTAACCCCTAGAGAAAGGGCTGCTTACAGCTAATGGACTGCTAAAAGTCTTCACCTCCGGCCAGAGAAAAGAGCATTAGAGATGTGTGAAGGCCTGTGGGATCAGAGTGCCCAAGGAACCTGGGGCTGCAATTCCAGGTGCTTAAAAACCACCCTTAAAGCAAGGAGTTCGAGGCGGTGACCAGGTTGAATCCAGCATGAAAATCAGCTGTTAGTTCAGGAGCCTTAACGAAAACTGGAAACCTGCCTAAAAAGGCTCCTGGTTGGCGAGAGGACCCAGACTTTTAATTGGTGCTTGTTCAAGACCTTCTCACTCTTTGGAGAGTTTGCTTTGAATGCATATGAGACGTTGAAATTTGGAACTTTCCTGCGGAACAGAAATTGTCACACTTGCAGACTCAGAACAGCCAAGAGTTTCATCCAGCCCATTTGTAATCCCTTCATTTAGATGGAATGAAGCGTTTCGCTCTGATAAGGTCAAAGCATGAAAATATGAATATATTAAAATACGTGTCAAAATGAAGGTAATCAAAATGAGTACTGGAGCAAACACTATTGAAATAATTCACTCTGATTTTTTTTTTTCCCCTACGATAAATTTCAGCGCTGTGGACATATCTTTATGAAATGTTTTCATGGGAAAACTCTATTTTGCTAGTAGATAGCTACCCTGACCGAAATAATAAGATTTTGATCAACTCTTGGAAAAATACAGGCTTTGGGAGGGCGATGCTCGAGATCCCCAGCGCTGCCATCAATCACATCCCTGCCTGCAGGCTGGTTGCCTCAGCAAGACCTGGGAGCACGGCTGCTGCTGCTGTGACTCACAGGACCCTGGTGACCCTCAGCTGAGGGTTCATGCTCAGGGCTGCCTGAGAAACTGAGATTTAATCCATAACTTTCCTCCCATGTCTTCATAAAGACCTGCTGGCATCCTTAGAGCCGTAGAGACAGGGCTGTGCTTGCTGTCCTGTCCCCTGTGGAACGAGACGGTCGTTCAAAAGGAGTGAATGCAATTGCAAGTGAACACCTGAACATTGATCCAAGCTACAATCATCTCATATTATTTTAATTGCAGGTCCCTCTTTCCCCATTGCACAGCAGTTAATCCTTCTCCATTGAGTTTTCTCCCCTACCCTGTGCAGAACACAAATACTGCATCCTCATCCCATGCTCCCTGGCCCTGGTCCCCCAGCACTGCCACCGTTTCTCTTTCAGTACAGTCTTCTGACAAAGGGGGGAATCTGTGAAACTTGGCTCATAAAGGGAAAGAGATGGGGTTTAACTCACGAAGAGAAGGCAGTGGTGGAAAGGTGAAAAAAGTGGATGCCCCCTCCCCGAAAAATAAAGAAATATGGGCAGAAAATGAAAGAGATTTAAAGCAGCTATCAATCGGTGGCTGTTCCAGCTTTAAGAGCTGTTGAAACAACATAATAAAAGGCAGTAAATGGGGGATTTATGGCCTACCTGCTGGAAATAGCTTGCTGCTTCTACTGCTTGGGGCGAGAGCACTGTGCTGGACTGGGTGTAGGGTGCTGGGTGCACATGGGGCCAGGTGAGCACCCCTGGCTGTGCCTCCAGTTCCCCCCATCCACTCTCCAAACCCCACATCCATAGGCTGGGTACTTTGTGCTTTAAAGGCGCTGCTTTGTGTAGTTTGAGTTGTTAAACCCGACAATCCTCTGCAATGAATGGCAGTAGGCTGGAATTTTAAGGGCCAGGTATTTACCACTGGAGTTGGACCCTCCAGCTAAATCTTGGTGGCAGGTGAAGACATGCAGCACTGCCTATGGCAGCATCTAGAAAGGCTTGTAAACTGCTAGTGCATATTTAAATCGCAGGAAAATCACTGGGGGAAAATATATCTACAAAACCAAAACCAAACCGGGAAGAAGAAAGTGAGAGACTGAACATGGAGATTTCTAATGCCCTCTTCAGGGCTGAAAGTGTCCTTTTAAAGAAAAAAAATAAACACAAAGCAACTTTCACCCCTGCTCAAAGCCCACAGAGGGGTGGAACTGAAACGCAGCAAGGCAGCGTGTGTTTGGTGCAGGATTTGAGTAACAGTGCAGATTTGGGCAGGCTGAGGACTGCTGGCATCTCACTCTGTAGAGAAGGCACTGTAGGAAGGAGTTCTCTGAGCCTGGCACTGGGCATCTGCCCTCCTAATAGAAAGCATCCCATTTTTCCCAGTCGTGGTAGCAGGAGTGAGGTGTGCTGGGCCTTGCACTGCCTCATTTCCAAGCCTTGGCATGGAGCCTTCCCCTGTAATTCCTTTCCTCCCCTTTTCTCAGACCCAGTATCCATCTCCTGCTGTCACTCTCACTCTCTGGCCACACGTACATGCTTTTGTTCTGCATGGCACAGTAAATCTCAGCGGTGACACAAGCAGCTCTGGCATATCTGAAGCTGTTTGTTCTCATAGAGCAAAGTGGGATGTGGGAAGGGGACATCACTGCAGTGCAGGAGGTGAGCTGCAGAGTGACACAATGCCATAATCCAATGGGGCCAGCACACACCAGAGAGACAGATCTGGGACAAGGAGACAAGGAGGGCACTAATCTCATGTCCCTCCAATACCCCACACAGAACAAAGCCCATCTTGGCGGGGGAGTGGTAGTGATAAGCTGAATAAACACCTTACATTCATCTGCAATGAAAAGCTGGGGGGCTTGCACTGCAGCCCTTGCATACATACTTGGGGGGGAAATATTGTTCTGATTATAAAAGCCCAACCAGAGGGACCACCAGGCATGAAGCTGGGGATCAGCTGAGCCGCTTGGATGCTGATCCACAGCAGAGAAGCAACGATGGCCTTTTCCTTCCTCCTGCCTCAACTGTAATCCTTGCTTGGCTTTTCTATATGGCCGTGGCTGGGAAACTGGTCTTGCTGATGGAAAGGGGCACAAGGACCAGGGGAAGTGATGGCCTCGGTGTGCTTGCAGGAGCATCATCCTCCGTTCCCTTGCCGCTTTCCTCCCTGAATAGATCCTCCAAAACTACAGTGACAGGAAAAATAAAATGTGAAGTTCTGAGAGCTGCAGGAAGGGAGCCGTTCTTGGCCTTGGACACCTTGTGCCTGGTGCAGGCCATGCAGGAGGGGACTGTTCTTGTCCTTCTTACCCAAACTTTTCTCCATTGTGGCCCATCTTCAGCAAACCATTTTTGGATTTTTCTTTTTATTCGCAAGAAGCACGGAGTTAATGGGAGTTCTGTGAATTTACAAACAATCATTCAGAGGGGAGAATGTGCCCATTTATCTGCTAATACAGTGGTTAAAAAAAGTCTCTCTTTAATTGCATTTGGAATCTATTCTAACGATTTACTCAGGAGAGTGTTAAGATGTCAAGGCTTTTTCATTAGTAATATATTCCCAAACAAAATCTTTGTTAAGATAGGTTAAGGCAGTAAATAGACCATTAATTTACAGGAACGTAATTAGTACCTTGCAGTTATTTGTGAAAAAAAGCAGGACTTCTTTTGTCATTACTCAATGGAAAGATTTAAAACAAATGTAGATTCAGCAGGTCAAAAAACACACGGGCCAAAAAGCAACAAAGGTATTGATTAAAGTTTCAGCAATAACTTTAACTCTGCCCCGGTACCAAAACCTTCATAACTTATGGCAACAAAACACATAATTGTTTGAAGGGCTTTTTTTTTTATATCTCCTTATGAGAAAGCTTGGTTTCACGTGGTACAGAAATTGAGTTTGAGCCAATTTTAGCTGTTCCATGTGTATTACTGCAACTTGCAAAGCAAAAAGGAATTTTCAGGGGTCAGTAACTGTACTCGCAGGACAGTAAGGCTATAAATCATGAGCATTGCTCAACAGGTAAAATATCACAGTGTATTAGGCAGTGGTTAATGTTCCAGTTATAAATAACTGTGAATTATCAAACTGAAAAAGAAGAAGTAATAAGGTTATCTGGTGCAGTGCAAAAGAGTTCAAAGTTCAGCAGCATCATGAGATGAATGTATCACTGCTCACCAGCCCAGACCTCTTCCTGGCAACTAAAGGCAGAACAAATCTCACTTAGAGTCCTTCAAGAGAAGTGACAGAAGCCATTTTCTGTTTTCTTTTAATTAGCTTCCCTTACCTGTTTGCCATTGCTAACAATGTGGAGGTGCTGCACAGGGGTAGAAAACAGATGCAGAGAAAATAGAGAAAACTATTTTATGGGAGATTTGTGAGGGAGTTTCTGTTTTAAATATAAAAAATTATTTCCCTCCCCTTCCTTCCCCTTCCCTTCCTCTTTTCCCTTCCCCTTCTGCTATTGAACAAGACCAAAGCCATGAAGCAGCAACTGGGGAAACTGAGGCAGGGAGCGACATGAGGAGGCAGCACTGGCACTCCAGGGCCACGTCCCTCAGGGCTCCAGCACTCTTGTTCACCAGGGTTCCTATTTCACCCTATTGGGCTGGAAAAAGCCCAGGGATCTCTGGCCTGTTGAGTGGAGGTTGGTGGAGATGCTGGGATGCAGATCTTGGTTCTGCCTCTGCTGCCTCTAATCTGGAGATGTTGACAGCCGGACAGACTCCTACTGGGACAGGGCTGCAGTTTGACCCTGCAGATGGTGAGGATCTCACAGACTCTCCATGTCGTAAAGCTCTGCTGCAGGGTGAAGAATTTTAATAAGGAGTGGGGAAAAAAAACAACAGTGAGAGACAGAGAGAAAAGGGATACATTGCAAAGAACCTGACCTTATTTCCTCAGTGTGTGACTAAATCACACAGCTAAAAATAGGTAAGTGATTTGCTTTGATGCTGTAGGATTTTGCTGATACCACTTTTGTTACACATATAAATATAGAGATTTAATATAATATTTCCCTTACTGCAGTGTCTTGTCTTAAGGCAGTGCTGGAGTCCTGAGAGTTGCTGTCTGTCTGCTGCTCTAAGTGCAGAGTTACAGGCAGGGCTTCCTGGTTTCTTGGGGATGGGCACAGTGATGTCCCACGGGTGACAGCAGAGAGGACAGTCCCCACAATGGGTCCATTTTGGGGCCACGGCTGCTTTGCCCATAGCCGTGTGCTTTATTCCCTTTCTGACTGAACAGGGAGCGTCGGCTCTGCCAGGCGTCTGCAGCTTGAAGAGTACAAATGGAGAGAGCTGTTTGATACTAAACAATTATTCTGTTGCATAAAACTCTCGTATTTGTTTACTGAGGAGTCTATGCTGAACACAAAGCCCCAGACAGAACTGTCAGGGAGCAGGAGAAAAGAGATTGGTTTTATTTAAATTCGGAATGGAGCGTCTCACCCGTGCTCATCTTTCTTTTTTTTTTTATTTCCCTTGTTCTTTCCTTTCCCTCATTCCCTTTCACTTTTCCTCTTCTTTGGCAAATTCCCTGCTTGTACTCAGGGTATCAGGCTGCCCAGCTTCTGGATGCACTCTAAGAGTGTTTATAGAGAGGGAAACTGAGGAAATGGCCACACTCAGAGCATTTGGTTTCTCAGACCCCAGGCTTGTCTCTGCTCCTGGCTACCTGGGCTCTCCCACGAGGATGCTGCTGTGCCATTAGCCCCCCTCCTACTCTGATTCATCTCATCAGGATCCCAAGCACTGCAAACATCACAGCTGTGAAGACACGAGCATGCTGCTTTCAGCCTGCAGCTGTGAGCCAGCTATCCAAGGAAGAGCATTGCTTAAACCCAGAGAACGGCTTGTCAGCTGCATCCCTGCCCACTGCATTCCTTCCCACTTCATCCCTGCCCATTGCATCCCTTCTCACTGCATCCCTGCCTGCTGCCAGCACAGTGCCCCCATTTGTGGGACAGAGCATCCCACTGCAGTGCTGAGCATCCACAAAAGCACTAAATTAATTTTCCTAAGAGCCTTTTGGACAAGCAGCTCAAAGCCTTTTATAGACTTTAATTGAAACTCAGAGTTAATGAAGCCTCACTAACATGCCTGCCGGATAAAGGAGTGTTTATTGTCCCCTGTTTTGCAGAGGTTGTGCAGAAGGCTGGTGGGGTGACTGTGTGTGTTGGGTTAGGGTTGCTTTCACCCTCAACACTGATCATAGAACACAAACTGTCTTGTCTTAATAAAGGAATATTCCCAGGAAGGTTCTGAATGTGACGTTTTGCTTATTTTCCCTCGGCTTCCCAAAGAAATCACAAAGAATCTCTGGGGTTTGAAATTTACCTGTTAACTCTGGAGATTTTCTTCATGCAAACCGAGCAAACGAAGGCTTCTCAAAGTCCCTTGGAAGCAGCTGCGCCCCAAGAAGAGCAGAATCTGCCCTTGGAGGTGCCCAGCCACTTCTCAGTGCTGTACCAATAAGAACTGAAGGGCTCCCCAGAGCTGTGCTGTGAGAGGATGAGCCGCTGTCCCCCAGACCACCCCCATCTCAGGGCTTTTCCTCAGCTGTCTTTGGAGCTTTGCTTAAAGCCAGCACCACGTTCCTCAGCCAGCCTGGGGTGCAGGTGACTCCATAATACTGTGAGGTGGGGACAAGACGTGCCTGCTTCTCTGCTTCATCCTTACTCACGTCGAAGGCTGACCCTTGCCAGGCTCCCGGTGGCTCCATTTTCAACATGGGCACAGAGGACAGCAGCGGGATGCTGGTGGGCCACGTTAGTGCAACCTGTGGGCTTGGAACTGGGTGAGCCTTAAAGTCCCTTCCAAGCCAAAGCATTCTATGATATTGAGATATACTTGAGGGCTGCTCCGAAAGTAATGCCTCCTATTTTATGATGTTGGCCCACGGCATCAGAGGTGGAATGAACGCAGACACTGAATCTTTAAAAAAAAAAAAAAAAGAAAGAAAAGAAATTAAAAAAAAGAAATCCATTGCATTTTGTTGCTGTGCTACAGATGGCAGCAGAGGGGCGGTCTGAGGAAACGGTGCCTGGCGTGGAAATGCGTATGAAGCAAAGGTGTGGAACTGAATTCTTCCATGCAGAAGATATTGCACCCATTGACATTCATGTTGAAAAATATCACTTTTTTTGGCCGACAATTTGCTCCATCAAGCCGCGTCATTGTGCTCTTTGTTGCAGTTCCCGCGGAAACAACTAGGAGGCATTACTTTCGGAACAACTTTATCTCTACCTATCGGTGCACAGAGAGACAGATGGGTGCCGATTTAGATACGCACACGGATATATCGGTGCGTATCTCCAGGTACAGCCACGCCGACACGAAGCACAAGGCGTGCAGCGCAGCGCGCCCGCTGCCAGCCGGGTGGGTGCAGAGGCGGCGATCTTCCGCCAGGGGGCGCCACCGCTCCACCGCCGGCGGCCGAAGGCGCGCTCCCGGTGCCCGAGGGGCCGATCCGCGAGGAGGGCTGAGTTATTTGGGGATGCTTCAGTTAAATCCATCCGTATTCTGCAAAATCACCGCCGTTAGTGTGTTTTAGCTGCTAAAGCATTGAGGCTTCCCAGATGTACCCCCTTCCCTTGGCGCTGGCCCTGTTTGCGCCTTGGCTGTGCGGCATTCTCGCGCTGTGATTGGCGGGGGCAGCGCAGGATGCGGCGCGTTCGGCTTCCTTTTTATTTATTTTCGCCGTGCTTTTAAGCGCTGTTCAATTTTCGACTTCAGAAGGGCTGCGGGGACGCTGCCAGAACCGCTGCAGCAGGAATCGCGCTCCAACTAAATATAGAAATGAAATTCTGGATGAAATACAGGCTCGGGTCCGTTTTGGCAGAAGGCTCGATGCTCTCCTCGCAGCGTTGGCTCTGCGTGGATTCGAGTAGTCCCAGGAATAGACACGGATGGCACTTGGGGCCGGCATTACGAAACAGAGGGTGGGATTGCATCGCTGTGTGGGGAGCAGTGAAGAACAGAGCTCAGACTTTATGTTCTGTGATATTCCCAGGGCTTATTTCATTCCAAAGGAGAATAAAAGTTATTTTTGCTGGAGAAAAAACACAACTCCCTCCCTTCCCCCCCATCTCCCAAGCAAAATACCCACGCCAGAACAATCTGGAAAGAAGTATTTGCATTTAGAATAAAAACGCCATCAACGCTGAAATGTTTGGGCTCTGGCGGTTGGTGGCTCACCCTGAGATTTCCATTTTGACTTTTGGAGTCTTTTCCAAGGGATGATCTGCTAAGAGAAGGAAAAGAAAAAAAAAAAAACTGAGAGAAAAAAAAGGCCAAAAAATGGCAAAGAAGAACCGTATAGTTTTGATATATATGTATTTTAAATAGCAATAAAATGTAAGTGGAATTGTCATCCTCCTGCTAACCACTTTGCATTCATTGAATAGCATCCGCTGCCTGAAAAAATCTGCTGCAGAGAAACTTTTGACCCAGCTGTGCTCAGATTTCCATTTGCAAAGTAAAGAGCAGCGTGCATATGCAATCCACAGGTCAGGCTGCATTGTAATTTATAATTTTACTTATAAATTGAGCTATATTTATACGTGAGCATTTGCACATAGACACTCGTATATTTTTATATGGATTTATAGGTTTGTTTTCCAGCTCCGATGGCTGCGGCCACCCTGCTGCCCAGCTCCTTTACCTTTGGAAGGCAGCAGCAGAGGAGGAAAGGGGCAGCAGAAGGGGTGCAGGGCTGCTTTGCTGGGGAAGCCCTCGCTGAGCTGCTGCCTGCAGGTGCACGGTGTGTCGGTGCTCAGATGCCATTAGGCAAATCAGCTGTGCTGAGCTGTGCTGATAAGGCCAGGGCCTGCGAGTCTTCCTGGGGTGTTGTGCTTTGAAGGAGTTGTGAGGTGTTGATACTGCTGGCAGGAGATAGGAAGGACTTGGAAAATGAGCCAGCCTGTCCCTAATATCCATAAGGTACGTTTTATTGGGGAAGTTTTTGTGCCTGAGGACTGCAGTAACCACTCGCTGCAGGGTGCAGGTGGATGGGGCCAGGGCTGCCTGGCGCTGAGCCCTGCTTTACAACACTGCATTTGTGTTGCCTTCCTTAGAATCATAGAATCACAAGGTTGGAAAGGACTGACCAGATCATCTAGTCCAGCTGTCCTCCTGTCCCCATTACTACCACTGAGCTACTGAACCACATCTCGTAGCTCCTCATCCAGATGATCCAGACATCATCATCCTTCGGGGGTTCGCACTGCGAGCGCCCAACCCTGAGCCGTGCATGGGAGTGGAGTGAGGCTGATGAGCACACCAGCATGCTGCTGTCTGTGCTGGTGTTTGGGGATCTTGTTTCGCACACCTGGCAGTGAGGTTTGGTGTGATGAGGTCAGGGGTTCTGAGCGTCCTGAGCTACTTGTAGGTGTCCCTGTTTGTTGCAGGGAGGTGGACCAGGTGACCCTCAAAGCTTACTTCCAACTCAGACCATTCTGTGACTCTGTGTTAGTTGTGTTAGCCCACACAGTTGAGTCTGCGTGGGATCAGCCTTTGGGCACCCAAGGCTGTGCCAAGCCATCAGTGGGGCTGTAAGGTTCTGTGTGCTTGTGTGGAGAACCCCTGGGAATGCTTTGAGGTGGGTGAGAAGGTTTCCTTTTCTCTGAATGCTCCACTTTTTCCCTTACAGTGCTGTAAGGGAACATGGTGGGCTGATGGGGACCCTATTGCTGTCACCAGCAGCAGCCCCACCATGACGGGGATGGATTGATGGTTGGACTTGATGATCTTGGAGGTCTTTTCCAGCCTTAATGATTCTGTAATTCTGTGACTGAATGGGGATTTCCTGAGACTGCAGCTCCCTCCTCTCCTCAGTTCTTTGCTTTTTCTGCAGCACTTCTGCTTGGAATCACTGTGACCCCTCTGAACCAGGGCTTTGATATTAAGAATGCACCACCTCACCCATCCCAGAGTTTTCAGTGAGTGGGGAAAAGGAACCCAAACTGAATGAAACTGCACCAAATGAGGAGAGAGAGGGAGGGCTGAGAGCAGAGGTTGGGGTTGGGAGTCTTCTTTGGCATGATGGTTCCCCACACCAAACAGCCACCGTCAACTGTGTGCCCAGGTCTGTATTGCTGTGCTGAGATCCTGCCAGCCAATAGGATGGTGAAAAATGTGAGGTTCCTAGGCCCAGAGCTCTTAAGGGACTCTGTCTGCTTTCATAGCTTCTTACTGGAAAAGTTTTTTGGGGTCTGGAGTTAAACTTCTGTTAAATGAGAAGAAAGAGGGAGCGAAGTGGCTGAGAAGCTTTGGAGGGAGGTGTTCATATGGTACAAAAGAGAACCTGCTCCAAATCCTTGGCCTTAATTAGGAGAGGAGCGGAAATGAATCTGAAATTTTCAAAGCTCAGCCCATCCCTCCCTATCACCAGTGGAGATGTGATTGATGCAGTATCTGTGCAGTGGACCGGTAGCATTGACAACTCTCCCTCAAGTGTTATGAGAAAAGTAAAACTATTTCATTATTAGTCATGCCAGAAACAAAAGAATATTGTTAATATTGATAGTATTACAGTACATATAGTACGTTTAGTATACAGAAGCAACCTGCTCCCAGCTCGTCCAAGGCTGCTTCTTGCAGGAGTGATGCTGGGATCCCAGGCTGTTCCACCTTGGATGGTGATACTTTGCTGTCCCTCAATGGCCTCTGAGCTGCTCAGTGCTCCCCTCTGCTCCCAGGGGAAGTGGGAACCCCCCACTGCCCTTGACCTACCTCCAGAGTGGGACAAGAAGCAGAATTAACTCGGTTTTGAAAGAGCTTTGGGTTCCCAAGATTACATATGCTCAAGAAGTACACATCATGATTAATATTGTTATTACTTCTATAAGTTCCCACATCTGATTCCTTGGAAAACAGGTTATTAGCAATGCCTACTTGAGGGGGGGAGGGAGTAGAAAGGGCAGAATTGTGGCCTGATTCTCCCCTTTGCTCATGGGTTGGGGCCATGGGGTTGTGCCCACTCAGCACCAGTGTGTGGGATGGGAATGGGAGCCCGTGGTGGCTTTTCCCTGCTCTAATGGATGGTGCTGAATGCTGCTGGGCTGTCCCCAGTGTGTGCAGGAGGCAGGTTGGGATGCACCATTCCTCCTGTTCTCCCATGTTGGATTGGAAGGTTTAATTCAATCATATCCTTAAATGGAAAATAAAAGTGCAGTGAGGAACACAGGGATGTCAGTGAGAAGAGTTTTGTCTTGGGTGAGTTTTGATGTGGATCCTGAAAGTGCAAGACAGAGCCCTGTGATTGACACCCCTGTTCTGCACCAGGTGCCTTGGAGGGAACTTTCAGAGCAAAAGGCTTCCTTTGCTGGAGGGGGACTGGAGAAAGTCCACGTTTCACAGCTTTCTGAGGTATTTTCCCTCTCCGCTGTGTGAAGATGCGAGACTCTGTGAAGTTTTATTTTCCAGCAGGCTGCAGAAAGATGAGGATTTAAGGACAGAGCTGTTCTTTCCAGTGCTGGGTTCCATCTCCATGATGGGAAGCTTCTCCTTGAGGGACTCCCAAGCACTTGACCCCTCCCCAGCAATCTGTGGATCTGCAAATCCCAAAAGCAGAGATGGGATGAGGCCAGGGGGCTGTCCTAAAGGACCCCCCAGCATCAGCCCACTGTACGTGCAGAACACTCAGCCCCTGGGCTGGGCTCCCATCTGGGCTGGTTTATCCATTCCAATCTTCAGCACTGGGAATCCCATGACCTTCCTCCAGCACTGAGTGCTGGCTCTGAGGGGCAGCAGGGATGCTGTGCCTGCAGCTTGCCCTCCTCATTCATCACTGAGAGAACGCTGCCGGCCAACAGCGAGATTCATTTTGGTGCCAGCCGACCATAAATTTATTTGCTTGTTAATGCAGCTTCCCCCAGTTCATGTTTTCCCTAACTAGGAGCATCAAAATGTCAACCTGTCCTCAGGGGTATATCAGCCTCTCGAACCGAAGGCATAACGAGATTAGGACCCATGCTGTTCATATGTGCCACCTCTCCCTTGCTCATGCATGCATATTTTTTTATTATCTGCTTTTTTTTTTTCCCACTGATATCTTTTGCCATCCTCTGTGTTCCTGTCTTCCTCAGTACTCTATGGAACAAATGCAAGCTGACACGCTGGCAGTGCCGTCCCTGTAGTGTTTGCTTTTCCCCCTGCTCCTCCCAGGCAGTCCCACTGAAAATCATAGAACCATAGAATGGCTTGAGTTGAAAAAGACCTCCAAGATTATTCAGTTCCAACCCCCCTGACCATGGGCAGGATTGCCAGCCACTAGGTCAGGCACAGCATCATTATTGCTCAGGATCCCATCCAACCTGGTCTTGTACACCTCCAGGGAGAAAATCCCAATGAAGCTGTTCCTTATGAACATGAAATAAGACAACGAGCAGCTCAAAATGGAATTAATGTGAAAGCATGTGGCAGCTGAGTGAAGGACAGGGTGGCTGCAAGGAGTACAGGATGTCCCACTCAGCTGGATGCAGCTCAGGGGTGCCAAATGTTAGAAGGAGAACCTCTGGGTAGGACGAGAGGTAATGGCTTTAAGTTGTACCAAGGAGGGTCAGGTTGGGTATAATTCTGGCTTCAGGAATAATTTCTGGTCAGAAAGAGTAGTAATATATTGGCACAGGATGCCCTGGGAGTGGTGGAATCACCATCCCTGGAGGTGTTCCAGAACCGTGGAGGTAGGGACATGGATGGTGGGATGGGTTGGAGCTGGGGATCTGAGAGGTCTTTTTCTGACTTAAATTATTCTATAGTTCTACTCTGTGATTCTTTGGCTGGGGAGAGGGGATCGTGGTCAGGCTGAGAAACACAAACCAAGTCATGTGGAACCCCTGTGAAGGTACAGAAGGAAGCCTCAGTGCGCAGAAGGTATCTCCTTTTTTATGCAAAGAGCTTTGAGAGTGGAGAAAGGAGCAATGGGTGCTCAGGTTGCTGCCAGCCCCATCCATTGGGGCAGGAGGGGATGGGAGATATGGGTGCTTTGGTCACCAGAAGGGCACATGGGTGTTACAGAGCTCTCTACTCTGCCCTGAACCAACCATGCAGCTCATGCCATTCAAGGAGGAAGAGCAGTGTTTGCTGCTCATCCCAATTCATTTCTGGCTTCTGGTTGACTCGTCCTGAACAGCTGCCTCAGAGGGACAGAAGAGTGGCTGAGAAGTTGTTAAACTTTTCCTGAAGTAGAAAGTAAAAGCATTCTTCATCCAAGAAATTATTTTCCCGACTTTTTAATAAAATATTTGACCTTTCAGGATGAAGGAATGAAGGTTTATCCCCCCTCAAAAGAATTTAAGAAATAACTTGAAATTCTTCATGGAAGAAAGCGTCTTCTGTCCTGATCTCATTCGGTCCTATACCTGCAGAGCACCTCATACCATTAATTCTTTGCCTCTCTACGCTTGAAATTCACCCATGAAATAAGGGAATGATGAAATTAAGTGTCTTGAGCACTCCACTTGGCTCAGTCTGACAAGATGAAGGCACATGGTAGGCACTCTGTATTTTTAAGACCTCTCTGTGCCGTGCAGCTGGGCTCAGGCCTGGGGAACACTTCTGTTGCACTCTCACTTCTCCAAACCCTCCCTGAGCAGCAGCTTTGATGAAATACGACATGTATCACTCTGACTCCTTTTCTGGAAGCCAGATCTTTGCCTTCAAACAGCAGCATGGCCTGGGCATCGGTGTAAGAGAACAGGACCAGAGTTTCCTACTGACTGCTCTGGAAACTGGATTTGGGTGTCTGCTCCCTTGGCTGGGAGATGTCCGAAGGACCAGCAGTGAGCATCATCATCCTGGACCAGCCTTGAGCCGTGCCTTTTCCTTCTGTTTCCTCACGCTTCTCCCTCCAGCACCACTCCTTTCTGATGTATTTCTTCCTCTGACGATACTGCAGACAATGTAACATGAAGCAGCCTTGGCAAAGGGGGCTCGGGCTGATTTTGGCCACCATGGTGACCTCAGGAGCACCACCTGCCTTTCTTCTGGGTCGTAGCTAGAAGCTGGATAAGGAACAAGCATTGAGGGGCAAATGCATTCTGCACTGGGGTTTGGGGAGGAGTTGAAACAAAGCAGATGCTGCATCTGAGCTGGGCTTTCCCTGAGTAAATAAATTATAAAATTACTTTAAAGCATCTTTTTAGTTGCATATAAAAGCTAGGAAATGAATGTCTCCCACATAATTGCTGAGAAGGGCCTAAAACAGCCGTTTCTATTTGCAGTTTCATATTTCAATAAACTTTTATTTATTTCCATTTGAGCGAATGTTCCTGCTCATGAATATTTTGAGCAATTCAGAACACAGTCCAAAACTAATGCTGATTTTCACTTGGGTAATGCCATGTTCCCCTTCAGTCTGCACTGATATTCCTCCCGCAGTGCCCATGGGAAGGCAGCGAGATGACTATAATCAACATCTTCATAAACAATTGCTTTAGCTCAAACACAAAATTAACTTTCTGATAGGTTTTAAGAAAACAAGCTAGCAAGCAAACAAAATCTCTAACCTCTCATTATCTGAGTAGTACATTTATTTCCTTTTTTTTTCTTTTTTCCTAATGAAAACTGTGTCATTTGTGGCTATAGCTGTACCTTCTGTTTTTAAATTGAACCCAAGTTTTGCAGCTTACTTAACTAAATTAGGAAATGGAGGAAATTGCTTTGCTTACCTTGTTCTTAAAGCTCAAAGCCAGGAAATGAGAAGGTTAGCCTGCTCTTTATTTATTTTTTTTATTCACTGCTGACATAAGGATTTGTTCTTTCAGATGTATATTTTTTTTAGAGGGAAAGAGTTTGGTCTGGCAAGAAATCAGCTCAGCTGGGGGTGTGAGACAGACCCAGTTTTAGATTCATGCTGAGAATCACACAGCGATACCTCGCTCCAGATCCTGCAAGGTTTCTGCTCCTCTGCCTCCTGCTTGTTTCACCTTGAGAACAGGTACTCTTCAGCTTGAAACACATCTGCAGAAAAAAGACCTCTTTTTGAATATGTTGCTTGCTAAATATAATTACAGAGTAACCTGTGTGATGGCTCAGGCTGTGCTATGAAATGTTGGACACGCAGACTTAGTGTTCCCATCCACTGAGTGCATTTCGCATATGAGAACCCCCTTTCATGTCCTTATCTTCCCTTCTGGTTTTAAATCCTTCCTTTTAGGGTTGGGATTTTGTCCTGAATTGGATCTATGAGGCTGAGTGTCCCTCAGAAGGAGACGCTGTCTCAAGGGAAGCACTTGGGGACCAGAAGGGTAAATGCACCATGCATCCATCCATCACCAGAGCTGCAGAAGCACTATGAGCAGCTCCTGTTGGCCCAAACCCTTCCCAGGCTCTGCCCCACTTTCCTCACCAATTAAGCTGATGCACTGCACTTTGCAAGAGAGCAGGATCAGCAGTAAGCCACTGCTTGGTGGAGGCTCAGGAACTCGGTTGCCTCGTGGGATGCATCCCATTGCTGCAAAGACTTCTAATGGAGGGTTGTTTTTTTCAAGACCTGTATTTTATGGTTTAGTGGGCATGGTGGTGATGGGTTGGTGGTTAGACTAGATGATCTGAGTTGGTCTTTTCCAACCTTAACAAAGGCATGATTTTGGGAATCCGGATTAAAACGTTCTCAGGAGAATGGGAAAGCACGGCGAAAAGCTGTGGGGTTATTTTGTGCACTCTGTGTTTTTCCAGAAGCACCAGAGGGCTGCCTCTGCAGGGCTGGGATGGGGCTGCTGGAGCACTCTGGGTCCGTATGTCCACAGGCATCCCAGAGACGGCCGCAATATGGAGCAGCTCAGTGTTTGATGGATGTTGTCATTAGTGTGTGTGGCACTTACGGGCTTCCATTCATCCTGAGCAACAGTGATTTATGTGCAGGGCATACATCCAGGTAAAAAGTATTCTAAAAACTGGAGGAGAGGCCCTCACAGAGCTTTAGCTTCTTCCCCTCCTCTTCTCGCTTTTCAGGGCTCCTGACATCTCTCCTTTCCTCTTCCCATCTCTCCATCCCATGTGCTGCTACAGGTGCTGCATGTTGGAGTGGAAAATGCAGGAGGTGAAGGGGGTGGGGGTCAGTGACACACAGCATCCTCCCCAGACCCATTTAGGTTTTAGTTGGGCAAAAAGAAAACTTGAAGCCAACTGCTTCGTTATGGCACTGGGGAAGTTGGCTTAGCTATGTTTATTAGACATGAATAACATTTCAAAGCGTCAAACTGATAAATGTCACACATTCAAAAACAAAGTTTTTATTGAACCCGAGTGCCTTTTCTCACCCATTTTTAGTTCCATTTTAAGAAAAATAGACCATTTTGGTCCTGATTTGGATGGGGAAGCTAATCTCAATCTTTCACAGAACGGGAACTCGGCTTCCTGATGAGCTCTGCCTGTGCATGGGCTCCCCAGTCAGCACTTTAATGCCACTCCATTCATTTACACCAGTGTAAATCAGGAGTAATTGTCCTGAAATCAATGTCACCGTGATTGACCGGATTTTCAGAGGAGCTCGGCTCCCAGCTAAGCCCCGGTGCTACGTGGCCAGATGTATTTATGTATTTCTTCCAGCATGCATGGATACCTAGCCCCCGTGAAATCGGGTGCTGAGTGACAATATTGAATGCTGATTGCAGCTTGTTGGAAAATGAGGAATGGGAGAAAAAGCAATATTTGCAAAAAGCTTTGAAAAGGAGGCTTTTTTTTCTCTTTTCCTGTTTTCTTTTCCTTTCCAAAGCACTTTCTGTTTTTCTCAGTTGACTTCTGCCCTCTTCCACGCTCACAGCCTGTGTGCACTCTTCCTGCATTCTGTTCCTCAGTCTCTCCCTGTGAGATTGCATCTCACCACAGAATGCACTCCAAGAGCTGTGGAGGGTGCAGAACTTGAGAACTTCCCCAGAGGAGCTGTGTTCCCCTCACTAGGGTACCAGGTACCAGTTGACCTCTTTGGGTGGGAGCCATTCTCCGTAGTTCAGGGTCGAAATTCATCTTAAGACTTAGTAGTGTGCTGCTACCTTCGAAATTTTCCTTAAACCTCTGTTTGAGGGCTGTTAGAGGTGTCTTTGCACCAGAAATCAGGGCTGGGGATGGGCACTTTTAATAACTTGTGCTCTTTGCTCAAGAGAGTTGTGGTTAGACTCCCCTATGCAGCTCCACCACCAGCGTTAGATGCTGAAAGTTTTAGACAGGGTGATTTTGAGGGTCTTTTCCAGCCTAGATTATTCTGTTACAGGCTGTGGTGGGAAGGGGACCCAAGCAGTGAGAATATGAGCAGCCACCTCAGGGAAATGCGTGGCCCACTATGTGAGACATGGAGAGGAAACCAAAGGTCTCCACTGATTTGACCAGCTGCAGACACTCTGCCCTGTGCTTCAAGGAGGCCTTGCTGCTGCCTCACTTGCATGTGATGTGGCACTCCTGTGCTGGCTGCATGGACCAACATCATGCATAGGGACTTGGTTTTGTGGGCATGGTTGGACTTCATCTTAGTGGTCTTTTCCAACCCCAGTGATTCTGTGATGTGCAGAAGGGCTGGTTGCAGGCCTGAGGGTCTGAGAAAGGTGTTCGTTGCTTCTTTGCTCTCCTCCTGGCTATTTTCTTCCTCTCCCTTTCACTTTGTCAATGTTTGTCAATGAATAGCACACATTGGATTTCTGGAGGAGGATGTGCAGGGCACGGGATGCAGGAGCATCCTTGGGGAAGGAGCCCACCGTGCACTGAACAGCATGTTCTCATTTTGATTCACATTGAATGTGAAAGGCAAACAGGAACCCAATTAGTGACCTCTGAACTAGCCCCATGTTATCACTGGGAACACATGCCATCTGCCAGCTCCTCCACCGCCCCATGGCCCCCTCTCTCCTCATTCATCTGAATGAAACAGGTGGTGGAGCTGGCTCCAGGGCTGGAGGCACCACATGGGGACTGAGAGCCCATCTAACAGCACAGAGCTGCCTCTCAGCCCCGAAGTCAGCTCCCAGCCCACCGTTTCCTGCAGCCCTTGCATTCATCCTGCTGGGTTCACGCTCTCAGCTTCGCAGCCCCCGGAGGGGATTATCCAAACTCACAGGATTGGTGTGATAAAAGCTGCAGGCAAGGGACCAGCTTGACAGCAAATACGCTGCTGGTGTGAATAAGCACGGGAAGGCTTTTTCTTCAGTGCTGACAATGTTTTGGTGTGAATTCTGCCCCAGGGCAGTTTGCAGGGATGAGGTTTTGTACAGGGTGGCTGAGGTGGTCTCTCCTCCTGCTGGGACAATGGCCACAAGGAAAGAAAGTGGAAACATCAGAACTTTGCTGCGATGGGCTGTGTGCTATTTGTGGCCAGGGTCCACAGCCAGAGGTCCTCATGTCCCAGCTCAGCCCCTTCCTCAATGGCCAAGGTCTGGCTGAGCCACAGTCCTTCCCGGCAGCCTGGGTAATTGTGTGTTTACAGTAAAATTGACAGATGGGAATTTCAGCGTTTCACAGAGGCAGATGGTATCAGAGGAGGGTGGGAAAAGTCTGGCAAGGAAAAGCAACTGGCTCTCCTCGTGCCAAAGCTGCAACATATGCCTGCCTTATGCAAAACAGCCCCGTTTTCCACCAGAAAAGTTGAGGGAAGTGGAGCTGTGAATCAAAGCCCGAGTCTCCTGTCAAATGCTGCACGTGCTGCTGGTCTCTGTCCTTCCCAGCCAGAGAGATGTGTGTGAGCCAGAAAGGTAGGAAAGAAAGTTTGCTGGGGCACAGGCATCAGTGTCAGCTCCTTTAAAACATCAAAGGAAGATTTACTGGCCACAAATGACCAGGGCTGACTTGTAAGCTCCCTCTGAATGTGGTTTTCTCCACTGATGCAGTCCGGCTTGCTGCAGGACTCCAGGTTTTCAAGACCTTTCCAGGTATCTATTTCAGAGCTCCTTGTATTAAGTTGTCAACAAGGAGGCCACTAAGTGAGGAGGATTCCACATTTATGAGGAAGAATAGCAGATTTGGGAATTACCAGGCTTCTCAAACAGAAGATAAATCACAGAAAGCAGCAGGTATTTCTCTTTCAGGGAGAACGCAGAAGGCATCCATGAATAGTTTAAGCCACCACATCCTTCAGTGGGGGTTCCAAAGAGCCTGTTGCAGAATGAACAGTGAGGCAGATTCATTCAGGGGTTGAGCTCTTCCTGTGGGACTTTTCAGGTCCCTGCCTAAGGCCTGGGATCTGATACCAGTATGCAGGATGCACCTCTGCATCCCAGGTAGGTGGCTGGGACATGACGCAGGGAGAAAAACGCATGGCCTGAACATGACTCTTCTTCTCACAAAGCATAATTAATGACACTGAAATGAGCTACCTGTGCTGGAGCATCCTCTGAGCGAGGAGGCTGAGCCCATTTGTAAGAGACTCTGAGCCTCAAAGGAGCTCAGTGGTCCCGGTTAGCAATGAGGAAGGTTTGATGGTGAGAGGAGAGGGAGGGTGATGCTGCATGATTGCTCTTCTTTCCTTCCCATTCATACTGGGGCAGGAGAGCAGCAGTGATGCAGTGCACTCGGATGCTGCAAACAGCACAGTGCTCCCTGCGGGGTGGCTGAGCACCCATGTTGTTTCTGAATGTGGGGCACAGGGAGGAAAAGAGGAAATAGGAGGCGAGAAGAGGAGCTGGAGGGGAGCTGGGAACTCTTCAGACCACACTTGACTTACAGGGCCAGAGTCATTTGTGATGAACCTTTGCTGCATTCGGTTCAGATTAATACTGTTCAGTGATAGCTGTATCTCAGTGGCAAGATGGATCTCTCCCAACCAGGCAACTTCAGCCCAGACATGTCTCTTTGGATGTTCTCAGCAGCCATAGCACACAGCAGCTCCAGCCTGGCCAGAGTGCTGGGACACTGCCCAGGTGACCTCGTAGAAACAGTGACACAGCTATTTGTCAGGACAGCAGCAACCCTGGCTTTGCTGGGGATGCCATGAGGGGCACAGAGGCACAGCCCCCAGTGCCCAGGGCACTTCCCTGCCGGTTCCAAGTCTCTATGCTCCCCTGCTGGCTCCAGAGTCCTGCTTTTCCCCCACCCAGCGGTGGATCTGTCCCTCTGTCCCTGATCGGCTGCTATCCCTGCTGTTGTCTGTCCTTTCACCTCTTTTTCACCTCTGCATTCTTTTCCCCTCCTTTTTATTCTCCTTCTATTGTCCTTATCTGGTAGGGCCCTATTACCTGCTTTTATCTGCTAAGGCGTCTAATCTCTGACAGCACCTGGTGCTTGACTGGACGTGGCTAGAACACAGCAGCTCTGTGTTGTTTTTTTAGTATTATGGGTTTTGTTAGTTTTTGGGTTTTTTTTTTTTAGATGAAGTTTCAAACTGCTTTTCACCTCTCAGGATCCTGTTTGCTTCATTCTGAAGCAAGGTGCTTTGGCAGCTCCGTTCCTGCAGGATAAGCTCCCACTCCCCATCTGTCTGTGTGGACATGTCAGCCCTCAGAGCCTGGGTTGGCTGACCAAGGTGCTCAGAGCTGGCTGGCAGCACATTGTATCTGAAGGGAGAAGGGCTGTGGGTAAAGCCTTCCCTGCACTTTCTGAAACCAGGACACAGTCACTGCTGCTCAGTGACCTTGGAGAAAGTGCTTTCCTTTCTCCTTCAGGCTGTCGGTGCTTTGGGAACAAGAACAGTCTCTCATTACAGACGTGCATATAAATATATCATTTAGCACAGTGGTGGGCGTCTTTACTGCTATTACAGTAACAACCTGTCTCCCCCTCCTATCTCCATCTGAGAAGAGAAGTGCTTCCCTGTCTCTGGGTATGATTAACAAGATGGGGCGTGCTGCTGGGTTTTGATCAGAGAAAGGGCTCTGTCTTTTTCCTTTGAAAATGAGCTTGGCACTGGTGCCCAAAGGTGGGCTGGAGGTTGGAGAGTAGTCTGCCCCCTGTATCTCAGCCTCTCCTTTAGTAAAAGCATCCCTAATGGTTGAGCTGGGTGCCCTGAGGGACTTCCTGCTCCCTCCCTGTGCCATCACGGTCCTTCCACCAAGCGGTGCCTCGGTTTCCCTGAGTATATCATGATAACAGTGATCTATTACCAAGCTCTCCTGAGGCAAAAGGGCTCAGGAACGAGTCTGCCCATCTTGGCTTGACCTTGTGTCTTCAGAGCTGCACCACAGGACCCAAACAACTGCTGCTTTCCTGCTGACCCCCAGGCAAACAGCACAGTGTGGTCCCAGTCAATGCTGCAGCTGCAGCAGCTGCCAGGAAACTGGGCAGGAGTAAATCTGCCACTGGCAGAGGTGAGGGGTGCACAAGAGAAGGATGTGATTGTTTCTGCCCCTAAAGGGAAAAGAGAAGAGATGGAAAATTGACTTCATGTTTCTGAGCGACTGGAAGCAGAGTTGTCTGTGGTGCTGCGAAAGAGAGTGGGGTGAAGAGGAGATGAAAAGGATTTGAAATCTCTTTGATGAATTGTCTGTCGCTGGGCTGAATGGACTCACTTTGGCCAGGCAGGAATGTGCACTGACGCACCCAGGACCAGGAAGGCCACGTTTCAGGAAGGCTGGAAGTACAAAAGTGCGAGAAGGGGGAAAAAAGAAAGTGAGCAAAGGCAGCAGGAAGGCAGGAAGGCAAAAGTCATATTGATCTGTACAAGGAAAACATTCTTTTTTTTTGCTTCTCATCCTCCTTTCAGATGATCCTGATAAAAAAAAAATAAATAAATAAAAATAGCCAACTAAAAAATGAAGGGCTGTTTTCCAAGCCTGGATTTAGAGATCTTTCCAATGATATAGCAGATAAACAGCCGCTTGCTGACAGTGAAGGTGCCAAAGTGATTTTTTGATGATATAAGCTGAGCTGGGAGGGAGAAAGGAAAGGAGGGGTTGCTGAACATGATAAAACGGGGAGGAAGGTGACAAGCAGAGCTGGAGCCAAGGGCACCAGGCGAACGGGTACATGGCTGCTCAGCACTGGGGCTGGGAGGGGAATGGTCAATGCCAGGGGCTGGAACTGGATGAAATAGAGGTTAGGCATCCAGGATGCTGTGCCTCTGAATTGTGTTATTTAGGAGCTTCACGAGCAGTCATCAGATATCCTTAAAAATAACCAGGACCCCAGTGCATTGCTCTTGGCCTGATGCCCATCAAGTATTGGAAGAAAACTGATTATTTGGCTGGAAGTTCACCCCTGAGGAGGCAAATACTCATCGTTATTCATGGCTCTCCTGCTCGTCATCCAGCCAGGCAAGGAACTGCAGCACAAGGTGCTTGGCCAATTGCTCACAGCAGTGGAGGAGAGCATCAGCAGTGCCTACACCCCATGGGCACTGTGGTAGATGCTTCTCTGCACAAAAGAAACAGCTCTGATATCCCTTCAGCCCCAACTTCAGGAGTAGGAGGCTGTAGGAGGAATAGCTTCTGGTGGGGTCTGAATACACGTGGCAGCATTTGTGTCTATAGGCATGGTGAGCCGAGTGGCAGTAGGCAGCAGGCTCAAGCAATGTGGCTTGCCACCAAACCCAGCAGCCCACCAGGAATCCAGTTGCACGACGTCCCAAAGACAAAGAAAATGGCTGTCTTTCATGTTGTGTTTTCAATCGTAGCTTGATCTCAAATAAAGAGGGAAAAGCACCAGAGGAGTGAAGAACTTGAATCGAGGAAGGTGGATTGATAACCAGCTGGAGCACGAGAGCTGGAGACAGAATCTCAGGAGGAGAAATGTGGTTAAAAGTATATTTATGTCCCAAGATTTAGAGGAGACCCCACAAAGAAGGGGGTTTCTGTGGGTCCTGGGCTCCATCACAAGCCCTGTGTTTTCCCAGTTCATCTGGCAGTTGACTTCCTTCTCCCTTGCCTCAGCAGTCCCAGCTGTTTGATGGAGCTGAGTGCTTCTTTCCATACAGCTCTCTGAGATATTCCCATGAAAGGCTGTGTATAACTGTGAAGTATTATTATTGCACACCTTTTGGAAAGTGCCTTGAGACGTCTTGGAATGATAAGGTGCTATAAGGCAGGGAAGTTGTGCAGAGATAAATTCACTGTGAAATGTGTTTTGCTAGAGACATTTATGTAGCATATCATCTTATCAAGGAACTTTGCCCAAGAAACAAATTCTCATGCCTGTATAAAGAGACTATAATTGAACTGTTGACTCACAGCTTTGGGGAAAGACAGAGTGGGCGAAAAATTCCAGGGTCTCCAGGACCCCAAGGAGGAATATAATTAAGAAAGACATAATTGGAAACCTAAAGCAACCGCATCCACATGGAATGAGTGCTGAAACAGCAAGGAGAAATAGCTGGGCTGAGCCTGAACGGCAAAGCAGATGGCTGAGGATTTGTAGGTCAGTAGCTCTTGGATCGACGGGGCCAGGATGGGGTCAGAGTGCCATATGGATGGAGGGCAAAAAAGACAGAATGTCTGAGCAAGCTCTGCTCTCTGCTCACCCCAAGATCACTCAGAGGCAGCACGAACTCTTGAGCACTTTTTCTCATGTTCTCACCCAGGCTGCTTTGGTGACATCGGGGCTGGGGTGGGACTGGGATAGCTGAGATCACACAACCAAGAAGGAAGCAACCCGTGAAAGATCTGGAGCAGAAGTCTGATGGGGAGCAGCTGAAGGAGCTGGGATGGGTCAGTCTGGAAAAAAAGAGGCTCAGGAGAGACCTCATTGCTTTCCACAGCTCCTTGAAAGGAGATTACGGTGAGCTGGGGGTTGGCCTCTGCTCTCAGGTAACAGTGATGGGATGAGTGGTGCCAGGGGAGGTTCAGGTTGGGCATTAGGAGAAATGTCTTTTCAGAAAGAACAGTGATGCAGTGGCACAGCTGCCATTAGTGGTGGGGTCACCATCTCTGGACGTGTTTGGGAGCCGTGGACATGTGGGATGTGGTCAGTGGGCATGGTGGGCTGGGTTGGGTTGCACTTAGGGATCTGAGAGGACTTTTCCAGCCTTATTGATTCTATGATTCTTTTAATCTCTAACCTCTGATTTATGACCCCGTGATTACAGCATAGCCTTAGGATGGACGAGTGCCATGCTGAGAACCCCACTGCAGATTGCTCTGACTGGGTTTTTCTTGTTGGCCCCCACATGAGTTGGAGAATCAGCTGCAGCCCCTGCCCTGAGCCAGAGGAGGGGGCACAGCAGGCGTAACTCCTGCTCAGAAGTTGGGCCCAACGATCCCATGTTGCTGCAGCTGATCTCTATTTTCCCTAAACTCTACAGACAGCGTCTTCAGAACTTAATTTGATTTTGATTGATTTTTTGAAACTTGAAACACTTCTAAACTAATTTTCAGTATATTACTCTTGTCAACTCTTAAAGATTTTGTCAGTAAGAATTTGCTGAACAGACACAGTAATTTTGTTTCTCATTTTGGCAGATCACCCCTAAAGAGGAAAGTGGGCAGGAGGGGGTGTTATTATAGCTGCAGTTATTAGAATATACATTGCAATTGCCTTGCTCCTATCTGTGGGTCGTTTAAGAGCAGTTTCTGAGTGCAGCCACTAGGAGCTCAACCTGCACATTTGTGTAAAATCAACTAAATGAAGCCTCACTCTTTGCTTGTTACTCCTCTCCCAGAGTGATTTTTGGCTTTGAGGGGTTGGAAGCTGGGTTCTGTGATCCTCGAGATCCACCTCAAAGACGTGGCCCAGTGTGGGCATGGCCTAAACTTGTGTTCATATCTGAAAAGACTGGAAGGTGGTGGGTGGGAAGGGATGGGAGATGTTGTCAGGTAGAGCTGGAGCTGGATGCGGGGATCAATGAAATCTGGCACTGTACATCTCTGCTTTCTGAACCAAGCAGACAACTGGGGGGAGGAAGAGATGGAGATCTGTGTAAATTCAGCTGCATTGCACTGTGTGGGGCTGCATTAACAAAAGTCTGTTTTATATGTAGCCTCTTCAACCAGAGATGGCATTTTTTAGAGCGTAGCAATAGGAAAAGCCTACTGACTTGTTTTCTGGATGTACACGCAGGACATCCCATTATATATATGCAGCAAATGCAGAGCATGGTATCTGATATCCCTCATCTTCAGGATCTTCAAGAAAGTCCACCATGACCTGCATCTCAAGCAGCACCTTCCTTGCAGCAGCAGAGTCTGGCAGAGAACCACTCCTTGCAGAAACTGTCCTGGAAACTCTTGTTCCATCCACCAGGGGCTTCAGCCCTGCACGTGGACAAGGAAGGGAACCTGTACCACTGCCAGTGCCAGCACCATCTGGGGGCTCCTGCAAATGTCATCCTCACTGCTGCTAACCCAGTGTGAAATTCAACCAAGCGAGCTGTTTTCCCCTGCATGAACAACAGCATGAGAAAGAAATCAAGGTGAAATGGGACACCTGGTCTACAGGGAGCAAGGGAAGAGAGGAGAAGGTTGTTGGAAGAGAAACTTCCTGGGTGGTGAAAATCATGAGTGACTGTGATAGCACATGAAATGTGGTGAACTAATGGAAGAACCCAGCTTGCATCCCAGCTCTGGCTGCAGGCACTTCCCTAGGAACACCTGGTGCTGGTGGCTGATTGTCTGCTCTCTAACCTGATGACATCTGTTTGCATTTTTGAGAGCCTGGGTTGGTTTTGCTGGGTTACAGCTGAGCTTGTTGAGCTCCAGAGCTCTGCACAACAAAGACAGAGGCAGGAGATCCAGGACAGCGTGAGGGGAAGTACATCACCATCTCATTTTGACATCTGTGAGCGTTCAGTGCAGCCAAGCTTTCATTCTGAAGCCCTCCCCCAGGAGGACAAAGAGAGACATCACCACACTGCACTGCCACCACTGCGGGGCTGCAAGCTGACAGCTTTCCACCCATGGCCCATCCGTACCACCAGGAGATGCAAAGCATCTCACTGCTCTCTCTGACAAGATAATTAGGTTTTCTTTGAGCTCTTATTTTCCCTTCTTTACCATTTTAGATATAGACGTTCTCCCTTTTTTATGGTCTTAATTGCACAGCAGAACAGGCAAGAGAAACCTGGTGCATCCAGTGACCTCCATGACTTGGTCTCCATTTGTACATCTCTGTTGTGCCCTATGACCCCTGTAGCACCATGGGGCAAGGCTGTACCTCTTAGGCTGTCTTAGGATGGTGATATTGAAAGTCCATCACTGAGGGAATAACAGTGTTAGGATACAACCCCCTGCTCCCTTGCTGGGGTCTGTCTGGGTGGGCATGGGAGTACGGACTGTGCTGCAGCAATCCCCTTTTGATGGAGCACTTAATGAAAGTACAATTCCAGGGCTGTTTATTTCTACTGGACACTTATGCTTCCTCCAGCCTGTTGCTTTCTGAGCCAGTGGATTTAACGTTTCACCTTTCGTCTCATCTTCTTCTTCCTTCTCCCTCATGGACAGACATTTCAACTCATCCATTCAAATGTGCCCGTTGACTTGGACCATTCTTGCAAGTTCTAGCATGATGTTCTTAAAAATAGTTTTAAAAGCACAACCAAAAGGCCCTACAACGTAATAAATGTTTTTCTTTTTTTTCCTTTTGAAATACCAGAGGAAATGGGGATGAAGCACGGAGAGGAGATGCCCACCACTGGTGCAGGAGGGCCTGCTCAGCATTCTGTCTTCACACTTCTATCACTTGCATCTCTCATCAATTATCATCATGGAGCTGGTCGATATTGAAATGAAACTGCCGAGGGATCGATAACAGAATTGCTGAGGAGCCTTCTGAAGGGATGACATTTTTCTCATTTTGTGGGCATGGAGGATGAATAGGAGGCAGGGGAAGGTGGAGGAGAGGTGCATGCTCAGGCATTTGCCACTTCAGAAAACTTTACAGAACATCCAGCCTTAACAAGTTACCCTGTGTATCACTGATGTGCTTGGGGAGATGATTTTTTCTGCTTACAGAGCATCTCGAAAGCCCTCCAGTGGGGCCCGCTGCTTTCTCAGATTCTAAGGGCTGCCACAACAGCCAGGGCAGATGAAGATGTGTGGATAGGTTAGGTAGGATTGGGTTGAGTTAGTAAACACGAGTACTAAAGGTGCATTTGTGCTCGTGGAGTTTAATTGTATTTTTATTGCATAAATGGTGAAGGCACAATGCCTGCCTACAGCAGCGGGTTTCACATCTTGCAGTGTGTTGACTCCCTGCACTTTTCCCCAGGAGAGGCATAGATCCCACACAGCAGATGTCAGCACTGTCACTCCCAGTGGTTCCCACTCACAGATCCATCAGCAAAATAACAGAGGTTGAATGGGGGAAACCATTGGGCTGAGGGCAGCTCCTAAGCAAAGCCCTGCCCCACAGGGCTGGCCCTAAAGCGGCGGCCCCATAGTTTGGCATGAATTAAACCACAGAACTACAAACAGATGCTTCCTATACATGCCCCCCTCAAAGGGAAGTGAAACGTGTGTGGGACATTTTCAAGAGAGAGATAGAATTTCTTTTCCTCTACAAAGAGAGCTGTGGATGCCCCATCCCTGGAGGTGTCCAAGGCCAGCTTGGATGGGGCCCTGGGCAAATGGATCTCATGCCTGATCTGGTGGTTAGTGCCTGCCTGTGGCTGGGGGATTGGAACTGGCTTATCTTAGAGGCCCCTTCCAACCTAAGCTATTCTATGGTTCTATGATTCAGTGATTCAATGATTCTATGATTCAGTGATTCTGTGATTCTATGATGAGATATTTAATTATCTTTATGGGTCAAGAGTGAGACGTTTCCATTTAAAAGCATCATTTAAAATCGTTTTTAAATTAAACATTAAAAGTAAAAGGTACAGATGTGTCAGAAACAAAGGCACAACAGTATCTTTCAGGCAAACAGCAGAGACCTGGCCACCACTAGAATTCTGGCCTGCTTCAGCCTTGCTTCCCAAACTGAGTGCAGTGCCAGGCAGTGCTTCTGTCTCAGCTCTTTGCAGCTCTCTCCCCATTCACTGTCTCCTAACTTCTCATCATCGCTGGGAAATTACAGCCTCAATGCAGTGCTGTTGATCTCTAACCCAAGTGGCCAACCCTCCTGTGCCCTGTGCTGCATGCACTGAGCCTGACCTCTGATCTCCAACACTTAAATGCCATTTCCCAGCTCCCCAAGGGGCTCCGTGCCGCTCTGAGCAGGAGCACTGAGTGATGTGCACCCGCACTGCTTGCCCATACTGAGTGACAGCCCGTGACCCAAATACCTGCTACAACATTAGTCCCTCTCCTGCTGCTTATTACCAGGTGCTCTCAGCAATGGAAGGAAGGGATTTGTTTTAAGCAGGCGGATATTTTCATCCCTGGCATCGCTTTGCTGACCTCCCCGGAGCTGGAGTGGCTCCGAGCTTGGCGTGGCACGAGCTGCTTTGAATCTTCCTCTCCTCGCCCTCCTCCTGCCTGTGCATCCTACATCCCCACCCGGGGGCTCCTCTAGCATATGCTGCTTCCCAGTGGGAGGCTGGCACTGGATAATTATTTGAAGCTATCTCCTCTGGTGCTTAGTTTCCCATTGTTCTGTCTTTATTTTGCTTCCAAGGGTCCACTTTTTCCCTTTCTTGTTTTGTTTTGTTTTCTCTTCTCAAGAAATCGGGTGTGTGCGATCATTTGATCTCACCCCTAGGCTGCGTTTGAAGGATATTGTCTATTTTCAGAATCCTTGGTTGTGTTTATGCTCCAGGCTCCAAACCTTTCTCCCTTTGTAAAGAGGGAGCAAATTCCCTTTTGCATCCTGCCCAACAGAGCCACTGGCTCAGGGACACCTTGTTCTAAGTAACCAACCTCCCCAAATGTCGATCAGCCAGTTGCCATGTTTTTCCCCATCCTTCCTGCACCATCAGTGATGGTGCATGTGTCCCTGCAGGGCACATTGCTACTGAGCACAGTGAGTTGCTCTGTGGAGCACAGCAAATAAAGCCAGGCTCATGGTGGCCACCAGCAGTTATTTAGAGCTACATGTTGCTCCCAGCCCAAGTCCTTGACAACCTCATTGAAACAGGATAGGATGGAGGTCCACGACCACAAGCTGTGGGTCGTCCCTTGTGATTCAAAGAGTGAGATAAAACAAGACATCAACAGTGAGATAAATCCCAGGACATCCAATGCTGCTTTTTAAGGATGATGTGTGGAAAGGGTCATGCTGTTGGACAACCAGGATCTGCTGTACATGGAGCCAAATTCTATTTCCCAGGTGTGGGTGATGCAGTTGTTCTTCTTCCACTGGGAGAAGCAAGCTTCCTCCCTGCACTCAGAGTCAGTGATTAGGGTGCTCATTGGGTTCAGTGCTCTGTCCTCTGTCCAGGGACACTTACAGATGGGTTCCAGTGCCTCCAGGAGTGCCTTGTCCACTGGGTGATGGGTTGACTGGAGACATGGGGGCATTGTTACCATTTTCCGTGACGTTCTTATCTGCATCATCCGTGAGTGAAGAGTATGAATCCCTTGGGATCACACAGCAGTAAGAAGACCTCATACCAACTGGTTGTGTGTTAGAGTTAACCCAACCTCAGTCATCCTCACTGGTGGATTTTGGATCAAACCATTAACCCACAGCCCCAGAAGTAAACTGGCCTCCATCTGCCCTCTGGGACACCTGCAAGCCCTGGAGCAAATCCGCTCCCCATACTCCCTCGCCCTGGTCCCACACTCCCTGCAATGACAGGCATCTGCTGCAGCACTTGCAGTGAATCTCAGCCCCTCACATTAATTCTCTCTCACATCTTGAGAGGAGTGTGACAGCAGCAAACCCACCGAGTGAATCCTAGCCCTATATTAATTCGCTCCCAGGTCCAGCTCTCTGATCTGCTGTCATCTGAAAGTGATACTAATGCCAGGTTTCCATATCCAGCATCCCGCTGTGCCTCCCGCTGCAGTCAGAGTCATGCTGGGAGAGATCAGCTCTGCTTGAGAAGGGTAAACCAAGTACTTGATTTCAAACAGCATCAAATAAGTCAAGAGAATATGTGGCGGGGGAGGAGGGAGGGAGTGAAGGAATGGATGGTTGGGAACACATTCCCTTGAAAGGAGTGAGTGGAGAAGAGCACAGATGGGCTTATTTCTCCCTCTGATCTCTGTCCATCTTTGCTACCCACACCCACTCACTGTGTTCCTCCAGTTCTCCGTCCCAGTTCTCTCCTGCAAGACTGATTTTCTTCTCCCACTTAAACCAAAGCAGGCTCTCTGCATTCCAAAGACAATCTAATAACCCTGGTGCATGCGACCACCCCCATCCTGAGGGATAAGGATGCTGCTGCTTGCAAAGCTTGCTGCATTACCAGCTGCTGGGCCAGCTTTGAGCTCAACTGCCCACAGTACTGTAAGAAACAGGACTTGGCAAGGAGATGTGCAGTGCGTTCTCCATCAACACAACGGGCAGTGGGCAGGCTGGGGGTGCTGCCCAGCTCTTTGCCTGCTGACAGCCTCTGACAGCCCAACACATCCTGGTTGTCCTCTTGGCCACGTACAGCACGTCCAGGCCAGGGGAGGAAGGTGAGTTCTGATTTAATTTGACACTGTAAGAAAAGAATGGAGGTGCTTCAATATAGACATCATCTTCTCTTCAGAAAGCTCCCTGAATATTTTACTGGCTAGCAATGCTGTAAAACTTTTGTGAAGGTCAGTAAAAATCACTTAAGAAATCCAAGGAAAAACATTCACAACAGGCAACTGTCACTTCTAAGAAGAGCAGAAAGGAGCTTTCAGCAGATCCAAAGTGATTTGTGGTATTGCCTGCTTTGGGCCGCCTTTTGTTTGCTGTTTTCTGCCTTCTCTCCATGTATTTTATTTATTCTCTGTATCAGATACCTACAGAAACCTAATTTCCACAGATATATTTTTTTTTTCCCCACGACTTTTGGAGAATCTTGAATGGGTTGGGAAATCTTGGGGTAGGAGCCTCCAAAGCTTCTTGTCATTTCTGCAGAGAGCTCCCAGACCCCCCCAGGCACTCTGCAGTGCAGGAGCAGCGTTCACAGCAGTGTGGCTGTCCCTTGGCTGCTGCCTTTTGCTGCACCACTCCATTTGCCCTAATGTTCCCTTTTCTAAATGGTAGGAAATCAGTACTTACCAAGTGCCGGCCCGGAATTTATTTGACTTTAATTTCCCTTTATGACCTCGTTTGCTAATCTCTATTGCACAGATAAAGAGAGGTAACCCAGGCACCATTACCTGTGATGTGGAGAATCTTCTGCAGTTCAATTATAATCTTTTTTTTTTTCCCCCTTGCGCAATAAAATCTGTCTCTCTCCCTTTCTGTTCCTTAAAGCTCGTTCTCATCATTCTCCCTCTCCTGCTCTCGAGATGAGGTTAGGTATTTCTCTGCTGTCTTCTTGGCCGCTGTGTTTGTGGAAGTCAAGACCATCGGTGCTGGAGCAGCAGGCTCAGCAACGTGCACATGCTGTTGAATGCAATGCTGGAAAAGTGCAGGTGGGAGGTGCAGGTGAGACGAGAGAACTGGAGAGAGCAGATTGACACGTGGGGAGCACTTGGAGTTCGGCACAGGCATCTCTTTCTGGATTGTTTTCAACCCTATTCTTCCAGAAATGCCAGCTTGATAAGTAGTGAAGATGGTGCTGAATTGATGATTTAATGTGACTTTTTTTTTTTCCCTGTTGCCTTCAGAGGCATTTTAAGGAAGGCACACGGTCGTAATCACGCCGCCCCTTTGAAAGGCTGTGCTCATTTGTCTGCAACTCCTTTGAAAGGTGAGTAATCCTCGCTGCATTTTTCTTGGGCTCCACTTACCCTGGCAAGGAGATCCTTCATGTGTGCCTGTGACCTTTAGGACAGCAGGAGCCTCCATATATCTTCAGTGCATCTGTTGTCTTTGCCATGTGGTGGTTATTTGCGAAGCTTTCTTTTCAAAGTTTTGGCCCTAAGGAAAAAGGAATTGGCTTCTTCTCCAATTTTCCTTCTTGTAACTCTTTTATTGGGAAGTTTGTGTTGTTTGGTTTTTTCTTCTTTTTTTTTTTTTTTTCCCATATGTTATTTCAATTTGACTTAAATTTATTCCGAAAGGGATGAAAGATGAGCAAACAAAGTGGGTTTTGGGTAGCGGTGAAGTTGTCCTTAAAAAAGTACAGCAAAATGACAGAGTCATGACTGGTGGATTTTATTAATAATAATGGTCATTCTTAAAATAGGTCATCATTACTTGGAGATGCTAAGTAGGCTTTCCCGGAGCAGAACCCTCCAAGGTCTGTATTTACAGTGAAAAAAGGTTCCTGCCTATTAGCATAGGCCATTAGGAGTGGTTATCCCTGGACTCAATCAAGCATGTAGCAGCTGAATGGTGACAGAGTTGACCCACATCCTCAGATTCAGGCCGAGTTCATGAGAAGTGGATTTGAGTGGCTGCTGCATGCCTCAGTTACATGCTGTGGGTCTGAGCCCAAATCCAGTGGTTGCATGGTTTCATGGATATCCAAAATGAGGTCCTGCTCATAAGGTAAAAGACAGATGATACTGAGTTTGCCTTCAGTATCGTGATTGAGCCCTAACCCATGTCTAATGTAATACCATCCACGGGCACCAGGAGACATAGGCGCTGAGAGTGACCACTTACAGAGCAGGCTGCTATAGTTTCCCATAGGTATGGCTGGAAATGAAATCCCTGTGTATTTCAGTGAGTGCCACACAAGCCTTCTTCATAAAACAGCAACTTCTTAGCACAGGCAACACAGAGATCCATGTACTGATCCCCGTCCTCAGGCATTCCATCCAATTTCATTGTAGGATTAACTTCTTTGCCATAAGATTGGCCTATAACATTTACTTTTTCAGCACAACTGTGAGATTTTTCTCAGCAAAAGCAGCAAAACAATGACTTGCTGTGTATTCTCAAGGTATTTTAATGATCCCATCTCCATATCTGTTACAATTTACAACACAGCACAGCTCTGACTGGCATATGGTTGTCAGCTGAGAGAAAACTGTGCAACTAGGAAGCAGATCAATGTTGACATTGTGGGGGCACCTCTGGAAAGAATTAATCGAGTCTGATCTTTGCATACTTTCTCAGTATGGATTTTCATTACACACGGTGCTGTTTCCACACAGAGAGAGTCCAAGGTGCTCTCCTCAAGGTCAGCCCACTGAAACTGATGAATGCTATATAGACTGCGGGCTGCTTTGGGCACAGACCTCAGGTGTCGCGGTGCTGCAGGCGCGCTCCTTGGTGGAGGATCTGGGCAGCTGTGGCAGCTGGGCAGGGCACTGCCCTATGCAGCCTGGGCATGCGAGTTGGAAAGAGCCTTACGATGGCTGTGTTGATGGAGGAGGAGTTGGATTTGGACTTGTGAATACACTCCTAGGAAACTGAGCGTAGTGAACAGCTAATCTGAAGCTCGTATTTAGTGGAAGTAGACAAGCAATACCTGTTCTCCTTAGCAAAGGGCAGAAGGATGGGACTTTTTGTCCCATCTCTAGAGGAGATCTAGAGGTTTGCAATGGAAGTACACTTCTAATCAGCCTTGGTTTGACTTTGGTTCAGGTCCATTGGTGGATCTGAGCACTAGTAGCTCACCTGAGTTGAGACCTAGGCTGCCTTCATCTTAGCAGTTGGCTAACTCAGGCTAGCCATGCTGCATCGTGGCTTCTCACCATTTATTTTGGCTGGTAGCACAGATATATGCAAAAGCACGGATGTCTACAGCTCCATTGCTCCTAAAGGTAAAATCAAGCCCTTGATTAGTATTTGTTTTAAGTAGTTAGCTGTAATCTGACATAATGATATGTCCACAGTGAAGCACAGAACAGTCATATTCCACAGACAGAATTTAAAACACACTAATAGGAAAATGCAAGATGTATCATATTTCACATATGTTGTATTTGAAGACAATGCCAGAATTGTCATTGAGGGTTATGGATGTAAGCGGTGATCTTATTAATTAATAAAATCAGAGTTATCTAGTGAACAGTTCCTGAATTTGTAATAAATAATTAGTCATCACAACAATTTCTTAATGGGCTATTAAGTGACTTAGGGTAGCATTCTCAGCAGCTAACACGTAAGTATCTAAAACAAAAACCTCTCTTTTCCAAATAAATGATGGTCTAATTAATATTGAAAAGAACAGCCTGCTTTCCCTGCTTCTTGTGTCTTTAAGAAGAGAACAGGCTTATAAAATAGAATCCTATCCAACATATGCTGATTGCTGCTAGAAACCAATTTTTCAAGAACTGTCATTGAGAGTCATTAATTACCTGCAGGTCCCATTCACTCTGAATCAACGACAAACTTGGTGAGATCTTGGATGGCTTTAATTAATGCACAAATAGGAGATGTAATATGCTTCTTGTTTGAACAGTTCTTGTCCTAGCACAACCCTTGGGTTGAAGGAAAAGTAAAAATAAATGGGAGGCTGAGGACCTCTGAGCACAACTCACCTGGGCAGGAATATGAGGGTTGGTGAGGGCTGCTCTGATCCAATTCTGCATCCTGAGTCTGGGAAAGCTGCTAGGACTGCACACGTCCTTCACAACATGGAATTGCAATTGAACAAGGTTCATCTCTCTGCTAGATGAGCTGATACTGAGGTACATTTTGATTTCAGATCTAATTGGGATGTTTGGAGGTGTTTTTTCCCCCACCTTTTAATTCAATGCAAGCTGCTGCTTTTCTTAATTCCTTTCTTTCCTTCTTTTAATGCTTCATTGGCATAACTGAAAACCAAATGTGTTGGACCAGTGAGCAGAACAACTGGAAAAATCTCCCTCTTAGAGACTGAAGAAACTGTCCAGGGCCGTGTGCCTACCAACAGCTCTCAGTGGCTGTTTTATATTCTCAGCTCAGCCTTAGTACAGCTACCTGGCCTTTGGATGGGAGATAGCTTATTTCTGGCCAGCTCAAGCAGATGTAAAGGAATTTGGGTCTTCCGTGTCACTGGCTATAATGGGTGGGGCTTCTTATCTCCCTCTAGCAAGGCATTTACTGCTGCTCCAAGCAGAATTTATTCTATATTTAATAGGCACAAGCTGCACAGTGGAACGAACGGCAAACACTGAGCAATGCTTAGCATTTAGAATACACATACCAGGAGGATGTCGAGTCCATCAGTTGTGCTTTATACCGACACAGCTATTTTGGTCAGGGAAACAGTTGTTTTCTGATTCACATCGTTCCTTTGCCTTCCCAGCGATGTCAAAAGGTGTTGGGTGTTTGCCTTTAATTTCACAAGGACCACACTTTCACTCATGGTTTCACTCAGAAGTGTAATATTATTCTGTTCCAGCAGGATCCTGGATCCTATTTAACTTTCAGACCTTGTCTTAAGCTGCCACATTTTCATGAATATACTGGCATCATCTGAATGCTCACGAATAAGGGATAACATGACTATGCATAGCAGACGAGTCAAAAACCCAGAGCTTTTGCTTATGGTAATTTTTTTAGTTATTATTTTTGCACCCTGCCAGCTGTTGATCTTGCTAATGTGCAGCTCAGCAGCCAAGCTTTGTTCCCCCTTGGTTAATGAACTATGCAAGGAACCATTGGCCAGTGGCTGGCTATAAAACTAATGGTGATGGTCCGTAAAGAAGAAATACCCTAGACCACTAGATTGGGAGAATGAAAGTGCTTTTGTCAAGGATGATGGAGAGGAAAAGGTGATAGAACACTCCTGTTCCTCCTTTGATGTAGTTATACAACTTGGACACGTGCAGAAGTTAAATCTTAAGAGTTATTGCACATGCTGTGGGACTGACAAAGATTTGTGGTCTGGAAAATATACCACTCTTCACCCAGAAGACCTTGCAACCCATCAGAGGTCACCTGCTTCACATGGCAGAGCACAGACACGGGTACCTGGAGATACAGGCTGTCCAGTCATGAAGATCACCCTCCACCACAGAGATGGGTTAACAGCAAGAAGGGGACATTAGATCTGGGAACCACCTTACTTTCGGACAGCCTGGTGTGCAAGCAGTGTGAGCTGCCCTCACACTGCATGCAGACATGCCCACTAAGGGGCTTATGGCTGTCAGTGTGAGTCCATCCCATCTGCTACAGGGAAGTGTGGTGAGGGGATGGCTGGATGCAAGCCCAGCTGTGTCATTTCCACCGGTGGGGAGCTCCAGCTCTGCAGCAGCCGGTGCCTGGCTGCCAACAGCCTGCCTCATTCTCATTCTCATTCAAGAGCTGAAACAGAGGTTGCTACCAACTCACTGAGATTGCTGGGGCTTCAGAAAGAGCTGCCTGCTTCCCCGAAGCCCCTTCTCAAACACGTTAGCCCCTTGCTTTGTGAAGCCATCTCTCTCTATCCTCCGTCTCTTGCTTCTACATTTGTTGGCTTTGGGATTTCTTGCAGACCCTCCGCTCCCCCTTCCAAGCACCTCTTGGTTATTAACATGCAGCTCAGGATAGTTCACTTTGCCTAGTACATTATCATTCCTCGTTAGAGACCCCTCCAGGGCCTGTGATATGCCTGCACTGACTTTATAATTACAAAGTCAATTTCTAAACAGACATTTGCAAATAAGTCAATTTAAATACTGAGATTTGCAAACAATAATTAAGCAGTAGCTTCTTTTTTAATATCTATATATATAATTAATGCCCATGGGCTTCTCATTTTACCTTGCGACTGTGTAGCTTGCAATTGTTTGTTGAGCTAAAGCATTCTCAGAAAGCAAATCAAATCATTGATGAGTTTTAAAGCTGTTTGAGGAAATGCCCTACCTCCTTCCATCCCAGCCTCATAAGCAGCTTCTTCTGCAGTTCCCTGTTAACCTAACAGCTGCTGGGAAATAGCATCAGAAGCCTCACACTGGAGCAGCTGAGCCTGGGGCTTTCCCCTCCAACACAGGGACAGTGACCTGGTCTTCAAGCATTATCCCAACTCACAAGAGTCTGGGCATGACCCAGAACTCAGGACCACGTGAGCATTAGCAGCACAATGGGAATTGAACTTTGAGACCTGGGGAAGAAGAGGCCCTCACTGATTTCTGGCTTTCCTTTTGGCATGAAGCTGTTCATCCATGCACAGAGCTTCCCTTAGCATGCAAAGGCCATAGTTTGGAGGCCTCATTGCGGTGGCCACTCTTCTAAGCCTCTTTCCTCTCAAAACAGCTGACTCCTGGGGCCTTCAGCTTTTTTTTTTTCCTTTTTTTTTTTTTTACAGATTATTTCTTACGTGCTGGCTTTCCTGCTTTTCTTCTGCACAACAGCAGCTTTTTGCTTGGTCTTTTCTCCAGCCCACTTGACCCTACACCACAGCTTCCCCTCTGGCGCATCCCTGAGCCCTTTCAAGATGAACCCACGACCCGGTGGCACACCTCACACTTCAGCTTTGGGTTCCTGGCCCATCCTCTCCAAGCAATCCCAAAGTACAATAAGTGTATGGTCAGCTGGCCATGCATCCCTTCATGGGTTTGAGAAGAACGAATCTCCACAGGGCCAGCAGCAGACAGCAGTAGGATAAAGGCTGAATGCAAACGCTTTGCACTCGTGTCATGGTGCATTAAAGATGGGTTGCTGTTTCCCGGTTTGCACTCATGCTCAGTAATTTCAGAGGGCTTACTCATTATTTTATGTTGGTTCCACATCTCAGCTCATCAAACTTTAGCCAGCTGGGGCCAAAAATATCCCTGGCACAATCAGTTTGTTCATCCAAACCCAAAAACCTCATTTCCCAATGCACGCAGACATTCACGATCAGCGTTTTTTGGAAGGAACATAGCCCTCAATCTCATCTTGAGTGACACTGCTGAAAGCAGACTTCCTTGCACCCTAGCACTTTGCATCCAATTGCTATAAATACGAGCAACAATTATACAGCCCTTCTTTTCCCTTTTTATGGGGGAGTGAGGACAATAACTTAAAGTGCTTGCTACTATTCAGCACAAAAACAAATAACAGAACAACTCTGGCTGTGATGCATTTCAGCAGCGTAACTTCAACGTGCCACTGTTATATTGTTATAAATATCTATTACTTGACAATGCCAATGCTTCCCGGCAGGGATAGGAGTATTAAAAAAATAATAAAAACATGCCCAAACCCTGAATTGTGGTTGCTATAGCAATTAACAATGGGCGTCCTTCTTCAGGAGCCAGAGATGCTGATGCAGCTAAAACAAATGTTTGTGTACGGCCATGGCAGGGACGGTGACAGATTAGGGAGTGCTGGCCTTGAGCCTCAGTGTAATCCAATTCTAAATAAATCATAAATCTGAGTGCAGACTGGCAAGCCAGAGGGAATACCAATGCAAGGAGGGAGGTGGCAAGGTAGCCTCAGTTTCTGTTGGGGGCAGAAGTGAGGAAGTAGTAGAAGTGGGATGGCTGTGCAAATCCAGATGGAGAGGTTTGTGACCTGGATTTGTGGGCAAAGGACACGGGTAGCCTTCAGCCACAACTTCTCAGCGTTCCCCACGGGGTTCCTTCCCTCCTGTGTCATCCAAGCATCTTTTTCCTCTTTGCTTCAAGGCTGTATGTAGGCATTAATGCTGGAGGAAGGAGAAAAGGTGTGAAGGGAGTTCACAGCTTCCTTTTCATCAACAGATGGGGCCCATGCAATCCATCACCTTTTACTTTGTCCCAGTCTACCCTGCTACAAGAACCTTTAGGAGTCACCTGAGTCCAGGTTCTAATAAAACATGGGCAAGGTCTCCCCATGGGAGCTGTCATACAAGGGTCAACACAGCCTGTGACCACCATTGGGCTACAGAGGAATCTCTGTCCTGTGGAAAATAAGACAAGCAAAAGGCTATCGGTAATCTGGTTTCTTCCAGCCTGCCCTGGCACGTGGATTCAGCCTTGATATGGAGTGAAAAATGAAAATGAGAACAGTTCAGTCAACAGCATGTCTCAGAAATTAATGAGCCTCTTTGCCTTCAACACCTGATAATTACATCTTTCAATTAATGAACTCTCTCCCTATCCAAGTTCTTATAAATTAACTCAAAGTGATGCATCTTTGTAGGCTGCCAAAGCTTTCTTACACCAAAACCTGTGCAAGCTTCCAGGTTCTCTCAACAATTTGGAGTTGTAGGCCCAGATATAATTAAAGGATTTGGCCCTGGTGTTGTGGCACCCAGCTCTGAGGTTACTGGCTGGAGTGGAGTACATGGCCCTGAGTTTAGTATTTAATTGAGGGAGAACAGAAGACCCTGGAAGATGCCAGGCAGTTGGCTGCCAGTATGGGAATGAAGCGCATGGAGGTGTTTCTGAAATCCAGCCCTGTTCTTGGGCTTCTCACAGTTAAGTGTAGGATTCCCTGAACTCCAATCACAGCTTTCACATGACCGCTTGGAGATGAGAGCCATCAGCAAGGTGGTGGAGTGACCGACTCCACTTTCTGGGGGAATTCACACCATTAAAGGCATTGGTTAAGTAAGTTAAGTTAAGTAAGAGGCACTTGCTAGAGAGAAGAGATACCTGCCACTATCCTAAGGTCTATTACCATATTACAACTCCTGCTTGGACAGGGGCTGAGCAACATGGCACAGGGATGCACTGGGATGTCTGCTTGATTTCCTAATGTTTTCTCCCATGTTTAGAGATAGGGAAATAGATGACTTTATGCCTTCTCCATTCAAAGGAGCCTTGAGCTATTTCTAAGGCTCTTAGAACTAACCTGCTTCGTTGCCTTCAGAAAATCCATGCAGAAAATGGGGGCTCCTGATCTAATTTGGTTTGCTGTACACACAGGCCTTAGTTGGACAGAAGAGATGCACAGTGTAGGGAGAAGGGGTGCAGATGGAAATCCCTCTGCGTCAGGGTGAATGTTACACAAACAGCTATTCCTTTTCCCTTCTATTCCTTTAAGTAACCAAGTGCAACTAATGCAGCCTAAAGCTGGGTTTTTATAAGCTTGCAATAAATCCAGCCAGCTTTTCTAAAGCACAGCAGGCAGCTGATGCAATCACATCACTCAGCCCAAGCTCATTGGACAATGGCAAGGAATGCTGAGGATGTATTTTCCTCTTAAACCCACACGAGCCTGTATTCCCCACTCGCGCAGATGCGAGCCATTTCAATTAAGGCAATTAGCAGTGACCAAGGGCAACTGCAAAGCTCCAATTAAACCAGCACAAAGGCTAACATGATCTACAGTGTCATGGAGCAGGTTGGAACATGCATCCCCGACAGCCGCTATCTGCCAGATTAAAGGGTTTGCAAACTCTCTGTTGTCCCCTCTCAGACCTCCTACAATCTCTGCTCCTTCAATTCGCTCAAATACTAATCTCTAGGCTTTGTATCTCCCTATTAATTTGCCCCTTGTCAGCAGCCTTGGGGAAAGATGGAAGCTTTTTCCCTGTCTGTCCTTTTTAAACTGTAGCTTGCAGCCACAGTGCCCAATTCCCCTCCATCTCCTTAGGGAGAGCCTGGGAGTGTGATTTAGGCTTCAGTGACCTTTTCCTAATGTTAACTGGTGCTGGGCTGTGTGTTTGCTGTTTGCTTTGGCAGGCTGTGATAGAAAGGAATGAAAACAGACTGCAAAGGAACAGCAAGGGAGGAAACTGCTCTCTGTTCAGGCAGTGATTTTCTGCGGGGATGGTTGAGGATGCCCTTGCTTTGGGGGAACTGTGTGGAGAAGGGGGTCCTGCAGAGAGCCACAGTCATTTGGGGGAAGAAGGAAAGAAGAACTGCTCTTTGGGAGTCTACTCTGTATTCCTACAGCTGTGCAGGTTGGGGACACTTTGTTGGGGACAGGCCTGAGCTTGGGGTTGTTTTGAGACTGAGATGGTGTTTCAGACTCTGCTAGAAGACACCCACGGTGACAGTCAGTATACTGAGCTGTTGAGATATGAACTGGAGGAGGGATTCTAGCAGTGATGTCTGAGCTCTGACTGTAACTAATCTTCTATTCCACAGCTTCAGTCCTCATAGATCAGGCAAGGCTCTTCAGCCCCTTCTGAGTGGCTTGACACGTACACTTAGGCACTGCTCCCACCCATGCTACATAGCTGGCAGCTCTGAAACACTCTAGACTAGAGGTTGCTTGCAGTCTGCAAACCACTTTTTATTGGAACATGCTATGAACATGACACTGCATCAAAGTAGGGGCAGAGACTGGCACAGATTGCCTCTTTTAGACTGAGGCCGGAGTGAGACTGTGGAAGAGGGACTGTTAATGACCGGGAAGCTTTCTGAGGATGGGGAAAGTCTGCCACGGGAGCACATGGGTGTCAGTCAGTGGTTCATCTCCAGCAGAGGTTGGCAGTGGTTTGCAGCAATTACCCTCTGGCAGCTGTTCAATGGCTGGAGCTCAACGGTCAGGTCAGATCCTAAGGCTGTCTCACTTGGTTCCTAGCGGACTCCTACTCATATAGCAAAAGCCACTAGTACAGTGAGTGCTAATTGGTGCCCTCGTTAGCAGTTCCTGCTGAAAAGCCACTTGTTGAATAGGCCCAAAGTTTGAACTCTTCTCCTTGAAAGTGAGTGCTTCAATCAGGGGTTGGCAGGCAGGTGTGGGGAACCACTTGCTGCCTTCCCAAAGAATATGTAGAAATTGGAAGGTTTGAGCCTACATTCGCTATGAAGGAACCTCTTTCAGTTCGGGAATATCTTTCAGTTTGTGAAGGGAGAAAATCAGAAGATGTATTTGATACAGACAAATGTCTTTACGTGGCTCTTGCACCTTTTGGTGCGGCTTTAGATTATTTTTTTTTCCATGTTAGCACTGAGGATAAAACCCATGAAATCCTTTTCTTAATTTTTTTGCTTTGTCCCAAGTAACACAGACAAAGAGGCTGTCACAAGCTGCTAGAATGGAAATTAATTCTAAACGCATCATCATTTATCACTTTAGAGTAAAAAAAATGAGAAACTACCGAGATGAGAGCAATTGTGGCAGAAACTTCCTGCACAAGAATTACCAGAAGGTTCATGCAAAGAGGTAACAATATCAAAGTGATAACAATTCCAGACACATATACCAAGGCCCTGCTGCAAATCCACTGCACAGAGTGTTGCTTTCAGTGTGGTATTTGTCTCTCTAAGCCTGAACCACTCAAAAGTCAGGCACTGAGGCTACAGAGGTTACCTGCCCTCCTTCTGTTGTCAGCAGAGAAGTTTAGGGGCAACTCTACATTGGCTTGTGGTGTGAGAGAGATAAGGAAATCCTCCAGTGAAAGCTGGAAGGGTTGTTCCTACAAAAACGCTTTGACTTGCCACAACATCAACAACAAGAGAACAAATGAATCTATCCCAGACCAAAATGGGGATCAGTGTGAGAGATGAGGAGACCAAGCACCCACAAGCATGCATGCAGGGACCAGGAGCAGCCCATGGGTCACTCTGTTCTGCAACACATGGCCTCCTGCAGAGCTGATGCTGTGTGGATGGGTATCTCATGATGGGATGGTGTATCTCAGGCAGAGCCAGGAGCCTCATTTCACCCGTCTGATCTAGACTGTCACTCCTGAGGAGCTCCTTACATTGAGCATATGAGATCTTCCTTTATTGACTTGATTACCCTACCCCCCCCCGCCCCTCCCCCCCAGAATGAGTTAAAGGCCCCTCATTCCTCATCCATTCTTTCTATTAGAATCTTATATCATTCCAGTCATCCCCCCTCCTCTACACTCCTCCTTCCCTCACACACATCTACTTGCTCCCTCCAGGAAGCCAGCTAATTATTTCCTGAATACCCCTAGTGTTATTTTGCCTTGAGAACCTCTCCTGCTGGGACTTCTCACTTGCTTATGATTCTCTGTGTGACAAAAGGTTTCTCAGTTTAGTTTTGAATGGGTATTTCTTTAATTTCTACATTTAGTCCTTTCGCCTCATCATCTGCACTTGGGCTGAGAATAGAAACTTCACTTGACATTATCTAAACCATTATCAATTAAATCCCTTCTTAACTGACCTTTTTTTTCCCCTCAGCTATATAAGTTTTTGTTTTTTTCCTCTTCTTCCTTTCTGCATACCCTTCCCTTGTAGACAAAGCCCTTTGCCCTTCTGCATTAACTTTGCAAACATGAAACTTTTCTGCTGGTGTTGCTTTTTTGTTGTTGTTTGTTTGTTTTAGTGTAATACCACTGCAATGGTCCAAAAAGAGCACAGGATTTCAGCTTATATCACTGAGTGTCAGTGCATCCTCTTGGATCTTGCACAGACATTGGCATATTGTTGTGTATGAGAGAGGTTCTCCAGTATGGTGGGGTAAGCGATGCTCAGTCAGCAGCAGAATAGCAGTGGCCAACCAATGAGTCTGGGATCCATGGCTTTGAGTCACCTACAGACACCTGTAGGTTGTACAATGTGCAAAAAGGCAAAAATAACCACAGAACAGCACTGGTTCCTCATATAGAGAAACCAGAGTACAGATTTCCCCAAGGCCACTGTGCTGGAGCAGAGTTTTGAACTCAACTTCCAGAATGGCAACACATGAACTTACTGAAATGTGTTTACACGGCACTTCATGTGTACTCTGGGTTCCAGTGGCTACAACTAGAGGGTATGTGAAGATGACAGAAAAACAAAGGTATCTCCAGTGTTCTTTCAATTGCCACTGCACTAGTGGAGTCAAAATTATTCCTCTCTTTACATAGAACCATAATGAGGGATGTAGCCCTCTGAGCAAGACAAAATGATCCACTGTAGTGGGCAACTCTTTGTCAGCATGCCTGGGCCAGGCAGACGTTGCACTGCAGCTCTACCATAGTGCATCCCAGCTTAGAGATCCAGCTCAGCACAGAGCTGGTGGGGGGGGTGGAGAAATGCCAGGGATAATGGAGTGGGTGATTAAGATGGTAAATGTCTCTAGCAAGGTGACTCCAAGGGGAAAATGCTGGGGGGTGAAACGGCAACACAAACACATAGAAACTAGGATTTATTAAGTCTCATGGAATAATTTTTCTCTTCTGACCATTTCAGGATTATTTTCCCCTCCTCTTGCTGGAAAAGAACCAGTGCAGAATTATAGTTCTATGAGTCAAAGACGTATAGGGCAGAGCCTTTCGACACACGTGTGCTTGTCACAGCTGGAGGCATGCCAAGTTAAAAGCACAAGCTGCTGAAGCTTAACCTAATCATCATAATTCTGCAACAGTTCATAAACTATCAAACACATACAAAGGGGAGTTTTAAAAGTACCAGGAATTTATGACTTGACACATTTCTTCATAAGAACTTATCCCCAACTTTGCCGACCCAAAGGACTGGAGAACACGCAGGTAAGCAGCTGAAGCCCAAACCTGCAGCTCTCTGGAAGTTTGTCTTTGGGAGGATGCTCAGGAAGCAGCATTAATTGGTTACTGCTTTAGCTCTTTTCATTGCTGGATTGGCTGTTAATTCCAGGCCCGTGGCCATGCCATAACCACTTTTATTGAGCTTTTTTAAAGAAGTCCCAGCAAAAAGCTTTTTGTCATTCAGGCAATGAAGAAGACTGCCTCCCAGTTCTGCATCTGGCCTCAGAGCACCCTGAAATCTATCAGTGCTAATTAGGGCCTACTTAAAGGCTCCCAGGCTGCTGCTGGTTTGAAATTCAGAGTGGTATGTGAAAGCCCTTCTGCTTGGCTCCTGACAGGAGCAAAAGCAAACAACAGGCCCTGCTGTGACCTCCATTTACAAGACTCATTTACCGCACTGAAGGCATCAACTTCTTGGAAATCAAACAGACAAATTAGTTTTGAACCCCTATCAGGTTAAGATGGACTTCTGACTGGGACAGGCTCCTGCCTGGCTGGCTAAATGCTTCCTTAATCTGCATGGCTGTGGAGTTTCTTCAGGTGCTGCTCCTTGGCACCAGGTGGGTGCCAGCAGTCCTGTAACTCAAAACATCACAATTTTCAGCCAGCAGGAACCATTCTCTCCAAATAAGGCAGAATCCTGTGCTCTGCCCCATTATCACCCTGCCCTGCTGACCATGATACAAGAGCTTTGTCTGCCAGTGCTTTAAGCAGGTGCCCCACAACTCTTTGCATGATTTGTAGAGCCTCTCTTTGAGGGAAGAGGGGTCTGTCATTTATCCTTCTTGTCTCCATCGGACTCCAGGGCCATCTGCCCATTTTCAGTTGTCTACCCCAATTCCTTGCATGCTATATGTGAAACCGCTTGAGAATCTTTTCCTCCCAAAGTTTAACCTAGCCAAAATTGCTCCTCGTGTAGGCCAGCTATTGGAGAAAAGCAGACTGAGAACTGGGAGCCTTAGCAAAACTGATAACGTCTTGCCTAGGAATAGCAACATATTTAATTTGTCATCTGTGGGATTCTTTGGTCCCAATGGCAGAAATACCTCAGAAATACTTCCTCTTCCCCATCTGCCCCACTGCCATTCACTCTTTCCTCTTCATTTCCCTCTTAATCTTCCTGAGACCCAAGCTCCTCATCTCAATAGGAGATTTTGCATTTTCCATTCTCTGGCATATGGCTCTGTGAGCCTCCTGAAGACTTTCAAGGGAATTTAAGTATCAGCTGTGTCACAAGAAACCAACAGCTGAAAGATAAGTAGAGATGATATTTCTCCTCATTGAAACCCTAGTGTGAATGTTTGAGATATTGTTTCTCATTCTTACAAGGTTTATAAGCACACAGCACAGTACTCTCCTGCTGAGTCATAGCCAGGTAAGAAGCAGCCTATGATGCTCTTTCCTTCTTGACTTGCTGGCCAGGGATGCCCTGAGAAAGAACAAGGCTCATGGTAAGAGGAAGTCTCAAAGCCAAATCTCACCTAGATGCTATCAGGGTGGGCACAGGGTCTGAGTGGGTGACATGAAGAAGACAAGGTTGCTGTCAGGCTCCCTGGAAGCACTCTGAGGTCCTGGCTTTTGGTGGTTGGTAGAAGTGGCCTGGAGGGTGGAAATGTTGTTTCTGAAGTTGTATACAAGACAGAAAGAGTGCAGGTTTTGGAGGAAAAGCCCTGTGTCACTGAGACCCACAGCAAGCAAGCTGATGAGATGAATTGATTTCATATCTGTGAATAACATCTTAGTAAATACTGCCATATGCTTTCTGTAAACCCCACTGACATGGCAGGGAGGTGAGGGGATCCAATTCCCTGACCTGTTCCTAAACTTCTGTTCCAGCCCTGTTCCCAAAGCCTGGGACACCCCTGGCTCTCGCAGTCCCTGTCAGAGCAGGAGCAGTGCTGTTGCATGCACGTGGCAGGATTCATTGCACCAAGCAGCTTGCTCTGCTGTGTGCACAAGATGAATTATGACACAGGCCCCAAAGAGCCTCTCACAAGCTGTCCCCTCCTATATCGAGACCCGGCCTAAGCCAGGAGGGAGAGTGAGGGAAGCAGATGGCAGCCTGGCAGAGTGATTAAAGCCCTAGATATCTGTTTTAATGAATTGCCCACCCAGCAAATTAAATATTGCAATAGTCAGTCCTATTCTAGCCGTCAGTAATCTCAGCCTTATTTACAACACTGGGGAAATGCCATGCTTTTCCCTCTGTCACGTGTTGCTGTTGCAGGCAGAATGACAAGCTGGGATGGAGAAGAGACCTGTGGATTTCAGCTGCTGCTCAGAGCAGGCGTGAGCAGGTGCTGTGGCTTAGGTGCACCACACTGCAGGATGATGTGGTGAAGGAAATGATTCTTCTGAGTCATTGAGATTTCTGACATAGATGTGTCCTGTGCAGTCCTGAAGATAAGTGCAATTTTTACTCACTTTTTTCTGCTTTTACATCCCTCTTGCTCCCCTTTTCTCTCCCACCACATTTCTGTACCTCCGGCTATCTCTTTCTATGTGACAGCTGACTTGGGAGCGCGATGTCAAATCTTTTCTTGCTGCCCTGCTTCTCCCTTGTTCCTATGCTCCTTACGGGGATATTGGCAGAGGAGCTGATTTGGATTCACTGTGTTAACAGGACTCTTGTCAGTATATTTTACATAGCTAGACAGGCTTAACAAGATCATGAAGAGCTGGTGACAAGTCCCACTGCATTCCTCACCTGTAGGTTGGAGGTAGTGCTGGAATGCAGTGCTTTCTGTGCCTGTTTGCTGCTCTCAAGTGAGAAGGTGGATGTGTTGCTTCCACAACCATCCCCTCCTCTGCTTTTTTTCATTTGGGTCTGGGTTAAGGAAAGATGTTTGCTGCATTCCTTATCCCTGCTGGGATGGGTGCTGGGAGTGCAGAATGCCCAATGTCTGTGGGATGGGGAGTCCTGAAGGTTCAATAACAACTGTGCTCTGGTTTTAGGGGGATTGCAGGACTTCACTGTCCAACAAAGCTCAAGCTCCAGGTGAAGCTTCAAGGAGTCTTAAAAGGATACTGCTAAGAAGGAATCCTTGAGTCAGAAATGTGGGGAGAAGCCTTACTTTTGGGCACTCTGCTGGCAGAGTTCTAGGTCTAGAAGCAGGTATTTCTATGAAAAATAGAGCCAGGATTTTCATCTGGAGTTTACCAGAGAGAAATACACCCTATGTTTTGTGCAGCTCATAGAGCACCTTGGATTTGTAGCTCACATAAAAGGACAAGCACATCAGTCCAGGTCCAACTGCCTCTGCTTCCAAGAGAGGTCTGCCCACTCTTGTTGAGCACATCAGGATTTCCAGCTGCCCCAACTCTGCAGGCAAGGGAAGGAAAAGAAGAAAGCCTGTGTTGGAAAGGAAAAGAAACCATAGCATGGGCTGGAAAAAAATCAGAGGCCACACAGACACATCCTTCCCTGGGGAGGCTCATTTTCAGAGCAGACCTGCCTTCCCAACAAAATGTTTGTCAAAGCTTGCCTTTCTTCAGAAACTCCAGGTGCCAACAAAAGTGCTGGGAGCATTTTTTTTTTTTTTTTTTTTTTTTTTGGCTGAGAGCAAGCACACAAAGCTTAGATGGAGGCCAGCTGTGCTATTTTCCCATTCATTCATAACTGCTGCAAACAGTGAGGCCAGTTGGTGAATGTAGGAGGAACCGGTGCCTGGGTCTGTTCCCTGCACCTCAGCTGCAAGCCTAGGGAAAGTTTGGGAATGTTTCCATGCCATGGTTATTTATATTTGCCACCCCTGGGTTCTGAACTTTTGTGTGCGTTGGTAATAATATCCCATTACTAAACTGTAATTTATGTGAGCATCATTTGCATTATTGAACAGCTGTTAGCCTCTCTCAACTGCTTGCCTGCCATATTGCATAGATAATAATATCTAATCCATATTAATTATAAATACACAAATAGTCTCCTAAATAAGGCAAAGTTTTGTGAGCAATGCAAACCAATGGGTGCCCAGAAACATTAGCGTTACGCCTGACACCTCATCCTCTGCCTGTCACGTCATGAATAAAGAAGAGCCCACAGCAGAAGCTGAGGATGGCACCTGAGCTTTAATAGCCTGCAGCCACTGCCAGAAGCCCTCCGGCTGCGATTTCATCACACCTCACAAGCTAAACTGCACCGGGTCAATGCGCAACCTCTATAGAGAAATCGCTGCAGGAATGGGGCCGCAATTATTATTCACTACCTGGCTCTCGTCGGCAGCGCATTGATGCTGGACTAACCCCACCTGGTGGTGCTGATGGGGCTCTTTGGGAAGAAAACACCGATTTCCGCCCTACTTTGGTCTGAGGTCTCCTAAAGCTTTGCCTGCTGGAGGCGGAAGGCTGACATAAGCCCTCACAGTTGGCTGGCTTTCTCTGCTGGCTCGCTTTCTTCCGCCAACTTTCTCAGTCCTCTCAGCAAAAGCTCCGAGATTTCATGATCCAGGCTGAAAATCTCAGCTCTAAAACAGACCATCCATCAGCATTCAGTGTGTGGTCATTCGCTCCGTCCCACGTGGCTGTGGAGAAGCTTGCTGCTGCTCTGCTGTTTCCTGGGGGTGCTCTGTGTCCCCTCCTCGCTCTGCCCACTGGGTTCAGGTGGGGCTGGCGCTGCTCCTGGTTCTTCCCAGTGCAATCATAGGATCAAATCGTACAATGGCCTGGGTTGAAAGTGACCACAATGATCATGTAGTTTCAACCCTGCTGTGTGCAGGGTCACCAACCAGCAGACCAGGCTGCCCAGAGCCACATCCAGCCTGGCTTTGAATGCCTGCAGGGATGGGGCATCCACAGCCTCCTTGGGCAACCTGTTCCAGTGGCTGAGAACTTTGCAGGGCGGCTCCTTTTGGAGGGCATGCAAACAGAAAAGTGTCTGAAAAGCAAAAGCAACATAAATGGCAAATCTCTCTGCTTTTTCTGCAGTGTTATAGAGATAATACGATGACTTTATACAGCTTTTCCTCAAGGCGTATTAGTATAAATGCCAGTGAGATCTTATTTGTGGTCAGACCCAATATTCTGGTAAAGTATCCAGCACAAATGAGAATCTGATTGGAAAAACAACTTCATCACAATGATATTTAAGCCAGGGATAGCAATTTTTGTTTTCATGATGGCTAAAAATGACCACGTTTGCCCTTCCCCCTGGCGAATTATGATGTCTTTTTCTTAACAGCATTGATTTCCTTTAACATTTCATCCCCAAAAGAAGAGTAATTTCTGGAGAATCAAGGCAGTGAAAGCCCTTAATTGTCTGCAATATGGATGATCACAGGACTCAGGGAATGTTCTTACAGATTTCATTGCATGATAGATGCCCATTCTGGAAGATTTCAAGCAGCAGATTATCAAGCAGAAAAGAACCATCACAGACATTTAGAAGGTGCTTCAGATCTACACAGTTTAGCAAAGCTCATGTCACAGAACCCCAAACCCACCACTGTGCTGTAGGTAAACATATTAACAACACAATGCAACCTCAGGTTCTCAAAAAAAATCCTAAAGGTAGGGACAGCAACTGCAGATCAGCTTGGGGGATTGGCATAGCTGGGCTTTTAAAGCCTCCTCATGAAAGTTTTCAGTAAAAAATGACCGCTCTTCCCTCTACCTTGAGCACATGCATTCAAGACACAGAACAGAAGTGGTTTGGGAATGAGATATTACGGAGGGATTGTGCCTCTGAGACCTCGTCCTGCAAACAGACCCACACGTGTGGCTGCTCTTTCCCTTTCCTTTCCTCTCCTTGTAGCAAAAAACAAACAAACAGACTCAGACTCAAATCCCAGCAGCGAGCTGGTGGTCGTATTTGGTGGTTTTGTTGTATTTTTCCTCTTAAAAAGCAATTTGACTCTTCCCTGCTGTGCCTGGGAGCCAGCAGAGGGAGACAAGCCTCTGAGCTTCATTGCTGCCTGCTCACGGCTCTCCTTATGTTTTCAGGGTCTTCCCCCCCCCCCACTGCATTATTGTTATTTGGTTTGAAATATTGTTTTTATGAAAAATAGCTATAAATGACCCTCACCTTGCAGTTACAAAGGAGATTAGATTAAAAATGCTGCAGGGAGATTTGGGTGAGTGAACACATGGCAACAATCCTCTGGTGACAGTAATGCAAGCAGCAAATTGGGCCCAGGTAGGGGCTGTGAGCGCTGCATAGCACACATTCCCTGTCTGACAGTCTCTCCATCACTGTTTGCATCCATATGTGGCCTTGCCTATAGTCTGGGCTCACTGGGCATGCCTCAGGTTTCTCCAGATCTGGTGCAAAAGTGCAGATTAGATCCATAAGATTCCAGGTTTTCACGTGGATGCACAGATGGAGCAAGGAGGGGGTGCTGGGGAGAGGCACTTCCAGTAAGCATGCCAGGATCTGGGTGATAGCTACTTATTTGTGGGCTGGGATGTGCCAGAGAGGATACATGAGGGCTTGCTGCATGTATGTGAATGCAGAAGGGTGGGATGCCCAGATCCCCCAGCAGTGCTGAAAGCAGTGAGTCCCATATCTCCAGGCTCTGGGTCTTGCAGAGGGAAGTGCTTTGCAGCACACCTAAGAGCTTTGTGGTTGTGGATGGGCTGTGTGCCCAAAAGGGCCATCTCAGAGCATCGCTGAGGGTGGCCATCAGCAGCTGGAAGCCCATACACCTGGGGTGTGCATCAGTACATCCATGCACATCGTCTGCTTGTTCAAGTGATGCTGGTTCAGGGCGTGTGATGGTGGCATTCACAGCTATATGTACGTCTGTGTGTGTGTTGGGTCTCTTTGAGCTTCTGTGAGCTGGGAAGTAGCAGCTCTCAGCCTGGGTATCACATGTGGATTTTGACTGTGTTGCCTCCAAATTCTCAGCAGAAATGCGAGCAGATAAGGCTGGGGAGCAGTTGGGAGTCCAACAGAAGCCAGGGCCAATAAAGGATGAAAGGAACCAAGCGCATGAAACAAGTGTTTTGAAGTCCTTGCAGAAGCAGCCCCTCATGACTCCATCAGAACAAATCTGTCGCCACTGGAGGGAACAGAGAAGTTGCCCTGAATGAGAATAATTCAGGGAATAGCGCAGAGGAAGAGTGAGAATACAGGATGACGGAGAAGACAGTGTTTTACTCTGTGCTGTCACAGACCTCACTGACCCGTCTCAGCCCTTGGTGGGGTGTTAGACCCAACCCTGCTGGATGGAGTGCCAGGACAGCCAGCCCCAAGCAGGCTGCTGGCAGGTGGCTGAGACTAGCTGGGTCTGGCTGCTTTGAAGGGTGCACATTTGATGAGGTGAACCTGGGCAAATACCTCCTCCATCTTTATCACCTCTTCAGGGATGCCTGCACAGAAGCCTTAGGGCTCCTGTTACCTTGGAGCACTGTATTATCAATTACCCTAATTAGAGTTCTGAACCTGCCTGGCACCATCTATTTTTCACTCATTTTTAACTTTTTCTTGCCAGGCTCCACAACCTACACTCAGAGCCTTTCCTTTAAAGCAAAGCAAAAAAAAGAAAAAAAAAAAAAAAAAAAAAAAGAAAGAAAGAAAGAAAAAGCAAGCAAGGTGAATGCCAGCTTGATTGGTGGCAGGCTGCAGATTCTGAAGGCTGTTCTCCATCAGAGCCTGCACAGCAAGCACCCGTGTTTGCATGGGCAGCACGAAGCACAAAGGAGGTGCTCAGGCCTCACCTCGCACATTTAATCACTCCTGTGAATGGGTGTCATTGAGGTCCTGGCAGCCCAGCCCCAGCGTGCTGCATCCCCCCGAGGTACCATTGCCGTGTGAGCTGCAAGCAGGTAAGCATAAGCTTCAATCTGTTTTCTCTAAGCGTGCAGCCAGCTTCAATCACACTGTGTTTGCAGAGGGCTGAAACAAAAGGGGCAGCGCCATTGTCAGAGGGAGCGCGTTTCCGAATGGCTAATGACGATGATCAGACGTTCCATTTATGTACCGTCTCTCTGGCAGCACTCATCGCATCTTCCTGCCACCTCCCGCCCGTGCGTGGATCTATCCGTGACACGGAGAGACCAGCATGCAGCTCCCAGCTGGGAGCAGGGCAGGGAGCAGCACGGGGCAGGGGAGCAGCTCCAGGAACGCTGTTATTGAGTGTTGAGCTTAGAGCTCCTCGCCGCCTTCCAGGACAAGCTCTGCTGAGCCAAAGCACAACAGTTTTGCTGCAAGCAGGAGCGAAAACACGGCGTGCTAAGCTTACAGAGATGCACAGCGAGGAGGTGTTTGTGTTCAGGAGGATGTGTTTGTGAGTGTGTTTGCTTGTGTGTGTATACATTTGGAGAGGCTGATGAAGATTACTCTGGAGCATTAGGTTGTTTTCTCTGCTCTAGATTGTAATCATATTTGCTGCACTTTCGGAGGCCCCCAGCTGTTTACTGTGACCCTCCTGGGGCTGCGATGTACCAATGCAGAAATCCAATCCGCTGCACGGCGCACGTCAAACTGATGGGGCTGTCCTAAACACCAGGGCTGAATTTTGGCCAGAAATCCAGAAATGTGTTGTTTTTTTGTTTAGTTTTAACACTTTCCTGAGATATTTGAGGCTTCTGATAGCTCGGCTTACAGACAAACCATCTCTTAAGTCTAAATTTAGGCCTGAACATCTTGGGAAGCTGCTGGTATTTGCAGTGCTGCTGTTGTTGTGGGTATGCATGATGCAGCCCAGCAAAGACACACAGACCTCTCAAAATATCTGTGCAGAAAGAGGTTTTCCACAGAAGCTATAAAACATTCATAACACCTCCATTGTGCTGTAAATCCTTAGCAGGAGTTGATAACAGTGCATGAATTTTTAATGTAACATTTATAAATGGTTATTAAAACTATCCTTAAAGTAAAGTGTCAGTTTATTTTTAATTAACTGTTGCCTATTTAAGCTCCCGATGGCCCCGGGGCAGATCAACAGTCTTAACAAGTTAATATTCCCCATTAACCCCTCAGCTGCTGCCTCCTAACACGCAGAGGACGAAGCTGCATGCACAGCACTGATCATGAGGAAAGTGGTGATTCCTCACTCACTGAAACGCCACCATTCCTTGGAATGGCTTTTCCTAGTGCTCGGTTTGAGAAGTTTTTGGAGCTGAGGAGAAAATTACTCCCTGAACACTGAACAGCCACAGCTGGATCGTGGAGTCGGACCATTCTGTGATTCCTTCTGGGAGAAAACAAAAGATTTGTATGGCATCGGTAAGAAGTTTCCATTGAAGTCAGTGGGTTCTGCTTTTTAATTCATTCCTTTCTTTTATAGCAAACAATTTTTTCAGGTTTCAAATTAAATTATTTCCCAGCTTGCGACGTAAATTTTGCATTTGTTGTTATCACTAAGATTAGACACGGGGCAAGGAGATGTTACTGCTATTATCTTTTCTATTATCTGCACTTGTTGATATCATCCATCACAAGGCTCTGTAGTTACTCTTTGAAAATGGAAGTCAATCCAGTGCACTCCTTCAAAGCAGTTTGTTTGGTTCCAGTGAATTATTCCATCCAAAAAAAGTTTTGGATCACAGTGTTTCGATCTGCCTTATGCCCAGCAGGCTATCAGAGGGGATGGCCAAGAGCAGCACCAAGCCTTGAGGGGGTTCCTCAAATCAAAGAAGACTTGTCTTGCTGCAATGTTCTGGTTGTTTGTGCACTGAAATGATCATTACATCACTTAGAGTCATTAGTAGTGGCAACAAAAGCTGATACTGGAGGATGTTGGAGTTTGGCTGTTGAGTTGGAGTTGCTGAACTTGAATAGTGATGTCCTGACACACTGCTCTGTGTCTGTTTTTTGTCAGGCTCAGTTATACCCAGAGCTCTTTGGGGCAGAGAGCCAAAGTCTTTCTCTAGATGGGAACGCATGAGGCTGAGCTTTGCATTGCTAGTGTCCCTAGAGCTGACAGCAAAAGGTCAGTGCTTCCAGACAGCAGCTCAGAGCTTGCTTCTCTTGGATTTATCAAGAAGTGCACCTGGATAGCACTGGGGTTAGGTCCCAAAAGCTGAGCATGAGAACACCCTATGCAGGGGCTCAGCTTCCAGCCCGGAGAAGACATGCTCTCCCTTCAGCCCTGGTTTAATTGCTTAGCACATCCCCTCCCATCACTGCTCTACCACCTAACAACCCATTCCCTCTACCCTACCATGCCTGCTGATTGGAGGCCCCCTAAACAAACACTTGTTATATAAAGTTGTGTTTTATTTTCCTTTCCAGATCCTTTTCTTCCTTCTTTCCCACATGATCAGCCAATGCTTTAGGAAAGCATGAACTTCAGATCTTCTGAGCATGCAAAGCAACAAGGCATCAAGGCAGCAGTGACACAAGCAGCAATATCCTTCGGTAAATGCCGCTCAATGCAGCAGAGCTTCCGAGCGATTAAAGGAGTCTTGCAAATGTCATTGCCCTGACCAAATGAGATAATTTGTATCTTCTGTCACTGGAATCAAATGCTATTTTTTCTTTTTGTAATTAACTTGTGACTGTGGGAAGGTGGGAGTAGGGATGGGGGTTGGGAAGGGAATTTTATGGGTAATCCAGCTGCTGCATGGAACCGATGGTTGGGTAATTGTGTTCTCTAAATGAACTTGACTCTATGGTTGGTGTCAGGTTTTGTTAAGTGCCCTGGGCCAATGGAGACTAATTAGGAATGCATTAAATATTAAAGCTCTCTGACACTGGGGCATTGACGGTGACAGAAGAAAAGAAATCCCGTAACCTAATCTGCACCCAACAGGAGTAATTTATGTTCCCTTCTTTTAAAAATGAAAAATCCAATTATTTGGCCTGCTGGAAAAAAAAAAAAAAAAAAAGTATTTAAAGGAAAAGTTAATTTAGAGAGGAAGAAGTATATATGAAAAAATAATACAGATGCCGTCAACACAGGCTGTGAGTGGCAGCTTCCTGCAGTGCTGGTTTTGTGGCTTTCGGTTACAACCATGGATGCTCTGCTCTCCATTCCAGTGCTGGAGGACAGCAGGGGATGGCTGAGCCCACGCAGGGAGGATTTGGGGTGTTGGTAATGAGGATTCGGGGTGCTGGCGTGGGATGTGTGCGCTGTAAGGCAGTACACGTGCTGCAGTATGGACGTGCTTACAGGCATGCAAAGCTCTCAGAAATGCTAGCAATTAAAATTTCTTCTGTCTCTCTAAAAGAAACAGGCCCTGAGAGCTCCACCTCCACACTTTGCTGTATGTACCAGTTTCCAGGGCAATTTTGTCTGACCTTTAGTTAAATGTCCTGCTCTACCAGGCAGCTCATTTCTGCTGGCCTGTCTACTTATGCAATCTAATCAAATCTAGAATGGAATATAATCAGCCTCATCTTGTAACAGCAACTTGCACAAATATCTGTCTCCCTGTCTGCCAGCCTGTCTGTACGTCTATCTAATCTCATCTGCCAGCCTGGTGCTGTAAGCGGCATTTAGCAGCCAACTGCATTGCTAGGGTGACATTTGGAAGAAATGGCTGTTGGATACCCCACTCCCCAGATCCTGGAGGAGGAGTGGGGGGAGGGGGGGGGAAGAGAGATGTGTACATCCATGCTGCCTGACCTGAGAGTTCATCCCTGCAGCACACAGGTGCCCATGGCACCTGGCCCGATGCAGACACTCATGGCACGTGCCTATCCACACACCTGTGCCTTTCTTTAGTCTCGTTCTCTTTTTCTTTTTTTTTTTTTCTTTTTTTCTTTTTCTCCCATTTGCAACCAAATACAAACAAAAATGCCCCCTCATTTATGAAATTACCAGAAAAACAGTCTAGAACAGAACTTGGTTGCCACGGGTTACTGGATGCTTATCAGCCACCGGTGCAGTTTTGCTAACTGCAGCCGACACAGGGAGAGGTGAAAGGATGGGATGTGTGCCCATCAGAGCTGCCTGCTTGGGTAACTCTTGCTGGAAAACGTAATGGCTGGGACTGCTTTCCACAGGGAGAACTGGAAACCAATTTTACCAGGGACTGGGATTCCTTGTGCTGTGTCCCATTGGGCTTGGGAGCATCTCTAGAATGCTGGGGCTTGCAGCAGCTGGCACTGAACACTGATGTGAAACTTTGCATTGGGATGTGGGTTGGATATCCGAGGTGCCCAGAGAAAGAGGTTTCGGATTTGTTTTCTGACATTGGGGTTCCTCTGAAAAGGTCACTGTTCCTCCTTCCCCTCCTGTCTGCTACAAGCCCATTCCTTTGCCCCATATCATCCATGCTGTGGGTCCCCACATTGCTGTTTCCCCCATCAGTCTTTCCCAGCCCTGGGAATTTCCCAGCCCGTGGGTCCTGCTGCAGTTTCAGTCTCTTCATCAGCACAGCAAGTACTTTGCTACTACAATAAGGAGAGAAAAAGAAGCTAAAAACAATACTTTACATTTCAAATAGCTCTTGACACATCCCTTGTCTTTTTCTAACTGAATGACAAGTGACTTTATCTTGAAAGGGAAGGCAGCCTTCTAGAGCTGTCTACGTTGTCAAAAAACATAATTTGTAAATTCTCTGATTACCTCTGTCACTGTTCGACTTTTCCATCCTTTTTCATTCTCCTCTCCCACAAAAGTCTCTTCATGTGCCATTCCCCAAAGTGCTGCAGTTACTTTGAATGTTTTCAGCCCAAAGTAGGAAAAAAAAAAATGCTCGCCCAGAATGAATTAACATGCTGGCATTTCTCTCTCTCTCTGGTCCTGCATCTGGATCTTAGATAGGAGGTGAGTTAAAGAAATAATGAGACCTTTACAACTTGTTAAAAATAAAAGAAAAAAGAACATTAATGAGAGAGAATGACAGAGGCCCTGGAAAGAAGATTTGTTCAATGAAAGAATAACTAAAATATTTACTAATGAGAGGCAGAAGAGAAAGTAATTTAAAAGATTTAAAACAGTTGTGTGGTTATTTTATTCATGCCTTTTTCTGTTTTCATTACATGTTTCAATATTTGCCTACCTTTCCAGCAAAAGATTTACCTCAAGTGCGTACAAATTATCTGGCATTTGGCTAAGGACAATATGTCTAATTATGGCTCTAAAGACCTGAAATATTTTCGACTTAAGCTAAAAGTCAAACTCCAAAAAAAAAAAAAAAAAAGGTGAAATTAATAATCCTTTTAAAATTCATTCCCATGATCATTTCTGTACAGAGCACCTCAGTGCAAAAGATTAAAACAAGGAGATTGTGAGAGAAGGGAACAAGGGGAAGAGAGAAACACGGGTTTTGCCACATGGCACTCTGACTCTGCAGAGCCAAGCCCTCTATCCCATGCCCATCATACAGCTCAAAATGTTGTTGTAAATAGCTGTTTATTATTGCTGTATCTCCTTGTCTCTGCTTCTTCTCAACACAAATAACCAATGAAATTAAATGAAGGTTATTAATTATTTTCCCTCCAAGGGGTGAAGAGGAGGAGCAGCTCCTCCAGGGGCTGTCAGCACTCAGCCATCCCAGGGTGCAGATGTGCTCAGCTCCTGGAGCAGAAAGGCACTGCCAAACAAAGAGCAGATGGCTCTGGCCAACAGCTCGTTATTTCTATAATTCTATTTCTATAATTGGTTGCCAGCTGTGATCTCGAGACTTAACGGGCAATGGCTATGAAATTCCTTGCAACGTGTGCTGGGTTATGGCAGCGTGCTGACTGGGTGCATCCAGCTGGGTGAACTCTACCTTGGGCTCCTCACAGAGCTGCTCAGATGTCCCAGGTGCTGCTCTGCAGCTTGTGGAGCCAAAGCAAGCACTGGGGCCAGCTCAGTCCTGTTACCTGGGGAGGCATTCAGGTATGCACTAAATGCAGCCCTACTGTTCTCGTGCTGCTTTTTCCCCACCACCTTACTTCTTCTGTCGTTAAAAAGTCAGGGCACTTTACGCCATCTGATAGGGAAAGGACAAGGGGGAACGTCTTTAAATGAAGAGATGAAATTTGGTTTATGCATCAGAAGAAATATTTTACTTAGAGGTTGGTGAGGCTCTGGCCCAGCTGCCCTGAGAGGCTGTGGATGCCCCATCTCTGGAGGCATTCAGGGCAAGGTTGGATGGGCCCTGGGGAGTCTCGTCTTGTGGTTGGTGAGCAGCCCATGGCAGGGGGGGTTGAAACTGCATGATCTTTAAAGTCCCCTGCAACCTAAGCCATTCTGTGATACTATGGTTCTGTGATTTCCACAGCTTGTTTTCTTCTGGTCTCTCTGTTTCCTGTATTTTGCATCATATCATATCATGTAATGTCATGTATATATGTCATATCATTGTTTTTGCTTTTGGTATATCATTTTACATCACTTCATACCATTTTACATTGTTAAATTAGTTTACTTTACATTCTATTACTTTATGCCTTTATTTTCTGTTGTTTTTATTATTTTTGTTGTTCTGTTTATTTTTTTTTTTAGCATTTTATTTCTCTGCCTCCCCTTTCCTTGCATTGCATTTTGTCAGCACCACACCCAGCCTCCTTGAAGCCCAGCTCAGGTGATGAGAGCGGTGAGGATGCAGAGCAGAGGCACCAGGACCATGTGGTGTGATTACCACAGGCTCTGGCATCACAACGAGTGCTGGGCAGCACCTGTTATCTGCCCTCACAGAGCCTGGGTTTCTTCCCTGCCAGCCCTATCACAAAGCCTATCTGTTCTCAGAGGTAGGATCAGCAGAGCAGGGGGGATTTTATTTCCTGCTGGAAGCATCAGGTTCGACAGGTATTTGCCAGCCCATCTAGGCATGTCTAGTCTGTTTTTTACTTTTTTAGTGACAGCTGCTAAACTGAAACTGTAAATGCAGGCCTGCAAAAATGATTTTACCAGATCTGTTTGAAAGATGCCAAACGATTCATTTTAATGACATGGGATTAATCAAAAATGGCAAAGAGAATGAGAAGCATTATAGTAGGCATATCCAAAAAAACAGAGCAGTTCTGCAGCTGATAACAATATCAGAATGGGTCAGATTCTTTACCCATAACTTCTGATAGAGAGGAGATGCCAAAAGCTCTGCAAAGGCAGAGCCTGGGCACAGCTAGAATTTCCTGCTGGTTTTCATTAGTAGAAGTGTCTCTGTGCTTAGTTTTCAAACAAAACAGTGATGATCCCTTCTCTGTACCTGCCCAAAATTGCTCACTGCTATGAGCCCACTGAGATCAATATGTGGGAAAAGAGTCTCACTCTAATTCCGAGTTTTGTCAGCTCTTAACTTTCTGACACCATAAAAGGAAAAGCAGAGTTAAAATTGGAATTCCTACCCCAGCTCTTTACTTCAGCTTGCAACAAGAACTTTAATCGGGCATTTGTAAAATAAAAATGCTCCAAAGTGAAAGAAAGCTTTATTCTGGGCATTTCCATTGCAGTGATTGCAAAGGGGGGGAGGGGGGAGTCTAAATATTTTACTTGTGTTTACTGAATTTCCCTGATATATATATATATATATATATATATATATATAAAATTATATTTTTTTCTAGTGTTGAACACCCATTTGTCTTTAGTGCTGCATTGCTTGCTGGTTTTCCAGTAGAGCCAGCATGTGGCAAAAACATGGGTAACAGAATTCCAAGGAGCACATCCTAAAATGTCTTGCAGTCCTGTAACGAGCCTGATGCATCATGAATCAAAAGTGCAAGCGGAATTCTTCCCTAGAGAGCCTAGCTGTTCAAGGAGAAGGAATTCACTGTGTCATAAGTAAAATATGTTTAATAGCTTGTTGCACTGTTTTCAAGCAACTCATTTAGAAAATTACAATATTTAAGCTGCGTTGCATTTTTAATCATTCTTATTCTGGCAAATATGATGTATTTCATACTGATTTTTAAAATAAACAAACAAATTTTTAACAAATGCAAAATTTCCCTGGAAAAAGTGGCATTTTCCATTGTCTGTTTCCAAATCATCCCAAAGAAAAGCACCTAAATAACTCAATAACACAAGAACTGAAGGTGAAGGAAAAGAAGTGAAGCCTGAATGCTATTTGGCCAAAGCCCAGAATCAGGTGAGGATGGTGAAGATGGGCATGGAGTGATTCAAACCCTCTTAAGTGAGGCTTAATGATTCACAAGTGATGTGAAATGCATACGTTTAGTCATTGGTATCCTATATTCAGACAAAGAGGGATTTGAAAAGTGTAGAAAAATAATTATTAGCCTAATAATAAGAAGGACCAAGATGAGTTCTGTGTTACTTGGCATGAATCTGAATGAACCACATGGTAGCTCAATAAATAACCCTGTGAAGCAGCAATGGGGATGGAAGTGGCTGAGGGTAATGGTGGCTGGGCAACCAAACATCCTAGTATCCCACATCATTATCCTGGAGTTAGCTGGATGAGAAGCAGCATAGAAACTCCACTCACCAGCAGACATCTTCTATGCTTTGATTTGGGTATAGAGCAAGAAGAACTGTACCATATCCTCATTGCCATGCAGTGGCATGTGGAGCAGGGGCTAAGGACTGTGTTTAGGCATGTGTGTTCTCTCTCCTGCCATGGAATCCCCACATTTTTTATTTTAAATTAATTTTCTGAGGCAAGAAGAAGGTGCTGCCTTCAATTTGTCCTTGTGAACAGCAGATCTTTTCTTGATTGAAGAAATATTTTCATAACCTAAATGTGCAGGTTAAAGTAATTTTTTTACAGGCAAAATACTTTGTAGCGGCCCATGGTCAATCTCTCCCAGTTCCACCTTCTAATTATGCTCTGCTATCTCTCTGCACTTCCTATCCAACAGGCAAATAAAACTTTGCTCTCTGAATAATGCTTGAGGTGAAAGGGCCACTGGTTAGAAGTAGATTGTCCTGGGCCACAGAAGGAATCTGCTCTTGTGGGATGAAAGATGAGGGACTAGATCAGTATGTCATCAGCATAATACAGCAGCCATGAGGTTGGAATATTCCAAATTACTTCAAGCAAGTTCTGAAGTTGTGACATCAACTTTGTCCCCTGCTTGATCCAAGGCAAAGCAGGTGGAGGAAAGCCCAAGGTCTTCATTTATCTCAGCAAGGAAATGCTAAGCTGAGCTGCGAAATTGTCCAACCCCACTCTGTCTTCCTGCCAGCCTTTGATAGGCAAATCTCCCAGCTCTAAAACTAACATGTCAGTGGTGTGGAAGAACACTGTTATCTTCTTATCAGGAGATAAGATGACAACCACAAATACCTTGGCCTGAAATGCTCCACTATCACCAGGGGTGAGCATCAATGTGATTCACAAATAATCTAATTTAGGTGAATAACAGGATTTGAATGTGGGAGGAAAACCCAACGCTCTGCTTAGGTGTGAACAGGACAAATTTCTTACATGAATGCAGTGCTAGGATGGAAAAAGCATACAGCCTGCTTCTTTATAAGCACATCTGGTGTGGTAGAAGCAGGGAGGGACTAGGTCAGCAAGCAGGTAACTATGCAACAGATACTTTTATAAAAATTGGCCATTAGTATTCTAACTCACCAGATCTTCCTTTAGCATGCTAAATAATCTCTGCTGCCATGGGTGCTCTGTTTCCCTAAGTAATTCACTCATTCTCTGCTTCAGTCACAGCAGGTATTACTTCCACAGGGAATTTTCATTGTCAACATATTTAGGACTGTGATGTTTTTGAGATGGAGGATTTTCTTCTTTCCATGTTTGTGTGTCCCCTGGTAAGCTGGGGAAGCCTTTAGAAACACCACGTAATGAGTACCTGCAGCCATTCGCTGCTCCATCTTTCTCTCCCCAGAGTATTCGGTGTTCTTGTGCCTCTACCCAGATACATTGAAAAGAACAATTTTTCTTGTGACAAGTAAGGCAAAAAGTGTGAGTTTGTGTATGACAGGTTCAGGGAGAAACTTGCAATGAGGCAATTAGACGAGGAAAGTGCTGATTAGAAGCACTGTCACCCATAGCAAGGCAAGAAACAAATTTTAAGTAGCAGGAGGAAATGGGAAGTGGGGGAGGGAGTGAAAAATAGATGAAATGTTCGATAAAGCAGCAGGTTCTAATAAAAACTTTTGTGAGTGACAAGGCCTGATGTCAGACTGCAGCCCTTCCAGGCTCTCAGGAGGCCAAGCCTAGGCTTGGTGACCCATGGAAGCAGGTAGACCTGGTGGCCTCTGGAGGCAGCCAGGCCTGGCGACCTCCCTTAGGCTGCATGCTGCCTTTGATGGGCTGCTTGAATTTAGCAGCTTTTCATCCCTGCTTTGGGCTGCCTGTCAGCAGTGCCTTGGAGAGCTGCCCTCTGTCAACCCAAGCTCCTAGAGATGTGTCTGTTTCCCCTTGGTTAGAAGCCATGTGGCTTCTCCTCTTGCTGGGTGCTTGAGGCCTCCACTGAGCCTGCGCTGCCCAGCGCTCTTTGGAAGTACTCTTGGAGAGCTGCAATGAAACGTGCTTTGTGCAAATCCACCCGCCTTCCACCTTCAGGGTGGAAGGAAACCCACCCGCTGCTGTGGCCACCAGCTGTGTGCAAGAGGCCACCAGAGAGCAGCGAGCTTTGGGCAAGGAGGCTGCAGGGCGGGCGCGCTGCTCCAGACCTGTTCATTTCCAGGGGTGTTTTTGTTCTTGCACACCCTGAGCTGATGAGCGAGGAAGCAAATAACGCACACCAAGCCTTCACTTGAAGCTGTCTTTTTAAAATACATTTTCTGCACTTCAGTCTTTCTGGCAATTTTATGCAGCATCGAATATCTGTATCGTGGGCCCATTGTAACCATTCCAGGCAATGTACAAAGGGCCGCCGACCGCCCTGATCACACAGGTGGATAACTGGATCTGCCTCACAGAGCGGTGACAACAAGCAGTAAAACATTAACAACAACATGGTAGTAATAACATTATAGAACGCATTCATCTCTGGGCTTTCACTGAGCTGGAGAGCCTGCCCAGAGCAGCCCTCAGCAGCCACTGGCCTTCATGTGAAGGAGATGGCTGGGGAGCGGGCTGCAGCGAGGTTGGGACATTAAGGACACCCCTCTCACCCCCCCCCCCGGCAAGAAGAACTTGCTCTATGCAGACCATATAGAAGGAAATACAGTGTTTAACTTGCTATACATTGCACAACACCTCATGCTTTTGTTATGAAGCATCCCCAACTGTTGCTAGCTGCACTCAAAGTGGAACCACACACTACCTGATCCTGAAGGGGGGAAGCAGGTGCGTGCGGAGCTGCACAGCAGCTGTTTAAGGACAGGAAGTGAGAAAGTATGCTCTGCCACTTACGGAATTTAGGTGAACGGACTGTAATTACCCAAATATTTATGGGTTCTCTTTATTGTATGAGTCACTGAGGGCTTGTGAGGGGGCAGACAATTTCCATTTTGTTTAGGGCAGAAATATCCCTGGAGACCAGGCTGATCTATGAAGCTGCCATATCAAACCCTCCTAGGAAAGGAAAAAAAAAAAAAAAAAGATAGTGCATTTATTAGTCAGCTCACACTGGACTGTTTTGTGTAGAAAAGGAAAGAACTCAACTGAAAAATGCTTTTAAAACCACAATTCCATAAGCATCTGTCTCATTTTAAGTACGGCTGGGGCCTTTCTGTCTCCTGAAAGAGAAGGAGAGGGTGAATTCAAATGATCTTCAGCTCTGGAGTGCTGAAGGAGAAAAAAGTCGTTTCCAAACAGCACTACATCCCTGCAGACAGTGACCAGGCACAAATAAACTCCTCCAGGGCACCACATCCCCCAGTGTCTAAGTCCTTCCTCAGATGACTTGCTTTGCTTTCCTTCTGCTGTCCCTGGGGCTAAGATCAAAACTGCATGATTGAACCAGAAAGGAAACTGATTCTTGGACATGGGGCAAATGGAGGAAGAGGAAAAGCAGAAGGTGGATAGGTGACATTAATAGGCATCAGTCTCCTTCTGTGTCCTCATAACTGAGAGATTTCTGCAGGAGTTCCTGACCCACACAGAAGATTAGGATGCTTCAATGGGCCCCTGAGGAGACAGGACATAGGGGCTGGAAATGCCCCTTCCCACTCTGTCAGCTCTCAGCATGATGGGCACATGGGGAGAGGTGCCTATCTCCTGCATTCACTGGAGCTGGGTCTGCTCTGGAGCATCCCCTGGGTGAGGATCCACTGCCTGGATCTCACTCTGCTGTCCCCACCATGGCACCAGGCCCAGGGCAAGGGTAGGAGGGGAGGGCCAGCACAGCGCAGTGCCAGCAAAGCCCCATGTGCATGAAGCGCTGGGCTCTGGCATTGTTGAATCTGAGGATCAACATGAGAGGGAAATGGAGAATAAAGAGCAGTAAATGAGCTGGATTAGAGGAGCTGTTTTACATAGCCCTTCATTTAATCCTTTGCTTTCCTGTCATTGTTTAATTGGTTTAGCTCTTGTACTTTTAATGCTGCTGGCAGAAAGAGCCAACCTCCTCTTTTCCTCCCCTTTTTGTCATTTTCCTTTCCTCTCTTTGCATCGCATGATCTAATCCCATTTCTCTTTCTCTCTCCATTTCTGTCCCTATCCCTTGTTCTCCTTCTCTCCTCCAGCTTCTTTCTCTCTCTCTTCAGGTCCCTTATTACTCAAGCAGCTTTTGTTAGCGCTGTCAACTGCATCAGCGTGTAAGTGAAATTGTACTGTAAGTGAAGTTAAAAGTATTTCTATGGTGGGATATTTAATCATTTGAATCCTTGATAGGAGCAGCTCTTTTTATTTTCACTAGCTATAAATCCAGGCTCTATCTAATCTCTGATCTCGACGAGGAGAGAATTAACCAACAGAGTGTGTGACTAGAAAGGAGAAGGCTGGAGAAAAGGGACCACTTTATCTGAGTGTGGAGTGGAGCAGCATAGGAATAAGGCAAGGAGCATTTTCCAGCTCCCTGCCATTCTTCTCTTTGCCTTTCCCTGAATCCAGCTTTGTTCCCCCTCCCCTGACACTCCAGCAAATTGAAAACGCATTTTTCCATTTGCAGTTCATTCTTTCCCCCCTTTAGAGATTAACACTTCCATGGTGGGGGGGGGAGACGCATTGCAGCCATGGGCTCAGGAGCCAGGAATCTCACATCACCTCCAGCTTGTGTGGGGCTGGATTGGTTCCAGGTCTGGATGGAAGCTAGGGGCTAAACTTTGCCTCAAGGAAACCTCAGTCACGTTTTGGATCTCAAGGTTGGCCTTCTGTTGTCCATGGTCTGCTGTGGTGGAAGGCTGCACAGAAGGAGCCAATTCTAATCACCTGGGGTGATAAGAGCCTCACATGTTATCACTGCCCCAAAGCACAGTGCCAGGGTCTCTCTTCTCTATGCAGTAGAGCCATCCACCCTACCAGTACAGGTTAAGTCTTTCTCATGTAGAGTGCTGGACGAAGATATCACTCAAATCTCTTCTTGTTTTGTGCCCAGTTACGTAGGATGTTGACAGCCCTGCAGCTTATTCTCTACTCCACAGTCTCTTGCTTGTACTCAGCATATCTCCATCAGCTGAGAAGTATAATGGAAAGCTGAAATGTTTGGCCAGATTTAGGGCATACATTTTTCCTCTCAGATATGCTGATTTGGGGAAAGCAAAGCATTCTGCTGAGACGTATTAATTGTGATGAAGCCCTTCACAGATCATTATCATTTCAGGAAACTTTCCTGCAAGGTTACAGGGACGCTGGTTATGAGGAAAACGCACAGACTCATAAGTGAGGGAGGCGTGAAGTTCCAGGTAGCATTGGGATGGGGCCACCAGGAGAAGGAAGCAGCGCACAACATAGATCAAGGGGGGATGGATCAGTGGCTATAAGGGTGAGAATGCTCTACTGGTTGTCCATACACTGCTTAGCTCTTGCCAATGTTTTAAGCTCTTCTTAAATCCCAAAGCCCAAGATCCCCATGCAGGGCATTGTAATCTGATTATGCAGAGCATATATATATCAGTATTTACCTGGAGGATGAAAAGTGCTACAGGCACTTTACATTATGATGCAACCCCTTGCAAGAAACAGCCAGGCTGTTCTTTCTCCTCCCCTTCCTACCTCCAATTTACCATTTCATCTCTTTTATTTCTGTGGCCTGCTTGTTTCCGAAGTCACCACAGGAAATAAGACTTGCCAAAGAAATACAGCAACTCTGATGACTTGAGGGTTAGCTTCTCCCCCCTTCCTCGCTTTCAAGAGGTGTTGGGAGTCACGCACACTGCCAGGCAGTGCTCTGCAAAAGTGGACAATCCGTCACTGTCAGCAAGCAGTGTGGGAGGAAGCAAGGGGGATGCCGAGTTTGCACAGAGTACTCATTGCACAGTGAGATGCACACAGCTGTTCTGCTCCCAATGTAAATACGGACAGCCCCATTCATCACTGGCCTTACTTCCTCAGCACATGTCCAGGGGAGAGGAATGATTTAGTGCCTGCAGCTGGAACAAGCACTATGTTTCTCTAAAACAGCAGCATTTAAAAATTGGGAATGTTCTGCATGTGTGTTTTGTGATTCTGTGGAGAAGGGAGGAGGTGATGTCTGAAGCTGTGGGCTGTGCAAGAGGTGAGGCCTTGCAGGAAACCATTAGCCTTCACTGTTTTGCTCCTCTCACAGGCTCAATTCGCTGTGAATTTCACTACGGTAGCACTGGGAATCTTTGGCCGTGGAATAGGGTGAGCCCAGGCTGTTTGCAGTCTGTATGAAGGTGAAATGCAACAGGAGAATTTAATAGATGAACTAGAAAGAAGAATAGGAAGCTCCAATATGAATGGAATCATGGAAGGGTCCATCATGTCTGTGAAGTGAGGGATAAGGTCCCAGGAAATTAGTTGGGTCAACAATGGTGGACATATAACTCATCCATGCAGGCTTGCCCTCAAGTTTTCGTCTACGACTGAAACACTGCTGGGTTCCACCTCAGCCTTCCCAGCCAAGGGTTTTCATTCTCCTAGGAGAGCAGAGATGTAATGGCATCATCCTGAGGGATGGAAATTGTGGAAATGGAAAACGTGTTTACTGGGGGGCAGACAGGATCTGTGTGCTGGCTGAGGAGGTACTGGGTGCTCAGTGCTGGGCAGGGCCACAGAGGTGGTGATTTTACTCTCAGGTGGCTGCGTCTCCCATCAGAGTCCTGTAACCACGGACAGTAGATGGGGGAATGGAAAGGGGCATCCCTTATCTCCCCCTGCAGGAGCTCAGATTCCCTCCTGCCACACTCAGCCATCAGTGCTGAGACTCACCGGCCCTGCCTATGCCTGGCATTTGCTTTAGTCCACCTTTCAGGCACGATTCCATGCCGGATGTGTGGTTTGCTCAGTCTGTGCTAATTACGCCCTTGACATATGCAGCAGAACTGCTTGTGTCTATAACAGCACAGAGGTGAAGGAGGTTAATTAACTCAGAGAAAGGAAGCTGAGTGTCCCTACATAACACCCCCTTCCATATGCATTAGTTTTGAAGCCTGGAGACACTGTTTAACCAAACACAGCCCATGACTTACTAACTTTCTTGTTTCCTCCCTCTCTTCCCTGTGTTACCAGTGCTCATAGATGGATGGGATGAAGCTAGTGAAAAGCTCACAGAAACAGCAGCCTCTCCTGGGAAGATACTCCTCATGGACAAGTGATCAGCCTACCCCCAAAGTGCAGGCACCAGGCTGCAGAGGACAAGACACAGCATACTATCCTGGCTGCTCCAGCTTGTGGCAGCCCTCTCTGCACCCATTGCAATGGGAATCGCTGTACAAGGTGCCCAACCTTCACTTCAAGCCTGCATTCCTCCTCCCCACCACTCTCTGCTTCCATCAGCATCCTGCAGTGCTGTCCTTCCCTTTTGGCCTACTGGCAAGGAACAAGGAACAAGTCCATCCTGGCATACAACCACCGTGCAGAGCAGTTGGCATCCCCAGCTCCAGCACCCTGCAGACAGACCTTCCTTGGAGCTGTGCATGGTGTGTTTTTGGTTGCGGAGTTCATCCTAGAAAGGCATCGGTCTGGGGATTCCTACAGCCATGTGGGACCTGATTGGATAATGAAAATCTCATCTGCAGGTAAGAAGCATCACTTTGCCATACAATGCGATCACGTGCACAAATACAACATGGATGTGCCCAGGTTGAGCTGAGTGTGTATATCTTGGGGACTAAATCTGAGAGAAGCAGCAGCTTGGCAGAGTGGCAGCCGCTTGGCAAGCAGGCCCCTGACTTCTGTTTTCTGTTAACATCCAACCTTGAAGGACTCACTGTCCTTCCTCCTCCTCTTCACCCCTCTCACAACGCACCCCCCTCTCCCCCAGCACACCTTATCTATTACGGCTGTAAATCCTTTGCAGCCAGCCCCGCTGTCTCTCTGTTTGCACAGCACCTTGTGCAGCGGGTCTTACAGGTGCTGCTGGAATATCAACAGCAATACAACTTTAATTATAAACCCTGCCAGGAGATGGGCAGCACAAGCGTACAGGTTTGTGTCTCAATCAAGAGACTCCACAGGGGCCACCTTCTCGGTGCAGCCCCATTTTAGTTTCTCAATCGGGCAGCTGGTAAGAGAGGCTAGTTATGCTCCTCTCTTTCTGCTGTCAGTAATTATAGGTCTCTCAGGAAAACTGGCCTGAGAGTGGAAATTTCATAAAGGTTTTAAAAGATTTTATTAGAAAGGATTTGGTTCCTGCGCAATTATTAGTTTAACAAGGCACTTTGCTCACCTTCTGCAATAGAACTGTTATTGATCACGTTGCAAATGGAAGACCTAGTGAAAAATTACAGAGACAGAAGCATACTCTCTATATAGATGACAGGTATACCAGTGTGTATTTATACACAGTCACTGGAAATGACCTGAATGTGTGCACAGATATACCTACCTCTGTATGCACATATATACACACACACCATGGTTGGAAAAAGCTAATAGGTATCAATTATATAGATGTGTCTGTCCTATAGGGATATATTCATCTTATTCACTGTCAGCAACTGATAACACGGGCTGATAATCTGAGGATCGAAGGTACCTGCAGGCAGCAGACAGCCTGGAAATCAACAGGTTTCTACTGCTTTCTGTCCTCTTTGCAGTTTCAGCCATCTCTGCCTCCCAGAAAGACCGAGTGGCTCAATGTGGGCTTAGGGCTGCGGTCCTGCAGAGAGGGAGGCTTTCATTCATGGTCAGAGGCTGCTGTGAGCCCAGAGGCAGGGAGAGCAGAGCTGCAGAGATTCAGAGGGTGAGGTGCTTGAAATCTTCCCGTGACAAATGTCATGTACAAAAATTATGATTATTCCTTTTCATTTGCAAATTTTGCTGCTGCTTGTGATCCAGAATTTGATCAGAGAGGATTCTGGAAGGAGGGGTTTGGTAGGGCCTGAGAAACAACTGTAAACATCTGACTGCCCTCTGAACCTCTTCTTGCCCTAACTGCAAATCCCTGCTCTGATCTCCTGACCTGAACTATCCCTTCTGTGTGCCTTGCCCGTCCAGCAAGTGCCTGGTGCTCCCAGCTCCTCATCTTTCCCCTCTGGATGGCAGCCTGGTACCAGCAGCCCATTGCAAAGGCTCTGACTCATGGCTGTGCTGAGCACCTGCTTGGTAAAGGCAGGAGGGGATAAAGCAACTCAGAAAGGAAGAGATAGAAATCTTTGCTGCTTGCTGATGCTAAACTAGCTCCATTTGCAGAACAGTAGGACTGTGTCCAGGTAGGCTGTATCGGTCCTATGGTCTTTCTCACGTGAAAAGTGGAGTAATGGAAAGATAGAAGGAGCAAAATGCTATTGAAAACTATGCTGGTGCAGTGGGGAGGAGATGGCTGCAGCCTCTGCCCAGTCTGTTATTCCTGCCCATGTACCCCAGCAGGCAATGCCTTGTGACATGTGGGGATGGAGGCAGTGCTTTGGCCAGCAAATCCATCGCCACTCATTCCCATGGCACTGGGCTTTTCCCCTTTCACCCGAGCCTCTTTTCCTCCCTGCTCCTGCACACCTCTCCTGCAGCAAGCGACTCGTTCTGTTTACAGAGCAGGAAAGCTAATAGAAACCAGGCAGAATTCGAGCCTCTCTGGGACTGCTTTACACACTGACAAAATCATTCTTTCCTCCCTGCGTTAAATATTCATGGCACTCAGATTTTTAGATATAAGGTACATTTTGTTTCTAAACGATTTCATCCAAAACAGGCTCCTCAGCACTGAAGTTTTCCACCCACCTTCAGAGAAAAAAATAATAGGGTGTGTGCCCAAAAGTAATACAGTCTGACTTCATTTCGATCATGTCTCTTTTGGGGGTTGTTTTGATCTGGGAGCAATTTTGCTGTGGTATTTATGGCCTGAACTGCTATTTGTACAATGTCAGCTTCTGTGTACACGTGAGTGTGTGTCCCTTGTACAAATAACACGTCAACATCTCCATGCTTCCCAGCTTGTAGTTAAACCCATAAAACAAGATGCTTTAACAAAAGCCCCATATATTGCTGCCATTCTGAATATTTGTAATTTTGAGGCAATATTTACATAGACTGTTAAGGCTAAGCTCCTGGGCCCACTGACAGATCACAGGCAGCTGAAAGCACGATCTGTGTGCTGCAGTCTAGTACTAAGCAGGGAAAGAAAAAAAAGCCAAAAATACAAGCCAGATGAAAAGAGCAGGATTATGTACTAACAGAAACATAACGCAAACAGCAGAGAGAGAACCAAGTGAAAAATCATTTTATCCAAAGCAATGCTGGAGGAGAACTGCATTTGGGCAGGAGCTTCCAGGGATGTGTTTGCAAGTGGGGCATCATCTGTGCCCACATCCCCACCTTTCTATTGCAAACTAACGGCTAGATTTTTCAAAGACCTCAGCTCCAGAGCTGAGATATGATCAATTCCTCCTTCATGAAAATGTCAATAAAAAACTATCAGAAATTTGGTGTTCTGCTCAGATTTGCTGTTGATTGCGGTCTTGTTGTTTGTTTAAAAGCACAGCAATGTTACAAGTTCATGTTGGTTTCATTCTCTGGAATTGATCTGTGCGTGCACAGTGGACAAATAGAGATATTGCAAAAACCTTGGGAAAATGTCCATCCACTGCTCTTCCCTTTTTGAAGAAGGCAGTTTGGAAGTACAGCCGTGGCTCAGGAAAGCTGACAGCATCACACGGTGCCAGCCATGTGTTAGGCTGCCCATGTTTTTGTCTCATCCACCCCTCCAGTGCTTCTTATATCAAGCAAAAGCGGCATGAGGGCTAGGAGATAATCTCCCACATTAACAAACGTTTAGGGAAATTCCCATCTCTTGCTCCTTGCAGACTTCTCCTTCTGTGGCTCTGAGCAGAGGGGCTGGTTCCCATGGCAGGAGCTTTGGTCAGTTTACAAAACCAGGAAGAACAATGTGATTTCAGAGTCTGGATATGGAAACAAAGGGGGAACAGACATCAACCTGAGCACCTTCAGAACTAGGCTATCCAGGAGCTGCGTCCAAACAAAACATTTAAATAGGGGAAATTTGGTGGTGCCACTGCCTACTGGGGAAGATCCACCAAATTGCAGTGCAGGATCAGTGGGGTATGAATGGCCATCATGATCCATACCACAGAAACCACAATCAAATTAGCACTAATTGTAAATTGCAGCTGAGAGACCAAAGACCGAATGGGGCATGAAGACTGTACTCCACGTTCTCCTCAGGGCTCTCAAATCAGCACTAAAATAACTTACATTAAAAAGAGAATAACTCTCCTCTCCAAGTTCTTACATATTTTAAAATCTGCAAGTCAGTCATATCACACCCCCATGCAGGGAATGGTGTTTCATCAATATTATGCATTTGCAGTGTGGTGGAAAGCCCCAGCCTGAAGTCTCACTGAAGTAGGTGCTGTATGAAGTCATCATTTCTTTCAAAATAAGCTCCCAGCCCACGCGTATAACAACTGCACCACGCATCAGCAGTGCTTCTTTTTTATTTTTCATTGTTTCCATCAGATTTGGTTTAAAGCAAAATGCTCCCAGTGTGCAAGGCCACAAAAAGAGTTCCGTAGCTTCCAGTACATCTGACCTCCTCCTTGTAGTCCCCAAGCTTATAAAAGGAGGGAATGACCCCTATTAAAGACACATCATTCCAGAGACAAAAGGCTTTGGAGGACAAGGCAATTTGATATAAGGTTGCTTCCTGTTCACTGCAGTCCTCATCATTTTCCTGGGTTATTTACTGGCAGTAAACCATCACCCGGTGTTTGACGCCTATCTTCCACGAGGCTCTGAGTCCTGCTGTGATTTCCACCTACACCTTCCTTGAAAGCCACTGAGTATTTCCTTTCAATGGGCTGACATCACCTGCAAGAAAAGTGGATCTGATTTCTACTTTGAGTTTCTCTGGCTCTGTCTCCTAACCCTTTGTTCTCTGTGTACCTTCTTCTGAGACAACAAGGAGGTTGGCCAGTTACTGGTCTGGATTTGCTCCCTGTCACAGTGCTCACACACTAAAATCTACAGTTCCACTTCCTTCATGTTTCAGATCGTCCTCTTAGGAGGCCAAATCCCCTCTAATGTGCACAGCTTTCATGGCCCTCATCCCAGGCTATTTGTCTACCCTTCCTCTAATGCCAACTCATCTCAAACATTGGGAAAGGTTGCCCATTTCCTTTCTTCCCTGGTTCTGCAATAGCACCACTCTCTTCCACCGGATACCCTGCTGGCACTCTCATGATATGGAATCTGCCTTTATATACTAATATAAAACCTGCTAAGCTCCAAGTTACACTTGTGAACATCATTGATGTGTCCATTTCCAGAGGGAAAAGCAGTAGGTCTGTTCTAACTTACAGAGATAGCAATGGCTTCTGGATGAGGCAGGTTTCACCGTAAGAGGGAGCAGAGACAAAATGAACTCATTACCGCTTTCACCAGTGCCAGGTATTAAAAGAATTTAACTGTTTTAGTGCAATTGGCCTTTTTCGTTATGTATACAGCCTCCATGATGGACGAGTCGTTAAAAAATAAATACAGAAGTAATGATGGTAGCAATCACAGAAAGCAATTTTCAGATATAATAAAGAGTCTCCTGGATGCGTACAGCCTGTGCTACGCTATTGATTTCTTCTTTTCTTTATTGCACTTCACTCCTCTCAGTTCACCAAAGCCCCAACCCTGGTGCTGCCTCGCCTGCCCGCCAACAGCTCTGACGAGCAGCCATGAATTATTAACATGGAGGAGCCCTTTAATTGGATGAGCTGCAATTAATAATTTATTGGAGGTGCTTGTAGAGGAAAGGAGGGAGGGAAAATGGGGGAGATGCTGTTGCCGAGAGTTGGGCCTGGAAGCAAGTGAGAAGCGGAGATATTCTAGTTGCAGTTCCCAGAGTGATTGCTGTGTGCTTGCTTGCAAGAAAACTGGGGAGCAGTTAGCAAAGACCAGGCCAGGAGAATGAGACAGGCTTGGGGAAGTGTGACCCAAAACTTGCAGTGCTCTCAGCCTGTGGAATATATGGCACCATGCCTGGAGCTTGCGACGTGAGGAGCTCACAGCGGGGCAGAGCTCCACAATCTGCCCATCTCCTCCTGTGTTCTCAGCCCTGGCACCTCCTTCCTGCCATGATTCCCCTTCCTGTGAACGATACTGGAGGAATAAGCATGAGGGAGTGAAGCTGCTGGGCTCCCATATCACCGCTCATACAGCTTTTGGGACTCCAACAAATGAATACCACTCTGCTGTGCACTTCCTTGCTGGCTTCCAGCTGACAGGCAAGGCCACAGACCATTAATGTTAATTAATATTTACATTACAGTTGTGCCTGGAGGGCTCAGTCAGATTCAGGTCCTCAGTGTGTGACACATCCTACAAACATATTGAGGATCAGGTCCCCTCTTGTGCTACTTGGTACACAAGCATATACAAAGACACATTCCTCTGCCTATAAAGAATCTTTTCCTTTGGCTTTTTATAAAAATATAAAATTTATAAAATTTGTATTTTTATGGCTCCAGTAAAGAAGCTTGGAAAGCCATTAAAAAACAACACAACAAAAAACAAACATGTAGAGAAGAAAATAGGAAATGCAAAGCAAGATTGAGTGCATTGGGAGTTGCAGAAATGACAATTTGTTATCAATTTCTTTACTGAGTCCCTAACGTGCTGATGAAACAAGCATAACAGCCCTGGCACACAGAGACCCTTACTGGATCTCCCTGGCAAGGCAGGGAGAGGTTACTGGGTCTTTTAGCCACTTCAGAATACACATCATTGCCAAATTACTTGTGACTCCCTCTGCTCTGACCCTAGAAACAGAAAGTATGTGACCAAAACCTCTCTTGCCGAAACACATCCTTCATGATTTCAGTATGCCCAAAGACCTGAAAATCTGCCACACCATCTGTGGACAATGAGGCTGTTTGCCCTCTATGACTCTTCAACACCCTAAATAGGAAGACACGCTTTTTGGGAAAGGACACACACAAAGTTTGTCAGATTTCTGCCACTTTTCCCATGATGAGGAAGCTGTGGGATCATCACACAGCACAGAATCAACAGTGCCCACTCCAATTTCACAGGATCATAGAATCACAGAGAGGTTTGGGCTGGAAGGGACCTTGAAGGAGGACCCACCATGGGCAGGGACACACTCCCCCACATCAACTTGCTCTGTTCAATACTTGGATGCTGTGCTTTTCCTCTTGGAAAAAAAACAGCCAAGCTGATTTGTGGTGTCAGTTTTCTCTCTCCACATCCACCTGGGACATCTTTCCTCAGCTTTTGCCACACCACTATTGCTTCATCCAATCTGTGCATCTTCCACCTTCTCTCTTGTGTCTTTAATTAACCTATGTTGTACCTCTAAGCACAGGCTTGGAGCCAGAGTAATAAGTAATTTGCATAGTCTTGTGAGTATAGATCTGCTCTAAATCTCAAACCTCCTTCTCCTCCAGGTTTCCTTTGTGAAATAAAGGTAAGCATGGCAACATCTGTATTCTGGCTCAGCTGCTTCCATTAGCAAGTTGGGCAGGTGGGGCCAGGGTTTCACCCTCTCCCATCTGCTACAGGGATGTAACAAGGCTTTGATTCACTGAAGGGTACATTCTCCAATGAAAAATACCTGAAAGTTAGCACATCTACCAGGAGCCTTAAAGATAAACAGAACCTTAAATCCTTTGCTGAACTAAAACGTAAACAAATGCATGGACCTCCAGGCTCTAAGGATCAGGTCTGGCAGAGAGGTTCGAGGGAGATTAGTTCTTATCTGTCCCAAATGGCCTAAGTAATAATACAGCTCTTATATTATAAGCTGCTCCCAAGGGTAGGCCAGCTGATATTACATGAATTCAAGACATGAGCAATGCCTTGCTCTTTCATTGCCTCTGATTTTCCTGCACCTCCAAATATCATTGCATCAGAAGATATTTTCATTTTATTTGTTCTAAAATTATTGGCCATACAGATTAACAATTTGGCTGAAAGAGATCCAAGTTCTTTAAAGTTTCCCAATTCTGTGGGCTTTTTTTGTTTGTTTGTTTGGTTTTTTTACAAGGTTTAATCCCACAAACTCCACTGCGGGGAAACCTGACTGAAATTTAAACAAGAGGCTGAGGATAAGGAACATGAGATGGAGTTTTCTTACAGAAGGAGTTCAATCTCCATGTGTCTCAGTTTCCCAACTGTTCAAGTGCCATCTGAAGATCATCTCCCATCTTCGCAGTGGGAGTCTGAGTCTTAATGAGGAGGTTCCACACTCTGCAAATTAGAGCCACTACTCGGCCACTCGCAGCCTTAATGTTGTTATTGGAATACCAGGGGGACCCGTTCAGATCAGAGTATCATCTTAAAAGAGCACTGTGGAATCCCTCTGCTCCTGCAGGTTAACAGCTGACCTTTTAATGCCACGTCTGCACAGTTTGATGCAGTGCAAATGTGTTGATCATTTAATATGGTAAACACAGAAAGCGTTTGGTAGAAAATGATGTTCTTTTAGCTGTGACCCAATGCCTGTTCCCCTCCTTTCCTTTTTACCTCTAAGCAGGCTTGGGCTATGCAAGGCTGGGTTAAGGATTCCCCTGAGCCAAAAGTGTGGCCACACAAACACTTTCTCCTGTGTAAAAGCGAATTAAAAAATTCTTGCCTCTGGCTGCCCTCTGGTTGCAGCTCTTCACCCCTTCACCTGTACGTTTATCTGGGGGTTACACTGCAAACCTTTTCACAGAAACGATCCCTGCTTAAAAACTACCAAACCTCTGTCAATCACACTCTGCCTGGACGTTTCAGGAAAGAAACCCTTTGTAAAAAGGACATTGCCAATGCACAGCATGGATCTAAATGCTCTTGTCTGGAGTTCTGCTTGCCCCTTGTTCTGTTCCTGGTTGGGAAATGTGCCCAGATAAAGCAGATCTTCTTGATATTTGTGTGCAGATAGGCAGCATGCCTCTAGAAGTAAATTTCAGACTGCTTATGCAAAAAGAAGTTCCTGCAGGCATCTGCAAATGAACAGCAGGAGATGAATGCCCCAGGAGTGCCTCCGCTTTGTGAGCTGATATGTAATCCATTACACAGGCTTCTTTCATGGACCTTTTCCCCATCCACATACAGTGTTGATGTTACTCAATAGCTTATGGCTACGAGGAATGCACTGGCTGATAAAAGATGGAGTTTTCCTCCAGGTGATGGTGTACAGGATCTATTCCTCCTATCATAAGATAGGAGCTATAATGGATGGGTTTGGCATGGCTGATCCATCACTGGGCAGAGTGTGACACTAGCTCTGGGGCAGCACTCAGTCTGATGCAGGGGAGCCTGTGTGGCTCTGGGCCCTGCTGCTGCCCACTGGGACAGCCCTCATCAGTTATGTTCAGCTTGGGAATGGGAGATTGCCAGTGCTGTCCACATCCACAGCTGAGGCCAAACTGTCCATGTGACAGGAGCCACGGTCCTCAAATTGCAAGTTCAAGGGGACAGATCTGAATGTCAGGCTGCCCTTTTTCTAAGCAGACCAGACTCTGAGCTTGGACTGCTCTGAAATCACATCACTGATTGTAGCAGGTGATGCTTGGGACCTTCTGCATTCTCCTCTTCATGAAGCACCTGTTTCTGGAATCAGATCCTATGAGATGGCTGGCTGGCTGGCTGGGAGGGAGGCAGGCAGGCAGGCAGGCAGGAAGGCAAGCAGGCAGGCAGGAAGGAAGGGAGGAAGGGAGGTAGGGAGGGAGGGAGGTAGGGAGGAGGGAGGGAGGGACACCTTGTCCTCAGAGTAGACCTTGGAATCACTTCTGTCCAAATAAATATATACTCAGACTGACTAAGCAATTCAGTACCAAGGGGATATTGTTTCTTACCATGAACCACCTCTCCATTTGGAACATCCATAGTACGTCTGTGCTCCATTACAACTAGAAGTGTCTAAATCGGGTATGAAGAAATATGCAATAATTAGCAAAAAGTAAGAGACAATAAAGGAGGGCAGGACCTTCCAAAGAGGTGCCTTTCTCTCTCAGAGACTGTAGGCATCATCACAGAAATGGAACCATGGGAAATCTCCCCCATCCCATTGCAAAGAAGCAAAAGAAGATGCTAGATCACAGTAGCCCCCAAAGCAGTTTTAACTGAGATAAGCCTAAGCCAGGTGTCTTTGCTCTGATCTAAATTTCACCTACCTTGGTCCAAACAGCTTGGTTCCCATCCCAGTAGGCCCCTTTCAAGAGGAAGCAATGTGGTCCCAAATCACTCCCTGGAAATGAGGAGGGAATTGTTCATATGCATGCGTATAAGAAAGAAAAGTTTCAGCAGCTCATCATAATGCTGAATATGGAAGAGAAAAAAATTCTATCCACTGAAGCTTCAGTAGCAGGAACAGAGTTCATTTCTCTTCAGCCCTGGGGAGTGAAATGTATTCTGCTCACACAGGCCACTTCAGCATCTTTTTTTGTTTTTTATCTTTCCAACGTAAGAGAACAAATTTAACAATGAGATTCCGTTTCTGTTTCCTACATGTGGAATAATTAAATTTGCATCTCACTCTGTAGTTGGATCTGCTGTTTGAAGAGGAATGTATCAATTGGACATGAGCCCAATGTGTTCTGCTCTGCAAATAAGGCAGTTTGCAAAAAAACAAGGCATAATCTCTCACCCAGGCAATAATCACAGGAAGATCATCCCTCACTGACAGCTCTCTTCAGGGCTTGATTCATATTCTTGCTGGTCCAAGAGCATGAGGGAGAGGGTGTAAAAGGAGCAAACTTTTAGCATCTCCTTGTGGCAACCTTCAACAGGAAAGATGTGGGTTCCAGATACGGGATTGAATGTTACTGCTGCAGTCATCAGGCAGAGCTCTGATCTCCTGCAGGCAGGTTTCACAATACAAAAATCCCTCACCTGCTGACATAAGACCCTTTCAAAGCCCCTAGAAACCACAGGAAACATTCCCAGTGATTTCGATCGAGTTTGCACAAGGCCAATGGAGATGGATTTTCGGTAGAAGTACAGGTCTACTTATCAGCAGTTTGTTACCTGTAGAAGGCCTTGGTGCTCAGCACTGTATGCTGAATCATTCAAAAAAAAACCATTTTTGCCATCCTCCATTCGCTGACAGATTCACTTCCCACGATCATCAGGCTTTCGAGTAACAGTCTCCCTGTCATTTCCTCCCTTCCCCAGACATAATGCAATTCTTCCTTTGCCTTCTCCACACCAGACCCCTTCTGGGGCCGTTCTTTTGTCCAGAAGGAGGGAAGGAAAATGTCAGAGCAGGAAGAGAAGACACAAACTGATGAAAACATTTTGGATCTGGTACTGGCTGGAAATGAATAGAAGTTTAATTCAATCAATCAGAGTCAAACTGCACCTGCCCCAGTTCATCTGCAACTCTTCAGATTAAATACCTTATTCTAAGTGGTAATTAATTGAGTTTGTCAAATGCTTCCTACTGCACTAAACACACTCTAGGTCAGGAAAAGAACAGAAATAAAGACAATAACAATCTTTTATAATTGAAAGGCTTTTAGCGAAGCTGGCTGAAGCTTTTGATTTTCCTTTTTCTAATGCTGTTCTGTATAAGCCTCCATTCGAAATGCACCTCGCTGGAGACAGCATTGATTTGCCTGTCCCAGGTGCACAGACAGACAGCTGCAGTGGGCTGCAGGTCCAGCTCAGCCAGCCCAGCAGACTGACACTTGGCTGCCGAGTTTCTCCTTCTGAAGGCAGAGGTCTGTGTTTCTCCAAATGAAAGGATAACGATCTTCCAACCCATTCTGCAGTGCTGGTCATGAACCTTGTGAGATGTTCTTCAGGTCAGGTGTCCCTGTTGCTTTCCAGGTTAGCAAGAATCATCTCTTGAATTCTTTAATTAAATCATCTGACAATCTAAACTGTTCAGATAGGCTGAAACTGGTCACAGAGCATTCGTAGAGCTCAGCCACCAGCTTACTCCAGGACACTCTGTTGGGTACAACCAGCAGGCAGCTGGGCCAACAGCCCTTCCCATGGTACAGCTGGAGTCCCAAAAGATCCAGAAAATCAGTGTGGATGGAATCACAGACAAATCCAGATCTGCAACGTTGGAGAGCTTCTAAGCTGATGAAAACAAGAAGGAGAACTGGGAGGCTATGAAAAAGGTTGAAGGTTTCTGCTCCATTAGTGCTCTGCTGGTGGGGATGGGTCAGCTGTTGGACTTGGTTGTCGTAGAAGTCTTTTCCAACTGTAATGACTGTATGATTCTGTGACATCTGTTAGAAGTGCCACTCAGGACACCTGCAGGTATATGGAGCAATGGAATGCTGCACTGGCTCTGCATGCATGAAGTCATGCATGGAAAGTAATAATTGTAAATCTCAGGTGGGAGCTCTCTCTCACACAGTCCCTTCCTCCCTTGCTCTTGCACACTCATTCTTCCTCCTCTCTCCTCCCTGCTTTATCTCCCCCATTCTCTTGCATACCTGAGCTGAATCTAATGAAGATGTATAAAAAATGTTTCCATTCTCTGAAATGCAATCCATCAACACACACTTCATATATATTGTGCAGAAATGAATCCATTTCAGCCAGGAAAGCTGATAAATCAATTTAAGTGGAAGATTTTTGACAGTTTAATTCAAATTAAGTCCACTTTGTTCAATTAGAGGGTAGCTGGAGGGGCGGTGGAGGAAACAAACAGGATTGCTAAAACAAAAACTGCATTTTTTTCTCAGGCTGAAGCCATCTGTGGACCATTTTACTTGAAGCAGGGACAGAAACATACTAATTAAGGCGCAATCAGTGACCAGCAAATTACTTGTTTTTAAAGTCTAATCCTTATTTTGTACAATGTCCCTACCTGCTTCTGGATGAGCTGCAAGAGTGCTGGCAGTGTTTAAGAGGAATAGCAAGGAGGAGATAGAAGAGATGGGCAAGGTCCTTCTGCAGTCAGGCTGGTGATTGCTGCAATGCCCCTGCAGGTCTGCTGCAAGCATCAATACCCAGCATTTCCTGGAAGGATATATTGGAATCTTGGAAGATATCGTGGATATCTCTGAAGATATTATTTCCTGGCAAGCATCTTGGGAGAGCTGCAGTAAAATGAGCTGTAAAAAAAACCCTCCCCACTGCTAGACCACCATGTGTCTCAGAGATGCACTCCCATGGGTCAAACTTTGGTGCAGCTTTTGTTTGGCACACAGGCACAGCTGGTGCAGGCCACCACCAGGGATTGCCAATTCCTTAATTGCCCACACAGATTTTCCTTGCACTGCCATAGACGAGCGTGCGACCACAGCTTGTTTGGATATCCCGTCTGTTTTGTGGTATGTTCACAGCCGAGATGCTTGCTGACAGCTTGGATCTCTGAGTTAAGGCTCATGAGATGTGGACATTCCGCTAACGGGATTCAATTCAGCCAAGTTACCTCTTGTGTCCCCTACAGCTTGGTGAGTCAGCTCCGAATTCCCAGTGATCTGGGTTAAGAGAGATGTCGAATCCCAGATGTTTTAACACCTGAGAAAGCTGTGTTTTCCTGATTATTGAGCAATACATTTAAAAATTGAATGACAGACCTGGAAAGCAGCATCTGCTTTTTCACTTCCTAACATATTTTCTCAGCCAAACTGAGGTTTTCAAGTTCACAGTGCAAAATGAAACTGAATTTCATCCAAGTTTGCAGACTCACTAATGCTTTTCACGTTCAGATTGGCAAAAAAATGCCCAATTCTTTTTTTCAACAGTTTTGCAAATCTGAGCCCGTGTCACCAACAGATGGAAAAACAAAGACTTCACAATTACAAAGATAAAGTAATCCATGGGATTTCGGTGGGGTTTTCTTCCACTGTCTTATCTTGCTCAGGGGCAGGGAGCAGTGAAGAAACACGCTTTTTCTCCTGACAAATCATCTGCTCCAAAAAATGGGAATCCTTTGTTTAGGGAGAAGAATCTGAGTCCTGAAAGAACATCCAGAAGCAGACAAAAATTACAAGAGTCTTTACTGAGATATGAAGAAGATGCATCAGCGTTTGCAGGTGTGAAGCAACTTCACTTCCTTGTTACCAGCTGGCTGGTACCTGACTAACCCAGGCCTCAAGAACAGCAAAGCTTTTCATTTAGGCTTCCATAAGGACAAGGGAAGGTGCTTATGGAGGTGAAGATTTTAGTCCAAAATAACTACAGCAGCAAGAAGTTTCCCCTGGACAACTCGTGTCCTGTGAAACTCCTGAGTCTAACAAACCCCATTGGTGCCTCAGAATGTTGGACAGCAATGCTGTGAAATCTGCTTCTACCAGCTGCCAAGGGAACAAGAGCAGGAGGAAACAAGAGGATGAACAAATTGTTTGCAGTAAAGCATTTTTCCCCACAACTTTTTTTTTTTCCCCCTCCAAAAAATTGTTTGTTTGCAAAACAGACCCTGTTTTCTGTGGAATTGTTTTTACTTTTCTCGCCTGCGTGTGTGCGCGCAGGGAAAACAGGTGATCAAAGCACGGTAATTTAAACCATTTCCCAGAGGGCAAAACAAGCAAACAACTGCTCATGTGAATCCTTGGTAAAGAACTGCTTTAAGAAAGTGAAATACATTGTCATTTGGGCAGCTGGCTTGGTGGGTGCACAGTCAATAAGACAGCTGAAAGTTGGCGGATAAGAGAGCAACATTCTGGGCAGCCTGGGTCTGGTGGTTGGCGACCCTGCACACAGCAGGAGGTTGAAACTAGATGATCATTGTGGTCCTTTTTCAACCCAGGTCATTCTATGATTCTACAAAAAGCAAAAGAGACCTCTGGCACATGGCAGGGTCCATATTTCCCTGTGTATTTGTCTTTGAGCCCAGGCTGGCAGAGCAGCAGGACAGGCTGTACATCACCTGCTGCCATCCCCAGGTCAGAGGGTTTTCCTCCTCACCCCTGGAGAGGAGCCACTCTCTGGAGCTTCAGTTTCACTTCCAGACCTATGCAGTACGTCCCAGCCTGGGTTTGATATGCTTCTTTCAAACAAATTTATGGCCCTATAAATGGTGAATCGTTGTTTATAATAACGAGCAGAACAGATTTGACTGGTATCCAATTTAATAATTACTTGAGTAACTCAATCATTTTCAGATACGTGGTCTCAGTGTCTGCAGACTTTGAGGACCTGATGGGAGCATTGGGCAAACAGCATTTTTTACTGCTCAGTTGCTGAACCCATTCTTCCCAGGCTGCAGACAGTTCAAGCATGTCTAAAAACTTTTAAAAGAGTTTGTTCAACTTTGGAGTGTTTGTGTCAACCTGGATGTGGACAAGCATGCACAAAGGCCATGCATCTACACTTTCCCATCTTTGTAGCCCTCCCCTCTGGCCAGTTATGAGAAAAGTCTGCTGCTGTGCTCTGATAAATAATTCATTTAAAATCCCCACTAATGCCAGCAACTACACAGCCTAGCTCCCAGATGTTTCAAGGTCCACAGTATCTCTTGATGGGCACTGGAAATAGTTCTCCTCCAGTTTGCATCCTTATGTTTGTTTTTAACAAGGCTGTGCTGAGCTACAGCATTTGCAGAAGCAAAGCAAGATTCAGTGATTATTTTTTTTTTTTGCCCTGTCTCTAAGATGAGCAACATTCATAGCCCACCAGAGCATCCTTGCTGGCCCGGGTGGGCAGTCCATTCAGCACCTGGGGAACCTTCCACTCAGTTAGAGAGCTGACTTTAGGCTGAGCAAGCAAAGTGGATAATTAGACCCTAAGCACAGTCTTTTCAGAGCTCTTCCTGCCCTAGAATAAAATAGAGCATCTTGAGGACTCTGTAAATCAAATCCAAGGGAGCAGTGTGCTGTGCAGGACTCTGGGCATAAGGAAACACGGCCATCGCATCCTTTAACCCAGGGACCCAGTGAGGTTGCTGTGAAGCTGACCTCATCTCTGGGAGCAGTGAGAGCTGCCCATGAGCCATCCCCACCGCCTGCGTGCACGCACACCTCACACCTGCACCACAATTTGCAGTGCAAATTCCAGTTTCTCATTATGGGACTGTCGAAATTTGCTCTATCTTGAAATTCATCACCCAGCAATTAGCCTCAGGACAAGACTGGGGATTTGGTTATCTGCAGCAGTTCACAGCCTGCCCAAGGGCATTGCAGGAGAAGGCCAATCTCCCTCGGAAGGCTCAGTTTGCTGGCGTAGAATTCACACCTGCACTGTGGTCTCTGCCACTGAACGATGGTTATTTAAACACTCTTTTTTTTCCCCCAGCAAGTTGACAGAGGTTAAAAACCAAGTCAGTGAAAACAAATGAACCACCATTCTTTCATAGCATCACATTTAAACCGAAAAAACTGCACGGACTTGGGGTGAATAACTCCCGATTTTCAGTCTGAGAGACTGTGAGTCCCTGCACTGATGTGACACAACGTTTTTTCCATGACTGAAGGAGCCAAAGATCAGCCATCTTGAAACTCAACCTCAGGTATCAAACCTCTCTGTTCCTGGTGCTCCCTCCTACACTCAGACAATGATGTTAGTGCCCCTATAACTCAACGCCTTCATTTTTTAAGAGGGCACATTATCAGTCCTTATTATGCCCTGTGTATTCATATTTTAGGTGAATATATTTCAAGGAAGAGCTTTTTCTTACAGAAAATGTTTTCTCTATTTATCTATGTGTTCTATTGAGCCCCAGTGTGTGATGAATGACCAAGTGTTTCTTATCTGTGCATGGAACTTTTGGTTGGAAGAATGAACTGTGATAACAGTATCTACTATCTGCTGTGCATACAATCAGAGAATGCTGTTTTATATCCATGTATTAAATCTCTAATCTTTGGTATCCATAAATTTTCATAAAAATAAAATCAGAAGGAAAAGAACCATCTCCTACTAGTTGCATACAGTATGTTTAACTAAGCATCAGGAAGATTTTGTGGTACACAGACTTAAATTCTCTGCTAGATCTGGGAAAGGCACACGCATAACTTAAAACTTGCAGGTAGTGGCATTGCGACCAGCACTCCAACCCACTGGAAAATAAATGGCAAAAGTCCTTCTGCCACGAGCTGCTGTGAAACCCAAGGACACGGGGAGTTGTCCATTCATGCATGCATGCTCACTCCAAACTGAGTGCAGATTTTGTGTCCCTCAGGACCGGCTTAGCAAACAAATGGTGAATGTGAACTTTGGATGGTCAGAGCTTCTGCTGATGTGAGTTGATGTCTACAGTGTTTCAGGACCGTTGAGGATGCAGCTCGAGAGCTTAGGACTGTTCTGATCCATACAGAGAGCAGTACTGCAGTCTGCTCTGCACCAAAGAGAAATCCATTGGCTTTCAAAGCAACACCACATACGTGTGCAGTATAAATCAGGGTAGGCAGGTGGGTTATCAGGACATGTGCTGAGGTATTTCACCTTGTCAAAGATGCATTGGACACCTGTAGGGCAAGGCTTGGTGGGAGGTGGTGATGGGAGAGGTGGGGGAGAGGTGGCTTTCCATAGGGAATATTTTTCACAGAGTAAGGACTTTTGAGAAAATTAATGTGAAACATTAAAAATGTTCCTTTTTAAAAGGAAATCCATTTTTTAGGCACAATGAGACACTTCAGGTGGTGTGGCAGTGTTGAGTAATGCACACTGGAGATATTTAACTTCATCTCATGCCTCACTGTTCCCCAGGGGCACCCATTAATCAGCGTTACTAGGCAGTTTGTCATGTCCTTTTGCTTAAATAATATCCATACCAAAATACAAGTAATGTATGCACCTGGAAGACAGCGGGAGATCTGCCTGTGTCAGGACAGAAGGATCAGTACTGGAGGGCACAGGAAAGCTGAAGGACTCCAGCTGTCCTCCGTGGGATGTGAATGGGTACTGCAGCAGACTGAGAGTGTGTATCGGAACAGGTGAACCTACCAAGCACCACCATTGACAAAGGAACTTTATGGACAACAAGGAGGAAGTTGTGAACAATAAACCCATAAATAAGCTCACTGGAAGATGAGACCACAGCCTGCAGGCATTGCACTGCCATGGAGTGCAACTCTTCTGATGGAGACAGGGATTTTGGTTGTGCGTGAATGTGCAGGCATGGGGACCTGCAGTCATCTCTCCCTACCTTCCTACTGCCCAAGAAGCTGCTTGTGGGAGGACGGCTGCCTTGGCTTTTGGCTCTCATGGCTGGGACCTGCTGACAGGGCCACCCCCTGAATTTCCCCCCAGGAAATTCCCCATACCTGAGGATCAGTGGGGAACTGTCCTGTCCCTGAGATGGGGAGCCCAACTTACCAACTTACCCGGCTGATCTTCATCTCGTTGCCATCCTTGCTTGCCAGATTTGGGTTTGATCTGGATGTCTGAAGGTTAAACCACTGCACTTCCTCAAATGGGCAAATTCCCCTAATTCCCCTCCTCCTCCTGCCAGAAGTTTTCTGTAACTTGTTAAGCATAACACAGACAGCGCGGCCTCCCGTTCCTGCAGAACTTGCTGGCCTTCTGACGCCCAAAATAACTGGCAGAGCTGTCAAAAATGACCTTCTTTCTATAACATCTCTCTCTTTTTTATTCCCCACCTCCAGGTAGGGGGTGGGGAGGTTGGAAAACTGTAAAGATCAAGTCACAGCTGCATGCGGTACCTAATTAAACAAGTGTAAGAAAGCAGAGAAAGGTCAGGTTGTCAAAAATCATTGCTGTATCTTTACTGGCTTGTATTTAGAGACTGATAGCAGCAAAGAAAATAACTCAATAACGTGAATGAGACCAGAATAACAAACTGACTCCTGGCACAGACTGGTTTTGAAACACAAAGGGCTGAGGCTTCAAGATTTATGTATGTGTATATGCATGGATATGTATGTATGTATCTCCACGCAGGAGACACAAATCTGTGGGAAACAAGCCCTGGAAATGAAAGGAAAAGTGTTTGCAAAGAGCAAAGTAAGCAGACAACATTAAGGTGGGAAAGGAGATTGAACAGGAGAAGTTCAAACAGGAAATGTGGCAGAAATTAGAGGCTGGAGACACACAGGCTGAAGGAGATAAAAGCAGATGGAACTGAGAAAATAAATTAAGGAATGGATAGGAAGGGGAAATGTGTAAATAAATAGCAAATGCATCCACAGAGGAGAAGGAGAGAGCTGTGTAGTCAATGCTGCTGTGGCTGCAGGTGTTGGAGACGTGTAGATGAGGTGCCTCTGGTAGTGCCTGAGGTCTGTGGGATGTGTAGGTCTGTGGGAGACTCTTAGGAGCTGAAAAGGGAACAAGGAAAGAAAGTCTCCCCATGGGAGAGGAACGCAGAGCAGAACACGTCTCACTGCTGTGTAATTCAGTGCTATGGTTCAACAGCAATCTGAACAAGACAACAGAATCAGAGAGGCTTTGGAATGTTTCTGTTATTAAGCACGTCTCTTCATTTGTTCTGCCAGGGATAAGCTCCAGCGATGTGCTCCAGCTAGTTGCATCTGCCTTCTTGTGACACCACTTAGCATTTTTATAAAGCCTGCCATGATAGCATCAGTAGGCTGGAAGGAGCTGCATGGAGGTGAAGGGGAGGAGAAGAAGATTTTTCTTTTTTTGATGGCTAAGAATTTTTCCTCCTCTGGTCCTTCACAAGCAACATGGAAAAAGATAAACATGGTGTCTTGCATTTAACAAATTGCATTTAAATGGCGTACCACTGCAAGTATAATTGCAATTTGTTGTAATTTCTCCCCCAAATTCCTCCCTGACACAGTTGATTTATTTTGCAAATCAGTGCATCTGGAGCGTGTGCCGTGTCACATTATGGGCCTTTGATACAGAACCTTTGTTTTATAACAGGGAAAATAATTAGCTTTCGGACAAGCTTGAGCTGTGATGTCAGAAGCTATCCATGGCTGCTGAAAGAAGTTATTAGTGCTGATCTAATGAAGGCTCCCTGGCAAAGCTCTGCCTCTTTACTAATTTGTCTCTCTGGGATTTTAGCAAAATTAAAAAAAGGAGCTAAGTGTTAAAAAAGTATTTACTTATCTATTAAAAATATCTGTGTTTGTACAGTATAAACCTCAGTGATATTTCTGCTAAGATCTACAGAGAGCTGAGAAACAAACCAAACAAAAGGCACTGCTTTGTTCCAGTACAAACAACGCTTTCCTCCAAGCAGAGAGAAACATTTGGGCTTTTTGTTTTTTTTTTTTTTAATTAACTTTTTTTTTTTTTTACCCCCTCCTTCTGTCCATCTCCTCGAATCTCACAGCACTCACTGGCAAGCCTGGGGAGGATCAATTATTAGCAGTATCAGCTTTCCTCCTGGTGTCATCAGCAGAGCCCTCCTTTGGCGTCACTCTGAGGAGGACGGATCCCTTCCCGCCGTCCCTGGATGACACCAGGAGTAACCGCATGAACTCAAAGCTGTTGCTCCTGACAAAGTGAGAACAAGCCCAGGGAGAATCAGGCCCCGTCGCCTCCGCTGCAACGCCGAGTCCCTAAAGCGATTGCACGGCGCGATGGTAAACATTATGGGAAGATATGGAGTGGGATGAATTAAAAGCGCCTGGCTGGATCTACGGAGGGTTTGATTTCACCCAGGAGGAATGAACGAACGCAGATCACTCCGAGTTTTCAATGTCCGAGGCATAATCTAATTTCTCAATGTAGTCAACCAGTTGAAATTTGCAAAATATGGACTCTACTGGGAATCTGGCGGAGCTTGTCTGATTAGCGTGTGCAACTGTTCAGTGGCAGGTTTTTGTGAGCGCGTAGTCTCTATTTCAAACAGAATCATCACCAGCTGGTTATTTTTTACTGTTATTAGGTTAGAAAATATCACTGAGGTATACAACAGTAATCATGAAGCTGTGATGCCAGGAAAAAAATAATCATGTTAAATTGACCTTCATGAATAAAGAGTGAGGTTCCATTTCGTCTCATTTCTGTTCGTTTTAAAACCAGCATTAGCTTTTCTGGCACATAATTTTTCATTGTTTGCTGAGCATGGCTCGATTAGAATGATTCACTATCTTTAATATTAGTGATTATGGTCCATTTCAATTACACAATGTGTTATAGTTTGTTGTATTACTCTCCTGTCATCCCTCCGTTCTGACTTCCTTTGGGCGAGGCAAAAAGAGAGAAAGACTTGGATGCTGAAGGCAGCAGCTGGGGAAATGAGCCCCTTTTGTGAACAGAATCCCAGGGGACACAGCACTGTCAGTTGTCTGTGTGCAACATTGAGATGAAGAGCTCCAAACCCTGACTAAGTTGTATTTTCCAACCCACCACTTGAGATTCTGCCTGTTTGCCGCTGATCTGTCTTTTCTATGTATTCAAATAGAAAAAGCAAGCAAGTCAATGAATCTAGTGTGCTCTAAGCACACACTTTGGATTAAGGTAGGATTTAGGAGATTTATGCAAGTGACAGATGAAGGCTTGCTCCATTATGGTGTGGATGTTTGGCGAGCCATGGAGTTCAGAGCAGATCGTGTTGCACACCACAGGTTACACCGTGGCTCCAGCAGAAGTTCTCCTCTCAATGCCCAGTTAAACCAGAAAGGATTTGATGTTACTGGGGCAGAGGTGCCATACCTCATGCTGCTGCACTCCACCAGTGAATGGTAGGCAATCCACGGGCTGCTCTGGCTTGCCCTTTCCAGTGCCCAGATTCAGAGCATTTCCTAAGCATTTGTAAAATGGAGTTGGGATGCAAAGAGAAATAATTTTGAAAGCTTGGGCTTTCAAAAGTGCTTTTAACTTGAGTTTGGCCATTAAGCTTCCAGAAACATGGAGTGATGTATGAAGGCAGGATTTGGCGAAGTCACCAGTCGTGTGTTTAGTAGCAGTTCTTTAGCAATAGCGAGAGCCGTATGCTGGAGAAGCTGCAAAATGATCAGAAGTGAATAGCAGATAACCACCCTGTGCTGTTACGTGTTCCTCTGGGCTCCAGGTGTTGTTGATCTCCTAAGCCCTGAAGTATGAGGTATCTCTGTAGATGCAATTCAGATCTTCTTCATGTCATCATCCTTTTGCTATAGAGGTATTTCCAGTCAAAAAAAAAAAAGAATGGGATCCTCCATGAGATTAAGTCAGTGCAGCTTCACTGGATCTGGTAACTGCAAAAGAGGGAGAAGATTTGGCTTCTCTTCTGGGGACAGAATCCACTGTGTTTAAAACATCATTACTGAGTACACCTTCCTCATTCAAGCGTGAGAATTTGAATGATGGGGGAAAGCATGCCCTCTTCATATAACATTTCTCTTTTCACCTTTTGATTTGGTTCCACTTTCTCACTTGCCAAGGAAATTGCGTGCATGTGGATGAAAGGAGGAAGGGATTTGACACATTTAATGGACACTTACAGGGGCTGCAGAGCACTTATTAAAGTAGTAAACGAATTAACTAATTATAGGTGACCATTAAATTGTGGCTGCACTCAGAGGAGAAACCTTGCTAAATTAGTTCAGTTTTATTGCACTGATCTGCAGTCTTGACCAAACTGTGTTTCCAAGCCTGTTGAGTAAATCCAGAGTAATTACTCTGACTTGGTGAAATTAGTCTACTTGTTCCTTGGGGTAACCCACTCTGGCCACTTCCATGCCTTCAGATCCCAAATGCTTGCCTCTCCAATGAAAACAAGAGCTTGTTCTCTTAGTACCACGTGGCCGATGGATTTGTGTGCAGAGTTGGAGACAGTTTATCTTTTTAATCAACAACAATGTTATCAATTAGACTGTAGCTGTAAAAGCTTAATTACTGAGAATGATGAAAGAGTGCACATTCCAGATGGAGAGTGCAGTTCTGGACCTAAGGGAAAAAAAAAAAAAAGCAGTGATACTTTTAGCTTGGAAATTGTGTCCAAAGACTAATTAGAGAGAGCTCCTGGAATCAAGTGCATTCAGTGGCTTTCCTTGGATATCACAGGTCTTTACTAAAGAAGATTGTAACTCATCCAGAGGGGAGATCTTAAACTGCTAAAGATTACAAAGAGAGATGAAGGTGATTCTTTCAGGTGTTTTAGGAAGGTTTGAATCTGGGATTATTAAGGCTAAAACAGTGAGTTTCTGTACTGCTGAAGCCATAGAAAGAATTGCACACAGTGACATCCATAATAAGACACCTTTGATACAGTGGAGCTGTACTAGGAAACACAGACCTCTGCTTCACTTTCATGGGTTGCAAAAGGCATAAAAAGCTATTGTGTACTGTAATGTTATGGAAATGAAGCAGGGGTTCTGGAATGGAAGGGAGAGATGCTCTGCAGAACCACTTTTGGAGCTTCACTGGCAACCAGCCTGGCAGAGCCTTGCTCGTGCAGGCAGACTCATGTAGGTGCAGCCCTCACAATGTAAGAGTCTGAGGATATCTATAACACTGGTTCTCCACTGAAAACGACACAAAATGAGACATTATAGAAGTACATTCTTAAAAACTGTAATAAAAAAAAGAAATCGATAAAGAACATGGCCAGAATGCGAACAGGAAGAACATATCTGAGACAGTGCTTGTGAGCAATGGGAGAAATGAAAGGAGACAGAGAGATTATGAATGGGAATTAATAAATATTGGTTTCAAGTGAATTCTTCAGTTCAATAGCAGAAAAGACAAACCTATGGTTCTCAGTAGAAACATCTTGCTATGGTCCAGCATACAACAGAATCCTGGTAAAGCATGTGTAAGTTGTTTCAGTGGGGATGAGACAAGTGCTGTAGATGAGCAGTCTGATGTCAACAGAGCTCGTGCTTAGGAGGGGGATATGAGTCTGCCACAACACTCTGAAGTCACCTCCTTGGAGCAGGGCTATCTGTTCAGAGACAAAAATACAGTGGGGATCATTTAGGGGAGGGAAATGCCCACCGTCTCTGATTTAAATCTATTTTCGCCTTGTGAAGAATATCTTAATTTTCACTTATATTCCATGCCTGTAGCTAAGGGCCATTAAAACTAATAAAAGTAAATCATTTGTGACAGATCTTAGAAAACAGTTTCTGCAATGCACTACACTCTCAAATGCTCATTAGAAATAGTGGTTTTCTTTTCGGAAGAATGCTTGCTGAATGCTTAAAACGTGTTGCTTCCAACTTTTGACAACTAGCACAGGCTACGAGAAGCTTTGAAGCAAATGTTTGACATAAAAAAGATGGTCTGATGCTATATCAAATAAGATTGGGGAAGAAGCATCAAAGCAGAAAGCATTAGGATGAAATGCAGTTGGAGAAAAGAAAATCAACACACTCATTTCTGATTTTACATTTTCTGGCATTGGTATAAACAACTGATTTACATTTGCTGAGGACACTGGATTCAATTCTTAACAAATTAGCATTAAGCAGAGCCTCCTCCCCCAAATCCTTTCCAACAGCATAAGGCAAGGCCAGGAACATATTTGTTCCTTACACCATAGTCATTCCCAGGAAGGAAAGAGCGCATTGAGATGGCACCTGTTTTCCTCCTCCAGCCTCCATCTTGACTGAGATGCAGAAAGGTGCCTTTCTAATGCAGTCCTGGGGACTGCTCTGGACAAAATCCTTGCTGGAACCCAGCTTGGGTTGAAAATAAAACCAAGCATACTGTAAAATAACAAGCTTGTCAAGCATCTTGTTTGGTGTATCTCCTTAGAGGGTTGGTGAAGCTAATGTTTCATTTGTTTTACATGGTATTTTTCTTAAATGCTCTCTGAAGTGTCTTGTACATTGATCTAACTAGAGCACTGTGATCTTAACCTCTGGAACAGAGGTGACCGACTGTCAATAAAAACTGGATTACCTGAAATGCCCATTCATGTGAGCAAGGTTTTACCTGGCATTTCTGCTAATAGGATAGTCAACTCGTTGGAACAGAAAACATGAAAACCAGGTCCTATCCAAATGTTTTCTTATGGAGGGAGGCATAAGCACAGGATTCACAGCTGCAGTGCTCAGGCAGGCTCCCAGGAGAGGTGCCCCTCAGCTGCCCATTGCTGGCACTCATTTGCTCAGACACTGCAGCACTTGGATGTGGCTCAGGGGAGGAACTCCAGATGGTCTTTCATTTAGCCACTGCACTTATGTTCTAAAGGAGGATTTAGAGTTGGTTCCTAAATGTGGGATTGTGAGAAATGGGCGGTAGGGTCATAACTGGAAATGTTAAAAGAACATGCAAGAATGGTTTCATATAAATTCCAGGGAAAGGGTGTCTATAGACTAGCCTAGTCACAGAATCTAGATAAGCAGCCTTGTGCGACTGCAACTGCAAATGATTTGACCTTGTACTTTAAGTTATTCTGCTTTGGCTACTCTGCACACAGCAAGCTCACACAGCCAAGCTCCTTAGAAGTCCTGCATCTCATGTTTCCTGCCCATATTTTATTCCTTCAGCCTCCCCTTTGGCCCGCAGTCTCTCTCCATCGCTCGATCAGTTTTCATGGTCGTTCAAGTCGTAGGGGTGATTTGTTCAGGTAAAATGGAAAATTGAAATGGAACGGGTGCTGGATACAACATCATCCGCTTTTTCTATTTTGTCAAAGTGCCGTGGCTGTTCATTTTTTCATGGTCATGAGTTGAAATAAATTAAACTTCCCAGAGGCGAAACTTCTCTAAGATCAAATTGGAATATATTGATTAGGCTCTTTGAGGGCTGATGGATTGGACTCTCATGCTTTATAAACACATTTACCAACACGTTCTCAAAAAGAGTTGCTTAGCACTGGGCAAACTGATCGTGTTTATTTAAAACTGTGACAGTGGCATACACCTGTAGCCCTCATTCTGGCCAATAAAGTCTCACTTCCTGATTGATGGAGACAAGTTGAGCTGTCTGCCTGCCTGACTCCTAGGACTGGTCCCAAAGGTTGCAAGGCTGATGGAGTCCAGCATAATGCATCAACGTCAGTAAAACAACTTAGCATGTCATTGAGAAGATCTGATCAGCAAGCACCCAGGAGACAGGATGAAAGCAGTAAACTGGAAGAATTTTTGAGTGCTTATTATGGCAAAGGGGACAGAGAGTCCCAGAACATGGGAGTTTTGAAAGAGCATGTCTACTAATAGCTTTAGATGCATGACACTGCAAATGAACGAATGCAGTTACCAGCCAAAAATATCCAGACACAAGAGTCCCAGATAGCAAAGCCTGGATGTAACTCACTCATATGAATAGCTGGGAATGGCATCATGGATGGACGTGATTAGAGAGAAGTGCAGAGCTGAGAGTTACGTCCATCAGCCAGGTCTGAGTCATGGGCAATACATGATCCAGAATGACCCCAGCCTGCCTTTCATTTTCTGGTCTCGATCTGCAGCTGTGATTTTGGAAGTGTCTTCAGAATAAGAAATGTAAGAAAAACATAAGGAGAGGTTGGCAGTGAAGGACAAAGATACGGAGGTAAGAACTGTGAACTGGAACTTCACCAGATGGAGATGAGAAATTAGACACTGGATCTGCGGAGACAGCATCAGTAAGTGTAGCAATGTAGGGGGAAGAATTAGTTTTCTAGTTTGAAAGAAAAAAATTGAAGGCTTTTTACCATAAAAATTCAATTAAATGTTATATTGCAAGAAATAATAAGAAGAATCAAAGAAGAAACCTTTAAATGAAAGGAGGAATCTTGCTCCCATCACTTTCCAAAGGTATCTGTAGCATTTCCAATATCAGTTGCTAGTCAGAATCAGAAAGTGTGGGTGGCGCTTGAGCATTTTTCTTCCAGTCTCTCATTGAATCTTCGTGGATTAGACCATGTGGGATGCCAACCCGCTCAGGCATATCTCAATGACATCTAGCAGGCTGCTTCGTGCCATCGCCCAGAGCAGCGTGGGAGAGAGCGCGGAGGGAACATAAGTCAAAGAGCAGAATTCTGCCTTCAGGTTTCTGCCGACAAACAACTTGACAGGGTGTGTGCTTTCCAACTAGGAATAAGCAACCAGACCAGGGAAGCAGTGACACACATAGTGGGGCTTATATTGTGTACCAGGCAGGATTTGTAGGCTGCTTTGGCACATCTCAGCTAACAGCCAGTATATACTGTACAAGAGCACGTGGAATTATTCTCCAAATTATCAAGGCACACGGAGTCAATGTGGAAGAGTTTCAGCAGGTCAGCATCTTCTGTGCAGCCTAACAAGGTGTTCTTTACTCTATTATGGTCTGAAGTGCTTCATTTCAGTCTAGCTTGAAATGACTCAAAGCCATACATTTTTCACCAACTGTCTTCAGAGACTGTCTCCCTAAATCATACATTTTGCTCTTTAAAGTTTACACCATCTCCCTTTGAGCCTATTCCCGAGGCTAATAGCTTTGGAGACAACTTCTCAGCCTAACAGACTTTACTCTTTTATTTCTGTTAGTTGGCCTAAATCTTCCCCTCACTTAATTCAACCCAATTATTTCCAGTGATACCCACTGGAGCACCCTTAACATTTTCTTTTTCCTTTATGGTGCTTTAGCTCTTCAAAGGCTTGCAGACATTTGTCCTAATGGAGAGAGGATAGAGAGTTATCTGACATGTCGGGGAGGAGAGGTTGCTCTGTTCCGATTCCATTACAGCAGGAAACATGCTGGATATCAAAGAGAAATTTATGTAATGTATTCCTGCATTGTTCACAATACAGCATCATGTTTTATGCAAGCAAAAGGAGCGCGAGGCGAGAGTGGAAGAAAACCCCGTTTAACTGGCAGTGAAATGACAATAAAACAACAAATGGGGAAACTGGCAGGAGATAAACCTTCGTTTTTATGGGCAGCTTCCTCAGCTGCTATCATGAGTGGAAGGCCATTGAGCACACTTATGGGTGGTGATGCTGTGAGAGTGCAAAGGCTCTGGGATGGATGTGCCCATGGCACACTGCAGATCTGCACCCCATGCTGTATGGATCCCTGGGATCACAGAGATGGCTGCCAGCACCATGGGACAGTGCCATTCATGCAGAGCTCTCAGTAATGACCTGGGCAAGATCCAGAATGGATCAGGCCATTTTGAGATGGAGAATTATATACAAATACTATCTCAGGTTTTCTAAATTGCCTGATGTGGCATTTGGTCGCACTGGAAGCAGAATGAATACTATAAAAATGAGAACTGAATACTCTTTAGACTCCAAGCCATACTTCTCACCTACCCACAGCTGTACTTTTAACCTGCTCAGCAATAATTTGCTCATCAGAAAGAGAAAATTGAGATACTTTGAGCAAAAGGGTAAGGTCCACTTGCAGTGTGTTCAAATGGCCTCCCCATGTCTGAACAAAGACATTTACTCTCCAGGAATACAATGCATTTTTGGGGGAGCCTAGGATTTTGATTACATGATTGATTTCCAAGCCTCTTATGATCTGTGGTGAGACAGTAATAGGATGAAGCAACAGATGCAAAGTCATCACAAACAGCAGGACAGGAAAGGTGATACAGTCACAGGGAGACTTTGATTTGCTCTTTTGGGTCACCAGATCACTTGCTGTTCGTCATGTGCCCAGTCTACTGGGACAAGAGCGTGTTAGTCCCTTCTGTTAAAAGACTGTTAATTTGATGGCCTACATAACCAGTATTCACTTAAATCAAACCCTTGTGAAGCCTTCGCTTTGATGCAGGAGTCTGAAGAATTAAGAAACTTCCCAAGGCGAGAAGGTGACTCAGTTTAGGGAACCTGCCATGAGATCTAATTCCTTCAATTATTTTTTGTTGCTGAATGAAATACACACACACACACACACACATATAAATAAGTGAACAGACTCGCAGAGACAAAAGAACATTTCCATTCTGCAGCAATGATCACAATGTAAAAAGGCTCCATCTCCATGGAAACGGCCCTAAGCCTCATCATATCTAATGGTGATTTTCCAAAGAAGCCCTTGAAACATCTTTTGTTTCTTGCTTTGAAGTCAAAAGAAATGGTTGAGTGCCAAGCAGAGGGCTATCAGCTCCACATCTCCAATCACAGGCCCAGCCTCACCTCTGCAGGCAGCCCTCCCGCTCCGCGCACTGCAGACGGCTCACTTAAAATAATTGCAGCGCGCAAGTTAGCAGGGGGAGGAAAGCGAGGGGAAAACAGAAATAAATATATACATGTATATACAGAACCCAGGTGGCTTATGGAGAGCAAAAGTATTCTCAACAAGTGGCAAATGCTGGATTTCCATTCCCCAGCCTGGAGGTTCCATGAAGCGCCGCTATGTTTGTGCACGGTGGTGGTTGAGATGCGACCGGTCCTGGTTCCCTGTGCTGGGCCTGCTTATCCCCCACGGAGGAACGCTTTGCTGTGCCTGATTTAGGAGTTAATGACCTAATTAGGAGCTCTGGGGAAGGAGAAAGGGGGGATGGAAGGAAAAGGAGACGCCACAGAGGATGCTGAAGAGCCTTGACACTGCTAATGGAGCTTCTTGCTGTTTGCGGAGGACTCCGAGGGGTTTTAAGGGATGGGTCACAGCCTGTATTAAAGCTGGTGGTGCTTGCAGCCACACTGCTTGGAAAAACATCAGCCTGCAGGGGAAAGAAGAAACTTACAGGTAGTTGCCCAACCCCTGCTCGTGGCTCAGGTGCCTTGGTGTCATGGATAGCTATTAAATACAATTCTCCCATCAGTAGGATGTACACTGCATGTACAAAAATAACTGGAATATTTGGCAATGGAAGTAGCTCAGCAACACTGAGAATTAAATGCCATGAACTCAACTTGACAGGGCTCAACAAAAATAGAAGTTTACCATAAAAAACAAAAGTGACCTAAGCTCTACTCTGAAAAGCAACTTTTCAGAAGGTCTGCAGTGCCCAAGAGCTGGAGCAGCCCCTGTGCAGAGCAGCTGGGACCAGCAGGTCTTAGACCTGACCTCTGGTTGCTCTGTGTCAGGGCTGGACAAGGATTGTGCTTTCTGTGGCTTTGACACCTCTCTGCCACGCCAAATTTGCCATTGAAGGAGCTGGCTGAACATCGGTGCCTCTTCAAGCCAAAACTGGCCTGAGACTGCCAGCTTCCCTCATGGACAGTCTCAACCACTTTTAGATCCACTGACCTGGAGGTAAAAGACTTTGTATGTCATCACCAGACCCTGCAACCTCTGGGTGTCTCTCCTAAGGCTGTGTGCTTTGCCTCCTCCCATTGCTACACTCTGTTCCCTTTCCCACCTGCTCCATTCTCTTCAGTTATTTCCTTGCAGAAGTTAATTTTTCTTTACATATTCAAGGGCAAAGGATCCTAACCTGAGACAATTGCCTCTGTTAACTTCTCCCAAACCGAGAACTATTTCTTTCTTTTTAAATGTTTTTCTTCTCTTGTTTTTTATTTTAGAGAGTTCTTTGCAGTAAGACCAGCCCTCACAGATACATCACTATGTATTAAAGTACATATATCTGCAGAATACAGGTATACACAGGGTGTTTTTTATTAAACAAGTTATAACGTTCTTAAATCCAAATACCCAGTGCCTCTGTTTCTTAATAAAATACAAAAGAACTTATCTGCTAAATAAATCCCAGTTGATGACTCTTGGCTCAAAACCACAAAGAGTTTTCCATCCAAGAAATGAGGACTTCAATTCTCAGAGCCAGCACTTTAGTAGCGACTCTACAGGGAACAAATGATAATAATAATAGTAATACAGAAATAAAAGATGTCAAGGTGCAGAACAGCAGGGACCTTGCAGACAGTTCCCAGGAAGCTTTTCTTTCAAGAAAAGAACAGATGCATGACGCACTCACATGAAAGCACATGCAGAAACCACTATTTTTCATTTGCTGAACAGGAACATCTTTCACCTGTGACGTGGGATGCAGGGAGAAGGCTTTTGCACTGCTTCCATCCTTGAGATGCAATCTCCCATGTACTATTCTGAAGCCTTCAAATGCTTGGCAGGCAGTCCCAGCCCTTTCACTTCACAGGGAGAACAGGCTGCCAAGGAAAGGATTCAGAACTGGAGAAACATTAAACAAATACTTTAGGGATCTTTATAGCATTCGTTTCAGTGGTATATGTTTAGATTTTGCGCCTGAGCTGTTTGTGGCAGATTAAACTTTGGATGTGCTTGCCCCTTCTTTCTCCACCCCCTCTTCCTCCCCAGTGCTTCAGGTAAGACACGGGCACCTTCGTGGGGTGCTGCAGGAGGTGTCAGTCCTCATGGGGGTTGTTGGGGGACTTCCATGCCCAGCAGGATGGAAAAACTACCCTCAATTTTCAAGAAGCAGCTCAGATCTACAATTTCACCTCAGCGTGAGCAAGGACTGAAGAGTCAAAAGGAAGCTGAGATTTACATTGAGTTGGAAGAACAATTAGGAGAACAATTGGTTGCTGAGGGATGGGAGCAATTGCTACTCTCGTTAGTCATCAGAGACTCTACATTGGTTTCCAAACCCGAGAAGCTAGTGCCTAGGAAGCCCAGACCTTTAAACGCTTATTATTCCAGGTCCCAAGTTTTTCCTGGTTTCTGATGGATCCCCTGATTTTCTGAGATGGAGGAGATAGTACTTAATTATGGAGGATTAGCTGTGGCATCTAAACAGTTGTGTCCAGAAGAGCACAGCTATCTGTGGGGCTGTTTGCTATTCATATCACATTTACAAAAAGCCCAGACAGCAGTAGGGGGAAGATGGACATAAATAGAGAGTATGGGAAAGGAGGGGCATAGAAGTTCTAATGCATTTTCGGCTGTTGGGATTTTCTGTAGATGTTCTATTCTCTCTCACCTTGATGTCTCATTTCACCTGCTTGCTGCCACAGGCAATTGGACAGCATGGTTGTGCTCAGCAGGAAACAATGAACGAGAAATTACAATAACAAAGAACGTCAGCAGCTTCCAGGCTCTGATCGGCTGTAGGATCCCTGTCTGCCGCCAGCACTCCATCTACACAGGGGGAAGGAGATGCTGCACAAAAGGGGCACATCTTAATGCCCTTGACCAGAGACAAAGTTAGAAACCAATAACTGCTAGGCTTGTTTGCCTCGAGATTTATACGACCTGGTTCAATTTTTCAAGCTTCCCATGTTCTTTGGCTGAGCAGGAGGCAGGAGGACGTGCTACTGCTCTGCAGAGATTTAAGCAGATTTAAGAGAACTGAGGCATTTGGAGCCCAGCTGTGTGCATGAGATCTCACGTGCTCACGCACTCCAGCTCTGGAGTTTGCTTGCTCCTGAAGTCAGCAGCATCTTGACACTGATGTCCCCACTTCACCCAGGAAAATAAGCTGGTGCCCTTCTGCAGGCTAAGCTCTGGCTCCAGCAAGCACATAGAGCACCCAGGAGCGACCAGCTCTGTTTACATGTTGCACACCCACCTTCTCCACTTTTTTTTTTCTTCCCCCCTGTATTTTTCCATTCTGAGAAATGAAAGACAAATAAGCCAGGATCTCTTCCAGCCTTTCATCTTCTTCCATGTGATGATGGTGATAAATGTTTCCACATCAGCCACCTTAAACTTCACAAGTGATGGAGCACTGCTGGATCCTCCCATGAGAGCCCAGCCTTTTGCCCAGTTGTTTTCTCTTTCCATCTCCTCACTCTGATGGAATAGTCATTGAAGCACATCCTTTCCACATCTGCTTTGATTTCCTGGCACAAAGAACCTCCTCTTAATAACCACCATTAGGATGGGAGAGGTCACACCGGAGACCACAGATTTCTGGTGTGTGAGAAGCTGTTCTTACAAGACCAAGCTGTTTTTGAGATTCTCAACTGCTGTCTTTTCCACTGACTTGAAATCCTGAAGTAGGCTCACTTCCAGGCAAACAACCACATCATGATAACACCAAGAGATAACACCACGCTATTGTGCAGCAGAGCACCACTGCAGTCACTGCAGATGTTCACATTTTTTGCCCCCCCTGGCTCCAACACCTTCCTGGACATGCAGGCACTTTCTAGATGCAGCCAGAAGGCCAAGCTGACTTGCAAGTGATCTATCTCACTTAGAAAGAAAAAAAAAAAAGGAGAAAAAATAAAATCAAAAGAAAACCAAGGAGAGCACAGGTACGTGCCACCTCCCAGGGTGCTTTGGAGCCTGCCCACTGCCATGGCACCAAGGGTCTGTGTTAGAAGAGGGGGCCTGGGACTGAGTTTTTCTGTTAGAAGTGTGTTAAAGTGACAGCAGGAATGCCTCTAATCACTCATTTGAGTTCTTTAAGACACCTCTGTAGAGATGGATTAGAAGAAGGACCCTTATAATGAACAGGAAGCTACATCCCATGGGGGCAAACTGACACAGTTAGTAGCATGCAGAGGATCACATTGCAGATGGGTTGGTTTTGATCTCTGTAGGGAGTTTGTAAAATTAGACCCACAGGAACCATGATTCATCTGCAAAAGCAAAAGGAACACCTCCATTACCTAATGTAATATCTGGACTAACTCCCATTGGGAATCTTTCCTATGCTTTTGATGGGGTTCTGCCACTTAGCATTGTATTAATTCAGAAATTGTCCTCTTTGGGATCAGTCCTGCTGCTCTTCCTCAGAGGAGCGTCCCATTCAGGTCATTGGGCCTTTTTGTCATTTCCAAAGTCAGTGCAGATACAAGAGAAGACCTCGGCACCCTGATCAGCTCAGCAGGGAAGAGGCTGGATTTGCCTATTTCCAAAACATCACAAGCTGTTTCAGGGCTCACTTTGGTCAATTCCTGTTTGTGCCAACGTGCTCTGAGTCAAACTCTAAGACAGAATTTAATCAGACTCGACATGAGCTGCTCACAATCTGGGCAGCTCAGATGCAGGCTGAGCAGCTGGATTCGTGGCAAAGCAGCTGCAAAGGAGGGGGCACTTCTGGGAGCATTCTGGTCTGCATTGAACATGCCCTGTTTGGTGTGCGTGGTGGGATGAGCCAGCTAACTCTCCACTGGCTACAGGAAGAGTCCAACTGCCTTCTTAAACTAAGTACCTAACTTTTAGATGGGCTGAATACGATTAGTTCAATCCCACCTAAATTGTTTTATGTGGCCCTTGACAGTACAGCAGAAAGCGATCGATATCCATAGAGATCTTTGCCAGGAGAAGAACTAATAAATGCAGAATTTGATCCTTTATTATATCTTTTTCTTCAGAAAGAATGCTGCTATTTCTGCAGCTCTAACCACAGCCTAGCTTTAATAAGACATGCTAATGTGTTATGACTTCTGGGAGCTCCAGTGTGAACCCATGTTGATAACAGGCTCAGCCTCAGAAATGATAAATCACGAGGGGGAGAAGAGATATGAAAATTCTTTTCAGCCCTTGCAAATGAAAAGAAGATGTGATTGTAAAATATGTTTGGGATATAGGAATGGGGTTCCTATAATCAATCATTGCAAATAAACCATTTTACTTAGCAGCTGTTCAAAGGCGGACAGGCAGGCTAGGTGTTTGTCTTCTCCTTGTAAAAACGCTTACAGTCTTATATCTGAATTTATCTGTCTTAGATATTTTATACAAACTCTCGCTTTACAGCATCTGAGTCCCCAGCAGGCTGCAGAGAGGCTTTAGGTGTAACACCCAAAACAAGAAGTGCTGTTAGTTACAATTTACTGATTGAGCAAACAGACCTGTTCAAAAGCAAGACGTGTGGCAGAACACACAAACCAACCGCAGCACTCCTGCTTCCTAGCCAGCATCCCAGCCACAGGAGCAGCTTCCCTGTACTGGCTCCCTAGATGGCTTTTCTTATCCTCATAAACTACATTTAGTGTCCTACTTATAGATGCTTTTGATTGGAAATTCTTCAAGGTGGCAAATTTCTCCTAATACTGTGGGATGGTTATTGGCATTTTACTTCGAGTTAATGCCTCCTAATAAATATCTAGCCAAGCCAAACAACCCCAACAACCACAGGAAGCAACAACATTAATTCTGTAGTCCCTGACTCGTAGGTACTGCTGAGTTTTCACATCCCTGTCCCTGTGCAAGGCAGCAGTAGTCACACTTGTGGCTGATTTCCCACGTTGATGGGTGGGTAACAGGGATCCCACAGCCTCCCCACTAAAATTAACTTATTTCCATGCTTCCCAGTTTGCTTCCAAGGACACTGGGTGCAAAAATTACCAAAAACCTTACTGACATCAAGGCAGTACACCTGCTGGGTATTCTTTATCCTCAAGCCCTGTTCTCCCACCACAAAGGGAAATGAGATTGACTTTCAAATGATTTGTGCATGACAAATCCATGATGAGCATTTGCTGTGAGCTGACATCAAACTGTGCATTTGACTGACACACCTCAAGGAGGGACCAATCCTGCTCAGGGATAACCAAGCTTGTTCTGCAATGCATTTTTGTTGTTATTGTTACTGGTTTTGTTTCTTTCTTCCCATGGCTCTGCCTCCTCAGCATATTTCCCCTCCAGATTCACAGGTATAAATATTGCATGGTTGAACAGGATCAGACCCAGGATGCTCACTGGTAGGAAGAGCTGCCACAACTCCCTTGCACAACACAATGCAGAGCCTGCATTGCTCTGCACAACTCAATTCCCTTTTTTCCTCCTTTTGTTGTTTATTAATGGTGGAAGATCTTGCTTTTGATATTTATAATATAGATACATTTAAGGAAAATATGTATGTATATTCCTTATAATCTCTGCCATTCACACTTACAGAATCATACAACAGCTTAAGCTGGAAGGGACCCTAAAGATGTGATGAAGGTTCACCAGAGCCATTTTTATTTTGTGCCAAGGAGTCTTAATCTACAGGTATTTGCCTGGAAAGTTCTCACAGACATTTTGCAGAGTGTCTGTGTTTTTCCTCTGCACATTCCCTCCCCAAGGTATCATCACTTTCTGGCCAGCTTCAGTCTTCCTTATTTGCTTCCAAGTCCTGGGCAGAATCTGTAGAAGCCTGAAGAATTCGCTCTTGCTAAAGGGCTGAGGTGGGGTCACTCTGAGAAGTGTAGTTTTTGACAGAAGCTCTGCACAACCCGTGGGTGAGTGTGGATGCTACAGCACTGCCTGCGTGTGATTTCAGCCATGCTGATGTGAACCCACACTGTGGAGCACTTCAGTTGATTGCAAGGTGTAAAACAAAGTCGTATGTGAGCGCATCTGAGTTTTCTCCCCTGTTCAAGTTCATCCGCTAGTTTAGCTGCAGCTTCACACCCTATAACCTCACACTTCACAGCCCTACACTCCAGCTATTACATTTGCTGTGTTTGCTCACATTCAGCACAATCCCTACACCTGGAGATGTGTTGGGAGCATGAAACCATCTGAGCAGCTGCTGCTATGCCCCAACTCTGCCCAGCTCCGAGACTGCCGTGCTCACTGCACCACTGGAAAGTACTTTGCAAACACAAGCATCTCCATGTGTTATCTACACATTTACTAGCTGCAAAGCATATGCAAACCAGCCCTGTGAATTACACAATGCAGGCCGGAATGTGATCACAAAACCTGATTAAAGAGGTTGCATGAAAGAAGAATATATTGTATGCAAACAGGAAGAGTAGCTTCCTGCTCATTCCTAATGCTGAAGAGAGATTACTGTTTGACATCTCTGCAGTCTCCTCTGTTCTTTTGTGCCACAAAAAGGGAAATACAGATACATCCTGAAGATATTTATTATTTTTCAAGAGAATCAAAGCTTTTCAAGGCTTCAAGTCCCACCAGAATGGCCTCCAAATTAGCAGGGAACAACAAGAGAATCATCAATGAAACAGAAGGGTGGCAAATTTAAAACTGTTCCGATTTGCATATATACAAAGGCACACAGAACTCAGTGCCAAGGATGTGAGCGAGCAAGATTTGGATAAGAAACAGAGATCTGTGAGAACAGAAAAAGCTCTTCAGCAGCCAGCCTTCCCCACAGACTTCAAAGAGATCCTTTCAAGGGCACAAACCCAATTCTCACCAACTGGGAGCTCTTCCCCCATCTCATAGCGTCCCTCCCTGGGGTGGCTCTGAGGCCTGGCTACCTGCCTCCTGCTGCCAACGACCCTGGTCGAGGTGTGCAGTCTGGAGGAAGGATGCTGCAATGTCCTGGCATGAGCAGGGCTCTGTTCTGCCACGAATACTCCATGTGCCTCTTCCTTCCCAGCCCTGACAGCTCCAAGCCTTCCTCCCCACCAGAAATCTCAGCCAGCAAGCTCCACAGCAGACTGATGCTCTGTTACAGAAGCTAAACTTGCTTTGTTTGCAGATCCTGGCCTCTAGATTTTTTTCTAAGAAACGAGGCTGACTCCCTCCTTGGTGGGATGGCAGAAATCCTCCCCTTCACCAGGCTGGGGCTCACCCCTGCGGTGTGCTGCAGGGCTCGTACCTTCCCTGTGCTCCATCCCTTGCCATGGCACTGAGAAGAGCTGAAAGGCACTGCAGGGGGCCCAGCCATGCACTGCAGGGCTGCAGCTGCACTTTTGTAGAGCAGAGAATACCGTGCAGAGCCAGTTCCTCCCAAATGCTTCATACTGGGGCCAGGTTTATCTTATATCTCTTTCTCTTTCACATTCAGGACTGTAGAAAGACCCTTCTAGCTGCCCTCTTGCTGTGACACAGCAATACTGAGGTGTCTCAGCTCTCTGCAGGCTCCATGCACATCAGGACCTGCCAAGGGATCTGGACAGTCCTGGGAATGGAAGGAAGCTGGGAAGGTGGCAGCTGGCACACCTGAAGACCACTGGGTTGCTTCAGCTTGTGCCAGGTGCAACAACACACGGATATGTCAACCCTGTTGCCAACCCTGCCCATGGCACGGGGGTTGGAACTGGATGATCTTTGAGGTCCCTTCTGACCCAAGCCATTCTGTGATACTGTTATGATTCTGTATGATGAGACACAACTCAACAGGAGTGATAAAAGAGAGAACACAGGCTGCCTTCTTTTCCCCACATTGCACAGTCATATAAAAGTTTATTGGACTCATTTGCAACTTTAAGCACCAACTCCTGAGCGTTTCATGACATCTTCCATGAAAAGTATAAACGAGCCCAATGCCTGCCATATCTGTGATTTTTTTTTCCACGTTTACACTAATAACTTAATCTATCTGCTATATTTACAAGGCATCTATCACCTCAATATCCCAGTGCTGCCACTAAATTACCTGTCGCACAAGGCAAGTGTGGAGACAAATGGAGTACCAGATCCCCAGCAAATGGTCTATGGTGTGCACTGAGCTGTGTCAGGTTTGATTTCACCATGCACACCTCTGGCAAGCAATACATGCAGCAGTGCTGAGGGGCTGGAGCCAGGCAGTGCCCCTAGGGATGGCACCAGGCTCCTCCAGCTGTTCTGCTCCTGCTGCAATGGTCTGGGAGAAGAGAGAGAACGTCCTGCTGTTTAAAGTCATCTATTTCTCCAAAAGTAGTGCAAATCTGAAGGTTATATTCATCTTGCTCTCTTTTCCCCTTCCCCTTTCCCCCTTTCCCATTTCCCCTTTCCCCATTTCCCCTTTCCCCATTTCCCCTTTCCCCATTTCCCATTTCCCCTTCCCTTCCCTTCCCTTCCCTTCCCTTCCCTTCCCTTCCCTTCCCTTCCCTTCCCTTCCCTTCCCTTCCCTTCCCTTCCCTTCCCTTCCCTTCCCTTCCCTTCCCTTCCCTTCCCTTCCCTTCCCTTCCCTTCCCTTCCCTTCCCTTCCCTTCCCTTCCCTTCCCTTCTCTATTTTTTTTCCTTACAAATCTTGGCTGCAAGCTGAAAGTCTTTCAAAAAACCATTTCCAGGTTCCCTTCCCTTCCCTTCCCTTCCCTTCCCTTCCCTTCCCTTCCCTTCCCTTCCCTTCCCTTCCCTTCCCTTCCCTTCCCTTCCCTTCCCTTCCCTTCCCTTCCCTTCTCTATTTTTTTTCCTTACAAATCTTGGCTGCAAGCTGAAAGTCTTTCAAAAAACCATTTCCAAGGGACTGAGTCTAGCTCTAGGCCTGCTTCTAAGATTTGCTCTGGGACTCCTTACAGGCAGAGCATAATGGAAGAAGTCTTTGCTGGATCTCACAAACACAACTATTTCAGTGCAGCCAGTCAAAAGGATGATGAAGGAACTGATGCTCACAGGAGCTGCGTATCTGCAGCCAAAGTCGGGTTCGATGACCCTTTGAGGCAAAGTGCTTTGTTCATGGTGACCGGTCACTCGTGTGGGATTTCTGGATACCACCTGAGGAGAGATATCAGAAATGTGCTGTTCTGATAGCCTATTATTCAAAGTGCATGCGGGGTTTTTTGGAGAAAGGGAATGCAGCAGAGTTAAAGCAATAGGCCACTGCCCTGCTCAGTATATCCAGCAGAGCAGAGCGAGAGGACGGCTCGAGTTTTATATCTTAAATAAATAAACCTTTCTGATCCTTCAGGCAGAATCTACAGTTCTGCAATGTATTCTTGTGAGCTGTTGGTTTACTGTAAATATCCTCTGTTATATTAAATCATCCATCACTACCCTGCGTAGCTAATTTTCTATTCACATTGACACTCGTGGGCAATCTCCTCATGTCCCAGTGTCCCATAAAGCACCCAAGCAGCATTTCTCAGTCGTGTCTCATTTGCATTGTCCCAGATGCTGTGGGTGAGCATCTTAGTGAAGGAAAAGAAGATGAAATATTTACTTTTTGTTCTAACATGCCAGCAGTGAGAAAGATATTGATGTGGTGAGGATAGGACATTAAAATCAAAATTATGTTGGGAATAAAAAAGCAAGGCATAAATTAGCACTGTTTGCTTCATCTATGTTTTAAGGGAGTTAGCATTGCTCCGGCACCGTATAACATGCCAAGTGTATTTGGAGGAATCTGCAGCACTGTATTTCAAGAAAGCATTTGAGCCACGATGACATTACTAAAGGCCACAGCAGAATTAATAAATGGCCACCAAAACGCCTTTGCCAAGGGCTGACTGTGAAAACACCGTGTGAGGAAGTGGAGAGGAAAAGAGAAAAGCAGATCCTGACATTCTGTCAAGGAGAAAGAATAAAGACCAGGAGGAGAAGAAATGTGATTCATGCTTCTCTTCTGGTGACACCTTTCAGCCACTCGATTTCTCTGTAACACGATTACTGCTTGCACTGGTTCCAGGGGATACTTCCCACTGTCTTGAAGACCTTGAACTTGGCTTGACACAAAGATGCTCAGGGCTTTGGGTTGTCTGCATCCATCCTAAATTGCAATCTGGAGAGGATTATCCACATTCTTGGTTAATCGTTCAGTCCATCTGAACAAGGCTTTAACACAGAAGGCAGCAGTAATGCCTGAGAGCTAATGACACTCTCTGTCTTCCAGCTACGCTTCTTTAACCGTGGTCTAAATCAGCTGCCACCAAGGGCACCATCCTTATTTAATTCTGAGAAACACCGGGACAAAAAGGTGAAAGAAATCTCTTGTGTTGTCAAATCCAGTCCTCTGCCATCTCAGGCAATCACACACATAACCCTGATCTGAAACACATCAAACACCAACTTATAGGCAGACTGATTTCTGTCCCCTTTCCATTATTTGAAGTTACTCTGCTTGCTCTTATAATACTTCTTATAGTGTTTGGTCCTCCTGTGACATTTTATATCCAAGAACTCCTGAGCTAGTAACGTTGCTTAACCTAAATAGCTTTTCACTCTCCTGTATTTTTATACCTTTCCCATTTTATTCTGAGAATGCAATCGCATTTACTTTCTGGTTCACTGCATTCTCTCAATCCTCAATCCCTAGGAGGAAACATAGCGGGCGTAAACGAGAAAGTAATTTTTATTTTTATAAAAAACATGGCTCCATGAGGGAGGCTGAAAAGTCTCCACTTCGCAGTGCTCCTTTCAAGATAATGAAGGTGATGCACTGCCAGGGAGAGAGAAGGACGTGTGCCAGACGTCTGTGGTTTGTAGGAGGGCTCAGTGCAGACCACGCACATGTGGAGATAAAAACTTTCTGTGCCCAAAGCTCATCCTGCAGTGCTGAGCAAAAGAGAAGCAGTGAGGAAAAAAAAACATAAAATCAAACAAATTGTGAAGCATAGGATGGCACAGCAACAACCATACTTAGTATGGCAGGCAGAGGATCGAGCCCTGATCGAAGAGCACTCATTGCTACAGATGCACTCTTTGAAGTTAAAGAGTGGGCTACTGAACTTAATGGACCTGCTCACACAAGTTAAGGCTACTGGATGAAACCATCAATTTTCTGTAGGTCACTGGGACCAGACACAAATTCAGAAGGAATGAGAGCTCCAAGTAGAGCTATTGGCACAAAGCCTGTCACTTTTTTCATTAAAATCAGAACTGATGCCAGAGGGCTGAAAAGTGGCCAGTGCTGTATCCATCTTTAAATAAAGGTGTGAAAGGAGATGAAGGAATTACAGACTGGCAAGCTTACTTCAATTGCAGAAAAGATAAGAGAAAAACCATTGAAGACAGAGTTACAATGCCTCCAGATGCTTGGGACAAACCAGCATGGTGGCTGTCAGGGTAAATCACCGTGCTTCTTCTCAATCTATTTTAATGCATTTCCAAATGTTAACAAAAATAATAGATACCTCTGAACGAGCAGAGGCGATTTATTTAGGTTTTCAAAAGAATTTTTTTTTTAGAAAAGCCCTCAAAAGGAGCTATTAAGGAAAGCTTAGTGGGTTACCTTGAGGTGAGAGGTAAAAGTTCTTTCATGGATTGAAAACAAGCTATGACATAAAAATCAAAGAGCTGTAATAAAAAGTCCAACTCTCAGCATGGATAGAGGTTAATAGTGGGAGGTGCTCCAGGGACTGCTCCTAGGACAAGCATTGTTACAGATACATCCAGAGCCTGAGGATGGGGTGGTGCAGTGAAGAAGGGCAACATTTGTTCAAAGAACAAAATTTCCTCCCCCCCCCCTCCATTTCCCTTTGGTCACTTGGATCTGGAGGAGACAACAAGGAATTAATTTAAGACAAACCTCGGAGAAGAATATAACGATGGCAGATAAAATCCTGCTGAGGCCACAGCGAGCATCAGATGCTGTGGGAAGAACAATTGGAACTATTCATACACAAATGAATCGTGTCCTCCAGGGGACAAAAAAAAGATGTAGGCTGCTGCGGAGAGCTCAGTGTAAGATACAAAGCACGGTGGTCATCAAAGAATGAAATGTAAAGCTGTTTTGAGAGAGAGTATATTTCCTGCCTTGTTTTGCTCGGGAAAACAGGATCATTTGGAGCAGCAACTTAAGGAAAGCACTGCAGGAACAGAAAGCGGGCAAAGGAGGAAAGCAAAGAGGAGCAGAATGTTGAGGATGAGGGAGGCTTGCTTGTCACACATAGGAAGAGTGTCCATGGCACATCCAGCTGGTAGCCATCAGATAGGCAGGGAAGGCAAAGCAGAGAGCAGTGCTCTTGTTTTTATTTAACGTTGTTTGCTTATGCTTTTATTTTATGTATGCTGAAATCCACTGAACTGCGTGTGAGCGCTTGGAGTTCAACAGAATAAAGGATCTCCGGGTCAGTCAGCTGCTCTGTTTGCTCTTTGCAGCACTAAATGGAGAAAAGGTCACTTCAGGAAATTAGGAAAAAAACAGAGCAAATGAAAGGAAAATTTCTCTCTTTAAACATAACTAACCTGTGCCATTTCCAGCTGCTTGTTTGCTTGGAGGCAAATAACAACAACAGTCTCCTGAGTTTCTCAGAGGAAGGAAGCATGGGCAGCAATGACAAACGCAAACCTCAGATGAGTGGTAAATAAGGTCATTTCTTGTAGTGTTGGCCCTGTACCCACAGCACGGAAATGGAGCAATATTTCCCTTAGATGGGACACAACCAAGTCCAACATTTTGCACTGCCTGGGTGTGGATGAGCTGAGGCTGCCCAAGGACTGACAAACAGCTGATCCCTGCCCAAAGGGCTCTCATAGCCACAGACCTTCAGTTGCAGAAGCCTCAGCTACCCTCTAATTACCCCAAACTTGTCTGCCTGGACCCAGGACAAGCCTCTGAGCCATGCAGGGCTGAGACCCACACAGATCCACTGCTGCTAGTGCTGATCCACATCTCCCCTATACACCTCAGAACATCAATTTAACATGAGATATTGTCACGAGGAATATATATATCCATGACAGAGTACTTGTTAAGTGAGCTATTAGAATTAAGTTACCAGCTAAGTGATTTAAGGGCTTGTTTCAGAGGCTGTAGGAGACCCCACTGTGCCAGATGCCCAACGCAGTCAGAAAATAGATCTAGCAGATCATTTTATTTTATTTTATTTTATTTTATTTTATTTTATTTTATTTTATTTTATTTTTAAAATCTTTGTTTGCTGAAAGCTTTCAAGCTGATGCTGGAGAAAGCACAAATCAATTAACCTGATGCTGATCTCACATCGACTCATGCAGGTATGAGGGGAGGATTACACGAACACAAAGCTATCAGAATCAGGCCCAATATATGAAATACAAATCAGTTACCATGGCGAAGCTGCTCCTGTTTATCACATGCTCTGCCAGGGCATAGTCTATTGATTGTAGATACTGGTGTAATACGCTTGCTAAAATTATAAACACACAAGAGGGCCGATTTCTTTTTTCTCTTCATGGGAGGAAAACACATCCACGTGAATCCTACGTGCACAGGACTGCTGGGATGCTCAGAGATATGGGTGCAGCTTTATGGCTTGCATCAAAACCTGGCCCAGGGGACTGTTCCCTGAGTTTGCTGCAGCAGGAATGTGTTTGAGTAATCTCAACTGCTGTCAGTTGAATTCCAGGTGACAGCCTGTTCTCTCCAGCATCACATGCCAGAGATCACGAAAATCTTAGCCAAAATTTGGGACTGTAGCAGGAATCACAATAAAGCGAGGTACAAATCCCCGAATGATGCCATTCCATGAAGTTCTCTCTGAATACAAACCAGGCTTGGGCTGGACACAGAGATGGGTCAGTGGGCATCTCCTCTTGGCTGCAGCTTGCCAGCACAAAGACCCACCCCAATGGCCCAGAGCAAGGCACTGCTGGCACCTGATCTGGCACAGGCGGAGCAGCTCTCTGGGAAGCAGTTTGGACAGGGATGCCATGGGAAAGAGATAAAACCGAATGGCTCAGCACAGCTCAGTACCTGGAGGCTGTTCATATCACACAGCCCTTCTCCGTGGGGTTCCTGGTTCCACCACCTCCTCGTCTCCCCCAGTCTCAGTCTGCTGTAGGGAAAGTCTCCAGAGCTCTGTGTAGCAGGGTGACTGTGCTGACAGCTGCTAAGGTCAGACTTCCCTTGTATTTTCTTGAGAGTAGGGAGAGGGGAAAGGATCAGCAAGGAAATGTCAGCAACCATGTCCAGCTTTGCTTATGTGAGCTGTTATCTTGCTATGATAAGCAGTTGGGCTAGGGGTAAAAAACCTCTCATTTTCAAAGTTAGCATCCTTGTGTCAATCCCACAGCTCCCTCTCCCGTGAGCTCACTGCTGTCAGTTTGGCACGTTGCTTTCTGCTTCCCAAGGTAGCATCCTCCTCAGGGTACATCACATCGCAGGGCAGGAGCTCAGAAGTGCTGTTAAATTTGGTCCCCTTGTGGTTTTACATTAGGATTCAATATTGGATATTCCTTCCCTTTGACAGGGCAGTTTCTTTAATTCTCTCAAACTTTCTGTCTTTATTCTCCATCTCTATTTCTGCTGTAGCTCAACATTGTTCCCTGGGCACTACCCAGCTCCTAATCACCCTTCCAGCAGGGATAGTGGGCATGAGAGTCATCAGCACACAGTTACCTACCTTTATTGATGAATGGTGGTTGAATGGTGGATGGCACATCTGTAGCCCGGATCAGAGAAATTCCTCTCTCTTCAACTACTTCCACAAAAATCCCGAAGCTTTTTGCAAATATTAAGCGTTGGATTCCTAGCCTAGTCATGATGAGTAATACTTTATTCAACGTGATTGCACTCAAGTCAATGGGATTACTCATGAAAGAAATGCTATCAACCATAAGTGCAGATATCCCGATACAATTCGTTAATTTTGCTTTACAGCATCTTTGCGAGGCTTAACAGATGGGAATATTGACATTAGAAGTTCATGTGATTGGCTCAAGGTCAGAAAGTGACAGGGCTGGGAGCCTCGCCAAAGCCTTGATTTTCTCTCTCTCGTTTCAGTCATGAGATCAAAGATTTAAAATATAGAAACCAGCAGCACCAGCAACTCGGGAACTCTTCAGCTCGCAAAAAGGAGCTGTCAGCTTGGAGCAGCATCTCCTTGCATGGCAGCACAGGCAACTGATCAGAGGATGTGTGGGAAATGGAGAAAATATGTGTATCTTGAGGAGCTGGGAAGAGGCAGGACAGAAAACCAAGTGCTTCTTTTTTCCCCTTTTTTCAATGCCAGTGCCTGGTGCTTGGGGCGATGGTCAGGGTACTGCAGCTTTTGTTTCCTTGCTTGTATTTTAGAGCAAATGTTGTTCTTTAAGGCCGACGAAGGAACAGAGGATAGAACCCTGTTTGCACATACGAGGAGACATCACTCTCTCATCTGTGATACTTTAAGACTGAGAAACAACCCCTAGATGGGCCAAAGCCCTGTTTGAGTCTGCTGGGCAATCTTCCTATTGCAGAGCTCTGCACAAGTCCAAGGCTCCCTTACGATCACATGCAGCTGCTTCCTATGATATCTTCTGGTTCAAGAAGGCATCGCTTTCTCATGCTCACTCCTCCCTCCTCTCACCTTTCTTTCTTCATTTCTTGCTTCTAACAGGATAAAAATCTAATCTCTCAAATAGCGCTCCCATTCCACCCCTTGAAGGCTTTCTTGCACACCACTGATACTCCAGCTGTCTCTCCAATTCTGCAAAATGCCTGTATCTTAAAGGTTTTTGAAACTCAATAGCACCTTCTTAAATGCAGCCACTGCTGGGGAGAACAGCCAAAGAATTAGCACCACTTTTCTAATGAGCAATTTGTAGCTGATGAGGCAAAGCAAACAGAGAAGGAACGGTGTTCCCAAGCCTGCAGTGGAGCTGTGGCTGCAGGCTTTGTCCCCAGCTGGATTTCCTGCACATCCCTGGTTCACCAGCCATCTTCAGGCTCTTCATCCTCCCAAGCGGGACATGGAAGATCCTCTGCTTCCACCTTGTGCCAGGCTTTCCGCTCGCCTCCAGTCACACCAGGGCCAGGCTGTCACTTCGCTAAGCGGCAGCGAACAGAAGGACCTGAACGTAACTCGGAAAATTCCTCAATCTGGCATTAATCACCTGCTTGGAGCTGCCAGCAGGCAGTGACATTTTCCAAGTGGCACACAACCAGACATCTGCTGAACGATCCAGCAGCTTGATCCAAGGGCAGGCGGCCTTGTCTCCTCCTTGAAGGAAAGGAAAGGTCATGGCAGTCCCAGGGAAGTACGGCTTACGTCAGGAAAAAAAGATTATCTGAGGAGCCAGAGCCCCTTGGCAGCCAGGGGTCATTTGCAGGGAGCCCTGCATGCACCTCTTGCTGTGTGTGTTTGCGGATCAGCGTCACCTCTGAGGCTGTTGTGAGAATGAGACCGAAATGAAGAAATGAAGAAGGATGAAGAGCTTTCCTACATGGGGAACAAGAATATTGCATTTATGAGATGATTCAGACAGCTCCAGTGCTGCCCACCATGGGCTGGGGATGGAATTTACCCGGAGCAGTGAGTCCATCCCCGTGCTTACAGTGATGGATTCTGGAATGACCTCTGTGCTGTACTGTCAAATGCAAAATACGCATCTAATCGAAGTATGGATCTCAGCCAGCATAGTAATTCACCTGTTTGTGAGGCTGCCCAGCAAAAATACATTTCTCTGAAATATAATGCTGATCAAAAATAAAATAAGAATAGGCAGACGGATTTTCTATTGGAAAATGCTGATTTATTGAAACCAAACTGTTTAATAGGGATATATCGATCCCTAAAAAAAAAGAGGACTTTCACTAAAAGTTACAAGATGGAATACAGGACAAAGCAAGAAGCCAGATTTAACTCCTTAGTCCTGTTGAAGCTGAACTTGAAGAATAATATCTAAATTATAGCATGAAAATGCTGGTTGTTCATTTCCAAACCCAATGACTCCGTCACACTCACACACTGGCAAACCTGTGATCACAGCAACTTTTAGCACTTCTGCAGTGTCTTCTGCTGAAGACCTGCCAGGCTTTTTCGCCCAGGGAAAAAAGAACACAGCAATCCTCCATGCCAATCTGCTCAGTGGAAAACCTCTGCAGATTTGCTGCACCTCTGAGAAGCCCCTGTAACCTCACTGCTCTTCCTTCAGCAGCTTCTCACTCGTTAATTTTAGTCTTAATCATCTTCAATGCATGTCCTGTCCTGCTTAGCCAACTGCCCATCCCAAATGCTGTTCTGCCTTCCTATATCTCTTCAGTACTTCCCACTGCTTTATGAGGTTCCCGGTGAGGCACGTGCATATCAAGGGGTCTGTGTAGGACAGCATCATTGCTGATTGCCAGGGCTGGCTGGAAGGCTTTGGAGGTGCTTTGGAGGTGATGGTGCTGTGCAGGATCCTTAAGACAGGCTCCTACAGAGCCTTCCCATCTTTTCACACAGTGTCTCAGCTGATCTGATGCCCTGCTAAGGAAGGCTGCTTCATGCTGCCTTCTGTTTTCCTACCATTCGATCTTAGCTTTGATTTTTCAGAGGGAACTCTTGTTGGTAATTTTTTAATCACTTTCAAATACAGATAAAGATCACACCAAATGTCAGCCTGAGCCAAAGGAAACCTTTTTATTGGCAGGGTTCGTGGGATTCTATCACTCCTGCTCAACTGAACCAATCAGATTATATAGGATAGGGCCAAGATTTCTCTTGGCTGTAGTACTTCCAAATCATTCAGCACACCGCTGGGGAAGGCAACGTAGGAGATAGGATGCAGAGGGTGCCAAATGAAAGCTGTTGTCTCTAGAATGGCCTCAGATGGCTTTAATGAAAAGCCATGTCCCATGGGCTGGATGCAACCCAAGTGATGCCTACAGAAAGGATTCGGTACTTCTAGCATACCTGTCTTCCTCTAGAGGCTTTGCAAAATACAGACAGTGAGGGAATGTGGAGTTCTTCACGTGCAGCCATCTCCAAGGGCAGAAAGGGAACGGAGAGCTGACAGGGACACTGCATCAGGAGCTTGGGCACAACAGGAAGAGTGACAAGTGTCTTTATCCACTGCAGATTGCATGAGTGGTTTGGGGTCCCAAAATGTTATTACAGAAGTTTAAATTTGGCTGCTGCAACAACATTACCAGTGCCTGATCTTAGAACGGGGTAGAGTTTCTTTAGCATTAGAAGTGGTCAGGACTTTGGTTTTCTTTCTCATTCCGAAAGGGGAGAAAGGAGAGCGAGGTGACACTTAGAGGAGCTACAGATACATAACAGTGCAACCTCACACTGCTATCCATGAGAAATAGATGAATAAATAAGGATGTATATATATTCAATATACATGTATATATGAATCAGAGAGGTGAAAACCTTGGATAGATTTCAGACTCTTGGCTACTTTCCAACAGCACTTTAGAAATACTGTACTAAATTTACATTGGTTTCAGTAATGCAAGCCTAGAATTTCCCCCTGGAGATCCCATCTGCTCCTCACTTCCATGAATCCCCAAACTGGAGAACAACAGGGCAGACATTGCATTAAATCACTGGTTTTATCATGCCCATTCAGTTTTCCTCTAGATCTGATGATCTGTCGGGGCAGAGCTCTGCATCATTTGCCTCATCTAAATGCACAATGTGGCACACAGCAATGCAGCCAGCAGGGAGGTGCTGGGCTCCATGGCTGCCTGCTGGAGGATGCAAGACCTGCAAACACTTGGCTGCTGAGTGCCTGGGAGACGACATATTGGAGTGTCTCTCAGTGATCACAGAATCACAGAATGGCCAGGGTTGGAAGGGACCTCAAGGATCATGAATCTCCAACACCCCTGCAGCATGCAGGGCCACCAACCTCCACGTTTCATGCTAAACCAGGCTGCCCAGGGCCCCATCCAACCTGTCTTTGAACACCTCCAAGGACGGGGCATCCACAACCTCTCTGGGCAGCTGTTCCAGTACCTCACCACTCTCTGGGTAAAGAATTTCCCCCTGATGTCCGACCTAAATCTCCCCTCCCTCAACTTAAAGCCATTTCCCCTCGTCCTACACATATCAGCCCTTTCAAAGAGTTGATTCCCCTCCCCTCTGTAGGCTCCCTTTAGGTATTGAAAGGCTGCAATGAGGTCAGCCTGCAGCCTTCTTTTCTCCAGGCTGAAGGAGCCCAGCTCCCTCAGTGACAGCTGAGCATCAGCAAAGGCACTAAGTGGGAAGGGAGGGGGAGCTGCTCAGAACTTTGGATGGATGTTTGATGGACTAAAAATGAAAATGCCATGGCCAGGCACCCACAGCAGCCAGAGAAACTGAGGAGGCTGAGGTGAGAGTTGTTGCATGATGCTGAGTGCCTTCATGCCCCAAATTGTTGCTGAGCTTTTGTGAAGAGTTGCACACTATTTTCTGACTGTTACACGGGATTCCAAAACATTTGCTGAACATGAGCTGCATTTAAGCTCCCACAAAAGTGCTGCCTAGGTGGCACAGCGCATGGGAGCAAAAGGGAAAAGGTCAGGAAAGGGAAAATGATCCTGTGCATGTCCTGGATAGGCACAGACACCACTGAGCCTTCAATCCAGCTCTGCACCCAAACCTGCCCAGCAAGACGGGAGGACGGTCCTGAAACCCGAAACAGGAATGGTGGAAACATTGCTACAAAGGCCCTTTCGATGCCAGGGGAAGGTCAGAGGATGAGCAGTAGGAACAATCCCTTTCCTGGGCTCAAGGGGGCATTTGTGATCTACAGCAGCTCTGCAGGCAGAGGTTCTGCCGATGGTGACCGCCCGGCTCCTGTCTGCCTGCAGCTCCTGCCAGCGCCGAACCGAATTCATCCCCTGGGCAGCGCTCTACCCGAGGGTAAACGGAGACAAATTCCCCTCTGTGGATGCCTGCAAACTCTCACATTTGTAGCCCAGCCCTTCCAAAGTTCCTCATGGCTCGCAAACAGCTGCAGTAAATTACCCCTGCAGCTTGTGTCCCTTTGCTGCTGATTCAATTCCTTGCCTTGGCTGAGCATCCATCCCAGCTGCCCGGGGAAGCAGTGCAGGTCGGGTCTGCGGTGTGTCCATGAGTGGCAGAGGGACGGCAGGGCGATGCAGCCAAGTGGCAATGGGACAGCTGAGAGAGGAGCTGCAGGCATCTTCCCTCCTCCTTGCAGGATCTGGACCTGACACAGAAGCAATCGGCTCCGCAACCAGGCTGACAGCAAATTCTGGTTCCCAGTTCAAAGGCATCCATCGCAGCAGCGTCTCCACAGCCATTCTTGGACCTAATCACCTCTGCAGCACAGGTAAAAGTCACAGATATCCCCGTTTTACAGGCAGAAAGCTGTGGCGTAGAGAGCAACAGTCATTCACACAAGGTTTGGGGCAAAACACGGATTTTAATCCATGCAAAAGCTGTAGACATTCTCCCTTCCCCATCTGAGAAGGTATCAGCAGATCCTGCCCTCCTAAACACCAGCAGTAACCACCACCACCACCCTCCATGGAATGGGAGCCAAGACCGGCAGCTGAGCCACATAACTCACAGCAAAGGAGGAACAGATCTCTGAAATCCTGGCAGTCGGTGCCCACCTCCAATTGCAGTAATGCACTGCTGGACAATTCTTTCCCTGTGCACACAAATGTATTTCCCTTGTCACACCTGTTAGTAAAATCCATAACGTTGCCTGAAATGATCCAAAGGCACAGTAACGAGCAATTTAATGTTATGAGAGGTGATGTATAGGAAGAGCACAAAGTGCCTACGTGTGCTTCCAGCTGTGCTGCCCGTCCTGCCACATGTTGATGCCTGACCTTGAGCAAGTTGCTTAACTTCCCCGTGCTTTCAATCAAATTTGTCTTGTAAAACCAGGGTAATAGCATTAAACTTATCTACATCGGATGAAGGTTTTGATGCTTAATCAATAAAGATTTGTAAAAAGCTTCGAGATCGTCGAAAGAAAAGAGGTGCCCCCAAAATGTTTCTGCAGTGGCCAAGGCTGGCAGCTGAGAGCAGTACAAGGTGCCCTGCTGAGATGTCTGTGCTGATGTGAGGCTGGGGGCTGCAGCACACTGTTAGGAGAGCCACAGTCACGTTATGGGACAGGACCAGCCTGGGCTGCAAAGGTCTGGGGTGGAACTGGCTGTCCAAGTGCTTCTGACAGGTTTGGGATCAGCTGCATCTAATTTCAGAGATAGCAAAGAGTGTTTATTTCTGAGTGCACGTTTCACCCCTTCTTTCCTCGCCTCTGCCCCCTCAAGCTGTAGCAATTCACTGCTGTTTAGTAGGGTGGAAAGAATTATTTCTTTGGCATTATTATAAACCATCAAAGCTTGATGGAGCACCGGGTGATCAATATAATACAAGGTACATAAGAATGTATTAATATTATGATTACCCAAGCATATTCTGAGAGCTACTCCTAACTTCTTAACTTTGAAAATAACAGGGAACTGAAAGAAATGGAAGCACTTTCAGATCCCAAATCTAAGCAGAAAAGACCTTGTGTGCAGAAGGAATAAAAAACCTAATTCTTACGGCGTTTCTTGTCTGAGCAGAATTAGGAGATGCCAGGAGAGATACCATCCTGCTGAGAGCAATTTCAGTTCATTCTGAGTTACTCTGCTGAATTTATAGCACGGGTGGATTCTGATAAAATAATCTGAATTAAACTCAATCTTCCAAACATCTCTTTGAGGTGCACAACGCCGTATCTGGATGTCCTCCCTGGAGAGGCCGTGCTGCTTGGGTCCGTGGGCTCCCCTGCGCTCACCTCCAGCCTTAGGAGCTCCAGCCCTGTCAGTTCAAGAACAATTTGCTTCTGCAATCTTTAACTCCAGAATTTTCTTGCAGCTGCAGGAAAACAGGCAGGTGATGTCCTTTCATTCTTCAAACAAATGAGTCCTAGGTCTGTGTAACCTTCCTGACAGCAGCCAAGTAAGCTCTGCACACTTTAATTCCCAAAGATGAGCTGGGGATTCGCATGTTACTTACTGAGGTATTACATGGAATTTTAATAGGCCTTTAACAGGACTCCTGTGAGTTCAACAGCTGATCCAAACAAGATCTCCGTTCCAAGGCCTAATCCCATTATAGCCTGAAAGGTTCTCCTTCAGAGGAATTGTTTTGTCTTCAGGCATTGCTGAAAAGAAAGAGGCAGAAAGGGATGGATGGAAGGAAAAGAGAATGCGAGACAAGTTTAAAGAAAGAGTTACCTGAAAAGAGGAAAGTGATGCTGACAGGTAGAGAACTCTGAAAAAGAAAAGTATACAGCCTTCTTTTCCTGACTGGTTGGCACTTAATGTCAAAATCCCCTCAGCTTAACAATCACTGGAACTAAGCGAATAATTTAAAGGGAATAATTTATTCAGAGAACGTGGCACACTGATGCATATTCACATATTGCCTAAAAAGATCACAAAGTTCTCCAGATTTCCTAACGTTATTCAGATCTATTTGCCAATTCCTCCTGCTGACAATTCTTTGCTTGTGGACAGGTTATGGCTAAACCCATGAAAGGAAGTAATCATCAGTGCTTACACCCCGTGGTATAACTGCTCTGTGATGTGTGTTGTTTTCCCATTTGATACAAAACAGGAGTTGGACTCTATGATCCTTATTGGTCCCTTCCAACTTGGAATGTTCTGTGATTCCAGGCACAGACTGATTTTCTTTTGTTTATTTACAAAGCCTTCCAAAACAAATCATTATTTCAATAACCATTTAAGTGATGCTGCTGTACAGCCATGAGTGTCTTACAGCACTCTTGCTTTTTTTCCTCTTCCAGAGGTGAAGAATCTGAGCTCTATGGGAGTACATGCATTTACTTGCTGACATGCTTATCAAGCTACCGGCCCCTGTCTGTTGATCCTACAGAAATGAACAGAGCTACTCCCTTTTCATCCATGGAGCTCCCAAATCTAGCCAAGGATTTGGACAGAATGTGTCATGGATGATTAAAGATGGCACAAGCGTAAGCGTGCATTAGGAGATAGCAAGGAGCAGGCAGGAGCGAGCTGTGCTAATGCGTGTTGATTCTTCGTGGTTCTTAGCCAACCTGATGAAGCCAGTGTGCCATCAGGGCAACCATTCAGAGCTGATGAACATATGCCTCTCCCACACTTCCAAGAGCTGAGGAGCCGGGAGCTCTACTCTGATGATCAGGCCAGTTGTCCAGTAAGCAGTCCAGACAGCTTAGGCGTAACAATGTCTTCTTGTAATGAAAATGAAGGCATTTTATTAAAGAGAAAGGATTGGAACAGCAATAATAGGCCTGAACCCTTAGGAAAAGTCTTGGACCTGGATACAGGTTCACATATGGCTCAGGTCTGGCCTGCAAGTGATGCACTGCACCCTTTGCATTCCCTGCTTTCGTTGCTCCATAAATAAGCAAATGACATCCGCAGCCGACGGCCATCTGAGCTGCCTTCCTGGCTGGTGCAGCTCCAGCGAGTTGGAGACATACAGGTCACAGACTGAAAACTATTAAGAACCAATTTGCTTCCACTGATCTGTTTGGGGCCTTCACTGCATGGTTCTTCATCAGTGCTTTTCACCAAGTGAGCACACTTCACCTCCTATGGGGCAGAGGTAATTATCCCTAGTGGATTAGCCCCTCAATCACTGCTCTGGAGACACCTGGTGGGACTAAATATATATATATATAAAAGTCACATCAGTAATTGGAGATGTATTTCTCACAGAATCCTTCTTCCCTGCCTTTTTGCCCTCCTTGCAATGTTTCAATTTCACAGTGTTCACTAAATTAGCACTTACGGAAGTATTTCCCTTTTTTTTTCTGCATCATGGGCAATTGCTTTCCAAGCCCATCTTTATGGGGGTTGCTGAGCATCAATTGCATTAGCCCTGTGGGGAAATATTCCACAAGACTGCATATGCCCAAAGTACAGAGCAGAACAACCCTTCCCTTTCCTTTTTTTTTCCTGGCTGCCTGCATCCTAGGTCCATGAGGTCTCACAGATCATCTCACATGATGAGAGCCAACTTCTGCTTCCCTTTCCATAGCTGTACTCCCCGGTGAGTGCCTCTGCTTGCCTTCAGCTGGGACTTGGCAAACCAAGGCCACAAGAATGCGAGCAGCAGGAGATGCTCTGAGCTGGTGCTGAAGAATGACACTCATTGTGCTCAGAGAGATCCTGCTGCAAAGCACACTGCCTGCTCACATCCTCACAATAGGGTCCCCTAGTTGAAATTCACGCAGGTTTCATTCCACGAATCCATAACCATTACACAGGGGATGTCTCGGCTTTCTGGGTTAAACCATTCGCGAAGCACTGGAGGAAGGCTTAACTTAGTGGAGCAGGAGCCAAACTGAGTGCATCTGTCCAGATTTCTGCCTGCAGCAGGAGATCCACGAAGCCATTCAAATGAGCCTCACTGTGCTGCTTTTGTTCCCTCTATTCTTTGTCAAAAATAAGCTGGGAAGTTCGCTGGTGTCACACGAGAGGTATGGTTTTCTTTTGCATGGAGAAGGTGAGATTCAGGAGCCTGTGAGTTGAGTAACAGATGGACTTTTCATTAAGAGGAGCTTCAGAACCTAATGAGATCAGTCAGAAACCTTTTTACTGGCTTTGGTGGGCTTTGGAGGAGGCCCTAATTTAGGCACTGAGCTGCAGGGATACAATTACAGCCCTTGATCTCAGTGGTGGATGTTAACAAGCACTTCTGTCACTCACAGGCACTGACAGAATTTTGGGCATCGTTTCTGAGCCGATTTTTTGTTCTGAGATTGGCTTGAGCTTTGAACTCCAGCCTCAGGGTGATGCATACAGATAATGGATTTCCCTTCATCTGATATATAGATATTGCTGCTCATTTAGTAGCTGCTGTGGTATTTGGTTGCTGCAGTGTCCAACCATAATGTTTACAGATTGCAGCTGGTGCTGAACATGACCAAAAAGTCCTTGTCTAGGCTGTTTGTAGTGTGGCTATGATCTGTAGGCTTTATTTTGTTTGGCTGAAGCAAAAACCAGTAGTAAAACTTGCCTGTCTTCCTGAACAACCACATTAAAATATAACTGAATTTAAGAAAGTGCCGAAAAAGCTCCATCATTGTCATAGTATTCCCACTGGCATTTCTGAACAAAAGTGGATTTACACTTTGAGTTCTGAAATTGTAGCTTATAACACCACAATAATAATAATAATATATATATATAAAACAACAAACAAAAGCAAAAGAGGATAAAGCTCAGTATTGATGCGAAATGCAAAATATCATACATCTTGATCAACTCTAAGCTATCTCCCCATCCACTTTGGATTTTTTTGCTCGTGATAATGGTTGAAGTTCTGAAATTTTCATTTGCAGCAATTTTTCTTTAAAAGGATTTCCTGGAAATAGCAATGGAATTTCCATGCTATCCTAATACAGATATTGCTTGACATCTCATCCTCACATCCTGAAGTCTTGAAGTAGAATTCTGCTAGAACAACAGTTGCTGCTGTGGAGATGAAGATGGCCATCTGAATGGCTGGGGGAGAAAAGTAACAGAAGAGGAGTACGGACTGCTGTGCTTTGTTAGAAATATGTTTTATTATATTTTCATAAGAGCCACAGCATTTATAGATACTGGACTTGGTTTCTATTGACTTGCAGGCAGACTGGAAAACAAAAACAAACTAAAAATCTGCCATACAGCAACAAAGAAACTGCTTAGTGTAAAACACTGCTTGGAAAGAAAATCAGCAATAGCAGCAGAGAGGAGGAAGCTATCCCTTGTTCCTCCTGTTCAGTCATCCACTAAAAAGAGAGAGAAAAAAAAGCAAACAACGTAACCAAAACCAATAAAATGTCCCCAAACTGCCAACACATTCCACTAAGCACAGTTTCTTGCCTGAAGTTAACACAAGATGGATATTCAGTGCATGTCATCACCTCCTCATCAGCTCTTCCTCCGTCTGGCATAATATCTCAGGGCCTGGGGACCAGGAGTGACATGTCCCAACAGTTGTTGTATTGATTTTAATTCTAAGTCAAGCTCTCTGTTACATACCTGATTCTACTGTAATATTAATTACAAAGCCTCCCTCTGCTCCGGGCCTGCTATGTCATTTGTTATAAAAACGCAGCCACGCAAGTGACTGTTGCCTCAAATCCATTTTTCATTAACACGAGTGACCAGTCCCTATGTTAAGCATCTCTGGGTTCTGGATGACATTTGTTAAACACTGGCTGGTAGATCGTAAATCACTGTAGTGTTAAAAGAATTCCTCCGCTGAGCAGCAGGGAGCTAATCTGTGTCTGCAGGTTTTTAATTGAGTGAAACAAACGACGATGAAACCCTCTTTAGATGCACTTGAGCCTTTTCCATTGGATTAAAACAAGATGAAACCTTTGGGACCACGTGCTGGTTAACGTGTGAGGGTGACAGGAGCTATGTGGGAGCAAACTGCAATAATCCTCCTTCTCTCTCATCGCCTCTGCCTGTTCAAAGAAGCAGCAGATGCTTAGAGATTATAGAATCGTAGAACCAGCAAGGTGGGGAAAGATCTCCAAGATCATCCAGTCCAACCTTCACCTACCACCAATGCGTCCCCACTAAACCACGTCCCTCATACAACATCTAAACAGAACCAATAAACGTAACAGACATCTCTGAGGAAACAGTCCTCATGGGCAATAAGCTCTGGTGCAAGGACAGGCTGAATCCCTTTCACACCCTATGAGAGTCCTTGTCCCCAGAGCTCAGAGGTCCCCTCTGAGGAGATTTGGGGACTCAGGGTAACAGGGACAATGAGGTCCTCTTGTGCCTTCGAATGTTCAGCCTGGATCCCTGTGCAAACCCAACACATCACGTTTCTCTGGCCCAGCTTATGCTCAGGTCCAAACGTTCATGCCCATGCTGAGGTTATAAGCAGGCATTTTCACATCAATCTGAAACAAGGTATGGAGGAGACAAAGAGGGGAGGGTGTGAAGGAAGTCCACATTGTGGATGGAGAACCTTTGAGTCCCTTTCTCCAGGACTATTTGTTTTGCCACAGGTTGGTCTGAGATTTGTAGGCATCTTGAACTCAAATAGTCCCCATTGTCCCCTTTAGAAAGGGGACCTGAAAGAAATCGTGCCTGCAGGTATTTGCTGACAAAGGAGACTTCGGAGAAGAAGAAATTGCTGAAGAGTTGTAAAGGCTATAGGAGAACAAGGTTTGGGTGAGAGGAGAGATAGACAGAGCTTGGCTCAAGTGAGGATGGGGATGAAGCCCTTACAAACAACTTTACCAAGTAGTCTGCTCTGTTCTGCACTTTCAAGATGATATTTAAAGCAGAAATTAAAATTACATCCCTCAATGTCATTCTGCATTCCCAGAGCAACCACGTTACTAGTCATAACATGGCCTGGAAGACTCAAACTCCTTCAAAGTCAGATAAAAAGCGAAAAGCATCGAGGCCAACAGGCAAAAATATATATTCCATGCACTGGGAGAAACACCCAGAAGAAAATGAGTTAGATCTCTCAAAGACTATGAATTATTAAGTTGAGTAGACTGTAAAACTTGTTAGTTGGTGGGCCAGGGAGGATAGCATCACCACGGCAGCTTGGATGATGGTCCAGTTCCTCAGACAAGGATTTGATGAAGGAAACTCAGAACAAGAACTTGAGAAAGAAGTGCAGGTGCAGTTCCCTGCTGTGTACAACGCAGTGTAATCACCATCTGCTGGAGGGCCTGTGGGAAATCCATGAAGCTGAGTTCAGGCAGTTCCACATTGAGACACTCAACATTTATGCACATTTAAACTGAGTGCCCAAGTGCTTTGCCTAACGTAGGGCCCTGCGTTAATGCTGGCTGTTAGGCTGAAGTTGAGGGAGTTTACAGTCCCTGGGACCCCACTTCTCCTTTGTCTTTTCACATGTGCAAGAAGAGCAGAAGGTGGTTTCCAGGAAGTTGCAGCCAGTGTAGCTGGGAAATCTCCCTTTGCTCCATTCTGAAATCAGATACTCATGTAATGAAATCAAAAGTCAAGTTTGCTAGATTTTTCTCTTGGGATGTTGCATCTTCATAATATACAGCAGCAGGTACTATAAAAACCAAGACTGCTCGGCTTCCTAAAGATCTTGCTCATATAAACGTGGACTGGAATAATCCCAGATGAGGAACCCTGAACATATTTCCCAACTGGAACGGATGAAGTTTTAAGGCAGGAAATTATGATGGTAGGTTGTTGTTTTATTTTAAGTTTCAAATCCCTTGCTCAGAGATGTGCAGCACAGCTCCTTTTTATGATATAATTAATCATCATTCCATTCAACGTAGTAAGAGGATCTAATGGGATATATTGTCCCATTTTAATGATAAGCACGTCAGATAACATAAATAGGTCAATTGACGTAATTGCAGTAAATACAGAAAAAAAAATCCTCAATATTTCAAGATGAATTATGTAATTTACATAATTACGTCTAAAAATGGCATGTCACCACTAAGTGTGCTCATCTAGCCCTACCCTCTGCTTTCCTCCTTCCCGTTGCTAGACATTGTCATACGTGACTGGAAATTTCTCCAGGTTCTCTGGCTTTGTCAGAGAGGCTTAATGCTGTTTGGTCAGAGCATGAGCTTGACTTGCGGGGCGTGGGGAGGCAGCAGCCTCACAGTCAGGGCTCTCCATCGCCCTGCACTGCATCTGGGGTCCGTGCACAGGAAGGAGGAGGCTGTCTGAAGCACGAATGTGGCATGTTGGAGAGTGGAAATCGGGGATGGCACCGGGCTCAGCCCCTCCCATGTAATGTGATGTAGCGTTAATGTGCAAGAACTGATCTCCTTACAGTACCTGAAATAGCAGAGCACTTGTAACATTTTATTTTTCCAAGTGATGTCACTTATGCTGATGGGGGATGAAAGAAGGTGATGCCAGGGAGGCACAGAGCAGCCTTTTAGCCTCTGGCTGAGCCCTGCTGTGGGACTTACTGTCTTCTGCAGCAAGTACAGTCATGGCAGCCCTGGGCATAGGAGTCCCCTTTCACAGGGCAAAAGTTTCTGAAGGAAAAATACTGCAGTCATGTTAAAACGTTAATTTGCTGTAAAAGAAAAAGAAAAAGAAAGAAAGAAAATGACTGATCCCAAGGTGCCCAACAGGAAAGGTTTCATCGAGTCCTCTTTCTGCTGAAAGGCACAGCGCCCAGGCAGCCATCAGCAGCCATCAACAAGCACAGGGTGCTGCCAGCCTGGACCTCCCAGCCCCATTTGTTCCTTCTTGCTGTGTGATTTGCAGCTACTTACAGATCCCAGCTCTCCCAGAGGAAACAGGAAACATCTGCCCCAGACTTCAGTGATTCTTGTCTCCATCCGGATGAATCTACCTTGCACAGGATAAGGAGAAAAGGGTGACAAAGTGTCTCCAGATTTGCTTTTTTTTTCATCTTAATAACACAAAACCAACAGACTCTTCCTCCTTTCAGCTGAATGGTACTGGATCCAACATCTGTACAGTACACCACTAGACTGGGTTTGTCTCCTTCCTTTGCCTGGGATATGCAATTTCACAGATGTATTCTAGCTCAAGTACATCCTTACATTCAAAAGTCCAGGTTTTCATCTAACTCTAATGCAGGAAAGAGGAGGAGAATCTATAAGAATGAGGACAATCAGATCTAGATCTCAGATTGTTTGGAGAATTAGGGGAGGCGGGGGCAGAGGAAACAGATCCAAGCTGTGCTCAAAACTTAGGCTGAGACAGCTTCATTCTTGTAGCACGTATAGCTGAAGTCTCAAGGTGGGGGGAGAGGGAGGTAAATGAACCCTGCAGCCACCTCCTCCCTCCCCCCCATGCTGTTCCTTTTCACTGCCCCTTTCTCCTGACATCCCTGAGCTTGTCCTTGCTCAGTTAGCTGTGCAGAGAAAGCCATTCTCATTGCCTCTGTGCATTTTACCATCCATGTCTGAAAATCAGGCGAGAGAACTCCAGCTGCTGAAGTGCACAATTTGCTCTTAGCTACAGTCCAATAATTGAAAACTGTCATTCTGCAGGAAAATGGCAACGCCATGCAAGAGCAGGAGCAAGCTGCAGTTTGTCACACTGCATCTTGAGATTTTGTAACTAGTTTCAGCTAAACTTTACCCCTCTGGGCTCTGATTGCTTGCCTGCTATTTACGAGCCCCTAGGAGAACTGCTTTGGTTATTTTGCTATTTAAGTACTTCAGCAGTTCTTATGTTTGTTTACACTTCTGGTTTCCAGGAATAAGGCAGAGGGACAGAGATGAAACTAGATTTGGAGACGGTATTTGGCCAGTTCAAGATTGCCATGATCTTTACCTTTTGTTTCTAAGAAGAGACTCTGGGAAGCTGCAGGGACCAGCAAGTTAGAATATTTAAGTTACGATCACCTTTCTTTTCTCATTCGTGTGACAGGTTGTCTAACAACCCTGGCATAATATGGGTAGGGGAGCAGAGCACTCTGGGCAGTGCAGCAGCACCAGGCAATGCGAGAGATGGAGGCACAGGTCCTGAATTCAGGGGCTGAGAAGCCCCATCCTCTCTGCTCAACCACCTTCTGTGACAGCGAGGAAATGCATCCTCACCAGCCTTCTTGAAGATGTTACTAGTTGACAAATTTCCTTCAAGGCTGTCCTAGCACAACACTTGTGTCTTTCTGTGTGTTTTATTTTCAGTGGGGAATTGCAGTTCCCTTTGCTGTGAATCAGTTACAGCATGAGAAAGGTTTGGGTCAAGAGGCTCCCAGCTGGGCACTGGGTGGTGTTTGGGTCACATTGCACTTTCTGGAGGGTTTAAGCAAGAAAATCACATTCTTCTGCATTACAGATACCAGGTAAAAAACCACCATACATTATTATTTTTTAAAAAAATTTGGACTGCAAAGTCTGACTTTGATAATTTACTTTTTTCAAAGTGGAAAAAGAAAGGAGAAAGTTTGAAACTAAAACATCTTTCCTACCATTGCAGATAAGCAGCTACCTGTCTGGATAACTGCCATGCCACAGCATCAAATGCCAGGTGATGTCTGTTCCATCCCACTCAACACTCACGCTAATGCCATTTCCCCTGCTTGAAGTATTGATCACAATTGACATTTCTTGCAACTTTTCATCCTTTTTGTGATTAAGAAGCAGAAATTTATCCCATCCAGATTTTCACACTTTTTTTTTTTTTTTAAGAAGTCTAGAAAATGAGCAATGAATAATTCTATCTCCTGTATTTTTCTGAAACAGGCTCAGTCCTTGTTTATGACAGCATCATGTTTTTTACTCAAACACTGTGGCTGGTCACCTCTGTCATGAGAATTTGTCTCAGTCCCAAATATTGGCAAACGCATGGCAAATATTTTAAGTAAGTAATGAATAGTCAATATTGACCTTCTGGGATCTCTCCTCACATGAATACTCACTGCATTCTACATAGCCACAGCCTGTCCATTCTGGTGCTGCCTGTCAGGCTCAAAATCCCTTTGAGGTAGAACCATCTGCCCCGCTTTTGGCAGAGGCACCCTTGCGAAACGCACAGAAGCAACCCAAAAATGCCCCCCAGAACATGGGATGGGCAGGCTGAAGGAATGGCAGACCAGGAACATTACTGTGTCACCTTGAAAACTTCTGTTCTTTCCCTAAAAAGGAGAGAAACTGCAACTCTCCTCTTCAATCCCTTCAGAACCTTGTGTGGAGGAAGAAGGAAACTGGGGATGTGTTTTCCCATTTAAGACGCCAAGGTTAGATCCAAGAATGAGGGTAAGCCAGTAATGTAAGCCTGATGTACACAAAGTCCTCAAAACCCTGTGGTTTGCCAGATACTTACCAGTAACACGAGTCAGCTATAACTCCTGGCCTGCAGAAGGAACAGATCTCAGCCACTCGGGCTGTGAAGGTTTGGGACCATGGTGGAGTGATGCAGCTTTGGGTTTACCAAAAATATTCTTTCTAGACAAGCTGTACCAAAATGCAGGCTGCAGCAACACCTTGCATTTCCTTCCCCTCCCCCCCAAACAACTGTGTTCTCCTTGCCTTAGTCAAAATATGCATCTCAGAGCAGAAGCAGGCAGACAGGACAAGACCAACAGGTTGCTTTCTGAAGTGCCATTCACCATGGAGGAGAGATGTGGCTGGCTGATGTTTGATTCCTCTTCTGTGATAGAAGAAAAAGACTTTGCTGGCTTGCTCTGCAAGGATCAGGCAGAAGTGGTTTTGTAAAGCACTACACCTTAAAAACTCCCTATCTTGAGATTTAAAGGGGTCCTGGCTGCCTTCCCTGTCCCCCAGATCTTCCAGCTGTGGGTAAGGATTACTTGTACTGATGCTGTTTCTGTCTGCATGCAGGTGAGTGCTTCTGCTTCTGTACAACTTCCTCTCCTGCCAGCCTGAAGTGGCCCTTTTGTTCTCCAGTGGGAAAGGAAGTAAATTCAGTAATTAGGGGAAGGAGGCAAGACAAAGGTAAGGCTCCTCATACAAACAGAAGGCAATGTATTGAGGCAGATGCCTTTTGTGATGCTGTCTGTTAAACACTCTGCTGTTGCCCTTGGTTCAATTCTCCAACCCACTTGCACGCTCTGATGCCACCACGGCCTGGCAGGGCAGCCTCTTTGTGGAGCTGCAGGGGAGTCATAAATCCCTGGGCTCATCCCTCACCAACCTTCCAGCACTCCTCCCTCCCTCCTCATTCTCTCATGTGGTCCACAGCTAAAGATTTCCAAAACTGTGCTATGCAGATCCTCTCCTTTCTCGCGAGACCTTCACCTTTCAGTCTTAGGCTCTTAAGCTGTGTTGCCTTCAGAAGTTATAGCTCTGTGTATTTTCTTCCATGGGTGTCTCTTTTTAAGCCTTATTCCCTATAACCCTGAGGAAGTTCAGTGCCTCTTGCTGTTCCTGCACCAAGTGCCCATCCCTGGGCAGATGAAGATACTTGCAACCGAAGCAGAGGTGCAGATGAAGTCAGAAGCAGCTCTCTGTCCTCCTTCCTGCTATGGGGAACACAAAGGAAAACGCCCATTGTGGCTGTCACCAAGGCAGATGGCAGTACTGAAACTAAGAGCATTAATTACTACTATTATTTTTAGCAGAACCATATTGCAAGCAGCGTGACTCAGAGCTGTCCAAGCCCCTGCAAGAGGCTGAGTGCTCAGAGCTGAGCTGGAGGCAGTTAGCCAGAGCAGGGAGAAGGCAATGGCTGCTCCTCCAAAACTTTGGGACACCATTATTTATTTATTCTGCACCCCCAGAGAATTTCCAGCAATGAATGTGCATGAGATCTGAATTCAAAATGGGAAAGCTCTGAATTTCCCACTGTTAGAAATCAAAGCTTGCGTGGGATCACACTATTGCTTCCACTGGCACATTTCTGTGGGCATCATCAACGTTCCTTTAGATGTACAGCTTTGGTGCTGTAAGTGGGAGACAAATCAGTCCATGTATTTTAATCTCTAACATTTTATTGGCTCCATAAAACATGGTATGAGGTGCTGTATGAACAAGAAGTGAGCAGCAGCCTTGGCTTAAAGAATTTACAACCCAAAAGATAAGACAACAGTTGGAAGAGAAGGGAATACTTCTCATTTTATAGCTTGGGAGCTAAGACTGGCTGGGGATGCTTCAAAGACACTTGAGTGGCTCCTAACTGCAGGAAACATGGAAATCAAATGCAACTTGTGCCTCTAATATCTATGTGCTATTGGAAAGGTCATAAAGAGTCAAGAGCAAAACTGGTGACCGCAAGTAAACCACGAGTGCATTGATTTAAGCACAAGGTTAACCTTCCTGCTAAAGCCCATGATCCAGCACAATATCTGAGGTAAGATCTAAACATAGGCTTAAAGCAAACACTTGTTCAAGTGTCTTCCTAAACAGAGATGGATTTAAACCTATTGTCAAAGGTAAGTGTGTTCTGCAAGGGTCTGCTAAATTGAGTCACAGAGCAGGAGTCAAATAGAGGAGTGAAAGAAAATACTTAAATACATTATACTCAGAATTCTGTGTTCACTTATTAAATCATTTACTAATGACTCCTGGGGAAAAAAAATAAAAATAAAAAAAAATCACTAGATAAGTTATTTAACAAAACCCCACAAATCCTGCATGTAACACATTCATCAGAATCTATTCAAGCAGCTTCAATGCTTGGACAAAACCCCGTTTTTTCATCTAATTTCCCAGGCAGGAAGACTGCCAAAAAGTGCAAGTGATGCTGTAAGAATGAAGAGAGTCTTTTCAACGGCCAAATACCTAAATGATGTTTACATGGACACTTAGCATCTCACTCCCTAAAAGACACATTCCTACGTGTCATCTGGATACAGGGTTTATTTTTTTTAATGCTTCTTTTGGAGCTGGGGGTGACAGGGTATCTCTGTCCATGGGACCAAGAATATCACGCTGGATTCATTACAGAGGGATGGATTGGAGGCAGCAGCTCCTCTGTGCTGAGCTATTGAAAGTGAAATGGGATAATTGCCACAGTTACAACTAGGCTGATCAAGCTGAGAGAAACAAGTTTCAAATTGTACCAATCAGCCCTAATCTGAAGGAGTTATTAACACGGCTCTACCCTGGTGAGTCCACATCTGCTAACTTGAGATAATGATTTATATCACCCTTTATGAAAGTTCCAATTTATCCTAATTCAATAAGTGAAAGACAGCAAGCTCAGAGGGAGCCAGAGACGAGGATTCAGTGCAAGTCCCTCAGCTGCTCTGGAAGAAGTCATGGGGACAAAAGGAGAAGGAAATACAGTTTGGACAGGCTTTTAGAAAACGTTCTCAGTGGATGTGCAGATGTACATCAGCGTGATGATGTGGCCTTCCCAGCTCTTAAACAGAAGCAATGGTGAGAATGGGGCACGGAAAGGGCAGCTGATATCTCCACCTGGACAACAGCAGCAATCCTACATACCTGCACGAGGAAATCTTGTCACACACAAAAGCACACAGCTCCAGAGGCAGCAGGCACACTTTACATTAACATGCATATTTTTGTTCACACAAGGCTGGTTCTGCTATTGCAGAAGACCGACTTGGGTGTCCTTGGAACAGCATCAAGGACAGAAGACAGGCATGTGTGTTAGAAGTCACTCCCTTGTAATAACAGTGCATGGGATTTTCTGGGTTTTCAGTACATGGGGAGGCTGGAGCCCCAGCTATCTTACAGTACACTGCAGTGATCCCTCGCTCTTCGATGAAATTCTTATTACAGCCCAATTCAGAGCTGCCACAAGGCTGCTCTATCTCATAGAAGTCAAATGTCACAACCGACTGACTCTCACGTGTCCCCTCTACCTGCACACAGCACAGCGACTGATTCCCTCAGGAGTTGAGGGGTGTATAACTGTAGGATGCAACCATTTTCAGACTGCTGCTAAGTGAACTAAACTATCAAGACTTCTGCATATTGTTCTTCTCCTGAGGGGAAGCTTTGCGTTATTTGCTGTGTTTGCACAGTTCTGGTACCTGCAATGTTTGCCTGGCTCTCTTTTATTCAAACACATTTGTTCCAGTTACATTTCTGACCTATTTTATCTTTTTTTTTCTTCTTTCTTTTTCTGTGAACAGTTACTGAGTGAGATAGTAAAAACCCTGTTTAAAGAACATTTCAAGAAAGTGAAGACAGGGCAAGCACTTAAATGACTATTTTGCAAGGGTTCACAGGCAAAAGTTGCTTGCTTGTTTGCTTGTTTTCCTTCTTTATTTATAGGGATACCTTAGCTTTTAATTGATTTTCTCCTATTTCTAAAACTTTGGGTATCCAATCAGCAAAAATCCCCAACAATCCACTTGACAACTGAAATGGCCAGTGATGCTCTGTCAGAAGTGACTTGCATAGCTCAGTATAGAGGGATGCTTGCAAACAGGCTAGGAAATTAGATTTCTTTGCTTACCTAGGAGCTGTTGTTCAGACTTATGCTCCTGAAGTGTTTAGTGAACAATTTTTTTATGAGAGATCCTGCTGACAATTAATGGTCACTTCCAAAGGGTTCCTGCCAACTCCCACAAAAAAAAAGAGGAAAAAAAAAAGGTCATGATTTCATGCATAAGCTCCAGATCTAGGTTTTCTGACACTGCTTTGATGACGTTAACACCTTCCTTGAACCACTCTGAGGTCACAGCCCTGATACCATATGCGACCATTAGCTGCTGAGCAGGGGCTGTGCTGCCTTCCTGGCATAATGCAAGTTTGCAGTACTAACACGTCTCAGCAGCCAGTTGAAATATTGCCAGAAGACTATTTCCCATCACAGTCAAAACCAAGTCTTTCTTTTTTGTTAAGGACTTTAAGCAGTATTTGAGTGACTCTTCAACTGCCATTGATGCTTACCCTATTTGTGTCAGGCTATTTGGGAGCTTGATATGCTACCCCAGTACTGACACCTCTTAAATTCATATGTAGAGCCAGTTCTGGATTCTATCTGAACCTGAATTTCTGCCAGTTTTCACATTGTGCAGCCTCTAAAACAGGGTGATAAAGCTTCAACAAAAGGGAGAAAAAAAAAAAAAGTAATGTAGCCAAGGAGAGGGAAAGGAGTCAGTATCAAATGTTAATGACATGTTCCTTGCAATGAGAATGAGATGATGATTGGGTTGGGGCAGGGAGGGAGGAGCGTGGCTAAGATTTTAAAGGCAAAGGTTGAAAGGAAAAGAGTGGGGAAAAAAAAGCTATGTTCCAGCTGAAAGAATACAGGAAAGTTATTTGTGCCAAGACCAGTTTCTGTTTAGGACAGAAATAGCATCCTGAAGGGTCTTTAGGCTCTGGAACAGGGATCTAAATCCCTGAGCTGTCCTGTCCAAACGAGGACTGATTGCTCCCATGCAAAACGGGTGATGCATAGCCAGGCCACTCTGCTGGCATTTCTCATCTGCTGTCCGAAGACTCAGGGCACGTAAAGCAGATGTGTGGAGTTGGATTCCCTTCCTTTTGTCACATTGACTCATTTTGTATCTAGGGTCATTAGTTCCTCCGTGTGGAGATCCATTACTGCCAGGGATTTCCAAAGCCCAGTCAAATGATTCATACAGGATCACCATATTGTAAAGATGATACTGAGACCTCGTGTGCACAGAGTTACAGTGGGTAAGATGTATTTCCTTTTTCTCAACACGCCGTTTGCAGGGCACACTGAGTTTTCCATTGATCACAATGAATTAATGCACGGACAAACTGAAAAACTCCCACAGTGTATTAAGTATTCATCTGCTGTGCAAAGACAGATGATTTCTTACCAGCTACCAGGAGGAAGTACACAGTTCGCTTAATTGCAGAGCAATCCCCTAAAAGCACAGCTTGCATTTGCTCTGCTGTAACTACTTGGCTGGTTGATAGGACCCTGAAGTCAACAGTGTTATCACCACAAGTTTCATTTTATCTCCTCATGACTGGTTTTAACCTGGAAAAAGTCCAGCAAGGACCCACTGAGGCAGAAATCTGTCTGTAATCCCACAACAAACACTCTGAATCAAAGAACTCCACCTCTAGGGAGTGAGCGCCCACAGCGACCCTAAGCTGTGAACCACGGCACACGTAAAGCACCTCTGTGCAGGTGCTCCTTAATGAGAATTACCTGAGGGAACCCAGAGCCCCGATGCTGCGATTTACCAGATTGCTCATGAAACCTCACTGAAGAATAAAGATGAGTTTGCACTGCTGGTGGAAGCAGTTGTTCAGAGCCAGCACCAGGCAGGCTGTGCAGGGCTGCTGGAGCTGGCCATGCTGGTGGCAGGTGAAGCTGGATGTGCTTCCTTCCAGCTCCGTGTGCACCAGATGTCACAAGTGTTAGACATTCAATCCATAACAATAAGGGAGATGTAAAAACGGTAACTATTAAATATTTATCGAGATTATCTGTTTGACCTTTATTTTTACAACTATTTGCACGCTAGCAAGGAACTGCGGAGGCTGGCTGCAAAGCAGGAGCTGGAGAAACAGCTGTGCCTGGCACTACATCCTGGCACTCATTTCATACCTTCCCATTCTCCTCCTCCTCTCACCTTCCCTCTTTCTTCTGCAGGCACTGGGAATAAGCCCACAGGCCTGATAAAAGCCTGAAACGGCCAGTGTGGTGGGCACAGAGCAGATGGCAGCAGGAAAGCTAAGGGACATTTAATTATTACTACTGGATTCAGCCAAAGCACGTCTCAAGTCATCCAATAAGGAGCCACTGCCCAGGCGCTGTGAATCTTAAGGAGGCAGCACGAGGGCTGTCAGGACTGAGAAAAGATTCACCCCGCTCCCAGATGTGCATTCCCCTTTCATCCTTTCTTCGGGAGGCACCAATGCGGGCTTTCCTCCATAGGCAGCATCCTTCTCTCATTCTTACCCGCTAAAACCTTCCAAAGATAAGGTTGAATTTTTGCCTTTAGGTTTCAGGATGAAAATAAAGAGCAAGAAGGGAAAAAACAACAACAACAAAAAAGACTTCAATTGACCCTCAGTTTCTGTTTGACCGTCACAGTTAATTGAATTGCCTTCAGTCAGTGCCAGACTTTGATGGCTGCCTTAAGAATAGAGCTGGCAGAGTAACAGAGGATGACAGCTGCTTTCTGCAGCTGGTTCCAAACCAAGGAGCAGGTCAACGTGCATGGATGAACTGGGGCTTGCAAGCAAGCAAGGACATGTGTACTTGTCTCCATGACGCTGGCTGAGCAATGGGATAAACTGCAATTTCTCTCTTTTTCTCCAGTTCAGCATAAAGTATCTGGACAAATGTCACTGTGTTATCGCTGGTGTTGAGTTTTTGTGTACTTTTTTTTTTTTCTTCCCTTTTCCTATTATTTCCCTAAGCCCATTTCTCTGCCCAGTGGTTGGGATGGAATCAGTAATCGAAAAGCAGCACTGCTGAAATCAATTGAAAAAGTCATTAAGCAGCTGTGGTGTAAAAAAGCCTTTCCTACACTGAACTCTGGAGCCGGCCCCATTCATTCACTTCTCCCCAGCTTCCTCTGCTGGTGCTGGCTGCCCGGTTGGGATGCTGTTTCCAGAAGATCCATTGACTGCAGCCAGGCATGGAGGAACCAGTCACCTGTTAAATTTAGATTTCTTGAATCTGCCAGCAGCCTGACACATTGATAAACAGCCACGATTTTTAGCAAAGGTTGGGAACGCTCACTCACTTGCTGTTAATTGCTTTGTGGTACTGAACCATAAAACCTGTAGTGACTCAAGAATGAGCAAGCACCCAGCAATGCAAGTGGTGGGGACCAAGCATACTGAGATCAAGGTCCCTCCATCACTCTCCGGACTGTGGGCCAGTTGATTGCACTCAGAATAAAAACCTCCCAAATTTACGACCAGCACAGATGCTGTGTCAATAGGAACTAGAAGCTATGGCCACCAAGCTGTCGCTGTCAGAGATGGACCTCCCAGCAAGCAGTCACTCCATGCTGTGATTCACTGTGGCAAAGAGCAAAGGTGCCCCGTGCTCAGGGTGTACTTGCAGTTCTGCGTGATTAGAAAGGAGAGCATTGCAGGCATCCTTTGTGCACACAGCAGGGTCGGATGCCTTGAGAACTCCTTGCTCTGGCATCTTAAAAATCACGGAGTTTGTACAAGGTCAGGGATGTAATGAATTACAGTAGCAGTGGTGATTGTGTTTGTTAGAAGAAATAAAGTCTACCCCCTGAAAAAGCTGATCTGAACTCTGGCCCCCAATACTGAGAAATCAGACACTGTTATTTTTGGATATCTGGCCGTAGATACTTTGTTAGGTTATGTGAAGGCTCTAAAACATTGTAGAATGGCCTATTAGATGATGACCAAATACTTCCAAGAAAACAGAGGCATCAAATACAGCTGATACCCAAAGGAGGAGGATGACTTAACTCAGCAGTGGAAGTTATCACTGTCTTTTCCTCCACTGAGTATTTCATTCTAGCTTGTATGAAAAACAAAACAAAACACAGCAGTAGATTTATTCTTAAAGAAGAAAGCTTCCATTTTTCTGTATTTTAAATGGGATATACCATAGATTGCTTCTGATGGAGCTAGCCTAATCCTCAGATGGAAGAAATTAGCATGACCGTCAGTGACTTCTCTATAAATAGAGCAATTATCAGGAGAAAAATAAGGTCAAAATGTATTTACCACTAATTCAAAATCTTAGTGAGCCACTGAACAAGTGATTTGCTGTAAGACGGAAATGTCCTGAGGGTATGAGTGAAGAAGTAGAGCTATGCATGCCGCTTCTTGCAATTTTATCAAGTCAAAGCAGTTGGAAACACTGTCTTTAGAGGCTGCAGGAATAAGGCCAACAATTTTTCTGGCAGGTAAATGATACATCTTTCTAAACTTTACAACTCAATGGCACCCTACTCATAAGGGGATAACTGATTTATGGGAGAGAAAAGGCTGGGCAACAGGAGAGTCTTGAGGTCATGTGCTTTACTGATTTTCTGGAGATGCTGTGACAGCTTCTATAACGTTTCAGCAGTGGATGGTATCTAGGAAAAGTTTGGTATTATGATGTGAGGGGACATGGGGCTAAGCGTATCTTTTCACAACGAAACAGATGAGATGTCCTTGTTAGATCTCCTGTTAACATTGGGTTACTTATGCTACAAGACATCCATTGAAATATCTCACGCAGCCATGTAATTGCAGGCTTTTGTCCATCCCATGTGCCTACATGTCTTCTCTGAGTCTCCAGCATCTGATGTGTTGCATTGCAGCCTGCTACACTGATGGGACTCAAGTCCTCAGGGTCTCCATTGGCTGGGATCTGGCTCCATGCTCAGGACAAAGCCTGCAGTTCCACCATGGTGTTCACGTAAGGGATGGCGCTTCATCTCCCCTCTGTCCTCCCTGTCACCACGCCAGCTCAGAGACTGCAGAGCCCCTGTAATTAAACCAGATAAATAAAACCACATTGCTCATAATTACTATGGACAATTTTGTGTAATTAGATGTTAAGTGTGGTATCCACTCTCCTTTATGGCCCTGGATAAATACCTGCACCTTGACTTAGAAGAAGTCTGAGAGGAAATATAACTGCTTTGTTGCTCTCTGTGTAATTAACTACCATTAAAGCCACTAATTAGATCATAAGTTTTAAATAAGATGCCCTAATTATCTTTAGTACATAGTGAATTGATTTGCTGGGGCAAAGACTTCTAGAATGAAAAAAAACACCTTTTGGCAGCTCTAAGGGTTATTTTATTACTTTTCTATATCTCATGCATGAGAATGTGTTATAGGTGTACCACACACTTGCCAGTGAAGATTCAAATCGGTGCCCTCTTGTTCCTGTCACACAGAAGGATCATCCTGCCTTGGGGCAGGAAGAAAAAGGAGCTGATGTCCCCAGAACACAGGATCTGCTAAGAGCTGTGAGTATGAGGACACTTCAGGAACATTTTTACTTCTAGAAAAAACGTTGATTTTGTTACGATGAAAGACAATGTTCTAAGCATTAAACGTTGGCATTGTTCCCATTTTATGGAAATAAGGGGAAGGTGTCAAGCCTCAAGGACATAAAAATTATAGAACCACACATCGACTGCCCTCTTCCAAATACTCAGTGAGGCCGAGAAAAGAGCAAGCAGAATGCTCTAAAGGCAATTTGCAACTACACCTTGATATTAGTAAAGCAATTTGTTTCTCCTTCATTCTCATTTGTTTTAGGCTGCTTTCTGTGACTTTTCCAGCTACCAGGCTCTTTGATCTCCTGGGCCCTAGAAGCAGAGAACACAGTATGTGTAAGGAGAATGTAATCTAGCAAACACCTGCATCCAAATCCTGACTATAAAAGAAGTTGTGTCTGGTTGAGGAACAAATATGTCAAATGGTTTGGTGTTCAAAGCTATCTGACTTTGTATTGCATGAGCTTCTGATGTTTGAGCAAAGGTGAACCAAAGCCAAGGCAATTCTCAGGGCAAAGATCTACAAAGAGACTTCATGGTGTAAATATAAGATATGGAATCAACGAATACTCTCCGAGCTTTTCATTCATTCTAATTGGAAGAAAAGCTTATGCTAGTCTGGCACTTCAGTGTTAGCTCTGGGTTATAGGTTCAGTTCTATCCTAGATTTTGATGATTGGCAACTGCAAAATAAATAAATAAATAAATAAAAAAGAGAAAGCTGAAGAATAAGGCTAAAAAGGCACAGAAGGGCAGAATGAAGCAGGAAGAATCACTGAAGACCCAGAGAGAAAAACTACATTTATCCCACAGCCTGTTCTCTCATTTCCCCAGGGTGAGGTGAAGCTGAGAGCTACTTGGGGTGGAACTGACTCAGGGCAGAATACAGCTGTTCTGATAAAAAGCATGTGGCAGAAGAGTCTTTACTAGAAACTAAGATATAGAGACAACTCCAAATTGTTTCATTACGTTGTGCTTGTAATACTAACCCTCTGCGTGGACACAGGTGATAAGAGAAGAAACATGCTTTTACACAAGCATTTTCTCTACGGCAGGAAAACTGAAAGTTGTTAAGCTCTTGTCCAAGTCGTTCAGCAAGGGAGCCGAGGAGTTGGATTTCTCTGAAATCCCTTGAGTGAGCCCCAAATTTTCCAGACCTCTGTCCTCTAACCCTTTTCCACAAGCTCTTACCCTCCCTCAAGGCATCCCAGATAAGAAATGATCCTTTGTTCTCAGAAAATCCAGGAATCTCACTTCTCATCACGTCTCAGGAGAGAACTAAACTCTGTTATTTACAGAACCTGCGTAACAAAAGACTTTGCTCCTGTCATAACTTGAGGTTTCCCTGAATAAGAGAAACACTAGTTTATTTTCCTCTTCATCTGATGCATTACTCGATGCCTTTGCAGGTGCAATGCGCTGTCAATATACCTGAAACTTAAAAGTTTTGAAAGATGATTGAGGAAGGTGGGAGCATTTTAAGAAAGTCTTTCACTCCTGGATTCCATAGACTTGCACATGTTCACTGTAGACTTCCTTGATTTAACAAGTTCATAGTGAATTAAAAGGAAAGGGTTTTGACTTCAAAGAGGTTCTGTGATCCACAGCCACTTTTGAGAGGCCTGGGTATTGTCTGCCATGGCTCCCCATCACTGCCAGACCAAGCACCTAGGTTGTAATTCTTTATTTTACTCCTACAAATACCTTAGGCTCCCAGAAACATTTTGAAAAGTCAAAGGGAATTTTAAGCAGTCCCCTGCCTCTGTTGCTGCATCCAAATAAAAGATAAAAGAATAAAAAGAAACACTCCCCAGGTAAAGATACCAAGTCACGTCCCAAAGGCAAGGCACAGAGCACACTGCGCTCTTTACAAGGGATGGAGAAGCCATAGCTTTCCTTGCTGCCACGGAGAAGCTCTGATGGGTAAGAGGTCTAGGATAGTGCTGACCTTTTACCCTTAAGGCAACTCCAATAAAGCAAAAAAAAATAAGTCAGTCCTAACCACTCCATAGCAGAATGTTCTTCCTCACCTCTTCTTGTTTTACTTAATGCTCAAGTCTTTGTAGGAAGACAGCCTGATCTCTGGCCACACTTTCTTCTTAGCTGTCCTGACCTTTTTGCTTCTTCTCTGCCCTGCCCTCTTCCTTCTGCAGTCTGAGGCTGCAAACCAAGTGAGATTTAGGAGGCAGCCTGCTGTGCGAGCTGAGCAGGACCAGGTGCTTGTTCACCTTCTCAACTTCGGGTTGCAGTAAGGCTGCAGCTTCAGCTAAAAGCACTGTGGAGGTAACACTGTGGTGCGACTGCAGAGGTAAGTGTGGTTGCAGACTACTACTTATTAGCTCTGTAATAGCACTGACATGCTTGTATGCAGTAATGTCTTTCTGATCCCCACTGAATTTAAGGGAAGACTGCCTTCCTCTTACTTCCTGTCCCCAGTAACGAAGCAGTAGCCTGGACTCACTTTGTAGACAGCAAGCATCCATGCCTCTCTTTTAGCTGTTGGCTGAGCACAGAACAAGCAGAAGCAAGGAAGCACACTGAGTGGAAGGAAAGCTGTGCATGCAAGATGCTCAACTGCTCTCTTTGTGGTAAGATCTACCGGCTCTCCAAGTTATTTTATACACCTTTAAATCCTGGATGAATCAAGAGAAAAACAGTTCTATGTTCTTACCTCTGGTACCATGGTACTGCTCAGCCACACAACTCCAGCAGCTTAATCTCTTTCATACAGAGCCAAAATAATGCAAGTGATAATGATGAGCTCACAAATAACCAACAGGTGGCTGTACCAAAGCACACAAGACAATAGGAGCAATTATGGCCCTTTCTTCATGACTCACTGCAGGAACTGCTGCTAAAGAAAGACCTTTTGACACCCTCTCCCATTCTGTTCCCACACGCATTCCTCTTAGAATTTCAATATGAGATTAAGTTTGAAATGTGTAATTAATTGGCTAAAAAAATCCCTTCCTTTACAATAAACACCCTTCGGCTCAAGCATTCACAGGATGCACCTTCTGTTTTTTGTGGTTTTTTTTTGTGTTTTGGTTTTTTTTTGCAACAGCTCCACTAGCTCTTCTGCAACTGGAGATAGGCTTTTAAGGTCTGATTAAATAGGTAATTTTCCAGTATCCCTATGGGTTACTAAAAGGCACCACATTACAGTGCACTGTCTGGATGGGATATTCAGTGAGCCTGGCTTCTGCAGGGAGAAGAAATCAGGAAGTGGCCTCAGAAATCCATCTAAACTTTTGGGAAACTATTTAATAAAGCATTTTCTTAAAATAGACAGGGCACAGCTTCATTGGAAAGAACTAGCAACATAAAGCTAAGCCTCCACCTCTAAAGCTTAATCTTTCACAATTTAAAGTCTGCCTCTTTGTAAGACTTCTATACAAAACCAACCACTTCGTTTTTGTTGCAAATAAGATGAAAATCAGGACAAAAAAAAAAAAAAAAGTCAGTTTCTTGAGAAATTGCATATTGCAAAACTCTGAATTTTATGCAGTCATCTCTGGCTGCAGGAATCACCACGCTGTACATCCATAAGCCATCTGCAGCTGCAGGGCTGGGCATCAGTCACTGTTTCCCACCTTCTTTCCTGTCCTAGCCAGCTGCACCTATTGGGGACTGAACTAATCTCTTTCAAGTTTAGTTACAAGACTCCCATTGAGCTCAAATAGGTATCAGACCAAACTTTCTTGACTCCTGGTGCCACAGAGGCAATCACTCAGCAGGAATGAAGGGAGGTGATCCTTGTACACGCAGTTTACAACTCTCTGAGGGAGAGAGCAATTACACACGGTCCAACCTGGTACAAGCCTGGGCAGTGAACCCACCACCAACAGCTTGTGTCTGAATATCCTTGAACAGTTTCTCCTGTGCTATTAAACACACAGCTTCCCCGGTGCCCAAGGCAGATAAGGATGTAGATTTTGCCTCCAGCATGCCCTGCTGTTAGACGGTCTGTCAGCTCCAGAGCACTCCCGCTCACTGGAGCGGCCCATGTAATTATAAAGGAAGGGTAATTGAAATAAGGAGAAAGCAACACTTGAAAAGGAAGCAAATGATTCAGAACATGCAGAGCCATCCACCCACATCAGCAGGGTCAGGAGGTCTACCAAGCTTGGAAGCAGAAATGCTTTTGTCTGGAAGGGAAGAAAAAGAAACCCTAATAGGATATATTTATAATCTTCAGTACTGGAACTTCTTGTTTTCTTTTTTTCTTAAAGCAATCCTCCCCACACTGCAAAATGAAAAGTAATGATTGCATTCCAAAGAGGGACAAAGCTCGACTAAAAGTCTACAGCTGCTGCTGATCAAAATATGAGTCTAAGGCAGGGGGTCTCACAGTCTGCCTCTGCACAAAGCACCCATTTTTTTAAATAAAAACTGAATCTCACTTTCTCCTTCCAACCATGTAAAGCCTGGCCAAGAACACATCCTTCCTTCTGTCAGCCCTAACAGTCAAGAACTTACAAAGAAAGCTATTCCTTCAGGATTTGCTAGCCAGGTGTTTCAACTAGTGCTTTGATTTCTGGCCCAGGTCTGCAGACTGAGCAAGAGCCTCCAAAGCTGTAAATTGCCATTGCTCCATTGACTTCAGCAGCATTAAAACCATTTGCAAGAGCAGATGATCTGATCTGTTTTATATACCTATTTTTTTCCTCTCCATTGCTTTCTTAGCAATGCCCATGCCAAAAAATATTGAAGCTTCCTGGTCTGTCTCTAAATGATTGGAGAGTAACAATCCTCCTTATGACTACGAACAGGGACAGAAACTGGAGAGATCCGGGTGGGTTACACAAAGTGTTCGTGGCAATTACAGCATCACAGAATCACAGAATGTCAGGGACTGGAAGGCACCTTGAAAGATCATCTCATCCAATCTGCCTGCTGGAGCAGGAACACCCAGATTAGTCACCCAGGAACACGTCCAGGAGGGTTTTGAATCCTCCACAGAAGGAGATCCCACAACTTCCCTGGGCAGCCTGTTCCAGTGCTCTGTTACCCTGAATGTGAAGATGTTTTTTCTCGTATTTATGTGGAACCTCCTATGTTCCAGCTTGCACCCACTGCCCCGTGTCCTGTTATTGGATGTCACTGGGAAGAGCCTGCTCCATCTTCCTGACACTCACCCTTTACACACTTACAAACATTAATGAGGTAATTCAAGAGCAACTTCCCAAGACCTAGTGGCACACGTTCATAAACACCAGTTCTCATGTCAAGGAGCTTCTTTGAGAAATTGGTTGAATATTGTGTTTGGACTTGCTGAGCCTCTTAGCATTGGGCTGGCAGCAGGAAGCTGTGGCTTTGATCATCAGAACAGACTATGAGGCTCCTCCCGTTCACTTTGTTGCACAGAAGCAATTCCAGGCTTCCCTCCATCCCAACGGAGCTCAGAGAGGCCCTCAGGAAAAAAGTCCAAAGGTAGAAACCTCTGAAACAAACAACTCTTTTAACAAAGCTACAGTGCATGAATCGTGGAGCAGAAATAAAGTTCTGCACATGTTGAATGGTTCACTTCACAGATTTTCTTTCCTGATTTTTCTCAGATAATTCTTCCAGGAAAGAGTCATGGAGCAGCCGGGTTGGAAGGGACCTCAAAGATGATCACGTTCCAAGCCCTGCCGTGGGCTGGCTGCCCCCAGCTCAGGCTGCCTGGGACCCATCCACAGCCTTGGGCACCTCCAGGGATGGCACCCGCAGCTCTGGGCAGCAGTGCCAGTTCAACACAAGCAGTGTCAGTGCTTTGTAAAGCATTTTGCACATCTCAGAGCTGCTCTCCCAGCTTCCCAGTCGCACAGCCTGACAGCTTTCACTTTTAAGACGATCCGATGTTCTAGTAACATTTTTTTTTTGCCTCACTTCAGCAGTTTCAAACACATCTTGTCACAGAACAAATATTTTCTCTGTTCTAGCTTCCTAGTAATTCGACAGATCTCTGTGGAATTTCATCCTGAAGTTTGAGTCTTTCTGATTGATGCGAATGATAGAGAGCGCCGCAAGTGACAGCTTCGCTTTCCCGAGGGAAATCACGCCAGATCTCGCGAGACAGGCTGGCGTGGCGTGGGCGTTGCCAAGGTAACGACGGCCGCACCCCCGCACGTATAAAAAGCCTCAGGGCTGCGGTGGGGAGGAGTCGGTGTGTGCGCATGGCGCGGGTTGTTTGAACGTGGGGAAGCTGTAAGCCGTCCATTCGCGTGTCGATGTAGCGAGGCGGCAGCTCGGTAAGTGTGCGGCAGCGGGCTATGCTGGGTCTGTTTTACAGAGGTGGGGATGGGGGAGGCGTTCTGGAGCTACCGCGGGCTGTTTAAACGGGGAGAAACCGTTAGCCGTGCGGTCACGTGACCACGCAGTGGGCAGCCGGAGCCCCTGTAGGCGGGCTGGTAATGTGGAGCAGAGCCCTCACTGCTGGCTACAGGGCGGAGCAGATCAGCCCTTGAGGCCACCCCAGGTAGTGGTAGTGAGCTGCTGCTTTGCCTTGGATGCATGGTGGTGGAAGGCTATTACAGGAAAAACGTGGAGTCCCTAGCTGAGTTCTGTACAAACATGCAGTGTGTGTGTCTCTGGCTGCAGTGACTGCTAGAGCCTGGCCCTTGCAGTGCTGGGTGGCGGAGATGACCTTGTGTTAGATGTGACCAGCTGGATGGCTTACTCTTCCTTATGGCTGATTTGAAGGAGGAAGTGGAGAGGCTGAGGAGCGTCAGGGAGCAGGAGATAGATTAGTGGTGCCCATCTCTACCAGCATTGGGTTTTAGGCAGTTACTTTAGGAGCAGTTTTAGGTCCACAAGGAGTATATATCACCCCCACCACCTTGCAAACAGGTAATAGGAAGGGACCGGCAGGCAGAGTTCCTGCTACAGTGAACCCCTTGTCCACTCCTCCCCCAACAACAGCGGTGATGAATTGAGGGGCAGGAGGCAGTGGCAAAAGGTCCCTGCTCAGCGATGCAGGTGCACCTGCCCAGCAAATACTGCCTCAGCTGCTCCTGCAGAACAGGTACAGTGCTCTGCAAGGAGAACTGGACAACAGTGAGGATGATGGTTCTTCCTACTTGGAGGTGCTGTCCAAGGTAAGACTGTCAGTATGGTCTACCTAAATCTCATTAGAGCCTTTGACACTGTTCCACAAGCATCCTCATGGAGAAGCTGGCTGCCCATGGCTTGCATGGATGGATGGTCTGCTGGATGAAACTGGGTGGCTGGCCACAAAGAGTTGTGGTCAGTGGAGTTAAATTCAGATGTGGCAAGTCACAAGCAGTGTCCCCCAGCGCTTAGTGCTAGGGCCACTCATATTTAGCATCTTCATCAGTGATTGTGATGAAGCGATTGAGTGCATCCTCATAAGTTTCCAGATGACACTGAGTTGGGAGGGAGTGTTGATCTGCTGGAGGGGAGAAAGGCATTACAGAAGGATCTGGATAGACTGGATTGATATGCTGAGTAAACTGTGTGAGTTTCAACAGGGCCAAGTGTCAGGTTCTGCATTTTGGTCACAACAACCTGTGGCAACCCTACAGGCTTGGGGAAGAGTGGCTGGAAAGCTGCCTGATGGAAAGGGACCGTGGTGTACTGATGGACAGTGGGCTGAATATGAGCTAGCAGTGTGCCCAGGTGGCCAAAAAGGCCAATGGCATCCTGGCTTGGATTAGCAATGGTGTGGTGAGCAGGAATAGGGTATGATGTGCAGCCTTTAGGCTGCAGTGCTGGGTGTTGGCCTCAGTTTTATTATTTTATGTCCTTTTTTTTAACAAAAAAGAAAAGCATTTGGGATTTTGTCCTCTCTGTAAGCTGGACTTAAAGATTTTTCTTGACGTTCTTTCTGTGCCTTTTAAGAAGAGTTAAGCCAGGTATTTTTAAGTTCACTTCTTTTACATTAAAGAGCAGTGGGTTTTTTGATCAGCTTTTAGCCTGCAGCTGAGAGGAGTTTCATAAAGCTTCTGCTTCTGAAACCCTCAGGAATCTGGGATTCTCTAGAAGAAGGCACAAAGAAGCAGGCTGTTTGGAACAGCGGTGTGTGGTGAGAGCTATTGCTAGCTAAGACCTGAGAGGTCTGGCTGAGAAGCTCACCCAAGCAGCAGGCATAGTCCTTAGGATCATAGTCCTTAGGGGTGGCAAGGAGGGAGCGAGGGATGCCTGACATGGCACTGTGCCCCTGAGGGCTGCATGCATGGCTGTTAACATGAGGATGGTTCTCCTCACTGCTTCCTGAAGCAGGATGTCTGTCTTCATGTTCCATACTCTGCATGGTGTAATACAAATACAAGAAGATGAGCAGACATATTAATTAGTGGGCATCTCCTTCCTCAGTTCAGCTAAATCAGGGACTCTAGTCGTCACTACATTGAGGCCAGTCATGGCATGCAGAGGCCTTGCCAGAGTCTGGTATACATTACCATTGGCTTTGCTTTCTTTGGGTGGTTGAGCTGTGTGCCCCCCCAGCACACGGAGAGGTAATAACTTCCCTCCAGAGCTGATCCTCCTCTGTGAGAGGCATCTGGCAGTTTGCTGCCAGGCAGCACTGTGGGCGGGTAACCGGCTCCAAATGCAGATCTCAGTGCTGTATCTTGTTAATTACTTTCTGGGGCCTTTCAAGAAAGGTTAAGATTGTTTTGAGATGCATGCCACACAAAGTCCCTGCCCCAAAGAGCTGATGTTTGAGAAAACTCTCTCAAAACTGTAATGAAGAGAGGAGGCGGCTGAGGCACAATCTAGCCAAATTATATTGATAATATGTAGTAATTATATAGCACTTCACATGATCAGAGCACTTTACAAACATTAACTAATTTACAGCATTTACTGAAAACAGATGTGCTTTTTTTTTTCCTGGAGAAAAAAAAAGATGCTGAGCTCGCTGGTGTTAGAGAGCAGTGGTCAGGTTGCAGTCCCTGATTTGTGAGGAGGCTGGAGGTGGCTCCAGGGACCTTCCATGGGTCTTGTAATTGCAGCTCTTGCACTAGTGAAACTAAGTGCCTTCCTGTCCTTTGGTAGTTTTTAAATCTGATTGTTAATCTCTTGCCAGATGAGTTTTAATGTCAGAGAAGGATATGGACTGTATGTGAAGGCAGGGAACCTGCTCTGTCGTTGTCGTCATTGACCCCTGATATCACTTGGAGCAAGACAACCAATGATAGCAGTGACCCGGCTCTGGAGTGGCAAGAAAGGTATGTTTGCCTTAGACACCTAAGGCTGTGTTCAGACTTATGAATCTTTCTTTTCATTTCTTCTTGGTCTTTCTTTTAATGTTGTCTGAATATCTGTCTAACCTCATATGCTTGTAACTTCCCCAGTTCATCTCACGTGGTACGTTGTATTAAGCACCATGAATCTATACTTTTATTATGTTTGATGTTCTATAGAGGCACAATAAGGATATAACTTTGACCTTTCTCCAAGTGTAGCCTGTTTGATGACCAAAACTAATAATTTCTACAGTGAGTTCTGTACAGCTTCTTAGAAAGTATGAGAAGAAAACTCTCTGCAAGACAGGGAGGATGTGAGAGCACAAATTCTGAATTTCCTGTATTAGTCTCCTTTTCCCCTTCCTGTGATCAGTCACTGGTTTCCCCTGCCTCCTCTGGTTTTGTGTTAGGGCAATTAAAAAAAGCTTCTTACTTGGCTGAGTATTTCGCCATTAACATCATACATATTAACCTTATAAATTAGCCTTTTATGTGGTACTGTATCAAAAGGCTCTATCAAAAGTCCAGCTAAATTATGGTTTACTTCTTCACCCTTTCCCTTGTCGTTGTCACCTCCTTACAGAAATTACTCAAGTTTGTTAGGCATGACCTCCCCTTAGTAAATCCAGGATGACTCTCTAAACAATCTGTACTTGCCAAGTGTGCTTCAATATTGTCTCTGAGCAGTGACTGCAGACTCCTGCACAAATACAGAGAATATAAAACTGTGCTTGAGCAGTGGCAATAGAGGGGAGGGTGAATCTTATGGGACTCCAAACAAGAATCTGGCTGAGAATGTAGTGGGATGAGGGGGATCTTTGCAACACCAAAGGTAGGGAAGGAGGCGCATGAAAGATGTTGAATGCTTCAGCAATATTGCAGCCTGGTATTGAATGGAAAGAGCTGAGCAGGGAAGAGAGCAGCAGGATGTGGGATTGGTGCTTCAGGGCTGGGCTGTGCCACAGAGCTCTGGAGAGAGGTGGTGGTGCTCAAAGCTTTCTGCTGTGCTGCAGTGCAAAAACAGAACTTGCTAGCTTCCCCCATCTTTGCTCACAGGCTGCTGCAGTGCAGGGCTGGGAGGTGGAGCAGTGCAGGCTGCAATGCTGAAGCATGGGGGAGAGTGGGAAAAGAGCTGGGAAAATGGGTTTCTGGTATTGCTGATTTCTAGTAGTGCTGCACTGCAGAGGAGCTGTGCAGAGACGGGGGAGGGAATGCAGGAGCTTCATGTAATGATGCAGTGCAGAGCAAGGGAGAGGGAAAGCTGGGCTGCAGATCCTAGAGCTCAGGTAAGATTTGGGGAAGGAGGAAGGACTGTAGTGCAGCAGCACAGCAGATGCGGGCATTCATTCTCTTCCACCACTCCAGTAAGAGGGAGGCAATATTTTTTAAGATAGGCTCAAAAATCCTTTTGTAAACTCATCTTTCTAAAATATATATATGTAATCTCTTAATGGGAGCTCTCTTCAAGCTCTTTCTGACTGAGAACAAGGTGTTTGACTTGAGAAGGTTCTCTCCTCATTATGACTCCAGCTGGGGTTTGATGAAGAAAAACCAACATGGGATCTGCAGGTCTGAGTTCAGGCAGCAGTCACTGCCATCTTTAATATTTTTCACTTGTGTTGCGAGTTTTGCTCAAGCAACCTCTTTTTTACTTATGTTTACCTTCTCCCACTCTTGCATGAGTTTCTTCTGTTGTAATATGGTGACGTAATGGATTTACTGTGCAAAGAAATATTTGTAGTTTTATTACGGAAACACATGAGGCCCTTCTAATCAAGTAGATAGTTTTTCCAGTTAAGCCTATGTTTCTTGCTATGTGTATGTTGTTGTTTATAGTGCTTGTGAGGAACTTCAGCAGAAGCTGCAGTAAGCCTAGCTGAAGTGAGGAGAGATTAATATTTTTCATCTGGTTTCTCTTTCTTTTCAAGTCTCTTAATGGTTTTTTTTTTTTTCTACATTAAAATCTAATGGATTATAAATTCCAGTTTAGAAGAGGAAGGCTGTACTTTGAGGGACAGAAGCAGATGAAGCATAGAAGCTTCTTCCTATGGAATTTGTTGCAGATCCAGAAATTCACTGTGGAGTAAAAAAATATGCTTAGGCTTGAAAGTTATTTTTCATTTTAAATTTAGAAGAGAAATGAGAACAGTGTTCTAAAAACATTGCATTTGAGATGAGTGTAAGGATGTCTGGCTGTGCAGAGGATAGGAGCTCTGCTGAGAATGCAGGAAGATGAGAACTGCTGATGGAGGTGGGACTGTGAGCACCAGTTCTAGATTAGCATGTGAATATGTACACTGAAAGGACATCCCAATAGGTGCCATTCCATCTCAGAAATCCTAGCCTGCAGTTGAAATCTAGTTTTCAGTGGAAATGCCTGGCCCTTTTCCGTACATTTCTGGAAATGAAAAGGCATTTTTTCCCTTATTGAGTGTTTGAGTTCTAGATTGCAGTATGTTAATGGCTGAGATGCTTTCACTGGAAATCAATGCAGGTGTAACTCGTGTAACATCCTCAGAAGGGAGTCCACACGTTGCCTGGGAGCAGGTCTGCATAACCAGCTGGGAAAAGTGCTGTTGTTCGCTATCATCTCCTTGATGCTACCTCTGACACTGTTATTACTCCCCAGTGCAATGTCCTAGATTGTAGAAGGGGCACTACTCCTTCAGAGCTGCCAGGCTGTGCCTCAAAAAAATTACATAGGACTTCTTTTAGACAGGTTGTAGTGTAAATCACTGTCATCTTACTCGTTCCCTCCCAAGAGGGAGGCAAAATGCAAGAGGAAGCACTTAGCTGATTATCTGGTTGGATCTGGAAAAATGTAAGGAGGATAACCTCTTGGTTGGTTATTTGCTAGTTTAAACATTGCCTAGCTCTTTCAGCTGCTCATCTGCCTGCCTTCCTTATTCTTTCCTCACCAGGATGAAGAGATAAGAAGGTGGAGTTCTCAGTGAAATGTGAGAGGTTTTGTTAGTGTATCTGTTCATCTATCAAAGCCCAGTCTGCAGCCTTTTGTAAATTGACTCTGCTCCTTTTCTTCTTTCATAAATTGCTTTTAAAAAATAGAGACAAAAGACTGCCAACTGTGTTAGTTCCTGGAAAAATCCTTCTTCTGTTTAAATACAACTTTTAAGAGACATTTAAAAGTGAGATGCAGCCATGTGTGAATGCCTGCATACGTACCAAAGTGCTGCATCACACTGAACACTTTCAACACTCAACACGGTGACTGCTGCAGAGCAATTGGTCCTTATTCCATTTTTCCTAGTGGAGCCTGCTTCAGGATTGAGCTTGGCACTCAGTCACGCTGGTTGCATCACTGAGGTAGGTTTGGGTGCCTAAATCAACTGTCTCTCCCAAGTCAATTCAACTTGGACACTAGAGATGTGCAGGTCTGCTGCAACATCTGCAACCTTTTCTTTATATTCTTTTCATTATTAAGTACCATTTCCTCAGTTTTGGGGCTTTGCAGAAGAGGGTAAGGCACACATTCTCTAATGTTTAATGTCACTCATGCTGCTGTGGAGTCCTTTTCCAATGGATGACTGCATGAAACCAGTTCTACTGTAGTTTTGTTGCCCTACTTCAGGTCATATAAGGTGTGATGACAGGGAATTCAGCTATTAGTTTGTGTGGCAGAGCACAGTAATTCTGCAGGTTCATTCATTAAAAATTCTTCCTGCCCACATGTTCATGTGAACTGCATTGACTTCCAAAGCATGACTCTGCCCTGTAATATCACTTCATGGGAGCTTTTTCCTGATATTTTATCTCCTCTTCTTCCCGCGTATTAAGTCACTGTTGCTGTCAAGCCGTCCTCAGAGATGAGAGCACTGAGCAGCTCTTTTCTGAACAAGATGGTGATTCACACCTTCTTTAAAAAAAAGATTTTTTTTGTTGGAATGTGATGCTTTAACTTCAAGTCACTATTTCTGTTTTGCCTTTCTCTGCCAAGTGTACTCCTTCATACCTGAGATTTTTCTATTCTGATTCTTCATTCACTGTCATGGCATCACTCCTTAGTCTTTCAGCTTAATGTATTAAGAGTCTTTAGTTGCTCTGAAAATAATCCTTTAAATGAGTGCTGTGAACTCTCTGTGATTTCTCTGGTTGCTTCTGGGCATGAATGATGCCAGCACCTGTCCATGCGAAGCACCGTGCGCCTGTGATACGAGGCTGAAAACCTCCAATGAAGACAAGAGTGAACACAAAGGACCAAACAAAACATTTCATGTTCTTGGTTTCTAATGATCCATGGAGTATAGGAGAAAGCTAGAAGGAAACAGAATCAAGCATTCTTGGTGCAAACACTATTTCTGTAGTATCTGGTTAGACTGGTCCTAGGACACCAGTATGAGTCTTGCTGTGTTGAGTGTGAGACCAGTGCCATCAGTTGACACTGATATAGATCAAACTTGAGTATTTTGAAAATGAGGGATGGGAGCAGTGCCTGAACCAATACACATGCCATCTGGAACAGCAGCTTCCAGACTCATGGACACACATTCACCCCAGGATGGGGACCTTGCCATGTTTGCATTTGTTTCCTCACCTGTGGGAGGCACAGTCCTGCTTAGCTGCCCTACTGCAGTTCTGGAAAGGAGGCAGTATTTGGGCTCCTGAGCTTGTTCTGATGTGAGACAGCAGAGAGGAAGGGAAAAACAGGCAAAAGGATAACATCAAGGTGATCAAAGGAGTGGAAGGTAGGTAGGAAAAGGCAGCAGATAGGAAGAGACTATTCAGGGCAGCATCTCTTGGCTACAGGGTAATATCTCCAGATAGATGAGCATTTGTTTCTCCAATGTTTTTCTCTTAGGAACCACTGTTTGTGAGAAAACATCATTTAATTTCTTGTAGATGAACAATAAAAAAATGCTGTTAATACTGACTGAAGTGCTGGCAACTGCCTGATGCAAAACTTTGGAAGGCTCTGCTTGCAAACAGTCTGTAAACAGGCTGAGATTTTTCTCTTCATAGTTGTTTTCTCCTTCAAAGCCAATCCATGTGCTTCAGCCACGGCTGCTCGGGCTCCTGGCTGCCGAGCCTCTCCCTGCCATCACTTTGTGAGATTGCTCCCCTCAATCACACGGTGCCACTTCACCCCATGCCCCACTGCCACTGAGGAGTGACGTCTGCCTGGGCTGGATTTTGTCACAAATCTTGATTGTATTTTATGCTCCAGCGCCTTCTGTTTACAAGGGCAAAAACCTCTTCTCTTGGCACTTTACATCAGGCAACCTTCCCTTACACAAATGGGTTTTCCAACAGGAATAAACAGAGATGCAAAGTCAAAGTTGTTTTTTTCTATGCAAGAGTCCCTGGAATGCAAGTAAATATTTCTGTGCTATTTGCTCAGACCAGGGTGACAGACTGGGGAAACTGAAAACATTTGTCAGATGTTTTTTGCAGAATATTTCCTTTCACTTAGCATTGAAGAATCTGTAAAGGTGAGCATTGGAGTGGGGAATTCATCTGTGTTAGCAATGAGGGAGATTTATGCCTTTTTTTGAGTTGTCATGAAGTTTGCAAAGTTGCTTATGTCGGCTTTGGTTTCATTGTCAGATGACTTAGTTCCAGTTGAGCTCTTCTATTTAAGCTGTTAAACAAATGAAAAGCAAAATTGTCACTCTTAAATAGAGTCTGCACATAATCACATTTTGAAAGGGTCCTCTGTGGTAGGAGCAGAAGTTGTGTGCATTATAATATTGAATTTTAAATAATATATTACACAAAATAGCTTCCAATTTGATTTGGGGGGTTATATTTTCATGAATTATTGAGTGTTTGATTATTGTAGAAAGCCTGTGCCGTTATGCACTGAAACTGTCACTCTCTCAGGCCTATGATATATGAGTTTGGTTATCAATATTTAAAGTTACGGTCAGCCTGTGTGCATGGCTGCTGATACTGGAGACATGGACTAATCAGTAGTAATGTATATGTCTCTTGTTTGCCCGGCAGAGCTGAAGCAAATTGAGTGTAGAAGATTCCCAAGTGATTTGTGGACTAGTTTGTCATTCTGAGCAGGAGACCCTGTGCCATCTCTGCATAGAAATAAGGTGAAGAAAAGTTTGCTCCGCTTCCAGGAGCAGCGGTGTATGGAGCCTGGCAGGGGCAGAGCAGAGGCTTCCTTCTCTTCTGCAGTGATAAGGGCCAGAAAGCGGCAGTTTGTAGATAGGAGTATTTAATGCAGGAAAGATAAAATTGGAGAGTGAGTGTGAGGACTAGGGAGTGAAACTCAGCTGGTGAATACCGGAGTCCTGAGTCGGTACACGAGAGCCAAACCCGCATCCTGGATGGCTGTTAGCTTCTGGCAGCTTGGTGAAATCTGTATGAGGAGTTATGTGGACCAGGAGGTGTCATTCCTTTAAACAACAAAGCAACAGAGAACCCCCACCCCCAAAAAACACACAGCAAAGCACATGTGGAGAAGCAGCTCCTGTGCCCAGGCACGGCAGTTCTACCGTTCTCACCTGCAGTGTGCTGCATGCGGGTGTATTCCCCAAGAATTCCTCTTTGCTTTGCAGGATGCTTTAAAGCAGCAGTGAAAAAGTTAAACTTCTGCTGCTTAAAATGCAGGGAAGCAATGCCCAGTGCAGAGTGACCTCTGCTTCTTGTTCTAGATGGTGTGGAAATGATGATGATTGCACACAGGTTAATTAGAGCAGGCCCAAATTGACTGAATCCGGCAGGGCTGCTGCAGGATAAATTTGCCCCTGGAAGTTTGTGGTGTTGTGCTGTGATTGCAAACATGAGAGGCAACTGAAATAAAAGGAGCACTGTTGCAGCTAATGTGCTGGCTTGTGCTTGTCTAATTGAGGCTGAATGTGCCAGTGGGTAACAACAAAGCAGGTTACACAAATATTGTGCTCGCTGTCACTCTGTGCAATTGCTTTACAAATTGTGGAGCAGTGTGGCTTGGCTACCTGCTTTGCAAATGGGATGCTTGACTTTCATTCAGTGACTTGGCTAAGATCAGAGGTCAAAGGAGAGCCAAATAATGCCTCTTCTGTAGCGCTGTATAAAGCCACAGACTACTTGTTATTTCCAGAAGGTAGACTAGAGGTGGGAGGAGGTTGCAGGTGCTTCTATACAGAAGTATTTAGAAAGACAGAAAAAAATATTTCTTATAGTAGGAGACAACTGCCATAATACACAACAGAGAAAGCCAAAAAAGGCCCCTGCTTTTCCTTGAGTTGTTCGTGTATTTAGTAGATGTGCATTAATCACAATCAGTTGTATACAGCAGCACACAAACACCTATCCCAAGCCTTGCATGTCCTTGATGAACGGTTAAATATAGCCTAATCAAAAAGGCAGATTCCAGTAATTACTGGAGAAGTTGCACCTTTGCGGCAAATGAAAGGTAGCAAAGATGTCAAAAACCCCATCACATTACAACCACAGTTTATTTTTCTCCTTGAGCCTTACTGAGGAACATCTTTCATTCCCCAAATCCACTCACAGGCAGAGTGAAAGGCTGGACCTCCAAGTGCCTTAAGTTGCACCCCTGACCTTGTGTGCGAGAAGGGAACCAGGACAGTGTGGTCTGCTACGCTGTTGTGGCTTAGAAAGGCAGGTAGTTATGTTGCTACTCTTTACCCTTTCTCCCCTGCACACTTTGGGGGTTCAGAACCTGCCTTCCATGAGTACTTCCAGGTGGTCTGGCTTTACTCATTCTCACTGAATGTCAGCGAAATGAATTCACCAGACTCATGGTGTGTGCCTGAGCTGGGAGATGTTCCCAAAGGCACACTGCATCCTGTGTTTCAGCCCTTATCCTTGCAAACCATTAGGGGGCTGTGAGCAATTACCAAAAACTTGAATTCTAGTCACGTGAATAAGAAATTGCAGAAAGGAAACAGTAAATAAGAACTGCAAGTCTCATCTCTCCTGGCCCCACTCCCTTGGAGAGGAAAGGATCAGTTGGTGGAGCTGAAAAGCATCCTCCTTTCTGCTGACTCTGCACCTTCCCCCAGAGTTGTCTTCCTTCTTGTTGCTGATTGCAGTGAAGTTCATAGAAGTCAAACATGTTGCAGATTGGGAGGTTTAATGAATCAGAAAAGCTTGGTGTGAAGAGAGAGAGAGGATTCTCAGACCGTGCTATATTTTTTTCTCTGTAGACTGTACACCTCCCTCCTAGTCCAGATTCTTCTCTCACCTTCCCCCTGCCTCCTTAGAGGATGGATTTATTCTATGACTGGGGTCAGCACTTCGGGCTTTTATTTGGGCTATTTGCATAAGCCTGCAGTAAATGAAGAAGCTGACAGGGAGGTGATCTTTTGTTGCTCTTACTCTAATCATTCAGCTCATAGCTGTGTTGGCCTTTGTGGCAGGCAGCTTTCCAGCTGATGTGCTCTAGCAATATGCACGCAGGTTTCATGCTGAAAAATTCACAGAAGCAGAATAATTATAGCATCCTGCCTAGCAGTATGTTTGGTGACATGTCCTGAAGAGCCTTGCTGACCTGAAATGTTTTAGAGACCCAGGAAAGGCGAGGATGCTTTGAGCCTTTGCTTCCTATTAACTCTGGGCTCAATAGAGACAGGCTTGTGTCTCTGGGTGATTAACACAGACACAGCAAAACCTAGCACTTCTCAGTTCCCTTCCTTGCATTCCTTATCTTTACAAAGGTTTAAAACAAGACCACCTGCATGTATTAACTTGGTTCCAGTTTCTGCAGGGCTTAATCAACAATGTATTTCTGCCCATTTGCCTGACTTTGGGGGAAAGTAAGATTTACCTCTTGGATGCTTGTAAAGTTGGATTCCTCTCTAGTTCCTATGCAAGTTTTGGGACAGCTTTTATCTCAGCTTCATTACAAGAGCTGTCATTCATGCCTGAACTCAGTGTCAAATCCATCCCTTTCACTTTAGCTGTGTTTGGCCTCTACTGCTGGACAGTTTGCCCTGAGCATACCAGCAGCATATGTTAGGGGATGTTTTTCTCCCACACTGCTCTAAATATTTTAAAGAAATGTCTTCCTCCCTGATATGGCTTCCTGGGCAGCGATAAGACTACTGAGGCTGGTAAAGTTTCTTTGAAGAACATTTAAGCAGATTCTTAGTCCTGTGCAAGGACAGCTGTGCAGCTCCTAGAGCATCTGAGGACTCCTTTGGTTCTCCTAATTAGAGACAGCTAGGTTAAAAGGGTGTCCATTGATGTGTCATGGAATGAGACTTCATAAAGTCACATGAGAAACATAAATCCATTAGCTAGTTGAATGCATGAACATACTGCCCAGTAATGTGCTGATGCTGCTAGATGTTAAGCTTTGTCTTGGAATATGGGAGAGCTTGGGCAGTGACTTTCTGCAAATAATGTCTTCTAGTATTGTTATAATCGCTCATGTGCATTCAGCTTACCCAGTCCTGTATCTATAAATATTTTAGCCCTGTTACTCTTACCTAGGTTCATTAAGCACTTAAAGGCTTGTAACCGAAGCAGCAGAGATGAAAACAGAGGCCCCCATGCTCTACAGAGCATCAGAACTTACTTCTGTGCTGCACCACAGCATTGATAAAGCACTTTGCCTGGGTGTGAAGCTGGCAGTGGTTGAGGGCTGTTTAGGACATCTTAACTCTATTTTTGTGTTTTAATAGATCTTGTTTTAGTGAACAGTTTCTCACTGCCTTAAGAGAATTTTCTTCTGTTTCTTTTCTCTTGATTTATCTGACACATGTGCAACCTTAACTATAGCTTAACAAAGGCTTTTGGGTGTCTGGCTGGGTACCTATCTCTGTTCTTTCTGCACATGGTAGCTCTATAGAGATTTAAACACATAAATATCAGACATATACTAATGATCAAGGACTGTTTCTTAGCAATTAAGGGAGACAAGTGATGGCATAAGACTTTTCCTCCAGGCTGTTAACCACAGCTGCCCTTCAGCACTTTGGGAAGCAAGCTGAGGTTGATGTTATTGCTATTTTAACACAGTTGCAAAGAACAGACCTGTTAAAACTATTGGGATAAATGCTTTTATCTCCTAAATTGTTTGTAATTTGTGTTTGGAAGTATGGAATGATGTTCTCTTATGTAGGCTGAAGTTTAATTAGGATGGGTCCATCCTGCTGGTGGATGGCTTAGAGGATGAGAAGCGGTTGGTGAAGTCATTCTGGTTACTTGTTTTTGTAAGTGTAGCAGAAATGCACAGACACGGCTTGAAGCAGTGATTGAGCACCTGGTGGGAAGGCAGGGCCAACCCAGGGGAGCTCAGGTGTGTGCGATGGAGCTGAGTGACCAGAAGGGATGGAACCAGGATCCACCCCTTCCCAGACCTCATTTAAAGGCTAGCAATGGAGGCAAGGGGATCTTGCTGGAGATTCCTGTGTACCTGAGGCCTTCTGAAGGTAAGCAGCTTCTTTCTTTTGTTTCTGTGCTGATGGCTATTGCATTTGAGCTAGTTCCCACTTGCTGCAGCCTGAGACTTTGCTGCTCTGCTGTCATTGCTGTGCTTTTCATTGTGTTGCAGTAAGATTATCTCATTTCAGGAAGATAGTACTTCTGAATGCTCACTGCTATACTGATGCACAAAGGGGAAAGAGTAATCCTCCTGCCAAAAGGATCTTGGCTTCCATATGAGAAAAGGCGATATGGAGAAGGTGGAACAAAATGTTCATTGTGAAGATTTTTGCAGTTCTCTGAATATTTATTTCTTGACTTGTTTTCTGGCGTTTCTAATGTATTGACAGTCTGGGGGTCTGTAATTATAGGACTAGTATCACTGCAGGGATGTTAAGTATTTAAACATCACGACTTTTGACAAGATGGTGTATCACTAACAATGGCAATACTGTAGAGCATGTGGTCTCTTAAGGTGACAGGGATTTTGGAGAATTTAACCTAAGCTGCAATAGATTGAGATATTGTTGTGAACAAGACTTATCTGAAAATTGAAAGGTGAATATTCTCTTTGCTGTTCAGATGCAAGGATCTTGTTCATCTGCAAAATTAAACAGCAGAATAATTATTTGAGGAGAAGTTATGTTTTGTGGGCCTTCAAAAGACCTCATCTAGCTTCTGAAAATGTGAATGCAGTAGGGTGGGATACAGAATAACAGGAAAGGTGAAAGTGATGAGTGCTACTTCTAAGTACCAAAGTTCCTGGAGGTGAAATATTGCCTCTAGTTTTGGACACAAGAGGAATCTGTCTGTGCTGGCCTGCCTGCTAACGCGCTGATGATGCTTCTAATAGATGGAAAAAAATGCTAGGGATAAAAGAAAGCCATAAGCCACAGCTGATGCACGCATCACATGGTATCTTCTCCAGTGAAGAATCTCCTGGGGAATCTCCTCTTGGCACTGGATCCATCTTCCACCTTGGGGAGATCAGGAACATGCCTGATGCTTTTTGTGAGAAAGATGGCACAAAGTGAGGAGGGAGCTGGGAAGTGCTGACTGTGCTATCAATCAACTCTCATACAAGCTTTGAGTTATTAATAAAAAGCCTGGTAATCTAACACCTGCTCTCAATCTTCCTTTCTAAGGGCATAAAAAGCCACAAGATCAGCCTCAGCAGTTTTGTGCATCTCCAGAACTTGTTAAATCTCTCTCACTTCCTTTAACCCACTTCCTGAAATCTTAAGCATCGATGCTTTATGCTCAGGCTTGTAAATGAAGCCTGTTATTATCATTGAGATAGTGTTTTTATGGCATAAATAATGAGCTGAAACAGGAGAAGAGGTGTCGTGTGGAATTACTGCCTGAACTGAGATGGAAATAATCAATATGTCCTCACTTACAAATCTCATCTGCATGTCGACTCCATCTCCTTGGCTGTCTCACTACCAATTCATTGCACAGGAGGCCTAATAAAACATGCTTGTGTCATTGATCTGTTTTATTCATAGCTGAAGATAGAAATGCATCATTCAAAATTAATGGAAGGGCTTCTACTTACTGCCCACTCCAGCCTGAAGTAGCCTGCAACACAGCATGGGTGGGAGAAAGAGGTGAGATTCCAGCAAGCAGCAGTGTGCTCAGATCTGTCACGAGATGAGTGGCCTTCAGGGTTAACCTCTGGTGTCTGGAACTTGTGTTACCATGTTGAGCCAAGTCATTGTACGTAGTGCAGCAAAAGGTAAATATTTTAAGTCATTTTGTTGTACTCATCACATTAATGAGAAGTTTGTGATGTCTGCAATTTCAGTAGTTTTGACTAGAGACATTTGAGAAATTAATGAAGCTGATAGATTAATTGAGGTGTTTGTGTCATCCATGGGGAAAAATGGATTTGTGATGTATTGATCATATAAATAGGCATGGATGTGGAATATGATGCTAGGGGAAGTGTATACCGAGTTTCAGACACTGCAGCAAGTTCTCTGTTTTATGAACAGAGGGAAAAAGTAGAACTGAATGTGCTCACATAAGGAGAGAAGCTCTTATCCCTCCACATGTTCAGCTATCTTGGCCTGATAGAAGCTTCTTGCTCTATTTATGTCTGAACACCTGGAGAAAGTCCAGTAGTCTGTCTCCTATGAGTAATAAAATCAGGAAAGGAGTGTGAAAAAGACCATGTGCCCTGGACAGCCTAATGATCCTGGCAACAGCCCTTGTCTAGAGGCTCCAGAGGAACACTTCTGTGGCTGCCACAAGTCTGTTGGAGAGGACATGTTCATCTGGATGAAAAGAATTATTTGGGATTTGTCTCCAATTGTCATTTAAAAATGGATTAGGGAAAAGCATAATGAAAAGAAAAGAAAAAAAAGCCAGCTTTCCATTCCTTACCCAGTCAAAATGATTGATCAACCAGCAGCACTGCTGCTGCTTCTCTTTAAGTTCTTTGGTAAAGAAATAGCTAATTATTTGCTGAGTAGAAAATATTCCTTAGAAAGCATTCTCTTTCCCAGCTATCTAATTTGTGACCTAGTTAAAGCCTGTCTATCAGTCTTGGAGGTGAAAAGCAAAGCAAATAATCTATAGATCAACTGCTTCTGAGGGAAAGGAAGTTTGGCTAGTATGGCGTGGTTTTAGAAAGATTTCACTTATGTTGGCTTTGTCACTTCTTTTTCTATTCTCAGCTCTAGGCAGTTTGCTGAACCCCAGGGAATGTTTTTACCATGATAATCCAGTATTTATAAAGAAGAAACAGTCTTGTACATAAGATCTTCATCCTTTGCAGCTAGTTTTGAGTCACTGCAAATATGCATCTGCCTTGCCATAATATTTTTATAAATGGAGTAAAGGAAAAAAGGGGAACTAAAAATGAAGGAGGAAAAGCCAGTTATCTCTTAATGACTTTGGTGCTGGAAATTGTTCAAATTACTCTTCCACCTCATAGAACAGGACCTGAAAATGGTACTTGGAGCTAAAGACTTAGATTGGATTTACGGGGCTTAGCTGGTTGCCAGCCAACTGTCATGGGTTAAAGTCTAATTGCATCTGCAAATAATGTAGCCCATCAATGAGCACCAAGAAGACCCAAGTTCTTCACTCCCAGACTGATGCCCAGCCTGACCTGCCACTGCAGAGCTGCTCCAGGGCTCAGATTTACTGTGACTGGCTGTAGAGAACTAAGCCAAACCTGCTGTTTTATTGGAGAATCTTCATTCAGACACAAATTGAGTTCAATAATTGCTCAGCCAACTGTGTTTTTCTTGAACTTGCTACATCTACTGCACATATAGAGTATTTTAAGAGTTTCTTTCCACTATCTGTCTTGTTGGAAGTCAAAGCATTGGACTGTATGGTAGATCTTAAGACAGAATGAAACAAGTGCCACCCTGCAGCTGGTTTCTTGGAGGACTTGGAGGACAAATACTGCAGCATAAGAGAAAGTTACAGTAGGGAAGGAAAGGAAAACAACTGTTTATCCAAAAGATTGTCCTTTCTGTATTTTAGTGCTAGTCAACCTGATTCGGTGCCTGCACAAGCCTTGCTGGAGGGCAGCCCTGTTGGCTGGAGCCTGCCTCTACTGAGCGTGTGGGGCATATAAAGGAAGTGAAGGACATGTTTTGAGGGAAGCTTAATCTTTTTACATGTTTAATATCATTGCAGGTCCGAGAAGAAAGACAGCTGAATTGGAAATCTTGTTTCTAGGGCTTTTCTCTTTTCCCAGCAATTTTCTCCCCCTTCCTTTCCTCTGATTAAATTAATCTGTCATCCAGAATGTGGCACGCTGTCACCTGTGACTTTACCAAATATCAGATGTGTGTGCATTATGGTTTGAGGAGTTCTTAGTGGAGCTGAACTGTGGCTTCGTGGCTTTAGGCCACCTCAGAAGAAAAGCTTTGTATTCTAAGCTGGCACACAGCCTGACTCATACCACAGATCTGGTAGAGTCTGCTTCACTTCAAGGCATTTGTGGGAGCAATGGCTCTTGAAACACTTAGTTTTACCTTTTCTTTTGTTGAAATTACGATTAATCAAATGTAGAATCTCAATTTCAACCCATCCTGTATTTAGTTTTACAGCTTCCAAGTTTAACATGTTTGGAAAGATCAAGGTTGGCAGGCAGTGGGGTAAGATACTAGTTTGCAGAGAGTAATTAATCTTGTGTATTTAAATATTCCTCTTATGAAGTAGTGTCAAGAAATAATTTTGAAAGCTGATCTTTTCGAATTGTTTCTCACTTTCCCCTGAGTTCAGTTTTTAGTATTAAAAAATTGCCCTTTATATCTGTTTTAGCACTGGAAACCATCAGGTGGAGTTGTACAGATACTGTAAGTGTAATCCTTTGGGTTGTGTTTTGCTTCCATGAAACTATCATCATCCCTGTAAATGTCAGTGGAAATTAGGCATTTATATTAATGGAGCTCTCCTCCTCCCCTCCTGATTCTTAAAGGTGGGATTTTTGCATTGCATCAGTGATTCAGGAGCAAGGCTGAATTTCATCAGCATTTCCTCTGAAGGAGGTTTTGCTTGTTTGAGAGATCTTCTGGCAAGCAGTAATTGTTTACAGGGGCTCTTTAGAATCTAATTTACAATGAAACAAATTCAAATAATATGCAAAAGTAAAATTAAAAAGTGTATCAATTAACATACAAAAGTAGAACTACAACACACGTTCAGCTTAACAACTCCTTGGAGGGTACAGCAGCCCATGGAAGGGAAACAATGCTAAGCATGCTAAGTGAACGGCTCCTAGGGGGGTAAGGAATGGGAAAATAAACTCAGGGTTCCTACTGGCTGGTAGACAAGGGAAAGCTGTTGATGTAGACTACCTAGACTTCAGAAAAGCCTTTGGCATGGTCTCTCTCAGTATTCTCCTGGGGAAATTGGCTGCCCATGGCCTGGGCAGGTGTACCCTTCTTTAGGTAATGAACTGGCTAGAGGGCTGTGCCCAGTAGGTAGTGGTGAATGGAGCTAAGTCCAGCTGGTGACCCGTTACAAGTGCTGCCCCCCAGGGATCGGTACCAGGACCCATCTTGTTTAATTCTTTACTGATGAACTCGATGAAGAGATTGAGTGCACCCTCAATAAGTTTGCAGATGACGCCGAGTAGTGAAGTGTGTAAAGTGTGTGGGAAGTGGTGTAGATCTGCCTAAGGGTAGGGGGGCCCTACAGAGGGATCTAGATAAGCTGGATCGCTGGGCTGAGGTGAATGGGATGAGGTTCAACAAGGCCAAGTGCCGGGTCATGCATTTTGGCTACAACAACCCCATACAGTGCTATAGGCTTGGGGATGAATGGCTGGATGACTGTGAAGACGAAAGGGACCTGGGGGTGTTGGTTGATGCTCGGCTGAACTTGAGCCAACAGTGTGCCCAGGTGGCCAAGAGGGCCAACGGCATCCTGGCCTGCATTAGAAATGGTGTGGCCAGCAGGAGCAGGGAGGTGATCATCCCCTGAACTCAGCTCTGGTGAGGCTGCACCTTGAGTACAGTGTTCAGTTTTGGGCCCCTCACTGCAAGAAAGACATGGAGGCCCTGGAGCGTATCCAGAGAAGGGCAGTGAAACTGGTGAGGGGTCTGGAGCACAAGTCTTACAGGCATCAGCTGAGAGAGCTGGGATTGTTCAGTTTGGAGAAAAGGATGTTTGGGGGGAGACCTCATTGCACTCTATCTCCTGAAGGGAGGCTGTGATGGGGGGGGGTTGGCCTCTTCTCCCAGGCAGCAAATAGGATCTGAGGAAATGGCCGCAAGTTGTGCCTGAGATTTAGATTAGACAAAAGGCAAAACTTTTCCACTCACAGAGTGGTCAGGCACCTGGAATGGTCTGCCCAGGGAGGTGGTGGAGTCCCTGTCCCTGGCAGTGTTCAGGAGGCATGTGGATGAAGAACTATGAGATACTGTTTAGTAGCTGTGGTAGCAATAGTAATGGGAGGATGGTTGGACTAGATGATCTTGTAGGTCCTTTCCAGCCTTGTGATTCTATGATTGAGAACCAAAGGATACAAGATCTTAGGGGGAACCTTGTAGATGAGGGGTGAAACCAGCCTCGTGGTTTGTATGTGAAAAACAGGTTGTTTTTCAATCACTATAGCATAAGCACTGGATGAACAGAATGTGGTGTGGGGCAACTGGGGTTGTTATGGGGGATTAGCATTACATCAGCAGCTGGACACTGTAGCCTGAGTGCAGATCCCATTGTGCTCGGTGTTGTATGTCTCCAAATATGTGATTATTGCGCTGATCAACTAATGGACTTGTGTAGTCTTTGCTATGTATTTTCTGAAAGCTGACATCAGAAAGGAGAGGTTACACTTGCCCCACTGAACAAAGAAGTGACTTTCCTGTAGCGCAGACTTTGTCTCACATTCCCAGGCCCTGACCTAGAAGCTGTCACTCATCTAAACCTGTGCCTTACTATGGTGCGCAAAGCATAAATATTGCCTGCTTCTGCAACCCTGTGAGCAGACAGAATGGTCCCTTGTTGCAGGTATATTCCTTCAGCAAATATGGGGGTGCTGGCTGTGACCACCCGTGCCATAGAGGTGACATCCACCTGACACAGCCCAGGGCTGTACAGGGCGTCTTGGGAAGTGGGAAGGACTTTAGGTGATGTCTTAATGCGGGTTGCCTGTTGTCCTCTTGGACTGTGTGTACGATCTTTTTCCATAATGAACTGATCTACTACTGAGGTGGCTCATCCAATTAGTGAAAATGCAGCAGCTGAATTCAGAAGGGTTATGAGCATGGGAGTGCAGGATGTTTGGCTTTGCAAGTTCTTGTGGGGAAAAGAAAATGGGGAAAAGTTCTCTGTTGTGCTGCCAAGCCTCAAAGAAAGTGCAGCAGTGCATGTCTGAATGCTAAGCATGTCATAGAGCACTTTGCTGAATCAGAGTTTAAGTCATCAGCACAGGCAAGGATTGTGTCTGTATTCATATCTCCACACAACAGATTAACGCATTCACATTTTCTCTCAAATCCATTTCAACAGATTTTTATTGTTGTTTTCTTGGTATTGTTTTATGAATGTTGCTATGTATCTTGAAAAGTCTTGTATGCCAGCAGTGATGTCATTATAGAGTGTGTATATGTGTGTATCTGTTCTAAATATATAACTTAAAAATAGACAGTGACAGTTAAAGACTAAGGGTACGTTTATGGCCCTGCAGCTTTGTCCCTGTAGGCTGTTGTCAGCTCTCAGGTGAAGGGTGGGCTGGGTCTCTGTTTGGGAGTGGGACCCAAAGGGGACTGCAGGCAGGAGGAGGGGGAAATCACCACTTTTTTCCCTTGAGGGGGAGCTGTTTGACTGCCTGATTATGGCAGAGGTCAGTGTGTCCTTGCAGGGCAGGTGCTGACTGGTGTTAGGTGGTTCTCAGGCCTTCTGCCTGATGCTAAGGCTTAGGGAGCCAGAGCGACTCGTGCAGCAGGCTGATAGCTTTCCTGGGAGCTGGGACAGCAAGGACCGTCTGTATCCAGCAAGAGAGAATTCCCTTTGCATTAATCACTGCTCAGCACTCCTTCTCTACCTTGACAGACCCTACACTGACCACTTTGGATGATTGATGATCCAATACACTTTTTTTAAGGCTGTGAGAGTGTCATACTCGATGTCAGATTTCAGCTCAGGCTATTTGTTTTATTCATTTCTCCCACTTCTGCTAGTATTTCAACTCCAATCACCTTTTCCTTTGCCTTTTCCAGTATGCTATCTATTGTGGCTGGTTTAGAAATGGGGTTCCTGTTCTACTCACAGGTGCCTGCAATTCACTCAGTGACTGAAGTGGTCGTTATATATAAAGGTTTGCAGTGGGCATTAGGAGCTGTCTGGTTGAGAGGCACTGTGTATAATGTGTTGTTATTAATATCGCTCATCATGCTGAAACAGTTACCTTTTCTAGATGAATCATCGCTGGCATAGCATTATTCAGTATATTGAAACTACCAGAAAATGGTGTTTTTCTAGGAGTAATATTCCCTCAGCACATTAGTTAGTAAATGTCACGCACAAATTGCTCATGATTTTCCTTAGATCAAAGGCATATTTCAAAATAGCTACAATATGATTTTTTACCTTCAAAAGAGAATGTGAGAGTCAGTGTGAGATACGTCCTATGGAAGGAGCTGTCTGGGATAAATCAGATTATTATGAGGGATGTGTAAAAGGAAGGACAATTCCTATTTGAGATCACAGATGTAGTCCCTGGTCTTGAAAGATGAAATATTCCGCTCTGGTGCATGGAACTTGAAGGGCAGACTGAATGCTATGATTGCAGGCATTCTTGATAACAACACAGAAAAACTACTTTCCACTTCACACCCAGTCATGCACACCGACACATAACTGATTACACTGTCATCTTTCTTTCCCTCTTTTGTTCCTTCCTACCATCACATCAACAAGCAACACTAATTACTTGCCATGCTGTATTGTAGCACGCAACTGGAATGCGAGAGGAAAGAATTCTGTGTTTTTAATAGTGGGAGTGGAGCTAGATGCTGTTGTCAGTGTTATTAAAGCTGAGGATTTACTGCAAATATTAGAGATGGTTCCAGTCTCCTTGTTTCCATTTAAAATCCTGGGTTACTTCAACACATGGGCAGGAATGAAAAAGACATGAACTCGGGATCTGAGACAAGCTCCAAGTGGTTTGGACTTATGGGTAAGCCCAGGGATTGACATGAATGAAGAAAAGGATTGGGACATTTTCGGGCTGAAAGATTAAGGTTGTGGGGAGTATGAGCTGACATGGGATGCAGGGTTACCTGTGGGAAGCAGGAGGACGTGGCCATGCCCCTTGCTCTGGGTGGGGATGTTGACATTGCAGAAGCTGGGTTATCACTGCCAGGAAGTGCAAAGCCAGGTTGGGCAGGATGCTGCTGTCTTCCTGTATGGCAGTTTGTGTCTTTATCCACAAAGAGCAGTGAAAATAGGTGACTTAATCATCACTAAGGTTTCACCGGTGGAGAAATGTTAGTGCTTAAATTAAGGCTTATGCAAGGTTGCATAGTGAATGCACAGCAGAATGAAATGGAGCAGCAGTTGAGACCCATATCAGCTTCCTGCTCCCACAGCAAAAATCTTCCCACGCAGGTCCTGAAGTTATTAGCAGCTGTTTCCAAACTGAAAGCTGCTTTCAGAAATTGGAGCATAAAAATAAGCTTTCTTCCTCCCCTCTCGCCTAACAAATACCTCAGATAGAGAGGAATGGAGTATTAGGGAAAGCAAAATATTCCTTTTTATTTAATCCTGTAGCAAAAAATACATCCCTCTTAAAACCACACAACAAACAGAAAACCTGTGCTGCTATAGATCTTGTTACTAAAAAGGAGTCTATCCAAGCAATCTGTCCGCCTGCCTTTCTTGCTGTGCTGGTACTTTTCTGAAACTGTTGAGTCTGCATTTTTATTCCTCCTCACGCTCTGTATCCACAGTAAATGATGCCAGACTCTATCAGTTTCTGGACATCTTTCCCACACCATTTTCAATCTTGACTGGGGTGGAGATGAGAGGGAAGCTGTCTGCTTCATTTTAGGCGTTGAAGCAATTCCCTACAAGAAAGCTGTAGAGATCATCTCAATTTCACATACGTGGGACAGGGAATGAATGCATGACTTTGCCATTGAGACCCCCTGCAAAATTCTGCCCTTGTGCTTATGCTGATGCTGTCAGAGGATCATGTAACAGCCCAAAATGCAGGTAGAGCATAGAGCCTTAATCTGGAAGCTGGGCAGGGAGAGAGCAAGCTTGGTTTTGTTCTTGTATTCAGGTCTTTTCACACTCCTCTTCCTTTTCCTGCTATCTTTCCTTTCATTGTGATATCTGGACAACAGGATTGTTTGTGGCATCTATTTTTATTTTTCCAACTGCCAAAATAAGCCTAATCAGAGCCTGGGAGGTACGGCTGTATTATAAGCAGTAACAATATGCCAGCTAGGTCACCTGAAGCCAAATTTGTCTCCTGTTGTCTCAAGAGTATTCTCTTGCCATGACAGAGAGCAAAGATGAGGTCCTAAAAAAAAGAATTTTTTTTTGCAGTTAGTTGATTTCTCAGCACAGAGAAGTAGAGGGTGAAGTGCATCATGTGAAGTATTGCTGAGCTGCTGTGTGTCACTAACTGTGAGTTACGGTCACCTACTGCCACCCCATCCCTAAAGCCCTGTAAGTGCCTGAGACCCTGGGCTAGCAGCAACCCTCTGCATTACCACACTGCAGCTTCAAAAGGTGAGACCCTGATGTTTTGCTGAACAGAGAGAAGATCTACGCTTCCCTTCCTTTGGAAATAACTTTGGAAAAAGTCAGTTTCCTTGAAGGGAAAAGGTTGTTGAGTGTGCCATCCTCTGAGCACAGCGTGCTTTCATAGCGAGCGGAGCCCGTTTGTCCGTGTCACCTTAACATTTAGTTTTTACTTGCTGATATCAATTAAGGAGGAAATTCATAAAGGTCAGTTAGTGGCCTATTATTCACACAACCCCAGAAATTATGGGTAACTCCCAGACAGAACAGCTTGTTTCCTTGCTGGTGTTAAAGCTGTTTGAGTTTTGAACTCTACTACTATTAGTTCAGGCCCTGGGATTTTAGCCAAGGTGGGTTCCATTTCACCTTCAGGTGCAAGATCCAGATGGCATCCTCCTGGAAATTAAGACCATGGTCCCAATCCATTTCACTTTGGCAAATGTTACTCGCGCTGCCTCAGATCTTTTATGTATAAATCTAAATAAAATAGAAATAGTCAAATAAAGCTTTTCTGCCTGCTGGTGGACAGGTGGCACAATCTTAAGGAGCTTAAAGGCTTTCTCCTCTCTTTAGAAATAGTCGTTTCATTCTATTTTTAGAGATGGAGACCATCTCTGTCTATACCCACCCAGAGGGTTGGCCTTTACTCAGTGTATGTAAATAACAGCCAGCCTTGCTGGGGAAACAGACTAAAGCTTCTGAAGTCCTGCACAAGTGGGACGTGTCTGCAGTGGTGACCAAGTCCTGGTGGGGTTGTTCAGAGCACATCCAGCTCCCAGCTCAGTGCATCCATCGGCTGTGTGTCCCAGTGAGTGGGCAGCCCTTGCAGTCGTTCTGAGCGCATTCGGCTCACGCTACATCTCAGTCTGGGAGTCCCTCATTTAGCGATTTATGGGCCATGTCAGCGTAATTTAGTGTCTTAATACTGCTGGTCAAGGACCATCAACGTCTTCTAAACCTCCGTTGTCCTTGGTAGGGAATGGAAGCAGAACCTGCTCAGAGTCAGCTTTCTGGGCAGCTGAGGGATGGATGCGTTGAAGGCAGAAGAAATAAACATCCTTGGAGATGAAATTGTTTTTTTTTTTTACAGAAAAAAATATCTTTAAAAACAGCATTAAAACAAGTAGATGGTTGAAGTACCTGCTGTGTGGCTCTATGCTATTCCCTGAAGGCAGCAGCTGTGCTCAGGTGTTGCAGAATAAGCAGATGGGCAGGTGGCAGCTCTTGAGCAAGGTTGTCCTCAGTTTGCTCGCTGTCTGGCCATCTTAGCTGGACCATCGTTTCCATGCTCAAGGACAGGGAGAGAAATGAAAACCCAAGTGCTTTCAGCAGCATCTGCACTTTGGGGTAAATCTGCATGGATTTACACTTTTGTGGTTTTTAACTCTAATTTCAAGGCAGGAGTAACTTGTTATAAAAGCAATGCCAGCACCTTCCATCATCTGCTAAGAAGTCTTTCACGTCGAGGCTAGCCTGGTTCATGTGGTACAGCAATGAAAAAATATTTCTCAACTATTCAAGGTTCTGCTCACCAGGAGTTCCAGCTTTCTATTGGAACAAATGGGAAAAAACAAGTAATTGTCCAAAAGCCAACATGAAAAGAAAACTGCAACTTAAATAGTAGGAGGGAACTTATTTTTGTGAGGGGGAAAAAAAGTAAAGACAAACTTTATTTGGTGTTTATCTGAGTGTGTCTCTTCTCTGGAGTATTGTAGGGACAAATGTTGTTGTATCCTTTCAGAAGGATTTGGGGAGGGTTTATTCCCATTTTTGGTCACAGATAGGGGCATGTAGGTCCTGAAGGATGGAGGGTGTTGCTGCTGGACTTGGGTCTCGAGCCCCTCAGCCTTTCAGACGAGCAATCAGCACTCCCACCAGGACTCTTGTTCCTCTCCATGGGTATTGACTTGTTTGTCTGAATGTTTTTATCTCCATTTATATGCTGAGTGGGCTTTGCACAGGATGCAGCACAGTGGATGTTCACATGTGATTGCTTTTAGTCACTTCTAATAACAAATATCATCGTGACTGTCATTATTTACAGCAACAGGGAAACCTCCTGCCTCTGCTCCCTGCTCCTCCTGTCCTGTGCCCACCGCAGCTCACAGCGTGGTCACTTTGTATGTTTTCACAGTTTTCCTCCTGTTGAGCCCTGCTCCTCTTCTGCTGTTTTATAACAGTGAGTGCAGGCCAAGGACTCCCAGAGAAACCATTTGTTTTGTTTTGCATGTAGTTTTCACAAGTTGGGGGTGGCAGGACAAGAATACACCTCTAGTTTTGAAATTTCCCATGCAGTAACAGCGAGGCATTTTTTCTCTACTTAACTAAGAAAATTTCAAGGAAAAACGTAAGGGCTGCTTTATCTTCTTTGATAGAAGAATATTAAAAACACAGGAGGATGCCACGAGGATGTGTAACCTGCATTGCTCCAAATCCAAAGAGAGGCAATAGATGGAGTGCCAGTGCCTTTCTCCTATTAGCTGCTCCTGTTTACTCTGCTGTGCAAGTCTGTTGAGGTGTTTGATGACTTTTCACATCACCATGGGAATACTGAGACAAGAGAAGCATTCATTTCCAGTCTTCTCTTTTTTTTTTCTCCCCGCTCCTCTGCCTCACTTCTTGCTATTCCTCCTTGATGTCCAGCTGCCCTCATCCACACATAACGTTTCCATCAAGTTTGCTGTGTATTTGTGTTGAGCAGGATCCGTGGGGCAGCACGCAGGTAGCAGTGAATGAGAGGAGAGGGAAGGCTCCAGCTGGGGGTGCAGCAGGTGTACAGGTCTGAGATGCACAACAGCCCTGTCCTGTCCAGCTCCTCGTGTGCTGGTGAGTCCTGAGCTCAGCCTGTTGCCTACACCGTGGCTCCAGCAGGTGTGGGCAGTGTGCCTGCTTGCTGCCTGGTGGTGAAACCATTCCCACAGCAAGGATTAACTCATGGCAAGTTCCCACAGGATCCACAGCCATCCTCTCATGGAGGTATCAATATAGCAGCCATGCTTTATTGCGGTCTCATTGTAAATAACAAAGCTAGACTTGACCCTAATAACATTTAATCACAGCTCAAACTGTGCCCAATATTGGAGATACAGAGTGGAAGGCACCAAAAAACATCTTGAGAAAATGGTATGCATTCCAGAAAGCAAACTTTTTTTCAAAAGCAAAATATTTTTCTGGATAGAGTCTGTTTCAGTGATAGTTCCAGCTGGGAATAATTGAAACAAATCATTTAGATTTTGTTTTGATATCACTTCACTGTTTTGATAAATTAAAAAGTGCCAGCTGCGTTTATTATGACAGTTCACACTATATTAGATACAAATGTCTGTGGACAACGTTTTGTAATATATTCTGCTTTGATGTAACCAAAAGGGGCCATTTCCCCATTAAAATGTGATGTTGCAACACAACTGAAATCAAATATTTCAAATAACTAATCGTCTCTGAAATTTTAATTCAGCGAGAAATGTAAAATCTCAACATTGTTCACGAGACATAGAAAGACTGTATTCAGTATTCTCCCATCCAAGTAATTTGGTGTTGGAGAAAGGTGAGAAATAACCTACTTGACAATTCTGAAATAACTTATTCAGCAGATTAGAAACTGATGGAACTTGTCCTTCTGCAAAATTAAGTGTTAGGATAAGGCCATGTGTGTGCGTGTGAATATGGGAATGAATGTGTGTATTATCAGTTAGCGTTTAACACTGAGGTCTTCCCCCTTCTGTGCTAAACGTGGCACGTTCCCACAACTTAGAATCTTGGTGGACGAGGTAGGTGAAAGGTACAGATGCAGAGGCACAGCAGTTGTGTTTGCAACCTGCTCTGCAGTATGTTTGCTAACCTGTGCTTGTAATCACAGGGAGCAGTAAGAAGGAAATCTGGCATTGGAAAAATGTGCTGGCATCAAAAGGAGGAGCTTCACTGAGGGGGTGGCTGGGTGAGTCCTCAGCCCTTCCAGCAGGCAGCAGTGGTGCCGGGGTCCCATCAGCCTTGTGATGGAACAGAAGTTGTCCTCGTCTCACCTGTGTCCTTATTCTGCACTGAGGCCATGCAGCTGGAGCTGCTGCTGCTGCTCCTTGAAACAAAACCTGCTCTGTGCGCTGCTTTCAGAAACTACTGAGGGCTGCACTTATTGAAGTGTTCTGGTTATTTTATATGGTAGGATAGCAACAAAGCGAGCCGCAAGCTCCTTTCAAGGAGTAACCCCAGCGCATGGCAGGGTACAAAGGTTTGCTAGGGAAGGACAGTAGAGCTCCCATTCTGTACCTGCTATCTGAGCCAGTGCTATTTCGACACAAGTCTATTTTGTCAAGTATATTGCTTGAAAGACCCTGAATCAAAACATGAGTTATTTATGCATACGTAAAATTAATCCTCAAATGATTAGCTGGAGTATGCATCTGTCCTGCAAGTAATTGTCAGTGCTATTATAATAATGAGAAGCAAAGCCAGGAGAAAATTCTGCTCTTAGTTATTCTGTTAGAGACTGTAGCTGCTAGTAATGAAATAATAATTAATTCACTGGTTTATGCATTTGCTTTATTTATGGATGTTCTCTTTACTTATACATATTTTTATTACTTAATATTTAAAACGCGCTAAGGGCATGGAAGGTGCAGCAGCAGCGCCTTGTGCTGCTCAAACCCTGTGCTGTGACACTGTGGAAAAACACCAGCAGCTGTTGGCAGCAAGGTCGGATCCCTGAGCTGTTGTGGCTGCTCTGCAGTAACCTGGGAGCTTGGTATGAGGGTGGAGCTTTGGATCCATCAGGAAGGGGCCGGCAGGTGGCTCAAAGCCACTCTTCTCCTTGGGCTGAGGGTGCTGCATCCTTCCTCAGCACTGCTGTCCTGAGAGACATCAAGATCATGACATGCACTAAGGGAAGCAGTGACATGCAGAAGAGTCCTTCTATTTACAACTTTGCTTTTAAAAAACTTGGAGCTAAATTCTGAAGCTTTCTTTCCCTCTTTTGCTGAAGCAAAGGAGAGTTAGAAATTCACTCCTAATTATTTTTGCGTTGCAGATGCTCAGAAAATCCTTGAATCCCTAAAAACTTTGATTTGATATTTTCAAGTTATCACCAGTGCTGTGGTGTGATAAGATTTCAGCGTTGTCCTTTGCCTGTAGATATACCCCAGTGTATTTTTACAAGTTAAGGGATCTGCTTAATCAGACGTTGAGGGGAAGAAAAAGGAGGCACAAATCTATCTGCAAAAATTGCTAGGCAAACAGGTTCCTGGTAGGTTTCTTATTTCCCCCAAGAGCCTTACAGTCTCGTCTCTGCGTGAAAATGAATGCTTGCAGGCCACTAGCCTGAAAGCAGTGCTGAGTGAAGCAATGATGTGTTTTAAGCAGCAATATTTCACGGCAAATAATCTGCCCTGAAACGGAGACAAGAAGATGGCATTTTTCACCTAACTGCATCTCTTTGTTTTTCTTTTCTTTTTTGGAAACCTTGCTCAAATCCGACCCAGGAGTTGGTGGCTGTGCTGAGCTGGGTTGGGAAGGGGGTTTTAGCCTTGGATGAATAAGCTGGTGAGTTACAGTTTGCTTGCTGAATGGAAAGTCACTTATGCAGGAGAATGGCAGACACTTTTAGATCTCAAGTAACCTAGAGATTGACTGGTGTATGAAAATTCACACAGGGGGCAAAGACAATCCATTGCAAACTCAGACTTTCCTGAGAGCAACTCAGTTTGGGATGGAGAAGGGAACCGTTATCGTCAGTTCTTTCATTTTCTTCATCATCCCATACAACCTCTTCAAAATTTCCCCTTTTATAACAAAATTACTTTTCCAGCTGCTTCTGAAACCATCACAGAATCACAGAATGGTCTGGGTTGGAAGGGACCTTAAGGCTCATGAAGCTCCAACCACCCTGCTGCAGGCAGAGCCATCAACCTCCACGTTTAATACCAGACCAGGTTGCCCAGGGCCCCATCCAAACTGGCCTTGAACACCTTCAGGCGTGGATGGGGCATCCACAACCTCTCTTGGCAGCCTGTTCCAGCACCTATTTTAAACTTCCCTTCAAAGATCTATTTCAATATTTAAATACTTTCTTTGGAAGATCATCCGCTGTACAGGATTGTTGGGCAAAAAAATAAAGCCGTAGCAGTGACATTTTCCTTGTAAACCCTGTTTAAGCGCCGATAAACCAAAAAATGTCAGGAAAAAAATCCTGAAAACATTGCTTAAACGATTTTCAGTCTCTGTGGTGAGGAAAAACTGTCGTTGTCTGTGAACTTATGCCACTGGGTGTTATGACGTGCAGCGCTGGCTGCCTTGGGAGGGCATGCCGGCTGCTTTGCCTCAGGTCTGCTTTCCTCCGGCTGTGATTCTTGGAGGGATGTTACCAAGGCATAACCTTCCCAACCACAGCACAACATGCCACAGCTGAATTAGGTGTGTTACGGGTTTATTCTCACTTTCCTCTGAAGAGGCAGGGACAGGCCATTGCCCGAGGCAGGAAGCCAAGCACTGCGTACCAACAGCCGCCTCCTGCGCAAGCTGAATGCACAGCTGTTCTCTGCCTTGGAGTTGCACTGAAAGCTCCTAACCTTCTCCTTTATTGTTATTGGTTTAAATGAACACGAGGTAGGTGTGTTAAGAGACACTGATCTCAGGGCTGTGGTCATGGAGGGGTCTTTCCCCATTCTGCCCACCCCAGCAAGTAGCCACTGTTCCTTTGCCTCTGCACAGCCACTTGCAATTTATTGTCTGCTCCAGTAAGGAATGGAGGGAAAAAGCTCTGTGCTGATGTTGTGAGCTGTATTGTCTGTACTGTATATTAGCCTGAATATTTGTGCTTGGTAACCTGGGTACAGCACATTGATTGTGGGGCTCTCTGCCAACAAAAGGTGGGAAGAAGGAGCCGCATTGGTCAGCTGGTAGCAGTGACTCAGCGGGGGCTGCGTGCTGGGGCTGTTACGTGCCTCAGGAGAGGCAATTGCAAAGCACGTTTGGAAATGCAATTTGCAGGAAGGCTTCCTTTCAGCTTGGCAGAACTGTCGCTGCGTTGATTGTAGTGGGTTTTGCATTGTAGCTTTTGCAAATCTGTCTCAAAATAGTCCAAAAGGTTCGTTTCACCTCCCGTACCTGCCAGAAGGGGTCTGGATATTTGTATGTGTTTTTATCTCCAGCCCTGCAGCATTTTCAAAAGCTGAGAATGCTTAAAAGGTGTTCAGGTTTTTGTTTTTTGTTTTTTTAATTGCTCCTTTGGTTTTACAAAGAAAAAGGTAAATGAGAACAAAACAGAGTAGAAGAAAGCAGTTCCACATGGAAGGGAAAGAGAAAATGCAGTGAAATAAGATGTTGAAAATGAAATGCCCCCAGACATCCCCCCTGCAGACAGAAGAACGTCCAAACTGTAGCTCCCTTTTCTTGGATTTTTTCTTTCTTTCATTTTCTTTTGGAGATGCTTACTTCATAGCTAGCAGATCGATGGCCAGTTGTATGTAGTTCAGCGTGGCAAGGCGCATCAGGGTCACTTAAAATGATACTCCCATGAAAAGCTGTCTGCACAGCTGGAGCAGCGTACAAAGAACATGCTGATATGCAGAGCTGGTTAGCGCTGCATGGGAAGTGGTGCTGCCACTAACACACCGCTGAGGTGTCTTGAAGGCTGCTTCTGTGGCTCATTCCCACGGCTTTGTGCTGCTGCTTCAAAAAACCATTGCACTTCTTGAGCTTATCTGTTACAAACACGAATAAGCATTGTGTCCCGGAGAAGGCATGGAGTTGAAGAGCTGGGGGCAGTTTTGCCACAGTGGTGGTGTGAAAGAGGCAGCAGGTGTTCAGTGCTGACTGGTGGGCTTTTCTCTCCCGCTTGTATCCTTCAAATGCGGCAGATGCCCTCTGCCATCAAAGGCTTTTCCACCAAAGGGGAATCCCTCTGAGACCACTTTGGATGGGGTTGCTGCTCCTCTGCATTGCCAAGAGCATTGCCAAGTGACCAGATGGCACTAGAGAATCAGGTTTTTAAAATATCAGTGAGAAAGCCCATCTCCTTCTCCCCTTCAATTCCTTATTCAGCTGCTGGCACAGGGAAGACTTTGTGTTCCCAGCATTGGATGCTTGTCAGTGTCCTCACCACGCTCTCACCGGCCCCCATGCCCTGGGCAAACTGTTCAGGTTGCAGATGTGTTTTGTCTTCAGACACTGAGTACCTGTTACTAAGGGATTTGTATTCAAGAGGGGTTCGATTTGTATTGTTCTCTCTTTCTTTTTTTTTTTTTTTAGCATACCTTGTATTTAATTTGGCAGAAAGCTCTGTTGAAGCTGCTTTACCTTTACTACATTATTATTCAATTGTATTTCCCTTGATGAAAAGCCTGGCAGTCTGTTGCTCAGTGACAGATGTGCTAGCTTTGGTTGAATCACCACCACTAGGCTTATTATCAGTTTTACTAATGTTTGCTGTTTTACACTATAACAGGTAGGGTGATTCATTCAGTCAAGACAAACACACAGACACATATGCACACAGTGATTCAGATACCCAGCCACATGCATACACAGAGGTGAATCAGCCTAAAGCAGTCCTCACTTCATGCAGAAATGTTCCTGGATCCCTTGCTTATGTGTCCCCTCCTCGCAAAGCAGCCACCCATGAGTATGGCCCCATTGCTGCAGGGCTGCAGGACGTCTGTCACAGGACAGATGATCTTTGCTCACCGTGAACAGCCCTGACCAGTGCCTAAGGCCCACACGTGTGAGATTAATGAGATGCTTCTTTGGTTAATTCAGGTTATAGGATTTCATATTGTTCAATCTGCAAGTCCTGCTGGTTGCTTTGTGCAGTTTCCTTAGCACCTGCTGCATACGTGGAGCTTTCTGGTTTCTCCCATGTGCCGCATGGATTTGTGAACGTTGTGTCCAACCTTAGCATGGACCTTAGCCTGTTCCAGCAGATGAGGCTCCCCGTGCTCCTGCAGAAACAATGCTGTGTGCCGGGTCTGTGGGAAAAGCAATGGAGCCCAAAGTTGGCAGATCCCATCACAAGATCTCCAAATTGCACGATATGTAGCTATAGCTCAATAAAACAACCCCAGTGCCTATCAGATTCAAGTGTCCTGGCTTCAGAGGAGCTCAAGCTAATCAATGGGCTTTTCCCTGGAGCTTCTTTCTGCTGCTCTAGGAGGATATCACAGTTTAGTTCAGTGCTCCAGAGCGCTGCATTGTTCATTGCAATTTTCTCATCTCACAATATTAGGGAGCCCAGAGCGTTTGCGGTTTTATTTCTGTACATCCACACCCTGAAAAATTCAGGGATGTTCTGAGTTACGTACAGCTCTGGGGGCTGCAAACTGGGGCCAGGAGTCTCCCAGGAGCAGGTCCTGTATGACACAGGTCCTGTATGACACAGGTCCTATATGACACCCCCTGGGCCTGCTGTTCCCTCCTGTTTCCAGATGGAGCTGGCTCTGTGACAGAGTGCAAGAATGGAACAAGAATGTTTAAAGGGAGAAAACTTCGGGTTCATATTGAGTGCAATTTCAATGCTTAAGATGAGGTAGTTTATATACAAACTGCTTGGTCTCTTTAATTAAAACTCGCAAGGACTAGCTGTAAAATAACGAATGTCTCGCTCTGCCATATTGAAACTTTGTCTAATGAATTCTTTGCCTTGTCTGCCTCTGTTTCCATCTGACATCCTGTATTCATTCACAAGGTGTTCCTCTTAATGAAAACAAGGTCACTCTCCCAGCATTTGATGGGCAAGAAAGGAAAAGGTGACAGAACTGCAGCCTTACAGCGTGTTATTTTTTACTCCTTCCCTAATTGCAAAGAACTTCCATTGATGTGGAGAGAACTTCTGCTTGAATAGCAGAGGACAATAGGTGCCAGATCGGACCATAGGAGAAATTGGAGTTCAGTCCAGATATTCAGTTTCTTACATCGATTTTCCACTTTTGTCTGTCATTGCCTTATGGGACAATAATGCCTGTTATAAGGAGGAAGCATTTCTTTTCTGCTTATAGGCTGATGTCTAATTCTTATTAGTAAGTAATATTGATGTTGCATACAGGGACTAAATTGGAGATCTGAACCCTGCAGCGCTGCACTCTGTACAGAAACATAATAGGAAAGGGTGCCTGCCAGCACCTAAATGGTCCTAAATAGACCAGCCACAGGTAGGACAAAGAGTGAAAGAAGGAACGTTTTAGATTTCCTTACAAGTAGGAGATGGGGAAGAAAGATGGCTTCTTTCCACGCTGAGTCTTGGATTGTGGCAGAAGTAGACCTTCAGAAACAGCTTGCCCCACAGCATTGTGGTTGTGCTAATTAAAGGCTGGTTTCTTGATGTAATTTAGGAGAGAACCATTGACTAGGACTGATCCAGAAAGTCATAGCTCCTCTCCTCAATATCTGAAGCTGAACTACCAGATCCTGGTCCTGCGGTGGCAGAATTTCAGATCCATGAATTCTTCTACTGTATTTTCCTTTGAGAGGGAGATTTGCTTCTCCTTCTCCGTTGAGCGATTGGTGGGACCTTACAGCTTCTTTCCTGTTTCACTGGGACCCTGTGATCAGAAAATAATGTTATTTAGCGTAAGTTATCGTAGTCATGAGAAAAGTAGTTCTCCCATCACATCTGAGATCTGGCAGGAAGAGCTGACCTGCACTGCAGGGCTTTTTCCCAGAAACAGCCTGATGGATAACTTTGAACCATGCATGACTTGAAGGGAAACAAGAGCACAGTCTGCTCATAAGTAGCTGATAAATATTATCAATGAAAGGGCAAAAGTCCAAAACTATTAATTTTCAATTATTTCCTGTCTTGTGTGATAATTCCATCATGGACTGATAGGCCCCAACGTGTAGCTGCTGCTGGCTGCAATGAGCCTGAAGTGAACCTAACCAGGAGGATTGTGGCTGTGCCAATAGGAACATGTTAGATTTGAGGTCCTAAGGGACATCCACCTTGTAGGGGCACGAAGCCCATTCACCTAATTCCAATGAAATTTCAGTAATTAAAGTAAAGATGGCTTGCTGAGCAGAGACTGGAGAAGGATTAAACTAGCATTTGCATTAATAAATAGAGATGTTATCATGGAGAATTAATGTTCTTTGATACAGATCTTGGCAAAATTAGAAGATACTTCGTTACCATGCTTCGTTATCTCTGAGAGGTTAAGAGGCCAGCCTGGGACAAGGGGAAGTGATTTATACAGGAACTTTGTCAGAGACACGAGAATATGTATAAGATAATAAGACTCGCGGAGACCATTAGTAAAAGTCTCCCAGGATCCCAAGGTCTGACGTTGTGCTGGATTCCACACATGTATGCTGCACCTCACGCAGGCGCTCACTTCCTCTGCTATGTCTCATCTTTCTCTCCTTCACCCTTTCTGATCCTGATGTTGTGGTTTTCTTTCCCCTCCCGCTGGCTGACAGGCAGGTGTTGTTCCAAGGGATTGGTAAATACCAGAGAGGGAGGATTCTTTCATTTGAAAATTTCTCTCCTTTTCCCTCCCTGCTGAGGAGGTGAAAAGGACAAATGAAAAGATCAGGTGTAATGTGATGGATGTTGAATGGCTCCAGTGTTTGTTAAGCCATGAGGGCCAAATGAATGGATACCTGGTTCTTTTCTTTGTATGTGTAGGTGCACATCTCAGGGAAGGTTCAGGCCAGGAGCACTGCTACCCCATGATGCTGCTAGCACAGCAACCTGCTCCTGGCAGCAGCACGTCCTGCATCCTTCAGAAAACTTCCCTCTGCTCTGTCACTGCATTGATATCAGCACATCCGTTGTGAAATTTTGTGTCATCTGGAGGACTTGCTGACAGAGGAAAGGAAGAACTCAAGGCCACGTTTGGTATCTCCCAAGGAAAGTGAGAGCAGTCAGATCCTTAACACTGTGCACGGTGCAGTACGTTGCATAGTACCTCCTACACTCTAACCTGTACTTTGTGATACGTAGGAAGGGAATCCTTAGAAATAGCAACGAGAACCCAAGTATGCACACAGGTGACTCCTGACGTTGCCTGCAGCTGAGCATCTCAGCTGCCAAGTAGAAAGCTGTTTGCCTGATGCTGCTTTCCAGCACACATCCACAATACCTTCAAGCACTTGTTAGAAGGGGTTTTCTGATTGCTTTTGGTTATTGTGTCTCTCTGATCTTGTTCAGGAGCATTTCAGAGCGTTGCTCGAGTGAAGCAGTGAATGTGATGCAGAGAAGTCATGGGACAAGTAGCAAAGTTAGTGCTGAATGGTGGATGCAGAATAGATCAAAGATGAATGATGAGGGTGACACTGAAGGCTACGTTTAAGAAAAGGTTGTAGATCAACATCTCTGACACTAAATTCCTTTTAGAATCATTGATAAGGAACATAAAACTGGTGTCCTTAGTGAGAACAGCTTTTGGCCAGGAGGAGCAAAATGTGATTTTGACTCCTCTGTTTTAGAAAAAGATTAAGAAAGGACTTTGTAAAGCTTGTTTCTCTAAGAAAATGAAGCTTACTTGAGAGCATTGCCTGGCTTTGTGCTTTTCCTGATTATCATTTGAATGCGATCCATTTGAAAACAAAATCACAGAAAAATGGAGTCCTAAAAGCTATTGATTTTTACATATTTTCTATAAAGAAACAAGCCGGCAGTAGAGAGAGATCTAAACAACAGAAGTAATCTATTGATGGAAAGGCTAAATCTTAGCTCAGATTCAGAGAAGCCGCCGGAAGGAGAGGAAAAGCCAGTTGTCATCACATCCACTGTCGTGGGACTGCTTGCACGACATGCTTTCCCTGAAGTGCAGAGAGCTAAGGATGCCCATTAAGGAGACATTCAAATAATCTTCACTTCTGCACTCAGGAGATCCTGGTACAGCACAGGCTCATTGCAATCTTTCCTTCTCTGCCTTCGAGCAGGAAGCCAAGCACCACCAACAGGAATTAAGCATTTAATTCTCATTTATATTCTATGGGAAGTGGGCCTGGACCACGTCATCTGCTTTCAAACCTTCCCATCTTTTCCCTCCTTTACAGCCCCGGGCCTGTCAGTGTGTTCTGTTATCCAGAATCAAGATAACAGGTAAAGTTAAAAAGAAATTAACTGAAGTGTGAGGGAAATGTGCAGAAAGGTCTTTGCACCTTTTTGTAGCATTTTCTATTTTTTCCCTTCATGGCCTCTACATTTGAGGAGAAGTATAAAGGTTTTGAACAAAAACACATGGACTTTTCAAAATATCATTGGCTGTGATCACATCCCATTCAGTGGTATTTGCCTATCAAAGGGTGTTTCTGAGAGTCACTGCCCAGCCCTGTGAAAGTTAACAGTCCTTCAGAGCCCACTCTGGGTCTTGAGCCTTATTTATGGTTGTCTTGATTAAAAAAACCAAACTGTTGCAAGCTGCTGTTTGCAGAGGTGCTTTGAATAGTTAGGATCTTCAGGAGTTAAGAACTACTTTTAACACTCAGTTTTTTGTCTGCTAGTTTCTGTGTGACAAGATGGTGCCAAGGACCCAATTATGATTTTTTTTCCCCAGTCTCTCTTCTCTTTCTTCTCCACCTCCTCCTCCAACCATAATCAGGGACACCTGGAAACAATAAAGACTTGTTTGTTTGGTTATCCTTCTCCCCCTTATTTTTTGCATGTTTGATGTTGAGAAAGCAAAGCTGTTAGAGATCCATTAAGCAGTGTTTGTAACGGAAGGGAAGTATTCTATCTGGTTTGAGGAAGATAAGGCACATAAATCGAACTCACCCTACATCTAAACATTTCTGCAAATAGCTGCAAAGCAGACAGACATGCAGTCTCTTTTACTACGTGCTGAGTGCTCCATCTTGCCTCCACTGGAAGCCAAAATAGCTTGAGGATTGGGATCAGAAACTTCAGACTAGAGTGATGAACAACTTTCCAGACTTAAAACAGCTGTTTACAACAAGACTGTTCCTTCACTTACTACTCTTTTTTTTATGCATGGAGCATTCAGCATGTCACCCAAACAAGGAGGCCTGTGTGTATGAGCCATTTGCTGACTGCACCCCCTGAGGCCCACCAACACCATCTTGCTCAGCCTTGGGGATGGAGGCAGCACAGTCTGGTCGCTGTCCTATAATCTGCACGCAGAGCCCTTTTCATGGTTGCTGTGGTGGTGAAAGTGAAGCTGGGTTTCATCTCGGCCACATGTCTTGTCTGCAGGAATATTGAGGCCAGGGAAGCGCAAGGAAGGAGTTGCAACAAGGGAGCAACAGCAAGCTTCTACTCCACACAGCCTTTCAGCCTTTTAGTTTGTCTATAGCTATCTTGGAGCGTGCATGAAAGTGGCTTGATGGTGGGATGTCAGTGCTGTTTTCTCTCTTTCACGTATTCCGGATGTTCTGCTAATAATGCTGCTCGTGGCTCATAGGGGAGGACATATGGAAGGTCTTTCCTAGAAACAGCCTGCAGTCCTGGCTCTCCCAGCTGAAGTGATACACTTATCTTCCAGTAAACTTCATGTGAATTAGAGAGACTCTCTGCTGCGTCCAGTGCAACTAGAATTGGAACGATTAGTAATGAAAATATTTTTTTTCACTCTTGTTTCAATGCCACAGAATCACAGAATCACAAGGTTGGAAATGACCTGCAAGATCATCCAGTCCAACCACCCTCCCATTCCTATCAGTACCACAAGCTACTAAACCATCTCTCGTAGCTCCTCATCCAGGCGCCTCTTGAACACTGCCAGGGATGGCGACTCCACCACCTCCCTGGGCAGCCATTCCAGTGCCTGACCACCCTTTGAGAGAAAAAGTTTCTCCTAATGTCCAACATAAATCTCCTCTGGTACAACTTCTGGCCGTTTCCTCGGGTCCTGCTATTTGCCTGGGAGAAGAGGCCAGACCCTTTTGCACCACAGCCTCCCACAGTGCAATGAGGTCTCCCCTGAGCCTCCTCTTCTCCAGAAGAGAAGATGTCTCATCTCCATGTCTTGGAAACCCAGCTCAAAAAATTGTCCACTGCTTCTTAAAGCATGGATGAAATGTGCACCACAGCTCTTAACAGGCAACAGGGGCAGGATTTGAGCTCCTGAATTCCCAACTAGATGAATCAATCCCTTGGTGAATGATAAACATTCCTTGAACTTAATCTGCAGTATAAGGAGCTTTGGTCAGCAGACAGGGCACAGCCTCTCACTGAGTAATCAAGAATATTTATTTGTGTTGCTGGCAAAATTCTGTAAGCAACATATTGCTATTGGGTGGGTGGCCGTGTTTAACCATAAGTTAATTACAGACTCCATACCTAATCATCATGGAAAGCAGAGGTGCATCGTGGCCCTGCGGTGCATTCATTGTGCCCTGCTTCCAGTACTCTTCTCTGGCTCCTTGCTGCTGTGAGGGTCACCCTTTTGACCATCTGTCTAAAAGTTGTTCTTTGTTCCTTTCATAAGATGCATTGCCTCGTAGACTTTCATGGCCCTAAGCTGGTTCCTGTGAGTGACAGACTGAAGCCACATCATCACCGGGTCTCCATCTTGCAAAGTGAGATTTGGGAAAGATACTGAGCAGCAGAGAGACACAAAGGATTTTGAAGGAATTTGTCAATAGTAGCACTGAGAACTTAAAAAGCCAAAGCAGCCCATTAATCTGTTCTAAAGACAATCTGATACCAATTAGGAGGTAAATGTAGAGTGTGTTTCCTGGCGTGGACACCAGGCCTGGCTGGGGAGATGGAGCTGCCAGCTGGCTGCTCCAGGGAGTGACGCGGCACCTGGGAGTCCATTCCCCTTAGGGTGCAATTTCTTAGTGTATTAAGAACAAAAGACAGAAAATGTTAAAGATTACTTAAAAAAACGTCACTAATAACTCCCTGGGGTCAAAGGATCTGGGAGCACACAGCTAGTTCTGACCGAGCCCAAACTAAAAGGGTTTTTCTCTTTAATATCTTCAGTCTCTGTGGCTGTGATGTGCTGCCTATATTGTAACAAAAGCTTCTGACAGTTTTACCCTCTGAATCTTCAGGAACCTGCTGTCCCAGGGGAGCGTGCCCTTGCAGAAGGTTTATATTTAATTTGTTTCTCTACTTAAACAGAAACTCTTTTTTTGTAGACATTTGCTAGGCAACAACACTGTACTTTTCCACAGAACATTTGTGCTAGGCCTGGTAGAAAAACTTTGAAATCCTGTGAAGAGTTACATTATTCTGCTGTTCCGCAGTTCCCATGGCGTAGGTATGCGAAAAATCAAAATTAAATGTTACATAACATTTAGAAAATGTGGAGCAAAACTGCGGAGAGTTCCAAGCATCGTGTTACAGGAGATATTCTCTAGTTTTGTGAGCACGGAATTGATTTGGTGCTTTTAGTTTTGATAGTGCATGACAATTTTTGGAAAAGGTTTGTACGAAAATTGGGGATGCAGTCTGTGTGTTTATTCTATACTGCCCTCCAGCTTTCGATACCCGTTCGAAATTCTCACTCTGCTGCTTCCAAATCCATGTCATGTGGATACAAGCAATTTTCTTTTCACAAGAATTTTGCTTGCTGTTTTAAGAACCGTCTCTCTGAACATCGTCTCTGTATGATGTTGCTGAGCTGAAGTCTGGGTGAAGTGGCACAGTTTTAAACCAGATCTGTCATTCTGATGCACTTCAGTCTATTTTAATGCATAAAACTTGTGGGTTTTTTTTTTTTTTTTTTTTTTTTTCTTGGCAAGATTTAGGATTAGTCATATCCACCAGAGAAAAGATATTCTCTGAGAACCTATGAGCTGCTCAGGGACATGAGTTAGCAGAGGGTTGTTAGAGTTAGGGCAGTATGGTTGGGTTGTGGTTGGACTTAATGATCTTTAAGGTCTTTCCCAACCTGAGCAATTCTATGAGCTGGGAAGGAAAAGATGTAATACAAAATACAGGGATTTATTTCTTCCTGGATAAACTATATATGAAGGAAGGGGATAATCTTAAATACCCCCTGTGGAGTGCATCCCAATAAAAAGTGGTTGTGGACAAGACCTATGTCCTGAAAATCTAGCACCTGCACTTTGTGTGTGCTGGAGAGATGGGTGTCCTCAAGGTGTGTCAGTCTCAAGGACTGATGGTTTGGGCTCAGATGTTGCCCTCAGTGGACCAGATCTGCTGCTTCCCATGGGAGTCCAGCATGGCATACAGCTGTTGCCTCTAAGAGGGGCTGAGCAGAGCAGGCACATCAGCAGGCACACTGCTTCTTGTCTCCATTTTCCTGGGTGCTTTGCTCAAAGGTTCATGGTTACGTTGCCCAACAAGGTGCCTTAATACCCAGCAGCTGCTCTTCCCCAACATGAAGGTAATTAATGGCATAATCCATCAAGTAGGAGACTTGAGGAAATGAGACTGCAGAAATGCACCATTATGACTTGTGAGCGGCTCAGTTGGCTGTTGACGGGACTGAGGAGTCTTAATAAGAGGGGTTAAAAAAAAAACCTTTATGAGGAATTAATTTCCTGTCTCCATTATGAAGTGCTGGGATGTTCATTTAGCATGCAGTAGGTGGGTGTTAAGATTAGAGCTGTAGTGGAAATAGATATTGGAATGTACTAAATCTTCCTCAGTGCCAAAGCAAGAAACCTCGAGAACATGCTGACGATCCTTCTTCATTGGAACACACAACAGTAGTGTTGGGAGTTGGAACCAGAGTATCTGAAAGGTGCCTTCCAGTGCAAACAAGCTATGAGATCTAAATCTTCCCAGAATCAGGGGGCTCATTGTTCCCATTAAAACCCATTCTTCCTATGTGCCAAGCTTAAAAAATAGACAAAATACATCTAGAAGCAGAACAAGAAAGGCACAGATGTTGCTGATGGAAGAACTCAGAAGCTTTCTTTACCAGTCTCTCCTCAGCACTTTGGCATTCACTTTGTTACATTAAAGGTGTATCTCCTTTATGTTTCTGTTGTTTATGATCCATTTAGTCTTCAGTAGGAAAACAAAGGGAATGTGTGGAAGTTGGAGAACAGCACTGCATCCCTGGTAGCTCTGCTAATCTTGGTAGCAGACCAAACACTGATCTGATCAAGTCACAGAGTACCTCAAAAAATCTGACTGTAAGTCTATTTTTAATAGTAAAAGTGGCCTTGTTTTCTTCAGTCAAAAAGAAAACAAGCCTTGGGTCAGCTGATAGGCAAGTGTAGTATTTTAATTTCTTTCTGGCTGCTGGAAGAAACCCAAACCCACCCGAGTGGGGTGTGAAGGCAGGAGAAAAACAGAGCTGCACGCAAAGCTGATCTTCCTGCAGCTTGCCGGCACACAGCCTTTCACACCACTGAAATCACACTCTTTTTTGAATAAAACATTATGCAGGGCTCACGCTCTGCATGAAGACAAGTGTCACCTTCCATGAATATGGGGACAGTGTTTTCGGGGATTTGGAGAGCACTCTCAGTTCCAGTTGGTTGGATGCTTAGCACTTAGCAGAACACTTCCCTCCCTTTTCATTCTAAAAGTCAGCACTAGTTTCTACTTCGACTTTTTTGGGGAAGAATTATGTTCCCAACAACTGTAATTTCATCTTGTTGATACCTTGGACTGTCTTATCTTTTGATAGTATTCACCCAGTGGGAGGCATCAGCTGTTTAGGGTGAAAGCCCATTGGAGCAGATCACATTTGTTCCCATGTGCCTTGATCCAGAACCCGGTGCAGCCCCACACTGGAGCTGACACCCCAAAAGGAGCGAGAATCAGGGATGTCACCTTCGCTGCTGCTATGGCATCTTGTCACCATCAGAGCACAGCCTCACATCTCGTGCAGTAGCACATTTGCTTGCTTTTGTTCTCCCCTTGCAAAAAGAGACATTGTGTTTGGTGTGATAATGTAACTTAAGGTCATATTTCGCCTTCAGCCATCAACATGTGCAAATGCTGTATGACTAATGAGGCAGTCTCAAGTGACGATCCCGCGCTGTTTTCCTACAAGGTACTGTGTTGTGTTTGCAATCCCTCCTGACAGGTGGTGAAGAGCTATCTTTCCCCTGGGCTTCTGACTGGAGCTGGAAATCCAACAGCAGCGCAGGTTCCCGGCCATCAGGGACTTCTCTCCCCTCCTCTTCCAAAAATGTGCTAAAAGGAAAATCTGCCCTTAGGTTTGTCTGTCTTGCTTTCAATTTGTTTTCAGTCCCTTTTCATTTCCTTAGGGGACTCTTTCTCCAGCTCAGGGAAGCTTTGTTCTTTCTGGGATGTCAGATGGTGGCTCGGCCAATTCACATGACAGTAAAGAGACAGACAGACAGATGTGCTGAAAATGGGACAGCAGTAGGATTAGCGCACGGCCACAGCGCTGAGAGATGAAATGAGGTCCCCCCCCAGTCTTCTCTTTCATGGGCAGAAATGACTCAGCTTGGCAACACAGAAAGCTTTCAGACAGGCGAAGTTTAAAAATGATAGATGATAGCATGTAGCTCATCAGTGACTCAGCTTGTCAGTGTTCATCACTTGGACTCTGACCCTTTCTTCTCCCCTCCCAAGACTGCCAAAGATTTTCTAGCTGTCAACAGGGTGCCCTCGATCTTTGCCAAGGATTAAATGGGCAAATTGACATTATTTTCAGATACTGAGCATGCTTTTGGAGGCCCAACTTGAGCAAAGATGCTTTTAAAAAGGACCTGCTTTTCAGGAAGCATTGAGCATCTTCTGATTGGAGCCATCAGCTCTTGCTAAGGATGTCCAGCTTGAGCATCTTCAAGAAAAGCAAGCTATGTAAAAAACCTGAACTCCTGATTGAAATTCCTTTGGTGTTATGAATTGTTATTTCTCTGTTTTGTCATCTGCATCTCAGGAGAAATACCCTAAGGAGCTGCATGGGACCTTTCAAGCAGATTTCTTAGGAGAGAAATCCCTCCTGGGTCAGACCAATGCTTCTGGTTCATGCACTGATCCAAACAGACAGGAAGACGTTTGTTCTCTCCCTTTGTAACACAGTTTGCAAACTTTCTTTCTCAACCAGCCTCGTATTTCCACAGCTCTGCCTCCCTGACATCCATATCCATATTTCTGCTTTGCTATGAACTAAAGAAAGAAAATAGAACTGATACGGTTTTGTTTTGATCGGACGCCTGTCCCTCTCTCCTCATCTCTTTATTTTTTTTACATGTTGAAGGGAATTCATCGAGGTAATTTCCTGTTATTAGGTTTGAAGTGTTTTGAATTTGAAATGTCTTTTTACTTAGAAAGAATTGTTGCCTATAACTTGGAATGGCTTAGCAGTTTCATATACTGCCTGACAGCCCAAACTGCATTACAGGCAGCTAATCCCAGTTGCTGAGCTCCATTAAAGACTAGATGGTATCTGTTAATACAGCCATCCCGTTTGGGTCATTGTGCTGATGTAAGGAGCAGAGCTGCCTGGAGAAAGATCAGTAGTGAGGGGACATCTTTATTCTATTTTAAACTGGAAAAGCATATGTGAGATAGACTAGTCATGATTGATTAAAGATATGAAAAGGATTTTATGGGCCTTCGTACGCATTTTGTGTTTCTCATTCTGTTTGTCATATCTCAGCGCTTGATAAATAAATAAGTACATAAATCTAAACCTTGAGGATAACAGCAAAGACAGAGACTCATCGCTGTTCCTTTTAGCTCAGTATTTTTTGTTATAATGGGCTAAGGACTGGGAGTCTCAGAAATCAATTTGCAGCTCTGGCACTGATCTTCTGCGCAGTCCGGGGCCACCTTTTCCCCTCACATCTTCTCCCACGATCTTTTCATCATATCTTTAAAATTAGCAGCACAGTTTGGCAGTGACTTCCTTATCTCCTGCAGTTCCTGCCGTACTTGCAGTGCAGTCCCAGCTGGCTTCTTTGGGCACAACCCAAGTAATCTCCAGTTCCCCACCAAGTGGATTCCAGAGCCACGTGCCATTCTGCCCAGTAAATATTGATACCTCATTTGCTGCTTCTGGCTATTCGGGGGCCTTATCTTACGCCTTCAATCTTCTTATCTTCCCTCTTCTTACATTATCAGTGATATCCAGAGCTTAAGACCTGGAACAGTGCTTTCCTTCTTCATCGTTGTTGCACGTGTTGAGTGTTTTCTGTGCATTCTGCTATAGTGGTGTTCATAGGACCCCCTTAGCTATGCAGAAGCACAAACCGTGCTGTCCCCAGCTCTGTATCCAGCTCATCACTGTTGCCACAGCTGCTCACGTCTGAAGCTGTGCTCTGACAGTGCAGTGTATTCTTTGGCAAGTTTGGAAAGAAAATAGTCTTTAAAAAAGAAAAAAAAATCACATTAAGCATGGCATGTGTTTCATGCTCGTTTAGCATCTTATCCTGCTACAGAGCGTTGTAATTCCCCTGGCTGCTTTTGAATTTCACATCACACTTTTAAACGTGGTTGGGTACATGCTCTACATGCTCTGTCAGTGCAGTTCTGCCAACAACCTCAGCGCACGCAGCGCTGGGAAAGCAACCACCGGCTCTGCTGCCTTGTGTGCAGAGTGTGGATGTCACAACTGTAGATGTGTTCTGCATGGGAAGAAGCTGTCTTCCTGCTGCTGCAGCTGTGCCAGCCCCTCTTATCAACAAGGCAGGATTTTTATTAACTGGGGTATATTCACCTGCAGCGCTGACTTGAGAAATAAATAACAGTAGGAAATGCTACAAAAGGATGCTTGAGTGTATTGTGCTGAATTAAGTTGTAAAGCAAAATAATCAAAGTTACTTGCAGTGGTCTTAAACATCCTCACCGTGAGTTAACTAAAATTATCTTGAACTTGAATGAAGTTTGTCTTTGAAAGTTCATTCCAAGAAATGTTCAGGAATGTTTTCCATGGAGACGCAAAAAGCTTTGCTCTCCTTAAACCAAGGCTAATTTTAACAGTTGTATTTTTGCTGGAAAATGGGAGAATTCATCATGGCACAGACTTTGAAATACCTGAATTAATGATGAGTTGTAGTTGACAGCTGGGATCTCTAGGAGAAGGTGGGAAGGAAAGGACTAAAAAGTGCTTAATGAAGTGAAAGTTGAGGGCAATACAGACCTGGTAGAAAAGTAATTATGTTTATTGACCTTTACCTCCTCCTAAAAAATGTGCACTACTTCTGACTGCTGTCTAACTGCAGTCTCAGTCAGTCTCTGTATTCCCAAGCATGTTCACCATTTATAAATGCTCCCAGTGTGTCAACATGCTGTCTCTAATTGTCTATTATCTTGGTTGAACAGATGTGAAGGAGGCCAAATTCAGCTCCTCCCTTGTACCTAAGTGTATGTTCAATCTGGAGGCAAGGTAAAGTTAGATTGCTGAGCAGTCTCTCATATGTGCATTGGTTCTTTAAACCCAGAAACAACAGCCAGATCTGATTTGCCAAGAAAGCCAGCAAATATGATTCCAAAGAGAGAGGAAATGGATTTTTAAACTGAAGTTTTCATTTAACGATATCCATTCTTCAGGGCGACATCACAGCTGCAGATGCAGTTTAGATGCTTTGAGGTGTTTGCAGAGATTAATTAGCAGCCTAAATAGGAACTGAACTCCAGTGAAAGCCCGGCCCTTGTGGGCACTGAGCCTCGGGCTGGAAATGCTTTTGAAAAATCTCACTCCTGAGGACTCGAGGGATGCACTTTCCTGACCTAAGCTCACGCATTAGAGTTATTTCAGTACTTGCAGGAGTTCAAGCTCATTCCTCAAAGCGAACAAGCTAACACTTTCCTAGCTGTATACAAAGTGGCTGAACTAAAATTCCCAGAGAGTTCCCTTATTGGAGAAAGTTCATATCAGGTAGTGTGTCCAGATAGCTAGCAGACCGCCTGGATAGCAGTGTATTTTCATGTGTAGAACTGTGTGATGGGAGCCCAAGCTGCTTCACCTTTGCTTTCCTGATGTTCCCCAGCCCTGCCTGTCTCCCCACCCTGTTCTGCTGCTTCCTTTCCTTTGCCCAGCCGTGCTTTTGGGATGCTTGCTGCCTTCCTGCATTCTGCAAACTTGCAATTTCACACCGTGTTTGTTGTCACAGCAACAAAAAAAGAGGAGTTTGAAGTAGAGGAAAAAAGTTTAAAAACCCTTAAAATGGACCCCTTGTTTTGTTTGTTGCTTGTGCAACACTGGAGACTGTAAGGGAGCTTTTCAATACTCCCAGAGACCTCCCAGAGATCCAAACCTTCCCTCCCCTCTTGAAGCCACCTCCTCCCATCCCTTTCTTACAGAGCAACTGGGAGCCCTGTGGAGGTGCCCCCAGCTGTACCCTACCTCAGTGGCAGCTTTTGCAGTGAGTCTTGCTCTCTTTGCCAAAAAAGTTGGGTTGTTTGGAAAGCAGGCGTGATGGCAGTGCAGGGAGCACCCAACGGCAGCACTATTTTATTTTACTTCTCTTCCCAGCAGCAGATCCATCAGCAAGGATGATGGAAGGCTGGCTGAAGCTTGTTCACGTCCCTTCACTTCCTTCTCTTTCCAATCACTGTGGCTAAAGGAGCAGCAGCCCTTAAATGAAAACTTTACGGTGAAGAGCTGCTGACACTTTTTCATTATGAAGATACATGGGGTGGCTGGTAGCTAATGAATGTCAGTGCTCAAAAGGATAATCTCTGCTTCTCTCTGATACAATTTAACATCGTATTTCCCTAATTTGAGGCTGATTTAGTCGCTGGGGTATTTGGATGCCTCTTCTATGGTGCCGATAGTTAATTAAACAGATGTTGCAGAGGGAATCATTAATTTTAGTGCTGCAGATGGGAGCGGAATGACTTTGCGAAGTTAATGTTTCAGCAAAACAATAGGCTTCTGTCATCAGTTGGTATAAACCAAGTAAATTAAGAGAACAAGTAGAGTAAAGGAGATAGCTTTGAGAGAATATCAATTATTCATTTTAGAATTATTTTTTTCCCCCATAAATCATCACAGGAGGAGAGGAGGAGAAAATCTGTAAGAGTTGGGAAGAGGACAAGAGAGGAGTCCCCAAGTTATCAGGCTGGGAGAGAGCTGCAGGGCTGAGGGCAGCGGCTCATTACGCACTGAGCAACTTTGGGCAAGGCCAGGAAACGTTTTGAAGAGCACCTGAAGTCCCGTCCATAAAGAAAGATGTGCTTTTCCATGCTTTGAGAGCAGGTGGGCACAAACAGCTTTGTTTTTTGAAGGCTGTGATGCTTTTTTCACTCCTAGCTGGGGGTGCCAAGTTTTCCCAGTTTCTGGGCAGCTGGTTGTATTTTCAAAAGCACCTGCATATGGTGGATTTTTTCTAATGGCAAGCCAATGTGTTCTATAATATACCAGAAACCTCAGGACCTATCTGTTTAATAAGCCTCTGCACAGGACAGAAATTGCGGCAGGGTTGTAAGTAAGCATCAGATGTGGCCATTCAGTCTGTGGCTGGAGGTAGAAAAACTTTGCAAGTTAAAGGTTTTTTTTTCCAAGTTTGGTGGCATTAAATGTCACTAATTTCTATGGAGGTAGAGTGTTCTTATTTATATAGTTAAAAAAATAAAGGGAGAAGCCAGATGCTTCTGAACCATCAATCTGTGCAGCAGCAGCAGAGGATCAGGGGAACAAATGAGGTCCATCTATCTGTTAGGGTGAAAGCACTACTGTCTTGCTTCACTGCCTCATAATATGGAAATTATGTTTCTTTTTTAGGACAGATGAGTCATTTGACCACTCAGACAACTATATGGACACATCTCTGTCCATTTATATTATCTTTCTCTTTCTCATATGTGCATGTTTCTTCCTTATTACCAGCCACTGCTTTCTCCAAAAACAATAATCACTGGTTATTCTCATTTATTTGATAAGGCCAAACAATTTCAGTGCCCAGAAAGTAATTATGAATTTGGCAGTTCTGATTAATAAATCTTTCATGAAGCATGCTCCATTTTGTCCATAAACAGCATCTTCCAGAGATTCACCGAGAAAATATGAAGAAATAGAATAGACAGAAAGAGAAAGAAGGGCAAAGAGAAAAAATGCATTCTTCCAGGCAATAAAGTCCTGCTCTCAGTCTTACACATGTAAGGTGGTTTTAACCATTGGATTAATTTCTTTAGCACTCAGTCTGTACATACCATTTCATTTTAATGGTTACTGTTTGTGTTTTAGTCTTCCTGGCTTCACAGTGCCTCATACTAAGTTAAACTCCCGCCTCACTATCAAAACATTCTGAATTATTTTTAGGAGCTAATTTCTGTCCTCAGACTTGCTGAAGCATAGCACTGTACAGCTTGAAGGCCTTGTCTTGTGTTACAGTTGAGGTAGACTTTGCATCAAACACATGTCAAACTTGCCGAGCACTACCTGTTTCTGTAGTTGAGAAAGAGGTATCCGATATGTACAGAGAAAACATCAAGCATCCCAGCTAGCTGCCAGGATTCCAGCCTCCTGTTGTCTTCTGCTGCTCCTGCCAGCCCCACGCAGATGTTTTGGATGCTCTGGGGTCTCTCGGGTGGTGCTGTTAATTTTCCTTTTAGCCGGCTGAATTGGTCTCCTCGGGTCCTGCAAAGAAATCTCTATAGGATGGACTTCAGCCATAGGCCTGAAGTCACTCATAACCCCAGGGAATTCAACACATCCCAGAGTGTCCTACTGAAAGACGTGAAATGGGATTTTTGCCTAGCAGAAACTGAATGTGGGGATTCATTCACATTCACTGAGAAAGCAGGATCCTGAAACCTGCCTGCTGTTGCAATACATTACACTGAACTGAAGGATTTTGGCTTCTTCCTTTAGGAAATACAATTCTCATTAAAGGCATGAAATTGAGCTCCTTGGAGACCCGAGCTTCAGTCTGCAGAACAATTTGAATATGACTTTTTAGCAAGACCAACTTCACGCCATATATGCCTGAGTTTCAGCAGTATGCAACAGGGATTTGCTTCCTAGTGAGCCGTGGGGCTCTGCGCTTACTCCCTGGTGTCCCCTCAGTGCCAGCTCCCTGGGATGGGAGCACAAAATTCCCTGGAGATCAGGATCAGCTGCCGTCCTTTGGTTCCTCTCCCCCACAACAGGCCACCAAGCACCAGTCAAGCAATACATTTTGGACTTTCTCAATATTGTTCAAGCAAGAAACGAGTGGCTTAGTTCTCACCACAGCGGTGGGGAAGGATGCCCCTGGTGTCTTCTGTTGGAGGTCTTCATCCCCACCTCAGGGCCTGCAGAGCAGACGCTGCCTTCATGGAGACACTCAGGCACAAGGGCATCTCCACAGTGGGGTGGTTCAGCAGCATCTTCTCCTGACCGTGTCCTCTTGGATGAGTTCCCTGTGCCTCTTGGAGCCACCAGGAGTGCTGAGGTGTGGGCTGCACAAGGGCACGGGCCCTGTCCTCAGCATCCTGCTGCAATTCCTCTTCTCCGCACGGCATCACCTGCCACTGGCATCTGCCTCTGCAAGAGGTAATTGATTCCCTTCCCCTTTAGAGCCCTAATTAAAAATGCACTTAATGTATTAAACTCAAATACATTGGAAACAATTAGCTTCCTCTTTTGTCTCCTCATCTGAGTCTGCAATGCGAGGCAGCCAGGTGTCACGTTCAACAAATCTCCATCAAGTGATTGCTGTGGAAGGAAATGAAGTTTGAAGAACTCCTTTGCTGCTCCTGATCCTTCGGCTCTGACCTTCTTGTGCTCTCAGCTTATCTCCATGGAGATGCTCATTTTGCAGCTTGGCTCCATCTTCTGCCAGCCGCTGCCTCTTGCAAAAGCAGGGCCTGGGCAGGGGAGTGAGGCTGCTTCCAGGCTTTGATGCTGTTCCTTTTAACACAACAATGCTTTAAAATGGACAGCAAGATCTGATTCTCCTTCAGGAAGCATGTGCTTTGAGGCACTCTGAGCTCACGCAGTTAACTGAGACCCCAAAAGAGGAGAACTAAAGCTTAAGCTAGAAATTTCTATGGCATATCTATACTTTGTTGCCGTGCCTGTCTGCCAGGTGGTGGGATGGTCTCATGTCATCAGAACCTGACTGTCCTTTGTTTCAGAGAAGCCTCATCATGTCCATGCTCTTGCCAGCAGAGCCCCATTGCCACTGGGCTTTCAGGCACAGCACTGCCCCCATTCGTAAAGCACATATATTAAAATAATGTTTGAGGCAGGGGAAAATAGAAATTTTTATAATACTGCTTAGTACTCTGACAGTACACATCTGTCTGAATTATTTAGACCTCATCGTGATGGCACATATATGACTTCTGATCTTTAATTTAGGATAGAGGATAATTTAGTTTCTCGGAGCCTTGTTCTGTGTGACACGAGGGAAGAACAGCTCCAGCCTGAAGCCTCAGTCGGTGCCTGTTTCTGGGCAGGAGTGACTTGCAGCTCCCCAAAAGTGAGGCAGTAGAGGGACGATGCTGTGTGTGCTCAGTAGTGGCGCTGATCAGGAAATATTCATCAAACCATTTCTCGTCACAAAATGCTGATTGTTTCAGAGGCTTTCTGTGAGGGGGAAAAAAAAAGAATGGGACAATTTTCCCTCATTTTAGCAGCTCTAAATATTGTGGCATCTTTAAGAGGAGCCCAGTAAAGTCCTGTTTTCTTTTTTATTTTGACTTATTTCAGATTGTAACTTCATTATGATCAAAACCAAAAGGAATGGTAAAAAAATGAAAGAAATTTCTGAAGACTGGCTTAAAAATAAAATATATCAATATGACAAGAGAAAGGTCTCCCTATGTTTGATCTTCCTGCTTTGGTCCTTTGGTCCTTCCTAGAGAGAGCAAAGGGACGGCAACAAGGGGAGAAGGTTCTCAGCCCAGGATGAGCTGCTGGGGGGGGTTCATGTGTCTGCAGCCAGCAGCTGTGATCACCGATAAAACACAGCCTCTCCTGCTGCTGGAGCTCTGAGGGAGAACCCATTTCAGGGCCAAACCTCTTCCCTGGGCTGGAGGATGGAGGAGGCAGTGCCTGAGCCTTTGCCCAAGTTTCTTCTGAATTTAAATGCCAGCTCACGCAGGAGCCAGTTCTCTGCACAGTGCCAGATCACTCACCAGCCAGATGGCACTTCCTGAAGCCCCTCCACCTTCATCCGAGCTTCAAGGGATGCAGTGAAGGTGTTTGCAGGCAAGTGTCTCTTTCTTTTTTCTTCACTGCCTGCAGATTTACACTGGTGTAAGTACAGAGCAGAGTGATATATGCTGAGCATGATCTGAGCTCCTTTCCTGTTGGTGACAGAAAGCCATAACAGTGACTTGAGGCGACCTCCTGCATGCAGGAACCTCTGTCCTGTTCCCAGCACCACTTACAGTACTTCTGCCTTGCCATATCAAGCATCCCTAAGGGGTGCCTTAAGCACTGCATCCTCTCCCCATCAATCCAGTGCAATGCAGTTGTTGGTGGAAATAAAAAGGATTTTCTTTCTTTGTTTCCACAAAGTATTTTGGCGGGGGATTTTTTGGTATTATTATGACTTTTTTTTTAAAGACCTGCAGAAGAAAGTACACTGGAGTTAGAAATATGCACAGCATAGAGGAAAACTTAATTTCCCATGCAATATGCCTGTGAATTTGGTGGAATTAGAACAGTGTGTAGTCAAATAAAAAGCCGAATGTGTCTGAAGCTTTAGGATATGTAAGGAGTTAATTGGTGAGATAGGAATGGAGCAAAATGGCAGTGCCATGGCCTTTGGGACTGGAGCTCTAAGAGCAGAGCTTTGTGCCTTTGCACTGCTGACCCCCGTCCCCATCCCAAATGAAGCTGAGAGCTGTGGTTTTCAGTTCCCACTGAAGAAACAGTTGTCTTCCTTCTTAGTTACTTTTCTGTGTAGGGACAGTGTGGTTTGGCATGGACTGTACAGAAGAAATCCTCCTTTTTGAAAGGATGTTGGATGGAACAGGCTTGGTGGAGAGACAGGAGAGGGGTTGGGGGAGATGGAGACTGAGCAAGATGCAGATTTTACTCAGAAACGGAAAGATGCCGAAATACTGCTCTGACACTGAAGAAACACTGGTTGGAGAAGCAGCAGAGGGGACAAGCCAGCTCTTGTTAAAGGTCTCTGCCTCTTTGTAGAGGTGATAATTTGGAAGATCAGAGCCTGGCAGCAAAGCCTGTCTGGATGAGAGTGAGAGCATGTCTTCCTTCCCCTTTAAAGAGCAAAGGGAGCCACAGAGCAACCATATGGATTTGCAGCAGAGTTTGCCAACACCTTCTGCTTTTTTGAGGGCCAGATCCAATAAAGGACATAGTTAGGCACAGTTTTGCCTTCTTTTTAAGTGCCTGAAATGAGCTACATGCTTTAGAAGGTGGATCTAAAATCTCAGTGCTGAAACAGGAAACGTGCTGAATGCTAAAAACCATGTATTCCCAATTAAGATTGTAGAAAGTCCAAAGACCACTCCTGAAGGGTTTTTCTTTGAACACCTACACAAGGTTCCATCCTCTCGTTTGCAGGTGTTCCAGCTGTGGAGAAGGGTTCCCCAGGGAAGGAAGAGCTGCAATCCCATCTGTCAGACTGGGCAGGGATGTACAAGGCAAAAAGCGGGGTGAAGACACCAGCCCTGCTGCATAGTGCAGGAGCTGGGGGATCGCTGAGCCCTCACAAAGACCAAACTTCTGTGAGCCATGCGGGGAAAGGGAGCTGTGCCTTCTGATCTGTGCTCCACGAGCCATTCGTTCATATTACTTTAGATACCGAGTTAAAAGCCATATCATTCTGCTGATGGAGAGAAAGGGGGTCCCAAAGTCCAACTCCTTTTTACCTAGGGCAATACTGTTGTTGGGTGTCGTGAGGAATTTGCAGTTATTCCACAGAAGCTGCACTGCAACAAAGCAAACTGTGCAACCCATTTATCATGGACTGCTCCCAGTTCCTATCTTAAGTGAGAGGGAAGTCAATTAACAAATGGAAACACAACCAAAGCACACTCTCTGTTGAGATCACAGGATGTCAGTAGAACCGTGCAGTAGCAGCAGGAGCTTTTCCTGGGTGTGGTTTTGGAACACATAGGAGAAAGGGCTAAAGCTGAAATGCCAACCTTGAAAAGGGACCATTACCTTTATAGTGAGATCTGCCTGCTTTCGTAGCTCGATCACCAACGTTTTCCAGCTTCGTGGATTTGTCGACCCAACGTATGTGAAGGACAGAAATATTAGCTTTGCAAATCAGGATAAAAGTGACACACACTGAAAGCCAAAGCTGGTTAATGAGAAAGGATTTTCGAAATGTCACTCATCTCATTTCCCACATTTCGTTTATTTCCAAGAATTGCTATCTCTTTTCTTTCCATGAAAAGTCCATTTTCAACTAAACTTCTTTCAATTTACTTCTAACCAAATAATAATTAGTTTTCAAATTAAATTAATTTAATTTATTAGTCAAATTACAACTCAGCAAAAAGGAAACCACAGATATATTTATAACTTATTTTATGTTTATTATTGCTAACAAGGTTTGAGGAGAAATGATCTCCTGACAAAGCTGTTGAGAAGGCAGACATGATCACAGACTGTAATGTAATGGAAAGGGCGCAGCAGAAAAGTCAGACACTCATCTTCTGGGAGTCAGATTGAAATCCTAGTGGAGGTAGGAGGGAGATAGAGCCAGTCTTGCCATAGTATTGATGATTATTCATCCCACTTTTAAAAAAATGCAGTAGATGTGAAGGTTAGTGCTGTGTTTCGTTGGGTTTTAAGAGGCAAATGTCCAGAGACACCGTGCAAATATGGGAAAATAAAGGCAAAATAAAGCTTTTTTCAGGCAAAAGCTTCCAACTGGGCCCCAGTTGGTGAAGCTGTCTTTGCAGCACAGTGGTTTCCCCACACCCTGCCCTCCCCTGTCTGCTCAGCACCCATCTGCATGTGAGAGATGACCTGAAAGCAGTCACCTGCTGAATGGTGCAGGGTCACCCACTGCTGAGCACGTTCCTAGGCACCGAGGTCTAAGCTGAGCTGTCTACAGGGAGAAATTCAAGCAGCCCGAAGGCTTCCCTCAATCTGACCACTACACAGGGGCACAAATACCCTCTGGGTACTAAGTGTGAAATGGACCAAAGAAACAGAATGAAATCCGAATGGAAATCAAGGAAAAGTAAGCTTGGATTGAGCCTGATTTGGCAGAGCTCAGATGATTTGACTGACAAAATAACCATGAGCACAGGAGCTCAGCCTTGCTGCCAGCTGTGGGTGCACAGACAGAAGGCTGTGGGCTTTTGGGAGATGCTCGCCAGCTCCATGGGAGAACTGGGAATTGGTGGGGGCTTGGGGAGCAGCAGGGCATGGGATGGGCTTGTGGGGCGGGCTGATTGAGCTCAGCCTGTCCTTATCCCCACTGTTCTCTTGTGTGACTTGTGCTCTGCCATTCTGGCTACAGCTCTGCCAGCTATTGCGCGGCCTCATCTTTTTCCAGTCTCAGCTCTTGCCTACTAATGTGTTTCAGGCACAGAAATTTCATTAAAGCTGCACTGATGTCCACAGGCTTTAGCCATGGACTTCATCGTTAAGTGGGTTTTATTTCAGCCAGTATTCAAATTACCCTCTGGTCTTAGGTGGGGGAAGGAGGCGTGCAAAAAACGGAAAAGAAGCAAAAAACCCACCCCTTCCCATCCATTGCAAGCTGCCATCAAATAGGCATCGCTGTCCTAATGAAAACAGATGCACAGAGATAAAAATGAACCAATAAGGACCACATTTCAGTAATGCTGTGACAGTGCTTAACACTGCCAGGGACGAGAGAGGATCAGCGATGCTGCCTCGGAAATGCAGCTCATCTCAGCCTGCTCTCCTCACTGCCTTCACCCCGGGTGCTGACCTTAATGTTTCAGTTAATTGGAGGCATTTGGAAACGGAGTTCTCTCATTTAGCTTTGTGGAAGGTTTTAATGTGGGGATTATTTAGCCATTAGCTCAGGCTCTCGGTTTTTCTGGATTAGGATTCCAACAAGCTACTTATCCTCGGTGACATGGATGGGCCTGAGTGGCAGAGCCTCCAGCTGGAGCCAAGCATATTTCTCATTTGGGGATGTGACTGAGTATTTTTTCCATCTCCTGGCCTTTGTTCAGCCCCGCAGAGCCAAAAAGCAACCTGTAATACCCATCAGTGCCCACATCCTCCTAGAAGGGGAATTCAGAAGAAAGTTTGCACTGCCTGAATACAGCTGGAAGAAGCTTTTGTTCCCGCAGTGACAGAAAAATCCTTCCAAGCACCCAGTAAGAATCCTAAAACTTCCAGTGAATCTACAGTTTGTACTTATAGTGACATCAGATGTGTGCATCAGCTTATTCTTAGTTTGCTTTGAGGACCAACTCTTCCCTTTTCCAGAGTCTGCCCTGCAGCGTGAAGTCAAGGGAGGATGCTGCTGGGTTTGGCGGGTTGTGGTTCTGCTGGGGCAGAACTCTTTCACATGGGAAAGGAATGTAAGTGGTACCTTTAGAAACAGCAGCAGGCTCAGTGAGTCACCCCAGATGGTCAGGGGAGCCTGGATGCTGGGAAACCTGAATCTCCACGGTTCCTCTTTGCGTGGCTGCTCCTGATCTGCTCCCACAAGAACTGGTGTTGGTTACAGCCACAGAGTAACGCTGAACACTGTTGGAAAGACTCCTTAAATCTTCTCTACATCTTATTATTGCTATTTTGAATCTAAATCCAATCATGCTTATGAAAACAGTCATGGGCAAGAAAATCTTTTCCTTCTATAGTAGGAGGCCAACATCAGGGCCCTTCGGCTGCCTCCACAGGGCTCTATGGATTCACAGCGCGGAGGGCTGTGGGTGACGAGTGCCTTGTTTGAAGCTAATCAGAGCAGCACGCTGTAAAAGGAGCATCCATCATCTTTTCTTTACCCTGAGCCACTGCTGAATGAATCAATCAAATCAAAACATTTTCTGTGTGGTTTTTTTTTTTTTTTTTTTTTAATTATTTTTTTAGGATTTTTGGAAGCAATTTCTTTTCCTCTAAAGTACTTCCATTTAGAAAGGGAATTTGTAAAACTGAAGAAACTCCTGTAGGTTTGTAACAGAAACAATTTTTTCCTCTGAGAGGACATACATTTGGCAACCTATGCAGCTCATCTGCGAGAGACAGAAGCTCCCTAAACATCCAGCCCAAAATTCCTCCAAAACACAGACAGCCTTTAACCACTGAATTCGTTTTGTTCCTCATTAGGATAATTCCAGTTGCTTTTGCTCAGGTGCTCATGCAGCCTGCAGGTGGGCTCAGCTGGGTGCTGCAAGCAGGAGCTGCACTGTGGCTGCTCTCCTTGCTGCAGGCGTGTGACCATGGGATCCTCATCTTGTTTTGCTACCGGTCTGGCTGTGAAGATGAGGGCATTTGCTGGCTGCTGCTGGCTCTGGCATTGCTTTTTTCTGTCTCCCTGCTTAAGCTTTTAAATGTAGTAGCAATGACCTCCCGTGTATCAGGATGGAGGGACAGCTCTAGGACTGCACTGAGCTACAGCCACAGAGTTCTGGCAGGGAGGAGAAGGCAGATCCCTCTCATCTGCTCTGCAGAGCACCCAATGAAGAGCAAAGAGCCAAAGATATATATATCTCCTGTTGCCTCTTACCAGGCAAAAGGCTTTACTCATTATAACTTGATGTCTGGGCCAGTTTAGTGTCTGATATTTAGAGTTTATTATCAGATCATATGAGCTGAGGGCTGCCTGCTGCTAATTTACAAGCTAAAACAAGTCACTGGAGTTCCCTAACATCCATCTTGTCTCTGCAGCTAGCTGGTGGCAGCCACATCTCGGCAGTGCTGCTCAGAGGTGCTGCTGTGCAATGGAAAAGCAATGTAGGGTCAGGGTGCTGGGTTGCATGTGCACAGGGTTCATTGGGCACTTTGGGAAGATGAGGCAACCCCTCCATGAGGGACAGCAGCTGGGATGTCCCCAGGGCACAGGAAGCAGAGGACCTGCTGTATCTGCCTGGAGACCAGCAAATGCAATCCCTCAGGTTGCTGCAGATGCCTGTCATTTAAATGATGCCTGACCTTTTGCTGTAGTCCTTCTATTACTGTTGACTCTCGTCAGGGCTCCCTCCTCGCACAGCACAGCCTTCCTCTGTTCAACCCCATCATGATTTAGCCCATCTGATACTTCTCAACCAGCGTAAGCCGTTGTCTGCACACATAGGCTGTGTTAGCATTGATTCTTCCACTTGCCAAAGCAGAGAACAGATTTTGCTTGAGCTGTTTCCCCTTCACAGAGCTCCCTTTTCACAGGCTTTTTGCAGTGAAAGGAGAGGAGGGATGTGGCAGAGAGGGAGGAAGAGGAGTAAAGAAAGGCATAGCAGTGCTTAATGTTGATGGGAAAGTGTCAGGTTCTCCAGAACTCTGTCTAATGTGACCTACTTCAATCATCTTGAGAGAGCTATTTGTCTTCAACAGATCTTTTTGGAGTAAAACAAACTGATCTCAAGTAGCTGCAGGACAGAAACCTGACTTTCAGCAGAGGCTCTGGCTGCTGCTCCTTGCTTACCTGGGAAGGGAGGAACCTGAAATCCTTGTACCAATGTCCTCCCTTCAGCATCGCTCAGCGCTGGGTGACGCACACTGGGACAGTGGAAGCAAAGTGAGGTGAAGGTCAGCAGGATGCTGGGCTCTGCATGCATGTGGTAGATGTGACTGTAGTCAGGCAGTGCTGCAGGGAAGGCTCTCTGCATGCCTTCTCCTTTGTGTGTCTCCTCAGCTGGACGAACTGCATGGGATGGCATTCTGCTTGGTCTACGTGGAGGTCATTAAGAAGACAGGCTGCTAGGGAGCAAATAGGCAGCAGCAGGCTAGAAATGCATGGCCCTTACAGATACCTCCTGCACAGTTGCTGAAGCTTTGAAATCAATAGGTTATGTGTGCATGAAGGACTCGTCTGTATAGGGCCTATATAGGGTCTGCATAGGGTCTGCCTGGTGACCTCACATCTTTTCCCAGACTGAGAACCTGTGCAGCCCCTGGCCTGGATCACGAATTGCTTTTCTTGTGTTTTCAGATGAGGAGCCAGGGTGCTCTGGAGGCCTGGGTTCAGCTGAGATTTTAGCAGGGTTGCTGTCTTTCTGTCCTCTCATCTTAAAACATGGGGCGGGGGAAGTGTTTTTACCTTACCCACAGTTCTGGGGAGATGTGAAAGCCACCCAGGGTTTGTGCTTTGGTGAGGAATGGTGCTGGGCTTCCAGAACCCAAGGAAGAATCCAGATGCCCTTCAGTGAGATGAAGCTTGTGCAGATGTCCTAGAGACAGCAGGATGCGTGTCCCTCCAGCTGCCAAGTCATTTTGCCAGTGCCCTGCCCAGAGATTTGTCTTAGCCTTTTAATATTTCTGCTTAATGGTTTGTTACCCTTCTTCCTCCCTCCCTCTCTTTTTTTTTTTTCCTCCTTTCCTGGAGCACTTTGATGTGCTTTCTGAATATAGCTACATGAAGTAAATAGTAATACCAGACTGATAAATGAGCGATGTATCAGACCCTTGTATTAGCTCAGGCTAGTAATTTAGCCTAATGCAGGAGATGTTTGCATTCATTATATTCATGCACCAACAGACAGCAGCTATCCCAGCAAGCTGACACGTGTGGGCAATGCCCTTCCCATAAAGCACCCCTGTGGCAGACCACACAGTCACTTCCTATTTGTCTAACCTCGGGGCATGCCGGGTGAGCTGGTGTAAGCGAAACCTTTTAAGAGGGAAAGAATGGGAAATGAAATATTTATTTTTTGTTTTTACTCGCTGGTGGTGAAAGGATATTGATGTGGTGTAGATGGAACATTAAAATCAGAATTATGCTGGGGAATAAAAAAAAAAAAAAAAAAAAGAAAAAGAAAAAAAGCCAGGCATAAATTAGCAGTGTTTGCTTCCTCTGTGGTTGAAGAGTTAGCATTACGCCAGCACCATATAACATGCTGGAGATGTGTTTGGGGGGCAGCTGGGCCATAAATCACAGGGAGCATTTAAGCCGACAAGAAGAAAGGGCACCTGGAGATGGATGGCTGTCCGATGGATGGCCATCCGAGGGGCCGTCATAAACAAGTCAGGGGATGTGGCAGCAGGAGGGGGAATGGGATGTGAGACTGCAGCCTGGGCTCTGCAGGCAGGGCCGGACGCTCGGGGTCAGTCATAGGGGAAGCTGACCGTTCTGAGATGTGTGGGCCGTGGGATGGCAATCCTACTTTCCCACGCTTCAAGATTTCTAAATTACTTTGCCTTTTTTTCACCCCTGAGAAACAGCAAAATGTTGTAGTATTCATTTTCCACTAAAAAGGTCAAGTTTTCGATTCTGCTTTCTCCTTCTGATAAGAGCTAGTCAGAAAACCCAAGACCTTACATACTTCCTACAGGATATCTTCATCGGATCTGAGGTATCTATACAAAATCCTTTGCCAAAAATGCTCAGTGATAAGTTCCTTACCTCCTGTTTCCTCCTGTTACAACATAACGACAATCTGTGATCTTAAAGAGTGCTAAATTTACCCTAACGAGGAGAGGTGCATTTCTTAACCTTCCCCCCTCCATGTCCCCTGCCCGCAGCCACTGCTGTGACTCTGAGCTCTGCTCAAGGAGCCCTGTTGACTTTACAGGGATTATTTTAAGGAACAATGTCGTGAAACCACTCTCAGCTTCCCATCCCCTGGAAATCACAGTTCAAATGTGCCTGCAGTCAAGGGAGAAAGTTGTGGTGTGACAGCAGCTCTTTTCAGTGTTTCACTGCGCTGGATAAACTGCCACAGAAAGGTTAGTGATTTTCTTGGCATGGTCACCACACTCTTTCTCACATTGGCAATAACAAGGAAACAACAAGGGCATTTGCTCTTTAGTGAAGTGCTCCAGTAATGCTTTTTAGAAAGAGGACCTGGAAAAGATTGTGCTTGGGATCAATACACAGAGCTGGGGTCAGGGCTGGGGTAACATTGGGGGATGGAGAAGGCATCAAGGAGAAGGAATTGAAAGGCGTGGGGAGATGGTTGTTCAGAAGATAAAAGGGCTCACTGCAGGCACTGTGTGGGTTTGCTGGGTAGCAGTGGGTTGAGGACAAGGGCTGTTATTAGTTCATCTTATAGAGAATCTTTACCCTGGCAGCCTGCGACCTTGAGGATGTTCCTCCCACACAGCGGCCCCTGCGGAAAGGCAGATGCAGGGAAAGTGCTCCGAAATGGGCAGCTATCAGAGCGAGGGAGCTCCCTTAGTGAGGGATGTGCTGCATCTCGAGAGGGCCCTGGCTCTCTGCAGAGAGAAACTGCTTGCGAGGGTGATTAATTCATCAGCAAAACATTAATTATCCTAATGACTCCATTCATTAACCTCTGAAGGGAGAGGAACTGGCCCCTCTCCATCTCCAGAGAAATTTAGCCCCTTCCAGCTTCAGCTCTGGAGTTTCGGGTGCAGAAAACTAGTTCAGGTATACGAAGCTGTTAAAAATGGGGCAGTGTGGGGGGCAAATATCCTGCAGGCAAAATCATACATGGGGCTGAAATCCCACACAGGCTCCAGTGCAATATCATTGGTGCTAGTGGGATTTTAACCTCCCCAAACAGATAGGTCTGCACATCACTCTTGCAGCACAGCTGTTCTTGCAGAAAAATTGTAATTGAGATTCCCCAGTTTTGTGCAACCAAGAAAATATCTTGTCTTTTGGCCAACAGAATATGTGGCTAAATCTCACTGGGATTGCAGATAAGAGTTGGAATGACCTACTGGAGAAACATAGACTTAAATGTGTATGTGAATATTCCTTTGACAAAGAATGTTACAAAAGCAGTTCACGTGTGTGAAATTGACCCCGTAGTCCCCCTGTGTTTGTCAAAGCTTGCATCTGGGAGACAAAAACAGCCATGAGGATTGAAAAAGGATGGCAGCTGTTCTTCCTTAGTGGGGTGGAGGTTCTGCTCCTGCTGCTGGTTTGCTATCAGCTAGCCCTGCTCCCACTCCATGTCTCCGTTTTCTTCCATGCGAGCTGCTTTACCATCTATTAATTAGAAGTGCTGCATGAGAGCTGAAAAATAACATTATTTCTGGGATGCAACACACCTCTGCCCTAGGGAAATATAATGACTGCTGCTGAGGAGCCCTGTGCTGGTTAAATAAAACTTCATGATCTGCTCAAGTCATGAACAAATGCAGTTTACAACTCGCGGGGACCTCAGCAGTGCATTTTCCATTGGGGTTAATGCTTCACACCCCGGTTTCCCCTTAGCTCTGTATATCTGCATATAAGTATAAGAGCCTTTCTCACTATGTTGAGTGCCAGCATCCCCTGCCCTGTCCACATGCTGAGTTGTGGAGCTGTGACATATCTATCCTAAATGCTGGATCCTGAGCTGGTCCCATCCTGGTTTCCAGATCCTTTCCAGAAGCCCTAGCAGAGCCATTCCAGAGTTCGATAATTTCATTTTTAAAAAGCTTTCAATTTCTTTTGACAGGACTGGAGTGTTTAAAGATGGCAAAGTGAAGGAGATAAATAGATTATTGATCGGACAGGCTTGTAATTCCATAGTGAATTGGATTTAGCTCCTTCACTGAGATCAGGTCTCTGCCATAAATCTCCCAAGGAATCAATAGGATGGAGTGTGCCTGGTGAGGAGGCCTTCTGTTTGTTGCCATGGCCACAGCTAGGGGCTGCAAGCGAGCATCCTAGTGCAGGGAGGGCAGCAGCTGGCAGCCAGGCGTCTGCTGGGCTGTCCTGAGCAAGGGGTGGCTGTGACCGCATCGGGGCTGTGGAGGCATTGCACGCACGGCTGTGTTTGTCATCCTGAGGTAAGGCCGTGTGCAGCCATCACTGTGATGACACAAGGCAGGAGATACACCATCAGGACACACGTTGGGCTCTGCATCGCGGTGTGCTCGAGTCCCAGCTGACTCCAAGCTGGAGGCGGCTTCAGAGATGGGCTGGGCAAAGACTCAGATGGACCGCGATTAGAAATGCAGAGGGAGCTGCCAGCAGCAACAAATGCCAAAACCCAAACTTCTGCTAACTCCCTGATCTAGCTAACAGTGCCAGGGAATAGAACTAGCTGCAGCCTCTTCGGTCTCTGTAGGGTCTGTGTGCTGTGACTGTGCACCTGGCACCAGCACTCAGTTTGTGGTTGCCCAGAACTCTGTGTCAGCAAGTGGCTTGATGCATGGAACCACAGCAGTGCCAGGACTCAGAGCCTCGTGTCTGCTGAAGCCTTAGTGGTCTGTTTTCTTGGGTTGGTTGCAGGTCTGGCTCTGAAAGTTAGTGGATATCTAGATTGAGAATGCATCAGAATGCAATTCAGTGTGTTTCTGCGATGGTACACAGCTCAATCTACTTGTCCTTCTGCATTCTGTTCATCTTCACCTTCCCCAGAATCTGTAAACTCAGAACAGAGATATAACCATGGCTTCCCTAAAATTATTCGTTATTCAAGTTAAATCGATGTCTGAGATTAATGCTTACTGTTGTGAATGCTGTGGGAACATGCAATATTTTCCCCTCCACACCGAATTTTGCTCAAGGCAAGTTTACCCCATCCCTCAGCTCCCTATCAGGCCCCCTTTACTTGCACAGTTGAACTCTTCAGGTTCAGCAGCATTTCCCTGAAGTTCAGCTCTTTGCAGAACCCCTGGAGCCCCACGCCTTGGCAGTGTGTGCTGGGGGCATTCCAAAGCCAGGCTTCACTGGGAGATCTCCATTGCTTCCTGCTTCCAGCTGCACTGGCAAGACACAAGGTAGCTTTTTTCTATTTCATTCTCCCTCTGGTGCTTTCCGTACCCCAAAAGGCAGAGAGGCAACGAGAGGGATAGGAGTAGGAAAGCAGCTAAGTTTTTCCACTCTTGAAAAAAGAATCTGTGGCCCTCAGGGTTGGATCTGATTTTGAGAAAGTGTGCAAGGGATATTCACTCACCTTGCTACTGTGTGTTAATTAAAAGACATTTTACTTAGACCCACTGGAAAAAAAGCCTTGTTGGTTTCCCATCGTCCATGGAAAACATACAAACTGCTTTTTTTTTTTTCTGTTAGTTTCAAGTAAAAGAAAAAAATCCAAAAATTTGTCGTGAAGATCATTTGGGGGATTGAAAAATGGGGAGCTACCCAAATCAAAGTGCCTGGCAGCTTAGGTTGGACATTGAATTGATTTTGACTTTAGAACAAGTGCAAGCTGGGAAGAGATTTCTAGGAGAGCAGCTCTGTTTGTAAACTTTTTATCTCATCAGAAAAGCCACAACTGATGAATCACATTTTCTATCGAGAAAACTTTCAGGAAACATAAGCTGCTCAAGCAAAACTCATCTTGTCTGACCATTCCCAGAAGTGAGTGATGCAGAAGAATCTGAGCTACCTATAGATGTGAATGCAAGTCCAGTCCAATTTTCTCATTGCGTACAAATCACAGAGCTGCTGTATGCCATAATCCAGGCAGTCATTGCTTCCAGCTCTTTTAGCTCACCCGGCAGAAAGTCCTGTTTGCATCTGTCACATTCAGGACTTGCTGAGGGGAATGGCTGGAATCAGTTGGATTACAGACTCCCTCTGCTTTCTGGTGGATCAGAAGAGATGACCTCCAGATCTGAGTGGCTCCTACTTGGAGTTGGTCATGGGTTATGCTGTTATCATTGGCTTTAGAAAGCCTTTTCCTAGCCCAGATTCCCATATCAGCAGTAACAAGAAGCAGTGGGAACAGGCCAGAGGCTGGCTGGGAGCTGGTGCCTTCCAGAAGCCAATGGGTGAAGCCTGAAAGGAGCCAGCTGGGATCTTCTGCTTGCTGTGGGCATGGTAGGTGGAGACTGGGATGCTCAGAAGCAGAAATGATGGCATCCATCACATCTACTGATTCAGAATGGGCACTGAGTGATGTCACTGGGAACCATCCCAATGCCCTTCCAGGCTTAAAAACCTTTTGTGATGATTGAAGGGGCCAATGAGGAGAGCTGCCAGCCTGGCTTCCTTTCCCCAGGATAAAGGGACAAGCCATCCCAATGCCCCATCTGCACCTGAGCGCTCGGATCCCATGCTGTGCCTCAACGCAGGAGGCAAAGCAAACCCTTCCCACTAAGGAGACAAGCTTCCCAGCACTGCCACTGTCCCTCACATGTCTTCTTTTGTCAAGAACTGTTGCAACATTTTGTGGGCTGCTTTCTCCCTTGCTCGCCAGAGCTTTGAAAATGTCACCCACCTTACAGGGAGTGGCACTGGAAACAAACCCATGTGTTTTCTGTCCATTCAGACATCAAATGTGACACGGAGAGATGAACCAGCTACCAGGAACCTGCTCAGTGTGCATGGTGCTGCTCTGCTCTGCTGTTTGTCTGACTCTGTCTGCTACACATCATTAGCTGCTCTTGTTCCAAGGCTGCTCCTCTTTGTGCTGTCTTGATGCTGTGGATGCATTATTTTTCCTTGGAAATGTGCGAGTACATATGAAGAATCTCAAATATGATTCAAGCAAATGCCTGGCTCCTGGCCTTACTTTGGACATCTCTTACCACAGGTGTGCAGATGTGAGTATGGGGGCTCCCAAGATCTGCTTCTTCCCTTGAAAGCCCTGAGATGTGCTGAGTTGTGATGTCTGGAGAGCCACCCCTGTGACATGGGTTTCTCTCCTTTCCTGCCTGCTACAAGGGAAGCAAACGCAGCCTAAACTGTTATCTCTGTGCATGCTGTTGTAGCTCGAGGGACTCTGACCTTGCTCTGAAAGGTATTTAATGTCTACAAGGAAGATACAGTCAAAACAATTCTCTTTCACCAAAGTGAAACACAGCAGAAAAAGGAGCGAGGAGGAGTGAGAGCAGGCTGGCAGTGCTCAGCTGAGCACTGTGCTCCTCCTGAGCTGGAGTGAAGGCTGCTCAGGGCAGCCTTTACTGCTGGTTCTGCTGAGGATGCTGAACTCATGCCCTTCTGAGGATGGCATAGCTGGAATAGGATCAGGAAGCACATTTCAGAGGGGCTGTTTGTAGGTTAGTGGTGGTTCTGGCATCTGCTTTCACTCCTTCTCAAGGAAATCCCACCTACTGTTTTCATACTTCCTGCTGTACATTGGAGCAAAACTTTCTTCATCTGCAGGAGCTACAGTAGGGCTCCTTCCACTATAACCCATCCATGTAGCTTAGAGCAGGAATAGGACAAAGGGCAAAATGTGAGTGTGGAAAGCCCAGCTCTGAGATGTAGCAATCAATTGTCCAAAGGTATTGGAAACTTCATTGCAATGGAAGGCTCATCCATCTCTCTCTCAACAATTGACACCTGATGTCTTGGGCTTGATCCCTGTTCTGTGCCTAGAATACAGCTGCATGTGTGTATAAGAATCATTAGATCAGAGCCTGAAGCAGTGATTGAACACCTGGTGAAGGGCTGTAGCCAGCCCTGGGAGCACAGGTGGGAGCAATTCACCCATTGGAAGGGGAGGACCCAAGGTGCACCCTTCCCCAACCTCATTTCAGGGCTGGCAGCTGTAAGAGTAGCATCTCTATTTGGAGACTGCCTTCTTTAGAGTGCTTGATGAGGTTTGATCTTCAGAAAGGGGTAAGTGGTTCCTTCTTTGTTACCAGGATGTGATTGCTGCTTTTCTTGGGTGATCCAAAAGTAGTCTAATATCTGCTGCCTTCTGTCTTTACACCGTGGAACAGCTGCTTCAATCAGAGCCCCTTCCTCCTGTGTCCTGCTCCTGTATTTTATCATCTGATTTTATCTCCAAATTGAGATAAAATATTTCAACTTCCACAACATATGAAACTCCACGAAATGTCTGTTCCCGCTAATCAAGATAAAGGATCTTAAACCCCTCAATAAAGGTGGAACAGCATTTTGAATCTTCAGGTGTTCAAAGCTTTCCCTTGAGAAAATAATGTAAAACATTCTATTCTTTGCTTTTATTATACCATTATTTCAAATAGATAAATGTCCTCTGGAAGAGGAGGAATACTTGAAAATATGTATTTTAGCCAGGAGTAGGGAACTTGCTTTGAGCTGAAGAACACTTTAGGGAAACTGAGGAAGGCAGAAGCCACACTAATTGCTCAAAGGCACAGAAGAGTCACTTTGGACCTGTGGTTAAAATTTATGAGAATGTAATTCCTGGAACACCCCACACAGAAGCTTTTGTTCCTTTTACTCTGTATGAGTCCTTTGGGGTATGGGAATAATCTCTATGGTGATTATTTGTGATACCTCAGCGGTGACCCCAGTCCCACAGGCTTTTTCCTTAGCTGTTTAATTGCTTGCCTATCCCAGCCTGGGAGCCTGCACGAAGTGCCCTGAGATGCATTGACTCAAGGAGGAGCTGTTTCCCTGTAAATGAGAGCAGGACCCGTTCTTTTTAGATGCTGATGGATCACTTCAGCTTCAGTATTCATGGTCTGGGCACGTGCCAAGTTAGGTGTGCAAATCTGCCCCATTTGTGGGGCATCGTCTTCTGTTATCTCAGAAGGTAACTCAGATTAAGAAGTGAGGAAAGAACAGGGCTGCCTGGAGACCCCGTGGAGTCCACAAGCAGGCACTGTGTGGATCCAGGCAGAAACACCAATAGGGCACCAGTCTTCTCAGCCCCACTTTCCATCTGAAGATGCCCTGGAGGTGCTGGAAGGTGCTGGTTCCCATCCTTTCCCCCTAGCTTTGCATGCAGCACCATGACCCATCTGGCCGCTATCCAGAGCTGAGAGCTGGGATTCCCACCCTCAACCTGAATCCACCTCATCTGCCTTTAAATAGAACAGGACTTGGAGGGAGACTGGAACTGGAACGGAGCTCCTTCTGCACTGCGGGGCAGTGGGGTCGATGAAGAAGAAGCTGATGGTGAAATCAATTCATTCATTCATTACAGAGCTGCTGCAGTCACAAAGATATTTCAGTTGTGCTTGCTGGGAGGTCCTCATGAGAGAGACATCTCATTTTCATTGCAGTCCCCAAGGGTGGGTCAGAGTCGCACAGTTTGATTCCTGCTGAGTACAGAGTAATACGGATGTTGCAGGGACAATGGAGCCTCTTGCTGCTTGGAGGTGGTGATAGTTTGAATGAAATCAGACCCTACTTGAATCAAAGATTAGTGATAGGAGAAAACAGAGAACTGGGGAGGGATGGTGAATGTTATTCTCAAGGCTTGCAGAATGAGAAAATGAGACTGGGAGTGTATTTCCCACGGGCAGATAAGTTTGTGATCAGGCATCTCTTGTTGGGAGGGATCTGTGCCCTGGCCTGGTGCTCACAGTGAAGTCTTCTGAGCTACTTCAGTAGGACTCCACTAGAAAGCATTGTAGCCTTCCGCCCAACCTCACTGTGGTGGCCAGACCAGCACATCCCACAGCTGTAGTTCTGTCTCTGCCCACCGCGTGTACGGCACCCTCTGCTTTGCTGCCTGGTCTTGTGAGCAAAGCTCAATGCATTTGCATATAAATTCAGGTCATATAAATTCAGACAGAGGTCTGATCGCTGAATGGCTCTTGTTGCAAGATGCAGTGCTTTTTTTCTTTTTTCCCCATGTACCTTTGTACCTCAAATTGGAGAGCGGAATGTTGGTTGCTTAATTGCAGTGGTGATTTCAAACCCTTTGCTCCTTCCAGGGAGATTTTCAAGAGTCCTACAATCAGTATCTCAAAGCCTTCTGAAGATATAACCATTCATTGCAGCGCTTGGCTGGGTAATGTTTCAGAGAAAAAAATGTCATCCTGTCTGAATACACCATGTTAGCAAGAGAGGAAATGTACCTATCGACAGATGAACAGACAAAAAGACCCTGCAATGCTTGAAAAATAACTGGGACTTCTCAATCACTTCTATCTACCTGACAGCAAAGTTCACCTGCGAAGCAAGGGCAGAGTCTAAACAGCTACAGCATAATTTGAAAAACACTGATGGGAGTGGGGCTGTGGAGTAAGAACACCAAAGTGCTGATGGATCTGGTGAGTTCCTGTTCTGTATTGATGACAGGGACTGCACAAACAGACCTTCCTGGGCTGGCTTAAAATCTCATGAGAAGCACTGTATCACAGCAGCAATAGGCTGAAATTCATGGAAGTTTCAGCACAGGAGCAGAGCAATCAGTGCATTTCCTCGCTTGTCTTTGCAAGCAGAGATTGCTCATAAAATGGAACAGGCCTTCTCGGCTTTAAGGAAAGAACAATGTGTGGAAACATTATTTTATTTCTTACAGTTCTATGTAAAAACTGTGAGGTGCCACCATGACGTGAAACTTCCCTAGGAGTTTGTTTAATTAGGGGTAGTCAGGGTGGAAGAACGTAGGGCTATGGGGGGTGGATGCCTGTTGTAGGGGGCTCACTGCTCCTTAGCAGCATCGTGGCCCTGTTTCAGATGGTGCGTGTGCTGAGGGTGTTGTGTGACCACACCTGGAAAAGTGCTTGTGTTTCTGAATTGTGAGAAGAAGAGTAAGTGTAAGGACTTGCTTACAGTCTGTCAAGAGCTGAAATTTTCATGTTTCCATGTCCCGCATTCAATGTCTCTTTTTTTTCCCCCTTTTTTTTCAAAGCTCTGGTACATATAGGGATTTTCTTTTCCTTCCATCCCCATTTTCAGTCCTCAAGCAGGATCCAGAAGTGCTACAAATACTTCTAAGGGATGTCTGCATAACCAATTGCCCGATTTCACAGACTTCAATGGCATATAGTGGAATCTGCACATTTGTCTCTGTCTGCAGCCCTGCAAACCAGACACAGCAAATAACAATGACAGGAAGCAAAGTGCCCCAAACAAACCCTTTGTTACAGAGGGGACTGAAGAGGGTTATTTTTTTTTTTTTACTATTCTAAATTTTTCTTCAGTTTCAGAAACTTCTATTCTTTATGTAACTACTTGCTGCTGACAGAGGAGAGGACATCAGAAGTATGACACAGCTAATTTTAGGACCGAGATGAATAACTCTTTAATGACATGTATCTTTACATATAAATCCCAGATGGCCACCTGCACAGTCCACCAAATTTACAGTATTCAGCAAGACAACTTAGTTGGGGGGGGAGGGGGAAATAAAACCCCAACCCAAGAAGAATGCACTATTCAAAGTTCTCTTTGGCCCAGTTTCCTCAGCTGCTTGGGCATTGTGTCTCTGTGATGGCACAAGCAGAGCCCCTTTTTGTCCCTTCCTAATTTTCCTGCTCAAAAAGCAGCCCTGAGCTCGGTCTGACTTGTACTGCCACAGCTGATGGCGCAGTCATTTCTGGTGGTGCACCACTAGCCCAGAAAGGTTTTTGCTCTGTTAAAACTGGTGGGACTCACAGTCCATGCTATCAGCATCTCATCCCTAGCTTGGCAGCCAGTGGGATGAGGCTGTCAGTGCCAATTACCAGGCACTGATCCTTCTCTGGGTAGCACCGTTCTTCCAGGTTTGTTTCTCCTGTTACAACAAAAGAGGAAGCCTTTTGTAAGCAGTTCAGATAGTTTGTCCTACCCTGTAGAAGTAGGATTAAGGACAAGGGAGACTGACTATGCAACAGCTTGTTATGGGTTATGCTTGTAGCATTTCCCATTGCAAAACTGCTTTTAATGATCTGGGCCTGTGTTGTCCTTCTGAAAGTCTGCTGCAGGTTAGGTTTTGCAAGAGCAGTTTCAGATAAAGTGAAGCAGAGTTGCACACCCACTGCCACCACAGAGATCACTCTCACGTTCTATGCTTTGTAATGAGAAAATCACCTATGATAAAAATAGCATGAGGTGATGTCATTTAAAATTATCATAATGCATCTGGTAAGAAAAACCATTGGGGATATTGGGTGATCTGAAGTTTGAGGCTTTTTTTTTTTTTGAATCCCAGATTTTGTAATTGTAACCTGCTTCTATACAGTAATGAGGGCATGATTTGTTTTGCAGAGGTCTGGTTCTGTTCTGAATAGCGTGGGCTGGTGCAGGGGTTGTGGGGAAAGGTGCACAGATATGTGAGCTGTGCATAGAGTGATAGAATTGTTTGGGTTGGAAGGGGCCTCTAAAGGTTGGGTTGGATGTGGTCTGATTCCCCTGCAATGAATGTGGGTCACTTCATGTCACCAACCTGTACTGGTACAGCTTCATGCTGTGTCAGGGCTGCATTTCTCTCCTGTTCAAGCTGAAAGTGGAAGCAGCCACCAGAAGATGTCATCCCCCTTAATACTGCCCAAATGGAACAGAAGGACTCTGAGAAATGAGGACAGCAGATCCAGGAGATTCGTATCCATCCTCATGCTGCTAATACTGCAGCTCCTTTAAGATGGTAACATTTCATTGCTAGGAGATAACCTGAGCTGGTAACTGTGCAGCATCTTTTCATACAGACTAGCTGGGGCCATTCCAATTGAGTATAACAAATGACATAAGGAACAATATAAGCAGTGCTATAAATAATAATGCTGCAATTCCATTGATGGCTTATGGTGGCATTATAAATGATCGGAGCGAAGTCAGGAGGTCTCTTCACACCACCAGAGCCTCATGCTGGAATTATAGATCTAATTTAAGTGCATTTTGGGGGTAAATTATTTATTAAAGTGTAAAGCTTATGGAGATAAATGTTCAAGTAGTCAGACTCCTGGACTAGGTGAGCATTGCTGGTCCTAATAATTACAGGTAGAATTTGCCCTTGGGCAGAAGGGCTAGATGAAGTTTTTAGCAACATTTCAGATATCCAGAAGCCCTGGAGGACACTTCTTGGCACAAGGGTGCAATCCGTAGCCTTGCAATGAAATGGCCTGCTTGTATGAGCAATCAGTTCTGAACCCAATTTCTCATACATCCATTGCAGTCATTAAGCTGGTGTTAGGAGATGGAGGGCAGAGAAGCCTTTCTCAGGCTGATGGAAGAAAACATGGGTCTTACAACTGTTGTTTTAAGTCTTCCTGTGTTATGGCCCTGAAATGAAGTCCTGGTGCTGTTTTCATCTCTCGCATGTGTTTCATTCTAATTTTAGCCAGAACTTGTCAGCATTACCAAACCAGGGGAGCAATGGTGGGGCTGTGGTGAAATTCTCTCAGCCACGGATTTCTTAGTGACCTCAGAGAGCCTGGATGTGGCCGCAGAGCCCAGAAGACCAAGCTCAGGCTCTACCTGGTACTGCCTCCCTGAAGTCTGCTTTTGGGATGGGAAGCAGAGGAAGGCTGAGCTCATGATCTCTGTGAGGATGCATTTTCTGGAGTTTTCTGTAGCATAAAAAATTGTCCATGGAGCAGGAGTCTCAAGACAGTCTTGCTCCACTGGGCTGCAGTGGAGATAAATACATTAAGATGAGGTATTAAGATACAGTGGTAATTAGGAGCCATATAAGTAACTTAGATATAAAATGAAACTACTAATAATGCATAAATGCAAAGCCTTAAGAGGTTTGCTTCGTATAAAGCACCCAGCCATTTGGTGGCTTAGCTCAATTCTCTGAAGCTGCAAATTCAGCCTGAAAATCTTATGAGGATATGCTCTTTCAGTGAGATTCTTTTTTTTCCTCCTTGTCATATTTAAAATATTGCTGAGGCCAACTTTTTGTCTACAGGCAGTGTTTTTTTCATAGCTTCCAGCCAGACTAGAAAATGTTGGAAGGCAGGGAAAATATATTTAAAATGTGAACTTAGCAGACTTGGGGGAAGATCCTGATTAAGGCACTGTATCTATAGGCCAGACCAGGGAGATGAAGATGGAATCAGTATTCCTGCCACTAATTCACTCTGTAACCTTGTGTCTGTCGCTAAGCTTTTTTTTGTGCTCTATTTTCCTTGTCAGTAAAATGAGTATTATAATAGTTACCTTCCTGATAAGGGTTTCAGTTAATCAATTTCTAAAGCCCTTAAGTACAGAGAGAAGCAAGATAGCATATCAACGAAGTCTAGCTTTCATCTGTGCCTCAATATTCTCTGTGCTGCGTTGTCTGTAACTGAACAGGACCCGATCTATATAAACCAGAAACTCTCCTATTGACTTTGATGAATAAATAGTATTTTTTTTTTGCAAATAATACCCGCATGCTTTTTGTCACAGGCAGAATTTGCTCCTCTTTAAAATGTGTTTGAAAAGCAAATCAAAAAGGTTTCAGGTGGGCTGGTAGAATTAAACTCCCCTGATGACTGAATTGCTTGCACAGTTTGCCTGTGCTGTTCTTTGTAGCAACTTGAGTTGGTTTTTCTGCCACCGGTGGTAGTGATAGACGGAAAAAGCACTGCGCTTATTTTTCCCCTCAAAATTCTGAATTTTAGCCAAGGAAAAAGGCGAAGGAAATAATGAACTTCTGACAGGCATTTCTCAAACAATAGAATACTAAATCATGGTTTGGGAATGAAGATCCTTTCTTACAAGGACCGACTAAGGAGCTTAGCTTTTTTTAGCCGAGCAAAACTGAAGGCTGAAAAAAGAGGAGGTGATTGTTGCACGTAAGTAGATTGGGGCATAACAGCAGGGAAGAAAAAGAGCTATTAAATCTAAAGGACAATGCTGAAACAAGAACAAATGGGTATAAACAGACCATTAATAAATTCAGGCTGGTAATTAGAGGAATACGTCTAAATATCCGAAGAGCTGGATTATAGATAGTCTTTCAGGGGAAACAGGCGCAGGCAGGTGAAGGAATCCAACTGCATTTCAGATGGAGCTGTACATGGCAACCTTGGCTTGGGTGGAGGAGTGGACCCAAATCCAGCTCTGTATGTTTTGCTTGGAGAAGTCAATTGATTTTTAACATTTCCTCGAGTTTACTCCATCTCTAGGAAAACAGAGGGGATAACCACTTTTCTTCCAAGTTGCTTTCTACCTATACCATGGCTGGATTCTAAATGGAGAAGCTATCGCATCACCATTTTATCGGAGATACCTTCTAGTCCTTGTTTGCTCCGCAGCCAAGTGCTTTTATTGTCTTCCCTCTTTTCTCCACAGTTGCTGTCCAATCCTTATCTCCTCCTGTCTTGTACCCCTAAACCATTTCAAACCTACCATTTCTCAAGTAAAGATATACAGCTGTAGCTCATGGTTACAAGCTACAGGTAGAGCAGTTTGTACTTAAGATGCCATTGTTTCTTACTGACCCTGTTCACTTTGGGCAGCAATGGCTTTCTCTGCAACAGTTCCCAAACTGAGTCCTAACAGCTCAGTGCTTTAATTAATAATTTAAGTGATTTGCATTCCCTGAAGTGCATCCAAACAGATTTATTACAAGCATTTGCAACCTGTTCTTCTAAAGCACTTCTCTGATGTCTGTTCTTAGAGCTCACCACCCAAGTTGGTTAGAGCGGTAGTATGAAGGTAAGTGCTATTTCTTGAAGCTTGTCTTGGGAGCTGAGCCAATTAGGACGGGCTGATGTTAGGGTCTGTGTGCTCATGTGCTCATTCAGGTGGATGAATGTGCAGGGAGAAGTGAAAGAAGCAGAACAAAACCCTCAAACTGAAACATCTGGGGAAGGGGGAGGAAGATTCTAATTGCTCCTACTTCTGGTCTCTCTTTTAATGAGAAGGCTGGTGTGCTGTGTCATGAGCTATTGCCCACTAGTAGGTTAGTGCCTTCTATTTATTTCTCTTTCTCTGCCACACTGTCCTATGCTAGCTCATCCCTTTGGACACACAAATCTTACCCCCTCTCCTTGGACCACTGGCGGAGCTATTCCTGCTCTGTCCTAGGTTATATTCATGTAGCTGTCCTCCACTCCTTCACACCAAGCTGAATCCTGCACGTGTCTGACCAATCTCACCTGGCCCTCAGCATGCAAGTTTTGCTACATTGCTGGAAAATCCTAAGTCTTTTATTTATGACTTGTTTTAAGAAAGCATCAAGAACTACACCTAGATGTAAGCCTCAGAGACTGTGTCGTCTGAGTAAACAAGAAAAGCGTTTTTATAGCTATTGGGAGCTGCATCACAAAGTCAAAGTGACTTTATCCAAGGTATGGGAGAAGTTCATAGAGGAGCTGATACTCCAGACTGTCTGCACTATGCGTTAAGCTTAAAGCTGTCCTTCCTTCTCAATTTGAGGACTAGGTCTGAGTTGCTGCGGTTTACTGCGTCTGCCTTAGCACTGCATAACTCAGATTGCCCTTTTGTGCTTGGTCCTTCTCTGCCCTTCACTTCTGCTTTGAAATTTCCTTGGCTCCTTGCACATCTGTCTGTATTTTTGATATTCCTCTACTTTTTTTTTGAGGCACCTGCCTGCTCTGTCCTTTTGTATTTAAATGCACACTGCTCACTTTAAGCAGTGAATCAATCCCCCATTCCAATATGCTGTGTGGGAATCTCTTGCAGTGAGGGCTGCAGCTTCACCCCTAACCTGTGAATTCTCTCTTGCTAGGGGCATTGAGCTCCGGTCCCTCAGCCACTACAAGAAGAAGGTTTCAGCCTCATTTTTCACTGGTAGTGACTGGAATGACCAATCTGCCGCCTGCTGGGGAGCGAAAGGTCAGGCCAGGTCCACTCTGTGGCCACTTGTTTTTCTCCACAGTGACCAATTTCAGACAGTAATAGAAGCATCAATAATGTCTCTGTCTTCCCTGACTGCTTTTTTCTCCCTCCCCTATTGATTGAAATATTGCAGCTTCCATTTGTTAGCTCAGCCCCTCTGAGGCAGGCTGAGGTGTTCACTTGCAGCACATGTCCTCCCCATGAGCAGGATGTGAGAGCTGAACTAATTTGGGATCGTGGAGGTGTTGACTGCAGACTGCAACTTGTAGTCTCCTTGGCTCCTGTTCTCTTGTGGCTGAGGCCAGAGTTCTCAGGACCCTGGGGCTTTACCTGGCAGCCAGACCTCTGCAAGATGCTTGAAGACAACAGATGGAAGAGAATCTCAAAGGGCTCCTTGCTGTCCAGCTCAGTGGGCTTGCAGCTCCTGCTGCCACAGCTGTGGAGGAAGCTGAGAGCAAGAAGAGCTTACGGACAGGGGCTGTGGGACACACATGTCCTCGGAGCCCTGCTCAGCAGTGTGTGGAGCATGACCAGCAGAAATGCAGTGGGAGCACAGGTGCTGCCTTCCTTGTTCCCACCTGCCCAGCCTGATTCACCATCAGGGAGCTTGTGCAGGGCAGACAAACCCAAAGGCATCCTTTGCTTTCTTGTCTGTCACTAAACACTGCTGCAGTCTTGTGTACCTTTTTATCCCTTGAGTGCAAGCAGAAAATACCCGTTAGAGGGCTTCGTTACAAGTCACACTTCTTCCCTGTGGCTGGGTCAGTGCTAACAGAGCATCCTCAGCTATGAATCTTGTCTGTCGGGCTGCAGGGCTTGCTTTTCTCAGGGTAAATTAAAGTTCAGAGCTAAGTGTCTAGTTTAGTGGTCTCCTCAGTCTGGGACTTGTGTGCTGAGCTCTCGCCCTGAGCTTGTCCTTGTTCTTCGTGTAGGGAAAGGCCGCGAGGAGATGGTGATGTGCTCCATCTCCTCAAGTTTCAGCAGACCCAATTTCTCACTGTTCTTTCCAAGTTCTGCAGTATCTCAGCCTTAAACATGCTGCAGAGCACCTCATAGCAGCCCCCACAGGCGCTGTAGCCTAATCATAGCCTTCTGTGGTGTTTAATTGTTGTCTTGATCATGTTTGGGATGGGTGGATGAAATGATGCTGATGGCTTCTGAACTTCTGCTCTGCAGACCATATGCGCATATACAGCCCATCAGAGTCCAGAACACAGCTAGCACCCCCGACTTCTTTTGACAGCTGGAACTTGATGGAATTTGGTTGTTTTAAACAAATCTGTTTCTGTGAGCACATGCTTCTGACTGAAAGGGTTTTGTAGTTTAGAGTTAATTGATATTCAAGGGAGATTATTCAGTGGTAATGCATTCATAAGCAATGTCACTGTTTGTTTGAAAAATTAAAACATTAATTTAAATTAAACTGTAAACAAGAGGAAGGCATCTTGCATGGGTAGGAACTGAGATGGCAATGCAGAGTGTCTTCTGATTGGAGTAATGTTATGGCTCTAACTGTCTGGGACTGACATGCTTTAAAATGAGGAGGATTGAGAATGCTTTGGGCCGTGTTTTCTAGCTTTTTGCAGCATCTTGTCTCTTCATTAGGAGGAGATGATGGTTCAGTGATCACCTGAGACTTTCAAAACATCTGTCGATTCTCCTCTCCATCAGCCTTCCCTTACGGCTGTGGATTGCTCTCACTGGGGCATTACACCATCTGAGCCCACAGGGTGATGGCATTCCTACCCCATGAAGTGCTTGCTGGAATTGGAATCAATCCTTTTAGGCTAGAAGAAAAAAAATGCAATGGACCATTTGCACAATACTACCTCTATCACTTCCAGCAGGAAAGGCTTTTTGAGTAGAGAATAGCATTTTCTGAGATGTTTCTCTTTACTAAAGATCCCTCCTTTATAGACAGATGAAATGGGGCCCCATTTCAATAAGGGTCAATAAGGCAGGCTGCAGCAGCTAGGGCAATCACCTGTACCTTGGATGACCTGGGTTCAAGTTTCTGTACTGCTGTAGGACTTCTCTGCAGCTTCAGGTGCCACCTCTTCTCTCCCCACATCAATTCTTTCTTGTGGCATGGGGCCATCACTATCAATGCTTCCTTGCTTCACGAGATTTCCAGAATAGAAGTGCAGGAACTGTGTGGTAACAAGGATTATCTAAACAATGTAATTAGATGGATAAGCATGATTATTTCCCATATCTTTTATGACAAAAATGTTTCCAGGAGCCATCATATACATCGTATAAGCCAGAAGCAGGAGGGAAATAATTCCCTGTCCTCAGCTGTTTTGTTGTTTGTTTTTTTTCTGTGTGGCCACAGCATTTCTTTTGGGGAGGAGGGTGGTTATTTTATCCTTTCTTACCATTGATATGTAGGGTACCTTTTGCATGAGTTCATCACGCTGTGCCCAATAATATTAGCGAGTGAAGTGTAGAAAGTTCTTTATGGCAAAGGAAAATCGAATTTCCTCTCAGAGATTATTGGCAATAGAAAAGTCAGAACGATGTTAATCCTGTCCAGTACAGACAATTCCCAGTAGCTTCAACATGTTAGTCTTCTGTTTTTCAGAAGTTTATCTTTGGCTCCCAGTGGGTTGCAGTAAACTTGATTTGGCAGAATGTGATCCCTGACATTTCTTCTAACAGTCTCTGTATCAGATGGGAATGCCACTTTTTTTTTCCTTAAATTGTGAGACAATGAGATTGTTTCTTAAAATGAACATGAAAACTTGAGATGTCTAAATCAGATTTCAGTATATGGGAAAACGTCATGGTTTTTCTTTTCTTCTAGGCAGAATAAAAGAAGTAGAACTGCTAGGTTCTATCTTTATACCTAGCAGTGAATGAGCAATAGTGAGTTGGACCCTTTCATGCCTCAGTTTCCCAGTGTTTTAAGAAAATCTATAATTCTAAAGCAAGATATGACTTATCTCGGAAAAGCTATATTCTATTATGGCTTATTTAACCATTAAAATCATTTCAAAAGCAAATCATTTAAAGCTGATAGAAAGAAATACTTTTCTTACATAGCGTATAATTAGCATGTGGCACTCAATGCCACAGACATTACTGAAGCCAAGAGCTTTGGAGGATTCGAGGAAGGATTAGACATTCATCAGAATAATGAGAAATTCTATTAGAGAAAATAAAAAATGCATGAGATGGAGAAATTCACGTGTCAGGGCATAAAGCAACCACTCAGTGATGAAGGCTGGGGGAACATCATCCCCGTGGGCAGGGGGCCGTGGGATGGTGCATGTCATGAGGGGGTGCCGGGCTGCCCGAGCCTCAGCCTGTCCTGGTGAGGTGAGCTGCACCTACATGGGAAAGAACAAACCAGAGCTCAAGACCTGTGGAGCAGCACTGCTCAGCCGGAGCGGCCTGGCAGCCCCTGACTTTGACAGCTTGTGCTGTTTTCTCCTGTTTGGAACTCTCCAGGTTGTTTTTAAACCTGCCCCATCTCTGTGTAATCTCAGGGAAAAACAGCAAAAAAAGTCGCACCAGTGAATTACACAAAATCCCTCTGCTGATTTGTGGTCTTATCTGTTCACAGAATCACGGGGTTGGAAGGGACCTCAAGGATCGTGAATCTCCGGTCTCCATCTGTCTATTTTCATAGAATCACAGAATTGTTCGGGTTGGAAGAGAACCTTAAAGGCAATCTGGTCCCACTCCCTGCAGTGAACAGGGACACCCACAGCTCCATCAGTGCTCAGAGCTCCAACACTCTGACCTTGGCTTTGTGCAGGGATGGGCCATCTCCACCTCTAGGCAGTCTGTGCCACTGCCTCACCACCCTTACCATTAAAGAAAAAACAAAACCAAACCTTTTTCCTTATATCCCATCTAAACCTCCCCTCTTCTAGATTGCAACTCTTCCCCCTTGTCCTATCACAACAGATTTTGCTGAGGAAATCTGTCCCCTTCTCTCTTGCAGCCCCCCTTTAGATACTGGAAGATTACTCTCAGCTCCCCCCAGGTTTTTCTAGGGCCTTCCAGCCTGGTTGGCATAAGGCACGCAGCTGTTTAGCAACCATGTCAGGTAGCCAGGCATGTTTGCAGCTATCGAACGAGCAATTATAGTTCATTCAATCAAAGACTTTCATTTGATCCAGCCTCAATTAAGAGGGAAGGCATTGCCACATCTGCCTGCAAGTTCAGAAGTGTCCACAATTCAACTTAGATTATTGCTATATTTCTGCAGCCTTTGATAGAGTAAGATTGATTACAAGAAATAAGAAAAAAGAGTGACCTTCCCCGGACTTTGCCAATGGTATTTCAGTTAGTATTTTATAATCACTGTTTAACAGAGAAATTGCTCTCTGGCTATTAATATTAAAAATTATCACCTTCTTTGACTAATAAAATCAATAAAGGCTCCTATCCTTTGAAAAGTCCAGGAATCTTCTCTCTGTTCATAATTAAACATTTCTATCTAATCTGGAGCATAATAAGCTTCAAAGTTTCATGAAATTACTCATAATAATATCTTACAGAACACCTTTCTGCTCAGCAGGTTTCATAACGCTGGCCCAGGTTTGGCAAACAACTCCATGCACTGACTGGTTCTGGATGCAGATGTTGCTGTTTAAGGAGCATTGTGGAGTCTCATAATGGGTTACAAATTCCTATTAGGAATTATACGTTGCATTGGAAGTACAATTAAAACACTGTTGCTTCTGGGGTTGCCATATAGCAGCCTGGTGACAATGTGGGTGCATGCAGGAAGACGTGTATTTGCTTTTGTTGAGACAGGAAAGGATCAGGGTGTTGCCGATGCTGTGCGCTTGTACATAAATTCTAATGATAAACAGTTTTATTCTGTTTTTGTTGGAACGCAGTGGATGAAAATATTTCTTGCGCCCTTCTTGCTGCAACAGGTTTAGCTGTGAATATTTACAGTCAGTGTTCCTAGAGTTGGTGATGATGCGAGCACCGAGTATCGCTTGTGTAACCTTCATTGCAGCCAGGGTGCCAGTGCTGGCACACCTAATAGCAGAAGGGGATCTGATTCATAATCTTATATGGGGAGATGCTACTTATTTCTGCCTCTAATTTCTACTGTCCTTTCTCACAGTTACATTTATCAGGATTACTCTCTTCTCAAGCAAGTTATCTCTGTCAAGCTTGAATGGCTATTCTCACAGGGTACCGAGAGACATGCGAGCTAATTAACTATCATCCTGCATTTGATGATGATGAGCATCCATTGAGAACCTTCTATCCCAGTGGATCTCATGGAGCTTCACGTATTAAACAAACCTGCATGTGCCAAGTGCAGGGATTGCCTCTTTGTAAGTCAATGCAGCAATTCCACATTGGAGCAGCCTGCAGCTCAGCCAGCAGAGCTGTGCAATGCAGCGGGGAGGAAGGAGTGCCTGGATGGGATGATTAATTTGTCTAAGAAAATGATGTCTCTGCAGGGCTTTCATTTCACATGTAGCTACCATGGGGAGCGCAGGCATGAAATGTGAGGTAGGGATCCCTCTTTACCACTTGTCCACAAAGAGAATTCCTGCAGGCATTGTGAGTACAGATGTCAACCTAGATTTAGGTAATGATAATGAAAAATTGGCCCTTTAGATCTAATCCAGTCCTCTCTTTGGTATAAAAACTTCTGAACGTAGGTGTTTTGTTATAAAAGAAATTTCTTCCGTTGTCTGTCCTTGAACCGTGTGGAGCAGTCCCAATGGAAGGCTGAGCTGATGCTGTATATTTTTTTGGTATTCAGACCATCTCTACAGAGGATCTTGGCTCCGTAGTCCTGCATCGCATCGCCTTTACAGCTCTCTGATTCTCATGTGTGTTCTGGAAGTACCCGTTTTGGGCTCATTCACCTGATCTTGTCTTTGGTAGCTTCAGCCCCTGGTTTTGCCTTGGTTCTGGCTTTGATTGAGGCTCTGGAATCCCAAAACAACCACAACTGTGTTTAGGGCTAAGAAAAAGGAAAGCCACAACTCCTTTGTACACTCCTCCCTGTCTCCATGTGAGTGTAAAGATAGCAGTCTGTGTGCTGCATCAATAGATGAAAGAGCTCCCTAAATGCTGCGTGCCGTCAGAGGACAACAATCAGTGGTGTGAAGCTGCAGCCATACTGCCCACAGATGGGTCCCTGCTGATTTTTACTTTCTACGGATCAGGCCCTTTCCTATTTATTACTGTTACCATCTGAACCTGAGCTGCAGTTCCCCCCATGTTTACTCATCGCCGACTTTATCACATCCCCTTTCATTTGCTTCCTCTGTGAACAATTTACATTTCACCCCCTTGGTGCTTCTTTGGATGAGCCTCCTTTCATCTCTCATCGTAATGTTCAATAATGACATTTCCATTTGCTTTTCTTTTCATGAGGCTCCTTTATGAAAACAGGATCTGACCTCTCTCTTTGTGTTCTCCCATCAGCCAAGAATCACATTGTGCATGAATTTAATTGACTTATTACATCTTTACAGAATATGGTTACTTTAGTTTTGTGTGTGTTCTGTTTGTTTGTTTGTTAATTTCTGGGTCTTTGAGAACTAGATTATGCAATTTCCAGAGCCTATTTCCAATTACTATTGAATCTTTCAATTGAACTGAATTTCATTGTGAGCTGGAAAATAGAATGAACTGAAAATTCAACTGAAAACATGTCAGTATTGTTGATACATGTGTTAGTGCTAATATAAAATTTATCAACTTATTTTCTTATGTGGAGGGGATGTAAGAAGGGGGAAACATCAAATAAACAAAAGCAAGCACCGTTTTCTTTCGCTGTAAGAAACATCTGTATTGCACCGAACAAAACCTTATTTTTCTGACTGTGGTGAGCATGAAATCCACCCGATCCCGTTTCCCAGTCCTCAGATGCAATGAAAAACTCCTTCAAGCAGTCTCCAGCATTACTGGTGTTTAAATAGCTCCTGATGTGGTATAAACTGGCCTATCAGTTTTGATCCAGAGGGAAGGAGATTGATTTACTCCTGTAGAGAATCTGGTCCGCGGTTATGAGGAGTGATGCTGGTGCTGGTGGCACCTTGTGGAGAAGGAGAGCGGGCAGCTGCTGCGATGTGCCGGGCACAGAAAGGGCCTTTGGTACAAAAACCCTTTGAAGTGTTCAGCTTGCATTAGCCAGTGTTGTCTGCTTGGATCGCAGCAAGGTGTGATACTCCCTGGGAGATGTGCTGTAGTGCCCTCTGCTATGAGCCTGCCTGGTGCTGCGGTGGCAAACAGGGACGTGGGACCGCCTGCCCTTGTCACTGCTGGCTCTGTTCTTCCTCAGGTATGCCTGGCCTCTGAGCTCTGATTCCTTCAGCATCCAGTAGCTCAGCGTTAGCATGGCTCCCAGGAGGAGTAAATATGCCTTACGTATTTACCTGTTGGCGAGAGAGGTAGAGGAGACCTGTCTCTGCAGGACAGAGCCCTCAGACATTTGGATGTAGCATTTTTTCTTCTCCAAGTCCTTGGTTATTAAAACTTTCCCTGCACACAATTCCACTTCTTTGCTCCTTGCTCCCTTTCTCTGCACGTTTTCCATCTTTTGTTCTTTTTCTTTTTTTTTTTTTTTAAAGATGTGGGAACTAAAATTACATGCACTGGAGATTCAGGGGACTGTAGGTTTATCCGGTGGCACAACGTTTCTTCATGTTTTCTTCTCTGATCTTCCTGCTATTCTATTTGCCTTTTGGAGCGTTCCAGGCGCTAACATTTTTATAGAACTATCCACAATGGCTCCATGATCCTATTCCTGACTGGCAATAGCTAATTTAAACCCCATCATTGTGTGTGTATATATAGCTAGGCTTATTTTCCCCACGTACATTACTTAGCATTTATCAGTGCTGAATTTCATCTGTCACTTCATCACTCAATCATGCTGTATCACACGAGTCCTCAGCAGTTCTCTGTAGTCAGCTTTAGATTTGACTACACTCAGTAATTCTGTGTCAGCCACTAATTTCATCATCCTGCTATGAATCCCAACTTTCAGCTCATTTATGACTGCATTGAATATGCATCCAATCCTTTTGAGCAGTTAACAAGAAAACTTCTCTTTCATCCTATTAGGCTGCAACGTTTTTCAGAGCTTTCAGTACTGGGTGTTGACATGAGAGCTGTGGGGATTTTTACTGTTTGGTTGAAGGTTTTTGTTTGTTTGTTCATTCATGAGCACTGCATTGACTGCATAGTCCTTATTGATATATTTCTTAATTACTTAGAGGACCCCTTAATGATTTGTGTGGCATGGCTTCCCTCTACACCAGCTCTATTGACTGTTCCCGATGAACTATGTGTCCACGTGTTTGCTAATTCTGTTTGTTCTAGTTTCAACTAATTTGACAAATTTACCAGGTACAGCAATCAGACCTGTTGGTCAGGGCAGTGCAATCAGCTCCACAGAGTGTTCTTCATGCTGAAAGTGTGTTTGCCACCTCTCATTCCTACATGGAGACTGCTTTCTTCCACCGAGCTGCAGCAGCTGGCACTTGGCACGCTGCTACCCCTGCTTCAGTGCTGACCGTGGGAGGATCAACCCCGACTGTGTGCTCTTCTAGATCCTGAATGCTCACATCTGTCATGATCTACTGTTTCTTCAACCTCATCTTTAGATTAGAGATGTTTTTCACTGCCATCAAGGCAAAAGAAGCTGTGTTTACATCCACACTCAGACTGGATGTGGCTCTGGGCAGCCTGCTCTGGTGGTTGGCGACCCTGCACGTAGCAGGGGGGTTGAAACTGGATGATCATTGTGGTCCTTTTCAACCCAGGCCATTCTATGATTGTATGATTTACAGAGGTTGGAGTAAATTGAGAGACTGGGGGCTTTTTAAGGATAAGTTTTTGTCTGACAGTTAAGTAATATTTGTGTTTGAGTCTTCCTCCTTATGGAAAGGGAAACGGCTGTGAGCAGCAGAGGGAGTAAGGGTCCTTCACATCACAGGACCACTTCAGTCCCTCTTCTCTCTCAGTCATTTGTCCAGCAAACTCAAGGAGCAAACACATTTGGATTATCCCTCAACTAAATGGGATCTTACCTTCAGCTGCTGTAAAGCAGAAGGGCTCCGCGGCGGATTTTTTGAGCGACGGATCTGGCTACTTTTACAGAATCCCATTATATCTGGGGATTGACACGATTTCAAAATGAGTTTTGTTTTAAATGACATTCCACAGCTCTTTCAAAAAGCCTTAAGCTCGTGCTGCCCATCTGGTTCAGGAAAGCATTCAGTTATTTTTTTTTGTAACTGGCAAAGGAAGGGAGGGATGAAAGCAGGCATATCTTAATCACATGTGCTTATTTACAAGGTCTGGAACACCTCATCTCTAGTTCAAAACCTGGTGAAGGAAATTCTATTTCCTTCAATGATTTTGTATTCATTTATTTATTTTCACTGGGGCTGGTTGCCTCAGTAAAGTGCCTGGATGAACGAATCAGGGTCAGGCCAAAACCCAAGCGAAAGTAATGGTCAGTGCAATTGGTGCAATTATGTTCATTTCAGTGCAGTTCTCACTTCTGACATCAGCTGAGTAACTGGTCTCTTGGCAGAGCAAGGAGTTGGGAACTCTCCTTACTCATCTGTGTTTTATTGGTTTGGTGGACAAACTGGGAACTGAGCTGCAGGTCTGCTTTGCTCCTTCACAGCAGCATTAGTCTCACTTCTAGGATTGGATACACTTTTCTCTTTTAAAGAACACATCTATGAACAAACTAAGCCACTCCCTGCAAACTGGCTGTTCTGTTAGCACTGGGATCAGTCTCACAGCTCCATTGCAATTCGCTCCCATCTGCCTGAAAGGCTCATCACTCTTGGGTGGAAACCTTAAATATTTCCAGTGACATTTCCTTGGCCTCTGGTGATTTAATATTATTAACCCGGTATGTTATTAAAGTGATAGAAGAAGTCTCCCCTTCACTGGTATATATTTCTGAAAACTCATTTGAATTTTTATTACTTTATTTTGAGGGGCAGCTGGTGGAGCACAGAATGGGCACAGGAGGGAAATTTGCTTGGTCTGAGGAATGAATACCTCTGGATGGAGATTGTGGTTCTGTTACTGCAGGAAACTGCATTAGAAGTAACAGAATTAGGAGTATTTCTTAATCTGAACTGTTGAACGGAGTATTTCTGCGTGCCCAAATAGAAGTGAAACTTCATCTCACCACTCAAAAAAGCCCAAGTCCAGCATGAGGTCGGTTACAGGAGCGTTTTCAACGCTCTTTTGGATGCTTTGTTCCCTTTCGGTGGGGACAGATTCCTTAAACACTCGAGGAGAAAAATGTCCATTATGGAACATCTTCCCTGGCTCTAGGATCAAGGGAATAGATGAGATCTTTTTGTCGCTCGTTCAGGAGAGCCAGGTTATTAGATCTCAATCAGCTGCTGACACTCGGGGAATTGATTTTTGTCATTCTTTTTTCCTGTCTTTCCACACTCCATCCAGTTGTCATGTAGGAGATTTTAGGAAATTCAAACAAAATGGCAGCATCTTCAAAGCGCTGTGAAACAAACCCTCTGCGTTTGCTGCTGGATATTTGGTTCAGTGCCTTAATCCAAGCCCATTATCTATGCTTCATCCATTAAAATGATATCTCCTTGAAAGGATACTTAAGGATACTTCCTTTCTCTGTGGCTTATCAGCTCCTTTCTGTCTGCCTGTATGTATCGGCCCGTTGGTATTTTTAGATGGTTCGCTGCAAACTTTGCAGTGTGCTTTCAAGTTAAGAAATGATATCCTATGCTGCCAGGGCTTCATTCTTAAACAAGACATTCACAACTTTTCTGTCAAGCTTTAAGACTGGTATTGCAACAAAACCTTCCCATTCAGGTTTATTTTTTACCTTTCCCTTCCATGTAATCTCTAAAATCACTTTAGAAAAATACTGTATCTAAAGCTGCTATTAAACTCTCTGGTGCTCGGCAAATGATTTAAAGCAATGGCTCACACTGGGGTAAACCCCAGAGATTTCTTTTGTACAATTCCACCTACATAATCTTTCAGAGGTAGATTTTTAGAGCTTACCATTTACTTTAGGCTCGGGACATTCCTCTGCATTTATGGCTCATCTACTTTCTGTCTACCAGTTCTCTTAGACAAACATCGCTGTTCCCCTACTGTTTAATCTCTTTCTGTCATCCCATACAACAGGCAGGGCACCATCATCCGTCTGCCCCAAAGCTGGGCACTGGAGAAAAGGATGATACACTCCTGATAGGAGCGAGCGTGGTGCTGGGGAGGGCAGGCTGTGCAGCAGAGCCCTCCCTGCAGCCCAGGAGCAGGAAGGAGGCTGCTGTGATTCTTGCCTGGTGCCAAGTGATAAAACATCAGTGTATTTGTTTTGTGATGTGCTGGTTTTGAAAGGGTATCAGGCAAACGCTGCTCTCCCACTTGTGTCCTTCTTTTTTTCTCCTTTTCTGTTGCCTTCTCTACTGCAATGTGGTGAGCAGCGCTTCTCTCCCAGTGAGCATTTTGGACTTTTTAGGATCCCAGTCTCCAGCAGCATTTGGGACATTGTCCTGTCCAGCCTGAAGCAAACACTTCTTCGTAACACGTGGGATAAGCAAGGGGGAGGAAAATGCAACATGTAGCCCCATGAAGGAGCTGCAAATGGAACATCTGGACACTTCTGTATGTGAGAACAAGTGCAAGCTTTGTAATTCTCACAGATGGAAATTGCTATTGCAGAGCTTTGCTCAAAGCCAGGACCTGTCTGGGGAGCAAAGAAGGGAATCATGGCTGTGTAGTGGAAATGAAGCATAATGTTTTCTAAAGTATTTATGCAATAGGTGCTGCTAATAGCTATTTCTAGGTAGGAATGTTTTACCCGTTATCTCAGGGGAGATATACTGGGCTATAATGTCAGAGCCCCTGTGACTGTCTCAGGTAGTCTTGTTATTCCCTATGAAAACTATGTAGTTTTCTCCCCTCCTCCCTGTCTCTTCCTAACTTACATGCTGAACCTCCATGTCCCTGCGCTTGCAATCATTTACTTCAGCTTGAGGCTTGTCAGTCCTCATCACCTCAGAATATGACTTGGATCATATTTTTTCACAGAGGAAGTATCTTCTGAATTTCTTTATTATTTTACTTTTGTCTAAAGAGCGACTACAGAGCTGTCTTGTTGTTTGAGGCATCCACTCCTCGAGTAACAAAGCACTACTGGAACAGAAGTCCACTCCTACCAAGTACATAACTTCCTATAGGTGTTTACATCATTAAAAATATTCTACATTTGAAAGCACGCCTTGTGATACATTGAAAAAAAATAATAATCATTCCTTAACAAGAAATCCTCATTTATTTTTTATGTTGTGCTCCTAAAGAGACAGATTTTGACAGGAATATAGAACTGAAAGGCAGCGGTGATGCATGTTCCTTTTGAATCATTCTGACTCAAAAATCAAGAAATCACATAGACAATTTCAGACAAAACCTTTCCTTTTCACACCACGTCTCCCTGGGACACAGTCACACCTCTTTGCCTTGCTGAGCAGAGGTACAGCAGTGTGCAGGGGTCAGCAGTGTCCTTCCCCCTCGTGTGATGCCCTAATGCAGTGCGATGTTTGCTTCCCCCCGGCAGTCTCACCTCTTCCTGCTGCTCAGTCTTTTCCCAACACCATATCTCACTTCGTTCACTTTTTTTTATTTTTCCTTTAAAAGTTTTTCTGCTGTTTGAAGTGTAACTAAATATCTGCACTTGTTCATCCTTCATTGCGCACGTGGATGCAAAGCATAAGCAATTTCTCCCTCCTCCTTCTAATACCCAAAAACATTTCAAGCAATTCAGCCATGAACATGCATCATTGCCTTGTGTCAATTTTCCAGTTTCCCACTGCACTCCTTCCATCTCATTGTGGCCCCTGCCCCACTTGCATTCTAGCCCTGATGCAGACAAACCCACGCCATGATTTCCCCCATAACCTACAGGGAGGTGCAACATAGAATCACAGAACCATAGAATGGCCTGGGTTTAAAAGGACCACAATGCTCATCCAGTTCCAACCCCCTGCTGTGTGCAGGTCGCCAACCAGCAGCCCAGGCTGCCCAAAGGCATCCAGCCTGGCCTTGAATGCCTGCAGGGATGGGGCATCCACAGCCTCCTTGGGCAACCTGTTCCAGTGCCTCACCACTCTGTGTGAAAAACTTCCTCCTAATATCCAACCTAAACCTCCCCTGTCTCAGTTTAAAACCATTCCCCCTTGTCCTCTTATTATCCACCCTGACAAATAGCCATTCCCCCTCCTGTTCATACGCTCCCTTCAAGTACTGGAAGGCTACAATGAGATCTCCCCAGATCCTTCTCTTCTCCAAGCTAAACAAATCCAGTTCCCTCAGCCCTTTCTCATAGGAGAGGTGCTCCAGCCCTCTGATCATCTTAGTGGCCTCCTCTGGTCCCCCTCTAAGAACTCCACGTCCTTCCTGTACATCCCTAAGCCAATCCTGCAATGAACCTCTGCCTTTCCCTACCACTCAACCAGGATTTGCAGTCTTCCCTGCTTCTCCCCACCCCATATTTCAGACTCCTCACTGTCTCTATGGCCCATTACAGTAATGCTGGCGTCCGGTTAATGCTCCATTCCCTCTTCAGGGCTGTTGCTGCTGTGTAAGGCTGAGCGCAGTCATCACTGAGCACCTAATGGGCGCTGCGCTTGCTGTGCTTCCAGTGTCTGCACCAGTGCCTTTTACAGCCCTTTGGGACACTGTGAATGTGGAAGACCCTACAAACCCAAACCTTATTCTATTCCAGAACAGTGCTTTTAAGTCTTTTTATCACAGAATGAGGCAAGGGTTGAGTTGAGCCCAGAAATAGCAATTTAAAGTTTTCATGAAAGAGGAGAGCTGTGTGCATGTGGTATTTTTTAATATAATCGGAGAATGCTAAGTGCACTAAAAGCATATTGTGTATTTGTGGGCAGAGGGGGCTGGGGGGGAGTGTAAGTGCTTGTTTTTCTTTGGGGTTTCATTTGTTATGTGATCAGAGATCTATCAGGATGACAAAAAGAGGGGGAGGAAAATAAGACCCTCACAAAGGTCCCTGATTGTTTGAGTTCAGGAAAATAACAGCCTGTTCCAGTCAATGGACATCTCAGTGGGATCCGTGACAGAGAAAAGAAGGGGATGCTGAGCATCTGGGGCCAGGTATTTCCTCATTGGTATCTCCTCATGCGTTGACCAAGGTGAGCTCTCTACATGGACACCAGCCCAGCATCGTGTACTCAGGCTGCAATGTGCAGCCCCTGTAAAAGGCTGGCAGTTTGGCAATTTGGGGACTGCCTGGAAGTCCTTCACTTGCTAATTCATCAAATTTTGTTGCATTGACAGATTTTAGCAATATATTATGTAGTAATTTGGAGTTCTTTGCTAGATGCAAAGAACTAGATTTGCTAGATTGGGTAGTACTGGCTGTAGAAGCATATATCTCTGTGGATTCCCCGAAGTAAAAATGCTTATGATAAAGCCCTGTTAATTGCTACTTGCTGAACTCACCGAGTTCGCCAGTTTTTAATCTGTTCAGTGTATTTTGTCTTAGTGTAGCTCTAACTTTTAAAACCAAAACATTGTACAATACTAAGTCAGAGGCTTTACTAGAGCCAAGTCCATCAATGTGATTATCAGTCCAACTTGGAATCTACCCAAATAATTAAATCAGGTTATTTGATAAAACCTGTTTTCCATAAAATCATGTTGACAGTCATTAATTATATTCCTATTCCTTAATGCTTTATTAATTGGTTCTTGTATTAACTCTTCCGTTATTTCCGCTGTATTCGTGTCACCATAAATTACCAATCCGTGGTAACTTGTCATCCCACGTAGTATTTTTGAACGTGACATTGTTATCAGAGCATCCTGTTACCTGGAGCTCTCTTTTAATTTACAACTAATGTTAGTGTTTGGGGGTAGATCCCTTCTTGTTCAACAAATCTGCTGTTGTTTGCTAAGTTTCAGAGCCCTGCGCTTTTTGTTTCCATTCTGACCCCAGGTCCATCGCACTCATGCTGTGATGGACGCCATGCCTGCCTTTCTCTGCGCTCTGTTCAGCATTAACTGCCTCGATTTATTTCTAAGCATGGACATAAAAATCTCTAAAACCTGCTCAGCTCCTCTCCCTTCTGCCAAAATCACCGTCTTTTTCTGTTATGGACATTATTTTTGTCTCAGAGATAAAAGTGAAGGGGCGATAGCTCTTCCCTTCTACAATCCAACCTTGTGGTAAAGTTCTGTGGTTCCAGCAGTGAGAACTGTATCATCCTCACGCTTCAAATTACAAATCAACCCGGTTTACTTCGGCCATCCTCTAAAATCTTTACACTGCAGTATATAAACTGTTATTGAATAGAATTGCCTTTTGTTTCCCGTGGTTATTAGCAGTTTGTCATCTCTGCTTTATCATCACCAGCCATCGTGTGTTGTAATGGGCTGATACTATTGTTAGGCGTTTCTTTATCCCCAACTTACCTTAAAACTCTCTTTATTTTCTTTAGCTTTTCCAAAAGATAGATTTTTTCCCACATGTTTCTTGCTTGTGTTAAAACAGGCTCTGTTTAAAGGTGCCTATAGGAAGTTAATTTTAGATATGGATTCGTCCTTTCATAAAACAGTAATCATAATAATAATAAAAATACAAGGAAATCCCACATATATTTTTCTTTCTCTTGTCACTGCAGAAGCGTTCTCTGTATAATATTATTCAGTGCTATTATCCTGGCTAATTTTAAATGTCACAAGTACTGGAGGTTCAACCCTTTCTCCTTAGAGATATGTCCGGAGCCTAATAGATACTCCTTTTTTTGATTCTTTTTGTTGTTTTTTTTTTTCTCCTTAATGATGACCTTATATTTTTGCTTCAGTGAAGTTTTGCCACATCTCTGCTGTGGTAATTGAGGGCAAAATTTGGCCCTTTGACATCAATGGAATTATACTAGAGATGAATCTATCCCACTTAGGTCATAAAACCTCTCCTTGTAAATCAATCCTTCCAGTGCCTTTATCATCACTGAGGATGTTCTTTGAATTCTCTCCAAGCTGTCAATATGTTGTTGATGCTGAGATACTCAGAACTGACTGGATGTTTGTTTCATTGAGCCCAGGGGGAGGGGGGGGGGGGATGACCTCTTTTGACAAGAATTTATATTTATCCTAAATAACCCCGTCCTCCTGTTATTGCTGCCATATTAACCCGATGTGCTACTATGGGATTTATCCTTATCTTTTAGTCTTTCTGCATATCTGACTTCCTGAATAGCCAGACTTCAGGTGGTTTTTGTTCCTTCATTTTGTTGGTCAGCTGAGATGCATTCTGCCGGTCTATTCCAGGTTAACCGGCTGCTTGCTGTTTTTGTACCTGGGGATTTTGCAGATTTTTTGCCTTAGATAAATCACTTTTCCTTTTTGGTTCAAACTCTAGAACGAAGCTAGCAGTGTGGCCAGCCAGCAGTTTCCAATTATGGCTACAACCCTTATAATCAGTTTGCATTTTCAAAGGATGGTACAGACTTTTGGGGAAGCACTGTGCTGCTAGTTACCGCCCAGTGCTCTCAGGGGTGAATCCAAAGTGTATTTAAATATACAGCAGAACTTCCATTAATCCGGTACTTTGGTGCCTTTGGAACACCACGCCTGCTCCCCTGTGGGTCTACCTTTCCTACTCTCTAAGATGCTGTTTGGCACCAAGAATTGTGAGCTGAGAGCCAAGTCTGAAAGGATGCTTTTTTTGTCCTCTTGTAGTTATTTTACCACTCACGTTGTTGGTTTTTTTTCCATGTTTTCTGTCTTTCTGAGAGCCTTGCTTGGCTGAATCCAGACTGCTTTTCCTTGGCTGGCTGGGTCAGGGGGCTGCATTTCTGCTGCCCGTGGTCTTTTTTTGGGCAATGAGTGCCAGAAAGCACCAGGGTGAGCGGAATGGTTGGGCTGAGTAGAACAGAAGTTCATCAGAGGAGGGAGTAATGAAATAGGGGAAAATCCTGGGACTTCTCTCTGAATGAGCAGTGCTGAAGGTTACAATCAAGCCTTCTGGCTATTGTAGCTGGCACCTCTGATGGACAGAACCTTTATCAAGTGTCAGAGAAGGCAGGTGACATTTATCACTGGGTGCTGCCACGCTGACAGCCTGCTCAGCTCACACCATCACCATCCTTAATGGCATCATTCCTCGCCCAGACTGGGATGGCTCATTCTTCTGCCTCATCGCTGCTTCTCCCTTCAGTTTCCTGTTCTTTTTCTATCTTTCCCACCATAAGTATTCTTTCCTTTTTTTTCCTCAATTTTTCCCCCAATCCCTATCATTCTTTCAATTTTCCTTCTTTTTTTTTCCTTCCCCTTTTCTTCTGCTGTTCCTCCTGCCCACGTAGCTCAGGAAGGCACTGCTGAACCCCCTGGCAGGCACAGCACAGATGCAGGAACCTCATTTCCAGACCTGGGCTGTAGAAGGTTTCAGATCACTTCAAGTCACAGAAAGGTAAATAGCAGCTGTTTGTAAAATTCAGGCTGAAAGACTGGAATTCCATCCTCAGTGGAGCTAACCCCTTTCCAGGTACATTAGGACTGCGAGCTGAGCTTACGGGAGCACTGCTTGCTGCACAGAGCACTGCTCAACAGGAGGAAAAGAGATGTGAGGCCCTGCAATTAAGTAATTATGCAAATCTAAACAGGGATTTTGTTTTAAAGTATTTTCCAGTATGAACATGATGTAATTGCAAGAGACAATTGAGCCACTCTCTGAGCCAAGAAACGGGGCTGGCTGGCCCCTGCAGAACACACCTGGGAATAACTGAGCCAGGCACTGGATGTCACCATTGAGCTGCAGAAATGTGCCAGGAAGTCCATTATTTATCTGCTTTTAAAAGCATGAGATTTTAAGGAAAGCCATGGGCGAGTCAGCACCTTGTGATGGGCTGGGCCCTGCTGGGGGTCTGCTGGTGTCCTGCCTCATTGGATGAAGTCAGCTTTCATCCCCAAAGGAGATGGGCACCCCAGGGTGTCCAGGGACCACTCTGAACTGGAGGAGTGGTTTGGTGATGCTTAGATGAATGGCCAGTGGTTGGCAGACTTCAGGAAGAGTTTCCTCTCTCTGCAGCACGTGCACAGTGACTGGGGCAGTGGGAAGGCAGCATCCTGCTAGTGTCATACTGATGAGTACAATAAAGCATTGCCTGAGCTCCCTGGAGCTTACTGTAAGAGCTGGGGTCTGTAGCGCCCCATCAGCACCACAGGGGCCTTGTAACCCACTGTTTAACTATAGTCAGATGGGAATGAGAGCCTCAAACAGGAGAAAAAGAGAATAATTTTCACTTAACTGGAAATGCTCAGTTGTTTCTAGTCTCTTAGGTTGTTACGGAGGAAATTATCACTGATGATCCAATTAGCAGAAGGGAGTAGGGATCTACATGGGACTGAGAATTTCCTGATAGCAGAGAAAATCGTGTGTGTCTATTTAAAAAAAAGCTATTAGCCAAAGAGAATAGAGATAACTTCTCATATTCTTTCTTAAGAAACAAGAAATGCTTTCAAAGAAGTGATGTGCTGATTTGGCCATTCCTGAACGACAGAAAATCAGACAAGACTGCACAGTATGGCTGAACCTGGCAGGCAAGAATTTGGTGAAAGCAACGTGTCTTATTATTTGTCACTCATCTTTATGTAACACCTCCCCTATTGCAGACAAATGGATTTGTGTAAACCTTACAATGTCGTTTTTGTGCAGTTGTGGTTGTCCTCTGTGAACAAGGGGCTGTGCCACTTGGGCTCCTGGTAGAGGAGAAGAGCAGCAAGTTTAAAAGGAGGGGCTGTGAGCAGGCAGGGTGCACTGCAGTGTTAGCAAAGGGGAGGTTGAAAAGAAGGGACAGGAAGCACTAATGTAGTAGAAAATCAAGATGTTGAGAACCAGATTAATTGAGGTAATCAAGAGACTTGAAGGAACACAAAATCCTTAGTTGCCTATACAGCAATGTGAAGATTCTGGGTAGTAAAGGAGGAATAGGAATTGCTCATGTATGAGGATAAATTCGACCTACTCTGGTGCTTCTGAAAGCTGATGGGAAGATCTGCATGGCTGAGATGTTGAAAGGACTGGTTACAATCTATTTAGGAAGTAAAAGTGGTCAAAAAGGAGCAGAAGAGATATATATATACTTATGTCAGAAATGGCATTGTATGTTTCTGAATCTCTGACAACTGGGAAGCAAATTTATCTGAAGTAGTGTCTTCATAAAGACCAAATCAGGTCCTGGTCTTGGCTGCTATCCACTGCAGGCCAGAGAATTACTTGGTTTCTTGTCCGGCTCTTTAAACACCTCTCTACTACAGGTAGGAAGGAAAAAACCTTAATCTGAATGATGTGTGAAGGAGATCTCTTGCTGTCAGAGCTAAAACATCCATGCTGGTTTTTTTTTCTCCTTTTTTTTAAATGAAAATGACGATTTCCTAACTTTAAAAGTATTTTATGCATCAGGAGGGAAAATGGCGCTAGACCTCATCAATCTGACAGATAAAGAGAATTCAGTCATGAGTTAAAAGTCAGACAGTTGTTTAGATGTGGGTGACATAGACTTGATTACACTTGCTACATGCAAATGGAGTAACATCCAAACTGCACAGACGCACACACACACACACACAAGGGGCTGATTGCACAAAGATGAAAGCTATTATGAACTCAATCATTTGAGTAAACGGATTTAAAGAGAATAAAGTAAGTAAGCAGGAACTGTATGAGAACATCTTGTTTGTCCCAATAAATGCTATTAGCACTAGCAAGGGAAAAATGTATTTTTCTTATAATTAAAAACAAAAGGTGTACAAGCAGAAAACCTGGCCTAATGTTCAGAGGATGACTGATAACCACCTGTGTCAGATGTGAGCTAGAGACATGCAGTTAGTAGATTCAGGACAACCTCCATTCAGGTTTGCTCAAGATTTGAGCGCTAAATGTGCAGCTCTCTTGAAGCCACAGTGGTAGTTCTGCACTAAGTGTTTGTGACAGTTCAGTTTAGATGCCTTCAGACCAGTGAATAAACTGTGTGTGCGGATGAGCCCTCAATCATTTAGCTGCTCAGTGACATTGAAATTCAACTTTGTGCACTGTGCCAGCCCAAGAGCTATGCACCATCTGCTTCTCATCTCCACTCTGCAGAAAGGACACCAAGGGTCCTGGGCTTAGCTTGTGCCAGGAGGGAAGTGGAAGGGTGAGCAAACGCAGCCACTGCATGAACTACGGATAGAAGGTGGGGATGTGGGCTGAAACCTTTGGGATCATGAATGACAGTTCTGGAGCTGCTGACTGGATCATAGGTGAAACCATTTCAGTGGGGACTTAAGAGTCTGGATATATTTAATTATGGGCTCAGATCTCTGTGTTTGCCTCTTCTTTCTCAGCAGATTTGGTGATGCCTGGCAGATGCTCCATAGTGGAGACTGGAGATAGGATCCAATTGGATTTTTTTTTTCCTGTGCATTAAAACATGTTAGGCTTTAATTAGAATAACAGCTGTGCTGGAGACGTTAACTACGTTTAGTGATAGGGAAAACTGGAGGGGAACTTTTGTCTCTTAAAATTCTTGTCTTTCTTTGAATGAGTTGATCTGAAATACAGTTCTCAGAGTGCTTGTGTATCTAACATGTCTTTAAAAAGAGTTTGCCATTCATCTTCTTGATGCCAGGTTGATGGATTGCAAGCCTCTGAGTAATATCTCTTGACTGAATGAGCCATGTTAGCACCTCCATGGAGAAAAGAGTCGTCACTGGGTGAAACGTGGTGGATTGATATATTCCCTTTGCAAGTAATGGAAAAGAGAATTTGTTTCTCAGAATTTTCAATATTGTAATTGCAGAATTTGGATGACATTCAGTGAAGGGATGAACAGTTTTAAACAGATTTATTGATGATATTCCCTGACAAAATATGTCTTGTAATTCCATGAGAGCCGTGTTACAGCGAGACAGAACGATGTGCCTTGCTCACGCCTCGCTGTTCTGCTCAGCCCTGTCCTATTGCAAGCTCCAGGGGGGAAAAGGCATCGCCAGGTACGGGTAAAGCTGACAGAGTTAAAGTCCCTGTTGCGAGCTGAATGTTCTGCCTGAGTTGTGCAACCAGAGTTTCACAGCGGTAGCTTGGACCGAGCCCAACTTTGAGTGTGGATTATTCAGCTCTGCTGCTCCTATCTGCGGGTCCATGCTCCAGCAGGCACAAGGGCTGTTTAAAATAAGGACACAGATGCCTAAACCCTCTTTCAAACTCCAAGATGCAGAACTGTGAGTCTGTGTTTACACAAATGCCTTCTTCTTAGGAGAGGGAGAAACTTACAAGCCTGATTTTCAGATAGCTGATCTCTGATTACAGCTGCATCTCGCCCGTGATTCAGGCTCTGGAACCTGCCCATGCTCTGCTTAGAAAATCAGTTTGGTTTCTGGCAGCCCAAGAGTTAAATCTGTGTTGTTTTTTTTTTTTTCCATAGTGGAAAAGTGAAGCAAAATAGCAGCATTTAAAAAAGAAGAAAGGAAAAAAAAAAAAAAAAAAGCAACCACAAAATTCTGGAACCAGAGAAACAAATATGGTTTAATAACTGGGACACACTCCACAGTCTGTGGAATTAAAGCCCTGTTTTCTTCTGGCCAGCTGCCAAAGCGAGGCACAAACAAATCCAGAGAAAAGCAGGTTAATGAGAGGCTTCCAGAAAGAAATAATAGTAGAAAAAGTGAAAGCAGCAAACTCACAGAGCTGCTAGTGATGAGATAAATAAAATTTGAACTGACATTATCTGATCAGGTTGCTGTGCATATTTCATTTGCTGCAGCCAGTTTTAAATCTCCTAGGCACAGGTTGCAGCTTTATCCTCTCAGCAGCCATCACTGCATCCATCTTACCCATCCCTTACCTTGTCCATCCCTGATCACAGTGGGATTTGATTGCATCCAGATCCTGTTGCTAGGACAGAGGAGGATGCATCGAGGAGGCATTTGCTGCACGCCGCATCTGTCAGGAGGCGGTGGAGCCGCAAGTATTCCTGACGTGATGGACCAGGTGTCAGAAGCAATAAATAACAATGATGGTGCGAATCCCTTCTGAGGAATTCAGCTTTCCAGAGCTACTGGCCTGTGGTTGTCTTTGCAGAGGATATTTTTAACTTGCTTTGATTTTTTTTTTTCCCCTTTCTTGCCAGTGCCCCGGCTTGGGAGTTCTCCTGCAATTATTTCTCCTCCTGGTGCATGCTTATTTGAACTTTCAAGACCAAAGGGATGGCGTAAGGGACCAAAACACAAGGTCTGCAATTCCTACTAGGTTCTTTGAAACTGCAGATTTAAATCCCAGCAGACCTGACTCAGGAGTTAAATGAAGCTCGTTGGGCTTACAGGTAGAGGGCTGCAAGCATCCTCCTTTTCTGGAGTTACTGAGCTCTAAAGAGGTGTAAACAGACACAAAAATCCAAACAAATGCCTCTGTCCCATGCACACAGACATAAAAAGAGTACCAAGATGCTTTGGTAATGAGATAAAACTGATTATAATGAAATGGAGAGGCTCCTGTAGAAGTCCTTTCTATGTTTTCTTCTCCTTCTGGGAGGCTGCAAGACTCCATCCTCATCATTAAGACACACTGGAGCAGAGTCATTCTGAGGACAGGCTTGGTCTTCTCCCAGCTTCTAGAAAAGTAACTGGAGAAAGCTCTGGGGACCCTCAAAAATCCCAAAGGCCCTAAAAAACTTCTTTGACTTCACAGGGAGAACCATGGGATTCTGGTTTGTGTGTTCACAAATTCCATCCTGTGTTTCTACACCAACTGTACCTACCTGCTTTTTCTTGTGTCTGCTGGGCAGCTGCATGAAGGTATGGAATCAAATACGTAAATTCACTGCATTGCAAATGGAAGCTCATGGTTAAAAGAGCCTTCCCAGAAAACAACCTGGAGCTTTCCTTCTGCAGCTGCACACATTTAATGGCATTTCTCTATTAGTCAAACTTAATTCCAGAAGCATATACATCTTTGTCTTTGCTCTCAGATGTGGAAACAGCTTCAGCAACACATTCATTTATTGTGCTTAAAAGGCACTGACTTCATCTGGCCGTAAGGCCCTGATAAATTAAAGCCTCGCCAAAGCATTTTCCTAGAGAAGGGATTTTATTCCTCTGAATCAGGGCTGTTTTTCTCTTTCTCTCCACCTATTACCTGTATAAATAAAGGTTTTCCTGACATCTTCTGATCTTTGGTGTCTAGCTTATATTCACTTTATATATATATATATACACACAGTACATATTGCATGTATACAATATGTAGAGGCATCCCAGCTTGTTTTCAACCCAACAGAACAGAATTCAGTGAAGCATTGCTGCCTTATACAAGCAGAAGATCCAGCCCTAACAGATCACTTTTCTTACCATTGTCTCACTGGACATAACCCTGAAGTGCTTACCCACGTTCTGTGCTAATGAATCATAACATTTCCATATGGAAAAACAAATAAAAGCATATTTCTTCCTTTCGTTTAGTTGAAATTGCATGCACTGGAGAAGAAAAGGTTGCTCCAAAAGGTTTCTCCAAGCAAGATAATTCCTTTTTCATTAAAATAAATCTGCTAGGAAATATGCCACTGAAAAGCTAGAGGGGCTTTTTAACATCTTCGTGCTGACAGGACAGATAGATAGCCACTGATGTGCTATTAATTAGCTGAAAGAGTAATCAGGGATTGAAAAATCCTTGAGACCACAAATACCTTTTTCTGTGATGTCTTGGAGGCCTGAATCTAGGCTCAGAGCCACGTATCACTTTATTAATGCTAATAATCAATAACATCAGCAGCTGTAACCTGCATGATGATGCCAGAACCTAAGTTACATGAAAGACAAACAAAAGTGCCTTGGGGCATTTCTGAATGTGCCTACAAGGCTGCTCCCACCCCTGCAATGGCAATGGAAAATCCAAGATGCAAGGGGAGAAATCAAACACGTGAACCAGGATCAGGAAAAAGACAAAAAAAAACCTGAATGCCAAGTGCAAGGCCGTTCAGCAGCCATAAGAAGTCACTGCAGATCTTCCCATCTGACCGCCGTTCAGTGAGAGCTTAGAAGGGGGCAAAGGGAGAAGGAAGGTAAACATGGCAGAGGAAGTCCAAAATCACTGTAAAACAGAAAGTAAATCATTAAAAGGTGACATAAAGTATTTATTTTGTGGGGAAAAGGTGCCTTTAACGTGAGGAAAAATATCTTATGCTGAATGCTGGACTCTGATATTTTCCATTCTGTGTGCTTTGGTTACCTTGAACCACAGACACCGAGATGCAGTGATTAGCTGAGAACTTCTATACATAGATTTGTACATAATTCATAGTTTGACTTCTCTCAGTTTGCATAATAAATAGTTTAAACACAGCAGAAAATGTCTGAGAGAGGAAATTAGGATTCTGAATGAAAAAGTTAATTATACCTCGAAGGATATTTTTTTCAGATATATACGGGGTGGAAAAAAGCCTAGAAGTAGATAATTTAGTCTTAAAGGAGATGGAAATGCAGAAAATTATGGGAGTGGTAGCAACAGGAGAGTTATCTCCTTAAATAGGATAATTAGACTAATTTAATTTTTTAAACTGTGGCATTGCATTATAGATAAATAATTCAATAAATAGTGTCCTGGCCGCTAATTCTGCAGCTATGGTTGCTGCTTGGATCTGTGTAGAATTTTATTTTTCATTTTCAGCACCGTTTTCTGCTGCAGGAATACCAAATTATCATAATGGGTTGCTTCCTATGGCAAGTCATAAAGGGCAGGGACAGGAAATTATGGAGGAGTGCAAAGGAATATTGACATCATTAAATCAGTCACTGGTGATTGGATCCAGAGATTGATGATCAGTGGTTGGGTCCTGGAGCTGGAAGACACCGGGGACGACTCCTCACAGCTATTGAAGTACCTGGCTTTTGCTGATTAGAACGAGTCAGGTGACTGATATTTTGAGGAGACCAAAATATCTGAGGCTTAAAGATCTATCTTGAAGGAAAGTACATTTCTTCTACTTCCCAGCGTTTTTGCTGTGGTTTTTTGAACGTGCACGATGGTGTTGTGATGCTACGCCTGCTCGTAGGAAATGCAGGAAACTACAAAAGAAGGAAAAATCAGGCGTGAGCTGAAGGACAGATTGGGAAATAGGAGTGAATCCCCTAGAATGGTTCCCTGTGCGAATATGTGTTGTTTTTGCAAATGTTTTTTCTTAATATGATGTATGTGATTCTTAAGAGACTTCCATAGAGTAATGGCTCACCATAGAGAATGGCTCCTGGATACTACAGTCCATATTGCTGCAGACACAGGGAGTAAAATGTAACAGACAGATGAAGAGCTGAGTTATCCACGTGCCCTAGAAGTCCCAGTTTTTATGGCATATCTTCCTGAGATCATATCCTCAAGCTCTGTTCGGGGATAATGTCTGGCAGGGCTCATCTGGGAAGAGGAAGGCTTATTGTGCTGGTGTCTTTGCTCAGGGTCGTTTCCGTGTTTTACAAATTATTGTTTAACATAATTGTAAACTGAAGTACTTGGCCAGAAATAGATGGTGACCACAAACTTAACCTATTCAGAATGCATAGAAAAGACAGAAAAGCAGCAGAATGGGGAGAGCAGAGGAAATGCAGGGCGCTGATGGATGAACTTCACAGGGGTCCCTGTGGGGAGGAGGTGCTGAACAGTTGCTAAAAGTGAGAAGTTGAAGGCCTGTAGTGAACTGGATCTGCCTGGGAAGACAAGAAAGAGATCAATGCAGATGCACAGAAATATCTGTAAAGACTTGCCAAATTAAAATGAAGTGCTGATCAAATGTGAGTGCCATGATGTGTGATGGGATGGATGGAAAGGAGCAGTGCAGCAGGAGTTCAGGCTCCAATGGAAGACTTTCAGTGGGCATAAAGAGAGAAACACAGGCTTGTAAAGAAGAGAAGGGAGGAAAACAACGCTGGTGAAGCACAAAAATTTTCCACAATAGGAGACAGATGAGTTAAAGAGCATGTAGATAGCTGCTGCATAGGAGTCAGCCTAACCTGACAGAGCTCTCAAGGATTGTGCCACTGTAGTCTGCATGATTAGCAATTGTCTTCAGCTGCCTGTGTCACAGACAAGGACCCAGAGGGCCAGAGAAGGACAAACATAGCTCCCATGTTTGAAAAGGGGAAAAATAGGCCCAGAGTTACAAACAAGTCAACCTAACCCAGCAAAACGAGAGAGTAAATCATTAAACAATCACTTTTAAGTATCTGGAGGATAATAAAATCATGAAAGGTGCAGTCAATACGGAATTGTGAACAACAAATCTTGTTGAATCAATCTAACTGTCTTAATACAGCCACTGTCCCCAGTGGTTTAGGAGGATGCAGTGGTTGTGGTGTACCTTGCTTTTAATAGGGTCCCACTTTGTTTTCTTATAAGCAAACAAGGAAATGTGACATGAAGGCGGCCTCACAAAATGGGTCTGCAGCTGTCTGGGAAGTCACTCTTGGCTAGTTCTCCTTTAAGCAGAAAGGACACTAGAATTAGAGTCTCACACCTCTTCAATATTTTCATTATCCACGTGGATGATGTACTAAGGTGCACATCTATAAAATTTACAAATGGCACTATGCTGGAAGGGACTGCGAGCAGTTTGGGAGACAGGATTAGAATTTAAAATGGTTCTGATGCTTTGGCGGAGCAGTAGGAAATCAACAAGACGAAATTCAATAGGACAATGGTGCAAATGACTTCTTAGGAAGGAGAAATCATGGCGATGTCTGTGAAAGGGAGAATAACTGCCTTAATGGGAGTACAGTGGAGAAGGATCAAGGGGTTATAATACTGCAGAAGATGAATATGAATTAGCAGTGAGAAGAGGCAAATCTTGCTCTGGAAAGTAACACCAGAGAGATCGTATATTCTGCTTAGCTGGGCACTAAGGAGCCTCCAGCTGGAGTACGAGATCTTTGGGGTATTAGGTTTGATAATGTGGACGAATTGGGGTGATTCAAAGAAATACCAGCAAGGAGGAGGAAAGTTTCATAAAACAAGACCTATGAGAAACGTTGAAGGAGCTGAACATTAATAGGAAAAGACTGAAAGAGGACACAATGCAACTTTCTAATACGTTTAAGGACGTTTTAGCAGGTGATCTGTTGTTCTCCGAGGACATAAGAAAATGAGTAGTAGGTTTAGTTTCCAGCAGAAAGAAGATCTGTTATAGACAAAGAAATGTTAGCTCTTTCATTGAATGGCAAGGACAGCCATGAACTTTACTGGGCTTTAAGAATACTTTACCAAAGTTTCTATTGTTGGCCATCCAGGTCAGGGACCTTACATTTCTTTAAGCGCAGGAACCACTTCTGCTGCAATTGGGATCACAAACGATTGCTTTAGAGGTGATTGGAAATGTGTGGTATAAATCCCTCACCCAAAAACACCATCAAAATCAAGGCAACTCCAGACAGTACTAAAACAGATTAAAAAATGTATTTACTGAGTTGTGTGTACATAGAAGGGTGGTAATAACAAATGCCAATCCATCCCTTACAATCCAGTGATAAAATAATGGCATCCCAAAGCAGATCTTGCTGCTCCTATTTTAATTTTGAAGAGGAGTTCGGTGTCTCAAAGCTTTTCTGGCTTTTTTTCTCTTCAGTTATATCATCTAGGATAATAAGAAGTAATAGTTTTCACAAGCCTTTCCTCACTTAAGCCATAGTAGCTACAATATTCTTCCCCCTCTTCATCTCCACAGCACACTCCTTCCTTATAAACAGTCATGGGAGTCCAGCGCTTTGCATGTGAAAAGACCTGCCAAAATATCCTGTCCTTCCCCCAGCTCCGACAATGGTAATCCCTGTTATGGTTCTTCCTAATCCAAAAATCATGAATAATGACAGTGAATGGTGGTGGAGATGAATGCTGAGATGTGATTAATGAATAACGATAAAAAACTGGGGAGGTGGGCAGCAGGGAAGCAGCCTTGCTTGTCGTATGACACGTACTTGTTGCAGAGTCTGAGGACTGGCTGGAGAGCCCATTGCAGTGATGAAAGAGAGAACTCTCTGTCACCACTTTCAGAAAGGTTCAAGGCTCACAGCAGGAGCCAACTTTTCTCAAAAGTGCTCCATTTACCCTGTATTGATTCCTTTTGATGGTATGCGCCATTGTAAAATCTGCTGGAGGCAGGGAATGACCAAAGATTTACCCCATTTTTTAGGTGGTGAAATAAGAACCACACTGTTCTGAAAATCGTGTTTGCATTTCAGGTGCTGAGCTCTTGGGAATTTGGTGCCCAGGCTTTGCTTTTAGAGGTGGTCCCACGTGGCCATCTGCATAACTCCCAGCTCCTGGTAGTAACAGAAAGATGACGAGCTGGAAGAGAAAGGGAATAAAAAATGAGGAAGTAAATCCTGATTCTGATCTTAGTGGTAATTAGCAAAAATTGTGACTAATTATACTGGGTTAATTGGCATTTGCACAGGTGCAGATGTGACATGAGAGCATACCCTCTGTTTGCTACAGATGTTAAAACCTAATTTTAATTTCATAAAGAACTATTTTATCTTATTAAATGCAGAGGTTTGATTTAATGAAACGCTGGCACTTGAGCTGGATGTGAAATGACAGTGACTGAGAGCAGCCAGAAAACATCCCATGCACTCAGGTCCTGCACCAAAACCCCAGGTAACCTTATTTATGAAGAAAATAGGCTTGTTTCTCTCTTACTCCTGAAAATCTGGGATGAAAATCTGGGAGCAAGTGGGGTTTGTCAAATTTTGCAACTGGGTCAAGCAGAGTTTGAGCTGGTTGACATCAGAGCTGTTGGGTTGTTGTTGGGCAGCTGGTGGAGGTCTGTGCTTGACAATATGTGTGGTGCTGTAACGTTACTGAGGTGAGAACAAGACTTACAGATTGAAACTGTGTTGGGGGATGAAGGAGGAGAAGCATTAGGAAGCATAGGACCTGAAGAAGTACCTACAGGTCCTGCAGTAGCTTCTGGCACTTCCACCCTTAATGCTCACACCTGGGTTGGACCAGGCGCATAGCCTGAAGGAGAAAGTCCTAGGAGGAAAACCCACAAATCTTTTGCCAAATTCTCATTGCAAGGCATGGTGACTTACCCATCTGAGCAGTGGGAAGCCTTCCCTGTCTGCCTCTGTCAGACGATGCGTTCTAACCTGACACATTTTGCCTGACACATGCAGTCGTCTGCCTGACTTCTCTCAGCTCTCTTTTCTTCAAGCTACTCTTCACAGCAACACGAGAATAATAAAATAAAACAGAAAAAAAAGCCCGACAAGCACACACAGAAGCTAGTAGGTACACTTGGCGTCCTTGCTGATCCAACTAGTTTGAAGTTAGCTGCACGGAGGTGAAGTTACACTTCCTATCATCTGACTTTTCTTCTTCAGCTCTTCAGTGACCTCTTTGTATCTTTTAGTTAACTCCATGCCTCAGGACAGGTAGCAGTGCAAAACCATCCAGGGAAATCAAGAGCCAGGTATTGTTCCAAGCAAGAGGAAACTCTTTCCCCATTTCCCAGCAGCAGCCTTTCGGCTGACAGCCCGGGGCTGTCAGAAAGTCGCTCCTTCCAGCAAATGCCTTTGAAAATCCTAGGCTCTAACTTTCAGAAGTGAGGAGACTCCCCGAGCTCCTGGTGGGGGCTGCCCAGCTGTCAGACTAATGATATAAATCCAGGTAACCACCCCTCAGAATAACATTTCTCTATTTTCAAGTAGCGAATGGCTGATTTTTTATTTTTATTTTTTCATAATTGAAAGCAAACCATGACATTTCTTTCCCAACTGTAATGGACAGCCACACAAAAATGAGGCTGAACTTTTGAGTATTCACTCATTTAGTGGTTGGCAGGAGGCTGGAACTGGATGGTCTTTGAGGTCCCTTTCAACCCAAGCCTTTCTATGATTTGTTGATTGTTTTGTCTCTGCTTTGCTTGTTTATACCATGTGGAAATAAACTTTAATTTCTTAGTTCGATTGCATGAACTGACTGCAAAAAGCACTGTGTTCAGATGGTTTGCAGACAGCAGACTGAGAAATCGTTCTTTGAAGATCCTCCTATTGGAGAATACGTATGGTAAATGGAATTGGAGCAATTACTGGATGACCTCTGGTCAACCTGCCTGCTATCGGATGGGGTCAAGATGATGAATGCTTTTCAAGACAAGAGTTTGTCTAATCTCTTTTTAAGTGCCTTCAGTGATGAGGATTTCACGTTATCCCTAGGCAGAGTAAAAAGAGCTCTGTGAGATCAACTACCTTGGAATTGCAGGCTGAGCAATGCAAAATTTTCCTTCTAGCCATGAAGACCCCGGAAAGGCAGAAAAGGAAGCAGAAAAGGCCCAGAGAGAGCCATTAATGGGCCCTCTGGGAAACCTGCTGCTGGCAGTTGCCTCACTCTCATGGTCTGCATGGATGAATTGCAGGTGCTTCCGTCCCATTAGCCTGTGAAGTTTCCTCGTGCTTTAATATTTATAGGAAGCCACTCTAACATATCAAACATGTACTCATCTTCACTCCATTACTCACCAGAGAGATAACTCAATATGTCAAATAAGCCCTGATCAAGGGGTGATTTCTCTTCTCCCCATGCCAAATGCAGGCCGGCTGTAAATGGATGCATCTCCATGAAAACTGTGTCTCTTCGTGCTGGCACCAAGCACAGCCCTCCGCCTCGGCCTGCTGGAACGTTTCCCAGATCCCAATGTCAGCTCCTCAGTTCAATGCAAAGCACATCTTATGGCCCTTTTCTTTAACTAGCCCTACTCAGCCCTACGGAAAGAGCAGACTTGGATTGTACTTTCATGCCTTAGTACTTTGTTTAAGAGCATGAAATTGTCTCTCAGTGAGAGCAATGGAGTCTTTCAAGCTAGCGAAAAAGAGATGTTTTAAGCACCCTAACCCCCCTGAATGTAATAGCTGCTGAGGGCAGGATTCATCTCCCTTCCCTTCAGAAGTCTAACAGTGAGAGCTCCGAGATAATCACCCCATCTCTCTGCAGTCTGGGCCTGCGTTCCTCATTGCCGTTCCTCTGACCCCGGTTAGGCACTGCTCTCAAGAACAGAAGGAGGCATCTTCTGGGGAGCCTTTTTCTCCCTCCTGCACATAAAGGGAGCCCAGAGTGGCTGGCTCACAATCAGATGTTGAACATCTAGATGCTTAAATTAAGGGAATGAATCTTGCCCTGCCTAGCATACAAAATTTCCGCAGTTCAGCCAAGCTGATATCAATCCCTGTGCATTAAGAACAGCTTATAGAACTTTATTTCAATCGTGTGTCGCACTATTTGAGTCCTTCATAGCCAGAAATAAGCAATGCAGCCTTACAATCTTTTTTTTTTTTTTTAATTCCATCCCTACCTTTGGATCTCAGATTCACGCAGAAAATTCCTCTGGCTTCATTATTTTCTATTGTGCTTAGGTTTGCTTGGGATGAGTTCTCATCAAGTTTTGCATTTTTTTATATACTCTCCTATTTCTTTGCTCCTATATTTCCAAGTAAATCTAAGACAGCTTTATTATTAATAGAAAAGCATACATACCTCTAATGGTCTGTATGGATTAATTACCTGACCTCAAGGTGTTCTTGTCACAAAAGCATCCAGGAGACAACAATACCCCCAGCACGAGTGCAGGGATGAGGACAAGGCGCCGTGGCGTTAAGGTGATGAGATTCCCACTATCAACAGGTTGTGCTTTATGGGAGAGGGCTGCTGTTGTGTTTGCATATTGTGTTTTCTAAAGAGGGGAACATACATCTCTCTGCAATTCTACCAGCAGAAATTTTCTCCCTCTGCCTGTGGGCACCTGAGTGCCTCTCGTGGAATTGAACGAGTGAATGAAAATGCACTGATGAAATACATCCCATGCTATATATTCTTGGATTAATTGTAGCTAAAATTGCCATGGGTTGCTTTCACAACGTGAAAAAATAAATCTGGAATTATTGTATTTAAAACAGAGAGAGAAAATAGGAGATGTTGGCTGTACACAGATGAGATTGTGCCCATACGTGCTCCATTTCACACAGATATTTGTGAACTCTGTGTCAGTAGAATAAGCGTGAAGACATCTACAGACACATTAGCCTGCAAGTCTGCTATGTGAACCTAGTTTTGTGCGTGTGCCTGCATGTGTCCACGATCCATCCCATCATACAGGGCTGCTTTAGCAGTTCTGCAGCCCAGATGCTACGGGAAGACTCTCCCGACTCCACACAGACAGAAATATACAGAGGTACAAAGTGTGCATTCTGCTCAGTGATGCAACATTTTGCTGTTCTGACTCATTATCATGTTCATTATCAGAATCAGCCCTGCGATATGCTCATTTCTGAGGTGGAATAACTACATTTCAGCAAACTACAGCAGAGCAGGAATGAGAAAGCAAAAAAGCTGACACAGTAAGGTTTACCAAGGTAATGTTAGGGATATTCTGCATCTACATGCCCCCTGCATCTACATCCATCACCCTGAAATGTCCGTGGATCCCTATTCTGAACTCACACACCCTCCTTCCCCAGACGTACACAGGAACATACCCACATATACCCTACCAACATCTTCCCTATCGACCCCCTGCCAACACCTCAGCTACCACATATTTATTCCCACATACTCTTCCTCAGATACAGTTTTTCAAATAATTCACGTGGCAGTGCTCACTATTTCCCCGAAGTCAGAACTAAGTCCCAGGAAGCTGCCAGAGGTTTAGAAGCTAAGCCAGCCATGCACAGCTCTGGTGCTGCTGACATTACCAGACGGCATTAATTTAATTCCACTCAGTTATGCTTTTAAATTTGATTTGAAAAATGTGTCATAAAATACCATTGAGAAGTGCAGTGCAGCATTTTGAAGCAGGCTGTGATGTTCCCTGCACTGACAAAGTCATGGAGAAGGGAAAGTAATTTTCACAGCTAAGTACTGGGGGGCATGTTGGGAGAGATTCCCTTAGAGAATGGGTTGAGTGAATCAAGAATCGCAGATAAACATTATATCCACTAAATATTTTCATGGTGTGGCAGATCCAGAGAACTCTGGTTTAATGCTTTAAGGCCAAGGGTTGATGGAGAAAGAAAAGATACATGCTGAGCCTTCCAAATCAGTGGGCATACCCAGAGAAGAGAAGAGGGAAGGAGAGCGAGAAGGAAGCATTTCCATAAGTACGTGGGCTTGTAGAAGAGAGGTCTGGAGAATCGTTAAGGCTTATGTTAATTATGCAAAAATGCAGAATACTAACAATGAAGAAATATGGTTTTGTTTTGCCCCTGAGGCATTGTTACTCATTCCAGAGATCAATGCCTTATGAAGCTGGGGTGAGCTTGCTCTGGTGCCCATGCCACAGGCTGCTTCCCTCTCACTGCTCTGTGAGCACGTATTACATTCCTTTTGCCTTCTTGGTTTTGCAAAGCAGAATCTTTTCTTCCACTTCATGGGCAGCCTATTTGCTTGGAGCTGTGCACTACCTGCACACGGTGCTGGCTTGTTGCTGCAGCTGGCACAGCGCTCTGCACATCCAACCTGGGAACAAAAGAGCAGATGGTCTTATGGAAAGGGCTGTGCTAGAAACAACTTCTGCTCCTATCCAAAAACTCAGTTTCTTTTTCCTCCTTTCCAAATCTGAGTGTTATTCTAAAAAAGCAAAAAATTGGTAGCGGACAGTTTGAGAGAAAAAAGCGATTTGAGTCAATCAAACAGTTTTATTTTAATCATGACTGTGTTTCAGTATCGTTTTGAAATTGTCACAACTGCAGACAAAATAGTAATTGGGGAGTTGTGCTTTTCTCAAACGATGTATCACCATGTCTGAAAAGTATATTTAGGAAAATGTAGAAACAGGTTTGTGCAAAACCTTGTGCTATGCCAGAAGGCTCTTCCCTGTGGCTAACATGGGCCCCATAACCCTGATCCTGATCTTGTTGGGGTCTCAGGTAAGGGATGGGGCTGACGTGCTCTGGTGCCAGCCCTGCTCAGGTCCTGCCATTCTCATCAGGGTTCCCTGCCTCCTCCTGTGCTCTGTGTTTGCAGGGATGAGCCTCTTGTCACGTAACACTGCCTGGTAGCAAAAAGCACAACAGTGAATGTATCTGAGCAGCTCTGCTTTGGACGCTTGTGTCAGCCCTACAAAGATGGGCTGAATGCCTTCACGTCTTCAATACAACCCTAATCTAGAGCTCATGGAAGGCACCCATATGAGATGCTCGGAGGTCTCAGTTTCTAAAGAACTGCCCCTTCACACCTCTCCCTTCTTTCAGCACTTTTCCTCTCCACTGTCATTTTCTCACTTCTATTCCCAAAGGCTGGCAGAGCAGGATGAAATGGGTGACCATGATGTAAGCACAGAGTAGCATCCAAGCTCTGGGCCAGCCTCTGAGCACCTGCAGCAGCCCTTGTTGAGCAACCCCTCACCTGGTGGGCCGGGCTGCTGGCTGGCACTGAGCATGGCACGGCCCCGCAGCGCCCAGCAATGCGCTCCCTAGCATCTTTGCAGAGCGTCTGAAGGGAAGTGGTGCAATTTGGCTCAAAACCAATCCTGCTGCAGGGTAAAAAAATATTAAAAAAGGATGCAGAGAGTCAGAGTGAAGCTGTGGAGTTGGATCCTGAGTTGGGATTTGCCAAAGAACATATAAAGCAGAAGGTTCTCTATACGTTGCTGAAGGATGCGGTGCGAGCCCAGCACCTAATTCAGATGAAATGCTCTCCCTGCTGAGCAGAGCAGTGCACTGCTGCTCCCCATGGGCCCCAGTGTCAGCAGCACAAGGACACCTGGACAGGCTGGGGCACACAGGCAGCACGCATGGCTCATGAACATCAAGTGGCCTGCTCTTGAAGCTGAAACACATCCTAATTTCACTATTGCTAGGGTCCCTTAGCTAAGGGATGCACCAAAAAAAAGGCTATTCGAAAACTTATTTTTCCCCTCCAGGGTATTAACACAAGCTTTACAAAGGCTTATAATCCCTTTAGACAACAGCAGCAAGAGCAGCAGCAACTACAAAGCCCTGAGCCTGGAACTCAATCCCCTGGTGACGGGCTGAACCCTCTGCTGAGGTTGCAAGGAAGAGAAAGGTGTGAAGATATTTACATCAAACACATGGAACAAGAGGGGATTTTAATCAAACTTTTCTTTTTCATCTGTTCTTTCTTCTCTTGGAATCTGTTTTTTCTTTATCCTGATGAATTTCACTGCTTGCTTTTTTTTCTTTTTTTTTTTTTTCCTTCGGTAGAAAGGAGGATTTAAAAAAAAAAAAAAAAAAAATCACAATCCCCCCTGAAAAACTCTGAGTATTAAAACTCCGGGGCAATGCATCTCCAAAATCTGTAAGACTGTAAGAAGATAAGAGACAAAAACCCACAGAAATGTTTCCTCTCTGTGTCTTTGGAAGTTGCAGACGCGTGTATAATACCCCTAAGCCGGGGTAATCTGCTTGCCTCCTCCTGCCTTTCCTGATGCACACGGATGTACTTAGCATTAATATTCCTCACACTACAGCAAATGAACACCCAGGAGGCAGCTGACTCAATCAGTGCTTGTTTTACTTACTGTGTATCACTGAGAAAAGACCATAAACTAGAGCACGACAGATCTGTAATGCTCATTTCAATATGCTTCCCCTGTTTGTTCCAGCCCTGATGAACTTTCATATCCAGCCAAAAGGAAAAAAAAAAAAAAGGAAAAAAGAATTAAGAAATATATTATAACAAACGCATTAGCAACGTGTGGTAAATTACCACTGGAGATTCCAGTTCCTCATGGTAGGAACATTTGTGGATAAACACATTTGTTTGCTCCATTTTTCCAGCTGCCTTCTCCAGCATGAGATTATTCACTCGACGATGTCACGACTCCCAAGTCTGATGTCATGGCTGTTTCCACAGCAACCAAATTGAATCAAGGACGGTTTTGAAACCAGGTAGGCTGGAGTGAATATAATTTGGAAAAAATGTTTTTCCATCCCTCCCCCTGAAATTGATGCGCTCCTACAACTGCTGTTTGGAGACTGGAATTTATTTTAATTATGATGGCACAATCACAAAGTGCGAAGGAGCTAGCTGTTATTTTTGGAACAGATACAGCTGCAGGGTAATTGAGAAAGAAGACTACAGACCATACAGATGAGCTTATTCCATATGGCCAGAATCACACAGCTGATTGGGTGGGCTGTGGGATATTGTCCCCTTACTGCCCCCATCAATTTCTGTGACCGCTGATGAAGATCTGCCTTTACAGTCAGCAGATTTGGGGATAAGAGTGCGTTGACTGGATCTGTAATGATTGCAGTGAGAGCACGGACACTTTCCTTAATAGTAACGTAGACCTAAGTAGGGAGCGATGGAGCCTGCCTTTCTCCAGATCCTTAACAGCAAAGCCTACCATCCTTCCAGTTCTTCTCATACCTACTCAGTTAAACCTTATTTTAACACATTCTACCTTGGGCTCTGTATTGACTTGCTCATGAGGCTCCTGGAGAGGCTTCAATTAAATTTGCTGCAGAAGAAACAGATCTGAAGGAGCAGAGGGAGGTGATGCTGGGGCCGTGGAAGAAGCTTTGAGGGGCAAGTTGCCTGTGGGGAATGCAATGCTGTGAAAGTTGCTTTGATTCACAGAGACCAGAAACAGGGTTGGTGAGATGAGCTGTAGGCTGAACCAAGGCTGTAAGGAAGCACAGGAACTTTGGTCTAGTTTAAAGGGGAGATTTGAACATGGCACTGGACGCTTTGGGTTAGGGGTGATGCCTGTGGGATCCCTATGTTGCCTCACGGCCTGGATGTGTCTTTGCCTGTCCTCTCCGCTACCTGGTTCCTCGACAGACTGTTAGCAGAGCATGGCCCTGTGCTCTGCACATCCAAGAATCAAGCAGTGCTTGGCCTCCTGCTTCCATCTGCGTTGTGTTTTAGTTGGTTCAGGCTCAAAGGGAGCGTCCTCAAAACAGAGCGTCTCCTCCCATCACAGCTCCTTTTTCCATTCAGACTCAGGGCACCTCATGCAACCTCTGCCCACTTTGGTGCCCGGCAGAGATGCAGCTCCCCTTGGCCTGTGCAGTGTTCAATGCTCACAGACTCCGTGCTGTTCCTTGCTGGGAGAGGACAGGAGAATGCTAGATTTGCTCCTATGCCAAGAGGGCATAATTCTTTCCTACCTAAGAGGTTTTCCTTAGACCCTCCTCCACTCCTCTTCCTCGCCTGCAGGAGATGCACGCCTTGCCCTCTACTTGCCACATACATCCCACTCAATGTGCTTCAGTTTCTGATGATGCTGAATCCTCTCCTTGCCCAACCCAAATCACCCAGCTGTCCCACCCCTGTGTGATGCACCTTTTTCAGCACCCCACTCAAATGCTGGGGCAAAATTCCTGTTCCCTTGGCCAAATTGAGGTGGTCCATGGCACACAGAGCAGGCAGCCTTCTTAATATGAGGGCTGCTCGAAGGAGTTCGTTGCTGCGTCAACATGTCTGCTTCTCTATCCCCCATGTTTGCTGATTGCATCCTTGAAGAGTCACTGTCATGTTAGATCTTCTGCATGGAATTGAACCCTGAGCTCAGACGAATATGAAATACTGGGGAAGGCTTGTTCAGCTGAGTGCGAGAGGGGTGAAAAAAGCAAAGAGAAGCAACAACGTCTTTCTCCTCCTTCTCCCTTCTTCCATTCAACAGCAGGGCTCTTGCCTCATCGATGTGCAATTGCTGATGCTGTGAGAAGTGCTTGGCAGCGACTGGGTCAGGATAAAGAGCAAGCAGTGTTATTACTGCCTACTGTGGGGCAAAGTGGAGGAACTTGGCAGAACCTCGGGGCCTGGCAGCACACTCCTGGCAGTGCAGGAGCTGCTGCTTGCACCAAGGATGTGCCATTCTCCAAATAACTGCTGCTCACAGCGCTCCTAAAGTTTGTCTCCCTGGTTGTGTACACAACACTGATAAATGGCATCATCCCGTCCCCCAAAAACAGTACTAAATAATGCTAAAGGAACTCATCTACCTCCCACTGAATGATACAAAGCAAAAAATTGTCTGCTTTTGGGATCAGATAGCAGTTTTCAGCCTGAATGCAAGTTGTTTACCTCACAATCCATAATGGATCTTAAAAAAACTACAGCTTTATTTTTCTTACAGGCATCTAGCTAATGGATGAAGTAATGTAGTGAGGCTATTGTATTTCATTCAATAGCCCATATGTAGATTTGTTGTGAAGGATAAAATGTTCCCTCTTCAAACACCAACAATAGGAGTGCAGTCTACCGCTGACCTTGTGCGTCGCCATGCTGTGTGCAGGTAACAATACGAGCACGGGCTGTAGGCTCTGAGAGCACACAACTGCTTGCCTTGAATAGCAGGGAATTCTTCCACTGCACGTGCCGATATTTGCCTGTGTATGGGGTGCAATTAGTCACAGTTCTCGAAGGTTTGAGTGAATGCCTCTGATTTCTAACTATCCTGGGGAAGAAAAAAAAGTTGTTCTTAATGTGCCATGAGTGAATATTTAGGTTTAAATATTTTGAAACCACAGGCTCCCACTGCTCTTTGTGTACTGGCCCACGTGCTTCCAGCATCAACTGTGTTGTAAAGTCTGTGGGTTCCTTTTCTCACCCAGGAGCAGTAGCATTTCTAAAGGGGAACAGTTGGCATCGATGTAGGCTTTTAAATCCAGTGTTTCTAGTTATGGGTGATGTGAGCACTGCTAATAACCTGTAAAACATTTTCGTAACTTATGAAGTGCAAAAGGATCAGCTGAATTTAGGAAGGTGTTTATTCTGTCCTGTTGGTGCATTAATAGAGTGCTGTAGTGGAAATGCTAAGATATGGCTTGAGTGATGGTAGTAATTGAGCACCTGGTGGGAAGGCAGGGCCAATCCAGGGAAGCTCAGCTGCATGCAGTACAGCTGAGTGACCAGAAGGGATGGAGCCAGGATCCACCCCTTCCCAGACCTCATTTAAGGGTTGGCAGTGGAGGTGATGGGGTCTTGTTGGAGATCCCTGCCTGCCTGTGGCCTTCCAAAGGTAAGCAGATTTTCTTCTTTTGTGTTTGTGGCTTCTACCTGTGGGCTTGTCTTCATTTGCTGCCTAGGACTGTGCCATCCCACTGTTATTGCTGTACCTTCCCACACGTTTCAGGTGCACTAATGGAGCTGTTCTCCAGTGTCAGTGTGATGGGATCCCACTCATTCCATTAACCACCTGAGAGGTGGGTACCTTGTCTAGGATAGTTGCTCAGGATCTTGTGTAAGTCTCTGCACAGTATTACACATCTCACAGATTGACTATTCTCACACTAACACCCATACCCAGAGAGATGGGATGAATAATGCATCTCCTGCAGCTGCCAGTCACCCTCTGGATGTACCTTCAGGGGATGGTGAGACTAAACCCCAAACTTTCGGTTGGCTAAATGGAGCTCAGAAGCTGTGCTCCAATGAATTGACAAATAATGAATGTGTCAGAGAACTGTGTGCTATATGAGGCATGTCCTTAGGACTCAGCAAGCAGGAATGTTTCCCAACCAGACATCAGTTCTTTTCCTTGTACGTTCCCCTGAAAGCCAGAGCCCTTGGAAGAGAGCTGCCGGACAGTTTCACTCTGCTCTGGCTCCATTGCAAACCACCTGGCATAAATGTGAAAGGGAAGCACCAGAGACGATACTGTGGCCAAATTATTACTGATTTCAGCACAGTCGGGACTTCCTTTTCATTCTTACTCAGATGATGTAGGATACTGTTCCTTAAGTCATATGATGTGAGTCAGTGTAAGACAAATCAGCTGTAAGTACAGGGTATGAGCAGAATAGGCCTGAATTTCCTACAGTTCTAACACCACCAATAATTTAAGTATGTTAAGGGAATAAAGAACCAGCTTGTGAACCTTCCTGCTGCCACTGCCTGACCAAGGGCTATTAAATGATATTGCGGAAGAACTGTCCTTAAACCCTCTTTCATTTCCAGTTCTTTAGACTGTCATAGAATCCTTAGAGTTGGAGGAGACTTTTAAAAGTCATCTAGTCCAGTTCCCCTGCAATGAACAGGGACAGCACAGCTAAATGCAGGGCTTGATCCAGCTTCGTCTTGAAAGTCTTCAGGGACGGGGCATGTGTCCTTGATGTTCCTTCCATTGAGTGCCCTTTCCATGACATTTCCATCATGTGGTGGAGGTACCAGCTCAGATGAAATCACTGACTCAGCAATAATTGTGTGCCTGTGGCTCTTTTGGGCCCCTAGGCAATGTCTCACCACTAGCCATTAATTGCAGCACACACATGAGTTTTCAGAGATGAATAAGTTACAGTCTTATAAGGTTATTCATTGTCTAATTGCAGACATCTGACTTGACTGTTAAGGGATAAGTGGCTGAAACTCCTAAAGCTCCATGTAAAATCAGTGGAGAAAGGTTTCAAAAGATGGCGATTCACACCAGGATCCTATCTCAGTTGTTCTGACTCTGGTATAGCTGATCACTGCAGAAGGAGCCTCGATATGTGATCAACAAAACTCAGTTGCCCAAGATGTCTCACATGAGTCAGTGTGAACAGGAAATGATGCATTAAGACTTCATTAGTATCTGACAGCCTTTTGATCATGGCATGGAGCAGAGATGTGAGGGTGGGAGTGGTGCCAGCTGTCTGACTCTGGGTTTGTTCCAGCACGTGGCAGCACCTGCAGCCACCTCACCACAAGCAGAACCCCACAATTATTAAAGCCATACTTCCCTGCCCTGAAGTTTAATTTATCTACATTTTCCTCAAAATAAAGAGGCTTTTTTTTTTTTGTCATTGCCAACACAGTGCGCTTTCTTCCACGAACCCCATTGTCAAATGCAATCTGTGGTGGAGTTTGGGTACCTGCTCTCAACCCTCAGTGGATAAGGCTTGTGGCTTTCACTTCAGGCCCTACAGGTCTAAAATACTCATGAATAACCCACTCAGAAGAGGTTGCCTACTTCTCAATAGGCACCAATGGCTGCTGCTGTGCTACATCATCCTGATGAGCTCCTCTCTCCTATATGACCCAACAGGATCAGAACCTTACACTGGCCTCTGGTTTCCTATGCAGGATTTATTCAGTGTGGAGCAGGCAGAACCTGAGGAGGGGTGCATTAGGAAGGGCACCCAGGAAAAACCTCCTTGAGTATGTTCAGAAGGATGATGTTCCTGCAGTGAGCTCTGCTTGACTGGTGGAAAATGTCTTCATCATTGATAGTAGCTAATGCAAAACACACTGCCTGCAGCTTTTTATTTTAATGTAGACGTCTGAAAGTGACTGTATGATGAAGGGAGAAAGAGAAAGGTTATGTGTCTTCACGGGCCCAAAATGGCAGTATAATGAATATAAAAGCTATCCTCTCTTCCTCTAATATATTCACTCACTATTCCAGCCTCTTTTCTAGTGACTGTAAACAACATTTGTCATCAGCAATGGGCTACTTTTCATTATAAAACTGATCTGGAAACTACATTTTTATTTCATGTACATCAGCGGTGACAGGGGAAGGAACAGGCAAAGGGAAAATATACGTCACCAGCAGGAGAAGGACCTGGGACAAGCATTGCTTGTGCAGAACTGGGGATCATTCATAAGTCTGGCCTCCAAGACAGAAGATGGCCTAATGCCTCATTAAATCCTAGCGAGCCAACCATGATGTATCATAGCCTTTCAATCTTCAACTAAGTAACGCAGTTAAAAAAAACTAATTTGCACATGTTTAATGCATTCATTAAGCTATTAGTCTTTCAACAAGAGATTTAATAGCAAATTAACAGTTTTTATGAAAGAAAAAACAACAACAAAACTCCCCACTTAGTAGAATTACTTTTGTGTCAGAGCACAATGCAGGGTAATGGGCAATTAGGGGCTTCGGAGAGGAGGAAGGGAAGATGGGTTTAATTTGTGTTTGGTTTATAATTAGCTGGTGTGCAGTGCTTAGAATGAAGTGGATCCTTTTGGTGGGTAAGGCACTGAGTGGGCTGGGAGGCATGGGGGGCAGACAGAAATGGGGGAAGGTGATGGTTGGAGCTGGAAGGAGTTGAGGATCCATAGCTGAGAACCATTCTCATTTTGTGCATCTTTCTGTGCTCAGGTGAGACTTCTGGGTGCACAGACACCAAAGGGTGGGTTTGTGGTTGTGTGCTCTCAGCACAGTTCTGGTTGGAGCCTGCAGAGCTCTGACAAACAGCTGAAGGCCTCCTTCAAAGCAATGCTTTGTGCATCAACTCTTCAGAAAGTTTAACCACTCAGTGAAGCTGCAAGCCTTGTTTTAAGGCTTACAGATGACCAAGTCTTGCACTTGGCTTAATAAAGATGGGTTGTGTATTTAGGTTCAGAGCTGGAATCCCCTTTGCAGATGTGTGCCAGTGCGGAGGGCTGGCTTACGGGTGATTTTGTGACTCCAGTTTTGTGTAAATCCCCAAGAAAACAAACCCGTAAATCAGTAAATAAAATCATTAATGAGAATACTGAAATCCAGGGAAAAACTTTATTGAGAGAAAATGAACAATTGCAAACTCAAGTTGTCATCTGAACTTGCTGAAAATAAGTTCAATCCTTTCCTTGAAAAGGGAAGAAAGAAGCAGAGCTGTTTGTTTGCTTGTTTAATCTTAAAAGCTATTTCTAAGTTTTCAGTTTCTTTGAAAAGATGCTTGTCAGAGTATTGAACACCAAATCCATAGGATTCTTGGTTTGAGGGGGTTTTTCTTTCCAGATAAACTTTTTTCCACTTATTCTTTTTTCCAATCAGAATAATTCTTTAAGGGATCCTACACTGATTTTGAGCTTTGATTTTCAGCTGGAGTGAGGCAGAGAGAGGGAGAATAGTCTGAAATCAATTTCTTAGAGATCTGAGGAATCATAAATACAGCTCGGATCAATATGTTTGTGTGTGTGTGTCTCCCCTCACACACATCTATTCAAACAACTCCTTTCCTGGAACAGAATATTCCAATCCTTAGGGATAATAAATTGGCTTTCTGAAATGGAATATTAGCGTGAGGCGATGGATCCTTTATATCTGCTTTTCCAAGATGTTTCTCCCCACAGAGGATTCCTTCCTCTTGCTGCTATTGATTTTCATGTAGCTGCAAGTGCATTGGCATTCAGGACAGGAAAACACTCCTTATAAAAACACTTCTGTGCAAACTTCGTGGCTTTAAGTACCAGCCTGAAATTACACAGAGGTGCGGGCAGTGCAGCCACATCTCAGTGCCCTTCAATCTCTGCAGATAGGGCCAAGTTAATTCCTTGGATCACCACAGGCCCAAAGAGGAGTTCAGCAGCATAACAGTTCATTGAGCTCCTTAGAGCTCAGGGCTGAACTTCTTGCATCCTGGTGTGTTGTTCCAAATGCTGTTGTTCCAATATTTACCTAAGGTAATAGATAGTAGTAATAAGGCTTTGCACTTGTGTAGGTGATGCTTGGAATTACCAAACTGCAGCATAACTGTATGCATCAGTATAGGTTAGGGGATGACCTTCTCTGGAGATAACCAAGAGCTGCCTGAATGCTTTCCCATGCAACCTGCTGTAGTGAACCTTCTTAGCAGGGGGTTGGACTCAATGATCTCCATAGATCCCTTTCAACCCCCTTGATTCTGAGCCCTGGAGGGTGCCAAGCAGCCCTGGGAATGCAGAAGAGCCTTCTCACCCCACCTGCAGGTTTCCCAGTGCCCAGGCAGTGTCCCTCGACCGAACTCAGCCATGCCAGTTTCGTGTTGGGTTTTAGCATTGAGCAGCTTGGTGTGTGGGCTGTGCCTGCTCTCTGATAGCTTCAGAGATATTTGTAGCTGCTCTGCTTGTTCTGGTTTTGTCAGAACAAAAATAATTACTCAAAGGATGGGGGGGGAGGGGAAAGGGTGTGTGTGTGTGCATATGTTCAGGAAAGCTTTCTGAAGTGCACCACAGGACTGTGCTGTGCTCTAAAGAGATACGAGATAGGGTAACACTTCTGTGCTTGCTGCACAGAATGAGGGAAGTATCACAGGGTAATCTGAGCATTTTGGAAGCAGCATCAGAGTTGTGCCCTGGATTTTCCCTATATGCTCAGTGGTAACAGAGCGAGCCTCGTACCTGCTGGTAAGGCTGCCCAGAGCCCATCCATGCACATTGCTGATGTAATATTGAAAAGTTCTTCTATCTGGTCTTCAGCTTTCTGGGATGAATTTCACATATGCAGAGAAATGCACACAGAGAACCTGTGACTTCTACTTACCTGGTGTAATGGCTGATAAGGCAAACGTGCCAATTTCCCTCCTTGCCCTGCTGCTACGGTCGAAGGTTTTTGAAAATCATTTTTAAATCATTCCACCCTCAAATCATAGAAATGTTTCAAACTTAATCCTGAGCACTTAGCGCTGGGTGTAAGGGTGAAATTTGCCTAATGTACATCCTCAAAACCAAGCTTATGTGGTGTTGATGCAGTTTCAGCTTCTGCAGTGGGTCACATTCCAGGAATTGAGTTCTCCCAGTCTGAGTGAAGCTGCCTGTCACTTTGCCTCGGAGAGATCAGCAGCAAGAGCGATTGCACACACATGTCTAGAAAATCTGTCTACCTGTTATCCCTCCCCTTTGAAGCAAAAAGCTGGGGCTAGCACATCAGCCTGCTGTAATTGAATTTCCCTGCCTCGCGCATTATGTTTTATCAGGCTGGGCTCTCTTGGCTCGCCGTGATGACTTGGAGGTATTTGCATTGCATGGAGCTGCTGAGGAGAGTGGTTGAAAAATGGTGTGAAAATGCTGATAAATAGTTCTAAATGAAAGCAATTTTAGCAAGAGAGCCCGTAGGCGGCCTCAGTCTCATTTTTGGTGACTGCAACACTCCAAAGATAGAGCTTCCAGCAGAGCAGGCACACAGACTGAGGCTGCAGGAGCCAGAGCTTGGCCTGGCTTTGCCTCACTGCTGCGTGGGGGCAGACGGGTCAACTTACCACATCCAAGCCCCAAAGCAATGCTGAACACCCACTCTTGTCTTCTCTTCTTCACTGCTAGTGGGAAATAGGAAAGAACTTGGTGCTGTCAGCCCTGGAGGATGCAGCTTTGGCTCTTGGTGCTTTTCCACCAATTGTACCGAAGGGAAAGGCAACAGCAGCCTTTAGCAGGTGTGCCTTGTCCTGTAGCAAACACTGTCAGGGCCAGCAGGCAGCACGTTGGGTTGGGTTGTGTTGGCTGCCCACCTGTGCCCGCAGTGCCCTGAGCATGGAGCTCAGTGAGAGCTGCAGTGCTGCCATCTCACGTGGCTGCCAGTACAGAAACCACACTCATCCCCAAGCTGTTATTATTTGATATTAAGAGTCCGACCCATTTTTAAGTTATTTTGAGATGTGTTTAATATAAAATCAAAGCTAAAGTGGTTCCTAGGCTTGCGTTAATGGAAGAGAGATAGAAACCTGAAACTAAAAGTACCTTTATTTTTTTTCCTACCTCCAAGTACGTATGGAAATAGCTCACTCCAGCCCCTTGTACTTAAGGATCCATTTGTGCTGCTGCCTCAGCTCCTCCTGTGGAAGGCAGCGAGTTGAAAGAGTGATTTAGACACTGTTAACGCAAACGAGAGGAGACAGGCCAGTACTTAGCGCGACAGGCTCCTCAGAAAGTTTAGACAGGGAGAAGCTGTTTCTTTTCTCTCTGTCGTTTCCCTTTTGCAGCCTGCAGATGAGGATTTCATAGGAGAATAATTCAAGGAGAAGGAACCCCTAGGTGATCCGTCTCCAGTCATCTGACAGTCCGTAAAGTCCCCATTCTCTGCAGAGCAGCAATGTATTTGCCAGCAGATGCTATTAGTGCATGCAGTAGAAGGAAAACGGTCCAGAATGAGTGACAGTGCATATGGTAGAGATCCAGTAAAAGTATTCAACAGAGGAACAGAGGAAATGTGGAAATGAATGGGGCTGAAGGGCGATGTCCCCACTCTGATGTTTTTGTATTCTAAAATGCTCAGTGCCCTGTTGGTGGGTTTGATGGGGTACTGGAGGGTGATGTAACGTGGCTTGTCCAGGCAGCCAGCTGGCTGAGCACTGTGAGGTCTGACTTTAGAAGGAGCTCCCCTTCCAAGTACAAAACCAGATGAGAATTCAGATTTGTAACGCCCAGATTAAAACTGAATGTAAATCACAGAATTTTCCCTACCGATGGCACCACTTAAATGAGGGGTTTTGTATGTGCATTTCAGTATTGGATCATGAGACAAGAAGTAGCTTTATTTACTAAAGCTAAAGTCATCATTGTGCAGAGCACCAAGAAAGAAGCTACTCTCTGCGTTACATGCCTAGAATGTATTTGGGGTAAACTTACATAATTTGAGGACAAAAGTCTTTCTGCTTCCCTGTAGAGGAATGAATCTGACCTCTATATTCAACAGTATGTTTTCCAGATAAACTTGACTTGTGTTACTGTGTCCATCATTTGGGTACAGTGGTGGAATCACTCCAGCTCTGTTCAGCACCTGGGGCTGCACATGGACTTCTAATTAGAATGAGTAGCTTACATATTTTTTTTCTTTTTTCCCTTTCTGAGGCGCAAGATCATTCTCTTAATCCTAGAAATAACTTTATTAATTTTTTTCAATGTAACTGACTATATTAGCACGAGGGAGATGGCTGGAGATCCTAGGATAAAAGGCATCCATTGTGTAATTCTGTAGATTAAAGCCGTCAGGCAACTAGGTGGATTCAGAAAGTCAAAAGGATAAATGTCCTGTGACAAAACAAGATGAATAATTTCCTTTCAGTTTCAATAAGGATGTTGATAATGACCATGGTGTGAAAGCAGGGCGCAAATGGGATGCTGTGTGTGGACATTTAAATCATTATAGCTGAGGTAGAAATAAAACTCAAACTGCTCGATGATGCAAGAGGTTTGATAATGAGATGATAATGAGGGGAAGAAATTGCTTTTATTTCTGATAAAGAACTGTTCTACAGAACATTGGTGCAGAAGCAGGTTGATACTGTATTACAAAAGAATTGAAATCATGGCACATCTACTTTAGAGGGAAAAAGTGATCAAGGCATTTGTAAGTCTATTAGTGTGACCTCTGTAGTATGCAAAAACAACTCTGAAAGGCAAAATAATTAAAACAGTAAGATGGATCACAATGTGTTCTGCAAGAAAAGACCACAGAAGAATAATATGGTAACTATTTTCTAGCTAGTTGATGTGCTTTAGATCTGAATCCAAATAAGCTAGAAACATTTGATATATGCAGTTATGAGAAATACTCATTAAGACACAGGTAGGTAAAATGAAGTTAAACCAGATCAGAAGAGTGCTGCAAAAAGAGGTGAGTTCTCCAAGAAAGGAAATACTTCAGTGGGGGTGGTCAGTAATAAAGTTGTGGAAGGATCAGTCCTGTCTGATCCGATTTCATTTTCTCACTACTAATGGAAATGGACGCAAGGTACCAGTGACAAAAGATATTGGAAAAAGCCAGTGTTAATTGAGTGGAATTTACTGATAACTGCTGCTGATAACTGCTGGAAAAGTGAACAGAAAAATCTGTGTAGGAAAGTGGTGATTATGAAACCAAGAAATACCTGGATGTGTTTGACCACCTCAGATCACAGAGGCAACAGTAAGTGGTGGAACTGCGGAAAAGGAAGCATTCTCAAATATCTGAGGCAACATGTCAAAAAAATTTGCTTTTCTCATGTTTTATTAGACATTAATACCTGGTACCCCTTCATCTTTACTGCTGTATCCAGGCACCTTGTCCAGTAAGGCTGCCTTGGGAGGCGCACGTTCTGGGAAGGACTGGTGGAATAATGAAGTGGATGGGGAGTCAAAGGCTTGAGTTCTTTAGAGAAATAAATAACTGCTGTTGCTAAACGAGTGAGAGGTTTGTGGAGGATAAGAGGAGCAGAACAATTCAAAGTGCCAGGGAAGGAGATGATGTGTTAAGCTCAAGGGTAGCTCTGACACAAGAACAAATGAATGCCAACTAGCCATGATTAAATTTAAGCTGAAAAATATAGGCAGGCTTCTCAGAGGCAGAGAGGAGAGCTCTTCTGCAAAGACTTCGGGGAGTTCAGAAAACTTGAGATTCATCCCATATAACTTTAGGTACTTGTGAATACTTTAGATACTTACCTTAGGGATTTAGTCATATGAAACTCCCCTGTAATTAATGTAAGAGCCTCCTCCAGAATGTGACTCAGATCTTAGGTGTGTTGAATTATCCTGGAGACCCTGGATTTCCTTCACCAGAAATCCAAGGTAGCTAGTACTGATTGCTGTACCTTGGTTGAGTCCCTCAAATATGATGGATGATTCTGCATATGGAAAGGATTAGTTTACTCCTAGACAAAGACTGATTAAATAGTGATATGGAGCAGCTACCTACCAGAGCAAAGGCATCGATTTGAATACCCAGGTCTGTTTTGCACCAGCCTATTTCCACTTACATCTGAAGCCCAAAAGTATTTCAACAGGAGGTTTATGCTGCCAGGCTGTACTTGATAGCATCTTCAGAACCATGTACAGCCTCTGGATTCTGTCTTGAATTATAGAACAGTCTCAAGTGTCACTGGAAATCATGGGAAGTTTAATTCTGGGAAGAAAGATGGGTTGTTCACAGTGCCTGTGGGCAGTAAGTTGTTGTCTCTGTTGGAGAAGAGGCAGGATTATTGACTTCTAGATTTATTAAAACAAATTTTCTTAATTTTGCTTAGATTGATGAGCATTTTTATAGCACGAGTTAAGCTGTCCAGATCTTCTGAGTTTGTTATTCTATCCCCTCACTGTTTTACAGTGTATTGTGGCTGTAGTGTGTCTACACTGTAGTGTGTCTACAGTAGCAGGTCTTCTGTTGTACACCAGTTGTTATATCTTGATTGTAAAGAAACCACCTTTCCAGGTCTCTTGCTGATCTCTTTCTCCATTTCATAAAATGGTACTAATTTAAAGACATTTGAAATTAGACAAGAAAATGGAGGCTGGAAGGTGATGTGGCTGCTGGTGGGGGTGAGGAGGAGGAGTAGGAAGCTCGCTAAATACTGCCCTTCCAGGGATTCTGCCATTAACTGATGCATTATTTTTCTAAGCTCATTAAATAACCCTTAGAACTGTGAAAAGGTCAAGAGAGAGAGGGGAAGGAGCTGAAGATGCCTGTGGATTTTGGTAATGTTGCCATTTCCTAAGCGAGCAAAGCAAGGAAGGGAGGAGGATGAGGAGGTAAGGATAGGGAACGAAGTGGTGTTTTTTGTTGATCCTTGCAGCATTGCCACCTCCCTCCCTCTCTCTGAAGGCAGTAATAGGATTTGCCCGAGATGCTGAAAGCTACAGATGAGGCTTTCAGCAAATTTTGTCCTTCCTCTCTCCCCGATTTGCTTCTTTTCTCCCCACAAGTGCAATTCCTGGGCTCACCTCTGTGCTGGGGACAAAGAGAGGGAGCCAAGTGCAGAGACCCAAAGAGAGAAATGATCGCGGGGAAAATTACCAGTTGTTTCCTCTCTGTTCACCTGCCCCGAGTGGTTCACTTAATTAACAATGCAAGTGTGAGCTGACAGATTTGGCAGGGAACAGCAATGCGGTGGGAGGTGATGGAAAGTAGTCTTGCTGGGAAAGTTGTTCCTGGTTTATTAATACACCTGATTATTACAGAGCCGCCCATTAATGACTGTAGTTTATAGCAACATTCCCTGTTCCCAGCCCTTGTTTTCATGGTGTTATGCAAAGGTGGCAGAGTTCTTCTTTGGGAGGTGAAATTCATTTTGCAGTGCAGCTCTGTTTTCATCCACTGAGCATTTAAAAACTGAAACAGACAGAGCCTACCTGGTTTCCTGGGCAAGGGCATTAGATAAAGGTGGGTTTTGGTCTACGCACATAGGAAATGTCTTTGTTTTATTCTTGGATCAAAAGCTGAGTCACATGAGGCACCAGGCTCGGGGTGGTTGTGTCCTTGGCTCTGAAAGGCCCAGGTGAAAGGAAGCCTGGTTCTGGTCTCCTTTACTGTCAAAGATCAGGTGCTACTCTAGCATACTCCAGCAAGTCAGAGAATTACAGTGGAGAAAAAAGAAAACAACAGCAGGAAACCAGATGAGTAACCAGCTGAGCAGTTGAGAAGTAGGACATGTAAACTAGAATGTGTGTGATTTTCCCTTAAAATTAAAGGCGTTGTAGATGGAAACTTAACCTTCCATCTAAATATTAATGCTTTGTAAAGTTTGAGTGTGAACTCTATAATTTAGGCCAATGTCTAACTGGGGAAAGAATTGAGCTGGCTTTGCTGAGCTGAGAGAGAAACCACGTGTGATCAGGCAATGAAGCCTAATGAGCTGCAGCTTTCCCTACCAAAGCTATTCTAGTTTCATGGCTGATTCTAGTAGTCCTGGTCACAAGCTGTGTGGGACCTGACCCCAGGAAAAACCCTCTTCCCTTTTTTTTGTCTCAAACTTCAAACCCTCATTTGTATCTGCTCTGGGTCTGTTTCTCCTGGGCTGTCAGTGGGCTCTACAGAAGCAGCTCATTCTCAGTTCTCCTTGCACCAGTTACACCCAGACCCCAGTGCAATTTGCTGTTTGCAGTCACAGCCAAGATGCACTCAGTGCCATGGCAGGGGGTCAGTTGTGGCTGCATCCGTTGCTGTGAGATGCAGAAGTTGTGTTCTGGTTGCTTTAGAAAGCCAGATCCTGTTTGGGAACACAATATGCAAGAATGCTTGAGGTATAAAATCAATTTTTTAGACTTTTTACTGGGTCTGTCTTCTAAGCCCATTTGCAGGACATCCAGATTTGCAACTCAGATGCCATCCAAAGAGATATGAGGAGGAATTTCAGGCAAGCTTAGAGGTCTCCGAACCCACTGAAGCTCTGGGGATCTGGGGTATGCCAAGCAGGTTTACCTGTTTACAGAGCTCTTCCTTAGCTACTGCAGACAAATACCCTTGAGCAAAGAAAATGTTTCCTTTTAATTGACTCGTGTTTCTTACTTGTGAAAGACAAAATCCAAAAGAAAACAAGCAGACAAAAATTAAAAAACCAAAAAAACCCCAAAATATCAACAAGTCAAAGTTTTAAATTGAGCGGATATTGAGAAATATCAAAGGCAGTGCTTTCAGAAGAGTGTCTGATACTTTAAATACTGTTCATGATCTTAATACGAGACTAAGGTGAAATGTGAAGCTGGTATGTGGGGTTGCCAAGTGGTGAGAGGGTGTAGGTCTGTGATGTGTTGAGTAAAGGACATCGTTAGGGTGCACTTCTCAAAGGAACTGCCCTGCAAAGCCGTCTGTCTTCCCCTCTCCATGCGGCCCAGGGAGGTTCATCAGGTAAAGCCCTCGTGCTGTGAGTGCCATGGGATTCAGCACAGTGTTGGCCTTTGTCAAAAAGGTGTTGCTCAGAAATTCTACACAAATAAGAATGCAGTTCTTTGGATTCCGTATGAAAGGAATAGTGAGCGCTGTGACATTAAATATCTTTTTCGCTTTCTTTTTTCCAACTTTCTGGAACCGATGAATATAGAACATAAATTTCTGCCCTTTGCCTTGGGAAAGCTGGGGGAGCTTGGGTGTGTTTGTCTCCATGTAGAAAAACTGTGTGAAAGCTTCATTTGCCTGGGTCAGAAACAGCTCAAGATTGTTTTCTGAGGTCAAGGCTATCCCTGTGTAGGACTGGTGTTTTAGTGCTGAATTCATAATATTGCCGATGGGTTCTTATTCGTCTGAGAATGTTCAGTTCTTATGACTAGATTGAGATTAAGGTCAATGGGATTAGGGTGTGCAGCTTTACCAGGCGCAGCTGACAATCCCTGTTTGCATGGCTGGCTGCCGAGTTCGCTAGGAAGAGAAGAGCGATGTCTCAATGTTAGGACATGCATTCCCCCACCTACAAGCATGCGTGGACACCCAGAGCCAGGCAGCACATCTGTAGAGTGGGCAAGTGTTTGGCACATGCTTCCCTTGGGATTAGCACTTCAGCAACGAGCGCGTTGAGCCCAAATCACACATCTTTATTTACCAAACAGATTTCTGCGTGTTCAGTTATGTGAGCGAGTAAGTACAAGACAGAGATGAGCTTCTCCGGAATTGGAACAGTTTCTTTGTCAGCCCTATGGCTCCTCCATTTAATTCCACAAATCTGCTGTAATCAGAGTGGCTTCACCCACCGGCTCGGCGGAGATGAGCGGCAGGGAAGCGTCGCTTCCTTTGCAGCTCTCTGCGTTCTCAGGCATTGCATCAAAGTGGCATGGAGCCTCCTGGGAAAGGGATTTGCTATAACTCATGTCAGTCCCAGCCACATTATGTTTATGGATATGATAGACTGAACACTGAAATTACCATTTGCACAAATGATCACACAATTCCTTCAGGCCTACTGTGTGCCTTTAATAGTCCTATCTTTCAATAATGAAGTGGAGATCAGTCAGGACTCTCTGGAAATCCCATCTTTTTCTTTCATTTCTCTCTTTTTCTCCTCCTTTTTTGGGGGGCTTTTTTATTGCACACATTATTTTCGTCCTTTCTCTGAGCCAGATCCATTTACCAAGAGGTTTTAAGGGAGATCAGAAATTAGATTCTCAATATTCTGTTAATACTCCAGAACTAGCAAGCTGGCAGAGAAAATTCATTGCTGCTTGGGGCAATGAGTCATAGAAATCTCAGAAGTTAGGGAACTGCATATAGGGAAGAGGGATGCTATTCATGAGGCCTCAAATACAGTACAGGAAAGATACTTTAGAGAGTGAGTTTCCTTCTGAGCTTAATAGTGGTTCTTACATGCCCTGCTCCATTTCCTGTAAGATTTTACTCTGTCTTAGGATACTTCAGTACACAGGGCCAAGCAGCTGAATGCTGGTGTTACAGGCAAGAAGTGTGTCTGTTGTGTGGGCTAAGTGAAGCTCTGTGATGACCAAAATCAAGATGGGTTTGGCCCTCTCAATTTTGTCTTCATAAATACCTCTACCATTTACCCCGTTCTGAAGGAAAGAGTCTCTATGAGAAGCACCAAGTTTTTTTTCCTGAATTTATCTTCAAGGACTCGCCCAAAGCTGGAAGGTTTAAGGGAGAGCTAGAAATGGGATGTGCAGAATGGGTTAGAATTGAATTCTAGAACTGAGGGAATCTGACCTTTCAGGACACACTTTGAGCACTGGGCATGTGCTGGAGAGGTGATGGGGAAGCTGCTGACGGTAACAGAAGTTCCCACCTGTGATATTTAGCTAACAGTGCTGGGAACTGGGAGCAGTAATCAGGTTGTGCCCTGGCAAGGAATGGTGCTGTGTATCCTTGTCAGAACTGCAGCCCCAGATGCAGAGGTGGTGTCAATCCATAAAGCTCCTTGACAGTCTATGAACTGGACTCACAGGTAAAAAAAAAAAAGGTTTTGATGGAGCCATACAGGGAAAAACGTGAATCTGGCTATCTTTCTGTTCAAGTTTTTGTTGAAATTTTTCCATCCTCTCCCCCTTAGAAACTCATTCTGTGCCCCCATCTCTTCTCCAGATTCTTCCTCCATCCTCCTGCTCTCCTATTTATTTCCTTTTTCATTACATCTCTTAGCATCTTCCAAAACATGTATATGGTCATGCTGGGATTATCTCCAGAAAATATAACCCACCGATGGTGATGGTCAAAGATTCCATCGCAAACACAGTCCTTCTCAAACTCCCCATGTGAGTGCACCAAAGTTCCTGTAAAAGCATTGTGTTTAGGAGCAAATTCTGTCTGAAAATGGGTTTGAGAGTCCTCTGCAAGCCTCTGCAACGTGAGCAGCAGTTGCAAGAACTGGGGAGATGCACTCAGAACTTGAGCAGCCTCTTGGTGAGGGTTTCCACTCCTGAGCTTGAAGCCTCCATTTCCCTTTTGCCTTTCCAGTGGTGGGAAGCTGCCAATGTATTTGTTTTTAATTATTTCCCTTGTTGCATTCGCTCTGTTTTCTTGCTTACGTTAACACAGCTCTTCTTGCTGCCTGCGCTCGGCTGCCTATTTGTCATTTCTGCTGTTTGACGTGTCGTGGTAATCTATGTGCACCCAGCCTGCTGTGCATCGATATTTACTAATGGAGCTTCTTGTATTCAGAGGCTGTTTGCAATAAAAAGATAATGAAGAAAACTCCTTGACCCTGTCCAAGCAGTTTGCAGAAATCACGGCTATTGACAGGGGTACGTCCATGTCTGTCCGTGGTGTGGGGAGGGCAAGAAGGAGGGAGCTGAAAAAGGGGGAGCAGGGACCTGGGAGAGATGTGGAGAAATAAAATAAAGGAGAAATAGAAGGCAATGAGAGATGGGAATCATTACAGGGAAGAGGAGAAGGGCAAATGGAGATCCAGGTGGGGAAAAAGGCTGGAAAGCCAGGAGAGAGACAGAGGTTAGAGGAAACAGAAGGGAAAGTGTGGACAGAGGCACTGTTGGTTTACAGTGGTTGAGAATTTGGCTCCATAACCGCAGGCTTCTGTCCCATAGAAGTGATGCTGTGGTGTCTTCAGGCAGAGCAAGGTTTCTGTGTCACAACACAGCACTTGATAGGTTGTGCAGTCAGGGGATCTTTTTCGGTCCTGAAGACCAAACCACTGTATGTAATGCATTTTGCAATAAAATCCTTATGGATTTTCCCAGCTTCTGCAGCGTGAAGCAAATAGTGAGATCAGTAAATGGCTTCATGCTTGCAAAGTGGCCAAAAGAAGACATTAAGAGAGATTTTGAAAATTCTGGGCAAATTGTTCAACAAAAACAAATCCCAGTGCCTACAGCAGAGCACTTAAATCCACGCTTAATGGCCCGATTCCCAGAAGAGCACTCGCAGTCCTTGGACTCTGAGGACTTATTCCAGCACAACATTGTGGCCTTTAGTATATTTGTGTGCATTTTAAGATGCAGCATTTTCCAAAAGGTTTCCTGTCTTTGCTAATTGTTGCCTGGCACAGAGACATTCCAAGCACGATCGGGGCACAGGGAGCTCAGTCTCTCCTGATGCTGTCTGAGCAGCGCACCGCATTGGTGTGCAGTAATCCCACTGCAGGCTTCACAAATCAGTAGGGACAGGGTTGAACTGAAGAGGATTAGCAGGAGTAATTTACAGGCTGGGCTGCTGTTCAGAAGTGTTCCTGATGCAGCCTAGGCCACATTGATCTGTGTGTTTCAAAGTCTCCGATACAAAAGCAATTATCAAGGACCTGGTGCAGGCTGAGGGAACTGCAGTCTCCCTTTAGTCCAATTTTATTTATTTATTTTTTAAATTATTTTTCCCCAGTATTTTTAGCTGGTTTTAACCTGAGCAATTTTCTGTTGGGAGCTGAAGGTTTTGGTGTGAGGTTTCAAAGCAATTGGTCAGCTATAATAAAACGTTTGATGGGGAATAGTTGAAACAAATTGTTTTGACTTCGAATTTCATTTTGGTAATGACAAACTGTTTTATTTTGAGCACAGGAAAACTCTTAGTTTCCAGTTTTTTTTTTTCCCAACCTAATTTGTGTGGATTTTCTATTACATTAATACATTAATTTTAAATAGTTTATAATAGCGCTGTGCTCCATGTTATGTCATTTTGATGTATCCAAATGATTTTATTAGTTTTACACAATTTCTCTTCTGTGAGAAGACTTGAGAACCCAGGCTGCTGCTTCCAGCCCAGAATTTCCTCTTAAAATGGTGGTTCACTTTTCTAACCATAGCCACGACACCAACAGCTCATCCTTTCCCTTCTCCAAATATTCGCCATCCCTCCCTCTGCTTTTACCACTCTTTCCTCATTCTTCTCTGTCCCATCTCTGGAGGTATTTAAAACCAGATGGGATGGGGTGCTGGGCAGCCTGATCTAATGGCTGGTGACGCTGCAGCGTTGGCAGGAGGGACTGAAACTGGATGGTCTTTGAGTTCCCCTCCAACCTAAGCCATTCTGTGATGCTTTTTCCTCCTGTTCTTAGCTTATTCAGTGAAAATCTCCTGTACTCAAGAGAAAAGCGAAGGGGTAGGAATAAACGTGGGTTTGGAGGAATAAGGAATGGGATAAGGAGCAAAAGCGTGGTTGTATTTAGGAGAGAAACCATGTTCAAGAGAGCTCAGCCATGTTCAGTATGCTGAAATAAGTTTAAATAGAAAGTCAACAAAAGTCTATAAAGATTGAACTAAGTCATATTAGACTGAGGCAATCTAGAACAGACAAAGGAAAGAAGTGGAGGGAGAGGGATGAGCAGAGGAAGGGAAGATCTACTACATCCTATACGGAATGTCTGTGCAGTCACTCAGCCCTTTGCATTGCTGCTTCCAGGGGTGGCAGCAGCAGCAGTTATTGGCATTGCTGTTCCTGGGGCTGTTTTATGCCTCTTCTCTTGGTGACAGATGTAACAGGACCATTGCATTTTACAAGGCTGCCTTACCTTCATCCGGATGTGGTGCTCAGGGACGTGATTTAGCTGTGGGTTGTTAGGGTAGTATGATTAGGTTGGGGTTGGACTTGGTGATCTTGAAGGTCCTTTCCAACCTGAGCAATTCTATGATTCTGCAAATCAAGAGGAGACAAAAAATGATCTTAAAATACTGCAATCTGTGTTAAATATCTGTGGAGAAAATGCTTTGGAAGCTTCTCCAGATGTGTGAGTAAAAAAAATTGGAAGAATGTGCTGCTTGTCCTGAAATGGGTTGTTTTGACTTTGTAGTCACAAATACATTAGATAGCTCTTTGAGAACAGTAAAATTCTAATAAAAGCAAGCAGAAACAGATACACAGTATACATATCAATATATATTTATTCAAGCTGTAGCCTCTGTGTTTGTTAGCTTCCAGTGAGTTCATTTCATGCCCAGATGCAGCTGGAAGCCCCGTAGCCTGGCATTGCTCCTGTTTCCTCAATGAGAACCCACCCCTGCCAGCAGCCTGGGGCCGGTGGCACTGCACAACCCCACTGCATTACCTATTGCATTCCATTTGGAAGAGGCCAAACACCTCTGCAGTCCCACCCCAAAGACCTTGTGAGTGTCTCCTATCCTTCACCAGCAGCCGTGGCGGTTGGGCTGCTGCGCTTCATTTCCTGCAAAATTTCAGCTGCTTCAGTATTTATCAAGAGCATCTGTTAGGCAATCTGGAGGGGAGCGGTAATGGGGCCATTAGTGCTCGTGAGGAGGGAGGTTCTCAGCTGCACCGAGGCCAGGCAAGAGGAGGCTGTGTGCTGTTCAGGGTGTCGTGACCTTGAGCGCTCGCTGATGAGCGATGCCGTGTGTCTAGGAGCAGAAATGACAGTGATGATGTTGCTCCGAGTAGATGTGCTTTCAGTGCTGCTCTGAATAGATGTGCTCTGGTCACCAGGCCTGGAGAGGGATGCTGGAGATGGACTGTTAGAAATAATCAGCACCTCAGCGCTGGGCTTGTGCAGAGAGACTGTGCCAAAGCGCAGTGAGAAGCATGGGGTAAACCATGCAGGAGTGTGTGTGCTTTCTCTGATGGCAGGTGACAGGATGAGGGGAAATGGCCTCAAGTTGCACCAGGGGAGGTTTAGGTTGGATATCAAGAAAAACTTCTTTATAGAAAGGGTTGTGAAGCACTGGAATAGGCTCCCCAGGGAGGTTGAGTCACATCCCAGAATGTATTTAGAAACCATTTGGATGTGGTGCTCAAGGATATGACTTAGCAGAGGGTTGTTAGAGTTAGCTTAGTATGGTTAAATTGTGGTTGGACTTGATGATCTTGAAAGTCTTTTCCAACCTAAGCAATTCTATGATCCTATGATTCCTCTAAAGGTCATCTTTCATGTGGGGCCTTTTCTGCCCTCACTGACCCACTCTTGGTGCTTGTGGGCTTCACAGAGGTGAGCAACGCTGTGCATAAGAAATGGAACTCTATGATTAGTGGCATGCATAACACATAAATCTCAGTGCCAAACTCCTCTGCATGTACAACAGCTCAGCAGGACCCACAGTGCCCACAGTACAGTCCTCTGGGCCCTGACCCTACTTCCCAGCTTGCAGCTGGAGCCCCCAGCCTGCCCAAATTTGCAGCCATTTCCTGCCGCAGCACCAACAGCCCTGCTCTGGGTTTGGCTCCATACTCTGCAGGGCAGCTGTGCTACGGCACAGTGGTGGCTGTGCAGGAAATATTCTTTGTCCAAAATGCTGCACAAATACACTTAGCAGAGCAGATCCCCTTGCTTTGCCTGGAGAGGCAGCCGTGCTGGGAACACACAGCGCCTGTTGGTTGCTGAGTGGTGGCCAGAGAGAAATGGCTGCAGTCCCTCTCCATTTCTAAAATGGAACTTGGTTCTAGCAACAAGCAAAGTTTTCTCGATGCCAGATTTTTTTTCCCTTTGATTCGCGCATCTCCACGCTTACACAGTCCTAATTCATTTCTTCAATGGCCCTTCAGCCTTTATATTTTTGCTTGTCAGGGTGCTTTTTAATTTTTTTTCCCTTATAAAAATATAAAAACGTTTAATGAGGAAATAATGATATTTTCTCATGTCGCTGACTATTTTTCCTGTCATCTTTGATGTGCCTGTAACGTGGGCGGACAGGTTATTTATGACCGGGGAAATTAAATATTATTTCTTTCTTTTTTTTTTCTAATTCAGTCTGTGTCATCTTCCAGTTCCCAATTTCTTTCCATTAAAGTTATTGTCTTTGCTGTTCCACTCGACCGTTTGCTGTTGGTTTTGTATAACAGCGCTGCCAGAAGATGCAGAAAAACATAATGGAGAAAAGAAATGGCATAATTTGCAGGAGATTCTTTCCTCGTCTCATTTAAATGGAGACAGTTTGTTCCTGAGTGTCAAAAACATCAAGAGCAACAAAAATATGGAAATTGGTAATTTCTTGCTCTAGGAATGCTTCCAAAAGATTTGGAGGTTTCTCTTTGATTCTAACAACTACTAAATATGTGTCCAAGCCAAACTTTCAGCATAAAACATCCTAAAGCCTCCATGGACTGAGCCTGAGTTTTTTGTAAGCTCTGTGACCCCAAATGTTTCCCTCACGTGCTCCCAGAATGTCCTCAAAGCTGCAGCAGGAATCGCAGTCCCGAATGCATTCCTCAGAGGCTCTGCATGGGCTGTTTCTCGCTCGGTGCAGTGGATTAACAACCTGTCCTGCACCCATTGCCCAGGTTTCTGCAGCCACCGAAGGCAGGTGAGCAGCTCGTGGTGCCGATGCATCTTTGCATTTGTCACTTTTATGACGGATGGAATTGCTTCTCGTGGCTGTGGATTTCTCCAAGGACCAGAGAGGAAGCCCAGACAGCCAAGTCTTGGCAATCGGCTTTAAGGTGTCTGAACTAATGGGAGAGAAATCCCATCCTTTTTTTCCATCTGCCCTGTTCCTATTTTCAGCTACAACAGCTTCAACGCGAGCCTCCCACAGCAGTCAGAGGTAAACCTGAGGCTAGTAACTTTAAATGCTAGAGAAATAAAGAGCACCCTGACTGGTTTTGTCCCAGAATATTCTTACCCCATCACTTGTGTCTTTTCATTTCTTCTTCTCAGTTGCTCCTCATGCTTCTGCTGCATTCAGTAGTGTATTCTGTAGAGGAGTTTTTTTCCTGCTTTCTTTTCAGTGTCGTGGCTTTGTTTAATGGCTCCTAGCACTGCATATCGAAGACAAATCCAACATAGCTTTATATCATCTTCTTTTTTTTTTTTTCCTGTTTTTTCTTCTTTTTTTTCCTCCACATCTCAGCAAGGCTGCTGCTAATCTCTTCTTTTGCAAAGATTTGAAAACTAGTTTTTCTTTGACCTTTCTGAACAATCAGAAGCTCGGAGTCCCCAAGATGTGTCCCCATTATCTCATCTTTTGGGTTGCTGAAAATGATTAGGCAGGACAAAGGATGTGCTCAGAGCATTGGAGTTTCAATCTGCCCTTAGGGAGTACCTGGAAATAAAAGCAAGCGGAGGGGGAAAGCTCCAGCAAAAAGAAAGGTTCGACCTTTAGAAATCATCCTTGGCTGGTGCTTTCTCACCTTTCCAAATGTACATAAGATCTGGGTCTCTAAGTGCAGGCACCTGCATGGAGACTAATTCCCCAGAGGACTGCTCCCCTGTGTGTTCCTCTGAAATGAACACTCAGGACTTCTGAAAATGAGGTCACAAACAGAAAAGTAATTTGGAGCTATTATTTTTGTTTATGCTGTAGGTAGCCATGCAGCCATCCATCTGCACACGGTCATCTTTACCACGTTTTACTCAGGAGTAGATTGCCCTGTACAGTAACTCAGAGCAAGAAATGACTGATACTTCTCCCACTTAGGATCAATCTAATAGCAGAACTGCAGCTCATCAAGGCGTGATTTCTTCACCTGATTTCAGTTGTTGATCATCTGCTGCTTTCCCTTTCGTTCCTGCACAGTTGCTTTCTGTACCTATGGAACACCTTTGCCAACTTGCTGCAAAGGAAGCTAAGAAAGGAGAGGAGTCATTATGAGAAAGTTAAGAATAAAAAAAAGGATTTTTAAAAATGGGCTCAAGCATGAAGAATGGCCTTTGTGAACAATTCAATCATTTATCATTATTTCATTGGCATTGTATGAATTATAAATTCCAGATTATAATGGAGTAATATCTCATCTCCTCTCTCCCCGAATGGGCACTGGATGGATGGATGGCCAGGTAGGGCTGCCCTCAGACCAGCAATGTTCTCCAGAAGTCACTGTTCACCTCAAACTGCTTTCTTGAATTCATTTTCAGTAAAGTAGATGTTGATTTTTCACTGCTCTTTTCCAGATGTGGAAATTGAAAGAACTTAGAAAACAGCTTTTATCTTTCGGAAGAAAGCTGATTTAAAAAGAAGAATTCCTAATTTTCTTTTCCTACTAGAAATAGAAAGACTGAGCACTGAAAAAAAACAAAGCCAAAACAAAACAGAAGCTGAAGCTGGACAGTGTTGCTTTGCAATGAATCCAGGAGCTAAGGGCTCAGTGTGCACACAGAGTGCTCTGGAAGTTCTGGTGTTGGGTGATGCCACACTGACACGACTCGCTAACCATCTGTTGAGTGTTTCTGTGCCGGCACAAAGTTGTCTATAGATCAAGATGGGATTCACAGCCATGATGTAAAGGGGATTTGCACCCTTTGAAGCTTTTCTGTTCAGAAGGCTCTGACTTCTGGAGTGCTCCTGCAGTGCCCACAGAAGAAGCAACTCAAGAACATGAGTGGGGTTAAAACAGAAAGAAATTCAAGGAGCTGTGAAATCTACTTTGAGAGGTAGATGCTGTGTTTACTTAGCAGGCTATCAAGATCTACCAGAAACTAACAGCAGCTATAAACATCAGTGGACCAGCTAAGTTAAGTTACATGTTAACAAGTCCATGTTGAGTTACACTTTGGCTAAAAGAAGAGGTACTAAATAGAACAGGTATTCTCCACACATTATTAATTTAGTGGGAACGTTTTTCCAATTTTCTGTTACATGTTTATTTCCACACCTCTTTACTCACAATGGGGTTTCCCTCCCTCTTCCATAGCAGGTAAATGCCTGCTTCAGCTTATCTGCTAGGGGAGACAGTGGCCTGAAGCGCTTGGGGTTTCATGAACAGAGATCTCTGATGCTATGTGTGTGGAAAGGAAAATCCCATCCTAAGGAGGAAGTCCTTATTTTCCTCTGAGACACACACAGAGTCTGATTCTCCGTTGTACCTTTCTTTCGCTTGGAGCAAAAAATAAAGGTGAGCAGAGGAGGAAGGCAGGAGACGAAGCTTAACCCAGCTTTGTAGTCTTTGTACCCCAAGGCTTTAAAGAAGCCTGACATATGCATTTGAAGAGGTCATTCTACTGAACCTTTGTTTCCCAGGCACACTGTGATTACCCAGAGCTCCCCAGAGATGCAGAACACATCTACACAGGTCCTGATAAAGGGCTGCAGCCACGAGGAGATTACTTCGTTTGGATCTGAGGTTTTCAAATAAATACACCTGAATCTAAATCCTGTCCTTTCATAAGTCAAAGGGTTAAAGCTCTGCATCAAGACAAGGCGCTCCCCAGGCAATCTGCATCGAGGGCTCTGAAGCAAGGGAATGCTGTTGACCCACACATCGCTAACTTCTTCATTCCAAAGAAGTTCTGGTGGCCGATAAACCTTTGTCCTTTTTCTTTGATTAGCTTTACTCTGGCTATAAATCCCATTTTGTTCTGCGCTGGGATCTGGCCAAGGAAATATTTCTATTAACCTGGAGCAGCAGGGGAGCAGCTGGCTCGGAGTGCCTGGAGCATCCTGTAACACTGACACTTCTTTCTCTTGGAGACCCAGACTAAACCGAAGGAAATCCGTGTTCCTTTTGCGGTTATTTTGCTAGGCTGGGAGCTGGCAGAGCTGTGTGGGCAGGCTGTCATTAACCTAAAGATGGCAGTCATTAGAATTTCAGTCTAAAATCTGTTCTCTCTCATGTGCGTCGTCTCTGCTGTGAGCCTTAATTTATCCATTCACAGAGTGGGAACACACTCCTGCTACTTTCACCGCCCAGTTGGCTTTAATGTAAAACATCTGCAACACCTCTTGCCATTGAGAGCTTTGAGTTCAGTGTCTGAATGTCAGAGCCCTTGTGGGGGAGGGCGATGGCACTGAGCTCCAGGATCAGCAGCATCCCTGTGCTGGATGGGGCCTCGTGTTCTCTTACAGCCACTCATGAGGCCCTGCATCTTCTGCATGTCTTCAGCCTAGAGGAAGAAAGGAATCCCACTTTTACTGCCTGGTGCTTTCTGCTCAGCTATGGCTTTTTTTTGGTGTGTGTTTACCCCAAGCTTTCCTGCCCTGAGGCCCTGCTCAGTGCATCAGTCCCATTGCCCAGGCCCAGCATCTTTTCCCATCCAGAGACACTTCTCCATATTGCGCAGGTGTAAAGTGAATCCCAAATATGCACAGTGAATGTTACAGACTCTTGTTCCCACAGGCAAACTCCGTAGTGACTCATCTTTGGGTGTCTCCTGCATTTTAGAGTTGCTGTATTTTCTACTTGCTGTTCTCTCAGCTCCCTCTGAGGCTTTTGCCATGTATTTGCTGTCCCATTATATACGCTGGCTCCCCATTTTGCAAAATCTGTGCCCTCAACTAGCAGTGCTTTCTCTGCTACCACTGTAGTGTGTCCTAGAAAGAATTATAGCATTGCCTTTCTCTCGACAGCTAGGTCATCTCTCAGTAACATACAATAAGCTGTACCTGGGCCAAAGGAAATGGGTTTAGCCTGGCGGGTAATTAATTTTCTCAGGGTTCAGTTTCCCACACTGAAATTGGTCTCAGTCCAATCAATTAGAAGAACATTTTGCAAACGAAACTGATTATGAATCATGGGTTTCAATTCAGTTGTGGAAAACCTGATACACGACTTGGAGCAAAACGCAGAGAGAAGCTTCAACCCATTCATCCCAGCTGGTGCAGAGAAGTGAGAACAATGCACACACACCCTCACTGCTTCAAGGAGGAAAAGGTGCAGAGACTCAGCCCGATTGCCATGTGTTTGAAATGACCCTCAGACTTCCTGATCAGCTGTCCCAGGACTGTACATCTCATCCCCTGCTCAGGCAAGTCCTGCTTCCTACTCCCTCCAGACCGACAAATGAAAAATGAAGAGTTACAGGATGAGGAGCATCCTCCAAAAGCCTTTAATTCAGACTTAATGGTTTCAGACAACCAAAGGAATGATCTTAGAAAGCTGAAGTCTCTGTATCACCGTCATCTTCCCCTTCCCATTTTCCTTTGCAGGTAATAGTCACAGAAATGATAGCAGCCTTTTCAATTGCAATTTACTTTTTTTCAGAGTATTTCCATCTCAGCGTCCAGGATTCATCTCACATAGCGTGAATAGACACCACTGCTGCACTACTGGGCGCACTCTCCATCCTTCTGCTCTTCTCTGCCCCAGGATCTCTGAGCAGTAACTCTGCTGTTACTTGTTTCAGGTGGAGTTTAATTTACAAACAAAAGCAAATAAATAACTTCCAGAGTTCAAATGAAATTTTGCTGAGGACCATCTCTTTCTCCTGAAAAAGCCATGACACCAAACTTGGCAGTCCTGTCAAGCCTTGGGCAGTTTTTCATTTATGTCAGATGAACCCAGTTAAAATTCCCTCTCCTGGACTCGGCGTTTAGAGGCATTATGCTGGAAGGAGCTTAATAACTTTGACTTTAAAAAAAAAAAAAAGGCATTTCGTAGCACCATGCAAAGTAAGCAAAGGAACAGCATTTCACAAAGCAGGACCTGCTGAAGGGGTCCGAGGGTGCACCTTCAAATGGAACAGGTCTGGATATGCTGAATTCATATCCTCTGTCTTCCTAACATAGACTCTTTATAAGGAGAGAACTGCATTTGAACAGAAATGTCTTATTTTGTAGTTGAAATACATAATGTATCTGTTATCTCCCGCGCTGCCTTTTAGAAGTGTCATTGGCAGGAGAAGAGGGAGGCTTGTGCTGCTTGTTTCTGTAGGAGGGAACGCTACAACGCTGGGTCACACCTGAGGCAGGTATGTCACCAGCACAGTTTGTTCTTAATGAATGGAGTCTCATTGTGCCAGGAAAGTGGAAATGCTGATTTTGGCTTTTAGTTTAAATATATATATATGTATATATATACTGTTGAATACCTTGGAACTGAGGAGCAAGACCTAGAACCTGACAAAAGGCAAACCTGGCTAATGTGCTGCTAAAAGCAAGTGCAGAGAAAGGAGGGCTGTTGCTCCTGCAGTAACCCCTGCTGCTGAGGAAACAGATACAGAAGCTGTCAAGGAATGTGTAAATATGAGCTTTCCTAGCAAAGGAATCGAATCTAAAATACTGCTCTGGCTACAGGCTCTCAGGTCTGCTGCTTTAAGATGCAGTGTAAAAGCTGATGTCCTGACCTCTTGTGGTCACTAAATATACACTGCCAGATTTTCCAAGCATATGACTGCATTCAACACACTGTCTCCTTCCCAAACGTTGATTTCATTTACTGAATAATGTTATCTCCAGAGCCCTCCTCACAATTCCACCGGAGCTGAAACTTGCTCAGTGTGCCCAGTGCTTTTGTAGAGGTACAATGTGACACAGCTGGAGATCCTCACCCCCTGCCAAATGCCAGAGCACCCTGCAATACAGCCATGGACAATGAGATTACATTACTGTGTGACCTGTTGCTCTGCATAGCTGTTCTCAAGCATTCCTTGGAAGCAGAGAACATGAAATGGTCATTGAATTCAGCTTGACAGTCAAAGTTCAAAAGTAACATCATCTTTCCGAATGGGAAGGTACAGGCTCACTGTGATTCTTTTTGTCATTGCCTTGAAATGTTTCAGGACACGTTCAGCAGAGAAACTATCCTTGAAGAGCTGACAAAAGTTGTAGGGCAAGGTATCTTTTGCACGAGTGTTGGCAGTCTAAATTATACGGGATTCAAGCTTCCAATATATCTTATGGTTACTGTCTGTGCCTAGTGAGTTTTGCTGTAAAGAAATGATGGGGTTTGAGCCAACCATCTGGCGTGACCACATGGGAAACCAGACTTTGATTCACACCTCTGCAGGCTGGAGTCAGATGCTGGGAACAATGAGGACCTGACTTAAAGGCAGTCATTCTTTTCACTCTGTCTTTGTTGTGTGCAATTTGGGGCTACAGATGCAAATATGGTCAGGTAGAATGACCACTGGAAATTCAGAAAGCTTTAAGGGAGAGGAGCTGATACATTGCTGGAGGAATTTTAATGATAGGAGGGAAAAAAAAAACAAACAAAAAAACCCACAAAAAAACAGCAAACAAAACCAGCTGGATGGTAATGTGGTTGACCTACTATTTTGGGTAGCTTTCTGGTGCTTTCCTTAAGAAGTAGAACCCATCAATCTGTCAGTGATTTTAGATGTGGTTTTCATGTTTTCATAAGGGTGTAGGATTTATTTCTTTGAATGCAAGCATAAGCTGGGAGAGACTGAATGCTACCCGTGTGGATGGATTGTTTGGTGATGTTTTTACTGGGAAAATGGAAAGCCTAGTGCTTGCTAAGACGGTGATAAAGTGCAGATGCATCCTAAGCTGTCTTCTATCTGCTCTGTCCTCTCTCTCACACCTGCGATTCCTTTCTGGTGCTTGATGTGTCTTCCAACTCAGAGCACGAACGCTTCACAAGGTGTCTGGGACCTGGGTAAGATGCTTGCCTGCATGAGACTACTGAGTGACTTAGATAATGCCACTTGGGTTAAGAGGCTGTTGATAACTAAACATCCAGCCCAGCAGTTTAAAGGCAGCAAATAGGGGAAATGTGAGATGGAGTGGAACAGTCGCACTGGTTCCAAGCAGTGAGCACATTTCCTGCTATGCACCAAGCAGACCAAGGCCAATGGCATTTCACTTCTGGAAGGCCAGCTAAGGGAGAATGAGTGTAATGGAGCTCCCTGCTCATAAAGGTCTGCGCTGCTGCTGTGAGGTCATCAGGGGATGAGGCACAAGTGCTGGAAATGAGAGAAGAAAAGGCAATTTCATACCATAATGCACTATGTGTGAACAGTAAACAGACACTTACCCTCTGAATGTTCTCATCTGAGAAGAGGAATAAAGGAAAAATAGTCGGCAAGTCAGGAGCTTCTGCCTGCCTCTCCTTCAGTAGTCTGAACTGAGCCATGCTCAAAACAGCCACTTGGCCATTATTTTCTCCGAGGAAAAATGGTACAGAGTGCAGGAAATAAGGGTGTAGGTGTAATGGAGGTGAGCCAGGCTGCTGGTTTGGTTCTGCTCTTGGAGTCAGCCCAGACTGTCCTTACCCTAAGCAGAGAGGGTTTGGCTTTTACTATAAGAAAATACAGGTTTGATAGTTGCTTTTAAGGCCGATCAGCTACAGGAGAAAGCCTCAAAGGCTGCATGGGCTGCTGCCATGTCTGTGCATTGCTGAGGAAACGAGGATGGGCCCCACCATCGTGTCCTTCACAAACAAGAAATGAAATGTCCACAAGCCAAGGCAGCGTTCTAGACATTGTGTTTCCATGTGGTAATTCAAAATATCCCTGGCGTATTTGGCTTCTAAACTGGTGAATTATTTCTTCAGTTTAGAGGCTGAAGCACAACATACTGACTGCTCGGCACTTATTAGGGACTACCAGGAAGCAGCTGAGGCTGGGTCTGTTTTACTGTGTGATTTTATTACCTGCAGTTCCAGTAGCAAAGGTGACAAAGAGTAGATAGGGAAACATGAAAGAAAACCACTTCTATTGCCAGGGCATCAGAGCGATTTGGCGTCTTCACCATCGCGTGCCCTGATGCAGGAACAAACGAGATGGGGTTGAGGTTACAGTTTGCTAATACCCCTTTTTCACATGGTAAATCCCCACCAGCTCCTGTAGTTCCTCACGCAATGGGGAGTGAGCCCTGACCAGGGTTTCTGGGCCATATTTCAAAGCAGGAATAGAATCATTCTGAGAACAGTTATCTCCTTTCCAATCTGTGGTCAGATAACATCCCTGTGGCAACCATTGCAATTGCCTATGTGGAAAAGTAACGTTCAGAAAGTAATTTAATGTAATGGATTGTTTAGCTTCCTTTTAATTAAATGTAGCAGCTGGAAACAAGAGGAAGACAGTTTTGTATCACCAACTAGTTCTCTAATTGCAGGCATCCTCCATAGACCCTGCTTGATGTACTGCATTTTCAGCCCAACTTTAAAACCTGTTAGTATTGCTTAAACACCCCAAAATGTTATGATCTTTTCCACCTTTCCTGAAATACTGTCTTGCTTTGTTTTATTTTGCAATGTATCTTTCTCCCCAAAAGTCAAACCACTGATAAGAGATTTGTGTCAAATTAGCCCAAACAGTTCCAGGAATCTCTCTGAGGAGTCCAGCAGGCATACTGGGAAGGATGGTGCTAAAGTTCCTTGGGAAACTGTTCTTTTCAAAGGACTAAATGAGGAGCTCCCACTGTTTAGTCCCAATAGATGATTCTGGTTTTTTGAAGAGGACTGAAGGCATTGATGGGGCTTTCAGCAGAGCCCCTTTCATGTGAGCACAAAGGGCTCTTTGTAGATCGTGTCAACGAGTTGTGACTCAGATGGCCACTGCGGTTGTAATGTTGTCAGGCACGTCTCTGGGAGGAATAGTGTCTTCATAGCAGGGCCATGTAATGCCATCGTTTGCACTGTAATTTTGAAATGGAAGCTTCTGGCAAACACACCTGCAGAAGCACAGGGGAGTTCAGTGTAAAAGGGTCAAAATTCAGCTGGATTACAAAAGCAGGATAGCCAGGATATTAAATGTGCTTAAATTGTTTGTACAGGTAGGAGTGGTTTTTGTGAGATTTCTCTCTAAAAGGTTGATGTAAGGAGACTGCTGGAGGGAGAACATATCCTCTTGGTTTGCCCCTAAACCTGACTAATTACCCAGTGCCCAAAGCCACGGGCAAAAAGCCCAGTAGGTCCGGTGATACCTCAGCACAAGTATGCCTGTGGCCATGGGGAATGGCTTACATTCCTATTGCTATTTGGATGCCCACAGATTTACTGCAGGCTGTGCACAAGGCTAAGGACAGGTTTGGAAACCACATCTGTACTTACTGGGAAGCCGGGCCAAGGCGCTGAGCGTTTGCTAAACAGCCCTTTGGCCACTGTGTAAATCTGTACCCACTGCAGAGCGAACACAGCATTAAGGAAAAGACGATGCTGACTGGCACGTTTATAAAAAAGACTTCTTAAGATTTCTGATGGGGTAACTCGCAGCTGTTAAATATGCTCAAGGAGAAACACAGTCAGAACATTTCTTTCCTTAGTCTCTCCGTAGTGCTTTATATTTTCTCTCTTGAGAGGAGAAGGGAATGTTGGCATTGGTGGAGCGCAGGCTGGGAGAAGCGGTAGGTTTGGTCTATTGGCTGTTAGCATCACCAGGTGTCTCATCAAGGCTTATTCCAGTTCTCTTGTCTTGATCCTTGGGGGAAAAGAATTGAGAGGGTGCAGAGGAAGATGTGGAAGAGGACAAGTGAGGGCTTTCTGCATGCGGAGAGGAGGATATTTTGACAGAATGGGTGATGGTGGCTAGGGAAAGTGGGGAACAGGCAAGTAGTAAATGAGTTTGTGTTCCCGGCTGCTGAATAGCCCCAGGAGGTTCCCAGCAAGTCTGCCGCTTTTTTATTGGAGTTTTGTGCCAGAGTTATAAACCCTTTAAATGAGTCTAGATCATTAGGGAAGCTTGGCTGATCACTGATGAAAAAATATAACAATTAAAACAAAGGGCTGGAAGAGGGAAGCGGGGGGAGAGGGAGCTGAGAGTGAGCAGTTTTAATACTTAATAACAAATACTAATAATGGTGCTGAGTTGGGGACTAATTAAAAGTTTCTAAAAAGAGAGAGAGGAAGAGAGTGGAATTAATCTAGAATGTTTTGTATGGCAACTTTCACAAGTGTCTGAAAAAAGCATCCTAGATGGGAGCACAAGCCAAACACTTGAGTCAAGCAAAGCTCTGGAGACAAAGCAGAGCTCATGGCCCAGTCTAGTTCTTCTCTTCCACTGTGATTTGAGGTCTGGCCTCCACTCTGGGGCTACAGTTGTCCATTCTGCAAAGGGGCTGGGGATGGCTGGTAGGTTGGATGGATTTCTGCAGTGTTCGTGGGTCAGCTGGCCCTTCTACCTGCACTGTCTTCAGGTATGCTACTAGCTTGATGGAAATAAATGTTCCCAAAACAACAGGTCTGCTTCTAACTGTGTGCAAGGCTCAGCAGAACCAACCAGAGCATCAGCAGCCATTGCATTTCAGTAACTGCAACAGCAGCTGCATGGGGAGCTGGTCAGGCTGGAACAAGGAGCATTTGTGTGCAATTTCAGCTGAACTGTTACCAATAACCACTGCCATCTTGCATGTTTCATCCTGGATAAAGTGATGAATGTCAGCCTCAGACAGATCAGCCTTCCAGCACCTCACTACTTTGCTTTCTCTGTGCAGGAAACAAGTTTAAATTGTGATTGCTTTTTGCCATTCATTATCTTAATTCTGACTTGCCAACTATTTCAAGGCAGATTATGTCTGAGAAATGCCCTCCTGACCTGAATTCTGAGTTGTGAAGGGAGAGATATGAAAGTCATCATCACTGGACGTGGCTGACAGCTCAGTCCTTCAGGCAGCAGAAATGCATCAACGATTGCAATAGGGATAGGGTGTGCAAAGGACTGGGAAAGGAAAGGCTATCCTATCCTATCCTATCCTATCCTATCCTATCCTATCCTATCCTATCCTATCCTATCCTGTCCTGTCCTGTCCTGTCCTGTCCTGTCCCGTCCCGTCCCGTCCCGTCCCATCCCATCCCATCCCATCCCATCCCATCCCATCCCATCCCATCCCATCCCATTCCATCCCAAACCTGATTTTTCCCCCTTTCTTTTGCAAAGCAGCACCAGAACATACAGACCTACAGCACAAACATCAGCAGAGACTCCATGTCCCTGGATATGCCCTTTGAAATGCCCAGGGTAGGCACAGATGTCAGTGTTCTCAGATATCCCTCCAGGCTGAGAGGACATCTCAGTTTGCCTCTTCATCTTCTGCACAAGGCGACTCTGCTATAGCTCTGTGCTTTGCATCATTTTAGCCCCACAAAAGAAGAGCTGAGGTAGCTTACGGTGGGTCTTTGTGCTGTTTGGCTTGAGAACTCAATCTTGGCTCCCAAAGCAGCCCCGAAGCGGCCAGCAGCAAGCTTTGCTATTCTGAGCCAGGGCTGTGTCTGTCTGTAAATACTTCTATTTCAGCAGCCTCTCTCAAACGTGACAGATTTGCTGTGAGGAACCTGGCAGCAAAGAATTTTTCTTCTCTCTCTCTCTCTCTCTCTCTGTCTGACAAATGTATACAATGTATTAGCTTTTCATGTTCTAATTTACAATATAATAAACTCCTCTGGGCCCTGGTTTGGTACAGGGATGGAAAGTGGAGTGCTCCCCTGGCTGCTCTGGGGAAACCCTCCCAAAGAGCTGCAGGGAAACAGGGGCTGGAAAAAGGGATGGGGTGCATGGGAAGCAAGGAAGGGGTGTTTGCAAATGTGCAAATGTTGCCTCCAGTTGGATTTTCAGATCACTGAGTATTGTAGATTTCCCTGAGGGGTTTGCTTGGCTTGCTGTTCCTTCATTGCTCCTGGTGTGTTACATTTCATTGGGAAATTTTTTTAGGAAAGATTTGTTTTCATAAGGACCGGTCAGGCAGTGGCACAGCTGTCCAAGGAGTGACAGTCACCATCCCTGCAGGAGTTCCAGAACCATGGAGATGTGACACTGAGGGTCACTGGGCATGGTGGGATGGGGTTGGGGTTGGATTTGGGGATCTCAGTGGTCCTTTCCAACCTTAATGGTTGTGTGATTCTGTGAAGCTTCTCCAAGTGACTGCACAGGGTCCACACTTAGAACTCTGGGGAGAAAAGAAAATAAATTGCCAGAAGGGAGCAGGTTAGTGCATCCTCATTCAGCTTAAAAGGAGGAGAATGCAACAGTAGGATGTGGAAAGGAAAAGAGAGAGTTTCCCTTTCAGTGAAGGATTTGTTTGACAAGATCATTTGAAGAAAGAAAATGGCAACTCATCGATGTCCAGAGGACCGATCCCTGCCCTGCATCAGTGCTTGTGTGCACACTTGGCATCATGGCATCCCCTGTGTGTAACAGCAGTGCAGAAACCAAAGCTGCCACTCAGGCCTGCTTATTAACCACAGCTCTGCTTTGCTTCCTAAGCTTTTCCTTCTGTTTGCTTTGCAAACTCCATCAGAAAGGACCTTCTGATGGGGCAGGGACCTTATCTTTATTCATCAGGCTGCCAAGAACTCAAAAATACCACTTTTATTCATGTCATGAATGTTCTGAGGGTCGTTTGCTTGTTTTTCTTCCTTCTGAATAAATGATTGTCCCATATATAATTTTCTCCCAAGTAAACAGATTTGGTTCTGGTATTTTGCAATTACTACCAAGGATAGAAGGTTATATTTTCCCAGATGATGTGTGCACATCCATGATGTGCAGGTGTTTTGGCACCACAGAATGATGCTGTATGGTGGACATCCTACATCTTCATAAGGCTGAGAATTCATGGGGAAAAAAATGAGAGAAAATGAAGTCTTTCCAAGAGAAGAGCAAAAAAAAAAAACGAAAAAAAACCAGGAGAAAAATAAAGAAACCCAACCCCCAACTCAGGGTCTCTACATGAAGTCTCTGACGTTTCTGAGTGCTTTGATTCTTCTGGCTGACTTTTGTTTATGTCTTTTCCACATTTGTTGAAGTATTTGTAGGTCCTCAGCACAGAGCTGTGGGATCAAAGCTGAATCCATCTTTCCACCACCCAGTGTTTCTCCTCGAGGCCAACCTTGAGGTTTGTAAGCCAGTGCCTGGAAGTAGAGGAGCGGTCTGCGTTAGCATTTCTATTAGCAGTGAAATTATATGGATGCAAAGCCTGCAGCTTCTTGCAGGCTTAAAAAGAGCCCCCACTCTGCCATAAAGTCTGATAGTCTCCTTAAATCAAAAGGTCCTTGCTTACATGTCCTGCTATGGAAGTGTATATCCCAATCCTCCCTTGCACCATCACTGCTACCTGCTGACTTGATCCTGCAATCTAGCCCCCCTCTGAGCTATGACTGTGCTCACAAGAAACAATTTCACTCTCCAGTCCAATGCAGGAATCCACTGGGACATTTATAGTTCCATAATAGCAGCACTGATGAAGCAGTTTTTTGAAATCCCAGCTCACACTGGAATCCTGTCCCATGCAGTACCTGAGCACAGTTACTGCGGTGCAGGAGCAGAATGCAAATATCAGGAAAGTCAGAGCCGTGATCCTCTTCTGCAAGGGTAGCCACAGACCTTCCCAGGAGGACTTGGTATTTTCTGATGCTGCACAGGTACTTGAAATAATGCCTTGTCCTTTCTCTGTGGTGTGAGCAAACAATGCGGTGACTTATCACCACCAGACCTTCTGCCCATCCATCAGTCCCCTGGGACGGGTTTGCTGTAGGATTAGCTCAGGTGAAGGACACGGAGAACGTGTCTGCAACGCTCTGGGATGGATTTGCTGCAGGATTTTCTCAGGCAAGTGATATGGGTTCATACGTGTAAGGTCCCAGTGATGGATTTGGAACAGAATTTGCCTGATGATGTAGTGAAGAGAGCCTGTCAGAATGTTTGTTACAAGATATGAGCCAAAAGCATCAAGTACAACAGTCTTGCTGTAGGATTTGCTTGGGTGGCACAAAGGGGCACGAAAAATTGTATAAACTCAAAGATAAGAACCTAGGAGTCATTAATGCTGCAGGAGAGAAGCAATGCTTCCCAGCTTTGGTAAGAGAGCTGTGAATTACCCCAGCACGTGTTCTCAAAGCAACACGACTTGTTGCTCGTAGAGTTTCTTGTAATCATCAAACCAGCTCAAAGTCTGGCATGAGTAATTAAAATGCTAATTGGAAATTCGCAATTCATCAGATGAAATAGAAATGAGTTTCTTTCTTTCTTTTTTCTTTCTTTTTTTTTTCTTTCCTCCAGCGTTTTCTCTCTAGTGGTGGCAGATGTTGGGGTTGTGAATTCATTGTCTGCCAGAGACACGGCAAAATCCGCTTTCCAAACTAGTTTTCTGTATTTTTGTTGATTGTCTGCTTAAATTAACCTTCTCTAATGAGATGAAGATAGTCAGGGTATGTCTGTAATTTACTGGCTGTGAAATTAGTTAGTATGAATATAATACATCCTGGTGGGTGACAGGGATTAGGAAGCTCTGTGAGTACCCAGGTAGAAGAGAAGGTGGCTTTAATGCTTGTTTCCTAATGATGTGGAGGCTTATCCTGTACATATGCATGCACGTTTACAAGCTTTGCTCAGGACTGTCAAAAACAACTGGCCAATTCTTGTCTTGTCCTCTGAGAGGGCATTTGCACCAGTGCATGGTGAGTATTTAATAGCAAAGTGCTGCCACGTTGCCCTGTCTATATCCATATGAAGAAGCATCCCAGGTCTCGCAGCCTGTGGAACAAGGGTGGATGGCTTCCAACAACAGGGCTCAGGCTTTACTTGAGCATTCCTCCTCCCTTCCACTTGCCCCACATCTCCAAGCCTCATACTTCAAATACTTGCATGCAAACATCAGACTGCAGCTCGGTAAGAACATGGTGTTCAAGTTCTCGCGCACTCAGCAACAGATCGATGTGCAAATAAACCAGGCTCTCTCTTGGCTTGCCACATGAAGATATCCCCAAGCACACAGTGAGCCAGGTGGGGTGCACATCAGTGAGACCCTCCCCTGGTCTGCAGCCTGGGGTGGGAGAGCAGATAACTGCGTGCTGGCAGCTCCAATATCTTAGGGCTAATGTATGGTAATGGGTGTTTGAAACACTCAACCCTCAGGACATTAGCACACACCTCCACTTTCATAAAAGAGGAAAAGAAAACAACCTTCCTTTGTTTTCATGCTGAGCAGATAATCTGGGTGTTGTGTCAGATTCAATTTGAAGACATAAAAGATAGACAAATAAAAACCTCCCCTCCCCGCTACCCCTGCAGCTTTTTTTCCAGTGTTTGGGATAGTGTGATAATGGATTTGTGCCTGCAGGACCCGCCGGAGGCTGAGAGCCCCTCAGTTTGTGTATATGCCAAACGTGTTGCAGTTAAGATGATGAGACTCCCAAAGAAAATGAGGTTTGCTGAAGTTCTTTCTAACAATATCCGTCGCTGTAATGGAAGATATTATCACTGTTTGTGAATCTCATCACATGTTAGGCCCCGAATCAGATGTGTTTACAACCCTGTACTTTAAGAAGGTAGAAGGGGAGCACTATTAGTTTGACTTTTTTTTTTTTTTTTACAGTTATTACAAGGAAAAAAAATCCATTTACTTGGGTTCGAGTCCAGACAGGCCCTAGATCAAAAAGCTAATGTCATATCCTGAAATTTGGGAAGATTCTGATCGTTCGTATCTGGATCTGTATTTATTAGCTCAAATGAAACAAAACACAGAAAAAAAAAAAAGAGAACAAACAAATGCACAAACAGAGCAGCAGCCAGAGCTGTGAGTCCACCTCTGAATCTGAATGAGCCCAGACCTGGTGCAAACTTCTAATCCCACTTTTCTGGTTCTCCCTAATTGTCATTTTTGTTGGACGTGTATCTAACATATGCCAGTTACTTGCTTGTTCAAAAACACAGCCCTTGTCCAAAAGTAAACAAGACAGACGAAGCACAAGGCAAAGGATGGCTCTGCATTACAATTCCCCTGGCAGCAAAGGCAGCTCAGGAGGATCCTGCCCTTCTCCAGCCAGTTCTTCTTTTCCTGTGCTGCATGCTGCCCTCCCCTTGGATGCACCCATGCAGCGCTGTATAGAGGCTCAAGTGGATCCATCTTAAAAGACCTATTCTTAAACATAGCCAGGGTCAGTACAGCCCTTGGGCAGTTGCCTTCCTACATGTAGGCCTCAATCTAATCTAAGCCTACCCTTTTGTAGTTTAAAGCCATTTCCCTTGTCCTGCCATTGCACTCCTTGATAACCCACAGCCATGGGGTGCCCAGGGGGGCTCCCCCACCTCCCATTCATCTTGCTCAGCCCCGATCATTGCTGGTCATAAGCAGGTTTGAGAAGTTGCCACCAATGCAGTCCATTAATTCTGTTTGCCACCGTGACTGGTGGGACCTGGCCTATGAAGAATGGGGTTTGCCAGGCTGTACATCATCCTTTCTGTTCTGCATTTCTAATATAAAAGAGAATGTAGCCTGGGAGGGATACAGATTCACTACTTCAGTATCATGAATAACATGAAGGAAATCCACTTTTTCCAGCTATGATTTCATCTTTTTTTTAACAAATGCAGGAGTTAATCCCCTCCCTTTTTTAGAGCGGGTGGGTGGGAAGGAGTTCGTTTTCATTCCAAGCCTTCACCCATGCCAGAAGTCTCAAGGGGGAGGCAGAGGACTGATATCACTACAAAATAATCATATTCCTCGGTTAGTGCAAACCAGCTCTGTTCCGACAATGTCAGGGTAATTGGCGTGAGATGGGAATCAGGTCGCATTCAGCCTGAGAATGATATCAGAGAGAATGTTGTAGTGGGTGGTGAACATCAAAGAAGGAAAAGGAAATGAGAGGAAGGTGCAAAATAGTTCCTTTACCTGTAACATCAGCGCTCACGTCCTGTAAGATTAACACGAGAAACAGCAAGATACACAGCTGCATGAAACAGGGATGAAACAGGCCTTCCTGTCCCAGGGAAAATACCAAGTCTTGCCATTTTTTTTCCCATCTATCAAATCTATCAGAACATTTAGGATTCTGATTTTTTGCACAGCTGCATTCTGATGAGGGCAACAGAAGCATTTCTGTTTCATGTTCTCATTTTGTGGTCTTTCTGGTCACGTTGGTGTTCTGGCTTCGTTTTTTAATTAGCTGTAATGGTGGAAGAAAGCATTTTAATCGAGGAGAAAATATAAACCAGAAAAAACCGAAAGCCTCACAAAGAAACTGACAGCACCTACTATTTAAAAAGGAATAAAAAGAGGACAGAAAATAATAAGAAAGGACTTATTAAACCTGACCCTTTCCTCCAAACAGTTCTGATTTCAAAGAAGTGGACTTTTCCAAAGAAAAATAGGCTCACTGAAAAGTACCCAGGCAGCCCCTGTGCTGCCTCAGAGCCCCATTGGCAGCGCATCTCTGTTTGCAGGGCAGCACACCTCTTCTGAAGAACTCTGCAGTCTGTAGAGACAAGTACCCTCTCTGGCTGTGTCCAACACCAACCTTGAGAGTCAATGCACACATTGTGCATCTCCTTTCACAGAGATGTGCCTCTGTTCTTGCCTTGTTCTTTCATTCTCCTAGTGCACCGTAAAGGTCACTCTTCATGAAAGTAGATATTTCCTCTTTGTGTTCAGGGGGGAAAAATATATATATATATATATATATAACCCTTGCATATTATAGAGGGTTTAGAAGGCATTAATAGACTCTCTCTGTAAGGTTTCTTGGGCATGAGTTCCTCTCTCTGCTGTCACAATGTGGTCAGATGTATCCTCACCCCCCTGCAGGTGGGGGTGGTGTGGGGGTTATTTCCTGGCTGTGCTTCTGTTGCTCTCACATCATCCTTGTGTGGGAGCCTGGGGTTTCTGCTGTAATGCTTCAGCACCTAATAATGCACTTTGTGTTTGCCCTGAAGACTTTATAGAAGGTGCTTTCCTTGGTCTCACACTGAATTCCCTCTTGAGCCTGCAGAGTTCAGGCTGTATTACATAGCTATTGTAAATTGGATAACAGCTGATCAATAGACACTTGTCCTGAAGATGAATGACCCTGAATCAGATACAGGGCCTTTTTGGAGACCAAGTTTAAAAAGCTGAACCTGGGGCATGAAAAGAAGCAACGTAAACAAAGATGGCCAGGTGGGGTTGGCTGCTTGTGGCGTTCCTCTTGGTCCTGTTTCACCAGCAGGACAACTTGTGTTGACTGGAATTGACTGCAGCAATGGGTTTGGGAGGAAGAAAAGTGGTTATTTGTGTGAAGAACGTGGAACCCACATGGCTGGAGCTTGGGTCTTGAGTGTACAGCATCCTGGGCTAGGAGCTCTGCACAAGTCAGGCTGGGAGCTGCAGTGCTGTTCAGCTTTGTTACTGGGACTGAATCTGCAAAACACATATACAGCTCTACTGTTTAAATGGCAGCCCTTGTTCGTTGTAATTACAGCAGGATCTTAATTTCTGTGAGGGTCAGCCACTTCAGAGGACTATTCTCAAGAACTTGCTCGTCAGCACGGGACAATTAGGAGTACAGTAAGACTAAGTTCCACCCGGTCTGATCAGTCTTGAGTTTAAATAATAACATTTCGTCTTACTTAATGAACTGTCAGCCATCTCCTGAGGAAGACACTTTAATGAGTGGAGAATCATGTCCAATGCTTATTTATCTAAGTCAGGAGCACAGATCTGATAACGATCTCTCTTCATCCCTGTGTCTGATTTGCCCGTCAGGCCACTTCCTGATCCCAGCAAGGTAATTTGCATAAGAAAGAAGGAATTTGCTGAGTGGTTGCCAAGTTTCATTCCTCACAGCTGATGGAACTTCAACTTCTTACCAAAGTTAGCTGAATATCAGCTCAAAGCAAGCTTAAAAAGGGAAAAAAGTGGAGGAGCAGAAAGGAGGAAGGGAGGAAGGGCCAGAGCAGATCTCCAATTCCAATTGGGAAGGACCTGCATGGAATTCATGGTGCAAAAGTTTCAGTCTGGAAGGGCTAACAACATTAAAGAAGTGACTGGGTCCTCGTTTGGACAATCACCATTCTCTCTCCTCACAGAATTTGCACCATGTGTTTATAACATTCCTGAAATCCAGCAGCTGCAATGCATGATGTAAGGGGAAAATCTGTAGGTAAAAGTTGGAGAGGTGGAATGAAAAGATACAGGGCTTAATGTGATTGATAACACAGAAATTGGGCTTCTGGCACTTAGATCAAGGGAGAGGCATTCAAGCTGTCTGACTTCGGATACTAAAAGAAAGTTTAATTAAAACAATTAGTCTCCCCTGGAACTACTAAGTCAAAGTGTCTCCGTTGCTTTCAAGGGGAGCAAGACAGGCTGTCTTGTAACTAAGGAAGCAAAATTAGCACATACATTTTGGTGGAGGAATATCATTGCCCCCTCAGGTAACTGAGTCCAGGTGAAACATGGGAGTGATCCTCAGCAAACCTCAGTTACAGTTGGGGAGCACAACAGTTTGCTCCGTAAGCACTGTTCACATGCAGTCTAAAGGGTGTTAATGCATAGAATCATAGAATGGTTTGGATTGGAAGGGATCCCAAGGACCATCAAGCTCCAACCCCGCTGCTACAGGCAGGGCCACCAACCTCCAGACCTGGTACTAGAGCAGGGAGGGGACAGGAGAGAGAAGTCTTGAGACTTCTTGAGACAGGAGAGAGAAGACAGGAGAGAGGTCTTGTAAGAAGCCTGAAAATAACTTAAAAAAAATACAGTTTTCCAAAAGTTTCCATCACTTCAGACACTTCCTGTAGCTTTTCTAGAAGAGGATCCATTACATGGGAAAGAGGATCCATTACATGGGATAAGTTATTTGCTAGACTGGAAGCTTGTATTTGCTTAAGCAGTGGTTCAATTCCTTGAACAGTGGGATAAAGAATGGTCAGGGGTGTGGAGAGTCTCACTGGGCTGCATCTGTGCCTGGGGCAGGAGCTGCTGTAGCTGCCAGTCCCCAGGCAGTGACATTATCCCTCCACAAGACCTAACTGAGGTCTGGAGCAGCCAGGTCTGAATTCAGCGTTTGCTTTGCTCTGAGCAGAATAACTAACACAAGTCTGGGAGGTCTCTTTTGACCTAGATGTTTCCGAGACTGAAATTTCATCAACTGATATCCCAAGCCCACGCTCAGTACTGAAGCCAAAGCACCAGACTGAGTTGACCAGAGACTGTGCTACGTGTCATGGAGTGTGATGTTATTGTCTCAGTTTCAAACTTCCCACCATTCTGATTTCAAAATCCTTGATTAAGGAACTGTTGCTTTACGTCTTACTATTCTTTTGCTTTTGTTATGTTTTAAGAACTTTCTAGACAATTTTCCTCTATTCTTTATTTACCAGATGTTTGCATAGTTGAGAAAGATTCAATATGGGTGAACAGAGGATAGTCATAACTAGTAATAAGTGTATTTACTGCTTCAAAAGCATTAATTTCCAAAAGTTGAAAAGTTACAAATGGATTTGATTAGAAGAGAAACTGCAGTCAGAAAAACAGCTGATTGCAAACTGGATTCTGCAAGAGTTTATTAAATGGCCAAAGCACCACAATTTCATATGAAGTAAGGAGACAAGTTTGGCTGGAATCCAAGCCTTGATCCATTACAAAGGAAGATGGCAGTGAGAAATCTGTATCCATACATTAGAAACCAATTCTTATGAAAATTCAAGATGGGAAATGGAAAAGGATTAGTGCCAGTGAGGAGTTGGAATGCGTAGAGCGTGGATAAGGAGGGTTAAAAACTTGAGGGGAAGAAAATGATTCATGACTGGGGGCACAAAGGAAATTAATGAGGGATGAGATAGTTTGCCTGTGGAAAACAAAAATCCTAGCAAAGCACTCCTGGATGGAAGCAGAAAAATTATCAAATGCAAAAGAAACATTCACATGCAAAGAAGCAATTCTGGTGCTGAGGAAGAAGCAGTTGGACATTTATATTATATGATGATGAAGTGCTTTGCTGTACTTGGGAAAACAAGTCAGGTACGCAGATGGGAGGAACAGTTGAAGCTCAGCAGACTCAGAAAGCTTGCACGAGGACTCTGAAGAATTAGCTGAACAACTTTTTGGTCTGCTGACTTTAGCTTCTAATAAACCTTGCACCATGGAAAGCGGCTGTGTGAGCATTGTAGAGTAATAACTTAAAGAAAAAAGGTTGAGAAGGTTGTTGCTGTTGTTGCTATGTGATAGGTAGCACCGTATTGGTCTTGGGTGAAATAATGGGGCCAAATAAGCTGATGCCAATCTATAAAGAATCAAAGGGTCGAAAGAAAATCAAGGGGTTTTTCTCAACGTGATTTTGCAGAAAAACATCTTTTCAAACAGAATTAATTTTATTCTTGGAGACTGCAGTTTTGGTTGTTAGAAGGTGTGTGCACATAATGGATTGACTTTTGTTTAAGTAATTCCCAGCCCTCTGGTACTTTATTGTGCTAATTTCATTATAGCCAGAGAGCCCTTAAACATCTGAAATGGGATAACTGCTGGTGTCCAAAGGCATTGGATAACCTGGGGAAAAAACATCAAACTGAAACACAAAACCAACAAAACCCACAAGAATGTAAACAAGAGCTTACATGGATCACTGTCAGAGCTGCTGCTTTTCATTGCTTTCCCAAGAATGATAACATCTCAATGTGGGGAAGGAAGGCTCAGAAACTTTTGGAGCTCTCTATAGGAACCTGCATGAGGACAAGGTAATAGATAATAAAAGACTCCTCGATCTGAAAAACCATAAAGAGAACCAGTGTCTGGAAACTGAAGGCAACAAATTCAATTTAAAAATCAGGAGATCTTGGTTTTGTTGGTTTTTGTTTTGCTTTTTGTTTTGTGGTTTTTTGTTTTGCTTTTGTTTTTATGGCCTATTAAGATATGAAATGAAAGTGATCTCCCTTGAGACCAATGTGAGTTGTGTGTTCCACGTGACTCCTGTGGGGTGACCAATGCATCCTTGTTGCCTGCATCCATGGTTTGGGCACAGACCAAATTGCAAAGAAACAAAGAGAGAGAAGTTTCCCTTCCCTCTTCGGCCTAAAAGCTCACAGCCAGCACAGGGCAGAGCTGGAAGAACCGTATCTACCAGGTGCCTGCTGCCTCTTTGGGCCAAACACTGATGAGCAGTGATGAGAACAAGCCCGGCTCCTGCACTCAGCGCCTTCCCCATGGAATGGCATTAATCATGTCATCTCCCTTTGCTACAAGAGTGGCTGCCTTAATGGGAAACTCCAGCCAGCCAAAATATCCTGGGGGGAGGAGGAAATGAAGAGAAGAGGGAAGCGTGGAGCAGAGGTAGCTAATGGTGAATGCAGTCCTGTCTGCTCCAGAGCAGGGATTGGGAAGGGCAAGGTGGGATGTGGTGCTGGATCTGCTTTGGAAGCTTTCCCTTCTCCTTGTTCTCCCTCCTGTCTGATCCCATGCTCTTTTGACAATTTATTATTAGAAACATTTCTGCATATTCACTGAAATTAAGTTAAACACTGCCTTGTAAACTGCTGTGTGACTGACAGGTTTTCAGTGCTCCTGAACAGTTGAGATCCATCCTTTTACTGTAGCATGTAAAATGGCATCATGTTCTACCTCGAATTTTACCTTCTCTACTTCTGTTTTTCCCACCTGGTTCCCAAGTGAGAGAAACAACACATTTACTGCCCAATATATGCAGGGAGAGCTCCCTGCAGCTTTCTTCCTGGGATGTTTGCTCTGCATTTTTTCAGTGATAATTCCCAGGAGAAGGGTGGAAGTCATCAAAGAGCTGGATGATGCTTTGTGCAGCTCAGCATCTGAGCTAAAAACCCATGGAAATTGGTGTGAAGGAAGAGTAACAGCTACTGTCTCCCTTGCTCAAGGGTTGAAACATACTTCTGTATGAAACATGTGCTGTGAAATGGGATTGCTTCCATTTCTCATGAAATGAGATCTTGGGAGAGGGAAAAAGCAAGGGTGAATGTACACATGTTGCTGAAGGAACCCCCAAAAGGATGTGCCTGAGATACAGCCTAGGTTGTGCAGTCTGAAAAGGTAAGGCTATGAAAAGAACACATCCCAAAATACTTTCCAAAACACCCCCATTTTTTCCTTAGTATTTGTTTATGAGTCAGTACTGGCCCATGGTTCCAGGTCTATAACATTGTGAGGACACATCTGTGTATCAGAGGATGCAGCACCATCTCCCATAAATGCTGTAGCCTGAGCATGTCACAGAATCCTAGAATAACCCAAAGTGGAAGGAACCCATAAGGATCATTGAGTCCCTAAAGCTCTGGCAGTGCTAATTCATATGAAGCCTGCATTGATAGATGGTGCTGCAGAGGTGATTATCTTAGCCCATAAATACTCTCCTTTTGAGAAATCCAGCCCCAGAGAACTGGCAGCCCAGCACAGAGAAGGAAGTGAGGCTGACAGAAGACGGGTGACACAGGCACCATGTATGTGATAAACTCAGAGTGTGGAATTTGTTGTCACAGGATATTAATGAAATGAATAATTTAGGAGGAATCAAAGAGTTTGCAACCTCACCGAGAGCTCTGTCCAGACAAAACATGATACAGGTTGAAATTTATAATGACTAAATCTCTGCAACATAATCTAATTATCAGACAGGGTTAGGCAGAAATGACCTCCCATGGGAAGAAATGCACAATTAAATGTGTTAGATCGGATCTGATGAGCAGGTATGTTGAATCTTCTCCTGAATCACCCAGTAGTGAATTTTTTATCAGAATTGCAGTTGCAGATCAGACAAGCTTTTCACTTCTTTTCTTGCCATTCCTCTGTGATCTTTTGAGATAAAATATTTTATTCCTTTTCACATGGAAATGTTTACAAACAGTATCCTGGAGGTCTCAGAAATCTGATTTTGCACTCGCTTGTGAAAATGTGGCCACAAACAGGCTCTGTCTGGCAGTTCCTAGGTAGCTGTCAGTCTGACATATCAATGCTTGTGTGAAACATGGCCACCAAGGAGCTGATTTCCCAATGTTGTCCTCCTGCACACAACCTCCCTTAGAACCATGTGAGTGTCGTGGCCCCAAGCTCAGGAGTCACTGGTGTAGGAAATGAAACCCACAGCACTTAGAATCGTTTGAGTCGGAAGGGACACTTAAAGGCCATCTGGTCCAATTCTCTGCAGTGCACAGGGGGTGTCCCTGTGGGTGTCACAGCTCCATCAGTGCTCAGAGCCCCATCTCCTGACCTTGGGTGTCTGCAGGGATGGGGCACCACCACCTCTCTGGGTAAACAGTGCCACTGCCCTCCACCCTTACTGTAAAAATCTTCCTTATATCCAATCTGCATCTCTCCTCTTTTAGTTTGAAACCATTTCCCCTTGTCCTTTCACAACAGACCTTGCTGTGTAGTCTGTCTCCCACTCATCCCTTCATCCTGCAGATCAGATCTGTACTCCATTGCCTGCACACAGGTATAGAGTCTGTCAGCATTCTGCTGTTCATATTATGTTACTTTCATAGAAACCACATCTAGAATGTACCAAAAATGCCATGCTCATTAAGAAAAGGCTCCATTTTTCCCCGGCATGCTTTCCATTCTGGTGGGCTCAATGCATTAACAGCGCATTGCTCTTCTGCCTCTACGCATGATTGCGATCGAAGCAAAGATGCACACCGGAATGACAATGTTGAGCAGAGCAGCAGGGAGACGTGCTCCATAGGAGACATTGCCCATGTTTGCAATCAGCATCAGAAGCAGAGAGCCTCGGGCTGACCCTCTGCCTGCTCCCTGGTGCTCACAGCATTTTCACGAGCCCTGCTGGTTGTGAGCTGTGCCTGTTCTGTCCAGCAGCAGAGGGCCCAGGTGTTGTTTTATTTTTAGGTGTATTCTAGAATCTGCTGCAGGCTGTGAACTGGCGTCAGCAGAAGGATTGAGAAGCAATGAAGTGCTGCTCTTCACATAGAGATGTCATTTTCCTCCACGTAACCTCTCTCTCAAGCATGCTGGCCCTGAGAGCCTGGCTGGGCAATAGCTCAGGGCTGGCTGCAGCCGTGGAGTGTGAGAGGGAGCACTCAGCATTCAGCCAGCATCCAGCCTGCCCACCTCACACAGCCACGTGGGACTGCTGGGGGTCTGCTGGAAAGGGGACCTATCCCCTCATTTCTCATATCTTCCCCCAATTTATTCCTCCCTAAAGAGCTACTCCCATTCTCGTGTCTGCATAGATAGAGTATGGGGTGACACTGCAAGGAAAGGAATGCAGGAGCTGAGAGCACAGAAGCTGCCCAGGTGGGATGCACTGCATAGTGTGGTGCAGAGCCAGCTTGCAGCCTCATTCCCTGCACATGAAGCTCGGCCACCTGCCCCTGGATGAGAGGCCAGCAAAGCAAAGCTAAAGCTGTCAGAACCGCTAAAAGTCCTGGGCAGCTCTGGGAATCATGGAGAGGTCATGGCTCTGGTCAGGTTTAATTTCCCAGCAGAGCTGGCCTGAGGTGGGAGCCAAGCAGGCAGTGCAGTGACAGCAGTGACAAAACACCATTGGCTCTGTGGGGTCGGGTTTGGGCCATGCAGTAGGGGCTGGGGCACAAGGGAGTGCAGCTACAGCACAAGGAAAAGGCTTTGTCTTTGCATGCGGTGCTCCTTACTCCCTCATTTCCCCATTCAGATTCTATGCAGCAAAATCCTTATCCTGGCCTTGTGTAGGTCTGATTGCAGGTATACATGCTGGATATTCCCCCCAAAAAACTTTCATGCAATGTCTTTTAATATATTCTGCAAAAGCTGCATCCACACTAGTAGCACTATTTGATTATCAAAGTTGCAGATATGGACAAAGTGCTTCTGTCCAGAAGGGTGTTGATAGTAGCTCAGAGCAATGAGAAACAACACGTAGCATTGCTGCAAGCACAAAGGATCAGTGGGGGAAGACCAAGTCCCAGACTGTGCAGGGCCACGCAGTGTGTGGTTGGGCTCTGGGCATGGAGCTTCTCTTGCTGTGATGTTTTGTCACCCAGCTCACTCTCTGCCCTGTGGTTTCCCTGACACCCAGATGGGCATTATTCTGGAGGAAGCACTTGTATGAACAGTGGGGACAGGACACCCTCAGGTAATGCAGATGGCACAGCTGTCAGACGCCCATGAAAGCCAAGGGCAGGATAAGGATAAGGCAATGAATGAAGATGCCGGGGGCATGGTAGAGAAAAGTACAGGGACTAGCATATTTCTGAGTAATATCTTGTTGGATCCTGCCACATTCACCTCATATCTAGAGCTTTAACCCTGTTACAGCATTATTTTCAGTTTTAGAGTTCTATCATAGAATGGCTTGGGTTGAAAGGGACCTCAGAATCATGTAGTCCCAACCTCCCTCTGGATTTCTTGGTATTACTTTTAATGGCGAAGTGAAGCAATATTCATGGTAGTGACCATTTTTCTGTTTCAGTCCACCTCCCAGCTCAGTCTTTAAATATTTTCCAAACAAAACCCTTTGATTCGTTTAAAAATTTCCTGAAGTTGTTTCGTGAAGAGCCTCAAAAATCTGGCATTTCTTCAGGAATCGGATTTGCTTTGAAAGTAAATTTAAGAGCTCTCTCAGAAATAGAAATTCTGACCCTTATCTAAATCTAATTCTACCTGTGCCCGAAAAAATATAATAAAAAGGAACGATTCAAACAAAAATGACAACAGAACTTTCTTCACGAAGGTTAATGCAACATCTTTACCAAGTGGGATTGAAAAGGAATGGAAAGAAATCTTGGAAGAAATGCTGTAAATATTTAAAGATAAATAGCAACAACCACAACAACAGTAGCAGCATGTTGTCTGTGAGAGTCTTATCTATTGAACACAGTCCAGAAAGAAAAGAGGTAGGTAGTTAGGGAGTGTGGGCACAAGCTTAGAGTTAGAAGTTGAAGCCTGTAAGATTTGCAGGTTAGACAATGCTGCTAATTGTCAAAAACGTGAATAGTGTATTAAAAAAATAATATAGAAAGGAGTGAGAAAAACAGTGCAAGGACCTGATTCTGGCTGTGAGAAACTTGCACTGATGCCAGAAGCAACAGAGCAAATGGAAATACAAGCCACAGGCATTAGAGGGAAAGGACACATGGCTAATGCCTGTAAGCCCTGTAGTTAAACAAGAAAGGCAGCGGCTTTCTGAAGATAAAACTACAGAGGAGAAAAATCCATGTCAAACAAGGAACAAGATGGCAATTGGTGTGAGAGGAGAGAATGTCTAAACACAGAACCTCAAGCACTCAGAAAAATGGGTAAAACGAGCAAGTTTGCTGCTACCCTAAAGAGAGAAGAAGAAAGCTTACGGATCTGGGGACACTGACATCAGGAACGATCCCATCAGAAGCAATTGCTCCTTGCACAAGCTCTCTGAAGGGATGCCAGGAATTCTCCAGAGCTCTGAGCCAAGCCTGCATGGTTGGGCTTGGGGCAGGAAGCTGCTCAACCCCAGCTTGGGGTCTTGGGTGCTTCAGCTCAATGGCTCATCCCAACAGCAACGTCAGCCTGAGGAATGCTTTGAGAGCTGCTGCTGGCTGCGGTTCCAGGGGATCACAGAAGGGAATGTTGTCTGCTGCAGGTGGCAAAATGAGGTAATAGAAGACAAAAAAAAAGCCACTTCCTAGCCCTCCTCAGGCATCAGTGTGTACTTTTCTATCTTGTATCACTGTCCTCAAGGTTCTTAATTGCTTCCAGCCTCAGCCCCCAGCTGGAGCCTATCTGGGAGGTGACAGGAGGGGACTGAGTAGGAGAAGACTGCAAAGAAGTCATGCATGGGTCTTGTAGGGAGTTCGGTCTGTGTGGTTTTAGGGGCTAAAGACGTGAAAAGTGTGTTGCCTATTAAACATGGCAGTATTTACAAATATGAATGTAATGTCAGTGTAGCAGTGCTAGTTCAGATTTTGATACCTAGCATGGCAGTAAAGCTTTAAAATGGAGCACAGACTAAAAAGAGGTGGGATATGGAGGCTCCTCTTCCTTCTCTCTTCCTTTTCCTATCCTGAGGCTCCCTACTAAGTGATGACTTTGTGTAATTAAAATGAACAAAGTAAATGGCAGCAATCCATCTTCACAATCACAGCATTTTCTCCTTCCCTTTGTTGAAGTGCTTTGTTCATCTCAAATTGGTTAGGGAAAAAAAAAAAAGAAAAAAAAAAAAAGAAGTAAAAAAATAAATAATAAAAAACACAGAAATAGAAGTTGAATGGGTGCCTGCAGGGGCTGTATTTTTAGCAGCTCATCAGTTTGCAGAGAAGCTCAGAGGTTGCAAATTCTAATTGCCAACCTGGAACGTGGAAAGCGGGACAACTGAAAGATGTGTTGTGGGGAGAGTGGGGTTCAAAGCAGGGAAGGAAGGGATCGTTGGCACCTTTGCTGCTTATGGACTGCTGTGCAGAGGGGCTGTATTGCTGCTGCTGGTGGCACCAGGGCCTGGTGCAGGACTTTCAGAGCTTAGACTGTCCCACCACCATCTAACACCGATGTGGTTCCCACATTCCCTTCCACACCCTCAAATGTATTTCTTGTGTTTTGCAGCTCTGGGGCTCGAGATGGGTGTCCTAAAGCTGCTGACAGCTCAGCCCATGGCTTGTGGGCTGCTGGGGCCCATGGGGTTGCAGTACAGGAGAAGGCTGCCGTGCATTTTGCTGGGTTCTGGCAGGTTTTTGGCTTGCTTTCCTGATAGACTATTTTCATCCCTCCTGTCCTACTTCCTTCCACACAGGCCTCGTTTTCCCCCCAGGGACTGTAACTAAACTCACTCCTGTCTATAATCCCAATTGGTTCATCAGTTCTTTGGAGCCTTTCCAGGCATACAGAAAGAGCTGGCCACGTGGGTAGGCCATCTGATGCTATGTACAGAAAAAGCTATGTGCAGGCTGGGCCATGCTATGGGTGCAGTTCTTGGTGTCTGAACTCTGCTGGCAGCCTTGTTACAGGCGGATAAATAGCACCACAAAATCCATCTTCCTCTGTGTGAAAGGACCAATCCTAACTCAAGGCAAGGGATGTCTGGTAGAAAAGGAGTGCAGGTAACTGCTAATTTGCTGAGGTAATGGCTGAGAGGGATAGAAGTAGGACAGATGAATAAATTAAAAATAATAATTAAACAAACAAACAAAAAAGGGCAAAAACATATGTAAGCAATGCTGTAAGGACAGGACTTAAGGGTGAAATGGAGAGAAATGTGGCCATGGCTGATTGCAAATCATATCTGATTTGCAGAGCGAGCTCTGAGCGGAGCTGGTAAGGTCACCCTTCCATATGTATGAACTTGCAAATATCCCCACTGCCTCACTACCCATAGCTGTGTATTCCAGAGCTGACTTCCCCAAACCTCAGTACAAAAGGAAGGGCTGGAGGCATCCCCACAGCCCAGCAGTGGGTGTGGGGGAGATGTTCTTGGCCCGGGAGAAGGCAGTGCTGCACCCACTGCTAGCATCCCTTTTTCCCCGTTAAAGCTGGCTGGGCAAGCACAATCCTATACAAGCCTTTGGGATGCTACTGCTGGCAGATTAGTCATGCTGCCACATCCGGCTGCCTGCAGGGCTGTCACTTCCTTCTTCTTCAAGGAAGAGCCAGTGGGCTGAGGAGGCTCCGGTCCCATCTGCCATCACAACCCATAGCAGGAAAAGAGCAGCAGCTAGCAGGGAGGTGCTGGGAGGGGGAGCAGTGGGTTCACGTGGTAATTAGGATGGCTGCATCATCACTTATGCAAATAAAGAAAAGGAGGAGGCCTCCTGCAGCAGGCTGTCTGAATGGAAGAGAGAAGGGAAAGATGAAGCTGTTCTTCACTGAGAGAAAGAAACCTGGCACGTGCAAAGGAAAAGTGATCATTTAGGATACATTTGTTATGTCCAGAAAATGCGTGAATGCCCTTCAGGAAATCATCCCATTACACACCACGCAAACCCAGACAAGGATGAAAGCAAATTGACAGGTTGTTCCTCAGCCTCAGGTCTGCCACTCTGTCCCTGTGCAACTCCAGCACTGCAGCACACTCGATCCCATCCCTCAACTTCCCCATGTGCCTAGAGGGCCTCAAACCCAACAGTGAGGCAGGTGGGAGCAGTACAGAGCCTGCTATGTGCAACAGAACATCCTAGGGTCTGCCAGCCTGAAATGCATGGCAATTCTTCCTCCCCCTCTGCTGATCCTTGGGGAACGTTGCTCCATTGCTCTTAGTGGGAAAAGGGTTGAACAACATTGTTATTGTACAACATCAGCTCCTGTCTGACGCCGCCACAGATGTGTTTGTGCTCAGCTTTCCTCTCAGTCAGCTTGGCCAGACATCTGTCTGCCTGGTGCAGAGTTTCTGATGGAAGCTGCTCTGCAGCCAGCTGTGGCTGCCTCTCCCCTGTTCTGCTGGGTTGCCATGTGGGATTGCAGCAGGCACCTTCATATTCCAGATGTATAATTCTTGGCCTCTGTGCCTGGCAGCTAGAACTGATCAGACCTTGAAGCCAGGGACGTGAGGGCAGTAGAAGAGTTCTGGTCCACAAACTGTTCTCTCAGGTAACCAGTGTAACCAGTGATAGGACAAGAGGTGATATCCTCAAGTTGTGCCAGCGGAGGTTCAGGTTGGATATGGGGAAACACTTATTCTCAGAAAGTGTGGTAATGCATTGGCACAGGCTGCCCAGGGAGTGGTGGGGTAACATCCATGGAAGTATTCAAGAAGCGTGGAGATGTGGCACTGAGGGACACAGCCAGAGGGCATGGTGGGATGGAGTGGGGTTGGAGTTGAAGATGTGAGTGGTCTTTTCCAACTTTAATGATTCTGTGGTTCTGTGGTTCTGTGATTGCTGACATCTTCAAGCAATCTCGAAAGTTCCTTTCCTGACCACCTTAGTAATAGGCTCACACACACCTTTCTGCTGTAGGTGGGAATTCTGCTAGCCCTGGCTCATTGTTGAAGGAGCAGCCTAATCAAAAAGACAGTGTGCTGTTTGCAGGCTTGACAGGTTTTAATGGAGGGCAAAGACAAACAAACGAGCGAGATGAAGGCACAGGGAAATCAGTGCTGCCGACTAACTAACGGGAGATCTTGTCACAACTCGTACATCGCCAGCAATTCCTCATCCTCTGCAGAGCTCTGCCTGCTGAATGAGGGGCCTTCCTCTGGCCCAAGTCAATTAAGCCATGCCCAATCACAGAATTCATTTACTTATTATTCAATTTGTCTCACACCCCATAACATGGGTAGATGCAGCTGCAGTCTCTTGTCCCTTTTCTTTCTCTCACTGTCAAAGAAGGGGCAGCTCTTCCCTTGCTGCTTCCAAAAGTGTAACCTGGACACGAGGGCAGGGAAACTGGGTAACTTTCATATTCTACCAAACGGCTGAACCAAGAAGCCTGGTGCTGGTGCACCTTGGGCTACTTACTCTCATATGGCTATTGGCCATAAAATCAACTTTATGCAAGGCACAGCTTCTCTTGGTGAGATTGCACTGACTTGGTTGCACGGGGTCTGTGTCAGCCAGGGGCTATTTGGGCTTATCCTAGGTACAGGCAAACTACAGCTGGTAGTTGTGTGTTGTGGGAAGTCACGTCTGAGCAGAAAAACGTTCCTTTGGCAACAGGCTCTTAAACATCTCAGCTTAATGTTCCTCCTTTTGTCTCTAGTGTGGTAAAACAAAGGCATATTAAGGCTGGAGAGATTCTGTTGACATCAGAAACTTTTCCTACAAGTGTAGAATGCTCAGGAGGGCTGTGGATGTGACAAATGAGTGTTTGCATGCTGTGTTGTGCCTGCATTCCCCATCAGAGCAGAGGAGGAGCTGGGGATGGCAGACGGGTCCCAGCAGAGCACTCTGAACCACATCTGGGGATGGGAGGCTGGTGGCTGCCTTCACTTCACAACATGGGAAGGCCTGTTATCCAAAAACACTGTGGAAAAGGTGCATTTATGTAAACATTAAAAAGTGAAGTCTGTGGAGTCCAGGGCCATCCATCTTTTAAATCTTGCTTTTATAGCATTATTATGTGAGACAGTCTCATAAAAAGCTCTCTGTAGATGTTATTACATTGCATTGTGGCTTTGGAGAGTGAACTGAAGAAGCTGTGAGTTTGTGCAACAGCACATGTTAGCATGAGTTATAGCATGTCAGGGGCCCCGTGTTAATGATCAGAGAACCTATTCAGCTCCTTTAAGGTTAATCAACTCAGCATTTGTGTCAGGTGTAATGTCTAATTAAAATGATGGAAGGGGTGTGAATACCTCCTGGCAGAGGAGGGAAATGGCACAAAGAGGCAGCGTCAGTGCCATATTGGTTTGGAAAATCAATAAGAAGAGCTCATTTTATCCCAGTGTATCTCTGCATTTGCCATTCAAGTGGCTCATTTGAAAAGGTGCCAACTGGCTGCCTGGGAGCCTGGAAACTGCATCGTTTGAAAACACTTAAAGATGATGCTGGTGGAGAAAGGAGATGGCATTGCTGAAGGCCACCTCTTGGGAGGGGAGCCAGCGTGCAAGGATCCTGCAAGGTGAGGACTGGCTGGGCCATGGGAAGCTTGGTGGGGAGAAGTGACGTTGGAGAAGGGAAGGGTGAGGAAAGAGAGAGCACCATGGAAAGGGAAGGGATGGAAACCCAAAGGCTAGAAGACCAGAGTTGCCTGGGCTCCATAAAACAGGCTTGCTGAAGAGGAGGCACACAGAATACCAATGTGAAAGCGCAGAGGGAAAAAATCATCTTGGGCATTTCTGAACTCTCACAGCCTCCTGCTAGTGAGTGTAGGTGCTGGTGGAATGGAATAAGTAACCTAATAAATAACCTGGTCTGGATTGAAAACAGAAAAAAAATGGATAAGCTCAAATTGGAGTGCTATTTAATTGCTAATGTGTAATTGCTAAATGTTTTTGATGCTAAATGTTTTTGATGATTAAAGAATACTTTCAGGCAAATTGAAACTTTATGAAGAAAGGCTGAGATTTTGTTTTTCTATAGTTTTTTACGTAAAAACTTGGGAATAAGAGAAAATAGCATATATATTGTCTTCAGTTTTGCTTCTCTTAGGAGAATAATTATATAAGATACAGTAAAACTAGTTTAATTTTCCTGAAGAAATATTTCCTAATCAGTTGTACCTATTTTTCACGACAACTCTTCCTTTACTGGCTGTGCAGCCAGCTGGACAGACATCCATCCAAGTAGCTGCACAAAATGTATTAAAGCTGTGGATAAATCAATAATTTTCCATCTATGCAGTTACACTTCTCTGCAAATATAAACATTTGCTCATTATCACCACATACAGTTTCATCTCCACTGAATTTTTAATGAGCGGGAATGATAATTTATTCACAAGCTTTTTTTTTTTTTTTTTTTTTTTTTAATAAGAAAAATGATGTCTTTCCTTAATGATTTTACTCCTCCTGGTTTAGTTAGCTTGTGGCTTTCCCCCAGCCTATATCTTCAGAGCAGCATGCAAGATACGCTGTGCCTACATTTAAACACCTTTAAACCACCTTATTTGTGAAGCGCAGTCAACATCAGGGATGCAGTGAAGAAAGACAGGGTCCTCAAGGTAGCAGTTTAGGTCTTTACAAGGTCTGAGCTGTCCTCTTGACAGCCTGCTGGCTCCATTTTGATGGGCAGGTGCAATATTGTGCTCTTAGTTTTGTTGGTTGACAGAGGTGAGAGAAATGCAGCTTTGGGATGGAGGTTTAAGAAGCAGCACTCGAGCAACCTGGTAGCACCTTGCCTTTGAGTCCTGAGAGCTCAACTTTTCTCCTTCTCTCCCCTGCCCTAAACAAATGTCTTGTGACATTACTTGGATGATTTATTTTTATATGCAATAAATTCATGCCAATACCCGTTTTCTGCAGACCAGAGAAGGACAAGGGAGGGTTGTAGCAGTACATCTGCTGGGCATCCATCTTGGCAGTATGGCCAATAATTAGCCTCTGGAGTGACAGTAGGATGCATCTGAGCCATCAGGCATTAACAACACTTCAGTTTCATCAGAGACGTGGGTCCAGAGTCTGAGAGTGCTCCTTCTTTCGCAGAGGATTGGATTTGCTGGTCTCACGCTGTTCTGCACTTATTTGTGTGTCCCCAGTACTCAGGCCAATTTGCATTAGTGTCTGGGGGGTGCTGCCAATTAGCTCCTTCTCACATAGTACAAAATATGTCATACCTACATCCTGGTGCAAAGTAGCAATCAGTTCAGTAGGACGTTGTCCCCAGGTGGCTCGGTGCAAAAATGTAGAGATAACAAAAAATTAAATGACATTTGTAGCTCTGAAATCTCAGATTGGGAAGGAAACGTTCTGGGATTATCCTGACTTACGACCTTTAAGTGCTGTACGCAATGACAGAATCACTCCCTGAAAGCTCTTTAAGCAGAAATTAATTTATGCCTGACAGTGATTAAAGGAGAAAGTGAGTGGAGATGGAAATTAGCAAATCTATCTCTATTGCTGAGATCCCATTATGATTATAAGAAGAGGGAAAAATCAGCATTATGGGTGTCAGCTGCAATCTGGTGCATTCATTTAGCAGCCCGTCCTACCTGGGAATTGTCCTTGGATGGATGGATATATCTGTCACACTGGCTTGGCCAGAGATGAATCAATCGTCTAGGCACTGGAATAGAGATGGAAGCCATTCAGCATGGCATTAGCTCTCATTTTGAGTCTAATAGAAGAACTTGAGGCCAGGCCCATCAAATAAAGTCAAATGGGAAAACTGATCTTGTAAACTTCTTGCAAAGAGGTTTTTTTGGAAGTGACGTGGTCACAGAAATGGAGCTGCGTTGTTGTGGCCAGGTAAGAGGATGCCTATGGGACAATCTCGTTTCTGAGATATGGATCAGACCTTGAAGATAGAGCCAGCTCTTTGTTCGGCCACCATGGTAAAATATTTTTCTTGATGTTTCAAGAACAGATTATAGCAGTTAAGACGATAAGTGAATTTGCTGACAAAGAAAAATTGGGCAAAGTTTCAAACGCTTGAAACTTGCAACCCAGTTTGTAGTGCATGTATCTCATCAAAGAAATCTCTAGTCCACTGGAAAAGAAAGTGCTGTTGACCTCAAAGATACGAATATCTCCACTTCTGTAGAGACCCAAACGTGATCTTGTTCTTTTTTTCTGGGGATAAATGAAATCATCCTGTTGGAAAAAGCTTTTGTTATTCCCTCTGAAAAATACAAGAAGCTGCATTGTAAGGAAAGTATTTATAAATATATAGCTTTCACCAGTAGGCATGATTATTGCATGCATCGAGTGCAACTGAGGAGTGAAGAGATTTGATTCTTAGGAGCAAATACCTGAAATGCACCACTGGTGCTAAGGGAGATTCACATGCTTTGATATCACAACTAACCTGCTAATTTTGAACAGTGAACAAATTTCCCAAATCTAGTGGCAAAAACACACAATGGTATAAGATGGAAGATTTTGCATTTAGCTGAAGGCTTGTTTGCCTTCAGCAAAACAAGCAAACAAAAAAGAATGAGGGAGTGTCCGTTTCTTTTTCTGCTGTTCTTCCACAGCTCACCATCTATTTTAACAACTTTTTTTTCCCATGCAAAGTTATTGCTTGGGTTGCGAAAGACCTAGAAAGTGCAGTGAAGCCATGAGAGAGTCCACCAGACTCCCTGCTCAGCATCTGCATGCCACTAGCTTGTGGTCACTCATATCTTGTTGAATTGTTTGATTCCCAGTTGTGAACCAGAGTTTAATTAGAAAAGAACTAATTAACAATACAGTAAAGGTCTCAGACCTCTTCAGCAGCTTCCTACACTTGTAAATGTTTCCTCCATCTCCAGAAGGAACCATAAAATGTAAATTTGCTAAAGCAGTGTAATATACTTCAGTGGATAATACTCCAAACATTTGAAGGCCAATTCCTCATTCAGGCACAGGTGCCAAGATGCCTGATTAAAACACTTTCTTCCATCCCCTCTCAAGATCCATGGTTTGGAAAGATGCCTCAGCACATCTCCAGCAGAGATTTATCCTCCTACTCTATTCAAGGAAACAAAGTGACTTCAGCTTCCTTGTTTAAAGAAATAAAATCAGACACAAACCCAACCTGGCAGGATAAAAATATCTGTATGTATAAAGAGCAAGTTTCTTCTGCTTTAGAGCGGGAATATGAAATTACGCTGTAAATTAAATTACAGAAAGAGAGAATAATATGAACTGAAAAAAGATTAGTTCCAAGGCTGAGTTTCAATCATTGGCTTTCCTGGATTTTGCCGGGCCTGCGAGTCAGACTGAGCTGCCCTCAGACAGACACGGGGCCTGGCTAATTAATCTCTCCCTTCTTCTATAATGAATAGGGCCAACAAAGAGGAGCAGCAAAACAGAGTGAGAGCGAGGGAGAAAGAAATCAGCTGGAAACTGAAGCCAGAGAGGGCAAGGGAGCAGCATCGGCAGGCAGGGTTGTGGGAGGGGTGCTAGGAAACTGCCCAGAGACCCACAAAAAGCTGGGATGTAGGGATGGGGATGCTGGGGGCTCGGTGCTGTGCTAGGTAGGAGTAAAGGGAGAATATTAGGCATTCAGACAAGATGATTAACTCAGAGTTGACAGGGAAGGAGCTGATCAAATTAATTGTCTATGTGGAGCAAGATTAGCCAAATGCGTTTAGAGAGGAGGAGACTGGCACTGAGGGTACCACATGGAGCAGTCGGCCTTTGTGCCCCTTATGGCATTTGCTGCTGTGATGAAGGGTGCAGGGGTGCCCGAAGAACCCCTGTGTAGGCATGAAAGCATGAACTGATGGATTCTCTGAAGCACTGTCTCATTTCATTGAAAGGCATGTTTGATTCCGTTGCACTTGAATCTCCCTGCAGACTATAGGGACTCCTATGAACACTGCTGGGAGAGGAATTTGGAAGGTCTAATAGAAATACCTGATTTTCAAGGAAGCCAGATAACTCAGCTGGGCTTTTAGCACCTTGTATGCTTCAGAAACCAGGGCAACCTCTGTCCTGGTGGGGCTGCCAGAGTGGAAAGAGGAAGCAATAAGCAGATGACATTTGGCTGCATTCACTGGGGCACGTCCAGCCCCAAGCAGGCTGGCATCCAGCATCAAGGTCAGCTCTCAGGCCACTCACAGGCATTATTCTCTGAAGGTATCAGTGGGTAGAGCCATGGCAAAGACTGAAGCTGTGAAAAGCTGAGGCTCTATCTAAGCTTGTTGCTGTTCCAAAGAGGAAGAAAAAGTATTTCAGTAGGGTTTGGGTCTTGAGTTGTCCTGTGTGGAGCCAGAAGGTGGACTCAGTGATCCCTTTGAGTCCTTCCAACTTGAAACTGTGATTCCATTTTACAGCTCAGCTTGAAAACCAGTCTTGGTTCCTTCCATCCCTGTGCTAGTAAACAATCCTTCCCATCACCTTGATCAGAAGTAGAAGAAAAGTTTCCCCGTATCTACTCCTGAGCCTTTACCCCTCATTCTTTCTTTCAGTCCTCAGTTCAGGCTGATGCCTGCCCAAAAGCTGAAGCATCTACCAGGTTCCTTTGGCACTTCCTGGCTGGAGGAAGTCATAGGATGGGCAGGGAGGAACCCAAAGGGTTCCCACAGTGCGACAGCAGCTTCGTCCCCAGGGATGTGTCAGGGAAAGGGGCTGACACTGTAGCTACATCCAGAAGAGCAAAATGAAGGAAATAAATAAAGGAGGCACAGCGCGTCCTACAAACAAGAACATGTGTCTGCATTTATTAACATTTCCAACGCGGATTTAATTCTCAGCAAAGTGCTCCTTCCTACACGAAGCCCAGACGTGTTGCAGGAAACCTCTCGTTAAGTTCCATACAAGCCATCTTTTTAGCACATCCTCCAGGGGAATCTTCAAACAGATTCTATAATTTCGCTGATAAATGGCTCTTTTGCAAAACACTATTTACATTCCAGCGTCAGAGAGGCTGGCGACTTCTCTTCCCCCACCCTTTCAGCATCTCCTCCCTGTGCCTTTGGGGAGGGCTCTCGCCCACTCTGAGGAGGAAATAAAGCATCCGTAGGCTCCGTAGCAAGGAGGAATGCAGCTGTAGGAGTACAGCAGTGATGTCTTAACTGGGATCTCTCTGGATGCTTCTGGAAAGAGGGAATCATTGGTCCTGGAGACAAATCTGGGCATTAGGATGCAGAGGATATGTCTGTTTTTTCCCTTGGCATTGCCATGGCTTTTCTGGGTGGCCTCAGGCAAGCCACTTAATCTCTTTGGGGTCCTGTTTCCATCTGTACATGGGATGAAAACTTTATTTCATTTGTTTGTCCTGCCTATTTTGATTACAGATCCCTAGGGACAAGGATTGTCTCTCATTAAACAAAGCAGCCTGTACGTGGAGATCCCAGCTTTGGTATGGCCTCTAGGCATGCAGAACAGCAAAACAACATCTGACAGCCAGTCTAGACAGTAAAATAATGTGCCAGAGAAGCCCAGTTTGTTCACTGTTTCCCTGTTTCTTTATTGCTACACTGGAGCTTTTTGTTTTTACTGGTCACTTGCCTTCTCTACTAAGCAACATTTAGGAGGGTCGAAGCTCAGGATTATTATTGTCTTTAGCCACCTGCCTGGAAAAAGGAATAAAAATGGATCCTGGCAGTTCTTCCTGCTCTTTCACTTCCCAGCAATAGTTTCGAGACTGAGAGGGGCAGCCCAGACCCCCTGGTTGCACTGAGCTGTAGCTGAGCCCTCAATAAAAACAGGGCAGGAACGTGTAGACCTCTGTAAGCTAGTTCTTGTGAAGTGCCTCCAAGTTTGTTTGCCAACATTAATTAATTCTTTTTGTGCTTTTGTGACAGCAATGTACATGATTTACAGGTAGATTCATTCTGCAGCCACCCTTGCTGCTGGCCTGGGTTACTTGCTCACAGCACTACCTCCCTTCTGCTCCTAGGACACACACACCTCAGAAATTCACAATAACCACCACAATTCCTCTTAATTTCGATTTGAAATTTGCATTTAGAGCCACGACCTGAAACGAGCTCCCCTTACCAGCTAATGCTCTGGAAGGGAATCTGTGCTCCGGTAGAAATCTGCTGCATGCGCCTTTTCCACAAGGAATCATAGAATCATAGAGTGGCTTGAGTTGGGAAGGACTCCAAGGATTATTGAGTTCCAACCCCATGGCCACTTGCAGGGCCACCAACCTCCAAATCCTTACCAGACCAGGCTGCCCAGGGCTCCATCCAACCTGGCCTTGAACACCTTCAGGGATGGGGCATCCGCAGCCTCTCCGGGCAGCCGTTCCAGCACCTCACCACTCTCTCTTCCTTCTGACATCCAATCTAAACCTTCCCTCCTTGAGCTTAAAAGGAAGGAAGGCCAAGTGTCAGCTGGTCTCAGTCAGATTTCAGCACCAATTTTTAACAGTTGAACCAACCTAAGATCATCTTAACTATTTCATAGTAGCAGCTCCTCTCTTTTGGATTATTACTGTTTTTAAACCGTGTGGGGACAGCACATCTTCCCCGTGCTAAAAGGCTGCACTTAAGGCAGGAGAAAGCCCTGGACTCCTGAGGATGGCATCACATCCCCAGCAGAAAGTTGGTTTATTTTTAAAACTGGTTCCTAAGGAAACCAAGTTTCCGCACTCATGTTCTCTGTCTCTTCATTTGTCACTCTTCCTCAACTTTTATACAAATTAGGCAGTTTTACATGGTAGGAAAGGGAAGTTAATGAAATTCCAGCCCAACTTGTCAAACTGGCAGTGGGAAGAGCCTGAAACCTACACAGCTGCTGACTGGTGGGCATTCAGCAGCCACCAGCTCTGCCCAGCTGCCATTAACTGATGCTCCATCAGTGCTGAGAAATAGGGGACTTGGGGGCTGTTTGGGGCCAGTAGTAGGGAATACAGTGTGGATCACAAAAATATTTGCAATCCTAACCAAGATTTGTGCTCAGATGCAATAGCTTCTGCATTTTTCCCAAGCACTAGCAGCTCTGCATGTGGGTGAAATCTTTCTCATGTGACGATCCTATTACACCAAGGTTTCACAGCGTGTGTTGTCCTGAGAAAGTTTCCAGCCAATGGTCTTTGTGAGGGTAGCAAATCACTCCTAGCTGGAGAGAAACAAACTCAAAAAGGGGAATTCAAACCTTTTCTTCCAAAACAAGCACTTTCAGCTCAGTGCCATGTCATGAAATACGGTGGAAATATTTAACTTTAGTTCCAGTGCAAAGAAACACCAGGTGTTTGGTGCCCTGAAAGGAGCTGTGAAATTGCATTCTTGTTCTTTGGATTGTCTTTGCTGAGCAGAACAGAGGGAGGAGAGTCAGCAGGACCTGGGTCTGGTGCCAGGGAGAGATGGGAGCTGATGGGAGAAAGATGGGGCTGTGCAGCTACATTGATTGCTATGTTTGTGTTGTGGGTGTGCTATGGGCACGCTATAGGTGTGAATTGGTGTGCTATGGGCAAGCTGTGGGTGTATTGTGGGTATTGCTTGTGCAGCTCTGGAACAGAGAAGTCTCACTTGAGTGTGAAATCAGACCTTGCTCTGGTTGGATTGGCCCTCCACCCTTGCAGCCAGCTCAAGAAACCTTCCGTTTCCTTTCTATTAGTCTCAGGTTGTTGCTTCCTTGGGAGGAACAGTGGAAGGATATGTTAGCCATGAGTAAGTGTGGGACAGCTGTGCTTTTTCCCTTTCAGGTCAACTGCTTGTCCCCAGAGGGAAAAGAAGCAGGGGGTCATCCTGGCAGGAGCAGGAGCTGATCATTATCTGTTAATGGGGAAGTCAATTAAAAGGCTGCCGTTGCAGAACGTTTTCTGATGAGTTTAATTATCCAATAATTGTATTATCTCATTCAGTGGTGTGACATGGCACGAGATGCACGAAATGATGTGGGTGCCCTGAGCCTTCACCTTGCTGCCCACAGCCTCTGCTGGGCCTGGGGTCAGCCCCAGAGGTCTGAGTTAGCATGGGGAGCCCCTGGCATTGAAGGGACGGGCAGTGAACAGTGGCTGTTCCTCCCCAAATTCCTTCCTCACAAAACTCTCTGCTTCTTTCCAAAGTCATCAGCATTTATGTGAGCCATAAAGCTGTCTGAACCCTGCCCTTGCTATGAATGTTTTATTCAGTGTCCTTAGGGTCATTCCTCTGTATCAATAGGGACAGGAGCGAGAGACGATTCAAGATCTGCTCTGTTCCCCACTTTGTGTATCCAGTAGAAAAACGGTGACCTTCAGAGCTTCTCTCCTGCCAGTGCTCATAGGCTGCCGTGTCGTTAGCTTGCCCAGCTCCAGCTCCTGCCTGGCCCCAGCAATGCCAAGCTCTCCTCATGCTGGTGAAGCAGGCAGATCTCTTCCAAGCTTGATAAAAACAGCTTCAGCCATCAGGCCTGCTCCAGATACGATTTACACTTTAACCAAAATTGTGACCAAGGAAGAAATCAGCTTCACCATCTCCTTTTTAGTCAAAGTCCAACAATTGCAGCATCTTCCTGATACACAGAAGTCTGGGTTTGGTTTTTTTCTTTTTCCTGTGGGAAGCCAAATTAGTCTTCTTCCCTTCCAGCATTATCATCCTGCTAAGGAATAACAGCAAGGAGAAGGTTTTCTTGCTTGTTCAGGAAGAGAAAGGTGATGAGTTCACAAGCCTTGGCTAGCCAAAAGGTCTCATGGCACTGATTTCACTCAGAGCCATGTACAGCAACAGTATGGCAATAAAAGAAGAGGGACACAGGTTGTTTGCCCGTTGTGACCAGAGCACCAGTGGATCCATTCCTGGTGGTTGCACACGAAGCCTGCACAGTTCATGTAGCATTCCAGGCTGTATGCCTCGCAAAGTCCCTTTGTCACTGCCCAGCCATTAAACCGTGAATAAAGCACGGCTGAAATCTACCCACAGCAGCAATAATAACAGTCCTAGCAATAACGGCAGTGCCACCACTTTGATCTCCTGTGGCGATGTTTTGTGGATAATTTCAAAACCTTCAATAAGTATTAAGAAGTTCTTAAGATGCACAGTAGGAAACTGGTGGGGAGGATTGCGCTGCTGCAGGAGAGGCAACAGAAAGAGGCTGAAACAGAGAGCAGGGTGCAAGGCAGGAGCCAGGGTGCAGGAGCTCTGATTTCCTAGGGATTTGTCCTTTCCCTTGTCATATTCCAATCTCTGCTGGCACCTGTGGATTCCCAAGGAATCTTGCTATGCAGATAAGGGGGCTGGTGTTAGGCAGGTCTTCATGGAGAGATTTCAGGAGCTGAGCAGTATCTGGATGCGGGCCTGAAGCAGCTGAAGCAGCCTGGCCAATGTGCCATGCTATGCTGTATGATGCCATGCCATGCCATTCTGTGTACCATGTCATGCTACACTGCACCATCTCTCCCCAGCCCACTCCTTCCCAGCCAGCAGTTACCTTCCAGTGGCCGCCTCAACCCTAACTTTGTATCTGTTAAACTTCAGGTAATTGCTTTTAGATGGGTGTAATTAAGAAGCCATTAGTGTAAAGTTTCATTTCAGTTTATGCTTTGGTCTCCATTTGAGCAGAGAAATATGAAATTAAGGTATTAGCTCCTTTCAGAGAGATGAGTCATGAGCTAATAACTTTCAAGAGCTGTTTCTCAGCTGTAATGATTCTGCTTTTCTCTTTCCAAATCTTCTTCTTCTCCTCCTAAATTCTTGCTTCTGGAGAATTCATTTTAAAAAGATAAAAGGTGGAGGGAGGCTTAGTCAGAGATTGCTAGCAAGCCAGCAGTGGGAGGGATGCCAGCATTCTTCCGTGGAATTTCCACACTGCAGCCAGGGATGTGCATGGTGACAGCGTGTGGACAGTGTGTGATGTGGGGGGCACATGGGGGGCATGGGACACGCGGTGCATGGGGCTTTTGGAAAGGAAGGAAGGAAGCAATAGTGGCCAAAGTGTCTTGGGAGAGACCAGGGAAGGTGTCTGAGCTTTCAAAAGCAGAATATAGAAATAGAGAAGAGGGATGTGGGTTTGTCCAGAAAACTGAAGGTCTCTGGGTGTGAGGTTTCCAAGGAGGAGACCAAGCCCTGGCGTGCAGCTGCTCCAAGGAGCGCAGTGTGACTCTAGGGCTGCAAGCTGGTCACTCATGATGGGATGAACACTGACCCAAGCCACGGCTGAGCGATGGAAAGTTCTCCCCATTGCCAGCCTGAGCCGGCAGCCAGTTGCCCTCCTTACCTCTCCTTCCTGCACCCTAAGCCCTTTCAGAGCCTCCCTCTCTTTGCTCTCTGCTTGCTGCCTGCCTCATCCTTGCTCTCCCTCAGAGCACCAGCCGGGCACGTCCATCCAGCTGTGCAGCACTGCCCAGACAGATGTGCCCCACCAAACAGCAGACAGATGTGCCCCAGCAAGCACTGAGAGCTTGCAGCCACAGTGTTTGCACAGCCACGTCAGTGGCTGCCAGAATTGCATCTGCAGCTAATCACAGCTTAATTAAACTGCTCAGACACTGAGAGAAGGGTGCTGCATACAAGGAAGGGAGTAAAAGGAAAGGTGTCCTCAGTTTGAGACTGTGAAATGCTACTGATCATCAATAATGCATTGCAGTAATGTTCCTGTATGAATTGGAAATGCCAGGCAATCAAAGGCCATATGTATTTAGCTTAGATCCACGTGATGCCCATGTATTTTTAATAGTGTAGCATCTTTTGAAGTGTGTTTATGAAGCACAGCGTTTCTTTCTGTAGCTGGGGAGGAAAGAAGCTGTCAGAAGAGCTTGTCCTCCCCTCCTGGTCTGAGAGACCCCTGTGGGTTGTGGGCAGCTGAGCACCAAGCAGGGACATTCCTTCTCACAACAGTGTAGGCTTGGGATAAGCAGATGTCAAATCTAGAGGTGAGTGGGAAACAACTCACCTGATTTCTTACTCTATTCTTTATACAGGACAAGAGGTAATGGGGTCTAGTTGTGCTGAGGGAGGTTCAGGTGCATATTAGGAAACATTTCTTCTCCATGAGAGTGATGAGACATCGGCACAGGCTGCTCAGAGAACAATGGAGTCACCATCCCTGGGAGCATTCAAGAAATGGCTAAAGGTGGCACTGAGGGACGTGGTCAGTGGGCATGGTGGGTTGGGTTGGGTTGGTGGTTGGACTTGGTGATCTTAGCAGTCTTTCCAACCTTAACGATTCTATGATCAGATAATCACAGAATGTAATGTATATGATGTCTTGTAGCTGGCAGGGAGATGGGAGGCTGGGGAGCAGAACGGAAGGCTGGAAGCATTCATCTCCAGGTGAGCATTGGGCTGACAGATGAGTTTACCCACACTGAGACTGAGAAGGGGAGGAAGAAAAGGGAAAAAAGAAAAAGCGAGTCACGTGCTTGGTTAGTGGGGCTCTCAAAGCATTAGGACAGCTAACCAGGGAAGAGGTGGGCTGCTGGAGCTTTTAAATCAAGCCTAGAGGCATTTTTAAAAAGATGTACTCTCATTCAACTGGGAATTTTTGCAGTATTGCCAGCTCATGTCTTTAAAATGAAAAACTAAATGCGATAAGTTTCTGTGAGAGTTGCAAAGTTTGGGGTGAAACTGAAATCCACACAGTCCCTGCAGGTGGCTTTTTATTGTGCTTGCTTTACGCTGGCAGTGTTGCATTGTTGCAGACATTGCTGGAGAAAAGCCCACCTTTTGCTAAGTTAACAAAAGCATTTGGTTATTCTGGGAGATCTCAGTGTTCCTGAGAGCATTCCTGCCTGGATCTGAGGTGCAGAACTGGTATGGATATCAGGGTTTTGGTGCTTCCAGCAGAAAGCTGTGACTTGCCAAAGGGAGAGAAGCTCCTGAAGGCTGCAGATCTCAAATTCCAGCAAGATCAGAGCACATGGAGACCCAGGACAGCAGCCAGGTGTCCTGCTTCCTTCTCCTCCTCCTCCTCTCCCCTCTCGTCTGAATTGCAAGCTGCTGGCACTGCAGGGAAATTAGCAAGCAGCCTATAAATTTTACATGAGTTCCTGAGACCAGAGAGAAATTAATTTGATGTTGTCTTTTGATAAAGATGTAGCCCCCTTTCTCTGACTTCAAATTGTTGTCTTCCCACCCCCCTGCTTCGCAAACACGTTTTCTTGAAGGTTGCCGTTTGGTTCTTGTGATAATAGAAGTGCATAAATAAATGAATAACTCAGTTCAAATAACCCCCAGCTTGTAAGTAGGAACAGATAGAACACCACCCACGGAAGAACAACAGAATAATAATAATCAAATCGAGTCGAATCGCAGGCCGGTTGCCTCTGGTTTGGATTAACGAGGTGTTTTTGTGCGTGAGCATCAGTCACTCGCATGCCAGTGCCCAAAGGACCGGGTTTTCTACGCAGCATCCCGAGCTGCAAAAGCAGAAAGCTTGAGGCTGTCACCAGGTGTTCTGTGCACAGAAACGCTACCTGAGGCTTCGGTTCTTTACCGGGAGGCAGTAGGTGGCATTTCAATCTGCGCTGACGTTTTGGAGAATGGGAGGCAGGGTGTGCAGAGGTTGGAAATGGAGATGCGGTGTGAAGCGGCGGCAGCGCTCCGGTGGCAGCTTGTGCAGGAGTTTGTCCCCAAGCTTCCCCCAGTGCCTTTGATCACTTTGTTAATGGTGTCTCAGCTCTTTCATGTCCTGTGCAAACAATGGTTAGAGCCGTGTATTTTTCCAGGAGCTACCAGTGTTTAGAGTTAAAACGTTTCTTTTAAAATTTGGGAGAAAAAAAAAAAAGCTTAGGAAAAAAAAAAGTGTTACAGGTCAAAGCCCACTTCAAATCGAATAATTTAGGGTTTGAAAATATGTTTGAAAGGAGAATGAAAGGAAAAGCAACAATTTAAAGAGAACTCCAAGCCTGTGTTTTATCTGGAGCGCTGCATTTGCTTAAGAAATGAAGTTCTCTTCTCAGTTATTTAACCTCTTCACCTAGTTTTCCCTTAAGCAGATTTTTAAAATTAAAACATTGCTGTGAAACAAAGAAAAGTTTAGCGGAAAAAACTTTAAATAAAGCTTTTAACAAAGTTCTGAAACACTTAAAGACTTTCAAAATCCCTTCCACTCCCCTTTGTTTGGTCCAAAATTTCTCGTCAAGTTTGATCCTGATTCACAATGAGTCAAAACAAAACGTTTCCATTGAAATTTCCATCACTTTGTAAAGTGTGCCCAGCCCATGCCAAGGCTTCCTATGGCAGTGACTCAGCAGTCTTCTGCCTCTGCTCTTTTAGCACATGTACTTTCCACCAACAGGTTTTCTTTTGTTTATCCTTCTTTCTGCATATGACATATTCCCATATTTTGCCAGATGGAGGATGTCATTTCTCTCCTCATCTGTCTCCTTTATTTTTTCCCGTGTTCCTGATCACCTCCTTAGCACCAGAACCAATTCCTTAGATCCCACTTGAGGAAGATGGATGTTGGATGTGGTGATGGACTTTGCTGTCTCATGGTTTCCTCTTAACTTACCTGATGGAGTGGCAGAGGTCCCCAGTCCACAAGTTGAGAATCTCCAGATATTATTCTCTTTATGTATCATTCTTCTAGAGACAGCTACGTAACCACTGCAAATTAGGTTTCATATATATTTTTGGGAGAATAATTTAGAGGCCACTTTGGAAGGCAAGAAGAGATAAGAGCGCGTAATAGAAACGTGTGACATCTGCCTCTCTCTGGGAGGCTTTGCTTTGATTTTTCTTGAATTGTTTTTTGTCTGAATTTTTAATGTAAAGAGTTAGGCAGCTTGTCACTCCCTATGTATGGAAAACATAATGCTCTTTGATGTTCTCAGTTGCTATGTCATGTTTATGTGCTCTGACAGTCTTTGAACTGTGGCTCACTGCAGACAATGGGAAGGGAGCCGCAGAGGTGTGGAAGGGACTTGGAAAGAGCCCCATTTTCTGCTCTGGAAACAGCAGCATTTCCCCACCATCCACACCAGTGGCCTGAGCCTTCAAAGCAAGAGAAGTTTTGACTGAAAAAGCTGCGTGAGTAGGCCAAGGGTTGCAGTATCTCTCTGGGCTATGTCAGCACTTGATTGTTTTATCAAGCATTAGAGATTTTCTGAAACTTCCAGCAATTTGACAGGAAGAAAACTTCTGAAGCTTTGTTGAATTATTATTAGTGTTTTTTAAAATAAAATTCAACAAAAATAAAAATCCGCATTTCACCCAAGTGCTGATCACAATGACAGGAGCTGCTAGTAAAATAAATACATCCTTTCTGTAAGTTCTTCATAGCTATCCAAGAACATAAAGATGACAGGCGGCTGTTGTGAGGAAATCGGGAAAGAACACGCCGGGATCTGTTCCAGCTGAATACTAAAATACTGAATAAACACCTGAGGTCCCTGGTGATGCTGCCCAGAAGAGGCCCTCCTTCCTTCTGATCAGCACTATGAAAATCAGAGCCGTGTTCTGTAGATCACTTAGCACGGCTTAGTGCGTTACTTAATGGGCTTCAAGGCACAGTGCAAAGTGTGTTAGTGCACACGGGTCTTTCATTAAAAACTGCAGCTAGATCTTTGTCTAGTCGTTCTTTCGAAGTTTGTTTTAAAAACTGCCCAGATTCAGCTGCGGATGGATCCAAGCACCCATGAAGCTGTTATTGCAGGGCCAGCAGCAGGTAGAGGAGTCGCAGTACTGGCACTGTCTCACTGGATGCTGGAAACAGTGAGAAACAAAAGCTTGCTATGTTGTGTGCATGGGGATGCTGGCACAAAGCACATGTGAAATTTGTCTCTTTTTTCCTCCTCTTAGCATGTTTTTGCCATTCTGTGAATGCAGAGAGGCTCTGCCCGTTGGTGAGCAGCTCTCAGAGCATCCTGTGGGACTGGGAGTGAAGGGGAGATGTATTTGGTTCTGATTCTGGCATGGCCAACAATGCTGCCTTTCCTCCTATCCCTGAGGCCACCTGCCTTACATAGCATGAGAGAGAATGTTCCCACTCCTCCCCTTAAGACAACTTGGAGACCTGCAGGGGGACCAAGCACTCAATTCCCTTTTCTTTTCCTCCTTCCAAGCATGAAACCTAGCAGACCCCTTCAGAAAAGGCTCCCTGTCACAGGAAAGGGCTCTTTTGTATGCAAGTTGCAGAGTCTATTTTTCAAGATAACCTTTATTTCATGTACCTAGTGTTAGCTTTGCTGAAAGAGAGAAAAGCTGAGATAACTCCTTCACCTGTGGAACATTATTACGCTTACTGGAAAGAAAAAAGAAGAATGAATCGTTCTGGTGCATGATAATGGAGGTGGGACGAATCAGGCAGAAGCAGGTGCCAAATGGCACCTCTCTCTGTTTCTCCCCACCTGGCTGTCTTTGCAACCTCACTCTCTTTTCTCTGTCTTCTCATCTCCAACATGGGCTGACTATTCTCTCTCTCTCTTCTCTCATTACCTATAAATTCTCCATTTTTCTTATGCACAATATATCCTCCTCTGGGGCTCGTCAGCAAAAGCCCTGACCGACGGATCTATTATTTGCATTGTGTGTTGAGGTGGTGGCTGGGGTCCTGCCCTGCTGTGCTCGGTGCTGTACAACCAAAGCACAGAGTATTGCCTTCTGCTGCAAAGAGTTTCCAGCCTAAAAATTTTGTGGCTCACGTTTGGCTGCAAATTGGTCTGCGGGAACATCTTGCCCCTGGGAAAAGGCTGTTCTTCGGGTAATAGGTAAAATGTGAGTGCTTCATCGGAGTACTCTAATTCCAATGACATTTCAAAGGCAAAATATTGAATCAATTTGAAATCAAAATGGATTTAAAATTTTTTATTATTTTGGCTGCTTTCTGCTCCATTTCCCACTTGTTTTCAGTTCTATATTAGAATCTTAATTTTATTCTGTTGCATATCTATATGTGATCCAGTACTGCAGAACGAAACGGAGCCTCAGTAATATAAAAATGAAGAATTTCAGTAGGTGGTGGCATAACTTCTGAGGAGACATACTTGAAAAGCATATTTTCTGACTTGGTCCTGTCTGAGACATAAACAAATGCTTAGTTGCTAAATTTCTCTGGAGACAGAATGCCTGTTTTCTCATCAAATTTAATGATGAGCCTTAAGAAATCTTGAGTTTGATCAGAAGGAACAAGGCACATTCGAACGCATCTTCTGAATTGGATACTGATATTGCAGTGTGACAGTGATGTATGGGAGAGGATCCCCTGTCCCTCTGTGCTCCATCCTCTCTGTGAACACGTGAGGGATGCCTTCTCCTTTTCCCAGGTTAACGCCTCGTTGGAGAAATGATTTCAGTAGAGGAAAGAGACTGCTTGCTGCAATTGCAACAGGCAGCAACCCAACTGGACACCAGCTGTCTCATGTACCCCTGCCACAGTATCTCCTCGCAAAGCTATCAGCCCAGGGATGCAGGAGGTGACTGACTACATGGACCACTGACTACATCTTGAAGGGAGGGAGGACATTCCAACCAGGATTAGGACTTTAAATGAAAGCCAGAAATAAAATTAATGATCTGGGAAGAGCATCTTAGCGGTTACTTATCCCATCATCACAGAGCACAACCGCTGAGGGCTGTGGGTTTATGCTCTAATCAGGGCAATGTGTTTGCAGAGCTGGCAATTTCACATCGACTGGATCCTACTGGCAGGGGAGAAGTTCTGCAGCACATGCCTGGGTGAGCTCTGTGCACATGGAATAGCTCCCAAAGTTGCTACGCAGAGTCCGTGCTGCACCATAAATTACAGGGTAGTTATTTCTTAGTTATTTAGCAGTTACAGTGTAATTAGTTCCACTTAATGTCAACTTTTGTCAATACGTCTTCCATTAGCCAGAAAATTATAGCTGGGTTTTAAAGCAATGGCGATACATGAGCTGGGAGTCAGAGAGGGGAGGACGAGAGGTGCTGTGGGGAGGGGATGGGGCTGCTGGGTCAGCACTGCCTGGCCCCATCGCATCTGCACTCCTGCAGCTCACACATCCTCGCATCCCCATGTGCACAAAGCGCACGTCTTTTCTCCTAGATCAATATTGCAGCCCAGACTGCAGAGAGGAATCAAACAGGTCCCTGGAGAAGTTTGCTTTGGCTGCTCAGAAGCAAACAAACAAGCAAGCAAGCAAGCAAATAAAACCCAATATCTGCCTTTAAATAGCATATGCTGCCTATATTTTATGGAAGAGCTAATTAAGAAGTATGCTTTAGGTTTTGGGGATCCAAGCTTTTGTTCAAAGAGGGCTTTGTTTCCAGTTTGTGGCTGCTTTATTCTTGGTCATCACACGAAGTCCCTCTGTTCTCACCCCCAGAAATTTTGAATAAAAAAAGATTCCTGACTGCTTTTTTCTTTTCCTTATGAAACCGTAGCCATCATAAAGGGATGGATATTTCTGGATGTCAGTCCTTACTCCAAAAAGCCCAGGGTACCAAGCTTTAAAAGCTCCAAGGTATAGTCTCCCATGTTGCAGTGCTCTGCGCAGTGAAGGATGGGGCAGGTTGCCCTTAAGGGTGCTATCCTTCCTTCTGAAACACCTTCCACTTTAGGGCATCAGAATTCGGGAGCAGTTTTAGTATAGAAGAGTCCCTTACCTGTTTCAAGCTTCAAAACGACGTGGAAGCCGACTGCACAATCTGATTATTGACTGAAGTGATAATGATGGAACGATTAGGAAATAGCAAAACAAATTCTGTTAAGATTACTTTGTAATGAAGCAGATCCATATAATTCTCCCTTTGTTTGTGCCACTAAACCAGGTCTCCTGTTATATGCCTAGAAGTAGAAAAGAGTCAGCATGTATTGTTTTTTTTTCTCTAATGACTTTCATAATTCCAGCCTCCAATAGTCCCCTCCATGTAATTTTCCTCTATGAGTGCACTGTGTTGATTTCACACAGGGCCTGCATATGCTAAGTTTGGTCCTTGAAGAAGAATTAAGTATTCAGTTCAGGGAAAAAAAAAAGTCAGACAGAAGGTAATGTTGGTATTAATGCATCCTCCAAACATATAATGAAGTTCCTTCGGTTGCCTTGCACCCCTCTGTGTCCACCAGGAGGCCAGGGACAATGGGGCTCCTCCTGCTATTATAAAATAAACAATAATAACAACAACAGCAATAAACATTTGCGCCACAGAATTTTTCCTGACAAATATGAATTTCAAAATTAATGTGCACAGCTATACAGCGGTGATTGCAACTTCCTACAAATACGGATAATAAGACCAGGGGCATATGACTCAACTGGCTCATTGCAAATGAAGCCCTGAGACCAACTACAAACTCTCAGAGACTTTATGCATACATAGACCAAAATCTCCAACTACGCTTGAGTAATGAAGTACTGTAAGAAAAAATAATGATCTGAAGAATTCCGTAAGCAAAAATAAAAGACAAATACCTCTGATAAATAATGCACTGAAAAATACTCACTCATCTGAGTCCACTTTGCACAGGTTTACATCCATATGGAGTATTTGTTCTCTCTGTGGGCAACCTCATCCCAAACACACGGAATGAATACGTGCAGAGATTTGTGGCTGTTTCTCTTGAATATTTCAGACCATGGTAGATAATTCTGCCCCACAAAAATTACTTGCTTTAGCAATCCAGGAGAAAAGCAATTAGCTGTGTTAATAATTGGGTTCGTAAAATACTGTATAATCATCAGGACTGGAACCTGTGGTGTTTTGACCACAGTTATCTGTTGGAAAACTGCACGGAGGTTACCTGAGTCTGCACACGGGGATAAAAATGTCAGGAGTACAGAAACGAAGCAAAGGGACTTTGCTGGGGCTGTAGGAAGGTGACAGGCCCAGCGCTCACCTGTAGAAGTCCTGCGCCTCAAAACCACCTGGGTAAGCACATTTATTGCCTAGTGGGGAGATTGTTATGGGATACCACCATTTCCTGCACAGAAGAACCTGATGCTTTCTCTCACCGCCTGTTATTTTTGCAGAGATGAGGCCTGACTGCCTGTCAGCGCTGCCCACTCCATCCGAAGCACATACAGACCTTCATTGGGTGAGAGAGGAGGAGAATTCGGGGAGCGAGGGAGCTAAGACAAGAACTCTGACAGGTGTTAACATGGGAAGGAGAAACCAGAAGGAACACCAGTGGCCCCGGGATAATTTCTGCTTCAGGGCAGGGGCTGGAAGGTCTTCAATGACGTCAGGAGAGCTTCTATTGGCATCAAGTATTTGTCATCTCATTTTGCCTCTCCTACACTTGTCCACGTCTACCAACATTGAACCTACGTCCAAGCTTTGCTGTTCCAAATCTGGAAGGTGTTGGCTGAGCAAGGGGAGGATGTACTGAGTCAGGAGCCCCGTGCTGCATCCGTAACTTCTGGGACTCTATGATGGAAATGAAAAACAGCTACCACCCACAAAAGCCATGTGGCAGATGCTGTGGAGTCAGAGCCCAGGCCCATTTGTGAGGCTGGTGGGTGTGGGATGCTCCTGGTCCCTGGAACTGCAGCTTGTCCATGAGGGGTCGGATGTGAATAGAGTGGCAATGAACTGGTTGTTGGTTAGAAGCTCTCTGGCTCCTCGCCGTTATCAGAAACACATTATGCTGTGTCCCCATACAAAACCCAACAAATTCAAGCCCTGCTGCTCTGCCAATCACATAGTTGAGTTTTGCAAGGTGGCCGAACAAGAAATCTCTGGTAGCTGCAAATCTCTACTGTGGCCATAATTTGAGACTTTGTGAAAGGGAAGAAAAGACCTTCCACCTCTGAATATACAAGAAGTTAGAAGAAAGAGAAAGAGAGAAATAGGAGAGAGTGAGATGCAATAGAGATCAGCAAGAACTGGGAGCAGAGACTGTGTGTTCTTAAAGAATCAACTATACGCATAGAAAAGGGAATTACCCAGGGGAGAGAAGTGTGTGTGCGGAGCTGTGAGAAATGTTATGGAAGAAAGATATTAAGGCGAAGCTACTGATATTTGAAATGTTATTTGAAGGGAAGTTTTAATCTGATAGGGCGCAGACAGAGAATTAATGGATTTTCAATGAGTTGCGTATCGCTTTGGGACAGTGTCAGGAACAAAGCGAAGTTCCGCTGCTGGAGGTCAATGCCACGTCCCCGGCACAGAGCATGCCGTCAGAGAAGAAATCAAAAAAGCAATTGAGAAATAAAGTCTGCTAAATTCCTTGGAGATGAGCAAGAGAGTCAAAAACAAAAACAAAGCCCCTAACTCCTGTATCAGCTCTCCTTTTAATTACCCAGGAGTTCAGGTTGGATAGCTAGAATCCAGAGTGGGGATGTAAGCCAAGGAAAACAGGTAACTGGGAGGCTTCTTACAACTCCATCAGAGTAAGAATGGGTAACATTCACTATCCATTATCCTCTCATTTGGGCCAGGCAGAGACCTGTGTTTGTGCACCAGTAGGTGTGTGGGAGGCTACAGAGGAACAGGTTGGGCTGACAGCAGGAAGAACATGTTCTGGGGAGAACTTGTCATGATGTAAAGCCCGATTGGAACCAGTGATCTTGAACCTCTGCATCTCCCTTTTGTCGCCAGTGCCCTGCATGGCTTGGTTGTTGCTCTGGAGAGTAGAAGCCGTCATTTAGAAGATGCTGCTATTGAAGAGCAATTGAGGAGGTGGGGAAAGAAAGAAGAAATGGAGCTAAAAAAGAGAAGGGGAAAAATTGTGTTCTTAGAGTGGGTAACTCAGATGGCAGAGCAGGAAGATCCTTGTTTCGATAAACACCACTGTCTTAGGAATGAATTAAATTCCCTGAGCATTCTCATAGAAATCTTATCAGTTCTATAGCCCTTCTTTTTTTTTTTTTTCCTGCTCATCTGTTTTAGTCAATCTTGATTTCTCCTTGTTTCTTCATCTCTATTTCTTACTCTGATCTTTTTATATGATCAGAAGCTGTAGATCTCTTGTGGTGTTTCCCAGAATCCCAGTTAAGGTCTTGTTGGCATCTAGCAGGCAGAAAGTGGTAGGGGTCATGAAGGTAATGAAGCATCAAGTTTAATCCCTCCTATCACTTAAGTTTTTCTGCAAAATGCACAGCATTTGGGTTGGATTTCTGTTTTTAGCCCCAGCATTTCCTTTCTCCTAGGGAAAGAGGGCTTAGGTCAAAATCCCCAAAAGAAAATTATCACAGTTTGCTTCATTATGCTGGAGCCAGGCAGATGGACCGAACTGGGAGATTCTATGTAGGCACTTCTGAAAAGAAAAACTGCAGCAAGTCCAAGAATTTCAGAGAAAAAAGTCCACAGAAAAAGCTATTTTAGAAAAGCCCCATCAACCATGTATTCAACTGGCATTTGCAGTCAGCTATGAGACACTAATGCAGTCAGGCCTCCTTATTTCTTAATTCTTGTTTCATATATTGATGCCATCAGTAATATTATGCATAACCAATTAACAAGAAAAATGTCTCTCAGCAGCGAGTTGAATTCTTCATTTCATCTGATTCAATACCAAAGTATCCCAAGAATTCTTCTGAGGCTGAATTTCTTTCGGTGTATTATGGAAATACAGCACACCTTTTAATCACAGCAGACATCTCTATTAGGTGGCAGACTGGAAAATGTCTTCTGTTCAAAGCGATGTGTTCTTACCTGACTGAAACCTGAGATAAAACTCCAGCTGATATCATGGTTTCAGGAATCAGCAGATAATGTGTGCTTCTAAACCTTGAAACTGAGTCATGCATTATTCTTTGCATTTTGATTTTTTTACTCATTTCCCTGTAACTGAACTTCACTCCTCCACCCCAATTACATCTAGAGAAGGATAGCATTATGACTAAAGCAATCTACTGGGACACTCCACTGGGGATTTTCTGTTGGTTTTGTAGAGGGTATTGACAGCCTTTGTCTCTGGGTCTAGGATAGGAAGGCATTATGCGTAGAGACTCAATGAAAGGTCCTGATGGCTTTCAGAGTAGCAAGTCACTGTCTTGTCCTTAGAAGCTGAAATGTCAAGAGGTGGACTACAACAGCCTCTTGCCATCGATGTGCCCAAAAGCGTCTATAGCTTTTTCTTTTCTTCAGGATTGCCATTCATACCTCTGAATTAGATGCCTACAGTGATGGGAAATGGGCAGGGGGCTTTATCCAATGACTCAACCACCAGCGTGCAGAACAGTCACCTAAGATTCCTGTGTCCTTTTACAGCCAGTGAAAAGACTAGCCAATTGGAAGCCAAATATAGCATCATTATTGAAATTAAGATACAGTATGAGCATTAATTGTAATGTGTCACTGCTCCGTGGTTCCTCATATCATAGAACCATAGAATGAGTGGCTTGGGTTGGAAGGGACCTCAAGAATTATCAAGCGGAAAACAATATTCCTGTTTTATTACCGTTTCTAATCAGAGTATACAGACTTTCAAGGCAGGAATCTCATCTTTCATTTTGCCAACATGTAGCATCTTAACAGATTTGGGCCCAAAAGACACTCTCTCAGTATAAATGACCAATGAGCTCTTATCATATTACAGTAATACAAAGGAAAAGATGAAGCTTACGCTTAGATACAAATCCCAGTACTGCCCAAACAACTGCCTAGATTTAATGATGCAGAGTGTGGAACAGTTATATGTACATCATCCTATCTGCTCCTCTGCTGCCTGTTCCCATTTCAGTACGGAGATTGAATTTAAGTCATGGAAAAAGGTGGATCTGTTCTGCAGTGCAAAGAATGTATAAAGCCCCAAATCAGGTAATAATAGTAACTCCCATTCCGGAAACTCTTCAGAAAAAAACCATTTACAAGTAGCTTTTTTTGAGCAATAAATATTTTCTGCTTTTTCTTTTATTTATTTATTTATTTATTTATTTTTAACTACAGTGAAATCTTTAACAAATAATCATTTTACACTGTACAGTTCATCAATAAAAGCAATAACATCAGATCACGTAATAAATTAAATATGATTTGCAGTTGAAAGTAATCGTGCTTTCAGGCACCAGCTTCTTGTGACATTAAGGGCTCTGGCAAACAGTTTTAATATTTGTGGAACGAACAGAATTATTGACAAGCAGAGAGAGAACTAGACAGCAAGTGAACACCATATTAATTTTTCAGAGGCCGATATTGTTTTTCCTGCTGACATCGCAACAAACTTTCAGAGCTGGCTTTAAGTGTGGATGGTTTGGGAGTGGTAGTGGATTTTTTCTTGATCTCTTTTTCTGCCATGTTCGTGTCTGTTTGGAAGGGAGAAGGAAGGAGAGAAAGAAAATAGTGATGGCTCTCAGAAAGCAAGGGGAAAGGAAGGATAAGGGGAGGGGAAGAAAGAGAGGAGTAGAGAGAGGAGAGGAGGGGAGAGGAGAGGAGGGAAGGGGAGGGGAGGGAAAGAGAAAGGGAAAGGGAAAGGGAAAGGGAAAGGGAAAGGGAAAGGGAAAGGGAAAGGGAAAGGGAAAGGGAAAGGGAAAGGGAAAGGGAAAGGGAAAGGGAAAGGGAAAGGGAAAGGGAAAGGGAAAGGAAATAGTGTGACTGGCCACTCTAGGCGTGTGTTTTGTCTAAGGCAGAGGTAAAAATAGCTCCCTGACATTTTTCTTGTCTCAGATTTGAACTCAAAGCACCACACCCTTTCTCTGTATGTCTCATGTAATTTGTCAACCCAGAAAGATGAAAAAAGGGTGTTAAATAAAATAACCAGAGTGCCTTTCTGATGATGGGATATGGAGAGGTAGAAGAGAAAGTTTCTGTGCTGTAATAGTCAGTGACTGCTCAGATCAGAGGCATCTGATAGAAACTGTCACAGGAGATCCTCACAAAGAGCATCTGTCTAGAGAAGTCTGCATCCCTACCAGAAGAGCTGCCCAGAGCATTTCTGCACGTATTGTGGGCAGGATGGATTTGTGCTTGTCATCAGCATTTCTAAGGCAGTGGGTGAGATTCACAATCTTGCATGAATGTGAACAAACAAATCGTTGCAGGAAGCAACTCAGGAATATTCTGCTTCTTCCATCCCAGGGGGGGTTTCTCTTTACTTTTGAACCTTCTTCACAGTCCCAAAAACATGGGCAAGAGAAAAATGTGTAGCAGGTGAGTGAAAGAGACAGCACTGGGCAGGTCAGGGATATCTTCTTTGGTTCTTTTCTTTCTCTCTGCTCTCTCATAACTGTCCAAGCTCTGCGGGCACTAATTCTGCTGGCAAGGCAGGCAGTGCTGCAGTGAGCTTTGAAGCTTGGCAGCAGTGCTGTTTGGTGGGCCAGAAAACCATTCTTCTACAAGGGAGAATGTTTTGTTGGCCCCATCAAATAACACTCAGGTTGAGTTATTTCTTGAAGTGAGTCTTCATTGGCTGATTTTGGCATATGTCTCCAAATTTTCCTCAATGACAGTGGGTCTCTGTGAAAACCAGGTAAGTGAAGATGGCCCTGGCCATAGCATGCATTCAACCATGAAATGTGTCAGCTGCCTCATTCCAAAATACTCCAGAATGACCCAATTTCTCCAAATAAATGTCAGAGTGCAAAAGAGTCAAAAGAGGAGTGGGTAGAGAGGAGCTGTTCATCTCAATCAGAATCAGACCCAGTTGCCCCATCTACTCTAACAAATGAAATCAAATCACAGCCCTGATAAGAGCAAAGTTCTCCTTTTCCATGAAAGTTGATGGAAAATTTGGTCGTTGGTTCTCATCTCCTATCCTGGAGAGCTGATAAACTGATGAGTGTTGGCAATACAGATTTGCCTCTGTGATGTTCCTTACTGCTGTCCTGGCATGTGGTTTAAGGATTTTTGCATCTAATTGTTTGCAGGACTGGATGGATCACTGGGCAAAGCAAATCCAGTTGAAAATTAGAGTGGAACGGCCTCAAGGACAATAAATACAAGACCTCTTTTGAGATCTTGCTTATGAGGAAACTCTTCTGTTTCATCCATGTGGAAAAGGATTTGAAAGTGAGAGGTGTTAAAGCATCACAAAGGTATCAACAAATATCTGGAGCTCTGGGACAAAAGTGTGAGAAAGACACAAACCTACACAGAGCCACCAGCACAGGAGCACACTTTTCGTAATGAGCTGTCTTACAAAATGTGGAAAATGTTAGAATTTCAAGCATCAGCTGCAAGTCCTAATGGTGTATTAACAACCTAATATACCTTGGAAAATGTTGTTAGAGGCAAGTAGCAGAATAAATACAGGAGAAGCATGAAGTTGCTGTTACCTGAGGCAGAAGCTATCTGCAAAGAGCTAGAGGGCTGAAAGAGGGACCCAGGTGAGGATTAATCATAGAATCATTTGAGTTGGAAGAAACCTTTAGATATCATCTAGTCCAACTCCCCTCCTATGAACACCCACAGCTCCATCAGGTTCTCATATCTCCAACAGCCTGACCTTGGCTGTCTGCAGGGATGGGGGCACCCACCACCTCTCTGAACAACCTGTGCCAGTGCTTCAGTACAATTATTGTAAAAAACATTTTCCATTTACCCAATCTTCATCTCCCCTCTTTTAGTTTGAGACCATTTCCCCTTTTGCTATCACAACAGACCCTGTTAAAGAGTCTCTCCCCTTCTTTCTTACTGCCCCACTTGATAGGGAAAGGCTGCTCTCAGCTCTCCCTGGAACATTCTCTACTCCCGGCTGAACAGCCCCAGCTCTCACATCCTACATTGAATGTAGTGACCTTCTGGGGCTATCGTAACAGAACAAAGGCTTCAGAAGAGCTAGGCATTATTTAGAAAGCAGTTGAAAATCTCAAAATATTAGCTGTGAGGAGAATCTTTACTATCTAGTCTCAAATGTTAATTAAGAGGACGGCAAATATCATCTTTGGATTACTTTGGATGGGCACTATATCCAAGAGGCCCCCATCTCCCTCTTTGCAATGAGTGTCTGTCAGACAAAGTCAAAAGGCTGGATTGTCACAGGTGAAAAGTGGAGAGAAAACTTAGTTGTGTGGTTTTATTTCTTATTGTTATTTTCTGTCACCAGACTTTTTCAAAGATGGTGATGACACTAGCCCTTAAAGCTTCTCTGATTCCTAGCAATACCTCATCTAAGCATGTCTTTTTTTCCCCACGTGGTACAGATGAGGACCTATGATGCAGAGGGAAAAGTACAAGCCAGGAAAATATGTGTTTTGCTGTCAGGTTCTGAAGTAGATCTGAGAATCCCGCTAACTAGCTAGCTACCCATAAAGAGCTGAAGCCATCTGAGAAGTCAGTGGAAGATCAAGAACAGGAACTGATGGCATTGGGCATCTTCTTAATCTGAGATGCATTTTCTCTAACTGGCGAACGGAAAGGAGCTACAGTTTTCTTTTACAGAGTTTAGAATTAGAAGCGGATTTGTTAAAGCTAAACAAAACAAAGCTCAATCCTTTGTGTTAAATCTTGCACAAGAAGTACTTCTGGGTTTCTTCCAGATTCAGATATATTGTTGTTAAAATAAATTAATATTTATTCTTATCTTCACACTTTGCCTTTTCATTTTAACCAAGTTGCTATTTTTGAGTTGAAAGCACACAAAAAAATGCAAATCCCAAATTTCAAAGGCACCTTCCACTTGGAGTTGGATCTATTTTCGTCCCTGTGACTATCTTGTGCAGCTCTAATTGTCATGCCCCACTCAAATCCACAGTGTGCTCCTCTCGCCAGCTTATTTTTGGATTATTGCTCATTGTGATCAGCCTTTTGTGTTCTTTTTGAAATGGACCAAATTCTGACATGAGATCCTGAGTCATGCATAAGGTGGATCTTATTTGTGTCTCAAAGAAATCTTCTTTGTTCCATTCCCATATACCTGGGCCAACACCTGGCAGAGTTTCCCCCATTTCCCAGACAGACAAGAGAAAAAGAACCGAAAACCCAGCAAAGCATGGAGCAGCTCAAAACAATTCATTTTATTATTATTATAAATTGTCATTGGGAGTGCCAACTTTGCATTGTAGCTTCCGTGCTTATGCTTTTTGTCAAAAAACTACACTGAAACTGTGTCCTGAAGAAAGAATTCTTCTTTTGAAACCAGGGACTCAGGGGTGAAATATTTAATTTCTGCACACCAGAAATACAGTCGAACATGAGTGGGGATTCAGTGAACAAAATGACTAGGTGATTGATTTTCCAAAGGTAAATTACATACTTTAAGCCCTTTTAGGGAGTGATGGGGAGGGGGACTGGCACTTGACGGGGCAGAAAATCCAAATAATCCCATCTGCTGCAGAACTCAGTGTTTTCTGTATTGCTTCTGCACGTTTTTCCTTCTATTTTTGCTTTTTATCTGTTGCATTATCAATGGACATGAGCACCATTTGATATATTATCAAAAGGAGGAACGCATTTTTGCCAGATAATGCAGAAAAAAAGGTTGCAGACAGAACTTGCATCAGTCTCTGCATTAAATGTTGTGTGCCCTGCCTTTCTTTGAATAGGTCTTGATGAGTGTCTTTTCCTCCAGACCTTGAGGTGCTGAACACAACGTGCCTGCTGTCAGTGCTGCTGCTTTGAGCTCCAACTCCCTAACAGAAAATTCTCCTGACTTTCATGCATAGATTTGCATAGGCAGGTGAACCAAGCAGGGGTTCCTGCATACCCACGCTTTATCCCACAAGCCCAGCTGCCCAGTGAATTCGCACAGAAGCATCTCCAGTGCATTTGTGTTTGCTGCCTGTGCTGGCCAACTGCTTCACAAACAGTTGAGCTATTTTAGTTTTGTGGCTGTAATCATTTGGCTCCCTTGGTACTATCCATCACCTGCAGATGAAAATGAAATGATTTTTAAGTCAGGCGACAATAATCCAGCCGTTGTCCAGGAATGTGCATGCATGTGGGAGTGCAGAGCGAAGAATGCCGCTGTAAATAAATCGTTAAGCACCCTAGAAATGTTGTGCTTGACCCTGGAGAGAGGGAGCATGCTTATAAGGGAAGTGGAGAAGCACAGCAAAGTGTTCTTCAATTTTTCTACATCTAGAGACTGCATCCCTTTTAAGGATGAAATTTCCATGGCTCAAGGCACACTGATTCTGTCCCTGTTGCATACCCCATGGCATCACACGTGATGAATGTTTGGGCTAAAGAGAAGCAATAGGACTGCAGCTCTCAGCCTGGTTGTTCAGGTTGTGCAAGATGAGGTTGTTATTCTAGATATGGGAATTTGTAATCCCAGAGGAAATCCTTAAGCCATGGTAAGGGACAAATTAATGAAGATACGCCCAGTGAGGTCACACCAGCCTGTGCTGCTGGTCCCAGGCACTGAGCATTATCAGAGATCTGTGGTTGTGTGCTCCTAGGACAGCAGCTGTTGTCTAATGGTGAAAACCTGGAGCATTTCCCTGCTCCCAAAGCTGTCTGCCACCCGTGAAGGTTATTTTTGCCATCTTTCCACAACTCTACTTTTCTGCCATGAAAGGAAAGAAATGAACAGGCTGTGCAGAAGATGGATGTGAGCACCTTGGGCTAAAGAAAGGGGTCACAAAGATTCTGTGCGCCTCTGCTGGAGCTGTGCTTGGTGTCCATCAGCACACATGGGAGGAGAAGCAGGGACCACAGTGGGATATCTGTTCAGGGGCACGTGGCTGGGGGTCAGTCCCCATATTTCCATCCTGAGAGCAAAGTAATATATGGCTGCCTCACTGACCAGCCTAAACAGAGCTAACTGTGATTTATACTGGATAAGGAGAGGGGAGAAATGAGCACAACAAGCTGAATCCTAGAATAAAAAAAGGCCACTGGAGAGGGAGTCAGAGTGCATGGAGAAAAAGCTAACACCACGGCCTCAGTGATTCTGTCTTTGCAGGTCCCTCGGGCAACATAACCATAAACAGCCTCTTCAAAAAAGTGTGAATATTATGCTCCTTTCTGACAGGTTTTTTCCCAATTTCCTTCTGTCTTTACACGTAGCTGAAGAAAATAAATATTTAATGATCTATTTCAATATTTTAATGTAGGTTTCTTGGTTAAAACACCGCAAATCTCTCCACGAAAGGGAGACAATAGAATTACTAAAGTAATGAGCATTGCAGCAAGTGGAAAGCGAGCTGGAAGGGAGAGGGGAAGGGAAAGGAGTAAGGCAAGGCTGCAGAGCTCATAGGCATATCTTCATCAGGTAGGAGTCACCACTGCCCAGTGACTGCAGCACTGCCTCATTTCAAGTGCTCCTTCCCAGAGCTTACTGGGGAGCAAAGTCTCAACCAGTTTGCAGTTCCATCATTCACCAATTCTTTGTATATAAGCACAACAGAGCTTTCCTCCTCTTTGATTTTCCAGGGCCAGCTTTCTTTGGATAATATTTGTTTGTTTGCACATTAAATCCTTTATGTGGTACTTTCATGAAGGCCGTGTTTTCACTCATCTGCATTTGAGGTGGTTTTCTTGCACAGGACAGTGGTGCAGAGCACTCAGTGTAGTATCTTGATGGCACCCCTAGGAATCATAGAGTCACCAGCTATCCTGAGTTGGAAAGGACCCATAGGGACCACCGAGCCCAACTCCCAGCCCCACACAGCACCACCCAAACTCGAATCCTACAGTTGCCCTTCTGCTCCCTGTAGGGAGCTGCAGGCTGCCGTGATGAGTTGCAGGATGCCATGAGGGGCTGCAGGACGCCATGATGAGCTTCAGGCCTCCCCTCATCCTCCTCACCTCTGGCCAGAACAAACCATGGGACCTCAGACACTCCTCACACGCTTTGCCCTCTAGACCCTTTGCCATCTTCATAGCTTTCCTTTGTATGCAACATAATCATGTTATAGGCTCTGTGCAGAGACAAGCTGGGGCTGGAATCTTGGCCTGGTAGCTGCAGCAAATATTTTATCCTCCTTTCTCTGTCCTTACACCATGTGAGCTCAGCGGCAGTCTCTAGCCAACATAATTCTTTGTGAGTTACTTTCGTTAGCAAAACCTTTCACCCTATGAAGATGTTCTACTTAATTAGTAAAAGTTCAATTTTTTTTGTCACCGACAGAGCCCCATGCATCACCATGTCTGGAGAGTCATTAGCAGTAAAATTAATCAGGGTGGATAGCGGATGAATAGAGTCAGAGCCCTTTGTGTTCCTTCCCACATCTCTGCCTCCGACGTGAGAACCTTTTTAAGAAGGGGAATCCTAAAAGCATCTCCAGATATCCAGGAGAACTGTTTCTAGGGTAGCACTGAAATGGGGGATGTTCCTGAGCCTGGAGAGGAGGGGGGGACCTGAAAAACCAGGGGACGGCACAGCAGGAATCTGTCTAACATCACCCACCTCTGTCTGACCCATGGAACACTGCAGCTGGGGAACTCAGTTATGTTGCTGGGTAGCTGGGATTTTCCTATCACTCACCTCTGGGCAGCCACTCCTCTTCTTCACTTTTTCACCAGTAAATTTTGTGTAAGTTGCAACGCAAAGGAAATGGGGCCAGGTTTAATACAAGTTTTAACCACATGCCCCAGCTTGAGGACTGTGTTCTACAAGAGGGTGTCCTGAGGAAATCCAGGAGTGCAGGAGAAAACAGAGGACTGAGTATAAAAGCCTGTGCTGCACCAAAGAAACCATGACACAGCCCCAAATGTTCCTGGCAGCATGCTCCCCCCTTGGGCATGTAGCTTGCTTCTGCAGAGCCAGAATGCCTTGGGAGCAGCCTGGTGACTGGGATGTAGAGGTGAAAGCCTTTCCTTCCATGCATTGCACTGTGTTTACATATAGCAGTGGGACTGTCAGGGGTTTTTCTTCAGCCCATTGTGGCTCAATGTTGGATTTTGTCCCAGGTTTGTGCTTACTGCTGCTCAGGAGCAGCAATTTCCCATAAGTTCACTTATTTCCAAGAGGGTCAGTAAACACCAGAAGACCAGATGACATGCTTGGGTTCACAGCATGGCCCTGCATGGGTTTGCAGGTCAGCTTCTTCCTGGCTGTTCTTTATCCTTACACCAGTTTGCTGCCTGGGTACAGAGTCTCAGTTTTCTGCTGGCAGATGGAGCCCATCTGTGACTACAAGCAGGTGGGGAGTGTTGCAAGAAGTGCTGGGGATGTCAAATGCTTTGCAGGAATTTTTGAGCAGGTACATTAGCTTAAGAGGTTTTTTTTATAAAAAGAAACCAAATCTTGTGTCATTCCTATGTCCTCAGCACAGGATACTGCACATATGTCTGTGTCACATTATTTCTTCCTGTTCTAGCACTTCTTAAATTTAGCAGGAAAGTGCTGGTTGCAAGTTGTGATGGAGATCACTCATATCATTGTTTATTGTTGTTGTTGTTATTACTATTCCTGTTATCACAGGAGGCCTTACTGTAGCAAAGGGAAATTGTTACAGATAACACAAACAAATGCAAGTAAATTGTTAGCACCTACAATTTTGCATAGCTGCTTATGGGATATCCTTGAAAGCAAATTCCTTCATCTTGTGGTACTCTTCATTTTAATACAGAATGAGATCAGACAGGGGGAGTAAGCAAATATTTTGCCTGTGTAGAAATACGTCTTCCCACTTGGCAATCTTCCTCTTCGGAACGCATCTGAGAGTAGACATCCTGGGAGGGACTTGCCTGGTCTGCTGTGCTCTATCCAGCTCTTGCCACTTCTTTGCTGCTGATGCTCCGAACACTGAAGCATTTTGGAGTCTTCTCTGACTAGCAAGTGGCTCAAGGCCTCCAGCTCTGTCCTCACACTCCTGTCGAGTGTAGTTAAGTAAGTGTCTTCACAAATGGAAAGTGATTTCTCTGCCACAGCCCCTCTGGGTACGAGTCCCACCCAACCAGAATCACGAACGCCGAGGCCTTGTCCCTAGGAATGAAGCATGTGCATCTCAGTAAACAATTCTGTCCTTGGCATCTGATTGATTTATAAAGCTCATTTTCAGTGTGCTTGTGAAGGGGTAAAGTAGAAAAAATCGGAGCTTCCTGCTTCAAAACGCAGCCTGATCCCTTGCAGTAGAATATCCTTTAGGCACAACATGTCTACAAGGCTGCCATTTTTCTACCTTCTTCCCTGGGCAGAGCAAAGGGGTAAAACAAATGTTAGGATTCATGCAAACCAATATGGATTGTGCATTTTTTCCCCTTTGCCTTTCTTAGGGAAAATAAAAGGGAGAGAGAATTTCTCTTACGCTGAATGGAAAAGTTTTGTTTTCTGCCAAGCATAAAAATTCTTTTCATCGTCAGAAATCTTTAGGCTTTGGACAAATAAGTACAATTTGGATAACAGAAAACACTGTTTTCTTTTGAAAAGATTCTTCATTTCTAAAATGCCAGAGTGGGATATTATCTTTCTTATTTGCTCTTGTTTTCACATTAGCTATTTGAGGGAGTCAAAATAAATTGGTGCACTGAAATTACTTTTTCAGTGAACAAAAAATTGACCAGTAACACTATACTAAGCTATAGTTATCAAGCTCTGTTCCAGGCTTTTCCTAAGCATTTTTTCCTCTTATTCTTTTTTTTTTTTTTTTTTTTTTTTTTTTTTTTTTTTATCAGGGACTGTAACCCCACCTTGTAGCCTATGTGGATTTTAGGCCACAGAATGGCTTGACAATGTCCATAGTGTACCAGACCCTGCTGGGTCCCATCTTTAACATACATAACAGGGGAACCATTAGCACTTGAAATGGTAGCATAGATCCTTTCTGCTGATTTAGATGGGAGAATAAAATGATACTGATTCAGGATTATGGCCAGGTGAAGGCACCATCACACTATTTGCTTTTTACTTGATGTCCAGTACATCAGAACTAATTTATAAATGGGATTGGTGTAATTTACAGAAGAGATTTTGGGAATAGAATGGTCGTGAACTGAATACTGGATTGGGACTTTGAGAAAGAAAAGGAGGGTATAGGTAATCAAAGTGAAAGGAAAGATGTAAGTTGGTTTGAATTCCACTGCAGCCAGAAAAAGAAGACTTCTCTTAAGAGTTGTCCTAGCTAAATTTATGTTGCGTTGCCCTTAATTTTTGTCAGCATAAATATCCAACCTTATGCTGCCAAGCTGAGTCCAGATGAACAGAAAGAAGGCTCAGGTCCTGAGCTTCCCCAGTGCTCTCACAATTTACCCCAGTGCTCAGTGCGTGTGTTTCACTGATCTAGAACACAGCCCATAGCAGCTCTCTCCCTGGGTACCTGGGAGGATGGGAGCAGTGCATCTGGGCAAGTCACGAATTGTCTTCCTTAAGAGCAAAACTTAGCAATTTGTTTGATATTTACTTGGGGAGATGATGAGAACATTTTGACAATGTGTATATCTCACTAGAAAAATCTATCATATATAGATATACATAAACCACAGTATTTGCTGTCTCTTCCTTACTCTCATCCTTTTGTTGCCAGTTCTGCTTTCTGGCAGAGGAAACCCACAGTACATTGCAAGGAGCAGACCTTGACAGCCTAAAAAAGCAGTGAAGTGACCACTGGGCTCTTAAAAACCAGCCAGGGTACCAGAGATTCATTTGGCCCATTTAGCCTTTCCTTTCCCACCTCACCTTCTTTCTGCTGACACTATAAGCATTTCAGGACAAGGTTTATCTTTTTGGTCATGAATCCACCATGCTCAGAGCAAAGCAGCCTAATATTGCAGACATAAGGGTACTCATGTAATATCAGTAAGGAGAGCAAAGGTGTTTCCTTTGCCCTCCTCCTGTCTGAAGCTGTGACAGGAGTAACAGGTGCTTTTGCAGACCAACTCACGCTGGTGTTTTTTAAATGCTTACCCTAAGAAATAAGCAGGCAAATACAAGAATCTGCTTGGCTAGTTAAGATCCAAGAAGGGAAGCAAAATGCGTGCTAGTGAAACTTACCCAGAAAAGCTAGAATAACTCAGCCAGTTACTCTAAACTCAGTTAAGAAATGTCAGCAAAGGATGATGTCTAAAGAAAAAGTCTCCCTTCACTCCATCTTCCAGCCCAGCATCATGCAGATCGAACAGAATGGGAGAGGTTTTTCCCAGTGTTTTCTAGCTTCATTGCAGCACCTGCCCCAGGCACAGGGTACTCAGGCGATTAGGTCCAATTTGTTGTCAAGATGCATCACACTTCCCCGTGGTCTCTTTAGTCTCTTAAATTCCAGGATGAAAAAACCTCTAAGTGCAATACTAGAACTGAAATGGCTCCAAGGCACTCAGGTTAGGATGTATGTGCTTTAAAAGCATCTGTTAAACTCTTTTCAGCAATAAAGCTTACTTCACACACTGTCTGCAATCCCCAGTTTCAGGGCTTTGGTACTTTGGTGTATGAAAATAAGGAAGCCTGGAACATGCAGAAGGGAAGGTAATGCATAACACTGTGCATACCCTGAAACATTTTGCATTTGATGGTCTTTGCACTCTTCTCCCTATACACTGATGTCTATGCAATAGTCTGGGTCTGTGGCTCTCAAAGCAGCTCCATCCACTGCCTGCCCACAAAATACAGACCAGGCTTCCTGGGAGGATTTGCCACTGCTGTGGTGATACAGACGTTTTACCAAAGGCACACAGTGTCCTTTCTTGTCTGATGGATTGCTTGTCCATCCCACTTTTCCTTTTCCAGCTGCCTCTGTCCTCTTTGCAGCAGCTGAGGACTTCAAAGCTGGGGAGAGCAGCTGACCACCAGCTCCTCATCTGAGTGCCATGAACAGGTCAGTGAGACGATGGAATGTTACTGATGGTGTGGAGCACATTCAGCCTAAAGAGAGATGTAAGGAACCCAAAAAACCTGTATCTTTGAATATTCTGGAGCCGAGCTCTCTTGGAAAGCTTTTCCTTCCACAAGCACTCATCTCATTGGGTATCACTTTCCAAGGCTCTCTGGGGATTTATCCTTCTCTGCTCCAAATATTTTCAATTGTCGTGTTGAATTGTTTGTTCCCCCCCAAACAAACAAACCCACTCAAAATGGCTTATCTCATCTCATAATCTTTCTTTACAATTGTCACAATTCTCCCTGTTCTCCCTCATAATGCAAAAACTAAAGCAAACAAATAAATCTCATCTTAATTATACACAAGCGTAGGAACAGCACAAAGGACCCATTAACATAAGCAGCAAAAAGCACTGATCCCAACAAGTTTTCCCATGGTGTGTGATGCGGAGCATCTGCAGGGCTGCCTTGATGTGTCCCCCTCCCTATCCTCCTCTATTCCTTGCATCTCCTGACTGTCCCTACCCTTGGTTGTTCCTGGCATCTCAGTGGAGCCCCAGCTCTCAAGGCCACCCGCAGCTCTCACCCTTTCCTCCTGAGCATCCCTTCCTGCAGTGTGCTTGGGATGCAGCGGACATCAGTTGGCTGCTGGGGAGCTGAATGCCAGTGGAGACGCTTCCAGGTGGAGGCTATGAGGGCTAATTCTGGGCTTTTTGATTTGAGACAGAATCTGAATTATTTCCAATTAGGAGATTGCAATGACAGCTACTCTGAACAAGGCCTTTTCTCACAGCTAGGAAACCTGCCTGCACTTTTAGCTGGATCTGGATACCTGCATTTCCACAGTGGGACTCTCAGCAGTGGTTTCTAATAACCTCTTTTTCTTTCACCCCTTGCTAAGCAATTCTTCCTCTCTCTCACACAACACTGCCTCTCACGGGGAATTTGGTGATAGAATCCTCATCTCTCCCCTACCAAAATCTGTTCATTTTCACTTTTCTCTGTGCAGGGTTTCATTTTCCTGCTGTGCTGTCCAGCTTCTCCATCACTCCTGCCTGCCCTGTGATGTATGGGCCTTCTCAGACAGCTTTGGTCTGACCCAGCCAGCCAAAATCAGAGGAAAATCTGGTTTTATATTGCCTGGGGAGAATTCATCACAGAAGGTATCTCATTTAGGGAAATTAAGAATGAAGGAGAGGGAGAACTAGAAATTTATTCTGGTTTAGTTTTAAAAATGCATCTATCTACTGCTGTGTTAATGACCTGTGGTTTCTGTCTATTTTTCTTTTCCTGTCTAACCATATCACATATCTCAGAGGCAGATTTCAAGTGAAAGGAATATAGGGCCCACTGCTGGCTTGGAAATGCTGCTGTGGTAGAGGAGTGCATAGGACAAGGAAGAGGAGGCCAGGTCATGCTTTAATACATGGTGCTGTGCACAGACCTCTACTGTACCAGCACAAGGAAGCACACAGCTTAAAGTGTGCTGATGCTAAATCCACTGAAATCAACAAGTATTTTGCCAACCATTTTAGCCCATAGTGGTTTTTTTGCGTGACCAAGGCTCTCATTGTGCTTTCCAAGAGAGAAAATCGTGGCTCAGGAGATTGTTCAGTGGGATGCAGAGTACTGGAATAATGCCATCTTTGGCTAACAGCATTGTGTTTGTATGGAGCACTTAGATACTCCAATAGATAAGTGCCTTGTAAATACAGATAAATAGATTAGATTAGACCTTGACAGTAGTTCATGCAAAAGGCATTTTTATGTGCAAAAATAGTAATATTGTAGAGAAATAGCTATTATTTGGGACCTTGGGCTAGAGCTTCCATAATTGATATTGTTGAAGGAAGGAGGAATCTAATGGAGAAGAGCTGCTGTGACTGCCCTTTTGTCACTGACTGATTCTTCCAGCAACCAAAGCCACATTACCCAGCTCCCATTTAGGCCTCAATGTGAGTGGCTGCATTTTTCAAGAGAGCACAGCTTGATGGGCGCAGAATCCTTCAGAAACTCTCCTTGCCTGTACTGCAGTGGCGTAGACAAGGGAAAGAGAATGCTTTGAGAAATTTGCCCTCTCCTTTACATCTTGTCTTCTTGGAAATACAGAATGCTGCACAGCTCAGCAAGAGAACTGCCTCCAGCCAAGGGTCTGCACGGGGACACAGCCACAGTGGGGATGCCCCAGTGCCTGGGAGGCTCCTCCAGGGATGTAGATTTATGTCTTCCCGTGCTACCTAGGTCTGCTGTGCTGCAAATGAAGGAAGCGCTACACCTTAATTAATCCATGCAAAAATAGAAGGTAGAAAAGCAGAAAATAAACATCTGAGTGATTTTGGAAAGCCTGAAACAAGCAGCAGTTTTGTTTCTCAAACAGATTACAATGAAGTAACAGCACTGGTCCCTCAGCACCACCTGTCCCCATTGCATTAGGTACTAAACCCAAGCGCTTAAAAGCCAGGAGATTAATAATTAAGAGCTTCATATATCTTTTATTGCTTATACAAAACATATAAAGGGTGAAATCCTGACCCACCCAAAGACGATGTCAAAGTTCTCCTTAACTTTAGATTAACTCAGATTTTACCTATTTTTACCCATTATCTGTTTTGACAAATACAATGAAACGTGTGTTGTAAGACACCTCAATAACCTCAACCGTAACCCAAGTGAGACACTTTTCTATCAGTATTTCTAGAATTCTATCAGTATTTCTAGAAATTCTGGAACAGAAAACAGCCTTTTGAAAAATCTGGAGCACACATACAAAATTAATGTTGATTAGCAAATGAACAGCGTTATTTTTTCCTCCCATAAAAATTTGCACGTATTGGCTTATTACAAAGGCAGCATTAACCCATAGTAGTGGCACTTGGAATTACTTGAACTGGCTAATCTTATTTTCCACTTATGAATATTCCTTAAAGAAAATGTTTGCACATGCAATTCAATGCAATAAAAATACCACATGAAGATGGAGGAAAGAGAGAGAAAACAATTCCAGGTCGAGCAAAGGGCTGTTTGGCTGAAATAAAAAGTGCAGTTTTTTGTACTCAGTTTAAAAATATATATTTATTATGTGGGCAATATAGAGTTTCAGGAGTCCTTAATCATTCATTTTCTTGCTTTTAAGTGTGAGGGTTTTGCAAATGATGTGGTAAGTAAGTACATTGTTGTCACTTAGCAACCTTAACTCATTTCTGAAGTGAGTTGTTTGTTTCTATAATAAATGAGACACTCAGATACCATGGTGATGTGCATGGGAGACCTTGTATGCTTAGACAGAGTGCTATCTTGATAAATATTATATTTGCTGGAAGTATAAGGCCCTCACGGCAGAGGAGTAGCTCTCTCATCCATAGCAGGAAAACATCATCACTGGTGTTTGTGCTGCCTCATGAGGAGCACCTGGAAGCTGTCCTGAAGCAAGGCAGACAGAAGAGCTGGAATTTGGGCTTAAAAACATAGATGAAGGTCACCTCTACAATGTGTGAGGTCCAAACTGGCCAAGCATGGCCTTAGTGAGTTTGCAGTCAGCTCCCAGATGCGTTCATCACTGTCACAGGGCACAGCTCTGAGCTTTGCATCCAGCTCTGTGCTCTGAAAGGTCTCTTCCCCTCTTCTACCAGGATGTCCTGCTAGAGCTGTGCTGGACCTTTCGTTGGCCCTTAGCCCCTCATCACACCAGGCCTGTGTCAGGGGAAAGGAGGAGAAAACCAAACTTGCGTGGCTGAGAGAGAACTTACCCAGATCCATCTATCTGGATCACCAGCTCAGGAGTACATTGAAGCACAAGGGCTAACAACAGAAGTAAAAATATGTTTCAGGTAATTCGTTTGCATTCTAAGACTATCTTTACTATGTAAGGCTACAGCAAATCACTGCACATCCCAAATTGCCCAGAGAGGTTATAGATGCCCCATCCCTGGGAGTGTTCAAGGTCAGGTTGGATGGGTCCACGGGCAGCCTGGTCTAGTATTAGACATGGAGGTTGGTGGCCCTGCATGTGGCAGGGGGGCTGGAACTTGATGATCCTTGATGGTCGCTTTCAACTCAAGCCATTCTGTGACTCTATGAATGTATGATTCTATGACATAACCTATCCTACTTGAGTTCACCTGATTTTTCCTGTTTCTCTCTTCCCTTGGTATCTACTTTTTCCTCTTTGTATTTCCTGATCTTACACAAAATATATTTGTGTTGCTGCTAATGCTCCTTGAGTTTAAATTAATCTTTTAAAGAAAGATAAACCACATGAACTTTCTTTTGTTTTTAGAAATCCCATCCATATTCATAATCCACTAATCATGTTTGATAAATCAGAATTCATTGTGAAACATACTAACCCTTCATGTTGCTTCAGTTTTTAATCTTGTAGGAAAAGCAATCATTTGTGCAGTGCATTTGAAGGGGCTGGGCTGGGCTGTCTTCGGTGTCTCATTGAGTCAGCTTCCCTGTTTTACAACACTGCTTGTGCTGCTGAATCTAAGCTATCATCTGAAAACATAATTAAGTCTTCAGCACTTCAGTAGCAAGAGGAATCTTCGCAGTGGGGATCAAACACCCTCTTCTCAGTGATGCTGGCTTGAGAGTGGCAGAGCAGCTCTGGGCTTTCCCCTCATTGTTGTGGTACAACCACACTGAAACCTCAAGGTCGTATTCTTGCAAATCAGCACTGGTAAACATCTCACATAGAGAAGGCGGAATCTTCACTTGAGCCTGGGCCCCCTCTCATCTGTACCATCTGCTTCCCCCACTGCCTACTACAAGACTGCACCATTTCTCCACTTCTGGGTTCCTTTAGGGCTGGGACAAGAGGCAAAGAGGCCTGGGGCAGGGCATGGATGAAGCTCAGAACCTTGCACCTGGACCACCTCCTGGGGTGGTGTGAGGGGGCTGGGACCAGAGCTGCTCTGCTCCACACACAGTCCTGAGGTTCGGACTCCTGTGCTCCCCCAGAGAAATATAGCTGTTATTTGCTGGAACAGATTCTAAGCCTGCCACACTTAATAATTCAGCAGTGAACTTTAGAGCTGAACGCAGGTTGAAAAATAGCTTGCTTTAGTAAGTACAAAATCTCCATTTCTGCTGCCTTTGCTTCTCCCTCTGTCTCCCAGCCCTGGTCCTGCTGTTCCAGCCCTCCCCATTCCTATTTGATGGAGCAAAAAGGAAAGGTGGGCAGGGAAGGAATTCATTTCCCTGCTGTGGAATGTTTATTGTTTCTTGCTCTCTGCTGTCCAAGGTCTCTGTCATTCTACATGATGTTTTATAACAGAAATGGTTCATGTTGGCACCGGTGAGTTCATCTGCAGATACGGATTTACATTTCTTCCTCACTGACACAGCTGTAATTGGAGCTCCTGGGGGAGGAAACCCTGACAGTGACCTAAATAAACCCTTCTGGACCCCTTCAAAGCAGCAGGAACCTCAGAGGGTTTGCTGTGATCAGCCATTCCTGCAGTAACCAAGGGCAGCACAGCTGATGGCCCAATGCCTGATTCGACCTATAAGGCTGATGGGATCCTTTAAACGTAGAGAGGTTTTATTAGAAAGAATTAGTCATAGTATCGAGGGACTCTGTCATTCCTTGCTTGTTTAACTGTACTCAGAGTGTTTATCACTTCGTCATGAGCAGCTTACATTCCTGGATCTAGCCCTGTTGACAGCTCTTCGCTCGGGGGGGTTTTATTGCAATGAAGACCTCATTCTGGCTCTGGATCACAGAGTCACAGAGCGGCTTGGTTTGGAAGAGATGTTCCAAATCATCTCATTCCAGCCCTGCATGGCTCCCAAAAACCCTTGTGAGGGTTCTGAGCAGCTTGAGCTGCCCCAGCAGCACAGACCTGCTGCTATACGATGCTCTCTCTGCAACATCTCTCCAACTCCTGCATTCCCAACATGCAGAGTTCTCCCAGCGCTCCCATCCTCATGCCCCAGGTAATCACTGTGCTGGTGGTAAAATCTGCAGTCACAGAACAGGACTTCTGTGTGTTTTCCTCAGCTCACAATCAGCAGATGATTTAATTGCATGAGAAAATGTTCCCTTTAATCTCTTAGAATTAGTCATCTCTTCCTCACTCATCTCTCTATATTTTTGGTTAGAGAGACTGAAAATCTTAATATATCAGTGACATTTATAACACGTGTTAATATTATAAAACGTCAGCGCTCTATTTGCAGAAATGAATACTGATGTGATGGGAGTGTTTTATTATGTCAATGACTTTTATTATAAATATGATAAAACTGTGTCATCCTTTTTTTTCTCCCTAAATAAAAAATAAAACCACGTTATCATTTATCTCAAGGTTACTGCTCTGCTACCTTTTTAATATGTTCAATGGTGCTGTTAAAAAAAAATACACCCTGCAATGGATTTTCACATTGTGTGGTCATTTGATGGATGTTATCATTTACCTGCATGTTTATTTAGGATTGGAGTGTGATAATGAGCGTAGAAATCAGGCTAACATAGTGGCTTCCTACAGACACAAAGCCAGGAGATGAAACCTAGTTTTAAGTGAGTAATTAATTATTAGCAGGGAGTGAAAGGTGGCTTGGTATGATGTCCACATTGCTCTCTCCAGGGTTGCTGGTTGCTGACAGTACCTTGCTTCAATCGATCCCATCAGCTCTGTGTGAAGATGATGATGACCCCATCCTGCTGGTCCCTTGAAGATCTGACCCTCAGCTTCGTTGCCAGACCCAGATCTAAAGGATCCCAAGCATCCCATTATTTGGGTCATTACCCCATCTCACCAATTAATCCTCATTACCACAGCTAGTGTTTACTGTTGTGAAGAAGCTCAACTGTTCACAATTGGTAGATGCACTTTCAACCCCAATAATCAGGTGGCAGATTCATAAAAATCAAGATCTCATTGTAAGGATAATGATATTTTATGGAAAAAGATCAGAAATGAATGGGTGTTTGTATGCATTTCTGCTTTGTCTCTTTGGCTTTGGTTTAGATTTCCTTACTAATATATTTTTTTTTTTTTCAAATTGCAGACCTATAATAATCATGTTTGCAAGAAATGAAGTAATATATGTGAAAGAGAAAGGGGAAATTGATTTGATCCATACAAAATATTGTGACTGCAAGGGCTGGAGTTTTTCAGAATCCCAAGAAACACCATGGAAGTCCTTCCCAAGTCAGAAGCAGCTGCCATAACAAATTGCCACATTTTTGGTCCCTGAGTTAACACACAGCTCAGCAAGGGACCTGCTCCCCTGGGGAGGAAGCAAAGGGAGGACAGAGATTGCAATGCTGTTGCTATGGTTCACAGTGTGAAAGTCTTGAGGATTTCATTTTTTTTTTCCACATTTTTCTCCCCCTCACTTCTGTCTACATGCTTGTGCTTCTGCAAAGGGAAGCCCAGGATTGCAGTCCTTAACAGTAAGACATCTGTTTTGGTTATCGACTTGAAGGAGGTCAGAAATGGGCTGGGGATGATGACTGTCACAAAACATCACACAGCAGATAATAAACCCAATGAGTGGGTGTTTTTCCATGGCAAACATCTCAGGTCTGCAGAGAAACGCCCAGCCTGATTTTGCAAGAAATCATTCTGTGTGGGGTCACAAAGGGGAGCGTGGAGAGGCAGCAGGGAATGAATGGGAGCCAGCAGCTGGAGCACCTCAGGTGCCAATGAACCACGCGGCAGCGCAGGGCAGGGAAGCTCCCTCGGCTGCTGCTCAAGTGCAAAATAGCTGCAAGCTGCCTGTGCTTGAGTGCTCGATAATTTGGTGCTTTGGGACAAGAGAAATAACTTGCTGCTGGTGTCCAGTGTGGAGATTTCCCCAGGGTGAAAAGCAGTGCCATCCCTGGGGCTGCATCCTACCCATGCCATGCCATCCCCACCCCCATCCTCATCCCAGGCAACAGCAGGACTGCCAAAAGGCTGCTGGGGGCCATCAGGCTGTCACAGCAGCGTGTTTATGGTGGTTCCCCAGGGACTCCAGTCTGAAGTAGCAGAATCGTGCAGCCAGAGGAGGCTTCTGCCTCCCAGAAGTGAGCTACAACAGCACTTTAGCTGGAGACAGAACAGCTCTTTAAAAAGAAAATGCCGCGACTCCTCTTTTAAATGTTCCACTGGGCTCTCAAGGAGCTTTGCAGCCATCCATAAGGCTCTGGGCGCTGAAGGAGGCATAAATGAGCCCTGCTAAGTCACAGCAGTGCCCAGCTGGTCTTGTACCAGCAGCAGGAGAGGGCAAGGTGTTCTGTTGTTGCAAGTAGGACACGGTAATCAGCTCCTTTTGCAGTTTTCTTTGCTGTGTCTTTACTTTCTTCACTGTTTTCTTTACTTTCTTTCTCTGTTCTCCATCGTTAAGGGCAAAAGGGGACACCTCCCTCCCTGGGATACCAGTGGCTATGGGGGAACTTGTAATAAGGAAATCATGGCAGTGATTTACCCCTTGAGGAAATTCTCTATTGGAGAAATATAAATCAGAGTTTAATCAGGAGATTTCCTAATAAACTCTACAGGAAAGCCTGACCGCCTCCCATTTACACTTCTCTCAAACAAGCTGCTCCTGATTTTTTGCATCAATGAATTGTTCTCTCTGTGGACTTTTATAGGGGTCTTATTTGTGGTATTCAATGTATTTCGAATGAGCAAGGTCAATAGAAACACCCTTCTGTTTAGTATTTTGTTGCACACAGGGGTTTAAAGATCCACTGGAAATAAGCATGGAAAGAAATCTGTATAGGTGGATTTTTAAGCTCTCAGAGTCTGCTGTCACTTGGGCTGCTGAGATGTTGTTCCAGATCTGCTGCAGATCCACAGCCATTCCCACCCCCCGATGAAAAAATGGTGTTGATGGAAATGAGGGAGGAAGGAATAGAATCTATATTTTTATTTATCTGCATGAATTGATAATTATAGATATCCATAGCTAGCTGCCTACCCACCTATCAGTGTGCTTTGCTGTCTTCCCAGGGACTGCTGCCCTTACAGCCATTGGGTGAGTGCCAGTTGTGCCCTGACCTTGGCTGGATTTTTCTTGCATTTCTCCTGCAAGTGAGTTTTTATAGCTTCCATCTCCTCTAATCTCATGCTTCAGGAGCTGAGCACTGGAAGAAAGCTTGTATGATGGAAGAAACTCCCTTCTGTGTGTGCTAGGACTGAAGAACACAGCTTGGATGGTGCTCAGGAGAGCAGAGCTGGTCACCCAGGGGATGCTTTAGTGAGCTCCAGAGGGAAAAGCCAGTGTGATGGTGCATGTAATGTCAGCACAGCAGTGAGCCCTGAGGCAGAAGTGTCTATGCTGGTATTTCTGTGGTGTATAGACAAGTCTGAGATTGAATGGCTAAAAGGGGAAAGCTATGGTTAGGGGTGTAGGCTACAAGTGAGGGTGAGATGTCAATGGAGTCCAAGAGTTGGACTCACTGATATTTATGGGTCCCTTCCAACTTGAGTTATTCTGTGATTCTGTGATAATGGAGAAAAAACTGTTGCAATGAAGAAAAGAGTGTCAGGGGATTAAATGAGCAATTGGAGCTTCTGAGGGGCATGGAAGTAAAGGCAAAAGTGCCAATTTTGATTGACAAAATGGACAGGTAGGGAATATCTGGGGACTGAGAGGAGTGGCACTGAGGATTGCAAAGTAAGGAATGCTGCACAGAGAGGCTGAAGAGAGGCAGCAGCATCAGTCTGAGCAGAAGGTGGATGTAGGAGCAGAGCACTGGGATGTGGAATTGATTCATAGAGGAGGAGAGGCTGGGAGAGGTGGACAACCAGAGGCAAACACTGGCAAGGAGAATTCCCATGTGGAGGAGCAGCACCATGGGCATTGACTTGGTGATCTCTTCCTTTGAGCTTTTCAGTTTGCTCTGATTTTACCTCCATCTATTCCTTCCTTGTCTACATTTCTGCGTTTCTTAAGAATGACTCATTATAAAGAACAAAACAAAACAAAACAAAAGCAACAGATGCCTATTTCTGATCTGAAATGAATGTGCAAGCTGGATTTTCTGTTTGGGCTGGAAAATGCCTTTCTGAGCTCAGATGGCATGTAATTTGTTTATTCTTTCTCAGGACTCTTGCTTGTTTCTCTCTCCTCCTGTTTTTCATGATTGCTCCTAAGTGGAAGGCAAAGCCAATAATGACCAGGCTGGAGATGAACTTTCAAACCCACAACGTTGGAGCAGGTTCAGAAGGAAACAAATGGAGGCAGCTTAGGTATAATTTAGAAAATGGCTGGAAACAGATGGATGGTTGGAGCTGAAACAAGAATAGGAGAATCACAAACTTTGGGGTAGCAGGAGGTTGCAAAGAAGCTGGCTGTGCTGTCTGGGTGCCTTCAGCAGCCCAGTTGGGAGCTGGAGCACAGGTGGAACCCCTCCTGCTGCTCCCAGAGACATGACCTCAGCACTGTGGTGGCAGGAGGTGGCAATTAGTGGTGACAGCTTGATGAGCAGACCTCTGTGGCATGGTGATGAGGCTTAGCTCCTGAACAGCTCCAAATGAGCCTTTTAGAGACTATTAAACCAGCTGTGCAGTGTTTGCTGTTTCACAGGACCAGGAATGGCAAGGTCTGTGCCAGTTTTCAATGCGAGGATGCGCATGTGGGCATGTATGTGTGTGTGCCAGGACTGGAAGAACTGCATGAACTAAAGCATTAGGATATTAAATGGAGACTGCTAAGGAGCTGAGAGGGCAGTGGAGGGCTGCGGCTGTCTTCTAACATCTGTCACACCACTGGAGGTGCTCAGCTTGTTTCATCGCAGGGCAATTCAGAAGAAAGGCAAGTATACATACCGTTACAATTTCCAGATGGATGCTGAAGAACATAGACAATAAATAAGATGCTGGTGACTTCTATCCCCTTGTATATACATATGTAGTGATTTGAACCTGCCCTCATGTCCAGTGCTTTCAGTCACATTGGAGAACTTACCTGATGAAGTATAGCTAAAGGACATCGACCTTCAACACTAAAGCAGATCACTCAGAGATGGAAAATAAAAATATGTTATTTCACCTGGATAAATTTTACTCAAGAAAGAATATATCTGGAGAAATCAAAGGCATGGAGTCAGTGTTTGACTCCTGGGGGCACTTCACCAGCCTGTAGTCTCTGCTATCCCATCCATCTATCTGCACCCCGGGGTGAGTTTGGGGAGCCACCCATCACTCAGCCAAGCTAAGCAAATCCAGACTGTCCCTGCTGGAAAAGGCTCATTCCTCTGTCTTGTCCTTGCCTCGCCTCTCCTGCCTCCTGGCACCAGTATCTGCAGAGCAGCCAGGCCTCCAGCATCTCTTTCTTTTCGGGTTTGCACAGCTTTTTCCCTGGAATCCAGGGGACTTGTTTGTATTAACGTAATTGGCAAATACTTTGTTCAAATATTAGCAGTGGCAGCAAAACCACTGTGTGGGAGTAGTCAGGGGAAAGTGGTCCCTTCCCTCACAACAGTTAAAACTCGATGCTGCTGCCAGGCCCGCTGGGTGCTGAACATGGTCCAGAAAAGCCGTCTAGCTCTGGAACTGGCTGAGCCACTCCAATCTTAGGCATTATTAATTTGACTGGGGATGAAATGACACAGAAAGCCACTTGAAGCATAGGGGGGTTCTGTAGGGCTGGAGGAAGGTTTGGTTCGGCAGCTTCAAAACCACAGGAAAATGTCCTGTTGGCTTTGCCACTACGCTGTTGTTCTGAAAGATAGGAAGAAGGAGGTTTTCCACATGCTTGTTGAACAAGACTTCATGGGAAATGTTTGTAAGGGTGAAATTCCACAACACCTCTGAAATCAATGACATTTTGTCCAGGTACAAAGTGGATCAGTATTTTTATAATGATGACCTTCGCTGATATACTCTTTGTCTTAAAACAAAAAAAAGGAAAGAAAATTGATCATAAAGCTGAGTTTACGCTTAAACTTATGGAGACATGAATAATTCAGTTCCTATATGACAATAAAAAGGATGGGAGGAAGGTCTTTTAAACTCTTTATTGATGAATTTAATGTAGTGGGACAATACTGAATCACTGACGTGATGGAGGGGCTGGGGCTGCCAGCTCTGATTCAGGCCTGGCCTATGGCTGACAGAAGTGAGAATTTCAGTTATTAAATATTCATCCCCCTGCTGAGACTGAGGAAAAGTGCCAATAGGATCGTGGAGATCTCCAACTTATTCTCATGGTGTAAAATAGAGTGCCCAGGAGGATGCTGAGGAGAGCATCTGCGATACAAAGGATTAATAGGATGGAACTTGCATATCATTGCTCCCTATTCAAAATCCCGTGAATCCTTCACCCTCCTATCCAGTGTTATCAGCTTTGTTTGGTTTTTCAGGTAAATCTTCATTTCTTGGAAACATGAACTAACGGAGAGTCACATTTTTGTGTAAGAAAACATGCCATGTTTTCCTTCTGCAGATGCAGCTGGAAAAAAAAAATACCTCAGCATAGCCTGAAGATGTAAAAGAGAGAAGACACATAAACAAGAATTCAAAATGTATTTATAAAAACCTCATGCATTTTTTCAGCTACTCTCACGCTGTTTGAACACGTAAAGCTGGGCACACTCAGGCTGCAGTCTGTATTTCCTACGATAGCTCTGCTGGAGCTGAGACGAGCTACATCAGCACACAATTTGGCCCATAATTTTCCCTCAAGATCAGCAATTTAAAAAATAATCTCTGAAGGCAATGGGTGTTTGAGCATCGTTAGCTCAGCTCACACTGCTGCTCTCCTGTGGTGCTCCATCCTGACCCAGGGCATGTGCTGCTTGCAGCCCTGACAGTATCACGGCCTGGAGCTGGGGGTGCCACTGGAGCCCCCTGACTGTGTTTCCACTCAGCCCTGTCCTCTCATCTTCCCAAATTGCCACGAAGCATAAAAGCCATTTGATGTTAATTCTATTTCAACAGCAACGCCTCATCCTTCCTTCTGCTGGAGGGAAACTGAGGCACAGAAGGGAAATGTCTTTTGGCAAATGCACGGTAGTGGAAATGCTAACTCAGTGACTTAGCATGATTGAGTACCTGGTGGGAAGGCAGGGCCAGCCCAGGGGAGCTCAGGTGTATGCAATGCACCTGGGTGACTGGAAGGGCTGGAGCCAGGATCCACCCCTTCCCAGAGCTCATTTAAGGGTTGGCAGTGGAGGTGAAGGCATTTTACTGAAGGTACCTGTGAACCTGAGGTCTTTTGAAGGTGAATGGTTTCTTTCCTTTGTTTCTGCACCCACAACTGTTGTGTTTGAACAAATCCTTGTCTACTGTGTCCTGGGGCCTTGCTGCTCTGCTGTTGTTGCTGTGCTTTCCATTCTCTTACAGAAAGCAAAAAGGGATGTCCAATAGCACTAGAGGGTTGAACCTCGAATGGTGTATTGTAGTCAAGTAATTCAAGTAATTTTTCCTTAATGCCAATGTTGTGCTTCCACCAAAAGTCTGTCCTTAAGTGAGAAGAGAGCAAACTCTCAGTTTTCTCAGGAAGCTGTTTCTTTTTAAGTAGAAGAACCCTGGAGCTTTTGGCATATTACTGCAAACGTTTTAAAACTGCTGATATTAATGGGGAGCTATGAGAAAACAAAAATCGTTAAAGGAAGCTTTTCTCTTTTAACATGCATAAACTCAGAGATTGATGTACTGGTATTTCTTCTATGGCACTATTTTGTTAATGAAATATTTGTTTGTTTACCTTTGCATATACCCAAGGACAGCTTCACAGCAGGGTTTCTGTTATTCCCCAGCAAGCAGAAAGTTTGTGGTTTTAGGGAAGTGCTTCTATTTAACATTTATAGCAGAATACAGATGTGATTCATAGGCAGAATTTTGCTCCAGTATGATATTTCAATGTATCAATAGGATTGATAGGATAGAAAGTTAAATATAAACTCAATTTTGTTGCAAAGTAGTTGAAGGATAGTGTGAAAATGCTAGAAATTTTAAGTTAAAATCCTCCAGATATGTCAATTTGTTTCAAGATAACACTATTTTGGGACATTACTCTCTCCCATGGGCTTCAGAGTCCTGTTCAAAAGAAAATTTGAAGTAATTTCTGCCACATTGATATTTTACAGTTTTTTTTTTTTTTTTTTTTTTTTTTTGAGAAACCAAATATTTCCTTGTGAATGCTTTGATGATAAATTTCTAACCATCTCCCACAGTTCAATGAGTTGGATGTAATTCCTTAAATGGGCAAAGTTCCGTGGAAAGCCATGTCCCCATTGACACTTGGGAGGGCTTCTGAAGAGCAGTGGATTAACTTTCCTGAATGGAAATTAATTAGCCAGCCAAAATTGGCACCCATCACAGCCACGTCTGTCTTGTCTGAATGGCACAGAGGTGTCTGTCTGTCTTACTGCTGGGTGCACAGCCAAGGAGGCAAAGCTAGGGAGAGGCATTTGGCAGCCCTTACCATGGCTTGGTGGTTGCCACCAGCCCTTGTATTCACATCTTTGCCCAAGGGCAATCTGTTCTCATTTTCTAATGCATTTTTTTTTAAATGATTGGTACTTCCTTGCTTGTGTCCATATGTTGCATATGGTATCTGCAGTTCCCACAGGTGGCTGATAGTGGTATAAGTCTCACTTGGGCTGTTCCCCACTTGTGTTCTGGCTGATTAAGTAGGTAGTAGAGGTAGTAGCAACTCTTGTAGGTGGTATCCTGGAGGGGTGCAGGGAGGTGGGAGGTGAGGAGCATCAGTTCCTGCCATGTTTGGTCCATTTGGCCTGAAAATGGCATTGGCCTTCCCTTCCCCATCCTCAGACAACAAGTGAGAGCAGTGACACACATCACCAGCAGCTTGCCACTTACCTCTCGGTCTGTAAATACTGATGTGCTTGCAACCAACATAGGAACAGGAGACCTTCAGATGCAGCTGCAGAGATTGGACTGTTAGAGATGTTTCCAACAAATTCCTCTTTTTATCCCTACAACCTCTCTTCTTTGCTTCCAGCCAACTGTGAAATAGCTGATTCAGCCACAAGGAACTGAACACATCTTACTTCCTCTTCTTTTTTTTCTTCCTGTAGTTGTATTTCATATGGAGTTTTGATGAGCTTTAGGTATATCAGCGCATTTATGATCCAAAGGTTATAAAAAACAATGGGATACCAATGGTACTACCAATAGGATAATACATGGTGAGAAGGTATGAAGGAGAAAAGGAAGCAAGAGATAAAGAAAAGGGAATAATAAGAAAAGAAGGATGGAACTGAAAGGGAAATTAAAGGAAGGAAATGTAAAATCAAAAGGAAAGGAAAAGATCAAACGAAAAAGGGCAGATGGAAGAGAGAAAAAAGAGAAGATGAATGGGTGGGATGGAGGAAGGCAAAGGAAGGGAAAAGCTGAGTAAGGAATGATGAAAGAACTCGAGTGATGGGTTTTGCAGGTGCATCTCAGCAGGTTTCCTCTGATCGGCTCTCTCAGGGACACAGCATGTTACCTGGACTAATTTATAAAGGAAATGAAAAGGAAATGGACTTGTTATAATGAACGCCATTAATTCACCTCTTCAGACTTCACTGTTTGAACAGAGAGTATCAAACTACTCAATTGTCATTTGTCTATTCCATGCTTCACTGTTGCCTGTTGGAAGTGACTGGTGAGCACATACGCCCCCGAATGGCTGCACAGCCACTAATTAGCATATATATTGTTTGTCCTGGTACAAATTTATAGCAAACAGCAATATTTTACACTCCAGTAAAGTTAATAAATGAGGCTTTAGGCTATAAAAATTTCATGTTCTTTTGTGCAAAGGTCAATTATAAATAGTTAAGCACATATTCATCCAAAACTCTGGGCTCCAGCACAGGAAGAATAAAATATATATTGGTCAATCCATGTGCCAGCTGGATCAATGCCTCTTGTGTAGCTGCTGAGACACCTCTCTCCAAATGGCCATTCAGCTGTAGAATGCTTTTGGCCATGAGATGAAGGAGGTCCTGCTGTAGCTTAGAGAAGGAAGCTGCTCTGCAGTGCTGGAGGTGTGCTAGGATCACACCAAGCCAGGCTAGGGGAGAATTTAGTGATCAAAGTTATCTTCTGTGAGAAGAAGTTCTGGTGTTAGAAAGTCAGATGCTTACACTTAGCAGCGCCTCTGATGATACAAAAAAACAGGATGAAGCTCAAACTAAGGGATGCAAAAGCCCATCAGACAGAAGGAAACCTGGGTTTAAAATTCTTTTATTTGCATTATGGAAACACAGAGCCACATTGAGCTCAACCTTATAAATATTCAGAAGAGAAGTGGCCTGTATCTTAAAGGGCATCATCTGCATATGAGTGATGAAAAGAGAGGTTCTGTGGTTATGTGAGTTGTTACTAATATTATTCCTTTATATTACAGTTTCAACATTAAGACTGCATATGTGAACATAGATTAAGACAGACGTGTCTCCTTAGGACTGAGAACTTCTAAGGCAAGGAATCAGTGATGTGTGGATATGTCTTATTCCATTACAGGTGGAGAGGAAACACATGGCCATTTCCTGCAACAGTCTTCTTGAGCTTGGAGGTATTAAATCACAAATTTTCTTGAGGGATCATGCCAAAACTGGTCTGTGACAGTGTGACAAGGAAATTCAATCAGAGGACACTTGAGATTAGAAAAAAGCAAGGGTAGAATGCAAGAGTTTGGCTGCTGGAGAGAGACATTGAAAAGCAGCATCTGAAGACTTGACACTGCAGGAGGTTAGGAATGAAGAGGGCTGTAGCCTAGATCACAGAGGAAGCAGTGTTAAACAAACTGTCATCTAGCATTTGTCATCAGTGTTAACCTGGTAACCAGGCAACTGAGAGAGATGTAAGAAGCTCACTGCATCATCCAGAGTGAAGGGATGCATTTGGAGGGGATGAGAGAGCTTAAGAGCTCTGTGATTCATGGGATCAGCAACTCATCACCAGGGCTTGTAGGACTGGCAACTCAGGACACACACACACACAGAGACTTCATAGGATAGATCAATGGTGAAGTAGGAAAAGATGGAAATGAAGAGGAGAAATCAGCACAAATGGGAGCAGTAACAAAGATCTGAAACTTCAATTATTGCTATAACTCTCTCTGAGCAACTCCTGCAGTTGTACCAAATGCAGCATTCGCTTTGGTTTAATGCCCTCCCCCTCAAGGGCTGTGCGTCCCATGTATTTCCATGAAGATTTATTTTCATCTTCAGGGCATGTTCCTGCCAAGATATCACTCCTCCTCCACCCAGAGACCACATCAGGCACCATCAGCTTTAATGGGGGAAGGAGAGCCACAGGACAGCAGTGAACTTCCAAACAGGGGCAGCTGGGGATGGAGGAATAAAGCTGCTGAGGACAGCAAGAGGCTTGCTTGTTTCTATAAAGAGGGCACTTCCTGGTTGAACTGGTTTCCTACAAGGAATGGTTTGAAAGCCTTGTACAAGAAAGGTGAAGTTTGCCAGGGAACAGAAAACCGTGTAGAGGAGAGAAGAAATCAGGAATGCTTGATACGTGGAGAGACATAAAGGGGGAGATGCACACACTCTGTGAATTCATTCCCCTGCATTTTTTCTGGTAAATATTATGGGAGCTCTGCTGCAGCAGGCAATCCAGTGGAGAGTGGTAACAAGATTGGAAAGGTAAAGCAGCCACTCAAGGTCAGCAGAAGCCTTTGACTGCCAGCACCAGGATGGCTCAGCAAAGGTCACCACAAATGGACAGAGATGTCTTTTTTGCAAAAGGCTGTTTAGCATGTGAAACAGGTGGGCCTGAGTCGTCAGGAGAGATCCAAGGATGCACCTGGCACCCAGTGAGACAAGGGATGCTGATGTCTGCATTTGGTCAGAAGGAGACAAAGCTCAGCAAAGACAGTGCAGCTGTGACTGTCCTGTTGGCTTTGCTTCATTTACAGCGCCTGTTGATTATACCAGATTTGCTTTGGGAACAGCCCTGCTTCTGTCCTGATTCTGCATATGCTGGTTTGGCTGTGTTTTCCTCCAGGCCTCAGTCCCAGGATTGAGAGGAACCTATTAACTGACTTCTTGCCTCAGAAGGGACCTAAGTCAGGTCCTAGGAGCTGTTTGCTGGTCCTGATCTTTCCATTATTTTCATCTTCATGTATCCAGTGGCCAGTTCTCATTCTCCTTCTTGTTGTGTAACACCTCTACTTTAAATTGAGCTGTGAAACAACTTCACTTTGTCTCAATTCATATAGGAAAAGAGGAAAAAGTCATTTCAGATATAGCTGCTAGAAACCTACATCCTCCATACTGCATATAGTTCAGGATTTGCCTTTCAAAGGTTTGGAATTACTAGTGCCAGAGGGAAAACAATTCAGAAGTTTAAGACACAGACCTTTGGTTACTCCCTCTAACTCAAGAGAGGTTCTATTTGTTAGACAGCAGTGTGCTAGTTACAGGCTCACTCAGAAAATGTCTACACAGCTGTTTTCAGACTCCTGGGATTTTAAAACATTTAAATAAAGTTTGCTGAAGGCTTTGAGTACAGCCTGGATTTTGCTGTATGAGAGCAAATGCTGCATTTCCCCACCTGAGAACAGAATGCAGTCTGGAGGTGCTGTGCTTGAGCAAAACTGGCAAACACTGTAACAGTACATCTTCACCTGGAAGTTAGCAGAAGTCCTGTCAGCCTGCAATCCAAGCAAAATGAGTGGAAATCTGATTGAAGAAACCCAGGGTAAATGGGTGTGGTTACATCTTGTTCTGGATGAGGGTGAATACTGATGGGGGAGAAATCCACGGGAGCATTCTTTAGTGAGACAAAGCCACATGAGTGGTTTCTGATGTTAAAGGATGTGTCTTTAGACATGCTGCTGGTGTTGGGGATGAAACCCCTCTCCTGCTCGCAATGCTGAGCACTAGGTACAGATGGGCAGCAAGCCTGGCACCCTGCCCCTATTCCCCCACCAGTTCATACCTGGCTCTGCTGCTGCCTTTCCCCCTCAGAATTGGGACTGTAGGCTCACAGAGGGCCTGGAAGGAGCCTGAGGTGTAAGAGAGGGATGTCCTGTGGCCTGCAGCAACTCCCATAGCTCTGACATGATGTGTGACCGGTTGGTAGATGTAGGTTGGCTGTCCATTCTCTCACCTGGCTATATTAATCCCTCAGGAGTTCAAAATCTCATATAGAATCACAAATTTGGTAGCTCAGTCTGGTCTCATCAAAGCTTTCAATGTTATTATCTCTGCTACTCAGAGGCAGATTCCAAACACCCTCAGGAATTCACCTTTAATAAACAGTGGTGGGGTGAGGGGGTGGGGAGCCCCTATTATTATGTTTTCCCCTTGTTCCATGCAGTTCTCATTTAAATGCCAGAACCACAGGGGGCTGCTGGTGGTGATGGGGATCTTACTACAGTTCATTTCTCCTCCAAATTAAAATCAGCGCATTGAGTTCACCTTGCTGCGCTCACTTCAGTCCTTTTGCTGGAGCAGAGGATGGGCAGAGGTCCTCAGCAGTGACAAGTATGGGAGGTGGGCACTGGAGGCTCACTGCTTGAGGAGATGAAGGATGAAATGTGCTAGTCCTAAGGCAGCTGGCAATGGTACAGCCAACACAGCTCAGATGGAACACTGGTCAAACGCCTTCTGTAGTGGCAGCAGGCTGATGCAAACTGGGTGTGCTCCTCTGCTGGGCTCCCACCATACTGTATGAGCGGCAGCAACGGTGTCCAAGTGTCTGCCCAGCCACATGGATGACAGCAGCAGCTGAAGGCAGTTTCCTTGTTGCAGCAGGATCCAGCCTCTCCAGGCAATGAGAGGAGATCGTGGGAGGAAGCCAGGCAGCAAAGCCCTGATCTGAGTCATCTGAGTGACTTGCAAAATTCATTTGACTAAGATTTGACTAAGCAGCTGAAGGGGCTTGGATGGCTGTTTTGTGGCTGTGGTTTCTTTCTTTCTTTTTTTTTCTTCTCTTTTTTTCTTTTTCCTCCCAGCTCTGTAAAGAACATTCGCCATGTTTCACTAGCCCAGCCTTTCAAACTGCACGTACACCAACGCACACTCACAGATTGATGTTTTCCCCATCTTCACCCTTTCTCCTTCCACTCTCAATACATGAGTACATTTATCTTGCCTGTGTCCTTGAGCACACTAATGATCTGTGCTTATTCCCAAGTTCTTGTCACTGGCAGTGGCTGAGGAGCACAGCCCCAGTCTCTTCAGTGGAACAAGTCAGTACTGGGGCTCTTGTGTTCAGAAATCTGAATTACAAATGCTTCCCTTTGAAATCTCCTTTCACCTGTGAGTAGAGCCATGGGCTCCAGGGTTTGTTTTATATTTTACTATCTTATTCACATCCTATCTTTTTTGTCTTCAAAAGGTGCTTCTCACAATGCAGGGGGAGGATCTGTATCTTAGTGTAAGATGGAAGAAAGTGAATGTGGAACAATAGTTGACAAAATAAGCCTATAAGGGAAAATCTTCCTGCAGTTCTGTGTTTTATTGCAAGTTATTATGTACACCCCCTGCTCTGACACTATTTTATAATCTGATACACTGCCACTCAGTAGAAAACTGATGGACACCTCAGGTAGGTTCTCCACAAGGTGTAAGCAGTTGGTGACCCTGATGACTTGTATAGCTGCCCTTGTCCCCTGCCTGTATCTATACACTGCAGCACCTATTTACTTGGCCATGAGCAGGAGATCCCAGCTGAGAGGGAATTCAAGTCTGTGAAGCTATTTCTTGTCATCTCTACACAACCTCTTACATCAATTTAATTTCATGTTTTTATTGATCCATTTTGCGCTTCTGAAGTCAATTTTCAAAGCCAGTTAGGGGCAGGTGTGCTTCTGTGTTTTTGCTAAATGTCCATGCCCCATGGTGCTCCCAGAGAACACAACTGAGCAGCAGCATCTTAGGTGCAGGGCTTCAGCTCCCAGCATCAGCTGCTGCACATCTCATCCCCAGAACCAAGAGAGGCAGGGAGGAACAGGAAGGACTGGGACAGATCCAAGATAAAGGAAGAAAATAAGAGAGTAGCAAGAAAATGTGATCTGTCTTGATGAATCAGGATGAAAGAAAAAAAAAATATGTAAGGTTGAAGAACAGGAGAGTAAGGATGGAGATAACATAAAGAGGGAGTGACAGAGATGGAAGTGCAAACATTTGTGGAAAGAAGAGAGAGCTGAGAAGGGAGCTGAAAACCACCTGAAGCATGGCAAACAGCAAATCCTTCCTGCTTTGCTTGGAATTGCTGGCTCCCCCTACCTCCTCCAAGCTCCCTGCTATCAGAAGCCTCCTTGGATTTCCAGTTTAACTCCTCCAGGGAGTATGTGCCTGGATGGCAGGACCATAAGCTTGCTAAATGAAACTCTTAATCACTGTCATTTTAGTCCTAAGAAAAAAGCAGGCAAAACAGTGGTATGCTTTTTGCAGACAAATGGAAGTCCAGAAGTGAACTCTTCCTTCACCTGATCACATCCCTCCTGAGAAATCTTGCTTGTCGAGATGTTAAGACTTTTACATATTCAGCAAAGTGAAAATATTAGGAAAATGTTAGTCAAAAATATTTTAATCTGTACGCAGAGTGAAAAAAATTGGACGTTCCAGGATTTGAAACCTCCTTGGCTAAATATGTGACCCATGGTGTGCCCAAAATGACCCATGCCCAGGACACAGTTTGACAGGCAGAGCTGTCACCCACTGTCAGTAAGGACTAGGACAAAGAGGGCTTCTGCCTGTCACCAGAGCTGGGTGTAGGTTAAGACCAGACTCCAGTTTCCATTTCAGTACTGATGCAGCCATACTCACGCTGGCATCAGTCAGGTGCCCCTCTTATGGTCATCCAATTTACATGGTCAAAATAATGTTTGATGTATAAAGAAAATTGTGTGTGTCATCAGCAGACCTCACCCAATGTGAAGTATCATAGTTAGATGAACTTTAATGGTTATCACCTGATTTATTCTGCATGTGATAATGCCATAACACACTCAGGGTCCAGAGGGCAGAAGTAACCCATCTTGCTGCTCACTGTGAAGTTCTCAGCATTTAATGATCTTCAAGCATGGCCCAGTGATCCTATGCTCTCCCAAGTGAACTATCTGCAGTTTTATTGTTATTCATCTCAGGTTTTGGACACACCATTTATAAAGATGTTTTCTTCTTGCTGCTAATTGTCCTGGGGTATTGCACTATGCAGGAAAAAAACCTTTCCTGGGAGAAAATGATCTTTGAAGAAACATCCAAAGTGAAATGGCGGAAAGCTCAGCAGCCACAGTGACGTTACTGGCATGCCGTGCCTAAAGAGAAGGTGAAAGAAAGCTGATGCCCACCTTTCATCCATGCAGGGGGCCTCCGAAGGTTTTCCCAGATTTGTGAAATAAAAGAAATGCAAAGAAGTGCCTTCATCCTGTGCTTCCCCCCCAAGCTGGTTTAAAATTGTGCATTCAGAAAGCAAGCTGAAATGTGTTCTGTTTAATAAATTCTCTTTGAAAGCTGGAAAGAGTTCGCAGCCAGCAGAGGAGGGAAGCTCCAGAACAGCCTTCCAGCAGGAGGAGTGGGTGGCAAGCAGCAGCCTGACTGGTTTTATGATGAAGCTAGATCAGTTTATGAGTGGGATTGTGTGGTGCCATTGCCTGAGATAGCAAGGGACTGGATGTAACGACCAAAATCTCTTCCCGTCATGTGTTCTTCAACTGCAGTGAAGTCACAGAATGGAATAGGCATAGTTCCTATTTTTCTGTTTAAGATACTTCAGCTCACATCAGCTGAGAATCTGCCTGAAGCCGGGGCCAGCAACCTTTAATCCTTGCAATGTGTGATAGCCCTGCCCACACCTGGCTCCCTGGTAATACCAACGATGTCTTTATTCTGCAATGCCTTTTTCTATTGCAGAGATGTCAGCAACGGCCCATGTGGTGGTCACGTCCAAATATCTATTTTTCCCTTTGTCTGGGCAATAAAAGATGCCTTGAAAGAGCAACGATGGTGGTGAGAGTGTCAGGTGGGGTCATGAGGCACAGGCTTTCCACAAAAGGGAGTCGAATAACAATGAGCAAATACCTCAAAATGCTTTCCAAAAATAACAGCCTAATTAATACAGCTGTTGTTTGCTCTGCTTTTGCACCTCCTTTTCCCACGCTCGGGAATGACTGCTGGGGAATACGACAGGGAACTCAACTTTGTTTCTAAGCTTCAGCCCTAACAACTGGCTTTGATAGTGAAATGTATATGAGATCGGGGGGATGGACACACGGCATGTGAACTCTGGGCTGTGTCAGAACCACTGCAATATGAGCACAAGATACAGAGTACTGACAATGCACTGCCTATTATGTATACATATCTGACAGAGGGACAGTGTGCCCCCAGTCAAAGTGCTAGATGGGCTGCAAACAGAACAAAAAAGACAACCTGCAGAAGCTTACAATTCAAGTAAGTTAAGACACAGAAAAATAATTCTAGGGGAAAAAGAAAAAAAAAATTGGCAAATAAATCCAAAGGATTAATGATCTCAGTTGTAGGAGGATAATTCACAGAAAGGCAAAATGAGTCTAATAAATTAGAAAGAAGCAAAATTAGCCTAATAAACCTTTGGCTAGAAGTTAATCACTGCATTGCACAGGTACAATGTAACTTCCCTCTGGGTGATCCTGAGCATGGAGAGCGGCTCAGTGTGAGTGCACACGTGCAGACGTGTCAGAGTTGGGGGGAAAGTGGGAATTAAGGGTCTGTTTCACTCCTTCACTTTTGCAACCCATTGCTCATCAGCTAACAGATGTCTCACTGTGTGCCCAGACCATTCCTGCTAGAAGACAGATATTGGGTTTGTACATCTCGCTATCAAGCCTGGTATGATTTCTGGCTTAGCAGGGCTTATGTCTCAGTTTCTGTGGTCAGACAAAGTGGCATTTGTTCTGCTGCTGTTCCTCTAGAGGTCTTTGGAGATCCCCTATGCATGCACTGCTGGTGTACATGGGCAGTGCTGGACCCAACCCTATGCACCTGAGGATATCAGAAGTAGGATCTCATTTATATCACCCCATAAATTAGATCTGTCCAAGCTGAACAGGAAAGCGAGCCCAGGTGCACATTTTATAGCTCAATTGTTGCGATGCACAGCAGCTCAAGGGTACAAAAGGTCATGGTTTCTTTTATTGCTGTACATCCCTAAGGAGCTCCTTTACGTCTGACATGGGAATGGCACCAAAGTGTCCCTCCATCTGTCCCTGTGAAGGTACAGGTTAGGGTAGGGAACAAGCAGGTCAGCAGCAGGGCTCTGCAGCAGCAAAGCAGAGCACTGGAGAAGGGAATGATGTCCCCAGAAGGCATTCTGCTCTTGCCAGCACTCATGGTAGCATGTTGTCTGTGCATCCCTGCTGCACAGAGGGAAGACTTGAAGCGCTGTCTAAACCTCCTCTTTTCCTAAACCTCAGCAGCTGCCCAAGGACACGAGTTCACTTAATTGCTGTATCAGTACATTCAGAGATACTCGCTATCTCACTATCAGCCCTAGTGAAACATGCATTATCCATTTGTCCTTGAGAGCAGCCATCCTCTTGCAAAGTGATTAAAGAAGTCTCGTGCTGGATGAACCATGCACTTTTTTTTCTTCTCCGAAAGACATCATCCTCCTCCACCTTCATCCCAGTCACGACAGAGCTTCCTCTTTGCAGTTTGTTGTGTTTGCACTCGCTTGTTTTCCTTCAGACAGTCTTTGAGACGTCGCATCCAGTGACCTCTGGCAAAGGAGTGGGAACAGCACACACTTTTATCCTGGCACTGGGGAGCAGCAGTGACAGATTGGTTAACTATTCTGCCTGTTACCAGGGGCTGAGAGTAGGGACAAGAGGTTTTATTACCCCAAAGTTACTTATGCATCTGAAAAGCGCTTTGTAATCTCTTCTCTCTGGTGTTATTTAAAATATATATTTGGGTTTATTACTGTCTGGGAATGCAGAAAGTTTTGCCCAAATGGATGGAATGTTCTGGTGGGAAATAAACTTGCTATCATGACATGCTGGGATTTATATATTTTTTAACAGCTAAATATACATGTTCCGTTGTGTATGGATGTACTCAGCTATGCCAGAAACGGGAACAGCAGACACATGCACAACCACACTTCCCAGCACGAAAATATCAAGCCATCCACCAGTGAAAAGAGATTGGGAGGTGTGGTGTTCACAGCCACCAGCACTTCTCACAGCCTTTGGGAGTGTTTTGGAAAGAAAGTACTTTATCCACTTGGATAAAGTCTTGGAGTGGAAGTAGCCCAGTAGGTGGAGGACTCTGGGTGATACTGGAAAGCACAAAGAGCAAATAGTGACAACTTTGGCTTCTGGACTGATTGTTTTGTTAACACCCCTCCTGTCCCACCACGGCACATCCACTTTTGTGGGGATGCCTGGCAGGATGGCATAGGAACAATACCAGGAGTGTTTAATGTGCGCAGAACCCAACACTGACTTCCTTGGCAAAGCTTTTGAGGTCTCCTGAGGAAAAGTACTCTTAGCAGCCAGGTGTTGCTTCTCACTGATTGAAAAAAATCTAAGGAATAGTTATAACACTTGAGGATTTTTCTGCAAGTCTGCATACCTATTCCTAAAGGAACACCTCTATACTCAACCATCCATCTTCCATTCTCACTGTGCTAGCTGCTCTTGTTGTGAGGACGATCCATGCAAAATTATGTCCCTCTTAGTTTGGTGCACTGTCAGACAACGTTTTCCCTGTTTCCATGTTGCTGCCACATCCCGACCTCAAAGAAGCGATCTCAGTGTGTCCTCTTCATAAAACTACAGTTGTGTTCCCTCCTCTGCTTTCTTTTATTTTTTTTTTTTTATGGCTGATGTTATCTTCTATTATTTTAATTACATGCTTTAAGGATGCCTGCTGCACAGATCATTGATGGAGTTTGATGTTTGTTAATATCACGTTGCGTTATGGAAATCTGGTGCATTAAGACCTTGGTGTCTTTCCAAATTATTCTGAAGATATAAAAAACTTAATAAGCAACCCACTTTAACTAATGCAGACTAATAGGTTGAGAAGAGAGGAGGTGAGCCTGAGAGCTTGATTGTTTGTGGGACTGTAAGTAAAATGATTCAAAGAGCCCTTGATTGAAATTTGTTCATTAAGGTCACAATTTGGCATCAGAATTAGGGGTAGGACTGGTGGGGATAGTAGAAACTAGTTTGTGGTCAAATCAAGTCAACCTTCATGCTTGCATTTAATTTTTCCCCAACCAGCAATTTGTCATTAAAAGCCAACACTTAGCTAAATCAGGTGCAGATGGTTGTTTTTATCAAATGAATGATGTTTTATCACTTTAAAAGCTTTTGTTTTTAGTCAAGTGAAGGAAGTGGGCAGCACTCCCTTGTTTTTGAAAGAAGAAGAGCATATGCTTTTTAATTTGAAATGTAGCACTAATAGCATTATCCACAGGGGATAGGCTGTGCTATTGTGGGTTGTGGATAATGCATTTATGCTCAAATATCCTTTATTCCCTTCTGAGTGAAAGAATTTAACAGCATATTGTATTACCGTGCCATAGAGAGTATAGTTTACTCTTAGAATGAATTTTTTGACAGTCTCAACTCTGTTTTTGTTTCTGTTTTGTTAATTATGAGGGAATTTCTTGATGAATTTGCAATGTTCTTTTAACACCGTGCAAAAAAATGCCTTCAACCTACCATGAACGATGAAAAAATACTGTAGAGGGGAGATCTGGAGATAATGCAGTCAAGAGCCAGAGACAGTTTCAAAAATAGCTTTTCTGACACATCCCTTTTTTGCATTTCTCGGTCTCTGCTCTCTTCTCAACACAAGTTGGTGCTCATGCTCACAATGGTGCCAAGCTGAGGATGCTGCGAAACGCAGAGAAGAAAGCTTGAGATGAGGAAACTCGGTCCATTAGTGACTTTCTGTAGCAAACTCATTTTCCCCGGGGCTGTAAGACAAATGGTTTAATAACCCAGAATGCTGTGCTCTTTGCTTCTGCAAAGTCGACTCTCTGCATTCAGCTGTGTACCCACAGGTATCTCCAACAACCTTCTGGGAAAATGCTGAACAAACGGAGATCGCGACTTGGAAGCCCGGGGCTGGCCTTGCATTGTTTGCTTTTTATTGTAAGGCTTATCTCACTGTGTCATATGGCTAAAAACTGGAGCCTTGCCTTCAAGATAGCAATGGGAAGGCAAGAAAGCTTGTGAGCATTTGTCTTCAGGTCAGTTTTATAAATGAATATACTGATGCAGACCTCAACAGAACGCAAGGGAGAAACTCTGAGCATGAAAAAGCAAGTACAAGTCCTGACTTCTTTTCTGTCACGTGGCTTTCAGGAAATGGAAAATGTGAACACTGCTCTCACGCGTTGTCATCAGAGAACTGGCTGTGCTCCAGGAATATTGTCAAGTGCTGGACTGGTGCTTCCAGGCTGACACAGCAGGGATGGGCACAGCCAGCCCAGCTGCAGGCACATCTGGGAAATGCTGCTGAGTGCTGTTCTCAGTTCCCATCTGCTCACAAGATCTTGGGATGTAGTGTCAGAGACACCAAGCCAAACTTGCTGGAGATGCTGGAATAGAGTTAGCTTACTCAGGATGGGAAGAAGGCATCACCACCCATGTGCATGGTGTCCAGGTGGAATGGTGGAGAAGAGGAGGGAATGGGTTTTTGAAGACACTCTTGGCTGTGAGGGCTCTGAGTGCTCTATGCCCTACAGCACTGTAACAGAAATGTTAAGTCAGAGCCTGAAGCAGTGACTGAGCACCTGGTGGGAAGGCAGGGCCAACCAGGGGAGCTCAGCTGCATGTAGTTCACCTGAGTGACTGGAGGGGCTGGAGCCAGGATCCATCCCTTCCCAGACCTCATTTAAGGGTTGGCAGTGGAGGCAAGGTTTTCTTGCTGGAGATCCTTGCCTACCTGTGGCCTTCCAAAGGTAAGAAATTTTCTTCCTTTGTTTTTGTGTTCATGGCTGCTGTGTTTGTACTTGTTCTCATTTGCTGCAGCTTAGGAGTTTGCCACTCTGCTCTTATTGCTGTACTTTCCATTATGTTATAACATTACAAGCAGGAAACAGAAAGTAGGGCTGCTGTCTCTTAGGAGAGTTCAGCTGAAATCAAGCCTGAATGTGGGCTGACCTGCTGCTGGGTAGCAAGACCTTCACCTGCCTCAAGCATCCTACAAATGGAACAACAGTGGTGTGGTATCCATCCTAGTGCTGTTCTAGAAAGCATGCTAATATCTGTGTCTTCTTCAGGAAAGATTACTTGTACCTAGTTTTAGCCATTTAAAAGTTGAGGTGTTTAAGCTGGTGAGCCAGGTTTCATCTACAGGCTGTGGAGAGAAAGGGTGAGTCACCTCTACCAATGTGTCTAAAGTGGGTGGCATGATTCATCCTTCGAAAGCAACAGCCTCTCTTTCTATGGCTTAAATGAGTAGCTTCAGCTAAAAACCTAACTTTCTGGCAGAAAAAAAATCCAGTTTCATTATTACCCAAATTTGCCCTGAGCTACTTTCAAAATTCAGAGCTACATATGTGAGAAAGTTTACTTCTTGGCCCTTTCAAAGGACTGTTTTGTTCTTCCTCCTGGGATCGGCAGATCTTTGTCCTTCAAAATGGTGCTGAGATGGTTTTCTCAAGTTTCATAGAGTCAGAGAAACTAAAGCCTATTGGGAGGATAAGTAGAAGTCACTTAGCCCATCCCCAAACCCCAGGCAGAAAGCTGCAGCTAAGTTGTGTTATCCTTAGTGCTTCGTCCTTCAACAATATCTTCCAGAAGTCAGTGAGAAAATTCCAGTTGTCTTCAATGGGCTTTTATCCGAGCCTGCAGAGAGAGCAATAGAGAAAATTCAGTTGCAGAGACAAATCAACAGAGGGGAAAGGTAATAGCACAAGAGAACTAAGGGATGTAAACATGAGAGGGGGAGAGGGAAACCAGGAGAGCTGCTTTAAAGGCCCAGCAATGGAGGAACATAGAGGCAAGGCTCACTGGAGAGGAGATGTGGGCAGGGCGAGAGGGACAAGCTTGTACCCTTGAAAGAAGCCTCTCTCCAGTGCTGCAGTGTCACATCCATTTGAAAATGCCTAACTGCTCTTCAGTTTAATCATAGCTGCACTTTTGGGTATAAGATGAATAATTAAGCCTGGGAGTAGAATACAGCAAGTGTTAATAGAGCTAAAGGTACTGCAAAGCCCTTATAAAAAGCTGTGCTTGCAGTGCCGAGTGGCTGCTGTTCTCTGCGTCCCCAATCACAAAGTGAGGAGCATGAAAGTGCTAAATTAAATGAAGTGCATCTGTATCTATTCTGCTTGATGTTTTTCTCTTCTGTGTTTTGTACTACTGCATGCTAAATAATACCCTGTCTCCCACAAAGGTTGAATGGTCTAATTCTACATCTTCCTCCCAAATCAAACAAGGTCAGACAACCTGCACATTGTAGAATTATAGAATTGTTTGATTTGGAAGGGACTCTTAAAGGCTGTCTTGTCCAACTCATGCAGTGAGCAGGGACACCCAGAGCTCCACCAGGCTGTCCAGAGCTGGATCCTTCATGCCTGCCCACAGGTACATTCTCTTACATTTTCATTTTAGACATTAACTTACATATGAGGGCTTAAAGAGATAAATGAGTATGAAGTGGTGGTGCTAGGGACTCATTTTTTTCAGTGCCTTCAAGGTTGCTTCCTATTGCTGTCCCAATTCAATCCATAAGAGGTGGTAATTAAACAGTGTCTGAAAAGACCCTGTCCCAGCTACATTGGCAGCACTTGGCTCTTGCAGAGGACAGTGTGCAAGGGTTCACTCCTGTGAGGAGGGATGAGATGGAGTTCCATGTTAAATAGCAAACACAAAGATCCTCTTGTAGGTCCTCATTTTCCATACGCACCCAGTTAAACTAATGTGAACTAATCAAATTAGGATGGGAAGGAAGAGAAGTGGTTATTTTTAAGTACTTGAGAGATGTTTGGGAATGGGAGGTCACTCAGGTGAAGAGGGAGGTCAATAAATAGAAAGAAGGAAATTATTTTTACCCATAGCAGGTAAGGTATTTTTAGAGCAATCACCTGAAAGATCCCTGAACTACGCAGAATGATGAGCACTGCTCACACAGCAGCAGTAATGGGAGCTACAACTGGCACGGATCCATGGTCCCCAGCTTATTTCAAGTGAGATTTCAGTGTAATGATTTTTTTTTTTTCCCCTTTTCGCCCCCCTCCTGTGCTTACTGCCATGGCTGGGGTTACCTCAATGATCTGACTCTCGTATGGGCATTTGTGGAATTTTTCCATTCTTGCTATGTGGATATTTCCTCTCTTCTTTGGCCTGTGTTTCATCCATTTATCTTGACTGCTCTGCTCTCACTTGTGTGAAATGGAAGAGACAAAAAGCTGAACCTCCACAGGCAGGTGGGAAAAGGGCTCCTTCCTGCAGGACTTGTGTGTGTTGGTGGTGGGAGGGTGAGACGTCACTGGGTTTTATTTTCACTTTTGGCCTTTTTGCACACTACCCCACGTGGTTTCACCAATTTTCAACATCACACTTTGTCAGCAAGAAGACAGGACCAGCGCCTTCATTTCTTGTAGTCAAATTTAGGGGAAGGCAAATGTCTTTAGATGAGGATAAACTTAGAACTTGCATTCCACAAACATTCCTCAGGGATGTCATAGACAGGACCACCAGCCTGAGTGTGCAAAGAACAGTATTTGATCTCCAGCCTTCTTAGAAGGGGCCAAATCCTCCAAGTGAGGAAGGTGTCTCAGTGTATCCCTCAACCTGAATTGGTATTTTTTTCCTCTCAGACGCCGGGCTTTTGAGTAATTCAGTACATTGATGTATTTCTGCTGTATGGGGGAAGCAGCTGCTTGAGAGGCATTTTCCTATCTTGCATTATCTGCAACCTTGAGCTGGATGTCTTGCTGCATCCTCCCTGGCCACTCCATTGAAGACGGTGCTGCTTTGCCTTTGTGGTTTTCCCAAGTGAGGGCAGTGAAAGGGCATTTTTTCTTTCAAGGATCAGAGCAAAACAAGGAAGATGCCAAATGATAAATATTTGACTTTCGAAGATGAAAAAAGGAAGAGCAGCATCAAGGGAATCAATCTCTTGGGATGTCCTGTGGTCTGAATGTACATTTTGTATCGCTGAGGTAGGAGCTGGGGATGCAGAGTGTAAAAATGTGAGTTTTACAAGGAAAAAGAATCATCCAGGAGACCTCTGGGAAATCACAGGATGTGTGTACACCTTATGGTTTGTACAAAATTAAATGTTTTTTTCCTCTCAGAGATATTGATCCTTGCTCTTTTATTATCATGATTATGTTTTTTTTCCACTTGCTTCGTTTTCCATATCCCTGTCTTTCAGATCCCTTGTTTGAGTTGGTCCTATTTATCTGAACCAGGTTGGTAATCCTCATTTCTTTTCTCTTTTGCTCTCAATAATTATAGGTCTCCTAGGAAAGCTGGCCTTCAGTAGAAATTTTGTTGAGGTTTTGAAAAGATTTTATTAGAAAAGATTTGGATCCTGCACAATTATCAGTTCTGAAAGGTGCTTTGCCCACCTCCTCCAGTGGAAGTGCTATTGATCATCTCACAAAAGGATGGCATGCACTTACAGAGAGAAAAGTTGAGGTCTGGTTGTCTTTTCAACATCAATGATAAAATTGCATCTAATGTTCACCTCATTCACCTTAGCTCCACTGGTCTGCACTAATTAAGGTGGAGCAAGCCGTGCCAGTTAATAAAGAACACTGTAATTCAGCTTGTGCTAGTCCATGATTGCAACAAGAGGAAAAACCCATTAAATGATTGCAAAGATGGGCTTTGATTAATAGAGATAGATGGGGCTTTTGTTCCCTGATTGTATGGCATAGACTGCAAAACCCTGCCACTATCAATGGCTTAGATGTAACACTCGAAATATCATCTCTCCCTTTAAAGCTGGGCTCTATCTTGTAAAATCCCTCTGTAAAATATTGCAGACGATTGTCATAATTCTTTTTTTTTCCTCCAAAAGCACTGTTCTGCTTGGCCAGATGAGCTGCTGTTCTGCTCCAAGGCCTTGCACCCAGGGAAGTCGCATCCCATGAGAGAGATGACTTTTTGGAGCATCACCTCATTTCCTGTAAGCTAAACACCAGAGGAGTTTACAGAATATTTTGCTCATAGGTCTATTGTAGATGTCCATAGGTGTATTAACTTTGGTTCCTTCTATCCAGGATAGCTCTTAATCGCTATCAGAACAGACTTTACATATGTCACAACCACAAACCCTGCTACATGTTCCCGTCTCCTCTGCGCTGTGCCACTTATGGACCACAATCCTGGGAAATCATAGGAAGTATATACACCTTATGGTTTGTATAAAACTAAACAATTTTTTTTCTCTTGCATACATTGATCCTTGATCTTTCACTTTTTTTTTTTTGTTTGCTATCTCTGACACCAGGTGCTGTGTGATGCCTTCGGCCTCAGCTATGGGGAATGTGATGCACACCAGTGCTGACAGACTGGCTGGAAGACTGAGGTGTGGGACAAACACTTGGTGCAAACCCATGAGCTTCACACAGCCCAGCCTGATCTGAATCAGCACGTGTGGTGAGACACTGGAACAGGTTGCCCTGTGAGGTTGTGGATGCTCCCTACCTGGGAGCGCTCAGGGCTAGGCTGGATGGGGCTGTGAGCAACCTGGTCTATGAAAGGTGTCCCTGCCTATAACAGGGGGGTTGAAACTAGATGAGTGTAAATGTCCCTTCCAACCCAAACCATTCTATGATTATAGCTGTGTAGACAGGAGACAGAGCAATCATGGATCAATCCTTCCTCCCAGCAGCTCCCAGGCTCTCTCAGGAGCACTAAGAGTGGTCTGCGTGTACTCAGCAAGGCCAACTTTTCACACCCCATTAGCCCAGATGTGATGAACCTCACTTTCCACAGCCAATTCTGCTGATGGAGCTGACCAAGATTTTTTTATTCCCAGCTGAACAGTCTTCTCTTAAAGAAAAGCAAATTCAGCAAAATATATATTTTTGTTGACATTTTTTTTAATGGGAAATTATTGAAACACTTCCATTTTAGCATTTGGCCAATTCTGTCTCATCTGGCATGAAGTAATCAAAATCCAGCAGAGAAGCCCTCACTGGAATTACCTCTTTCAATCATTTAATGCAGTTCTCCTTCAAGAAGGCTGTTCTGAGATTCCCAAGCTGAAATAGAATGGGATGGGATGTTGCCTCTTACCCTACACTTTGACAGTGCTTTTCATTTAGCTTTGGGGCTTTCCTCCACAGCACACAAATATTGCTCCAGAAAGCTGCATTTCTAAGGAGGAAGGTTGTCTTGTACCAACTGAATCATAGACAGGATGGTTTGACTCAAGGCATGTAGGAATTAACAGTTGCCACAGCAGAGCTCCTCATGCAGCCAAGGCAATGCAGAGAGGAGTTGACGAAGGGAGACCTGTCTGGTTTTATAGTGACAGATTTCTTTGCATAATGCATTTTGGGTGAAGTTTCAGGTTTATTTTGTACTTATCTGATGTCAGAAGAGTACATATTAAGTCTTCAAGGAAAAAAAAAAAGGTTTTCTTATAATCAGCTTATTGCAGCCTTCCATGTATAATAACACAGTTATATGGCAGTAAACCTGGAATCCTACTGGAGTTTGTTGTAAAGTGACAGATTCAGGTCAAAGCTGTTAATGAGCAGCCAGGCTGATGTGTTATGCATAATGAAGAAGAAAATGACATTATTGTTTTACAGGTGAGCTTGGAAAGTTAGGATATGCCAGGTCCATTAGAGCAACTGTGTATCTTGAAGTTTAATACCTTGCCTCTGGCCAGTACTTGATAGTTCAGAAAAACTTGGGCTATTTTATTGCTGATAACTAAAGGCACGCTGTAGATACGTGGTTTTTGGCTACTTAGCTTCCTCCTCCCTGGCAACAAGCCCTAGATGTCCCAGTTGACTCTTCTGTAGGTGCAGACTTGGAAGGGTGCTGATATGGGGTGGGTGTGACCACTCAGACCCATATTTTCTTCCTTGCTCTGCCACAATGAGACCCAGTGCAGCTGTTTCAATGTCTGTTCTGTCTTTCTTATCTGAAATGAATGCTTTTTGGGGAATGTGTTTCTCATGCCCCTCTTGTCTAGTTGGCTATTTGTTCCCTAATGTTTCTTTGTACTTATTTTCATTAACTGGAGCCTATAATGAATGCACAAGTAATACTGGCCTGAAAAGAACAAACAAACAACAGAACATTGCTCATCCCTTGAGGAATATCAAAGTAGTAAAAAAGCACTTTGGAAATGGGAAGAGATGCAAAAAGACAAAAGCAATCATTTCTGCTTCAGCATTTCCTAGGAAGAAAGGGCAGCAAGCAAATACCCTAACAAACGGATGACAGGCAGGTCCTCCTCCGTGAGAGTGACCCTTGAAAAATGATTGGGAACTTCAGCTGTTGTCACATGCGTTCTCTTCTTAATTGGTGCTCTCCTGAGATGCTTCTTAAAATGAGGTCTCCTTTCTGCTATGTCTCTAAAATGCCATCCGCTCTGGTGTCTTGGTGCATGACTGAGGTCTCCTAGTGCCACATCTGAGATATTAATTCTCATTAAGAAGTAATGCAATTTGTGTCTATTTGGATACTTGCTGTGCTTTTCACTGGCTGTTCTGGGTGTGGTGTAAGAGTTCATATCTGTCTAATGCCCACTGCTTGGGATGACTGAACCCAACACAGGCACTGAAATTAATTCAGTAATTCAGGCTAGCAAGTTGCTTTGGGATCTCAGCACTCCCAGGCCTTTATGTCACTGAGAAGTGGGACTCCCATAGAACTCAACACCCACTACCAGTTATTGACAACTAGGGATCTGAGCCAGAAAAATATGTTGTCATGACCTTAACTCACGGTTTTGAATGGTCCTTTTGGCTTTCATACATACACGTGCTCAGTATTGCAACCCTCAGTGCTCAGCACTATGCAGGACTGAGCCCCTCACTAATCCTTCTGAACCCAAGTCTATTGACTTTCAAAGCAAACCGCAAGGGCTTCTTATCTACATTTCCTGAGCAAGCTGCTTGCTTAGGCTGAGCCTTTTGCATTAGTCTTCACCAGAGTTGATTTTGAGCAGTGAACATGATTAGATTTTCATATCAAGAGAGACTGAAAGTATGGAGATGGTTGCCAAATATCCAGGAGTAAGTCAGGAGCGAACTCCCTTCTTTCTGTAGTTTGTGAAAGCACATCAAGATCAGAATTAGTGCCTAATCCCAACCCAGACAATATCCAGGTTTTGTTTTCTCACTCTGGAATGAAACTTAACAGAACCCTGAGCCTGAGTGTCTTAGGAAGCATGAAAACCAGATCTCAGTTGTTAGCTGCATGACATTTGTATAATCTGATCCTGTCATCACATTGCAGAACAAGATTCAGCCCTAAATTACACCACAACCCAACTCAGACAAGCTGCATGTTGTCAAGAAGCCTGTCCCAGAAAACAGGCTGAAATAAGGATTGTTTTGCCTTTAGAATATTTCTGTTGCTGGCTTCTCTTTGCACCAAAATCAGGCAAAGGCAGTGCTTTCAGGCTTGACCTGAGTGTTTGGGGTGTTTTAAGATTAACGCTAAATCCATGCCATGGTAGCACATTGTTGTGTATCTTTGTTGAGGTCACTACTAGTGCCTGTGAGAGTGGGGGCAGCAAAGCTGTCAGGGAAAATAAAAGCACCTCCTGTCCTGATGTCTCTCCTGTTGATATAATGATCTGATGGCTGAGACTAAAAAAATGATGAAATATTCCTATACACATGAATATACACATGCTTTTTTGTGTTTCTGGCTTCATGATATCAGGTCTCTTGACTTCCTTGAATTTAGCAGCAGCTCTTTGCTCTGCTCCTGACAGCATCTTTGAGCTCTCATGACTTCAGGTCCCCTTGGCACACCCTGTCCTAAGAGACTGAGCACTCTGCAAAGCCATCAAAGCTGAACTCCTTTTTCCCGTTTAGACAAGTCTATGTTCTAGATGAGATGAATGACAGGTATTCAAAAGCAGGTGTGGCTCAGATAACTGAAAAGTAACGTTTACTTTCAGCTCCTATTTCCATCAGAAATACTGAATTTAAAATTCTCTCTTTTTTAAGGCTACTTTTAGAATTTCAGCCAAAATAATTCAGTTGGCCATTTTCTACTGCAGGCTGTGGTGCCGGCAACTCCCAACACAGCTCACAGCAAGGTATCACTGGCAACATAAGGCGTCTTGGTGATTTTCCTTTTTCATTTTCTTTCTTTGTGCTAGATTTGTTTGTGTTTTTCCATGGCATGAAAATACTATTTTGAGCTGTACTTACATGGTGTGTTTTACATACGGAGATAATGAACTGGTGTTGTTCATTATTGAGCCAAAACTGTTAAGAGGGAAGGGTCAGTGACAGGATTGGTTTGGGGAGTACGACAGTCCTCCTTGCGCAGTGAGGTCAGTAATCCAATTTCTTTTGCCCTACTGTTTCTCCTCAGGGTCATCTAACCAGATCCTTCTCCTCCGCAGGCTCTGCTGCAGTGATAATTTTTTTCTAGCAATAATACCTTTCGGAGTTCTCTAGGGGAGGGACCCATGGCCTGTTTTTTCTAGGTCTCTCCACGAGGTCAGATTTCTTTCCTGCCTGTGTTGTGAGGAAAGCAAGCACTGGAGGGCAATGGGAATCACCCAGTAGTTGCACTGCTCTGCCGCACACCACTAACAGTGAGGGCACAGAGTGGTGTGGCTGGATCCATGAGCCTCGTGGAGATGCATCTAATGGCACGGAGTTGTTCCTGGTGGTCAGGATTGCTATTGGCAGTTTTGAACGTGAGGTTTGTTTTGTGCATCCTGAGAGCGCAGATTGCACTGAGTTGTTTTTTTCTTGTTACAAAAAAGGAAAGTCATCTTGGCTTGAAGAGTGGACTTGTATCAAGCACTCATCTCATGCCAGGAAAAGTCGCAAGTTGGAAATTCAAGATGGGGAGCTGAAATTTCTAACAAGTTTTCTTATAGAGCTTTCAGTCCTCGCTGTTTTTCAGGTTCATTTGATTTATAGAAAATTAATAATTCTGCTGACAATTCTGATGACACTCAGAGAAGTTAGTTTATGCTTAGAAAAAAAGAAAGATTACTGGAAGAAAGTGCAGAGAAGATGGGAGGGACTTAGTTGATGTGTGGTTTTGAGAAAGGATCTTGACCAAGGACCATGATTTGCCTGGGTCCAGCAGCTCCATTTCAAACCATTCAGGCTGGAAGGAACGTGGAAATGTCTTGTTTGTGACCTCCTTATGCCCTGTCTTATCTCCCTCCTGCCTCTCCCCAGACATCTAACTGCTATCACCTCCTGTGTCTCTGCTTTCAGACAAGAACCTGCAGCACCTGAGCCTTGTGATGCTTTCCCTTCAGCAAGGTTCATCAAGGAAAATGCTTTAGCTGGAGACAGGAGAGCACAGTCTGGGCTGCCGCTCAGCACTGAGAGCTGAGCAGTCGGACTGGGGATCTTGCAGTGTGCTCTGGTGCAGGAGATGCCATCTGCCAAACAGCCTCCCGAGTGGTGTTTTAGCAAGTGGGCTAAAATGAACATCCTGTGCACGGCAGCTGAAGTCCGTCACAGCTGTCACGGGAACTTGCATGCACAGCCCGGGCTGGAGGTGGATCTGGCTCTGCGGGGAGGCTGGGCATGTGGCCAAGAAACCTCCCTTCTTTGCCTATGTTTCCTTTAGGGGAAGGGAAATGCTGGCTTAGCACAGCCAGAAATTGCTCAGAGGAACAGGATAGTACTGAAAAGCATTGGCATTCTTGGGTGCAGCTCACCCAGGCAGACACTGACACCTCTAACTGAGCTTGTCAGAGCCTCGTGGCCAGCCCTGCCTTTTTTGAGGTCACAGTCATGAGTACCGTTGTCCCCAAAAGCAGCACATGTTCTTGTCTGCAACAGCAAACAGGCTTTCTGAGAAGAGAAAAATAAGAGCGGGAACACCATCCCTCCTTTGTTTATCCCTATCATCACCTCCACCTTAGTCCTTGTGCACCTATCTCAGATGCTTGCAGGACATGCCTGCTCCAGGACATGGCTGTTGGAGCTACAGAGGGGAGCCTGGGGGTGAGTAGGGCCATGCCCTTAGCTTCTGAGGAGGGCAAAGCTGCTGTGGTCCAGACTCTTCCTGATGATTTCATGTGAGAGCTAATTAATGGCCTCCCCACGTCTCCATAGCAACTCCATGCTGTGCTCTTCGCCCTGATCCAAATGGGCATTCTGTACACTTCTGAAGCCGTAGCATCAGCATATTAATAAGATTTGCTGACGTCCTTTGCTTTCTGCCATATTGGCTGAGAACTCTAAATTTGAATAACTTTTAAAAAGCACTTTTCTTAATCAGCTCCTTGTCCATTCTCTCATGTGACTTGAAGCAACTGATCCCATAAGTCTTCTGGATCTCGGGGCTAAAAGTAGGTGGAGTCTGCTCTACCTGCTGGTCTTTGCCATTCTCAGCCTTTAGGATATCCGCTGTCTGGCTTTTCTTTCTGTCTTTCTCTATGTTTTTTGGGGTTTTTTTTTTTGTTTTTTTTTTGTTTTTTTTTGTTTTTTTTGTTTTTTTTTGTTTTTTTGGAAGCTCCAGCTTCCACAGAGTCCCTAACTGCAGCAGGTGACAAGCATCTGCCACGAGTCAGTAGGACCACCCCAGTACTATCTGGGATGGACCATCTCAGAGATTGCTCCTTATCTTCTGCTTATATGGGAGAAGGGAGTTAAGCTCCATTCTCATCACCAGTCAGATGATGATTACCCACATCTAAAAGTCTGAGGATCCCTTTCTAACACTGTACCAACATTTACCAGCCATGCTGCTTAGTGATCCTAATGTAACAGGTGAAAATACTCTCTCAGTGCAATCCTCCTCTATTAATTACCCTCCAATCTTACATTGCCTTGTAAAATCTTTTTCTGGCCGGGTGGAGGACTTGGACATGACTACCTCAAAAGACCATTAATATCACTGCAGCCCTGGTGTGCCCTCTCTGGTGTCTCTTATCCCAGCCAGAAGTATAGGAGATGACTGCATTGCTTGCAGATCAAATACCCAAAAACAAATTTGTGTAATCTGGTTCTGCACCTGGTAGTCACAGGTCCTTCTTACCAGGTAAGGTTTGATGGGACTGAGCAGTGCAAGCAGACTGTGTGCTCTGAGGTGCTACGAACATTTCACATTTGAAAGGTAGGGCGTGAAAATTTTCTCACTATGTAACCTGGACCCAGACATCTGTTTCTGTCATCAAAAGCAGAGGACAGTGTGGTCCAAGGCACAGTTGATCACATTATTTGGTTTTGCTTTTCCTTTTTATCTCTGACACACATTTTGAGCTCAAAACATTGTCTCATTGCACAATAGCTACATTTTCCTCTACCCTGAAGGACAAGAGAATTGATCCATGACATCTCATCTTCATTCCACCTCCAAATGTCATCCAGCCATGCTGCAACAGCTTTAGTGCACGGAAGCTCTACATCAGTGTTGTGATGTGCCATTATGCTTTGATGGCATGTCACCAGATCAGGAACTCATGAGGAACTTCCTATGCTAACGGTCTATCTGTGCTAAATTTCCTTCATATTCCTAGTCTGATTTTCAACACTCCAGCTTCATTATCCCAGCCACGGTGGAAATGCTTGTCTATGTCAGGTGACCCATCTCCAACCCCTCTGCTGCCTACCGTGGCTTTGGTCATGTCTGGACAGCAGTGACTTAAAGTTCTGTTGGTTCCCAATGTCTTGTTTAAAGTTCCTGGTGTTGCCCTCCTTGTCAAAGCACAGTATGATCGGGGTTGATCGTGCCCAGGCATCATTAGAAATACATGAGAGCAATCAATTTGATCTCTAACAGTCCCACAAACACCAGGCAAGATTTAGCTCATGTGTTGTTAGCTACCCACGAGATCTGAGATTTGATTGCAGCTTCTCTGGCTGCTAGTCACTAGAGCTGGATACTTATCTCATAGGAAAGCAATTTATCAAATTAATTTCACTTTATATAAGCACGTTCACTATTCCCAGCCACGAACAGATCCCATCATTGAATGCAGACTGCATCTCAGGCTATAGGTTGCTCATAAGCAGTAGTCAGTATTTTTAGAGTAATAACTATAGTTCTTTTTCAGTGTCAGCTCCTCAGGTCATACATGTAAATTAAAGAGTATATTTGTATTCCCTGCTTGGATGGATGAAACTGCCAGGAACATTATTTTCACTCATAATTACTAATTTGACATTCATTTCCCATGAATACTCTTCACTATTTGCTTAAAACTAGCTTCCATGCATACCATTGCCAATGAATTTTCCCTCATTGGAAAACTGACATGGAAATGTCACAGCTATAAAGAAACGTTTGAGTGGTGGGGTTCTATAAACATGAAACTCTGCTATGCAAACAAGGACCATTCAAAAAAAAAAAAAAATCAAAAAACCATTGAACAAATTAAGAAAAAGGCAACCTTGCAACCTCTTGCAGGGGCTGATCAGTAAAGACAGAAAGAGATCTCAATATCTGTTGGGGAAAACACAAAGCCACAGGTTACTACCAGCTGAAATGGATGCATGTCCCTAGAAATGTGTTTGTTGAATCCACTCAGATCTTCCTCAGGCTCATGCAGATCCCCCATTTGGTGGACACACAAGGGCTGATGTGTTCCTTTATGACTAGGATTCTGTTTTTTGTTTTCTCACTAACTAGACAGATAGTTTCTTGTATGCCCTCAATCATTAGTTCCGCAGGAGAGTTCAGTGAATGTTTATTTTCCTTAAGGTATCCAACTCCTTCTCAGCTTTGATTTGCATCAACCAAAATCTCTCAAATTGAACAAAACCTGAAGCCAGACTTAATTGCCTAAGTCCCTGGAGTCGTATGAGTAACACCACAATGCATTTAGCTCTTTCCAGAAGAACTGATGTTATTCTAAGAATCCACAAATAAGATCAAAACCTGTACAATTTGGAACGTGGCTGAACCACCATGTTAAGTCGTGAGCCAGATCTGAATCTTGGGTGTTAGGCCAAGGCCTCCTGCTCAGCCCTGCTTTTCCACAGGATGCTCCTCCAGCTCTACAAGTCTGAAGGATGAGAGTTTTGTTTATTCCTTCTGAAAGGGCAGAACTGTCACTAGCAGTTTTGACAAAGAATTTTAACTAAAAATAGTGAAATTAAGAGAAATAACCCTCTACTCTCCTCCCACTGTGTTCAGGTTTTATCACCAGCTCAGCTGATCCTACATCCATTCACTCTACCCTGTATTTAAAAAAAATATATCCAAACACACATGCACACACACTGCAAAACTTTACACAGCTTTTGGTTATTTCAGGTTTTTTGTCTGTCTGATAACTCAACCCTTTTAAATCTGTCTTTATCTTTGTAAACTGAGAGCTGATTTTCGTGAGTTCTGGAGATACTGTAATAAAATTTTTCTCATCTGTTTTCTGTTTGGTTTCGTATGTTTGTTTGTTTGTTTGGTGGACAAAGAATGTGAATGAAGGATATTCTTCATAGCTACAGAATCATAAGAAAATATAAGGGATTTTTCCTTCCCCAAAGAACTAAAATCACCCATGTACCCCTCAGCATCTCCAGATTTCCTTGGAAATACGTTTTCTTTACCTATGCTTTGGGTTTTTCTGCGGTGATGGTGGTTTCCCAGTTTTATCAGACATACCAGAACATAGGCTAAAAACCAAACTCAGATTTGCCATTTACTCCAGGTTTTCCAGTGTGAAATATAGTTTTGCCTTTCTCAATTTTATGGTATTCAGACACCTTAAAGAGCAGTGACTCAGGAAGTTTTACAGAGGTTGAGCTCTGGCCTCACTGAAGGCAACAGCAGCCTGCTGGCAGGCATGGAGTGAAACGAAAGGAGACCTGACCCATCCTTCTCTTCAGCAAGAGCTGACACTACCTCTGGTGAGAAGTCTTCCAAAGTGAAAATGCCAAAGTGATGCCACCTCAGATCTGATCCACCCTTCCACCTGCTGTGTCTTCTCCCCGATGAGGCCCTTGCTTTACTCTCAAAGGACTGCCATCACCTTCTGTCCTTCAGCAAAGCTCAGCATGGGCTGGGTGAATAACTCAACATAAAGCTGGCATAAATCTCAACAGGAGAAATATCTTTTATCTTTAACCATTTACTCCCACTAGGAATAATGGCAGTTCTTTTACATTTACATATAACTCTTTTTTGTTTGTTTGCTTTGAATTTTTTTTGTCTTTGTCTTGGCACCTGCATAGCAGAAATCTTTACAGTTCATTACAGAAATTTGCCCCTCTCTCTGCTCCTCCCTTTATTTATTTACCCTGCTGCCCCTGAGGACTAGCAAGCAACACCTCCAAGGTCAAGAGAGAGTAAGGTGTTACTCTTTTATGACGGATTATAGAAATAACAAACATGCCTGACAGTTTTATACAGCTGCTAGAACGGGTTTAGTTTTCAACAAATGAAGAATTTCCTCTTTTTTTTTTCTCTTTTGTATATTAATTACATTTTACAAATTTTGTTTTTCCCCCTTCTTTGCGTTTTTCCCCCTTTTCTTTCTTTCTTTTTTTACTTGTTTTTTTTTTTCCCCCTTTTTTTTTTTTTTTTTTTCCTCTTTTATTTTTTTACAGCAAAAGGATCAGTCACCAACGTGTCCCACTGAAAAGTCCGGGTTAGCAGAGTTTGGCTGTCATCTGGTCCGACTGTTTGAGGATCTCGGTGTTGTACAGGTCTAGAGCGTGGTTCACACGGATGATTTCACTGTTGGTGAGCTTCAGGCGGTGCTTGAGCATACAAGAGAACAGATCCAGCTGGGGCTTCCCCGGGGCCACAGGAGGTGCCAGTCTATTGATTCGGTCCCGAATATCCAGCAGCAAGAGCATGACGGAGGAGGAAGAATAGAACTGCCCACCTTGCGTGTACGACTGGTTGACCTGCTGCACGGCGCTGCGCAGAAGGTCAGCGTTGAAGCGCAGGCTGTAGCCGTACACCTGCACGTCCGAGATCTTGATGTAGAACTGGCGCTTGCTGGGGTCAGAAAGGTCCACGGGCCCTTGGCCCGTCTCGTTTCGCAGCAGGGAGGGCAGCCGTGTCCGGCTGCGTAGGTAGATGTGGACAGTCTCGAAAAAGGTTTTCCACCGGTTGCCCAGTAGCAGGGTCCAGTTGTAGCACTGGCTGTTTTGGAGGCGGATTTTCTCCCAGCGTGGGTAGCCGTACTCCCCAAAGGGCATGTTCCAGCCCTCGGAGTGACTCCCGCTGAACGGATTGACATAGACAAAGAACATAGGGTCCAGGCTGCTGTTGCGCATCTGGCAGATGCGCATGGAGATCCCAATCACCATGTGGATGAAGTCCATCCTGTTCTTGTTGCTCTTCAAGGTGAGGGACATGCGTTTGCGCCACCTGGGGTCAAAGAAGGTGTCCAGGCGGATCTCGTTGCTGATGAAGGTGGTATGCACGTACAAGCGAGAGTCCATTTTCTGCAGCAGGTACTTCAGCTCTAGGTCCTGGAAGTCCAAGTCCGTCTCGAAGCTGATGAATTGCTCACTCCGCTCTGAGTCTACGTTCTGAGGCTCGCAACGGCCCCGATAAAGCTTATAGCCCTTGTTGCACGAGCCACAGAGAGAGATATTGGCAAGGCTGCACATGGCACAGCTGTTGTTGCCCCCAATGATGCAAGGGATGGGACGCTGACACAAGCTGGTGCCACCGTGGCAAACACAGCTCCGCTGGCTTTCCAAAAAAGTGCCCCAAAACCCATTCTCATTGCAGTAGAGTAGGGACTGGACCCGGGTAAGCCATTCCTGTATTGTCCTGCAGGTAGGAAGAAGAGAGAATTAGCATCATAGAGCCTCACAGAATCCTTAGTGTTGGCATCTTTCTATGGTCATAGTGCTTTTAGGGATATAACTGGAGCAGAGCTTTCAGGGCATTGATATCCTACTACAACATTTGGGAACTATTCCAGGTTACTTCTAGGCTAAATCTTACATCTGGTGTTTATTCCTCCCACAGAGAACAAAAGCCCTCTAAGAAATAGCCATAAGTTAGCACTGATCATCTAAGGGCTCTGTCTTCACGCTGCTCTAAGAGCTGAGACTGGCTCAGCCTTCTGACAATGCTCCCATCAGCGTAGTGCTGAGAAAGTTCAACCATGGGAACAGAGCTGATAAAGCAGTGCCAGAGGCTGAAGTGTTATCAGGTACTGCAGCATAAATCCTAGACTGGCAGGAGGCAGCCGCCCATCTCCATATCACAGGCAATTCCCTCCACTCCCCAAAAACAGATTCTGTAATGGGATGACACAAAGCCAATAGTAACCTCTGCTCGTGGTGCAGAGTGCAAAACCCAGCAGAAGAGTATGCAAGTCAGGGTGCACAGAGACCAAGCTGCTTGAATGGATTCTCCTTTAAAAAATCTGCTGCTAATTCATGTCCTCTTACAGCCTCTCATCCAGCCACGCTTACCCATTCCCAGGTCCCACCACTCCCATCACTGCTCCATGAGCACCCTCATCTCTGCATCCCACAGCCCTGCATTGGCTCCTAATGAATGACACCATAACCCACGTTTGCTTTTCATATGACCGCCCTGCAAAGCTGCCTCGCTGCCCCTTCTCCCCCCTCTCTGGGAAATCTCAGCACAGCAACTCCTTTCTCTGCAGCCTCCAGCAGAACGCCTCGTTCAGCCTCGTCCAGCTCCCTCCTCCCCCCCGCCTTCCCCTCAGCTAATGAATACTTCATTGTCTCTTCTGGGCAAAAAGTTCTTGGTAGCACTGCAGTGAGAGGACTGGCTAATGACAAATTAGGATTCAGTCCCTGTAGAACAGGAGGAGTGATTATGGACAGAGGCTCTCAGAGCTGGATTAGTGAAATTCATGGCACCTGCATCGCCTGACCTCCGAATAATCATTAAGCTGTAGGCTGTATCAAAGAAGGCATTAAATGATACAGCAGCAAAGAACAGCAAGATGATTAGGGGGAGGGAGTGAGAGGAGGGATGAGAGTGTAAAACAGAGGACAGCACTGGAAGGAAAGAAATAATCGAGGAGCAGAACTAGAAAGGGAAAAGGAGAGGAAAATGTGCAGGTAACAGGAAAAATAGGTAAGAAATGCAGAAGGCTTAGGGATGCTGAAACGAGCAATAACTGAAAGACAGAGAAACGGCAGGAAAGAAAAGAAGCACAAAGAAAACAGAAAAACACAGTGAAGGAGAAAAAAATGAAGTGAATCATCACAAAAACTCAGAAACCTTGAGTGCAGGAAGGGGCAATTTTCACATTCCTCCTGTGGTACAGGGCTGTCAGGGTTGCCTACCTATGCTCAGCGCTAGCAGGAGCTCTCCTGCCAGTGGAAAAGCCTGGTCCCTAGAAAAAGGGCCCATGACATTGCCTGGCTTCTAGGATGGTTCTGCTTGGAGCACTGCAAATTTGAAGCTTTATGGTACAGATTTCATATGTTGATAATGACAGAGTTCTTGAGATGTGAGCTGTGCAGAAGGGATGCTACAAAAATTGGAGTAAGATGACCACATCCTATCCAGCTGGTGTGTTCTGTCCTAGGGAAGAATAAAAAGGAAAAAAAGAGAGAAAAAAAAGAGCTCTCCTTCCTTCCTTATCTTTTACCAACTGTTGGTAGAGCAAAACAACAAAGGAGTTTTGGCTGATATTTTGCAATTGAAACTAGTAATTTTCCTGTTCCTCAGATCAACTTAGTGGAGGAAAGATGGAAGGAGATCTGCAGGAATTGTTCTGTGTGCACATCTTAGCGCTCAGCAAAGACACAAGTAGGACACAAGCGAAGAAAAGAACTACCCACCATCTGCTGATGGCAGCAATAAAGGATGTAATTAAATGAAAATGCAGAATCCAGGGCAGAGCTGGGCACTGACTACAAGCATGACAATGGGAAGCATGATAGAGAGAGAGAGAGGAAAAGCGGTAAAATTACCCCATTTTATCCTCCAGCTTGGTCAGGGTAAGCATATACACAGAATCAGTCAGAGCCCTTGGGCTGACAGGAGGCAACTCCTTGAAATACTGCCCTTGATGGCTCAGCTCATGTGAATGTAACCAAGACAAGACAGAAGGCAGCTGAAAAGAGCCACTGTTTTGAGAGCTGAGAGTCAGCAGCAGAGTTGCCATTGACTTTTATTTTTATTATTTTCCCTTTCATTAAGCCGTCATCAATTTCTCTTTCTCTCCCTTAATAAGATTGCAAGAGTTATTTTGCTTAATGTTTGCTACCTCTGCTAATTTAAATATGAAGTACTAGAGTATTTGAAATTAATGAAAAAGAAAACAGTCTACAAAGGTAACTGGAAGCAATTTTACATTCAACTTTAATATCTGATGCTCCAAACTTAAATGAAAATAATGACATCCAGGCACAACTGCAAGCACTAAGCTGCAATGGTTCCTTGCAGTTGCGCACAGGAGTCATGCAGCCTGGCAATGCTGGGGACTAGGAGCCAGGTGGTCGTGTTTCACCATTTAAAACCTATTGCACAAGAACAACAAAACCAAACCACCATCCAGCAGAACAGATTCTTCTTTCTTTTTCCTTCTTCTTTTTTTATTTTTTTTTTTATTTTCTCAATTGCAAAAACAAAGGTAAGAATTTAAGAAGTTCTCCTTTACAAGCTCAGCTTTCACTGTTCCCAGCAGCACTAGCTGCTGTGCAGATACCTTTGAGCTTTCTGTACACAGCAGTGAAACAGACATCGCTGTTTTCATTCTCAGCAGTTGGGAGGAGTATTTTAACTAATGACAATATGGCTGCAGCCCAGAACATGTATCAACCCCCTCCTTTGGTGTTATTTATGTTTTACATCCAGAATTTTAAAATAAAATACGACTGTAGGTGCCCATTCAATATTGAAGCTTTAACAACTGGGGAGTGGTTTCTTTTTTAAACCAACAAACTTGGCATCAAAGAGGTGCTTTAAGTAAAATGTAAGCAAATATAGATATTTATATTTCTTTTTTTAGCTGTTACAAAAGGTTGTGGAAAAGTTATCCTAATTGCAAAAATCCCTAATCTTCCTTTCTGTTGGAAACACCACCTCTACCTTTCCCTGAGGGCAATGGACAGCAGTCCTATTTCTTTTTTTATGTTGCTTTTGAATATATAATGTGTATAAAAGGAGAGAGGCTTGCTCTTAATAGAACCTTTCCATCCTTTCAAAGCCACGGGCATGCTCGATAAGCGTCTGTTGTTCTGTACGGTAACAATTAGGAAATCAGAGTATTTCCAAGCTGTGTGAAAAGAGCAATGACATGCATACCTCTTCTACCACAGAGCTGTCTACCGAGCCCCTCCCCTGCCTAGCTACAAATGCAGAATGACAAATAAGAAAAGAAATGATAATATGCCTGGTGGTGTTGACTTAAACAAATCAAGCACATCAGTCAGTTAAAAAAACCCAGCTGCCATCATCCATTTTGTCCTCCTTTCCCCAGATTCTATAATACAAGTTGGAGGCTCCCTTTCTGCCTGGCTGACTTTTTAAAATAGAAGAGAAATGCTAAAGACATATTTAGCTGAATGCTTGGAGCAGCGTGGATCTCTGCTCTCTGCTGTTGTGGCACAACTCAAAATAAAGCCTGGACTTGCTTGTGACTCCTCCACCCATCGGTGGGTTTGTAGCAATGGGGCCAATGGACAGGAATGGGCCAACTCCAGGAAGTTCTCCAAAGTCTTCTTTTCATAAACACTTAATAGATATTTCTCCTCATCCTGGGTAACACCATCTAGTCTTTGTCCAGTGACATGAAAATTTTGGATAATTAAAGAGACCTGAAACCCTGGAATTGTTTCCTGAGCTGCACCACAGTGGAATGAAAACTTAGTATGCATAGCAGCCAGTGGGCAGGATGATAATAGGACACAAAAATCAGATCATTTTCTCTTGAGTTTGAATATATATGCAATAATGGAGCTAAAACCCAGTTCTACAAATGTTAACCTGGCCTGACTACTTCCAGAGATGCGTGGAAGAAAAGGGCACTTGGATTCTTTTTTTTTCCCCAAGATTTTCAGTGTTACTTCATTCCAGAAAATGTGGAAATAAACAGCAAGCAATATTTAATAAAAATCTACAGATGCAATTCTGCAGAAGTGTTGAGAAGCAAACATGCTTAGCCATAGGGCAGTGCTGAGAAGAGCCAGCGGGAGGTGACTATTGGACATCAATAGTTATTGTTGGCGTAATGGAAAATCTGCCCTCTGCATGTGTAACAACATCACAGGGCTTTTGGTCAGCACCCGTTCCAAAGTTTTCCACCAAACCTTTGTACCAGCACACCCGCCATCAATTCACTTTGCCTGCAGGTCCCCGAGCCCAGCCCTACCCCATCGCTCCCATCTCCACGAAGGCTGAAGGTTACCTTTCTCTAGGCAGCTGGTGGTTGGGGTTGTGCCGACATCGGACACTGAGGCCGAAGAGTTTGCGGGCAGTGCGCTGGATCTTCTGGCGCTGGGCTTCCAAGGAGCTCTGCAGCAGTTTGTAGCGGTTCTGCAGGTCCCAGTCGTTCCCCCAGTGCTGGTGGATGCTTGCAATGGTCAGGAAGTGGTTGCTAGGTAGCCTTTTCATGAAGGATTTGAACTCATCTGGAACGCACAGGGAAGTTGAGAAATAGAACTAGAGGACTATCATGAAGTTGCAAGGAGTTTCATGTGCAGGATGGAGAAGCAGCAATGATGTATGGGGTGCCAAGTGCTCTGCTAAGGGGAGCTGATGGCTGTTAACACACTGGGATGCTACTGTGCCCCAGGAAACCCACCACTTCCATTGCTGCTATGGTATGGGAAGTGAAATCCACAAAATAATACAGTTAATGTGCACAAGGTGGAGAAAGACAAGACCATGTTCCCTGCAGCATGGGGGTATAGTCTGGGGACTGTGAGAAAAAGCAGGGAGCTGTAATCACCCTCAGCTAGAGTGCTCATTTCAGTTGTTTTTCAGATGCTCCTAAAATGCCATTTGTTGCTGGAAGTCAAATCACTTTGGCTGTATCATTAGGAAAAAAGGGGGAAGAAAGCTTCAGAAAATCCCCAATGGAATGGTTTGAATTGTTCTAAAATGTCCCGCTCTCTCTCTCTTTTTTTTTTTTTTTAAAGACACTTCTTTTTCTTCATTTCAAGTCAAATGAGTCACTCTATGCAACAATGTGAACAAAACAAAATATTTTGCAGGGCTAAAGTCAGAAAAAATGCATCAGTTTTAGCCAAAGGAAAAAATCTAACCAATCTAAAAATATGCTCTTAAATGTTATTTTGTGATCGTTTTATTTCTGTTTGATTTTGCTTGATAATAATAATAATAAAAAAACTTTATGTTAGATCTGGGTGTTGTTTTGTTTTTTTTTCTCCTATCACAGAACAGAAATTCTGATCCTTTTTGTTTTTATGACCATTCCTGTTTATGATCCTTTTTTTCCAAACCAAGTAGGATAGTTTGCTTAGACTCTGATTGCCAGGCTGGGACATCCTCATGTGGATGAGACAGATGGTTCCAACATCCTCAGTAGAAAATAGCCCATTTTTTGATACTAGAAAACTGTTTGGCACACTGGGACCTTGAGAAACTTGAGGAGTGGGCCAACACAAACCTCATAAAGTGCAATAAAGAAAAGCAGAAAGCTCTGTGCCAGGGCAGTACAGCCCCAACATCAGCACAAGCTTGAAAACAGCCAACAGCAGCTGGAATGGTCCCAGCTTTGTGGTGAGCACCGTGCTGAAGATGGGTCAACAACATGTTCCCTCTGCCCTTGTAGCAAACTGTATAAGGGGCTAAATCCAGTAGATAAGGGGAAGTAAATATTCCCTACTTCTTGGAACTGCTGAGGCTGCACGTCCAGTTTTAGGGACACCCAATTAAAAATGGGTGTTGAGAAACTGGGGAGGACACAGCTGAGAGCTACAGAGGTGGTCAGGGGCCTCAGCACAGGTCCTGCCAGGTCAGGTGCAGGGATCTGCACTTCTTTAATCTGGTGAAGCAGAAGCCAAGGGGCAATCTAATGACACTTCTCAGAAGACAGTTACAAACAAGAAGGAGAGAAAGTCTTCTTATTAAAGGTAGATGACATAACAAGGACACAATCTGCAGCTTGAGAAGTTCAAGCGACTTGTTGGAAAACTTCACTTAGAGGTAATGCAGTGCTGGAATGGGCTGCCCAGAAATGACGAAGAATCTCCTATTTTAGACCAGTGGACAAAACCACAGCTGACCTGATTACTGCTGGTGATGGTCAGTGCTTCTAGCCACAAGTTGGATCAAACCCCCACCCCAACCCACAACGCATTCAGTGAAAAGACACAGCCCTCCTTTCCAGTACTGTTATCAATGCTATCTTTCTTCCTTTCCTCATTATTTAAAAAAAATTATCTTCATCTCACTTTCAGAAGGAAAAGAGAAGACAAAAAAAAAAAGCAAAAAAAGAAAGCTTGAAAAGGCAGATATCTAACAAGAAGAAATAATCCATAGTGTTACATAGAATTATCAAAGCAGATAATTTAGAGCCTATTGTACAAAGCTCGTATATGTGAATTCATAAAACTATATATATTTGCATAACAGTTTTCCTATTATTTAACAATCTGCAATTCATTCTTAACTGCTTAACAAAGAATATCTCTGCATTAGTTGGTGGGATCACTACATAGATGGTAAATGGATGATCATGTCTTACTTGTCACACAGTGAAACTGAGCACCTAATAAAAATAATTATCACCATTGTGCTATCATGATCCACGGGATATCTGCTTGTCTTCTTCCCCAAAAGATAACTGGGAGATGCTTTTTTAATCATCCCTCAGCTTTTCACTCCATCAGTAATGCTGCTTTCAGTGCCCTTCTCCTCCCCAAAAATGATTCTCTCCCGTGCAGTGGTCCTCTGAAACTATCATCATGTATAATTGCTTCTGTTGACCATGCTGATTACTTCTCATACCTTTCAGCAGTAAAAGCCTTGCATTTGCTTCCCGCCCCTTATAAATCAATTTCCTCAAAAGCCTGTTTGTGCAGAAGACCAAGCTTTTTTCCCTCCGATGATGAATGTGCTACATTTTTCATAGAGACGGGTAAGGGAGAAATTTCGGTGCAGTGTGCACATTTTGATACTGCAGTGCAACGTTGGGGGAAAAACAAATGAGCACAGAAATCTGGCAAACTAACAGCTGAACGGTGTTGTTTTGTAAAAAGGGGGAAAAAACAAAGAAAAAGAAAAGACTATCCAGAAAGTAATTCTTCATTATTTATTTATATTCTAGCCATCTCCAGAGGTCCCCCAGCCAAGCTTGTGCTAAGCCTTGTACTTTTCTGTATAAGAATAGTTCATTCTTAACCCAGAAGATCCCAATTCACCGATCAGGTCGTTTTCCTTTTCTCGCTGCTGTATTTCTTGTGGCAGAGGATATTGCTGACGGTAGGGCTGGGACTACATCTCCCAGAATGCCCCACCTTTCTGCTGAGTCACCGCACCGCTGGCCATGACTCATCACTGCAGGCAGTGCAGGTCTGCAGTCCCACCTCTGGAGGAGCTGCTCTCCCATATCACACCATCCATTTATTTCCCCCTGCATGATTTTTGCTTTTATTTTCTATTTTTTGGTTGTTTTTTTTTTTTTTGAATTGACGTAGGAATCCAACTCAGATCAGAAACAGAATATAGATCTTTTAGGTTATCAGCATCTTCCTGCACAAATGTTATTTGCTTTCATGTGCCTTTCACCCCGCTTTATTGAGAAAGCCTTCAGATGTCATTAGAGATTTTTCTTCTGCTGTTCATTATAAAGAAAATCCTCCAGTTATTGGGTATTTTTATTAAAACAAAGAAGCCAAACACTAATACTGTAGTCTTTTGTGACAGCAACTTTCATCTCAAAGAATGAGTTCATGCATGATGCAACAAAATGATGAACGAGATGCAGCAGCTTTAAACATGGAGATAATCACTCCATCTAGTCCTGAAAAGCCTCCAGTACTGGGTGGAATATGGCCACAGTGCAGCAGAGAATTGCACTGCAATGTGTCACTTTAACATGGCAAATGAAAAACACCCTTTCCTGTTGAAATCTCAAGGCATGGGAGACTGAATATAATTATCTACTGCAGTCTTTGCTTAGATCAATTGCAACAAGTGCCCAGTGCAATAGTAAAACAGTCACTGGGGGACTGTAATTCTTTGCTCTCCATAGGGCAAACCGTCAGTGTGTCTGGGTTAGAACCCCTGCAAAAGGATTTGATGAGTGGTGGCCAATGTATGGCTCTTGAGCAGCTTGTGTGGAATTCCCATACCAGAGGTAGCAACAAGTAACATGGGTTTTGTACAGTACTGAGCAAGCAGAGCTCAGTCTCTGCTTTACCCTGCTGTTCCCACTCCATCCATAAATCTGCTGAAATAACCTGAAAACCACTGAGCCCTTCAGCTAGTAGGCTGCTTCTGGAACTGCCCCAGACTGTGGATCCCCATAGTATGTGCCCTGCAGCAGTCATCTATCAGCCTTGGGCCACTGGCTGCTGCTCTGACTGCTCTCCCAAGCACAAGGCTATTTTGTCTCATGTTGCATGAGAAATGTAGCAGCCTTCATTATGGGTTTTGCCAGCATCACAGAATCAAAGAACACCTTGGGTTGGAAGGGATCTTAAAGATCGTCCAGTTCCAACCTCCTCAGCATCAATGCACTGACACTGACAGTACTGGGAGAAAGCAGAGGAGGAAGAGAAATGTTCACACCAACAGACATCAGTGCTGTAGGAAAGAGAAGTCATTTTCCCTTCTCTCTGTCTCAAATGAGGTGTCATCTGGCCTGTGCTCTCCCCGTGAATTGCCTTTCACCAAAGCAGAATAAATCATTCATGCAAATCTGAAAAGCAATTTCTGCATCATTCATATTGTGGAAGTTTCTCTGTAGGGCTATTAAAGAGAGGTTCTGAGCTGGTTTGGATTGAAAAATCAGATTTTTAATTTAAAAACAAAAAAAATCTTCCATGGAAAATATCTCTTACACATATTATTATGTGCAGTGTATGTGGTCTTACATGTACACACATAGAGAAAAAACAAGAATCCCTCACTATCAAGATCATACTTTGGGGCTCGAGATCATCTATTTTTTATCCAAACCGTAACACTATACTGGAGAAGAAAATGATTCTCAACTAGTATAATTTGTTTGAAAGAAATCAATTGGAAAAAGTGTTTTGCTTGGTTACCTGAATTCTCCAGATCTTTATAGGCTTCTGTCCAGGTCTTGGCCATGTTGGCTAGAGTGTACTCCATGATCTGGATGTCGGTGATGGGGCAGTTGCACTGTGGGAACTCCTCTGCGCATTGGCAGCCACACTGGCTGTTCCTACAGATGTACTCGCCCTCCCCATTGCACATGATGTAGCTCAAGGCAGACTGGACAAACTTCTCTTGTAGGTACTGGGGGAAGATGATCTGGAGACCTGGAGATGAAGCATGAATGCGGGGGGAGGGGGGGGGGGGGAAGAAAAAAAAAAAAAGGTCATTTCAGGCATCTGCTCTGCTTTCAAAACCTGTTTCATTAACAGCATGGGGAAGTGATACTGAGGAATTAAAAACTGTTGGGAGATTTCTCTCAGCGCTGTCATGGGTAAGGAAGATGGTTAGAAAATATACGCCTTGGGTGCAAGCAGTAGATGAGCTGAGATCAATTCCCCTCTTCCTCCCAGTCCTGGGTCCCACTGTGGTGTGAAGCAGCAGAGACCAAAGCATCCCTTACCCCATGTATTGGTTGTTGTGCTTTGCAGCCAAGCACTACCTCTGAAGTGATGAGCATCATGCTGTTCCGGGAGAGACTAAATAGGTTTGGTACCACAGAAACAAAAACTATGCACCGAAAAAAAAGAAAAAGGAAAAAAAAAAAAAAAAAAGAAGAGAAGAGAAAGGAAAACAGAAGAATGGAAAATAATACGGGGAGGGATTTCTAAAAGAGCCTTGCAGAGTTAAGTGCCCAGCTCCCACGGCATAAATACAGGAGCCGGGTACCTGACTCTTTCCAGCTCGCTCCCTGCTAGGAGGGCTACTTGCCAAATCCTATAAAAGTGCAAATGGATTTAGTGCCAGGGATTTCAGTGGTGCTCGGAAGGTTTACATTAGCTGAGAGATCAATCCCCAGCTCTCTTTCTCTGCAGCGAGTGTTTGTGCATCCATCCATCTGTGCAGGCACACGTGTGGGCGGATGCCTGCTCGGGTACCCGAGGACGTGATGGCAGTTTCCCTGCGTGCCCTGTGTACAACACATACGCCTTTGCAGCCTCTCCTCCTCCAGCCGCCATCTCTGGGCTCCCTGCAGACAGCCCTGGGGCTTTTGAGGACTCACAGCTGTTTCTCTGCGCCGGGGCTGTCAGCATCACTCAGGGTGCGTGAGGCAGGGCGGAGGCCCGCGGGCTCATCCCTTGTAAATGGCCCAGGGATGGCAGAGTGGCAGAGAGGAGTTTATGGCTCGAACAGCAGCACTGAACTCCAGCGCAACGAAGGCGCGCGGGTCAATTACCCATCTGTTTGTGTTTCTGCAGCGCTGAATTACCGTATCCGTTGCTGACAGCTCATTGGAGTGGAATGAAAATAAGGCAATAATTCAGAGGGTGAGAGCGTGCAGGAAGGGCAGGAAGGGCCACGCTGCCGTCCAGGAGTTCAGGCTCACCTCTGTGCTGGGTCTTGTTCACCTCAGGCCCCTGAGCACCACACAGCCCACTGCCCTCTGCTTCCACACAGACTCCTCAGCCTTGGCAGGGTCCCCCAGGCCCAGCAGCATCAGGGGGCAAGGGGAACCACGGGGACATCCCTTCTCCCCCTGATGCTCACCATGCCCGGTGGCAGCCCTGTCTGACCTGATTTGCAGCTGGGCTCAGAGCGGTGGCAGCTGCCAGGCAGGATGAGCATGGGGCACAGCTCAGCTTGTGACATGAGGCAGGGCTTCGGGCTGGGCCTTAGGAGGGGAGGGAGCATGCATGAGGCTGGGCAGATTACAGCATCTCTGTAAACATCATAGAGCTAGTCTGGGGAGGATCAGGGCAACAGCAGCATTTTGAGGTTTCTTTGCTCTTTCCTGAGATGTATCTGAATTAAAAACGTAGCTTTCCTCCTCTTGACTGCAAGAAGGGCTGACGTTCAGACTTTTAGGGATTTATCTGAAGCAGCCACCACAGAAGGATGATCTCTTTTCAAACCTTCACACTGACATTAGGGATGGTTCTTTCTGCCAGGCTCCAACACCGAGGAATGGAAAGAAAGCACTGAGCTGCTGGAGAACTGAGACCTACAGAAGAAGGTTGGAGAGCCCGAAGGCTGCTGCACTCCCTGAGCTCTCACGCTCACCGAAGATGGGGCCAGGCTCCTCGCTGTGCACTGACCCTGTTTATGCATGGTCCAAGTCCTGTGAATAAATCTTTCCACTTTCTGCTTCACGGAGGAGCAACCTGCCCTGGCCTCAACCTTTGAATATGAAGCCCAAAAGCCCACAGGCTCTTCAGCTCACTGTGTTTTCTGTTTGAATTTTAAGTCAGCTAAGAGCATCAACATGCTGTCTGGTTCCAGCTACGAATGGCACAGGCTTTGCAGACTTTTTCTGGAGTGGAAAGGTGTGAAAACAAGCCAGTAAAGATGCAGGGAAACCACTTTCCATTGGAAAAGACATACGCAGTGTGTCCCAGCACATGCAGAAACATGAATAACTTGTAATCTCCAAAATAAAACTCATGGTCACATCCCACACTGCAAGTATTTGATTTTTGTTTGTGAAATCTGTGGTCTCTGAAAAATGTTTCCAAGATAACCTTCTCTTATAAGAAATAATTTCATATTCCCACGGCAGTGTAAATGACCCTTTGTTTAAGTGAGAGTCAGACTCAGCAAAGCACCTGTATAAATACTTAACTTCAATGGGGCAAGGAGTTCTGCTGAAATCTGTGTAGATAATTGTAGCACTTAAGAAGAAGCACATAATTACGTGTTTAGGCCTGGAACACATGTAACACACAAATCCAACCACCCAGTGAATCATGCATGTACCTACTCCAAACTCAGCACTCAAGCAAATGCACGACAGAAATTACATGTTATTCAGAGATCTTCAAGACAAAAGTTTCCTTGCAGAAAAAACCTCTGCCAGCCCCAGCCCTAACAAAACAACTCACGGTGCTGTATCATTCCCTAGGTATTATCTTTGACTCCTACAAACATGCAAATAAGTTGCTATTTATTCCCTCATTGTCATCTACTGATTAATCCTGTCTCAGCAGCCAAGCAGGGAGTTGGCCTTAAAGACTGGGATCATGAACCAATATCATGAGGTGAACACCTCAGTGCAAGCCAGGTGCACAAGGAATTGGCTCTTTCCTTCATGGCAGCCTTGGGAGCTGACAGTGCAGGAAGAAGGCACGTCTGCTGTTGACTACTGATAGGGAAAATGTCTTGGTTTTGAAGATACCATTGGTCAGAAGGGGGAATTCTGAAGTGTAAAGTTCCTCTTTAAAAAATAAAGAGGAGCACAGGTTTGGTATAGGTTTGGCTTTGAAGACTGCAGGCAGAATATGAAGTGTCTGACAAGGGAACATGTCCTTAATTCACCTAGAAAATCTATTAGAGAGAGATGTTTGGCTTTGGACTGCATACAAAAGGCTTCCTGCATTAAAAGAGGTAAATTTCCCCTGCTCTAAATTAGAGCTATTTGAAACATTTTCCATAGAAGAGTTCTCTGTTGAAAATGCAGTTTCACTGAAGCATTTTGTGAGAACATGTTGACTCAAAAAGCACTTTTGACAGGGAAAGGTCTAAGTGTGTTTTTCATACTTCCTTCATTTTGTTTCACTGAAAAGCTGAAATGTTTTCGTTGTCATTACAGCTCTGCCCATCTTGGTGAAGACTTTAATATTAATTGTGACGTGAATTTTAATATTCCATTACCATATTTGATGTAACAAACTACCCAGTGTGCAATATCTCCTGATTTATGTTGCAATGTTTAAAGGGATTTTATCTTGTTGAAACAGTGCCATGCTGCAATATAGACAGAGATGGTCAGACCGCCCAAGAAGCCGCCTCTGGAATTTTAATTCTGCACAACTTTTCTGACTGTTGCTTTTTTGCACTCTGCTTTTCCAGTTTCAGCCCATCAATGTTTGGCAGGAAGCAGAAATTCCCATTTTCCCACTCATTGCTGTAGAGGTCCATGTTACCACAGGTGTTGGGCCTCGCACTATGTGTGCTGTCCAGTCCTTCCCTACACCTCCAGGCTGGCTGACCTCCCCAAACCCTGCACGCAGGTCTGGAGGTAGCAGTGGGCCCAGCCACCGAGCCCAAATTGCACATCTTTGAACACATGACTCTTACATATGGCTGCAACGAGGGACAGAGATGTTCCCTGTCATGAAGATGCTGCTCTTTTGTTGAGCCAACCTCAGAGCCAGAGCAAAGGTAGTGACATGGATTTCTGTCAGCAGCTCTTGCTTGGCTGCTAATCAGATCGGAGGAGACTCGGTCACGATCCATTACCAACAGTCCTGTGACTAATTCCTAATGAGGCCTCTCAGAGCAGAGGAAGGATCCTGGGTAATTACCCCAAGAGCTGCTCTCCAGATTAGAAAGAAAACATTCAGGTGTAGCTTTAAAGATCGCTCTGTCCTATTAAGAACAGCTTTCGCCTTCCCTCCTTCCATCACTGTCTCCCTTGGATTGGATCTGACCCCTGGTTTTGCTGTGTAACTCCATGAAACCCAATTCTTGTTGACCATGAGTTCCTGCTGCCACATCCCTCTGTCTGCTGCCTTGTCCTCCTTACCTGCCCTCTCTCTTCTAAAATTCCCTTCTTCTCTCTCCTTCTCCCTTCCAGCTATCTTGCTTTTTCTCTTTCTTTTAGGATCAGACAGCAACAGATATCTGCTGATTTACTTACTTACCCACTGTCTGCCCATGAACCAAGCTGTCAGTCTATTTAGCTCTTTACTTACTTAGCTGATGTATCATTCTTCGGTTTTCATTACCAACAATCATCACCACAGTATACAAAAAGCCTCAAATTGCTTATTGTTAATTAGGTTAAGTATCAAAATTCAGTGATTTCAAGAAAAGTGAAAGCAACCTGCCTATTATTTTTAAGGGCAAATAATAACAACAATAATAATATGACTCAGTAAATTAAACCCAGTTTCTTTGAAACCAAGATTAAAATAGCACTTGCCAAATTACACTTAAAGCTGATGTAATGTAGCCCATTCATCTGAAAAATTAGAGTTTGTGCAAGTACAAAGATTCCAGAAATAAAAACATCTGGGCAAATGAGCAATTAAATCCCACATTTCCTTAGTTTGTAAAAAAAATGGAAATAAACTTGGGAAATTATGCACCCATTGAATTTTCTCCTTCTACCAAAGTTGACTTCTTGATAACCAGCATGTTTTATTTTATTTATTAATTTATTAATTCAGTTGTGACTTCTGACTGTAGACTTCTGAACTAGCTCCCCAAGCTGGGACTGAAGCCACGGCTTCCAGCCTTCAAATAAAACATCTGTGATTTTCCCCCAAGATTATGTTCTTTAGAAAGTCCCAAAAATTGATCTGCACTGCTTTTCTGCAAATAATCACTTTGGGAGGGTGCGTGGGAACTGCTGAATCACAGCCTGAACCTCTGATTGATCACCTGAGGCTAGCAATGCGTCAGCCATGGGAGCACAGGTGAAGGCAATTCTCCTGTGCTGCTGGAAGGGGTGGAGCCTGGCTGCACCTCTCCTGGACCTATTTAAGAGCTGACTGCCGGGGGGGAAGGATCTCTTTCTGGACATCCCTCCTTCGGAGTTTTACAGTGAGCCCAGGACATGGGTAAGTCATTCTATCTATTCTCTTTTGGTGTAATAACCTTCTTAGCCAAACTCTCTGGTATATTTCATAACTGTAACGTCTGTACATTTATTGATTATACGGAGGGACAAAGTGAGATGTGGGCAGTATGTCCCATCAATACTAATGGAAAAAAAGTGACATTTATTTGTATTGCTGTATGCATAATCCACAGAAATCTGTCAAAATTTAGTATAGGAGGGGACACCCAGTTTCTTTGCTCAAGCCCAATCTGCAGCTTCTTCCACCTTTAGCTTAGCCCTAATCCTATATGGAACTTGAACTGCAGAAGGTGATCACAGCAAACAGGGAAAACAAAAGATCAGCCTGTTCTCATTGCATCCCCACTCCGTGCCCTGATTGCCCCTCTCCCTTCTTCCTGTGTCCTACCTTGCAGATGGAGTTTGCTTTCAGTGCTTTGCAGAAGGACAGAACTCACAGAGTCCAGATTGTCGTAGCTGTTACAGCCCAGGGGGCCAGTCCGAGTTTCTGTTACCTGCAGAGGATGTAGAAAAGAGAGAACAGAGTGTTGCCTTTGGTTCCAGCACCACATCTTCTCCAGGCAGGTTCAGACTTTGTGATACATTGACCCACTGCCACCAGCTGATGCAATCCAAAATCCATCTTATGTGATTGAGAGAATATGTTCCTCACTGGACAGACGTGGCTAATGCTTGAGGCACCCATGAGCTGGAAAGAACAGAGTGACTTGTGCCTGCTTTCCTTATGGAACAGCATGTTATCCTGGGCTTGGAAGGAGGAGGATCTCCAGTGGAGAACACCAGAAGCCAGTAGAGAAATTATTCCCTGGCATCTCTTAATGGAAAACAAGATGCAAGATGGATTGCCAGCCTGCAATGGCACCTAGGGCTCCCACAGCATATGCACACACCATCCTCCTTCTAAGGATAGAAGGAGGCACAGATGACCTGCAGTGCTGCTTCTGTGGCTGTTGCTGTTGGTTTCCAGCCATGGAGGAGAGCTGCCCTTCCTGAATTCACAGAGGGTGATTATCTGCTGTCACTGTTTCAATATCTCAATCCGATTTCCCATCCAGGAGGGAACAGACTCAGCCATGAGACACCACAGAACAATAATAAGAGCTGAAACCTTTCAGAAATGGCTAACAATGACAACTCCATCCACATTCACCTTCCCTGGAGTGAACTCCGCAACAATAAAATCCCTCCCCACTATAGGATGATTGCTTTCAGAGAAGGCAGCCTTTGTCTGCAGAGCCATTTTCCCTATTTTGTATGCTCTGAGCAGCTCTCCCTCCTTCCTGCTCCAACCCCCAAGCTGTCTCTCAGTCCATTTCATTCCAGATGCCTCAGTAATGCCACACAGTTTTTCACCTTTTCTTGCAGTGAGTTCATCAGAGAGATGTTTATCAGTCTTCTAGCCACAAGGGGAAAATATTCTTGGGTTGCACGGGTGTCCACTCCACAGACCTGCCTTTCCTTTCCCATCTTCATTGCTAATCTGGGTTATCTCTTCCCTCTCTTCCTTCCAGGAGTCACTGCCACGCATAGTGGAAATCTCCTAGCCTACATAACCATCACACTGAATTCCCACCTCTTTCCAGACATTACTTGTCTCAGGAGTTCACGTTCAGAATTTCTGCTTCCTGCCAAACCCCTGCATTAGTGGTTTGGGAATATGTAGCTGGACACAGTACCTTGATTGCTCCCGTAGAGATCTGGATCTCGTGGAGTCTCCTCATGGTGCCATCACGGTCTACAAAGTAGGAGGAAGCGAGCTGGTGCAAGGCTTCCACACTCTGAGTAGCGTTTCCTGACTTCCTGTCGAGGCGACTTTTGTCCATGTACATGGTGAGGGCCTCCTCTCCTGCAGTGAGAAGAAAAACAGCTTCCAGTGGGGGCCAGGAGGCTGCCAGGTAGGGCAGGCAAGATATTCCAGGACCTGGTGTAGAATATCCTTGTAGGTCCCTTCCAACTTGGGATGTTCTATGATCTATGATATCCTGTTTTACACCTCTAGGAAGAATATCTTGACACATAAAACACTTATTAGATGGATCCGCCTTTCCTCATTAGTATTAAGGAGCTAGAATCTCCTTCTCTATTCAACCAATGCATCCACTATACTCATATATCAGCTCTGCTTAGTTCAGTAGATGATGCTTTGAATGTTTATCAGTCAGCAGAGCTTCAGCACAACTGCTGGAAAGGATTCAGACCACTCGGCCAATGTGAGGAACGCTTTTCTCTGTAGGATTGCAACTACAATGATGCACACCTGGCAGGAGCAGAGACTATTTATGCAATTCTCTACACTGGTTTCTAGTAGAAACAAACAATTTAAGTTGCGTATAGGTGGGTACAGAAGACAAACTAATACTGCATGTACCTGTTTAGCTTCCAGTGGCCATGAAAATGGGTAAGGATGAAGGGGAGCAATAAGAGGGAAGATCAAATGAGAAAGTTAAGCTAAGCCAAGTCTCCTTTCTGCTTTGCCTCCTGTCCTAGTGTCTCTTTTGGTGAATTTAAGTAGAGATAATGTGGGGTAAGGGATAGCAGGTGACTTTGAGTCAGTAAGCACAGGCAGTTT